>NW_026521842.1:22807500-24188795 GCF_021234435.1 Artibeus jamaicensis | reverse complement strand
GGAGTAGTGAGGAAGAACACCAAATGCAATGTGCGAATTGTATAATTTTTTAAGAAAGTAAAAAGTGATGGCGTTTCCTAGGAAGTGGCTGTTCTTTGTAAGAAAACGGCCTCACCTCTTTCTAAGATGAACACCTGTAACTTTCAAAGGCATCCAGTAAAGCCCTCCAATGAAAGGCCGGGGTAGGCACACCATTTCTGCCCTCATGTGACCATGTAACAAAGCTAAGGAGAATGTATTCCTGGGATCTTTAAAAGCAGCTCAGGCCTTTTTGGTTCCTCATCACTGATCCCAACTGGCCCTGCACGGCAGCGGCTGGAAGCTTTTCCTTCCAGTAAACATTTGGTTCCAGTCCAGTTCCCAATGGACAGGTGTCTGCATATCACAGATTATACTTATTGTCACCCTGCTGTCAGATTGAGTGGGCCCCTAAGAGAGAATGAGCCTCCGAGGCTAAAACACCCTACAGAACAGTCTTGAATTGAATAGTGCATTAGACCCTAGGGCTCTGTCAGCCTCCATGGGCTCACAGACCTTCTGTAGCTAGAGGGTAGCTTTGCCATGGTTTGTGGATGGTGGCCATGGTGCTGGGGGGAGCTTTCTTCAGCAAGCCTTCTGGTCTGCCAGGAAAGGGACCTCAGAACTGCTGCACCAACCCCTCCCTCCAGCAAACACAGAGAGAGCAATTTGGGAATAATTTCCCTCTCTTTAATGCTATCATAAATGCAGTTACGAGGCCTCCGTTTCTCTGTGAGATCACCTGATATTGTTTATTTTTCCTTTGACTGCCTGAAGCGCACATACACCTCACTTCCTGTGAACTGATACTGCCATTTTCTCCTGCATGGTCTGGGGCGATGTGTTCTACGTCATTTTCTCCCATCATGTGATGGATGAAGTTGACTGTTGACCAGTGGCACAAGGGAAGGCGGACTGACTGTATTTCAAGAAAAATTCTACCATGACATTATCTTATTTTGGTCACAGGGGCCCAGAACATAGTCATGAGCTTGTCGAGAAGTGGAACAGGGCACCACTGTCCCTGACCCCAGGTGGCTAGGGTTCAGGAGGCCAACTTTACCAAACAATGAATAAAAGGTTGCAGCTCAGTCTGAAACCTAAGTAATAAATAGCTTGTGAATATGCAATTAAAATGATTTTATTGATTAAAAATCCTGCTTTCTGTGGAATTTTCAACAGTGCTGCTCCCCATGGTAAAATGTATGGGGAAAGCAAAAGCAAACAGTTTTCCATCGTGCAGATGTAACACCCGTGCTGAATTCAAAGGCCACTTACAGTGGTCACTCAGTGAAAATGTGAGGGCTGGTACGGAGGGCAGATGTCTTTAAGTATTTGAATTGTATTGCTTTTTTTCCCCCTGTGCTCTGTGCAGTTTTTAGTTGGAATCGCTGCACTGTCTTTTGATAAGTCTTTCCTTTCAGACCACAGAAAAAGGAGTGAGCACTGGTGAGTCAAGTTCAGGGAAATCTAATGAGGGTATCCGTTCCTACTGCTTGGCACACAGCAGGAGGTACTTCTCAGGCACCAAAAAAGATACCTAGGAGGTTGGGAGGAACTCCTTGCACTTAGGACTCCTTTCATGACCCTTAAAAACTTGGCCTCCAGTTTGTGGCAATAGGGACATACATTGTACCGCAGAGCACACCAAGCAAAACCTAAGTCCGTCAAATGTAATAAAACCTGAAAACCCAGCTGAATTTTCCTTGTTCCCCTCACATCCTTTTTTCATTAATTAGAATACTTAGTGTGGTGTAACTTACTTCTCTGACCTCAGCTGTGCAGCTGAAAAGTCAGAAAAAGTGCTGCTGGCCTCATCTAGGCAGACGGTCCACCGTGGGGCGGCGCCCCCCAGAGTCCCCCGGGGCCATTGCAGTTATGGCAGAATAATTAGAGAGACATCTTTCAATGGGAGGTGAATTTCAGGGATCGATTTTCTGGTATCGTTCTGCCAGATTTTAAGGTCTGGGCATGAGCTTCCTCCACACGCTGGCCACGTTCCTTTCACACCCTGCTGCGCCCATCTCCGCACTTTCGGAGTCGAGGTAGATAGACAACCTCTGCCAGCGTTAGGCTCCTTGCATTGTCCTTATTGTGTTTCATCAAGACCTCCTCCTTTTTGGTTCCCTTCATCTTTTCTAGACAAGGTTCAGTGCCACTGTTTAGGCACACCCTGCTCAGTGTCGGCTGCACTTTAGAGCTGACTTTTATTATGGCAGCCCTTCTGAAAATAATCAGTGGCATCATGCAGGGGGCTGGCACAAATAATGCCCCTGTTTTACTACAAAAGCTTCTATTACAAAATCACAAGCATGTCATTCTGTAACCTAACAATATCATGCTTGAGCACACCATGTGACATTTTAGGTGAAGTGTTTGGATTAAAACTATAAATTACTACACCCATATTATTACCCTAATAACCACACTTAAGCGGGTGTCCCTTCTGCTGGACCCTGTATATTAAATAAAAGACAAGGTCAATGTTAAAATTCAGCCTCAGGCTTCAGCGACCTTTAATCTGCACATGTTCCCCTAATACACCTTCTGTCCATGGATCCAAGCTGCGTGATCTCTTCTCTGTTCATTTAAGATGTCAGATTTATGCCTTGCTTGGAACTAATGGATGTTACCATTGTTTTGCATCTACATTTTTGAAAATGAGCCAATCATGCAACGTCAAAAAGCAGGTCGGTCACAAATTGTCTTTGACAAACAAGAATAATTCCATAGCAAAAAGAAAAAAAGTTTTTCAAAACAGGGTCACCCAGAAGAACTTGAATTTTATGGTCCATATCGCTATTTTACTGTGGTTACAACTCTCAGGCAGATGCCAAGATATTTTATGTTGCCAACTGGTCCTTTTATTTTGTAGCACATGTTGTGTGTTCTCTTCAGCAGTGAACACATCTGTTAGAATGTTTTTCTTTTCCCTCTCTCTGCACTTTTTTGTGTTTGTTTGCAATTCGAGTTCCTCTAAAGATGCAAACTCATACATCAGCCCAATGCATGTTTTATGACTTATAAACATTGTTAAATGATGCCATTGTAAACAGTCATGGGTTAGAAAATCACTGCTTTGGGAAAGGTGTTTGGAGTAGCAACAGTGCTTTTCATGAATCTGAATTCTCCAGGTGTAGAATCCTAGCAGCAGGTGATAAGTGAGGGCAGCTGGAATTTAGATTCTCTTGGGGCCAGGCGAACAGTGCAGAGACAAGAGAGGAAAAGAAAAAAAAACCAAAAAAACCCAGTTGTTTTGTGCCATGCCGTTCAACTGGCGTTCTACTTGCCCTTCTTCCCTTCAGGTTGGAATCACTCACCAGCTTGGCAGAAGTTTGCGCAGTGACAGGGGCTGGGTGGGGGGGCGGTGATTGCTTTTTTGTGCCAAGGCAAACGGAGAGGTGTGTTGTTTTCAGGAGCCTCCGCCAGCCTACCTCCTCCAGCTGCACTGGGCCGCTCTCCCCCTCTGAGTTGAGTCAACATTGGCAGAAGCAGCCCCTCTGGAGCGATCAATGAGAGGTGTTGCTTGGAGAGGAATTGAGTGATTTAGCCAGCGGGAAGGCAGCAGGGATTGACTACCCCCCCGCGGGAGGTAGGGGACAGACTGATGGTGGTTTTTAGAGCCTCTGAGCACATGTGGGACATGGTACCTGAGAACAGGAGTGCAGTTGTGTGGGGAAGTGTGTGTAGCTCGTCAGACACAGATAAGCTTTCCCCTGTCACCGTTCATTTGGGGATCCTTTGCACTTTAGATTTGGGGAAGATTAGCAGGTGATAACTACCATTGAGTGGAGTAGCATAAATCCCTGTAGACAAGTGAAAAAAATTAAAATTTCAGGAAGGAAGAGGCGTGTGCATGCTTGTGGCGTGTGTGTGTGTGTGTGTGTGTGTGTGTGTGAGAGAGAGAGAGAGAGAGAGAGAGAGAGAGAGTGAGCAGGGTGAGGAGAAATCTGGTCATTTTCCCCCACCTCCTGTTCCCTGGTTCCCACACTTTTGATTCATAGAGGCCTCAGTAAAATCTTAACCTGAATCAACCTTAAAACCCTTTTTATTTCGACTGAGGCACTGCAGACTTAATTTGCTCTTATATTTGTTCTTTGTCTTTTTTGTAGACAGTAGGAGAGAAAAGAAGGTTTTTGTTTGTGATTAAGACCGAGTTTACAGACATGCGTTACGTAATTCTTAGGTACCTGGGTAAGGAGGGAGTTCCTGAGTGACAGTTTGGTGTACTGAATTGGCATAGCAGTCCAAGCACAGAAGTGGCGGTGGCACTCTATTTTGATAACATGGTGACGGATCTTTAAAAAAACCAGGTTGTCTGTAGCTGTGACACTTCCGTTTTCACAGATAGGTGGGAATCCCAAGTCTTTGGGGATTCCCCGTCCCTTTTTCCTATTTTTAAGGTTCCTATCTTAAAATCCAGGGTGGTTAATTTTCTGTTTTACAGAGAGAGTAATACCAAACACCCTGTTTCATTTCAAATTTGGGCGATGGGTAGGGTTTTTAAAAATTACTTTTAATATTCAACCACCTTGCTTTTGATGTTAAACTATATATGATTATGGTAAAGCCATGAGAATTAATTAATTCATTTAGTTATAAGCCTTGAGTAACTCTTCAAATTGTATGATTTCATTCTTCATAAACCATGTTTTCAGGGAACACAGTACCTTTGGCAAAAACGAGTGACTGGAGATAACCTGTGTTGTATTCAGTTATGTTTAAAAAGCTAAACAGTAAAGATCTTTATAACAACTTCCACCCAAACAGCACTTTGTACTTCAAATCAGAAATCTATGGCGTAATATCATAATCTATTCTTAGATCTAATTCCACAATCTGATTCTTAGATTAATATCTCATAAGCCACAAACTTGATTCTTAGTATAATGTATTCATTCAACTGAGTAGTTATCACAGTATGAAATACCTATGAAACCTGAGGATATTAACTACTTATCAGAAGCCGCATGCTCATCCGTGATTCAGGGCTAGGAGTTTGCCTTAATGTATATTACAAAGATCTCAGTAGACTTTGGCTCAAAAGTTGGGATGGGGGGATTTATGAAATAAGTGTAATATAGATAATGTCATATAAAAATAAATTAAAACTAAATTGAGTCATTTAGCATAGTGATTGTCATCCTCCAGAAACACAAGTCTATCATTTTAGGCCATTTTAAGGTTATTCACGTTTGGTTTCTTGGTCTGATTTGCTCGTCATCACTTGCTTGTTCTAATGAACACTGTTTGCCACAGGAGGGGAAAATCAAGCTGCTTCCCTGTATGAAGCAGGCAGGGTGGCGAAAAATTCATTCTAGCTCATCGACCTGTCTTTTTGAACAAAAATGAAACTATGCACATTTTTAGTGTTAAAATTAGTGCCCTAAGATTGGGCAGGGGTGGGTAGTGATATGATGTCAACAATGGTTTCATATAAATTTTCAAGATGCCCCTTTTCAAAATTACCATAAACTTTCAAACGAGAGTAAGGGAAAATTGAAAGTTATGCTTTTCTTTTTTTTTTTTTTTTTTGCAACTCTACACCAGAGAGCCACCTGCTGGCTTTCATAAAGAAACGCATCTCTGATACCTGTAATTGGAAAGACAAGAAAATAGGGGGGTGGGGGGGGGGCCAATAAGAAAGTCCGTTGGGAGTTGACTCTTTGATGGAACAATGTGTGGTTCCATCCACTTAATCTGTTGCTGGCATTTATATTTTACATGACTTTTCATTGCCCTCTTAAGGGAATTGCTTTTAAAAAGCGAATGAGGTCCATACAGTGGGTCAGTAAGCGCTACCATGGTGTTTCGGAAGTGTTTTCGCATCTGTCACCTTATGAGAGTAAATCTCATTCACGTTTTATAGTCGAGGGGAAGCAGGAGACACTGATGCTGGCCGGCGCTCTGCCGAACAGGCTCCTAAATTGTGCCTGTGGCTGAACTCGGATTTCTGGTTCGAGAGCAGCAAGTTTTCTTCTCACTCAGTTATTTCAATGATCATTTTCCTTTGTCCTGTATTTTTTAAATTGCAGCTTACTAGGTGCTGGTAGAGCATGGCTGCTAACATTATTATTATGGTGCCTAAGTATGAGGACAAATTGAGACGGGCTTGCTAAATCCAGAAATAGAACTAAACTAGAGAGTTGTTTTTTTTTTTTTTTTTTTTTGCTGGCCTTTGAAGAGTACCTTCAGTCTCATTGCATTCAACTTCAAAAGTATTGTAGCATTGGATTTAATTTCTAGCTGGGTCCCCCAATGAATCTGAAAACATATTCAGCTTCTGTTTCTATGAAAATGCACGTGATTTGGTATTTAGTTCCACGGTAGTTGAGGCTTTATTAAATATTTCATTTAGTGATCTTTGGATCTGCTGTCAACGATTGGTAACTTTATATTTAATGACCTAGTCTTTGTACTACTGAGACTGTGTTGTCTTTCAAAAGAGGAGTATGGGGACTCCACCGTGCAGGGAATCACAGAGATAGATACGTGGAACCCTTGTGTGGCTCACATTGGCTTCCCAGCGCCCTGGTCCCCCAGCCATGGGAAAAATTACCTAACGGTTCCGAGCCATGTCTTCTTCCTCAGCAACGTTAGGTTCACAATACCGACCACCAGATCAGCATGGAGGGAATTTCTGTTCCTTAAAGAGCACAAGTGGATCATGCACGTAAACACTTCCTGTTAAAAATATTTTATTTCATTCATTGTGTACTAAACACTTATTTTCCTATCCTATTTAGGCAAATTCTGCCTTTTAACCTTTTTTTCCCACTAGTAGGAAATACTATTCTCAAGGTTCAGGAACCTGGCTGCTGTATAGGTTTGGGCCCTTCGATTCATGCAACGCTCAATAATTTGATGGGTTCTATAACTGTTCCAGAACAGGGCCAAGGGGAGGGTATGATATGCTGTTACCGAAAGGACCCCCCACTAGGTTTGCTATGCCCACCGCCAGAGGAAAGACGTCTCTCAATGCCAGAGATTTGTGAAGAGGAAAGGAAATGTCTATTTAAAGCTATACAGATTTAAGGTAGTGACCCAATATCTTTATTAAAATGTTAAAGTCCTTTAGGGTACCCACAGCTGCCTACAGTCCTTCCTTCTCCCTCTGCCCAGTCTGGGTACCGTATCTCAGGAAAAGAAGCAGAAGTCTGTGATTCAGGCTCCCGGTACCATCAGCTGTGTCACCGCCGTGATCTCCGGTTAATCCACAGCCATGTGGCACCTTCTCTTGGTCCACCAGCAAGAGTCCTTTCACCCCTTTTCTTCCAGACAAAGTCTCTCCTGCTTCCTAAGCCACATGCCAAAAGGGAGCAGCCCAAAGCTATGTGGCCCCAACCTGCCACGGCTGCTGTGCCTGGGTTTAAATCCCCACACCGATCTTCCTCTGCAGCTCCATTTCCGACTCCTCCCACAATCAGTTACACCTGCCAGCATTCCCCTATCCTTCCAGCTTTACTGGGCTGCCATAGTGAGTCTGGGCAGGTGTGGCCCCATGGCGTGGAGCCAATCATCTCCAAGCTCTCACGCAGGTGCAGTAACCAGGGGGAGTGGCCTCCCACTAATGTTTTCGTGGAAGTCACTTCCATCCCCGTGGCTCAAAGCACAGCCACAAATATTTAACATATCTATGCAACCAGTTAAAGGTTACAGATATGTTAAATGACCATGCCAGAGGTTAGCTGCAGAACTGTTACTGTACAAAACGGCTCTGCATGTTCCTGCTCCATGTGTCCCTTCCCCCAACTCACACCTGTGGTGGGGGAGGAGGGAGGCATCCTATATGTCTTTCTAATATTTCCTGGACACCTTGAGTTCTGGACCCCATTCCAAGTCCCTATTTGGGGCCCCCCTCTTGGCTGCACCCTGTCACATAACCAGTAAAGTCTGTTATTCTGTCACATTCTGGGACTGAGAGATTAGTTACACTGTGAATCATTATTTCTAAAGAACTACTACAATTTATAGGATACCTGTTATGCCCCAGAAACTATCATCTCATATATAATTCTCATAATTGGACCATGCTTTTTTCCCTCAATAATTTTCCATTCTATTTATTTATTTTTAACAGTTTATTTTTAGAAAGAGGGGAAGGGAAGGTGAGAGAGGAAGAGAACTATCAATGTGTGGTTGCCTCCCATGCGCCCCCCACTGGGGACCCAGCTTGCGACCCAGGCATGTGCCCTGACTGAGAATCAAACCATGATCCTTTGGTTCTCAGGCCTGTGCTCAATCCGCTGAGCTAGGCCAGCCAGGGCAATTTTTCACTCTATTTAGAATCAAATCCAAATTCTTGTCTCTGGCCACTGAGGTCATGTATGATCTGGCTCCTGCTAAACTCTCCACACTTTCCCCCAAGGCCACTAGCCTCCTGGGAACATTCTCCCTAACTCACCGCCTTACTCTTGTTTTTCTCTATTTGACGTAGTCCCTCCAGCTCTGCTTGCTTGAGTCCACTCCCTGGAGTTACCTCACCAGGCAGACTCTGCCATTCCATCTAGGTATCCCAGTCTTCTTTAATCTCTTCTTATCTTTCACCAGATAAGTTTTGTTCGCTTCATACAGTTAGTTATTGCAATTTGTCCCTGGGTTTCAGGATGTTTATATCTACACTGCTTGCCTTCCCCCACCCTCCTCCCCACAAGTTCCAAGAGGCAAACACCCTAAGTGTTTACTCATCCATCTATACCTGCCTCTTACCAGGGTGCTTGGCCCCAAATCGTTGCTCATTATACCCCTGTAGATGGAATGAGTTAACCCTGCCATGGTGGATTTATTATCCCCACTGGAGGTGTCAAGCAGCCAGTGTAAGACACCTCGTAATAGGCCAGCCTCCGCTGGAACCCAGGTCCTGCTGACTCCAAGCCTTTCCGTCCCTCTTTCACGCCCAGCGGCACTCACAGGTTCTCAAAACAGACATCCCTGTGCGCAAAGAGTCAGATACTGAGCCCTGGATTGCACAGAGCAAACAGGTCAGGTGAGAGTGACTTTCCAAAGTCCTATCTTCAGTGCAGAGGAAGATCTCGAGGGTCTGACAGTTGCCAGAATGCCAGCCCCACACAGAGCCCGGGGCTCGAGCCCCTGAAGAGGACAGAGGAGCTGATGATCATTAACACTTGAAAGCTGAGGCTGGTCCTGCCGTTGCTAGCTCCCCAGAAGGAAGCCTTTAATATAAAGCACTGCCTTCATTAGTGATGCAGGAATAAGCTTTGTGGCTCTTTCTCAAGATTGAAAAGAGAAAACGTTCTTTGGAAATTTTTTTTTTTTTTTTGGTGGCATGCTTCAAGAGTCTCCAGACATGTGTTAGTCTAGTGACGCAGCACAAACCCAGTGGGTGTGAAGAAATGCTTCCCGAAACTGCAGCTGCAGAGCCTTGGTGGGCGAATCTGAAAAATAATCCCGGAATAAATAGATGAGTGCTCACAGTGCTAATGAAGCTGGTAACGTGCATTCCTGCACAGGACCCTGGTGGGGGGCTGCAAAGTTGGAAAATTTGAGTTTAGGAAATAGCTAATAAGCTTCGTAATCAAAGCACGTAAAGGCTATTCTTCCAGGAACTGAAGGTGTGACCCACCCTGACTCCAGGAGACAATAAACAGGCCCACCTTTGTGCCCCGGGATAACTGTAGGCAACTGATGGTGGTATCTGAGCCTCTGTGCTCCAGGGGGAGAACCCACTGCTTAAGACACCATAAAAGACCACCGCCCAGGGCTTGGATGCTGCAGTTTTTTAAAAATCCAATTAATGTGTTTTTTTATTCCAAATCTCTTCCCTACACTTTGTTCTCCTTATAAAAGTAAAAGGGGCCGTTTAAAAAATGGACTATAACGCGGTCTGTTAGGTTACAAACCTGCCGTCTTCTCAGACCACCGACCACCTGAATACAGAGCCCAGAAGGATTTAATCCCTGTCTTTGCTTTTTGGGTCTGGTAAGTGACAGGCAGCACGGACGCCAGCTTTTCCGGTTTCAACCCTTCAGTTATTCTCAAGATTTAAGCAGACACCTCGGGGCTGCCCACTTCTTCAGACATCTGTAGACGCGGTAGGTTGTTCCAAAGGCCAGTTTACGTCTGCACAGAGCAGTTCCACCCTGTCTGTCTTGCAATGTCTCAGAAAGTCGAAGTGGCTCGCAGTCACCGTACACACTAAAGTGGTCAAGGAACTGAACTTTCTGCCCTGACCCCAACACGCCCACAATTCTGCTCCACCTTTTAAACAGACTTTCTGTATTTCCCCCGGCACCTGCATTAAGCTTTAACTTTTGGATAAGTGCACATACAAACATTTAGAAGGCTTTTCTTCTCCTTTTCATCACAGAATTGTAACCATATACCACCACATCGCTGTCTGAACTTTTTGTTTCTTAATTTTCCCAAACGGCAAGTTGGCCGTTCTAAGTGTCCATTCATTATTTTATTCATTCATTCATACTGTTCACCTGTATTAATCACCTGGGAGCCAAGCACTCTGACTCTCCGAAGGGCTGAGTTTGTGTCTTGCACATTGCTGAATCCCCAGGAATTAAGATGGTCTGCGGAAGAAGCTCTCATTAAAAACACAAAGCAAAAACAAGTCAATTTCCACAATCTGTGAAGTGCTACAACAGAACTATGTACAAGAGACACTGGCAGCAAGCAAAAAAAAAAAAAAAAAACCCAAAGAAATGTATTTCCCCACAAAACTGTAAGCACTGTGATCATCAAAGTTTCATCTTGCCCATTTCTGAATCACTAGCATTTAGTGGTCCACTTAGCATACAGGAAGGAAGCTTCTTCTGTAAGCCATGGCTGAATGAATACGTATTGGAAAATAGAAGGCAGGATAATTACTGGGCCAGAGGATGGAGCTGGGCTGAAACCAATCCAGACAGAGAGAACATGGGTACAAAAATCCAATAAGCATCTCAGACCATTCCTATTAGTGTCCCAGAATGACATCCGGGCGCTTCGGGAAGCGGGCACATGCCTCGCCCTCACATTCACGTCCCCCTCGCGCATCATTTCTGAGTTTACACTGCTGTGCTCCATTTCTGTCGGGCTCAGGGCTTGGAATATCAAACTTAGCTCTTCCGTGATCGGGGTCCTGTTTCCTGCTGCGTCATTGATACAACCATCTTCTCTAGATGGAAGTGGGCAGTGATCTCCTTAACTGGCCCCCACTGAGAAATCAAGTGATTTAAGATTGGCCATGGACTCATTAGAGACAGTTCTTAATAGTGGAAATGATGCCGCCCCTGTGGTTTGGATTCTGGCCGTGCCACTCACATGCTCTGTTTTCTTGAGCAAGATGCCGTCACTCTGTGAGCCTTAGTTTCTTCCTTTGTAGAACCTGGGTAATAATGCTTCACAGGGCGATTGGGAAAAAGTCAATGGTAAGCAAATAAAGTTTCTGAACCACTGGTTTCCCTTAAGAAATGTACCTGCGACCCCCCTTCATGTAAAATCAGTAGCTCTGTTCCCAACGGAGTGTTGCAAGTCTGGCCCAATAATAGCATTTAAAAAATTTTTCTTTACTGTCCCTCCTCAGCAGTGATTTTATTTAAGTTTGATTAACTGAGCAAATTACCTGAACTGAACGATAGAAGTGTCCCTTATTCTTGTGTTAAGTAGTTCCCTTTTTGCTTATATTTCTTAGTTTTGTTATTAGAGATGCTGTGTCCACTGCTTCTATTTCAAAATGTGATTATTTAGAATTTCACTTTGTGCTAAATTGACCTGAGATGACATTGAGACTGTTTTGTTTTATAAAACACCTATGATCTTATATGTTACTGTATTTGTAGGACCACAAGATGCACCTAGGTTTTAGAGGAAAATAGGAAAGAAAACTTTGAAGCAAAAAATGTGGTAAAATATTTAATAACCTGTGACCCCACTCTACCACCCCCCCCACTGAACCAGGTAAGCTACATTTGGACTATAAGATGCACCCCATTCCTTCCAAATTTGGGGGGAAGTACATCTTATAGTCTGAAAAATACGGTGTATATATGTGCCGTTATGCATGTACATTATATTTTTGTATTGTGTTACCCCAAGTCTCACCTGTTCTCAGTGAGATTGGTAGTGATGCATGATGTAGAAAGAAAAGAAAAAAAACATGTACCAACACACACCCGTGGGGACACACAGAGGATAAACCTGTAGTGAAGGAAAAGTAGATATAAGTGCAAGGGCATGAAACAAAGGTGGGGTTAAGATCAAACTTCAAACCGTGTCCTTTCAGGCCTACAGCAGCCAGAGCTGGGTGGCCAGTGTGAAGTTTGGTTCTGAAATGCCAGGGATCCAGTGGAAGCCAACAAGGCCCGTTATAAAATTCTAATTTTACGAGACACAGAAAAACCAGATGTGCAGGAAGTGTGTTGACATGCTTGTTCCAAAGCTCTCGTAGCAATGTCCCTGACCTTCTCCATGTTGTTGGAGCCTAGGGAAAATGTGGTCTTTCTGAGGTGCACAGTGGTAACACAGACGAGGTTGCTCTTAGCCAGAAGAGATGAGCCCTGAGGCCTTACTGTGCGTCGCTGAAGACTGAGTGAAGCCATCATTTGCACACCTCCCAGTTCGTGAGCGTGCCATGGACACAAGCTGAACACTATGGCAGAAGACACATCATTGACAAACTTTTATGTTTCCCTAACACTGACTCATAACGTCCTTCAAGACAAATCCATGAATAGCAAAGTGCAATTTAGCAAAAGCCACTCAATCAGAAGCTAAAAGATTATGTATGGCCCAGGGACCTGGCTTTGTGATTGTCTGGCTAGATCCAGAGAAAAAATTTACCATATCTAGAGAAATGGATGGATTGCTTATCTTGCAGGCAAGTTAAATCCCCTCTACTTGATAAAGCCCAGAGTAATCAGGAAATGAAGGAGACTAATAGATTCACCCTTGATGAAAATTGACACCCACGTGTGAGTTTCAGAGAAAGTGAATTTCCCAGAGAAAACCTGCCTGGGTCATGTATATCAGGCCTGCAAGGTGCCATTTGTATGCAAAGAGACTTAAGTGAAGGACTTAGTGCAATTGCTTTCTGTCTTTCTGGATCGTAGATGAGATGAACAGATTCAAGCGAAAAGGCTTATCCATAAACCTGGTGGAAAGTAGAGCTAGATCATCATACAAAGAACTGAAGGAACTTAAAGGGAAAAGCAAACATTTATCTTACAGCTGGGAAAGAGGAAGAGGGAGGGGGCTGGCTTAGATACTTCCTGATCTACTATCCGTATGATTTCTATAAACGACGATTTTTTCCAAAATGTTCATAGCTGCTTGCTCATTTGTTTTCATACAAAACCCAGGGGAATAGAACAGAAAGAACTCTATAGGCATATAGAGTTGTGGGTTAGTGATTTGTTAATGTAATATCAAATAATGTTCATTGGACTGGTTATAATACAAACTTTATGGTCAAAACTTTTCTATCACATGTGGCTTGTATGGTATCTTCACTTTTATTATCCTATCTAGATTTAAAAGAACACAGATGTGTTGCTTGGCTGGTGTGGCTCAGTGGATTGAGCACCAGCTTGTGATCCAAAAGGATTTACAGCTTAAAACAATTTATTTATAGCTTGAAATAATTCTTCCTACGTAGTAGCTGTCCCCTCATTCTCCAAGCAGTGAATATCCTTGAGCTCATTATTCAGAATTTCCTTAATAGAAATATGAAATTAATCAACAGTTTTTTTTTTACAATAGAAAAGGAGCTGAACTCTTTTGAGGGTATAAAATTCAGTTCAAAGCTCGCTTAAATTAAATGTTAAATAATATCAGTAAAGAGAAATCTGCCCACAAATCACTAACTCTTTATAATGAAAATGAAATTTTTCATAATTATTCATTTTTCTTCATTAAAGATGCATTTCTTCTACACACTTATTAAATTTGTATCTTAAAAACATTTTTTGGCCTTTAATCTCTTAAACAAAAATGCTTGCCACTTTCCCTGTAGCAACGTGTTCTTGGAGTTATGAATTTATATACATTTTTCCATCCCTTAAAATATGCTTTGTGAAATAAAATCACAGAACTATCTTCATGTTTAGTTATATTTTGGGAGAGGAACTATATTAAACCATATTATTTACATTATTTAATGATTCATGGCTAAATTGATTTGATCACAAATCAGTAACCTCATCTAAAATATATATTTCCTGGGTTTTCAGTATGCACCCATCTACTTGACATCCATAATCTTTTTTGAAATTGTTTTTTTATTTACTAGAAAGAGGGGAAAGAAGGGAGAAAGAGAGGGAGAGCAACACTGACGTGCAGGTGAAACATCAGTCAGTTGCCTCCTGCAAACACCCAGCTGGGATTGTCAGGGCAAACAACCCAGTCACGTGCCCTGACTGGGAACTGAACCGGCAACCCCATGATCTGCAGGCTGGCCCTCAATCCACTGAGCTGCACCAGCCAGGCGGTTGGCTACAATATTGCCATCAACTCAATCAGATTTTCCCTCCAGTTTTGGTATTACACATTTGGAAGCCCAAAGTCCAGTTCAATTACTAATCTTATTTTGCAGACTCTCAGATGAAATGCCAGGGTACAATATACACATCTCTGAGGACCTGTTTCATCCAACGCACACTAGCTGCCACTTTCGGCGGCCATTCGCTAGACAAGTCCAGAATAAAACTCAGAACAGAGAGGACATGCCGTGCCTTCTGTAAATTGTGTGTTCTGAGAACCTATTAAAGCTGACAAGGGAGGGAGCCTGCGATTGGAGAGCACCTGATTACACCTTGACTTTATTCCCCGTTGGCTTTGGTGATGCCATACCTTTCCATTTCCTAGAGAAATAAATTAAAAGTCAGAAGTAATTTGCCTGATGGAGGTGCAGGTGGAATTTTGTTCAGTGGAGCCTCTGTACACTGTGAGATCCAATTTAACCCCTTGATGGGGGGAGAGCTTATTTTCTTTTGTTGACAGCTTTGTGGCAGCTAAAATAGGGACATGATTAAATTGAGACAGTGAGAGATTGAGGTCTTGTTCTAACAGCAGGGGGATCAAGGCCTCTCATCTTATCTCCTGGAGCACTGAGATGAACTGAGGACGCAAGCAGGGAGATAAGTCCATCTGTTTTGTGCAATGAAAGGGGAAAAGACTAAGAAAGACTATGTGGACCGATGTTTGAACGCCTGGTACCAAAAAAATGCATAGAAATGGAAAGTAAGAAAGTCTAAACTGGACATTAAATACCAGGGAAATAAATCCTGGACTAACAGTTTGAAAAGATTTGCTTTTAATAATTTCATCCTCTGATAAGGGGTTCTTAAAGTCTAATGCTTGTTTCCCGTAACATATAGTTGATTTTAAATGTATTTAAGATACGACAGCATCATTTGGTTCTATTTTTTTGGTACATGTACTTATTAAAACTGTTATTTACACGTATATTTACCATAATTAAATGAAACCTCAATAAGTACATGATGTCTGCTACATAAGTTCAAAAATATTGTCTTGTCTGTTCACCAAGTCCTATAGACCATTTTCCGTTTTCTTTTGGTATTTATATTATTTTTTTTCAACAATTTATCTTGCCAATCTTACTCAGATTGCAAGACATACATTTTAAAAATCATTGATTGTTACTAAGCATTTGAAATTTCAGGTCTGAGTCTAAGTAAACATTTTCATTCATGGTTTACATCTAGAGTAGGAGAATATAACAATTGTGTCTGTCTCAAGGAATATGGAAGGTCCTCTTTTCCAACTGGGCATATGTGATCACTTTCCATCTGGCTTCAGCTGGGTGGGAATTTTTGTCTCTAGGTGCTTTCTGCAATAGTTCCGTTGCAAGGACTCTTCCATCTGCCATATCTAACTTCATCTGTTCAGTGATGGTGGGAGAAGTTGGGTCAGTTCAAAATTGTTTTCTGTAGGTTCTGAGTGATACTTGTAGATTGTGAACAAGTATTATGTAGATATAGGTGTAGATGTATTTAATTTTTTTTATTATTGTTCAGTTACAATGGTCCCCATTTCCCCCTCATTGCTCTCCCCTGTGCTGCCCACCCCGATGTCCGCATTCAATCCCCTGCCCTTATCTTTCTCCATGGGTCTTTAACACATGTTCTTCAACTTTTCCCCCCTTTTTTTCCCACCCTTCTCCTCCTCTCTCCTCCTCTCTGGTCACTATCAGACTGTTCTTTATTTCCATGTCTCTGGTTTTATTTTGCTCATTTGTCTGTTTTGTTGATTATGTTCCACTTATAGGTGAGATCATATGGTATTTGTAGTTCACTGCCTGGCTTATTTTACTCAGTATAATACTCCGTAGTTCCATCCATGCTGTTGCAAAGGGTAGGAGCTCCTTTCTTTCTGCGGCATAGTATTCCATTGTGTAAATGTACCACAATTTTTTGATTCACTTATTTACTGATGGGCATTTAGGCTGTTTCTAGCACTTAGCTATTGTAAAAAATGTTACTGCGAACACTGAGGTGCATAGGTTCTTCTGAATTGGTGTTTCAGGATTCTTAGTGTCTATTCCCAGCATTGGAATTGCCAGGTCAAAAGGCAGCTCCATTTTCACTTTTTGAGGAAATTCCATACTATTTTCCACAGGGGCTACACCAGTCTGCATTCCCACCAACAGTGCACTAGGGTTCCCTTTACTCCACAACCTCACCAGCACTTGTTCTTTGCTGATTTGTTTATGACAGCCTTTCTGACTAGTGTGAAGTAATATCTCATTGTGGTTTTAATTTGCATCCCTCTGATGGCTAGCAATGTTGAGCATCTTTCATATATCTCTGGGCCCTCTGTATGTCCTCCTTGGAGAAGTGTCTGTTCATGTTCTTTGCCCATTTTTCTAATTGAATTGTTTGTCTTCCTGGTGTGAGTCTTGTGAGTTCTTCATAGATTTTGGAAATCAAATCCTTGTCCGAGGTATCATCGGCAAATATATTTTCCCATGTAGTTGGTTCCCTGTTCATTTTGCTGATGTTTTCTTTAGCCATGCAGAAACTTTAATTTGATAAAGTCCCATTTGTTTATTCTCTCCTTTATGTCCCCTGCTCTAGGGGACATATCAGTGAAAATATTGCTAATATAGGTGTAGATATAGATGCACACAAAAATATTTCTTTGTTGCACAGAATTTAGAAAAACTTTTAAAAAATATATGTAAGCATTTCCATTTTAAAGGGTCTAGGAAGTCCCATGGTAATGTGGATGGCAACTCTTAAAAAACAAAACAAAATAAAACAAAATCCAGGGTAGATGCAGCAGCTTTTCCTTAACTAATTCTACCATGGGAATGTCTGTCAGCTCTCAGTTCAATATGTTGGACACCACATTCTTCTTTATACCCAAACATCCACCTTCATGAAGGAACATCATGATCTTCAGGTCTTCAAGTGGTCTTCACTGGGCAGGTCCTGTGTTTGTGTTCCCTGACCTACACTTACAAGCCCAGGCACAGATATAGGCACGGAATTGTCATTCATGTGGAGGACACTTGGTACCACATTTGCAATCTTCTCCTCTGATAGACTTTTTTCTTTCCGAGTCTCTCGGGCAAATTTCCTCTTCTCACGTGGACTTTCAAGTGTCTCCACTTAAGCTTTTATTATTTTCAGCTTTTCTTTTCCACTGTTAATATTTCCAGGATAAGTGAAATGATGTTGTGGGGAACGTACCTTTCTGAAGATTCACTTGTGGGAATTGGGAGTATGCAAACATTTCTGTATTTATTGGTTTTATTCAGGGAGTTTACACAAGGGTAGATTATGTGCCATATGCAACCTTAGCTTCATGCTGTTGAGCTATTGAGCCAGCCAGAGTGGCGTAAATGTCGGGGTGTCACGCTCACTCCCATGCATTTCATGACTTCATCAAAAGAGGTGGCCTAAAGTCCCAGAGTATCAAGAGGTCTGAGATATCCTAAAGTGGAATCAGTTGGGATTTTGAAATTAAATGGTGTTTTGATGTTGAGAGGTTGTGACACCTGCCCAAGCCTCAGTTTCTTCATTTCTGCAATGGGAGTATGGGGATAGTCATTGCCATGCTGTGTGGGTGTTACAGAATTAAGGGAGGTGGCTTACATGGTGCAGGTGCTCAGTACTCATTCATTCCCATTCATTTTCTCTCTTCCCTCTCCTCCTGTTCTCTCTCTCCATTGTGTATGCCAGTCTGGTTAAAGTCCATTTTCTGTTTATGCCAAAGGATTTCCATGGTGAGAATATAACCTCTGAATGCACTTAAGATTCCCATGTCTTCTTCCTACACTCAATTATAGCAAAGGCTACATAAGCATACTTCATATCTTTTTCTTTAGAAAGGTAGACACTCAAAACCAACTTGCTTAAATTCTATTCTAGCTCTCTTTAAGCATGCCAAGATGGAAAAGTTGAAAACTACATTTCCCAGATTCCCTGGCAGTCCGAGGTGCAACTGTGTTTGGGTTCTGCCACCAAATGAGCCTGAGTTGGGTTTGGAACAATGTCGGGAGCCGACCAGCAGCCATCCTTTGACACAGTCAGGATGGATGAGATGCATCTGCACAGCAGAGGCAACTGTGGCTGGACTTCCTGTCTATCTCTCCTTGCATGTTTGTCTTTGCAATTAATAGGTGGTGAGATTGTTAGACACCTGTATTTCAGGTCCAACGATTTGCATAATTCCAGTGAAGTTATACAAAATAATTTCTTGGCCAGAGAGCAAAGTCCCCCCCTAATGTAGTAGCCCCTGAATATCTAAAAGTTGATGGAGTAACAGCCCCTCCTCTACCTTGGACAGGAATATATATTAATTAGAATTAGACAGGTAAAGAAGCAGGAGAAGCTGGTTAACTATTACAAACTAAACATGTAGAAACAATTACCGAGGAGTCAGAGTCCATATTACATAAAAAACATTTTAGACAGAAAGACAGATAGCTAAGTTAGACATCACAAAGGCCTTATAATAAATTTCCTATAACCTCTGCTCAGTCTAGCATATCCTTTTGCCTCATGCCAAATTCTAAAAACTTTAGTAAACAATAAGACATTTTAACTCTGTACATACAGCTATTTCTAATTGTCTGGTTAATATTTCTCCTGGTCAAAACAACTTTTGTTTAACATAACTGAAACTATGGAAATTCTTGTACTTTTCCTGGTTGCCTCTGTATTGGTTTTTTCTGCTTAACTGATCACACCATGCACCTGTTCCTTTAATGTTGTATAACAATCTCTATAAAAATAAAGTCTAAATCAAACTCTGAGAGTTCAGTCAGACTCTCAGAGGCTGGCTGTTCTCCAGCATCCAATGGGGTGTCTGACTCTTCATACGTCACCTGCACCGTCCATCCTTTGGGGACCCTGAACCCGGCTGAGGGTGGACCTTGGAAGAACAGGTCAGGTGGTAGGGGGAGGGCGTGGTGAATCCCAGTCACTCTGCTGTTACAGGTTTCGATCCAGAAGGTGTGTCTGGAGCCAGGAGCAATTTACTGGGTAATTTGTTGATTTTGAGACTTCCTGATTTTATCAGGGGCACAGCTCCTTTTATAGCCTACTATATTCTGATTTTAAGTAAAATATATGTGTGGTGGTCAGATGACCAAAATACGTTTCTCAAATACATTTGGTCTTTCTGCCCTGGCCGGTGTGGTTTATTGGTTGGAGCTCCATCCAGTAACTGGAAGGTTGCAGGTTCTGTTCCTGGTCAGGGTCCATACCTTGGCTGCGGTTTGATCCCCGGTCCAGGTGGTGGCCCCTGTAAACCCTAGTCCGGACTTGTGCTGGTCTGGGTGCAGATCCTTGGTCTGGGTGTGGATGGGAGGTGACCAATTAATGCTCTTCTCTTACATCAATGGTTCTCTCTCTCCCTTGCTCTCTCTGCAAAAGCAATAAAAAAATTTCCTTGGCTGAGTATTTAATTTATATATATATAAAGTATATCTATTATATGTTATACTTCATATACATATGAAGTATATATGTTATATGTATTATATATATATAATATATTTGGTCTTCCATATGTGTATATATAATCCTAACCAATTACCATAAGCTTAGTGCTAAAAGAACCCCATAGATTACGTCTGTCACAGTTTTTGTGGGTGGAAGTCCAAAATCAGTATCCATTCACCAGAATCAAGGGGTCTGCTGGGCTGCACCTCCCTGCAACCCCGAAGTTGGCTAATGGACACCTCATCTGAACCTCTGCCTCCCAGTTCCAGTTAAGTTTCCTCTGTGTGCATGTTCTCTCCTCTGTTGTCCGTGTGAGCTCCCTCTGCTCTTAGAAGAATGTGTAGAAGAATCTTAGAAGAATAATTCTGATGACACTTAGGACCGGCCTCATCATTTGGGTTTATTTCCTCATCTGAAGATTCTTAGCTTAATCACATCTGCAAAACCATTTAGTTACTTATATTTTTTACTTTTTTATTTTATTTTTAATCCTCACCAAAGGAGATATCCACTGATTTTAGAGGGACAGAAACATAGATGTGAGAGACAAACATTGATTGGTTGCTTCCCAGAAGTTCCCTGAATTTGTGGGGGTTGAACCCACAAACTAGGTATGTCCCCTGACTAGGAATCAAACCTGCAGACTTTTGGTGTGTGGGAAAATGCTCTCACCAACTGGGCCGCCTGGCCAGGGCTGCAAAAACCTTTAAAAAAATGGGGTAACATCTGAATGTTTTAAGGATTAAGACATGGGTATATGTGAGGAGAAAGTGTTTTTCCGAACATCACGAGAAGGGCTGAGCCGAAGAGGATCAGAACTGTCTGCACTGTTTTCCCTCTGGAGTTACTTTGGAAGTTTCTAGAAACAAGTGGGGACCAGCCTTCAATGGCAACTGCACCAATATCCATGTGTGATGGTTAATATTATATGTCAACCTGCCTGACCATGCGACGCCCAGACTCAGTGTTATTTCCGGGTGTGTGTATGAGTGTTTCTGGACGGCTTTAGAATCAGTGGACTCAGTAGTTTGCTCTCCCCGTAGGGTGGGGGCATCATCTAATTTGCTGAGGACCTAAATATAACAGAAGGTAAAGGAAGGCAGAATTTGCCCCCTTTTTCTCTGCTTCCCTGGATAAGCTGGGACATCTCATTGCATCTTCTCCTGCCCTTAGATGGGGATCAGAGGTTTAGTTCTCGGGACTGTGGCTTGGACTGAATGATACCACCAGTTTTGCTGGCTCTTAGGCTTGTAGACGGCAGATTATGGGGATTCTCAGCATATATAATTATGTGAGCTAATTCTTCATAATGGATAACAAATACCTAAAAATCTATCTATATATCTATATCTGTATCTATATCTATATCTATGTCTGTCTATCTATCTATCTATCTATAATGTGTTTTCCTCCCCCTTATTTAATTTAGTAATTTGTTCACCCAGGTGTACTGCGATGATCAATGTGAGGATTCAAACACAGTTTTCTGTCTCTTTAGCCCACATGTACTTTCTGCCAAAGTAAAGATAGACAGGCAATACACACAAGGGCGTATTAAATGGAGCAGGGTCAGAGATATTCCTTTAAACACTTCTAAAAATCCTCACTCAAGGGAATGTTTATTGATTTATTCGAGGGGCAGGGGAAGAGAGAGAGGGAGAGAGAGAGATGGGGAGCCTCTCATATGCTCCGTGGCTGGGAGCTGAACCCACAACATTGCCGTGTACAGGGTGACACTCCAACCAACTGGGCCACCCAGTCAGGGCCAGAGATATTCTTTTGTGGAAAATAAAGACCCTCTCTGGGGAAGAAACATGCTGATTTTAAATGGTTACAAAACCAAGGACCACTTTTGGTTATCAGTCATAACAAGGTCAGAGGAAAGGGGTTCAAAGTCCAAACTGAATTCCATGTTGCAAGTGTTCTGGTGAGCACTAGCCATCAGTAAATGCTATTTTTTATATGTGGCTTTTAAAATTTTTGACTTAAAGTACTACTTTCTATATTTGTGCTTTGGGCCTTTTCAAAATTATTTGCTTCCAGGTCAAATTGTCCCCAAGGGGAATAATGATAATAACTACTCCTGTGGTTACAATGTTTTAAAAGCATTGAGGAGCATTTGCTTGGTGGTTTCGACAACCACCTGTGCGGTCTGCGCCTCGGGCCGTGCTGCCCTGCGCAGAGAGCACGTGGTGGTTAACAAGGGTGACTCCAGATGACACTGTTTCAGCACTCTTCCTCCGACGCGTCACCATGGAAGCGAGAGGGAAGGGGGAACAGCCTCAGAAAGGCAGCCGCTATTCTGGAGGGAAACGAGTTCATGTCCCACAACATTTCCCGTTAGCACTCACTCAGCAGACCCGAGAGTTTCTGCCATGTATGTTTCTGGAAGATTTTGAAAGTGTCCACGGTCAAAGAATTGCTTTTTTGCTGGAGCTCTTCTGAGTGGAGTTCTTAAAAATGAACCTGTTTGCCCTGGCTGGGTAGCTCAGTTGGTTAGGTCATCCTCTGATATGCCAAGGTTGCAGGTTTGATCCCCAGTCAGGGCACATACCATGTAAGAATCAACCAATGAATGCATATTGAAGTGGAACAACAAATGAATGTTCCTCTCTCTGTCTCTGTCTCTTTCTCTTTCTCTCCTCCTTCTCCCTTCCTTTCTCTCAAATCAATATATAAATTATTTTTTAAAGGCTTTCAAAATGAACTTGTTTGCCAGTACTCCACTAACCAGTCACTGAGTGACAAAGGACCAACCCTAAATGCTGATGGGGCAGAAAATTCTACCCCGAGGTACACACATCACTCAGACCCCATGGAGAGAAGGGGCAGAAGGCTTTCATTAGGATCTAATGAACAAAGGGAACAGCCTCGAGGCAGGCTTGTAGATGCAGAGACAGCTGTAGAGGGAAGGAGGGCTGGGGTGCTGGGTAGAAAAGGTGAAGGATTAAAAAAAAAAGCCCAAACACAGATAACAGTATGGAGATTAACAGAGGGAAAGGGGTGGGCGTGGTAGGGTCAAGGTAGGGATAAATGGTGAGGGAAAGAGACTTGACTTGGGGTGGTGAACACACAATACGATATACAGATGATGTATCATAGAATTATACATTTAAATCTGTCTAATTTGATTAACTGATGTCACTCCGATAAATTAAAAAAACACAACTCTACTCATACTTTACTGAGTAAACTTCGGGAAAGCTCAGTACTTCCTTCCTAGGGAAGGAAAGGAGAAAGTATGACTAGTCCTAGATGTGTGTCCACAGTTTGTGATGTTGGCTTCTCCATGATGATGGCAGAAGTCAACAGTAAAGTGATACTGATGTTTATTAGTCACTATGCTAAGGTTTCTATAAGGGTTTTTCTTATTGACTCTCTATAATGATTTCAGTATATAGGTATCAGTATTCTCAGTTTTACAGAAATAAACCAAAGCAGTATGTAACTGATCCAAGATTTTGGAGCGTAATGATGAAGAAAGCAAAACCCGATTTTGTCTACTTCTCTCCTGTAAGCCAAAGAATATAAGGAAACAGGCCTTTATGTCTCATGCAGAATTATTATCAATTTCCACTCTCTTGTCTCTCTGTTTTTATTGTCATTTGATTTAGAGTTTTAAAATTGATTTAAAAATTTTTGACATATTCTCTCTGCATTTTCATTTAGTCACCTGTTGCAGGGCTGCCGTCCTGGGCAGGTTTTGGTCCACCCTTTCAGAAATGTCCTAAGCAGGTACATACATGTGTTTCCTTCATTCACAAGTGGAAATAGATTGCACGCATTTCTTGCACAGTCGTCCAAAGATCACCCAGCTAATAGGAGCTGGAACTGAGACTCGTGACCAGGAAAACCTAACAATGAACAATGTGTTTTTAACCACTTTGTTAACCTATTGCAAATAAAAAGAAGAAAAAGTAATATCATGCATGTGAGCCTTATAATAACTGTGTCAAAGTAGCTGTGATTGCCTCCCTGCTTGTACAGGTGAGGGATCTGAGGGCCACCGTGGGGATAGACTCCTGGGGACATACTGCCCGCACAGAGTGGACTGGGGAGGTGGGCTTGCGTCTCTGCATCCTCAAATCCACGCTTGTCGGGAGCACTCCACTCCCAACTGCAAGAAAGGAAGTGGTTTCTTTTATGTTTGCCTTACTCCATCAAACAAAAACAAAAGCATAAAAACACCCTCTCAATCTTTATGAAGCCAACTTGCTTTAAGAGTCTTAAAAATAGAACATGAATCAATACTCCTAGTTTTTCTAGTAAATCGTAGTGTTTGTTGTTGTAATATTTAGTGGCACATTCTGTTCTTTTCCCCACCATGTCCCTTATTGATGCTAAAGAGACACGTTGGGAATGACAAACCACCTCCAGTATCTCTCCAAGCAACATGTATCTTGAAGATTATAGACTAAGCTATATACAAAATCCATCTATTCTTTTCAGCGTTGCTCTGTGGATTTGTCCTTTCTTGTAAAGATATTAATTGGGCCAAAGGGGCTCTGAAGAAGTGGTTTAGTGGGACTTAAAAATCTATCAACAGGTATTTATTGAGTGCCTACTTTATACCATATTACCCTGTGAACATCTTGCAAAATTCTTCTGTTTCGATATTTGTATGTTAGAGAAAGAGATGACGGGGAAGAATTACACTGGGAAATTTACTTCTTTCTTCCATCCATGGTGTTCCCCACAGGACTCTGTATTAATGACTTCCAGAATGTGGCCCTATAGCTTGGTGGGAAAAAAGAAAAGAAATAATACGCAGGGAAGAGACATTAGCGGGGTTGTAAAAAATGAGGAAGAACAAAGTAATCACAAAAAGTGGGTGTGGAAGACATTTGCTGTGTGTACCTTCCACCCTTTCTCTCCTTTGTACAAAGCACCACACTCTTCTCGGACCATTCTCTGCTGTCTTGGAGAAGCTTCAGGCCTGGAGTCCGTGAGCAGGCCAGGCCTACCCGAGACCCAAATACTGCTGGGCACAGCGATGGGTTCAGTGTGCACATAAGTCAAGGAAACAAAACTAGAGTGAAACTCATGGCTTTGGAGGAACTAGTACAAAGAGGATCTCCTTTAAGAGACACACTTCCACCTGGGAGGGTGTGAAGACGATGCTTCCACAGTCATCCGAACACCGTTTGCAACCCGAGAATGAAGTCGACACAAGGAGAGGAGAGACGAGTGGATCAAATATGCATCCAGAGCACTTTGTGGCATCATCCAGGGTCCTGAGTCTACCCCAGACCCTGGACTTTTCAAATCCAATGTGTACTCTCCATTGACCAGCATCGATTATTGTTGCTGTTGTTTATTCTAGTTCAGGGTGATTTTCTGTCACTCGTCACATACAGATTAGCGATTTATTGAGGGGGAACAATGGTTAAGGTGCAAATTCAATGAGAGGAAAGCAAACCCAGACTGGGGCCCTAGACAAGTTCAAGAGAGTATTTGTATCACAGTTTCAGAATTATAATGTAAGACCGCTGCAGTATTTTTGAAGGTTAGGAGGAGGGGGTCCCTCCAGGAATCATGTTGGGGATAAAAACCCCAGACACAAGGCAAAACTGTAAGGAATAGTAAAGAAATATGCCCTCAGGTGGGCTACCAGAAGCTTCGGCAAAGGCTCAGGTGCGACATGTAGGTAACCTGGTTTTCCTGTGCAGTGTATTAGAAGTGGCGGGTATTTATGAGTTATTGTCACAAATGTTTTCAATCACGCTGACACCTTGAAATGTAATGTAATATCGACTCCACATTGCTTCTAGAAGACAGGAATCGGTGGGCTTTAGAGGTAAGAAATACTGCCTTTGGAATACAAGGGGAGACAATCAAGGGGTTTCACAAGTACAGATAAGTGAGGGATGCTAAAACTACATGCACAAAAATAGACAGGGGGAGAGTTTTTACTCCTACAGAGATGAAAGGGGAGAGAGAAGAATGGGTTAGAGAAGTTCTGAAGCTGGGGAAGAGGCAGGTAGACATTTGCTGGTGAGTCCATTTAAATCCTCAATGCTTGATGTTCAACTCACCCTTCCTGGCTGTGCCTTGCTAAGTAAAATTTCTTTTTCAACCCTACCCCAAATCATTAGTCTGCTCTGCTTGGCGGAGGTGCTATTTTTTACATTTGCCCAAAATTCACCCTTAGTTTCTCCCTCCCATGGAAAAGAAGAGTCCAGAACACAGAGTCAGAATGAATATGGAGACTCTAATGCGCTGTGTGAAGGTGTCTGGAAATTCCTAACCCATGAAATAGATCTTTAAGCGAGAGCACCATGACGTGCCAATTTTCTGGGGAGAATCCTGGTTGAATTCTGTAGTCCTAGAACATTATTAACGATATCCATTTTCCCTTTCACATTTGTCACAGTTTATAAAATAACCACATGGGCACCTTGATTTAAGCCCATCTTATGTAGATTTCAAGCGGCTGAGAGGACCCCACCCCCAATACCTTAAAAATTACGAGAGTATTCAGCAGAATGACTGGCGCATTGTAATTTCTTGACAATAATAACAGTGTGTAATATTTTATCACTCAAATTCTTCAAGGTTTTAACTCTTTGTCAGATGGAAATAAAAATGCTACTGACCTTTTAGAATTAGGTGAATTCTGCAAGGACAGTTGCCCACTCATTTATTTATTTACCGACGGACATGTTCACTCAGTCACTCACAGATACACCTGCTCTTTCCTTCTCTTTTCACCGATTCAAACAGTTGTCAAGAGGCTCCTCCACGCTTGGGGAATGGTAGGATCTGGGGATGAAAAGGTTAATCCAAAGCAGTCTGTTCAAAATTTATGGTGTAAAGAAAAGGGAGATGAGTGGAAAAGTGAATTAAAATGTGTAGGACATCAAATTTGCAGAACCGGTGGTAAAATAACAGCATCGATTCCAAGTTAAACATGTTTATATGTTTGGATGAATGTCAGTACTAATATTAAGGACAAGAACACATATGTCACAGATACTTTTCCTTTTATAATTTAACCACAGCTTCCAGTGAGTCTCTGCTTTCCAGTAAAGGGACATGCTCTCATTTCAATAATAATATTTTCAAAGAGGTTATGGGGGCATTTGTTTCTTGTTTTCTGAACTCTCCAAACCGAATATCATAGGATTATGACAAAGATGGCATTGTTTCTGATATAAGTCAAGACACATTCCCTGGAATATATTCTCCACTGTTGCTAAAGACAAATTGTAACAAAAGTAATGGATATTTTTATCCCCCACTTTTCTAGATTAACCACTTATGTACACACACACACACACACACACACAAACACACAATTAACCAAGGTAATTCAGGGTCGCGTTCATGGGGTCATGATACATTTGGCTTTAATCAGTTGTTAGCTTATGGAAATTAGAAAAGTGCATTTTACATGATACATAAAAGAGTCTTTCAGTAATTAATCCAAATGAATAGAGCATTTACTCAATACATATTTAGGTGAATGAATGATAAAACCGTAGACATTGGCTTCAGTGGCTTTGTTGCTTTGTAATGATGTAAATTTTTATCAAACTTCTTTGAGGTTACATTTCTTTTTGGTGTGATTTCAGATTTTATTGGCTTTTTATGTTTTTTTCCCTTTCTGTGTTTTTAAGTGAGCATGTGACTATGTTGCTTAACAGAGGAAATCCTTGTGTATGTGTGTTTGATGCGATCCCTGGACCAAAATATATCGTCCATAATGAGAGCTATTACATTGAATTAGTATTTTGACTTTTTTTTTAATTAGAGGAGTTAGAGATGGCAAAGATAAGGTTCCTGGTTAAAGGCTAAAGTTTAAGCTTTTCTTAGGTCCTGATACTATATCATATATGGTTTATCAAAGGGACCACTGAAGATTAATGACGTGGCCTAATGCATTCAACTTTCTCTTCACAGGGCTCGGTAAGAAAATGATTCTTAATGTGATACCTAGAAATCCCGTATTTTCAAAGATTCTTGTTTTGGCTTTAGGCCTTGTCTCCTGCTCCTCTCCCTTCTTTCTACCTGCCTCCTTTCCTCTTCACAAATTGCTTCGTACCTTTTCCCCTTGGTCCTTTTCAGGGCCTCCTGCCTCTGGCTGGAATGGCCTTCCTGTGTTATTCTATGGTGATGAACTCAGAACCCCTATGTGTCCTGCAAGATGCTGCTCAAATACTATTGCTTCTACAAAGCCTCCTATCAATTTCTGAGAAGGGACAATCATTGTTTTGTACCCAAACTGGACCCCACAACTGCCCCTGCAATAGTCCTACGTTTTTACTATTGCCCTTAGGTTCCTGCGTCTCCAACTTTAGGGTGAACTTTTGAAGCGTAGTGTTTCTTGAAGTGGACTATAAATCCTCTTTGATCAAATATCCTTTACATTCGTCAGTGAAAGCCTTTTGACCATTTGTGTTCTGAATTCAGCATTGGACATTCAGAAGCTTGATTAATGAAAGCAAGTGAATGAATTGGTCGCCATGAAAAGTATCTGTTGACAGTATAGAGCTTTATCATGTTATCTACCATTATTCACTAAATGTAGCATTAACTGTAAGATGCTCCACAATTTTACAGACCAATATAAAGATATACATTATCAATGATCCCATAGCACCAGGCTTTCTAACAGGATACTTTTTAAAACTTATTGTAGAATTCTACTTTAGACTTTTATAATTAAAAATATCTATTATTTGTGTGTGGGTGGTGGGGGTAAGAAATGTACTAGAATTAAGTTAGTGAATATCTTCACACGCAGAGGCAGGCCCTTTGAAGCTGTTTGAAAACTCATGGAGTTGTTGATGTTCATTTATTATCATCCAGTATCGTTGTCCTTTGTGCCATCCCAAGTGCTGATAATGTGGCATTTTCTAAAAGGGGGCTTCTCCAGTAACGCTGAGATCTGCTTCCAAGTTGCTGACATTACTTTTGCTTAAAAAAAAAAAGGTGAAATTCACAAACCCCCAAATTAACCATTTTAGAGTGGACAGTCAGTGGCATTTCATCTCTTCGCAATGCCGCGCCACACCCTCTGGGTAGCTCTAACACAGGTTTATGACCCAAAAGAAAACTCATACCCACATTTCCTGATCACATGAGGTTTTAAGGAACATAACTTCCAGAATAGGAAAGAGATACCTACTGTCTGTGACCGAGTCAGTGCAGTCTGGAGTTTAAGTTGATCAAATAGTTTATAACAATCTTTAGTATGCACTAGGATTACCTGGGCAGTGGGCGATTCTCTGCAGGTGGTCTGTGGACAGTTTGAGATGCATGGCGCACGAGAATAATGAGATATTCTCGAGATATGATGAGGTGCCTCTAACGATATAAGGAGGTAGGTGAAGAGAGGAAGATGAATCTTTGCAGCAGCCTATGACGCCGATCTAACTTATTGCCATTTTGTAAGCAAGGAAGCTGCTTTTGAGGTATGAGATACTGAAGAATCTTATGTATCAGTGTCAATAAATGGAGAAGCCTTGATTCAAACTTGGGTCTTCCCAATAGATTTTTGTGCTTCCCGCTAGGTGTCGGTGATAGAGGCTTTAATGAAGACACTGAGACCAAGAGAATAGGCTAGTCTCACTATTTTTCAAAACTTTAGATGTGAAAACAAAGGCACAGCGCTGGTCCAGCAACAGCTGGAATTGAGTACGCCACGGATTTCTAACTAATCAGTTGCCTGCCTGCTTCCTGTGATAGCGTTTGAATTGGCAGAAAGTGCCTCCCTGCTCTGGTGGAGGACCGAGCCTGTGGTGCTTGTCCCCCAGCTGGAGACAATTGCTGCGGGGAGGAGTGGAGAGAAGCAGATGTTCTCAGTGCAGAACCGAGACAGGCACCTCCGAGTGCCGCTCAGCAATGTCGTCTGCCCTGCCCCAGCTCAGCTGCCCCCGAGGAAGGAGGAAAAGCAACTGAGAATGTGTGTGTGGCCTGTGCTGTCCAGGCATGTGTTTCTCATTTGCCTGAGACCCAGTAGGCTCATTTCATTAGGCGGTCTTAGCAACATAATTGTGTGAGGTGTGCAGAAGCCATTCAGGAATAATGCAAACTAGAGACCTTGCTCTATCCTGGTTAGAGATTTCCCTAACTCCCTGAATTGGGACAAAGCCACCACTTTTCAGTTATTTAACAAATATTACATTTCTGCTCTGTGTCAGGAGGTGCTGCTATAAGGAACACAAAAATATAAGGGAGATGACAGCCACTGTCTTCTTGGAGGACAGTCTACTGGGGGGCAAAAGGATAATGAGCAGAATAAGGCCTAGATAAATAATTGCTAGTAAGGGTTGTGCAATTATTTATCACAACCTGAGTCTGTTGGGGGTCCTGTGATCCCCTCATACTGTTTAAGAGGAAACTGTGGGTTCTTTTTATTGCTTATTCATTTTGTTTTGGTGGGAGGGACTGATCATTGGACAGAGCCTGTGTTCAGTAAGGTGGGTGGGGCATAGGAAGGCAAAAAGGACAAGAACTGGGGAGAGGAGGAATTTCTCACTGGAGGCCATCAAGTGCTAAGGAGAGCCAGGCACTTTTTGATGTCTCAGCAGCGCCCCTTATGGCCAGAGAGTGGGTCAGCTTTGAAAATAAGCCCAGGAGGTTACTTTTTGTTAGCTTTACTAGTAGTTTTCTGTAAGATTCTTGGATAGAAAAATAAATGTGTCCTAAAGGCAATTGCTTATGTAATAATTTATGAAGGGAGTAGCTTTCTCAATCTTCCTGTATCTCAGTCTCCATCTTTCTATTAGCCTCTCTTTCTCTCTCTCTCTCTCTCTCTCACACACACACACACACACACACACACACACACTTGGCACAACTGCATGAATGATAGATACCGTGAATGGCGGAGGCTGGCATATTTTCCCAAATTTTATGTTTGAACGAGTAGTTGGAAGTTACGAGAAAATGAGCCATATTTCACTATACCCCAGGGGCTGAGGATGCCTAAGTAGTCAAAAGGTCATGAATGTGGAGTAACATTGTCTTGAATTTAAATCGTAGTTCTGCCAACTGCCAAATGTCTGGGCTTTGGCCAAGCACTAACCGCACGTATCCCGTGTTTTATCATCTATAAAATGAGGATAATAAAACTACTGCTGGGCCACCTTTCTGAATGACATGACATCACATGTGTCAGGGCTCTAAATCCATTCTGCGGAGTCTGAGATTTTATGCAAAATATGACATGTACATGCACTTAGGGGGCCTAAGTCTGTATAAACTTGATCAGATTGGTCTGATTGCTGGAGTCATTAATTTCCAAGTGCCCCAAATGCAAAACAAAGGTTCCAAAAAGATGACTACCCTATTCCCTTGCCTTCAAAATATTACATTTATGATTTTCCAAATAGTAAATATGTATCTATGTTTTTAGCGGAGATAGAGTGAGGGTGAGTTACTAAATGATGTCCCCGGTCAACACAATAAGAAGACAGTGGGAATTCTAACTAGGGGGATACATTTGTTCACCAGGCTTAAGAATGGTGCCGCACTGTGGTTAACATCTGGTCCTCCAGAATCACACAATGAGAGTTCAGCACTCAGGCCCTGAAGGCCGCAGGCATTTATATAAATATTATAGAGCTAGTAACCAATGAATAGCAACATATTAAGACACATTTTATTTTAGTTTTAAATTTAATTTTAAATTCCAGTTGGCATTTAATGTTATATTAGTTTCGGGTGTACAGCATGGTGGTTGGACAATTACAGAATTCACGAAGTGATCCCTGCAATAATTCTAGTATCCACCTGGCACCATGCATAGTTATGACAATATTAGTGACTTTATTCCCTGTGTTGTACTTTACTTATCTCTGTGACTATTTTGTAACTACCAATTTATACTTCTTAATCTTTCTACCTTTTTTGCCCAGCCCCACAATGTCCCTCTGACTTCTGCCCTGAGAGGTGTAGCTCAGTAGATGGAGCTCAGGCTACGAACCAAAGGGTCGCCACTGGATTCCCAGTCAGGGCACAGGCCTGAGTTATGGGGCCAGGTCCCCAGTGGGGGCCAAGTGAGAGGCAACCACACATTGATGTTTCTCTCCTTCTCTTTCTCCCTCCCTTCCCCTGTCTCTAAAAATAAGTAAATAAAATCTTTTTTAAAAAGTTGATATCCTACTTAAAGTCTAACAGGTGGCTAACGGAGTTTGTATGATGTACCTTCTTCCATCAATCTACGACTTTGGCACGAACTGTTTTGCGGGTCCATTTTTTAATGGACTTGGTACATTCTTCATTTAGTCTTGGACTTGTGAAGGGCCTCCTCTTTGAACAGGTTCACCTGGATAAATTCACACTATTTATGCCCCCATTCTATCAGCCAGAGGTTAATTGCGCCCCCAGACCCAATGGCAGGGAAAGCCAGAACATGTAGGCTGGAGCCCCATAAATGGAGAAAGTGGGTCTGGATGAACGCACAATGCCCACAGCCCCACTGCCTTTATGGGTGGATCTAATAATTTCTTTTCTTCTCTTTTGGCCTCACTGTTCCTCTCTGTAGGATAAAGAGTTTACTGCTTTGTTTGTGGGGTCACGAGCATTAGATACACTAATCAGGGTAAGGCTCCCATGCTGTTCTTCTCAGTAAATGTTTGCTTATCATTGTTTATACCACCTTTCTACAGGAGCCAGAGCACTCGGCCAAGAGAAGCTAGTCCTGCCTGAACTAGGACAGACTTCTTATCACCAAAGATTTGAAGGAATTCAGTGCCTCAAAAGGCTTTCCATTAAACAAAAAAACCCAGTGAAAACATTTTGGCATTAATGCTAAAAGGGAGGCCTTGGCAATCTCTTGCTTTGGTTCATAGATGAATTTGTCTAGGTCCTGGAATGAGAAAAGAATGGATTCCAACTTTATTGTTTGATCAAGTGATTGTCAACAGGCCTAACTGCTCCAGGCACCATGAAATGAGAACTGAATCATAACCCAAATGCCTTTTCATTCAGCGTTGTGGTTTATGACTTTACCACCGGCTGCAGGTATCTGGCTGGTGAAAGGAGAAAAAAAAGACACAAGTGCACCCACCAGGAACCGAATGACTGTAACCACGGATCATTATGATTTTTCAGAATGCAATCTGGGTGCACTTGAATGTAAAGTGCAGGCACATTTTCCCCGGCAATTTCGAGTAGAAGCGGATGTTTGCGAGACATGTTTTGATCTGGCACAGCAGAGCAATCTTTGGCGCTGGAATGCGTTTGAGTGTCTAATTCGGTTCCTGTTCCTCTTCTGTTTTATATCCTTCCTTCCCACGCAGTCAATTATTACAGTAGGTCTTCGGATCACGCGGTGAACATTTAAACGCCCTAAAATACAAGTGCAAACTTGAGAGCCATCGAACCTTTAAACTGTGAGGTGTTAATACTTAGAAGTGGCATCAAGAATTACAAAGCCAGAAGTCCTCAAGGGGAGCTGTTTTCCTGTTTACTTTCGTTCTGGGAAGTAGAAATTGGACTTCTATAGTAAGGTGGACTTCATGCAGACTTTCTCTATTGCCCAATTAATTAATCAGCCAGTATATGTATACGTAGTTATGGCTACATAGACATACAGCTCTATCTATATATGTGTAGCTCTATTTATATATATATATATATATATATATATATATATATATATATACATGTGTATATATATATACACACACATATATATACACACACACACATATATATACATATATATGTGTGTGTAGATATTTATCAATCAATGGATACAAATATGTAACTGGGGAGGTTTTTAAATAACAAAGTAATAAAAACCAAAAATATTTGAGGAGAATGGCTGAACCCCTGCAGTGCCATGGGAACACCGTATATTTTAGTATATTCATAAAACTGATATTGATTTAATTTCTACTTTGGACCAAGCACTTTACCACAAACTCTGTGTTTTTCCATTATTTTGGGTACTTACAGTGATTCTGTACACTCTGTTTTACTGTTCCCTTTCCTGGATAAAGAAAGTAAGGTTCGCTGAGGTTGGTTTGCTCAACTGCACCGAGGGGTCAAGCGGCAGAGTCGGAATTTGATTCCACAGCCTCCAAATCTTTACTCCTCTTCCCATGCAACACAAAGAAAAAACACGTGTATAGCAAAGTAGTCACTCTCTTATGCTTGCACTTCAGTTTTTATTCTCTCTGTGCTTGTAGACTCTAGAGAATTGTATATGTCTGTACGTTTGTATATGGGTTTCTTTCCAGCTATAACATAACTTAGAAAAGGCTTCTCGTTGTCTCTGTCTGTATCAGTATTGTTCTTCCATTGGCCATGTCTTGGTGATGCAGGGAGAATTTTCTGCTCGTCGTGATGGGAAGAGCTCCCTCTAGCTTTCGAAAGGGAACATGGTCAGTTCTTTCCATGACCCTTTCCTCGCCCCTCTCTAGCAGGGAGAACAAGTCTGTGAGTCTCCTCCTCTTTCGAGATCTCTGGAGACATTGACAATAGTTGTTTTTAAGTTTTCATCCCCCTATATAGCTTCTTCCAGTTGCCTTTATCATGGTGACCTCTATCCTGTCTGTCTTTATATGTTTTGCATGTTTTGGCTTCTGTTACTCATGTTGGAAAATATTTACAAGTCTGATCATTGTTGACTTTTTTTCTCATAATAAGAGAAGGGCAAGCTCTGGAAGGAACTAATTTAATGTAGGACACCCTCTTGGGCGACCTGGCTTGCAAACTTTGAATCTTAGTAGTTTTAGTTTTTTCACCTGAGCTGGCTAGTTCCTCAGAGCAGACTTTTCTGTTCTCCAGTTTGGCAGATAAAGTGTTTGGCTGGTACCCTGAGAGCTATTAGGGGAGCTTAGAATTCAATATGCAAGCTTTTATGGAACCCTTCCTTCATTAGCAGTAATAAGATGCTTTCTTTATCTGTTCTCTCTGCCCTACGAGTATGTACCTTTTGTTGTTGTTGTGCCTTTGCTTACACTACACAAGTTTTGGAGGAAGAAAAAATTCATGCGTGTGTTGAATCCACAAGCTCGCTACAAAAGCAACCTCCTCATGATGTGAACTTGAATTTCATTGATTCCCAATGAGGGAATATAGGTACATGTATTTTTTTCTGTTAACTGCCCATCATGTATTTTGCATACTTAAAAAAATCAAGTTATCTTTACATATATGTGTAGGAATTCTTCATACATTTTACTATTCTCCTGTTATGTTTGTTGCAAAAGAGATAATTACTCTTTAATCATTACACATAATTCGAGAATGCACTAAAATAAATATGATTTAGCCAGTAACGGAATCTATCAATCATTTCATACATTGAATCTTTGTAACAATACTATAAGAGAAGGTGAGATTTTCTCTACTTGTCGATTGGTGACTGAAGGTTTAGAACATTTATGATTTTATTCAAGTCTCCCAAGTTATTAGATAGGCCTGAATATAAAACCCAAATCTGAAGTATTCGATTTCACCTATTCTTCCGACACATACTACTCTCAAGAGAATAAAGTACCAGGGCATATCTTTTTGTGAATAGTCTTTAAAGCACAAATTGTGACAGAGCATTCTTATTCTAAATAAAATTAAATTCTTCTCTCTCCCTCCCTTCTTCCTTTCTTCCTTCTGTTCTTGCTTTGAAACAAGGCTCATTTTGCTCAATTGGCATTTACCTGTTTTTAAAATTCAAATCTACCAATTAGCAATTTTATTTTGCCAGGCAAAAGCACAGGGAGGTAGATATCAAATTCCCTTTGTTATTTGATTTTTCTATCACAGTTCCTCCTAGCATTTTCTGTTACTTTAACATTATGCCAATTCTTTGAAATAAGTCTTGGAAATCAGACTAGAAGATAAAATGCTTAGGGTTTTTTTGTTGTTGTTCGTTTTTTGCCTGTTCTGTGTGTGTTGTGTTAACAAGCAGAAGAAACCTACTATAAAATGTGCAAAATATATAGGGTAAAATTGCTCCCTCAGCTCAAATGCACAGGTTTTTAGTGAAACACATCCAAAAAAATTTCATGTGAGGTATGTTGTAAGAGTATGGATGGGAGTTGATCGTTGAAAATGCTTTCGGTGTTTCTTTTAAGATCACAAAAGCGTTCCCAGGTTGTACATGGCATGAACGATGTCAGATCCAAATCTGTATTCCCAGGGCAATGCATTGGCCTTTGACACGTATGTTCCATGGAAAAGAGACCAGAATCGTAACTAGGATCTCAGCTTGCAGGTGAAGGGGTAATTATCCACTAAAGGAACATACCACAGGTAATTTCCGAACAGGGAAAGGACTCCTGGGAGCTCTGCTCTTGATCATCTTGCCCGGGTGGAAAGTGGCACCGATTGTGTTTAAGGGAATATAAGATATAGCACGCTAGAATTCATTCCTTTCCCAACTTGACTCCTTTCGAGGTTGAATGATCTGGGAGAAGGTCAGTACATTTCTTTGAGCCTTGATTTCTTCGCCTGTAAAGTTCAGAGGGAAATCTCTGCCACAGGTCATTGTTCTAAGAATCAAATTATGTGATTACCCGAAAGCGCTTTGTAAGCAGTAAAACACTGCAACACTTAGGGTATCATTAGTACTTTGATTAGCGAATCTCTGTTAATTATGCACCCAGTGAATTTTGCTATAAAGGTTCAAATACTTAACCACCGACACAACTCAATAGTTTTGCATTATGGCTCAAAGTCATGGCGTCTCTTATGGGTTAGGGAGGAAATACTGCCAGAGCGAAATCAGATACGCCTTCCACAGACTGAGTTCCCCCTCATTCCTTTGCCTACTTGCTGTGTGGCCTTGGGCAAGATTCTGAACCTCTCTGATTTCTTATTTCCTAATCTGTAAAATACGGATGCTCATTTCTACCCCTAAGGGTTGTGATAATTGAATAAGGTGATAAATAAGTTCCTAGAACTTATTGGAATTGAAGTAATTATTACTCTTATGCTTCTCCTCCAACCCATTTCATTCTAAACATGGTGTCAATGTTCAAAAAGCATATCTGGGTAATTATTATGCTGGATGAAGAACTGAGTATTGGTAGGAACCAGAGTTTGAAGAGAAGGGTAGTCTGCTGACTAAGTGAGAAAGGCAAATTCTCCACCTGGGTCTGGCCGTATTATATAAAAGCAACTCCAAATGTCGTATGGTATGATAGTTATATTTATTTCTTAGAGTTGGTGAGAACCTTCTCTATTTGGGTTCTTGTTGTCTTTCATTAGTCAAGTGTGACTGTCTACCTTCTTACCCGACCACACTTGCGGCCATATTTTTCAGACAAGATGGGGCTGGTTTGTAGCAGTTCCTTCATAACTATTGTCAATGAATAAAGACGTTCTCAATTCTACTTTTGGCTAATTGTGTACGTTCTCTCCTATACAGAGACTGCTGCCACTGCTGTTACTGATAATGATGATGATGAAATAACTAATGAAATAACAAGCCTTTGGTTAATTAATATAATGTTCCATGCACTGTGCTCAGTTGTTCAACATGATTTCTTTGTTGAATCTTCAAAAATAATTCTCTGCACAAATTAGCGAGTTAACTGTGGAACAAAGCATGTCATTTTTTGAAACTTACAGTTAGAGTTTTTTGGAGGGAAAGAGGAGAGTGCAACAGAGAGAAAGAAAGTTACCAACTTGTATTAAAATCTCAGGTCGGCTTTCTTCCATAATCAGTATCGATACAGGGCTGTCTCAGGTTGTGAATTGTTTCCACTTACCTTCCTATATTTTTCCTCAAAGTATTCTTTACATAAATAACCATCTGTATTTTGCAGTACATTTTTTTATATGTGTCTTTTCTGTTTATTTCATGATATGTGGCTTTACATTCACTTTATAAACCAAATGTCATTTCAGTCTCAAGTACACTTCCATTCTGGAATAATATTAACTACATCCTTTCACAAAAGTTTTGTTCCCCAAGGTTCTGAGCCACATCTAGAACCCGAACCTCATTGATGGCTCTCCTTTTGCTCTCCCAGGATTAATTTTTTCTTTGAAATTTCCAATTATTTGCAGAAAGAAATGTTATGTCAGCAATTTCCTTCCCATGGCATAATGACCTCTTGGCCTCTTTTGTTGATTTTATTAACCACAGGAGTCTGCAGAGTAAATAAATGTTAGTGACTTTTCACTATGCCCTGAGTAACTATAGCACCTGCCTCTTCTCTGCCATCTTCTTCATTTTCTCACTCTTTGGTTTTCTTCCTGTTCACTTTAACAAGGACATTTATCTCATACATAGTCATTGTTATATACCTGAGTTTTGAAAAATATAATAGGTTTGATTTTGTTTTTATTATTTGAGCGCTGTTGGATAGCTTCAAAGGTACATAGCTTTGCATAATTATTTAAGTGGTTGCTTCAAATATTTACCCTGAATGCATGGCAGTCCACTCAGAGTTAACATTGTGCTAGTATGTTGCATCAAATGCTGAAGACTTTGGAACAGTATAGTTCTCTTGGTTCTGCATTCTTTCTGCTGTTTTTATCATTCACAGTGTAGCAGATCTAATGGTTTATAAACTCCATGATGTTAACACCATGTGTGTGTGTTCCTTACACAGGATATAGTAAGCGTATACCCTGTGCAGCAAGGAGAAGAAAAGATGTACTATCTTTTACATTTATACATGTATTTGCCATTCCTGGTATTCTTCATATTTTTTTCCTTTCCTGTTAGATCCATGTTTCTACATAGTATCATTTCAGTCAGAAGACTGCCCTATAGTGTTTCTTGTAGTAGTCGGTGGGTGATGAATTCTGTGTTTATTGTAAAGTGACTTTAATTTCCCTTTAGTTTTCAGGGGTAAATTAATTTTTTGGATCTGGAATTTGGGCTTGGCAGGTATCTACACATTTAGCACTGTGAAGATGTTGTTCCTTTGTCTTCCAGCTACTATTTTATTCTGATGAGAAGTCCATCCTGTTCCACATTGTTACTTGTATGATGTACGTAATGTATGTAATGTAATTTTACTTTTCATAAGGCTTTCCAGATTCCCCCTTACCTTTGGTTTTTCATCTTTGACTCTTACTGTAGCCAAGTATGATTGCCGTTCTGTTTCTCTTGCTTCATGTTTGATGAGTTCTGTGTTTTTGTAAGTTATCGTCATGTACAAAATTTGGGGATTGTTTTAACCTATAATTCCATTAAGTCTTTAAATTTTTTTCAATTCCATTTGTTCTCTCTTCTCTTTTAGGACTCAAATTACATATATCTTAGAGAGGTTAATGTGTTCTTATAATTAGTGAGGAGCTGTTCTTTTTCTGTACATATTTCTTCCTGTTTTTTAGATTGGATGATTTATATTTGTATTGATCTATTTTATAATTCACTGACTCTTGTTTTCCCCACTATCCCAAATCTAGCATTAAGCTCAGGTGGAAATTTTTTGTAAATTCAGATATTGTATTATATACATGTAGAATGTATATACTGTATGTATATTATATATACAGTATATACATTATAGAATGTATATAATGTATGGAAAGCACCATTTCCATAGTGCTTTTTTCCTTTTTATTGTTTCTGTTTTTTTCTTGTTATTTCCCATCTGTTTATTTATTTTGGCCAGCTTCTCTTTGATATATTACATGTATTTATGATAGCTACTATAAAGTTCTTATCTGCAAATACTAACATCTGGATTTTCTAGTTGTCAGTTTTTATCCTTTATTTTTTTTCTCTCGACTATGGATTACATTCTTATGTTTCTGTGAAAGTTTACTATTTTCCAAAAATTGTTTACAAGAGAGGCTCTAGGGGTCAGTTCTCCTTTTTTGAACAGTGTTGACTTTTGTCTAGCTGTCTAAAAAAACTCCATGGTGGTACTCAAACCCCTAAGTATATCTTTTTTGAAGTGGGCAGGCAGCAGATGAAATACCGAGGTGGTTTTTGTAGTTGCACTTTTGTTTGTTTTCCTCCCAGTCTCCCAGTAATTGCTTTTGCTGGAAACCATGGTGGAGTCCAGGCTTAGTATGCCTCCTTTCGGGACTTGGCCATGGGTTTGAGTAGAGTTTTTAAGTAGATTTTGAAGGTCCTCTTCTGCGGTTCCCGTCGTTTGGAGATTTCTCTGTCAAACTCCACACACTCCATCCACTCACCTCTCAGGGCCCAAAGCTGTGGATTAGTGCTTGAATATGAGCTAGCCACGCAGTCCTGGGTGGACGGGGACGTGCACTCAGGCCACATCAACATGAAACGGACTCAGTGTCATTTCCCCCTTTGGTTTTTCTTTCTCCAGTGCGTTCATAGAGTTGGGATTTTTTTTCTGGTCAAAGTTTATAACTTATCTATTAGGTGATTAGCTGAACCCCAGCTTTTCTGCCATTACTCAAAAAAAACCACCTCTTTCTTTTTGTACATTTTTTTATTTAAATTTTTCCTTCTGTCGTAGCCTGCTCAGGAGGGCAGCTAGCCGGTGAGTCAACAGGATCAGGGAGAGCAAGTAACTAAGTAACTGAGAAGTAAGAACAAAGAAATTCGTATTAACTCCTATCAGCAGTTCCGCTTTCTTACTTCTGCAAACTGCTTCCTGCTTCCTCGCCAGAAGTGAGGGTCCGAGTGACAGACTGCCCCCCTCACCTTATATAAGCCATTACTCCCCACTGATTGGAGCCCAGAATTTGGAGACTGACTCCTCTGGGTCCGTACGTGTGAAAATAAACTTCCACTCCGTACACCCGAAAGCGGCTGAGTTGTCTCCTGTAACACTTCCAGTGAAGTATTTCTGGCACAGGCTTTGCCTTCTTTGACCCCCTATTTTTCTGATGTAGCAGCATCATGGTTAAAGATCGGCAGAGCTGGAAGTTCCTGGCGAATTAACCCCGGGAGACAGAAATTTCATGAACCTCGGGAGGATACCTGCGGACGTAACAGCGCAGTGGATGATGCAGTGTATTGTGTAGCTCACTGGTCTTGAAAGGGACTCGCAGTGTTTGTTAACACTTGGCTGGCAGAGTAAATTCCTTCCTACAAGGGAGGGGGTATGAGTTTACCAGCACTGGGAGAGAAGGTAATGCTTCCCTGGAAATTTGAAACTTGCTCCTTTAAAACTGCTTTTTTTTTTTTTTTGTTATACAACATTCTAAATGATTGCTTATAGCTATAAACAATCTTAACATGGGTTAAAAGCGTTGAATTTTCATGTCTCTAATGCCGACTCACTATTTAATCACGCTACACCTTTAGCTTTCCCGGGATGAGTGAGTCAGCACACACTTCTGCATTTCTTCCTCTGGTCTTCTGGGATTTAGCAACCTGAAAAAAGGTTTCTCCATAGCTGAACATCTGCATCCAATAATTCTACACCTTTGACACTTTGAGGTGGAAACATATTGACATATTTCAAAAATTAACTTTAATATCTCAAAGAAATATACTATAGTGTTTGCAAACAACAAATAATTCCCCATTCTATGAACATTAACTTTTATTTAACTAGGTATTTATTTAAATGGAATTGTTTTAGTGGAAATCATAGGCTGAGAGTGCAAGAAAAGTATTTACTAAGACTTTGGGGCTCATATTACAATTCTACTTCAAAAAAAGTGATGGCTGGGCAATCAATCTTATTTTGATACTTTCTAAATGTGAATGTTACATTGAATCTATGAAGATTTAAATCCTTTCTGAATCAGAGAGGATACAATGATAATAAAGCAACATATTTTACTAAATAATGTCCTTCAAACAAACAAAACGAAACCCTCCTGTTATTGCCCAGGGCATGATGTTTTGGCTCCCATCTACCGAAAGGTTAAACCTGTTCATCATTATCATAACAATCAGATGCTTAAATGAAATGTATTGTTGCTGAGAGTCCTCTGTCCCAGCATCCCTTTGAACCTTGCTGAGCTGTAGAAAGTCGAGGCCTGATAACGCACACTCCATGGGCTGCTTCATCTCCAGTTCATTGTCGGGGCATCACAGGCCATTTTGAAGCCAGCAGTAATCTACGTGACCAGACCTCTGATCAAAAGATTCTGCCATACAGGGTGACTGTTGTAGGTAGTGGGGAGTAACTGAAATAAGCACAAATAGCCATTCTCCTTGGCCTCTGTAATCTTTTATAACCTCAGATAGCTTGTCATTGTAATCTGTCACTAAATCACGTCCACTCTCAGGATATTAGGTCTTGTGAGGCTATGGAAGCCGAAACAAGAGAGGCACCGGGGGAAATGCACACTGCAGGGAACGGTGAGTGGAGAGAAGGGCATCTGAAGTGATGGAGGGGGGAGGAGCTGGAAAACGCTGTTAAAGACCATGGAATGAAGGTCTTAGGTGATGAATGTGGCCGGGGGAGGGGCAGGGGGCGTGATCATTTAAGAATTTGGGTAGGAAAGTGACATGATTGGATATATGCATTTTTAAAAGATTAGTCTAACAGTCTTCTCAACTCAGGGCACTACTGCACAGAGGGAGTATGTGGGAGTATGTGTGTGTGTGTGTTTTATATTTTATATATCTCTCTATCCATTCATTTAGATTAAATTTAGTGGGGCGATGTTGGTTAATAAATTTATATCAGTTTCAGGGGTACAGTTCTGCAACAGAGCATCTGTATACATTGTATTGTGTGTTCATCGCCCCAAGTCAAGTCGCCATCTTGAGAAATAAATCTTGTTATTGTAGAATAATTTTAGATTTTTCAACATACTTATAAGGGTATTATAGACAGTTGCATATACCTCTCTCACTTAATGTCCCCTCTTGTTAATATTTTAAAATGCTGAAGTACATCTGTCAAAACATCAGTGCATTGAAATTAAGTAAATTCCAGACTTTATTTAGATGTCACCCGTTTTTCCATTTAAGTCCTCTTTTGGTCAGGGATCTCAATGAGCATATTTCTTGCCTTAAATGGTTAGGTCTCTTTAGTTTCCTCTGGTCTGTGAAGTTACCCAGTTTTTCTGGTATTTGTGACCTCGACAATTTTAGGAATTACTGACTGGCCAGATAGTTTCTAGAATGACCCTCCCCCGCCCCCAATTTGGGCTTTTCTAATTTTCATGATTAAATCAGAGTTATGCCTTTTTGAAAGAATATCATAGAGGCAGAGCGAGCTTCTCATGATAGATCAGATCAGGGATACATGATATCCACAGGATCCCAAATGGAGATGGTGTGTGCCAGGTTCTTCCACCATGAAATTACTGTCTTTTCTTTCTCCTATTCGGTCCACTGGAAGCCAATCATAAATCTAGTTCAGTGTCAGTGGGGGAAAGGTGAAACTCCATTTCCTAGATGAGAGTATCTATGTGCATTATCTGGAATTTTTACCAATAACTTTATTCATTTGAATATTTTGATTATGTCAGCTGTCTCCTGCTATTGGCTTCCAGTGGGTAGAGGCCAGAGTGTTGCTAAATATCTTCCAATGCATAAGACAGCCCCACAGCAAAGAGTTATTTGGCCCAAAGTCAATAGTACCAAGAAACTTTGCGAACCACTTTTGACATGTTCGATCATTTGCAGCACCTTCTCCATCACTGCACCATTCTTTTCCCATTTCAGTTGTGTTTTTCCCTTTGTTGAAATAATAAGACATAATAGGCTAAAAAATGTTGTGTGTATCTTCCACCTTCAATAGTAAAATGACTGCACAAAAATTCACCAGTTTGAATAATTTTTAAAAATTCAGGTTGATATGATAGCTGTCACAATATAATCTCAAAAAACTGTTTCAAATGAAGTTAAAGATGACTAAACACTACTAGAGCTATGGTACAAGGAAAAAAAAAAACCCAGACTTTTCGGCCAACCCAATCTCAAGTATAAAATGCACATTCCCTATCATTTTATTGCAAATAAAATGCTATACAGTATTTTTCCATGACTAAACTTATTTTTCTTTTATAGTGTTTACTTTTTAATAACTCTGTAATACCCTGGCATTTAAGGTATATATATATATATATATATATATATATATATATATATATATTTATATTTCTTATCTATATCTATATATTTTTTCAGTCAAATGCTCTCTCTCTCTCTCTCTCTTCCTACTCATTACTCAATTTCTTTACATTCAAATAGCCTTGACTCAGTGTCACTTGCCTTCTTTCATGAGCAACTCTTTCATTCTCCCTTTTCCAACCTCATGACCTTCACTGTGTGAATTATCCATGACTGCCCTTTAAACACTATTCTTCCATGGACAAAGCACAGAGAGAAGTTTTTAAAAAAAAATCAGTGAGTCTTATTGAGTACAATGCAAACTTTGAACGATTATGGAAATGAGAAGTTACAGTTAATGCCTCTCACAGTCAGATGTGTGTATACATTATAATGACACCAAAATAGAGGTCTTAAATGAGTTCAAGGACCCCAGTCAGGATTTGTGACTTCCCAGGGTATTGGAATAAGTAGGAAATTAAATTGCCAAGCCACTGATCTTTGAAGAATAATAGCAAGTAGAGGAGGAGCGGGAAGACTGGAGGCAGAAAAGTGATATCCGGATTTTCACAAAGACGAGGAAGTTACATTTCTTCAACAGTGAGCTGTGTGCATGGCATTAAAACCCAGTGAAGCTGATGATTTTTTTTCTGTCTTTGACCATTGAATCAACATTTCTACTTTCTAAGGTTATTACAGATTTTCTTTGAGGTCTATGCTTCCTTTGAATCTTGGGTCATATGATTTGGTGGTTGCTGGTGGGAGTCTATCTTACCCCTGATTCTGTGGATGAGTTCTGAGTGACTTGAGACAGTTACTGTATTTTATTGTCCTGGTTCTAGTGATGTGTCGATGCGCGGGCATGAGGCACACTTGGATCAATGAGAGAAAAGGCTTGAACTTGATTTATTCCCTGAGAGAGAGTAGCTCCTCTATGCACAAGAGCTAATGGCCCTGAGAGAATGTGAGGTCAGCAGGGGTTGGAAGTATAACAGGACCCACAGGAGGGAATGGAGTAGACAAAGAAGCCAACACAGGTGGTGGCGTAGGCAATGGGAATCCTGACTTGGGGCCATGCTGGGAGCATCTTAATCTGACCTGGGCTGAGGACAGATCAACGCTTCAAGTGTTAATGTGTGTAACTTTGAAATGCATCATTTGCTCCTTGCTTCTAATTGCATTCTCTGTTTGCTTTGGAGTGTGAGCTTTTCTTAGTATTTAAAAAATTAAATCTTACTTTCCTCAAGAAAATGCTTCTCGAGTAATACTGCCAGCCTCTATTGTTTCAATGATCATCTTTGTGCTGAGGGCTCCCAAATATTTATTTCCAGTTTCCTAAATGACGTACATCTATTTCGAAGAGACTCCTGGATTCGTCTAATTGTGAATACTTCACAATATTTTATCTTCTCACTAATCTCAATGTCAGTTATTAGAATTACCATTTCCCTGTTTTCTCTTAAGTATTAGGTGTGACAACTTTGATACATCTCAGTTTTTACCCCCAGATTCCATCTGTCATCACACTAAATCAGTTATTTTCCAAGTGAGCATGTATTAGGCATACCTGAGGCACCTGGAGATTCTGATTTTTCCTCGTTCTGCTGAGATTTTGGTTCTTTAGGTCTGGGTTGGGAAGGTAGGAATGTGTATTTTATCAAGTTCGTGTTTCTGAGGAAGGTTGACTATGGACCATATTGTGGGAAAAATGAAAATTAGATTACAAAATTATCTTGGACAAAGATCATAACTTGTTATCTTTGTATTCAGTACTTAGGAAAATGTTTGATATATATATATATGAAGTAATTAAAACATTGGAAATATAAATGGATCCTCAATATAGCAAACTTAGAAATGTCACTAATTTGGTCTTCGTGTCATTAAATCTGCTATTGCTTTAGCCTCCTAAGAATTAATCTGTGAGATTAAATTTAACAGAGTTTGAGTGAGGTCTAAACATCTGTGCTGTTAGGTATAAGGTCAAATGATTTTTGAGACAACCCCCCAATTTAAAGAACCAGTAGGCCATTCTTCATTATATTTCATACCTTTACTTAAAAAAATCTATCCATCATCAATAGTTTCTCTTGACTATGTCAATTTTCATACTTCCATAGGAGCTACGTTTACAAAACATGATGTATGTCATTCCTTTTTATAAACATTTATCTAGGCTCTTCTTTTCCTAGTGGATGGATGGATTGCATCCCTTTGTCAAAGATCCAGCTAAATGGCACCTGAGAACCTTCTCTCCAGGAAAGCCATCGTTTCATTCTGTGCAGCTCTGAGAAGAGCTTTCGTTATATTTCATGATATTGTAAAGTTGTATCCTAACGTTCCCATCTGTGTGCCCTTTGTTTGCAAATATGAGAGTTCTGCTTCCCAGAGTTACTGAACATTCTGGTAGCAGTCAAATATTTCAGTCAAGCTCAGGTATGAAAATAATTATTGGAGGCTTCCACTGGCAGGTTCCCCAAGGATCTCAGAGTGTGAGTGTCTGAAATTCTCATGGCTCATGTCTGATAGTGTTGCCAACACTCCATGTTTTGGATGATGAAAGAACTGCTAGATGGGCAAAAATAAATATGTCTTCCACACAGTATGTTTGGGATAAACACCAAGCCCATGAATGCTACCGATGAGGGTTTTCATTAGCTCTCCCAAGGTTTACATTAGCATGCAGTCTCTCCTGCATCTCCAAATTCATCTCCTGCTCCTTTTCTCCTCCTATTCTGTACCCCAGTTGTCATGGCCTGCTCACTGGGATCTAAATAAAATGTGGTCCTTCTCTCCTCTCTGTTTCTGCATAACTTGTTTATTTTGCAAAAAACCCCTCCACTCTCTCTGTCCCCCAACTTCCCAGAGTTCAATTCAGGTTTCACCTCCCCAGGTGTGTACACAGCGAGTGGCCCCCCCGTCTCTGGTCTGTGGCAGGAGACTATCCTCTGTGGTACAAAGTGATCGCACAGCATCTCACGCTTCCCATGGCTGCTTGTTTTTCTGCTGTGAACCCTGAACTTTGTCACCCCTGCACACTCTGTGCCCACCACAAACCTTAACAGATTAATTAATGATGAATTAATCCAATAAGCCATTGATGAATATTAATAATATAATAGAGTATTAATACATTAATAAATAAACTACTTAATATTATAGGTTCTTCCTGGTAAAGATAGAATGAGGCTTTATTAACACCACCTTCTGCCAATGGCCCCTGAAACCCAGCAGTTCTGATTACACAACAACCTTAATGCCACTAATTTAAATGAATTTATTTAATGATAACTTCCAGACCTATAAAATTTACTGATTTATGAAACTGAAAGAGAAGATCAGAGTGTTATACCTAAGGTAATGTACATTAGAGTATCCCTGAGCTAATTTTTATAGCTTGCTTACTCTAATTCTTTTTATACTTTATTAAAAAGAAGACTATTATTATTTTTTTTGCAAAGACATCATTCAAGTTTTAATTCGGACAATAAAGCAAAGAAGAAAGAGATAGAACCCTCAAAAATCACTGTGTATCTAGACAAGAGTAATTATTATGCAAAACGTAATTCGCAGGGAGACTCCTGTTCAAGGTGGCCTTAGAAGTGTGTTCCGGCAAAGTCTGCCTTCAATGCTTTTACTGGAGGGATGCTTGAAATTCAACATATGAGAGTCTAGCAGTATCTTTTTGTATCCTCTGTCTTCATTTCTAAGTTAAATTTGCACATGTAGACAGGAGGAAAATTAGCTAACTCATCTACAGCACTAGGTCTCTTACTCAGAGTTAGAGAGAGCGGTCTATAACACTACCAGGAGATGTTAGTCTTTCTTTCCCTTTTCCCCTTCTTCTCCACCTCCTGTCCTTTTGATGGTCTCTCTAAGCTGGCAGTCAAGACGCTTCTATTTAAATGGCAAGGTGGGAAGGCTCAGCTGCTCTTCAATCATAATGTTTGTCTTCCTTTTTTCATCAGTACTTTCCTAGACTATAGTTTTAGTCAAACCAGTTTGTATTTGGAATAGGGGACACCATGTGTGTATGGGACCAGGTGACAGTACTGGCTCCATGTGGCTGTTGAAATCGATCGCATTTGAATAAAATTAAAAATCAGTTTCTTCACTACACAGGCTCCATTTGCAGTGCTCAACAGCCAAGCATAGTGAGTAGCTACCATGTCGTACAGAACATAGAACACGGAACTCTGTTTTTATTGCATTTCCTTAGGTCAACTATCTCTAATGATTCCTCCTTCTCTTTATTCCCACTGGTCACATCTTCTCATTCTCTGCTTTTGCGAGACCCCTCTTCCCTTCTTCCAAATCATTACCATAATTTGCAAGTATACCTTGATTTGTATTAGTAACCAAATCTTCACTTCTCTAAGCTCCTTTAGGAAAAGTACTATCCCAGCAAATAGATTCAATAAATAGTTTTTGAGTCAATGAGTAGATGGGATGGCAGATAATATAACTGGGGAAAAAGTCAGCAGAACATCAGATGGGATGTGGAGGTTATAGAAGAAGTTTAAAAAAGATAAGGTATTGCAATTTTATTTTTAAGTGAAACTGTATATACCCTTAATCAAGTGATGCTTTAAAGGAGGAAAAATTTTTTTCTACTATCCTTCTAGGTTCTGTGGCTGAAGGCTTGTAAATTGGACTGGCAAAAGGCAGATTAAAAAGAGAAAAAGTAGAAGGTTATTAGCATGTATTATGTTTACTTACAGGAGGGAATATTCAGAGATGGGTAACCTGGGGTGAGGTAGCATCTCAGCAAAGAAACAATGAATGTTTTGAGATGTGACCAGACAAAGCAAAAGGATTTTGAGGTTTCAGGGCTGCAAACTGTGAGAAGGCAAATCTATAGGGAATAATGGTAGGTAAAGGCTGGTTCTTAGTGTTTATTTTGCATATTTCTTTGGTGCTGATAAATGGCTAAAATGGTCTTGAATGATTAACTTTGGTCCTTCCTCATGGGGAGGAGAGGGTCATACCCTTTGACATTTATTTTCTACTTTTAGCCAAATAGAGGGAGGTCAGAGAGCTTTCATATATCCACATATTTTTCAGAATGCCACAGTGGCATATTTTGGGATGGCCTGTTCTGCCCCCATGCAAAGCTCAGTGTCCTTGACCCCACTCAGCATGTCTGTTCTAGCATCATGCCACAGTGGCCTTATATTTGACACATTTTATAAGGAAGATTTGTGTGTTATGTTTGTGTCACTACTTCCTCTATGTAGACACGGTTTTAATAGCATTAAAAACAGTGATGTAAAAATCTTGTTAAGAATTCATGCTGAGGTTAGAGATGGTACTTCAAAGCTCAGACTTGAAGATGCTTATCTAGTATACCCTAAAGATAATCATATGAAATCTCCACCTAGGATTCAAACTTCACTTATTATAGTCCTTAATAAAGCAGTAATTTTGCTTTTGTCCCAACTACAGAATGTTCATTATTTTTACCTTTGTGATGTGACATGATTATCTGACTTTATGAAGTTAGGAAGTTGTGACTAACTCCTTAGAATGCTTTGCTTCATTTTTTTTTAAAGGAGAAGAAAAAAAGAGCCCTCCACATTGGGCCCACTTTTCCCAGGCAAGCAGTAAGAGTGCCACTTTTTTTTTTTTAATTCAATGAAATATGATGGATGGGAAAGTATCTACCCACTGGTAGAAAAATATTAATGCTGAAAAATTCATTGGCTTCAAGCTTAAGAAATATATGCTACTCTTAAAAAAATGAAATACAGGTAGTAAGAAGGGGAAGGGACTAGCCAAAGAACAACTATGAATGACCTACGGACATGGACAACAGTGTGGGGACTGACTGTGGGAGAGGGGGAGGTGAATTGGGTGGACAAAGGCAAAGGGGGGAAAATTGGGACAAGTGCAAGACAACAATAAAATATTGAAACTTTTGTAAAAGAAATAAATGCCCCTCCCCCCAAAAAGAAATACTGTTAGCGCTAACCATTCTCTTCTACCTAATGGAATAGAAACAATCTTCATAAATAATGTCTAAAGAATATGTAAAGAGTATAAGCATTCTTCAGCAAATTAACTTAAAGCTCACTTCTTGGCTCTACCAAATATCATGGACCCAGAGTCATCGACATGTGTTATTGCAGCTAATTTTTTGTGAGCTTCTGTTTGTCGTATGACTTCGGCGTTCCTCCATTTCCCTAACACGAAGCAGTGTGACAATAGATTCCTTCCAATGATCCAGGGTCTCAGTAGCAAGTAGTAAGCTAGTTGCCAGACAGGTGGCATTTTACTAAGAATACCAATTACACATTTTTTCTTGGAATTCACAATGGACAGTGTGATTAAGACAGCTAAGGGGATAAATGCTGGGTGAAGATGTTGTTCTAACAAGATATTTAAAAAAGGAAAGGTGAACATTTTTCTTACTGGTGGGTATATAACTATCACAAAGGGTTCTCCTCCTTTTTTTTTTTGGTCTTTTTTTTTGGTCATGTCTTAGGATAAAACACTTAAAAATGAATGGGTTATAAATTAGACATGTATTGTACCCTTCTCAATGTTAAATGCTTAGGAAGTATCTGGTTTTTAAGAAATATTCTGCATAATGAGGCAGAATGCCTTTGTTCTATAAAATAGTAGATGGATTGTAATTTTGATGATCCTGCAAAAATACTGGTTAATTGTAACCACTTTCTTAATTTTCTCAAGCAAAATTATGACCCTGTGTCTTTAAACCTAAGTACTTTTTCTCCATTCAAGGTTTATAAGTTATTATTGTCTCTTCTTTTGAAGTTAATGTATGAAAATCATAAGAAAAAAAGGAACATGAGATTACCTTTAATCTTAAATGACTTATCATCTATGGAGCTCTATTTTCTTAAAAAAAGAGAGCTTATTTAAGTGGGGAAAATAAAATGAACATAAATCAGGACTTCAAGTTTGAGTAAGAACAAGGAGTTTTAGCTAGAATAATTCAGCTGCACTTTTACTATTTTCCCTTATGGTTCACACAAGTATAAAAATCTCACTTCAATATCTCAGTAGAGATGGGGGCCTGTTGAATCAGGGAAACTATGCTGAAGATTCCGGGTATAATAGAGTGTAGTGCCCATTTCATTATTTTACCTCTTTGATAGACATATAAAGCAGAAGTTCAATAACCGCTATGGTAAGAATAACAACAGAATTATTCAGGAGATACAGAGTAACTCAGATTAGAGTATGATTTACTCTGTATGGGGTGTCCGTAAAGATTTCCTAAAGAAAGTAATTAGGATTATCAGTCTTAAAGAAAAGGGCTAACATTCTAATTTTTCTATGCAGATCTATTATGACACTGAGTCCTTCTCTGTGTTTTATTTCTTTAATACATAAAATAAAAATGGTCGTAGCACACATAACATTAGCATGGTAAATATTCAAATGCAAGACATGTAATTCATTCACAATAGTCTGCAGGCTTTTGTGCTCAATGAAAATACACATAACAGGCACAAAGAAAAAGGAAAGACTTTTTTGTTGTTGTTGTTGATGTCATTGTGTAGGGAAGGTTGGTTTCTCTAAGTGGCAAGTGTGCAGGGTAGTGTGACAGAAGTGATAACAAAGCGGGGTTGCTTGCCTCTCATCAGGAACTGCAGCTATAATGTACCTATAAAGACCATTTAATTAATTCAGTCAACAGGCGCCTTATCGCCAGTGAAAATTCAGCCAAGTTTGACCACAAACTCAAAACGTAATTCAGTTAGTCCACTGTGGAAAGCCAGTGGGAGAAAAAGTGCTATCTGTGTACTTGTTTTTAAATAGTCATCCTCTTTACCCATTCCTACCAAATGCATAAATGACAACAGAATATTCAACGTAACAGTTGGTGGAAGCCATTTTCAGTGCAGTTTAACAAACAGATGAATTTTAATTTGCAATGCCAGTTGAGCCATAATAAAAACTAGTATTCCAGCTGTGAAAAAAAATACCACACTACTTGGTTTGGAGTTATTTATAATTTTTTCCCCTTTATAGTACAGTAAGACCATGTCGTTTCTATCCACACCAGAAGTTTGTTGAATCCTGAGACATGTCTTAGGGAATGAGAAAGGCGTGTCTTTAGGGAAATAAAGAATATCTTTGTTGTATTAGATTACAGTGTTCAATTTACTACCAGTTAACTTAGCAGCTGACTGTGTTACATTTCAGAAATTGTAAAGATGAATTTAGAGAAAATGGAAAATTTGGGCTGTTACTCTTGAAGTAAATGGAAAACAGGTAATTTTCAAATGTTGGAGTTCACAAAAATGTATTTTTCAATCAATGCTCACTACCTGAATTGATATTTTTATTAGCAATGATATCAACTTGTCATTTACCAGGAAAGCATTGCAGAGAAATCCACTTGTATTCTTCTTTAAAAAAAGATCTTATTTATTTACTTTTTGAGAGAGGAAAAGAAGGAGAAAGAGAGGGAGAGAAACATCAATGTGTGGTTGCCTCTTGCACGCCCCCTAATGGGGACCTGACTCGCAACCCACACTTGAGTTTGAGCCCTGACTGGGAATCAAACTGGTGACCCTTCGGTTTATAGGCCGGCACTCAATCCACTGTGGCACACCAGCCAGGGCTCCACTTGCATTTTTGATGCTAAATCCTGAGTCATTCAGATCTAGAAAGTTTTATAGATCCACTATCATATTTCCAAAAGGAGGGTCTCATTAGTAAATAATTACTAAACCTTTGTAAATGGGCAACCCAGGTTTTCAACTTACTATTCAATTTTACCATGATATTTATTTTTCTTCTCTATTGAATGTATTGGGGTGACATTGGTTAGTAAAACCACATAGGTTTCAGGTATACAACTCTGTAATACACCATCTGCGTATTGTATTGCATGCTCCCTATATGTTTAAAGTTATGCTGCTACCTTTAAAAATGCTTACTCGGAGGATTCTATGGAGTTACCAGTATAGCAGTAGTTATTAAAATGAAGGTGATAAAAGGAACTATATGACAAGAGAATATAGTAAGTATAAAGAACAATATCCACTACCTTTTTTTTTATCTTCTAAGGATGTTCGAGTGCAAAAAAGATGCCCTGTTGTGCAAAGTGGGAGCTGTTGGTGACCAAGGGGCCAAGGAGAGGTGCAGAATGAGGAGCACCCTGCTTTATGTATGGAAGGGGACTTCTGCGACCCAGTGGCATGGCTCCAGGAAAGAAGGAGGAGATAGGAGAAAAGAAGGGGAGTGGCGGAAGTAGGGGCAGGTGGAAATCAAGAAAGAGTCAGACACACACACACACACAGACCGAGACAAAGAGAGAAAGCACAAGCTGCTAAGAAGAGGAAAGAGGAAAAAAGACAGATGATAAAGTGAAATGTTTGTATAGTTTCACTTGGTAAATGGCATGAAGTATCATCTCTCTATTCACTTCAGTAAACTTTTATACATTTTGTATTAGCGCTACTTTTGAAATTGAGTCTGTGGTCTTTGAACATGAAACTATTCTGAGACCTCTGCTAAGGAGGACCCGCGGGAGAGCCGGGTCTCTACAGGGATCCAGTTACGTAGGAACCGCTCCAGAGACATAGACGTTCACGGTTCTTTATGTGGGAGAACATATAAACTTTTGGTACTCGTTTGGGCCAATGTCCTCAAGTATCTCTTCACCATTGTGTATCCAATGGAAGAGAGGCCCAGGAACTATTTTCTCCCCGGTGATAGCAGGGCCTGGGAGATGGCAGGCCGGTGACACCACCTATGCTGAAAGGATGGATGCACACATCAATTTTTCAAAACACGTACTTTTTGCTCTGGTGTGATATCACGATGATCATCTTCATTAGTGTAATAAAGTGTCTTGGGACCTTTGGGCACAGTCCGGATCTCACACACAATTTCTTCCGTTCGATTTGGCTTGAAAACCTGGCATAGTGACGGCGCAGGCCAGGGGACTGCTACTGAGGCCTTTCCGATCGCCTAATTTTGCGAAATAGTGTCAGTGAAAAGTCCCCGCGGTGAGCACAGCCATGCAGCGAAGCTGTAACTTCCTGTAATGAAACTTAATGAAAAAATCTCTGGGCTAGATTACATGGTGATGTGCTGTGAGGCCAAGCAAAAGAGACCACTTTAGAGCAGGCTGTGGAGTTGAAATTACACTTTGTGGAAGGACAGGCAGGACGTGCGAGGAGCCGAAGGCGGAATTGCCAAAACACCAGCAGTGCCATCTGCATTTTTAAACCCCACCCCTTGGGACTGGCTGTGAACCCTGGCTGCCTTTGGAGGAGGGCAGCCTGACCTGTTGGTCTGACAGGTAGGAAGGGTATTTATTCCTAGAGACAGGGGCACCCAGTGTTTGCAGTAAGAACTGGCATGTACTGTTGTGCTACCTCACAATTCCTGGAGATCAAAAGGTGATCAAATCCAACAACCAGCCTTTCTGCTCTTGTGCGGCTCAGGAAACTTGGACGCATGCTCAGACGTGCTCGTCTTCGCGCAGTTTCTTCTGCCACTGACACAATTCTTGAATCTCGGCATCACTGTGGACCTGGAAAGATCCGTGCAAAGCTTGAGTTCCCTTTCCGTGTTTCTGTTCCGTGGCTTATTACCCTGTGTGGAGAATCCCTTGCAAACCAATCTGATAGACTTTCGGTTCTCAATGAATTATCTCCGCGCCTAAAGCTCATGTCGAATTTGAGCCTAAATGAGGTTGCGTGAAGATTTGCAATTCTGAGGGTCCCTGCAAAACATTCTAAAACCATGCTGTCTGATAGAAATCTAATGTAGGCACATAGTTAATTTTAAATTCCCCCTCTCTCTAAAAATAAATAAATAAAATCTTTAAAACAAAAGAAGTAGTTCTCAGAAAGCCAAAGGAACCCTTATGTTATCTTGTATAAACTTACAGTTCCCTAGAGCTCAGAAGGCAATCTCGGAAAGGAAGTGTAGGAAAACAGGAGTGCGTTCAGGGAGAGAGGAATGTCCGTGGTGAGGGGGACCCAGAGCGGTGTGGCTCTTCAGTGTTTGAGTGTGCACACGCCACAGCCACATCCCCACTGTGGAATGTTGAAGATACCAGCGCCAGCCTCCCGAGTCTGTGGCGGTGAGGCACGCAGCGTGCTCGGCGCTGAGCCTGGCACGCACGTGGCCAGCGCTCATTAACAGCTCACCGTGATGCGTTTTATTCTGACAGCTTGAAGTAGTTACCTGCCTTGCAATGTCCTCAGGAATATCTCGCGCCCTCAGACTAGGTCAGAGTTCCCTGTTAATTGCTCTCTCAGCTACCTGTCTTTATCTTTCCCTCTGCTCACCACAATTCATAATTTAAAAAATTAAAAAAATGATTGCCACAAATATGAATGATCGGCTCCCTTAGGATCCAGAAAGCATCCCCCGAGGGCAGGTGAGGACTGTCTCTCCAGGGTCTGGCCCCACCTCCAGCCCTCAGCAGGTGCTCAAATATGCATTGGATCATAGAGCAAATAAATGGAAGGTAGAAGGTGAATGGCTACCTCCAAGGGCTATTATTGAATGTGTAGTCTTGCTTTAATTTTTCCTTTTCATCGCAAGCATTTTCCTATTCAGAATGTGTATGGAACAGCCTGCACAGCAGTACAAACTATTTCATTAGCAGGCTGAGACGAAGGAGAAAAGGAGCCCATTTACATGTAAATGCATGCTTAACTCAGCCCCTGGTGGAGAACACCCAAAGGCTACATACGGCCAGCTTCCTTCAATGGTAATAGGAAGCCTAATTCAGATAGGTTAATTGCAGGGTGGTCTGTGCAGGAGAGCGGAGCAGAGACTGACGGACTGCCTCCGCTGGCTCCCGAAAAAATAATGCTGTGATATTCACTTCCTTTGACTTTAACCTATCACTTGTCAAGGGCACCCGGGAGAAATGGGCAAGTTTCTGTAGATAATAAAAATAGGGCTTCCTCTGACCCACTGAGCAACTTTACTAAAAACAACTTAGTCTGTAGTCTTGGTCCTGATTGAAACCCTGTGTTTCATGCCCAAAGGTCTGGTGCAAGAACTAGGTCTTTGTCCCCAGCCCATGACCATGTCTGTGCAAGGAGAGCTGGCTCTAGGCACCTGCGGTGACACTAGCTAGCAGTGGGATCTGGGGCACACTTCTGACCCTCTCTAAATTTCAATTCACTGTTCCGTAAACCACGGGTAAAAACGAACCTAGCTCACGGTGTTAAACAAAGATTGGATGAAAGAGCAGACATAAACCCCACAGTCCAGTGTCAGCCCTTCGCATGACCTGAAAAAACGTTAGCTGTCTCATCTTCACACTGGTTGGAAGTTTGTCATGAAGTTAACCCTACATCTACTTGATGATCCAGCATTTCCAGAGTTCGGTTTTCTGGCCCAGAGGAAACGAAAATGTATGTCCACAAAAATACTTACACTTACGTATGTAAGTACCAATAACTGCAGAGGAGAGGGTAGGTATCTAGAGTAAAGAAGGAAAAATATACATTTGGATTTTTTCAAAATAAGAGAATTTGTCTTATTGAATATTTTCCCAAAGGGCTATGTTCAAGGTAAACTTGTTAATACTAGAGCCCACCTCCAAGTTCAGTGTTGAAGTGTAGGGTGTTCATTAACCACATCCCATGATCGGTCTCATCAGGAGAGCTGCGTGGCCCTCAGAAAGACTAGGCAGTAGCACTACCCAACTGCACTGTCATTACTTTGGAAAATGCTGTTATCCATCCTGACACATTTTAACTGGATGCAGCATTAATTACATAGTGAAAGGGTCTTGGCCTTTGGAGTGGAGAAGATTCTACCAGCTGTCCAGGCACCCAGTAAAAGAGGCATTGCTATCCCATTTCCCAAAAACCCAGAGCATCATCTCAGGTCCCTCAATGGGAGGATGGAGCAAGGAGCCAACCCTGGATGTTTCTGATTTCAAAGTCTGTAAGTCACTTAAAATCAGGCGGTCCTTTTTGACTCGTAATCACGGACCAAAGAAAAGTTATTTTCTGAGGTGTTAGCATTTGCTGAGTTTCTGCTTGTCTGTATGTTTGAGTGGCTTTGTAAGTAGATCTGCAGTCAAATTCCACATAATATGTTCTAAGATTCTCCGATGAAAAGGCTAAACAAGTTTAATTATGGAGAGGCTGAGTACAGGATTCCAGAGGACTAGCCAGAGACCGTGCACCTCATGAACTCAAGTGGGGTCGGCAGGCGATGAGGACAGAGTGTAGCACTCTGTCAGTTAATCACCGCAGAAGACTAGATCAGACCAGCTGCTCCAAGCTTATTATTGAAGGCCATGTATTTCAGCTGAATAAAACTTTAGCAATTTTTTTTGCCATTAAGATTTCCTATTTTCACCATTGCCTAATCCTAACAGTTATACAAAACCATCATCTCATATCAAGTAAACTCATTTCCATTCTTTCGGGGAAGAAATATAATAAAATCTCAGCCACATTAATGCTAACGGCTTATCTAGTATATTTAGAATATACACAAAATTGTTATGATGTTCCTTTAGTAATTTCATGGCAATATAATAAGGATTAGGATGTGAACACTAGACTATAATAAAGAAGGGAATTAAAATCACTCTCATATTTGCAGCAGGTAAACCTTGGAAAAGAGGTTAAAATGCTCCCTTAAATATCATAATAATTGAAATGTGTGAATATTTTCCCCCTTGAAGTCCCACTTATCAGCACGGGACAGAAGGTAAAAAAATTGCGTTTTCACGTACAGGGAGATTTAAGACAGCAAAGTAGAGGAATGGAAAGAAGACTCATAGACTTTCTATTGCAAAGCTAAATGAGTAAATAAATAAGGCTCCATTACTTGCAGCCCTTTGGGACGACCTGCCACCGGCCTGTGGGGACACACAGGGGAGCTGCCAAGGTCTGCAGAGAAATGCTCACGACCTCCCAGTGTTTGCTGTGTCTTGTTTGAACTCCTAACACTGTTTGAAGAAGGACCCAGATCCTACCCTTCTGTTCATCACATTTGCTAATTTTACGCACTTTTTGTGTTCGGCCAGTACCCCTGAAATGTTATTTTTCATTCTCCTTTAGTTTTAGGGTGGCCATATTCTTGAGAAGAGGAACTCATGAGTTAATCCCAACCCCAGTCCCTATTTTTACCTCCATCGGGGTGACGATCAGTTCGGGTTTTCCCAAGACTATTCAAATTTTAGCACAGAAAGTACCATGTTTAAGGAAAGCCCCTATACCTGAGCACACGGAGACAGCTGGTCACCCTGAGCATTTTCTGGTATTCTGTGTTCAAATATTCTATATCCACTGGGTAAGGGGGTGGGGGTTACCTCTCAAGTCATAATTTTTTTGCAAAAATAGTTATTCTATATATTATACCACATTGATAGTTGTAGTCTTCTTAGAATATTGGTGATTGACAAAGTGATCACGATAAACTATATAGTTGGCTCTTGAAGAACATGTCATCGAACTGTGTGTATTCACTTCTTCATGGGTCTTTTTCAATAAATCCATTGGAAAAATATTTGGAGATTTGTGATAACTTGACAAAAACTTGCAGAAGAACCTTATGATTTTCTTAACATTTTCTGTGCTCCAGCTTACTTTATTGTAAGAATATAGAATGTAAAACATATACAAAATATGTACTCATTGACTGGTGGACCAGTTACCTCATGGTCACAAGATGGCTGCTGAAGCTTTAGACATCATGTGTACTTTTTTTAAAATAGTTTTTTTTAGTCCTTATCCAAGAACTTCCCCAGCCCCATTGCTGTTAGAGAGGAAAGGAGAGACAGTTTTTTAGAGGGAGGAAAAGGGAAAGAGAAAGAGAGGAAGAGAAACATTGATGTGTGAGAGAAACATAAAGGCAACTGGTTGCCTTTCAGTTCCCGGACCAGAGACTAAACCCACAACCCAGGCCTGTGCCCTGACCATCAATCAAACAAGCTTTCAGTTTGCATGATGCCCCCCAACCAATGGAGCCACACCGGCCAGGGCCACATGTACTTTTAAAGGCAGGAAGGAGTGTGGGTTGAAGAAGCAGGAAAAAGAGGGCCCATTTCCCACCGTAAAACTACCCTTTTAATCTCTACTCCAGCAGAATTCCTCTTGTGTTTTATTAGCCCAAACCGATGCATGGCCATTTACAGTTTTAAGAGAGGCCACAGAATTAACAAACGCAATTCCCAGCTTCTGTGGTTAAAGACTAGCAAGGGAGAAGCTATGAGTGATAGCTACTGGACTATCTCTCTGTCTACCACCGATATCCCGAGCAAGATAAATACAAGAAGGTGGGTGTGGTTACATTAATTTGTTAAGAAAAAAGTCAGCGGAACTGTCCCAAATTCCACATTCAGTGCAGAATTGATCTATGGAGGGCATACTGGGTTTTGCTACTAGTTGCTCTAAACTTTTTATCTATTAAGAAGAAGAGCAATTTTTTCCAAGCTATTACAGATGAGACAAGCCCCTTTGAAACCGAGACAGTGCAGGATGATTGACACCCCAGCTTGCATTCTTATTTTATTGCGATGTTAGCTTGCCACTCATTGGGAAATAGACCCCTAAATGACATTCACGTTTACCTGATGGACTGTCAAGGTGTACTCTGTGTCATCCCCTCTCCAGAAGAATATCACTTAATGCCTGATGCCATTTTGTCAGGAGTTTCAGGTTTGATGTTCCAGGATAAGTTGGCTCACACTGTATAAACTCCCTGTGTGTTTTCTTGCTTGGGGTAAGCATGTTGCAGCTCTAATTTCTCATCTGAAAATCTGCACAATGCCAAGAAAAATCCTCTCCAGGCTGCTCCATTTAGCTGCATCTCCTCGATGTTATTGGAATTTTTTTTTTATATAACATGTTGACCTGCTGGAACAGTGAATAGGGAAATCCAGTTAGAAGTCATATATGAAGCCTTAACTCAAGGGGTTTTATTTATAGACCTGGGCATTCTCAGACCCTGTAGAATTTGAAAACAAAGCCAAGCTTCCCATCTCCCCTGTAAGAGAAAAATGAGAGACTTTATATACCCCAGCTCTGAAACTGTCTGCCTTTTAAAGTAGATAGAGATTTCAAAGGCAGAAATTAGCTCCAAATCTATTACTAAGAAAAAACAACAGTCAAAGCTGATATTCTACTTTTTACTTCATATTAAATACTATTCTCACTTGTCTTACTTAGTTCTTGCATTAATACCATAGGTAGGAAAGAACCCACTGCTATCCCCGTTGTAGAGGTGAAGAATCTGAAATACTTGGTCAGCTTGAGCCGCCATCATGAAATGCTACAGAACGGGGGTTCAAACAATGAACAGTTATTTCCTTATAGCTCTGGAGGCTGGAAGTCTGAGTTCAGGGTGGTTTCTGGTGCAAGTTCTCCCGTCGGTTTGCCGATGGTGCTCATGTGACCTTTTGGTGGAAGCGCTCTGGGAGAAAGAGAGTGGGTGTGTCTCTTATGAGGGTGCTAACCTCATCACCAGGGCCCCATCTAATCCTGTGCACCTCCCGAGGACCCATCTCCAAATGCCATTACTTTTAGGGTTGAGGCTTCAATGAATACATTTAGGAGAACACTAGCATGCAGTCCTTAAACAGTACAGGGAGTCTAAGTACCTTGGTCATGACCTCAGAACTAACAAGAAAGAAAGTCAATATGCAAACCCACAGAATCTGACTCCAAAACCCTTAATCTTAGTCAACGTTCAATGCAGCCTTTTTGGTGTTCCATAACCACAGGCCTTTGTAAGTGGGACAGGAAGAAATAGATACAACGAATTGAACTTTGTATGAAATTTTAATCTCGGAATTACCTTCTTTCAACTTGTCTTCTCTGTCAAAAAGAATATATTTATTCTTTCAGCAGATTGACTTCAGTCTTTATCGTCAGCTTCCCAAACATAGAACTCCTGGATTTCAAGCATTCGTAAAATCATAACTCAGATTCATTTTTTAAAAATTATTAAAAAATAGTTTGGAAGATCTAACCAAATTTGTTAACAATTCTCTGAAGTCTTAAATCTTTAATTTGAGTTATAATCACATGAATTTGGCATAGTGACACTAATTATTAAATGCTGCTAATAGGTTCGTATCTGCTTTTGTTAAAATAAGAGAAAATTTCTTGGAATTAATTGAACCTGGTTAATCTGTGCACTAATAAGCAATATATTCCCAATAGAAGCACAGCCAACAAGTTACAACTAAAAGTAGGAGCTAGCACGCTGAAGGGTTTACTGTATTTTTCAGACTATAAGAGGTACTTCCCCACCCTACCCCAAATTTGGGAGGAATAATGGTTGTTAATGCTGCTGTTGAGTTCTGTTTACATTTACATTGGTGAAATATTATGTTATTTATGTTATTAAATATTTTACCACATTTTTTTGCCTCAAATTTTTTCTCCTATTCTAAAACCTAGGTGCATCTTATGGTCCGAAAAATATAGTATATGCTAATTTAGTGTGATTGCTTATTGCTTCTTAGATTTTGGGTCTGCCATTTTGAATTTCCCATTGTTTCAGAGGATAAAGTATTGTTTTTGCTTTCTGTTTTCTCATTGAGGATTGGTTTTATATTTCTGGTTAATTTTGACAGGATGAACCTATGTATTCACTGGCACCATGATTGTGCTTTTGTGATGTAATCTAAAATGCGGTAGAAATAAAACAAGCCAGAGAGCAGTTCTCTATAAAAAGTAATGGAAGGAGCTGGGTGTTAACTTGGGATTTAAGGTGAGAAAGTTCCGACTCCCATAACTCTAGCTACTCTACTTACTATCTTTTTGGCCCTTCATTCAACATGTCTGACATTTAAGAATCGGCTTTGAACAAAACAGATGCTTACCGCTCTGCCTGGAGGAAGCCTACAGTGTAGACAAGAGCTGTGGGAGTTGCCACCTCTGTATGCAAATCTTCCTTTGCAGATGTTTGAAAATGAGTCCCAAAGATGCTGTTTAGTAGTAAGCACTGGGGAGACAAGAATGTGTTGTATATCAGATATTTTTATATTGTCAACAGGATGAATATGAAAAAAAATTTTTTACAGCATACAACACAATCATTTAATATACCTATGAGTATACATTGCACAAATGATTACCACAATCAAGTTAATTAACACATCCATCACTGTACATAGTTACTTTTTTTGGAAATAATCTGAACAGATACATAGTTTTTATTGGGAATCATAACTCAAGAAGTTTGGGAAAGAAAAAAGAATGTTCTGCTGATCTTATTATATTTAGCCTGCCCCCTCCTCTGGAAAGCAGAGCTTGGGATATTTAGTGTAAATAATTTATTTTAGGAAGTGGCAAGGTTATGCGGGGATGAGGAGAAAGGTAAAGGGTGGAAATCAAGCAGTGGTGGAAAACCAATGTGCAGGCTTTAGAACAAGGGACGGTGGCAATTCCTGGTTCTGTAGCAGCTACGGGCCTTCGTACGGAAAAGGGGGCTTTAGCTCTGCTGATTTTGGACTTGCCAGCCTCCATAATGATGTGATCCAATTCCTTATAGTAAATAAATATAAAGTTCTTTATACACACACACACACACACACACACACATATATATATATATATACACACATATACATACATACATACACACACACACACAGACTGGGGATTGTCTAAGTCCTTGGCAGATATTAGAAGATGTGTTTTGAGAAAAGACCCAGGGCAGGTGGAGAACTAAGTGATGCAGCCCACTGGGGAGGACGGCCATCAGGTTCCATCTGTGGGAGGCTGGTGTGTTGTGGCCACAGTTGGGTTAGCGGTGACCAGTCAGATGGTGTGGATGTAAAATGGGCATTTTAGAGCATTGGGCGCGTTTACTTACAGAGACACGATATGCAACCTCTAAGGTTAAGGTTCAGCACATCACATACACTCTTCCATTCTCCTATGCAAAACTGAAGATCCAAGAATATTTGTGCTTATTTTAGTATTTTCTTCTCCAAAAATCAGATTCTCAATCTCATTGAAATTTTGAGGGAAAGTACCATTCTGGATGTCATCATTGTTGAAGCAGAAAAGCATCCATGGCTCAAAAAAAAAAAAAAAAGAAAGAAAAAGAAAAGGAAAGAAGCAACAACATATGATGTATCTTTGTCTTTAGTGACAGAATTTTAATGCAATGCATGATTTATTAAAGGAATTTGAACTATTAAATCAAGGCAAGAGAGAATGAAAATTCATATCCTGTTTATAATGAAGCTTTGAAAATGATGCCAATTCATTAAACAGTCACTTGATGAATATTTATTCAGACCTAAGACATTCCAGGAACTGTGCTAAGTAGTGAACACAGCACAGGGAACCAGACCAATGTACTGCCTTCCCATGTGGGGGCGCTACTGAGTGCAGAGTGCAGAGAACTTCCTGTGTGAACAACTTGCTGGAAGGCAAGAGGATGAAAGAAAGTTCTCCCAAAGAATGTAACCTGACCTTTGCTCTTAAGAAATACAGGACTTCAATAATACTAATTTGTATACAAAATATTACACTCTTTTAGCTTAAATAATAAAAATGTAATGTCCATAGGATCATAGGGTTAAAAAAGAAAAAAAGGAAAGAACAAACAAAACAGTCTGGGTAGCCACAGTCAATTCTCACTTAGAAGTGAAATCTCATCCCTAGAGTTAGTGTCTCTCTTATAATTATTTACATAAAATGCAAGGTTTAGTCATCTACTTCCGTACCTGTACCAATTCTACTGTTTTACCATTAAGGCAGCTGAGTGACTCTCTCTTCTACTTCTGTACTTTGCTGACTTCCACTAATTGCTTCTCTGTATAACTCTTATTGTGAAAGGATGATTGAGCTGCAAATCATCCTTTCGAGTAAGCCTATTATGCCAAGTCCCTTATAGTTTTCCATGCAATTTGTCAGGAGGCAATGTGTGTTTTGGCAATGGAAGGTGATGATGTTGAATGGAATAGCCTGAAGCTACTTCCTTCAGAAAGGAAGCAGTCGTAAAACAGTAGATATCTTCATTGCAGAGACAAGATATGTAAACACCTATCTTTATTGCTTCTTTTACTACCCCCCCCCCAAATAAATAAAGAGGGTATGCTTTGTATCAGGCAGTGTTCTGAGAACCAGGAAAAGCAAGGAAGTCATCCTTGATTATTTCAGTTTTTTTTTCCTTCTCCAAAATCGAATTCTCGATTCCATGTAATTGGTTAGTGACATCTAGCCCACCACACCATGAAGCTTCCTTTCTGTCTAGCAGGAGAAATGGACATTGAAGTAGAATCTCATAAGTAAATATGGATCTAAGGAAACATGAAACTCTCTGTGCTACTCAGATCTGACTACAATGAACTTGAACTCTAATTCCCTAGCCATATGATCTCCCCTATTGTTCCCAAATTTCTTTGAGTTCCTAGAATATGCTGCCTCATTGTTGCCTCTACCTTTATACTTCTATGTTCTCTTATCTGATTTGCTTTTGTACCGTGAGAAAATTATGTATAAAAGTCAGTTGCTCCACTGATTTCTACCATAAAAATTTGTGAGCACTCTACCTATTTTGAGGTTGATTTTACTGATAATTTTAGGACTCGTGAGGTAAAATCACATTTCACAGTGTAGGACCTTCTGCAGAGTTGCTCAATATACAGTAATTTCATTTGTCTTATTCACTACCAGCTTCTTTCTCAGTTAGGAGTACCCCAATTTTATTCAGAGTAGCAATGCGTTATTTTTCTCAGCTCCTTATTAAAATGTTTTTGGTAGGCAAACTCAAAGATCTGGACATGAACCCCATTTCATGGGATTCATACTCTTGTGTAACCTCTTGCCCCTTGAGCGTGGGCTAAAGTTATCGACTTCATTGTAATGAATAGAATATGACAGAGATGATGAGCTGTCATTTCTGAGATTAGTTTATGAAGGACTGTGGCTTTCACGTTGGATGTTCTCTCACATTTCTTGGATTGCGTGCTCTGAGGAAGTCAGCTATCAGGACGTAAGGCAGTTTTGTGGAGAGGCCCATGCGCATGAACTTGGGAGTGTGTGTTGTCTGGCCTGTCAACATTCCATGAATGAAATTGGATCTGTGTCCTCCCCAGTTTAGCTTTGAGATGTCTGTTGCCCCTGCTAACACTTTGATGCCTTCAGGAGATCCTAACCCAGATCCACCAGCCAAGTCACTCAGAGATTCCCAACCTGCAGAAATGGTGCAATAACAAATTTTGTTGTTTCAAACTATTAATTTTGGGGGTAATTTTATGTAACAGTAGGTAACTATTACTGTGTTCAATTTTCCTAAATACTGATTGAACATATGTAAGGGGTAGGCTTTCAGCACTACTACTGTTCAATACATTGAGAGCAGAGAGAAGAATTGGGAATAGTTTCTGCCCTCACAGAGCTTCTGGTATGTTGAGTATAATCAGGATTTAGATAAGCAGAAAGTTAAAAGAAAAGAATTTAGCCTGGAAAATAGCCTGTCTTTTTTCCTTCTTCTTCTTTTGTCTCTCTTTAAGCTTCATATTTTTAAAAAAATTTCTACCAGTTCTATTAATGTGCTTAGCCCAAATTTATATTTACAGTAAAAGGCTTGTGGGCATTCTCTGTATACATTGTTCGGTAAGCAGGTGTCTGGGTTTATGCACAGTTTTAGTGATTAACTGGGACTCCAGTGTTTTAATTTTTCCTGCTGGACTCAAGCTTACATTTGACAGTGTTGTTCTGTGCTCAACACAAGAGGCTTAGCCAGAAGAGGAACATCTCTTGAGACAAGAGCATGTTGCAAGTCTGAACTCAGCCGCCTAAGGTGTACCTTGGTTTTCTTTGTTTGATTCCTTACGGTTAAATGTGTCAGATTGAAGATTTAACTGTTCTACCAAAGAGCACACAGGTTTGGACGCAACCTTGCTAATAAGCTGAACTCCACAGTCTTGTTTATCATCATCCCCTGAGACTCTATTTTCCAGCCACTCGAGAGTTCTTGCGTGGCCCAGAGTGTTCCCAGACTTCCCAACTTCCAGGCCTTGGAACCTATGCTTCTGTGGGTTTAGCATTCTCTTCTCCACTTGCAAGGGTAAGTTCTACTCTTCCCTTAGCATTGAGATATTGCTTCCTCTAGGATGCCACTTGTAAGTGAATTCTACATATTCCTCTTCCCATAGAACCTTTTACATGATATTAATTTTTTTCCTAATCATTAAGGCCAGAGTTTGGACACCAGAAATCCTATAGGTTAAACAGGCTCTATCCAGTCTCTAGACATATTAAAAAAAAACAAAACAAAAAAACAAAAACAAGAAACCAAAGCTAACATTGAATATTTTAAGAACTTCAGTTCTCAAATTCTCTTAATCTGCCACTATTTCTTCTTGTCTTGTAAATGGCTGGTATTCCCAGTTTGCAATACTTACCTGTCTCTGTATAGTTGAGAACTGAGACCCTTTGAAGACAAAGATTTTTTTAAATTTTCATGTCCATATAATCTAATCAGTTCTTGGCATATTATATGTACTCTGGAAGCAATTGTTGAATGAATAAATGAATGAATGATAATTTAATTATTACTCAGTAAATCATTATCCTCTAAGCTCGGTGTGATTAGGGCAATGTCCTTTCTCAGCTTCCATATCTTTAAAGTGTTTGCCAGCTTTGTTCTCACGAGGTGGCCGTTCCTGAAGATTCCAATGAATGAATGGATTCCAAGTAAACTCTAGAGATTTCATCTCCTCCCATTCAGTCTCCTATTCTTATCTCCTAAGACATGTCACCTTTAAATATATTCCTGTTTATGCTGTCCTTATAAATAAGACGTTTTGTACAGTATTTCTTTTAAACAATTTTGTTATATTTTTCCCCCAGCCAATTCAGAAAGAGAGGGAAACACATGTATTACACCCAAAACTCTGAAACCATCAATAAGCTTTTTTTAACCACTGACTGTATTAAGCAGTACTTTTTTTTGGGCAAGAGATGCTAACCTGATTCAAACAAACTGGATCAGGAAGAATTGGTTGGCTCATGTGTCCTAGAAGGGATCTAGTCTCAGTGACGACTTCAGAAAAGTACAGACCTTGTAACTCTTGTTTTCTGTCTAAATGTTCGATTCTTCTTCAGTACAGCCATATAATATAATATCCTCACAGTGCAGGAATTCTGCATCCAAGGGCTTTAAGCTCAGTGTCCTATTCTTTCTGCTCATACTATTCAAACTTCAAATGGAAATAATAATTATAAGGGGAAAACTCAAGGAAGACTGTTGGTTGGTCCAAGGATAGAGAGACAGAAGCTCTAAACTGGGCCAAACCAGCTGGTCAGAAGGTTACAATGGAGGCATGCCTGAGTCTAGGAAGCTTTGGTACCTTGAGTGGCAAGCTCCTGTAGAATGACAGGAATTAAAATAAGGTTTCAGATAAGTCGAGGATGATTGGGTGAGTCCGAGCTGTTTTGCATAAACAAAATCAGTGAGTATCCACTACGACAACCTATGTGGCAGGAAGTGTGGATAAAAAGGAAAAGAAAATGTGGTCTGTGCCAGAGAGGAATTTCCAATCAAGTTATAGTGATAGGTCATGTAATTATATGTCATCAATTATCGGTACTATTTAAAGGTGAAAGCAGATGCTTATTAGAGTTTTGTGCTTCATGCGAGCATAGTCCACTGTGATTTTCTCCTTCTGTATATAGTAAATTTTATCAAGAATATATTTTGACTGTTTCCCTCTGAGATCCACTTCTATCACTGAATCAAAGTGAGTTCCCTTTAAAATGCATTTGGAGCTCAGAGATAAGAGGTTAGAAATATAATCGCCTTACACATAATAGAACCCAAACTGGTTATTTTGTGTTTGAGGAAAGAGACTTCTAAATTTCACTTTCAGAGAGTCAAGGGTGCCATTTTATACTTAGGAAAGTACTTTTTAAAGAGTGTTTTAAGCTTTTCTTACAAACTATTCCCCTTCAGATCCTCTTAAAGGCTTCATTGTCACTAGTCGTATGATTAATATAAAAAAACCCAGCTGTCAGTGCACTGAGAACAATAGGAAAGAAATGACACAATTTCACTTAGAAAAGCCAGACGCCCAGGAGCTACCCTGGATTCCTCTTCTTCCCTCACCTGTGCACCTGTGCATCACCCTTTGCCTCATCCATCATCAGTGGCTCTCAACAATGCACAGAACAGTGCCTCGCACAAAGAATTATCTGTCTCAGAATGTCAATAGTTCCAAGGTTAGGAAACTCCACTGCGGAATTTACCTCCAAAGAATACTTCCCACATGCCACTTCTCTCCCTCTCTGATGCTACCACGGTCTCGCCCATGAGCCCCTTTAAACACCTCCTAGTTTATTTCCCTGACTCCTCTCTTGTCTGTTATAGCTCATTCTTCATGAAGCAGCCAAAGCGAACTTTCGGGAAAGCTAACAGAGCTGGGTAAACACCGTGGAAACCTTTTCAGTGGCTGTAGGGAAGAGCAGAGAACAGGCAGGGTTCAGCTCCCATAAAGTGATGTCAACTGTGTTAAGAAGTTTGAGTATTACTCTCATTCTAATCCTTTTCCTCAAATCTCTGTCTGTCCTCCTTGCGTTATGGGGACATTCCAAACTCATACTGGTCATGGCTTTGGTAGTTTTCTATCCTTCCATGTGAGTGCCATTTCTCTGCGTATCTACTTAACCCCTTTGTCATTTGGTTTAGAGACCTCTTGCGTGTCTGCACTGAAATTGCCCACACCATCACGCCTTGTCACTTTCAAGTCACCTTCTGTCTTATATTTTTCTATTTTAAATAGATCTTATTTTTATCTTGACGAAGAGTATTAGCTGAAATTTGTTTAGATTATGGAAACAATTACATTGTCATTCTCTATCCTTCATAATAAAAGTCCCAAATTCGATCCCTGGGGATCGAATAATGGTCCCCAGAGATGTCCGCATTCTATCTACTCAGCGCTATGTTCACTGCAGCATTATTTACAATGGCCAAGGTTTGGAAGCAGCCCAAGTGTTTATGAGTAGATGAGTGGCTAAAAAAGCTGTGGTGTATTTACACAATGGAGTACTAGTGGGCCATAAAAGAAGCACATCATACCTTTCGTGACAGCATGATGGACCTGGAGATGATTAGGCTAAGTGAAATGAGCCAGTCAGAGAAAGACAAGCACCATATGAGTTCACTCATAGGTGGAATCTAAGGAACAAAATAAACTAACAAACAAAATAGAAACAGAGCCATAGCTACAGAGAAGATACTGACAGCTGTCAGAGGGGATGGGGGTTGGGAAGAATAAGGTGAAGAAATTAAACAAAAAAAACAAAAAAAGACTTGCAGACACAGACAACAGTATGGTGATTACCAGAGAAAAGGGGGTTGGGGGGGAATAGAAGCAGAGATTAAATGGTAATGGAAGGAGACTTGACTTTGGGTGAACACATATAATATACAGGTGATATATTATAGAAACATATACTCGAAACCTATATGATTTTATTAGCCAATGTCACCCCAATAGAACCAATAAAAAAAAAGACGTTGCCCTAGCTGGTGTAGCTCAGTGGATTGAGCACGGGCCTGTGAACCAGACAATCGCGGTTCGATTCCCAGTCAGGGCACATGCCTGGGTTGCAAACCAGTTCCCTGCAGGCCAATTCCCAGCAGGGGATGCATGAAAGGCAACCATACATTGATGTTTCTCTCCCTCTCTCCTTCCCTTCCCCTCTAAAGTTAAATAAATAAAATCTTTAAAAAAAAAAAAGAAAAAAAAAGATGTCCACATCCTAATGCCAGGTACCCGTGGATGTGTGAGGTTATTCGGAAAGGAGGAAATAAGACTGCAGATGGAACTGAGATTCTGAGCTGCACCCTTTGAGATGAGGAGGTTCTCCTGGACTATTCAGGTGGCCCAGTGATGTCACGGCATCACTGTAAGTGGACAAGGGAGGCAGAAGAGTCAGGGTCAGAGCGATGTCATAAAGAAAGATGGGGCTGGCCACTGCTGGTGTTCGATGTAAGGGCCTTCCAACCAAGTAATACAGGAAGCCTCTAGAGGCTGGCAAAAGCAAAGCCATGAATTCTTTTCTAGAGCTTCTAGAAAAAAAACACAGTCCCGCTCACTCCTTCATTGTATCCCAGTGAAACTTATTTTGCACTTTCCATCTTCAGAACTGTACGGTCATGTATCTGTCACATCAGCAATAAGGAACTCACATAGCCCCTGACACACTTGCCTTGTCCATTCTGTTCACCTGGTAGCTTTAGGGCTTAGAGATGTGCCCAGCACGGGATAGGCCTTCAATTCACACCTACTATCCATGGAGTGAATGAAAAATAGAAATAAGCATACTCATTAGACTTAAATAACCATAGATTTGAGCTCTATAAATAATTTTGATGTTTGGGGCAAATGACTTAACCCACCTCTCCTAGCTGCAGTAATCTTATTTTCAAAGCAAAGCATATGATTCTCGAATGTTAGGTTTGTTGGGAACCTGGGACGGTGTCAGGGTGTGTCGACTGGATGCCTTCCGCTGGAGCGCCTTCGGCTTTCTGCTGTGTGTCCACTCCACTGTGTGCTGTGTGGGCAGGTTCAGTTTCAAGTGGAGAGAAAGTAAAGATTAAAATTAAAACGTGTCTTCATCTTTTTTTATTCAACCACTAGCATCCCCCTGCTGAGTTCTTAGTTTACAGCTAGAACATGGAATAATTTTATTTTATTTTTTTACAAAGAAGCGTAGTACTTAGATAATTGCCTCACTGTTATCATTCTCTGATGGAAAACAAAAATAAACTAGACTATGGGGAGTAAAAAATATTTTTTAAAGCTCTGCATCGCACATGAATATGGGATGTTTTTGAAACAGAAGGGTATCAACAGAGATGGATACCAACTATCCATCCAGAGTGAGGTTGGCCTGCACTCAAATTACTTTCCTCAGTAGGTTTGTCAGATTTAGCAAAAAAATAAAAAATAAAAACAACACCACCACCAAAAAAACACAGGATGCCCAGTTAAATTTGAATTCAGTAGAAACAAAAATGTTTTTTTTTCTTTTTTAGTATAAGTGTGCCCAAAATGCTGCATGGATATACTCATATAAATATTTTTAAATGTGCTTTTTGTATGTATATGAAATGCAAATGGAACTGGACACCCATTATTTAATCTAGCAACCCTAGTTTTTATCACTGTGTAGCCCAGGGTAAATTATTTAACTGCTCTATATGTAGCTTCTGGTTTGTAAACTGGATAACTCTGGTACCCAAACATTAGGTTTTTCTGAGACTTCAGTGAAACAGTATGTACATGACCACTTAACACAGGGATTTGTGCAAAGCACTCAGCACAGCTGCCTCTCGCTTTTCCGGTATGCATGAAATCTTAAATATATGACAGTGTGTTTAAATTAAAAAGAAAAGGTATAATTCATAGTTATTTGATTAAAATAAATTTAAACTATTAATTGGTATTTCTATCCGACAGGTTTAGCTAGAAGGAATAATTTTGGGGCACAGAACCTGGAATAAAGAATAAATACAAGTTCAGTAATACATTGCTTAGAAAACAAATATTTTTCAAAAGTCATGGCTTCAAATTATTTTTGTGAAAAAGATCAAGTGAAAGAATTAAATATTCAACTAAAGCTAAAGAACAAAATTGTGAGAGAAGAATTTAAGTGGCAAATATAAAGGCCAGTGCAAATATTTGACACACATTTATGTGTGTGTGTGTGTGTATATATATATATATATACACATATACATACATATATATATATAGCATTGATTTCTTAAAAACCTAAAAAGAAAATGAATAGAATCATTGACTGAGTTGAGACTTAAAATGATAAAAACTGAAATTATTTTTATTTGTAATTGGTGTTGGCTTTACATTAGCATGTTACCTTGTTTGGAGAGATAGAAAAACAAAATTATGGGGCTAATTCTTAGGGGGCAAACGTCTCCTGGAAAGGTATTTGTGGAAGCACCTCCATGCTCTGGAAATCACCAGTGACCTGCACTTACAATTTAAAATATTTTTCTAATGTAAAAGTAGAAAAAAATATATAGTGACAACATATGGGCATGTCTCCTAGCAAAAGATAAAACTCCCATTCATAAAATTTTGGAACTACAGCTACCTTACCTAGACTTTTTAAAGGTCTCATGCAAATTTTCCTTGGCACAGTGACAAATCCCAACTGCATATAACTTGTTAGAGTTGTCCCTTAATGTAGGGTCTATGTTATATCCCCACAAAATAATGACAAGACTGTTCAAGTCAATATACATAAAGACAAAGAAAATGGTCTAACCCAGTGGCGAAGCAATTGTTCTATGCTAACAAGGAATGAATGGATAGCCAGCTCCCTTGTTGCCTCATCCGTCTAAACAGCTGTAGAGTTAATGCTTTTATTTATTCTTGTGAGTGCCACCAACTTAGAAATGCCATTGTATAGAATCCCCATTGTCTTTCTAAATTGTCACATGCACTTTATGTGGGAGGGTGATCACCAACGCCATATGATTTTAGATTACTAAATGTGGGTGTTTTTCTAGGCAGAGATGGCTGAATATTCTGTGTTTAATTGGATTATATGGGCAACCAAAGCTATTGGAATGCAGAAGAAAAAGTTCCTGTCTCTAGCATTTGAATATGCATTCTATAAAGATGCTACGTAACTTGCAATTAATTTAATGCTGTGTATTTAGCACAATTGATAACAGCCGAATGCTGTGTGTTCTGCTACGTACCAACTTGTTAAGCATTTGATTTCCTTTGGAAGAACTCAGAACTGTTTTATTTCTACTTAAAAGTACAGATGGATTTTTTCACTTCTCTGTGTGTATGTGTTGTAGTTCACTTATGGAAACAGAATGTATTTTGCCTGTTAAATTAATTACGCAAGGAGGCCACTGGAGGTGGCCCTAATGTCACTGCAGCCTAGTGAGCAAAGCAAAACATAAGCCTGTAAGTGCCTCAGGGTTATCCAATCAAAAGGCTGGCACAACCAATCACAAACAGCTTTGAGCTGTGACCAACCAGCTTTGTCTCTACAAGTCTTTTCTGGGCTCCTGTCTGCAGAATGTTTCTCTCCACTTCTGGTTTGATGCTGCTGCCCCATTCTAATGGATTTTTACTTTAGGAAATTCTTCAAATGCTCAGTGTGCCTCAGTTTATTCTCCCATTTCCCCAGGCTCCTCTGATGAGACGCCACCTTGAGGCGGCTGCCCACGAAGGCCCTATTGATAATAGCTTGAGGTGACTTTTGCAACTTCTTTGTGAAGAGTTCTGCAATTTATTATGGCTTGATGGTACACTTTTAAACAAGAGAGCCAAGTAAATGTTTTATCAATTAAATGATATTGACATATTCAATGTCTGTATTTAGTAAATGGCTTGAACGTGAGTGGGGAGTTTCAGCTGGGGTGCTGATGATTTCACATTTGTTACAGTCTGTGGGGATGTGGAAATGAGTGAGTGTCATTCAGCATTGATTTAGTTCTAATTCAGGTTGAAATCTTCTGGGTCAAAGGGCAATGAGAAATGCTATTTTTGCAAAACTGATTTAAGAACCCCAAATTCAAACTTCTAGGACCCCTGGGAGAGTGACCTAACCAAATGTTTAAAAGTATTTTATTTTATAATGTTATTAATTTTTTTTTGTGCTCTCAAAAAATTTGGGGCTGATTGGATTATTGTTCTTAAAAACCAATATCAGAGAAATAGACTTTCGTTTTATACTTTTCTTAATTTTTTCCTCTTGTATTTATACTTATGTGAACACTTTTTTTATTGTTATTCAATTACAGTTGTCCCAAATTCCCCCCCCCCTTGCTCTCCCCTGCCCCACCCACCTCCTGCTTCCTCATTCAGTCCTTTCCCCAACCCCATAGTCCATTATCATGGGTCCTTTATACACGTTCCTTGATGTATACAGGACTTCCTCTTCTTTCCCTCTTCCCCTCCCCCCCCTCCTCTGGTCACTGTCAGTTTGGTCTTTATTTCCATGTCTCTGGTTCTATTTTGCTCATATGTTTGTTTTTTCATTAGGTTCCACTTATAGGTGAGATCACACAGTATTTATCTTTCACCACCTGGCTTACTTCACTTACCATGATGCTCTCCATTTCCATCCATGTTGTTGTGAAGGGTAGGAGTCCCTTCTGTCTGCTGCATAGTATTCCATTGTGTAAATGTGATAAGTATTACAGAGTTTAGAATGACATTTAAAGTCAGAAAGACATTATGGATGTTTGTTTGTAAACTGTGTCAGCTTAAGCCAGTAAATAATCTGCAATAAGCCTTACAGATCTGTAAATGGGGAATAATCATCACATCGACCTCAAATGGGGTATAATGGGGGTTAAATGAGCAAATATTCAAAAAGGCAGAAAAACAGACATCACATATTGCGAGTTTATCGTTAGTAAAAAAGGGCCACAATATTTAGCCTAAACTCTTGTTGCCAAACATTTCAGAATCCAGAATACTTTCCTGATTTTAGAAAAAAATAGTATATGTTTCATATTGACATATGAAACATTAATAATCCAATCATAGTTTCAATATTAAGACAGATTTTTAAAATACTCCAGTTGACTTAATATCCTCTCATGTCAGGTCCGACCACAAAATGAGTGGTAGGTCAGGTCAGATTTTGCATTTACAAGTTATAAAATTGTATTATTAAGAAATCAGGGATTTGAGAATAGAAGTTTATCACATACATTATAGGAGATAATATACTTGTCATGCCAGCAAACACCTGGCTGTACCCTGGGCGCATAATAAATTCTCGTGTCTTCTCAACCTTTGCTCTTCTCCTCCCCCTCACATGTGTCCCATGTCTGGCTTCCCCAGGGCTGTGGGCTTCAGTCCCTGCACCTCCTTGGAAGAAGGCCGTGAGTCCCAGCACTAGGGCTCACGGGGCGCAAGGCTTCCGAACAGCACTGACTCTGCAAGATGTTTGTCATTTCCCAAACATTACCTTCTTTCCCTCCTCATCTCCCACTTCCCCTTTCGATGACTTTCCTACTTCCTGACATCTTTTGACTTAAAACTGTCTCTGGCAGTCATGTCAGTGGGTTGCACCCAATGCCCTGGGGAGATTCCTTAACAAACAAAATTTCCCCAAAGTTGCCATCATTTTTAACCCTTTGCTGAGTCGATAATCATTGCAGAATCAGTGAAGATGTGAATACACACATGTGCACATAACTGTGTATATGCGTGTCCATATATTACAGGGTCTGTGCATCTATATGTACACATATATATCATGCACGGATATATAGTATATGAGCACACACACACGTTTTTCCCTTCAGGAATACAGACTTAAGACAAGCCCGAGATGTGTCCTTTTGACCTGTATTCACTGGGAAGCCATGGATGTCTGCATGAAGGCAGGGGCAAAGCTACCTCCCATGCCTTTAAAATCTCTTTCCTTGAAGGGCAACTCATAAAGAAAGAAGTCACTGGATATTTAAAAACAGTTTAGGCCTCCTAATAGGCTCTATTCTGGGTCACTTTGCACATCCAAATTGTTTTTTTTTTTGAAACTATTAACAATGTCATGCTGAGCAATTTAATAAACACAATCAGTGGTAAAGCCTGTTACTTTCGTTTCACTGGTTTGAAAAATCATCCTCATCTATGTATCTGCTCCTGGTTGTAAGCCTGCTCACTTAACTAGGGGATCTTGAGGAATAACTTCTGTATGTATGTATGATGGGGATCTTTTATCCGTGCGTGGCAGAGCCTATTTTGCAGTTTCTATTCACACCCAAATTGTTCTTGAGAAACAATTCAGGCATCATTTGTGCGGGCCTCCCATACTCAGAATAGGTTAATAGCCAGTGTCACCTTCACTGGGCTGTTCTTTGGATAGAGACCATTAAGGGAAATAGCTGTTTGAGTGAATGGCACATTAAAGTTCTAGCCCAGAGCTCTGTGAGCCCCTGGTTCCAATATATGTGGTGGTGGCTCAGTGAGGAGGTGGTGTTGTACCATCTGGAGGATGTAAATATAAGGAAATCCAACCAGTAAACACAAGCATGAGAAAGGTAGAAGCCTGGAGGGATCGGCAAGGAGGCGGAAGGGACCGTTGACTGCACACTCTAATTCCCTCTTTACCAGGGACCCGTGTCCACCAGACACCCATGTCCACCAGACACCCTTTTCCTGCTGATGCTCCCATCCTTATGTCAGTGGGCTCTCTCCTGCCTGTGAACTGACCAGTCACCCTTATTCATAAGTTTATTAGCCTGGAATCTTGCCTCCGAGCTAACTTCTCTGGCCTCTGTTGATTATTTCTCAATATCTGTTGGCATAAAATGTCATTTTAGAGTTAAGTGTTAGGGAAAGCTTTGCTTCTCCCCAAGGAGCTGGTCTGTTTACTGTATGTGGAAAATAAGAATTATAGAACTAGCCGTGTTTCTCTTTAAATCTGGGCTGCCTGGAGGCTCAGGGCCCAATATTCAGGTTAACTGAGCATCTAAAGTATGTTATTCTGGTGTTTTATTCATCACTCAGCTGAAGTGTAGCACCCACATTCTTCTTCTTTTAACTTTTATATTTTATTAAATTTTCTGGGGTGACATTGGTGACTAAAATTGTATAGGTTTCAAGTGTCCATTTCGGTGATACATCATCTGTACATTGCATTGTTGCCCGTGTATTTGACTCTCTTTACTTTTCACCACTCCCCTACTCCCTCCTTTCTCTAACATATACTTTTGTTTGGCCTTAATATCTCATTTTAACTCATTTGCTCCCCAACCTCCCATGTTTGACTCCAGGTGAACAAAATGGAATTAGTCAGAATCCTTTGTGTATATTGTCCTTACAGTTTTATTTTTATTTATTTGCTTTTATTGCAGGCGATCCTGCAATACGACGAAGCCTTTGTTGAATGAGGTAAGACGTGAATAAATTACGAGGGAGGAAGCAGTATCATTGCAGAAGGAAGAAAAATGAGTGTAGAAGTGGGACTGGGAGGAGGGAGACATTGCTCTGCTTGACACACCAGGCTAGGGATGAGGCGGCATTTCCTGGGAATGTGGAGAGTAAAGAGATGTGAAGAGAGAGGAAAGACAGAGAAGAAACGACAGTTTCCCAGGACACATTGTGTGGGAAACATCCGTCAGCCTGTAGGAACAGTGAAGTCTGATGTGTAATGCGAGGGTTTCCCGCCTTAAAGAATTCCCATCTGCTATGGCGAACCGTTAGTAAATTCTGCTACCACAATAGCCTGGGATTAATAGCATGTGGAGAAAAAGACAGTTTCCACAGTGTGACTTGACAGGCAATTGAGCAAGGATGGCAGGACTGAGAGAGGAAGTTCGGATTGTTAAAGTGTGACACAGCAGGTTTAATGGGGACTCAGAAGGAACTAGTTCAGTCTCCCAGGACACAGGATGAAGCTCAAATGATTTCTTTTCCTCTTTCAATTCTTTCTTCTTCCTTTGTGCCTCTCTTCCTTTCCCCTTTCTGTCTTTGCTTTCTTTTTCTTCCTTTCCTCCTTCCCTCTCTTGCTTATTATTAGCTCCTGTTGCATCCATCCTCTCAAAGTGTTTGGCTTCTTGGTGTCAGAGACTCGGATCAGCATTAGACATGGGAGAAAAGCAGGGGTACCTAACTTCCATCATCCTGGCACTCGCATGTGAGTAGAGATCATAAAAGAAAATTATATTAAAAATAAAGTGAGCAGAATGTGTGATTAGTGCTTTTGTGAAGATTATAAAGGTTTACAGAGAGAGTGTGAAAGAGGGGTGAGGTCAGGTTAGGAGTTGTCTTGTTAGAGAAACGATTTCTTAAACCGTGTGAATTGGTAACTGAAGCAATGAAAGACACCCCCAGAAAGGGCAGGAATTTGGGACATTGAATCTCATTTCAATATCTATTCCTATTATATGGTGTTAAAATTGGGGACAGGAAGGAAAGCGAATGGGTTTAGGGTTGTGCATTTCTCCGTGGTGCCCCGGTTCCCTTATGTATTCAAGGTTTATTTAGCTATTCAAAATGTAATGCATTTATGGAAAAGCAAATAGGGTAGGTCCTCAAAAAACCTTTTTAAATGTAAACCTATTTGATTTTTCACAAGAATTAAAAAATCCCCCAAAGCAGCCAATTTTCCGTTTCAAATAAATGGATATTACTCTCCTTGTTCCCTGGGAGGGAGAAATTGTCAGAAATCAGTCATATTTAGATTCAATGTATGGATTCTAGGTCTCCGGACTACCAGTTTTCCTCAACCATGTTTTTGTTCAATGTGTAAATCTTGGGTGTTTTTATAACAACTTATTTCTGGGAAGTGTTTACATTTTTCCAAAATGGGGAATGGAGTCACTATAAAGTAGGCCATCTGCCATTAGCCTTGCACGAGCATGAGAATTTTTTAGGATAGCTTGTGGTCGTTTTGGTGACTGTGAGGAGCTCCTCTCTGTCTAGTGACCTTGCCGATGAGCAACACCTGTGTCTTCACCAGAGCGACAAAGAGGTCAAGGCTCAACGTCAAGGTCTAGCTGGAAACGGCAGCCCAGAGCACTGCCATTGAGTGCTGTGTTTTAAACAAATGACCTAGTAATAATAATAATTATAGGAACAGCCTCCATTTTCCATACATTTATTTTATTGAACTCTATAAGCCTTATAGGATTGGGCTCATTAGTCTTCTTTATATGAGATGGGGAGACTGAGGCTTAGAAAAATTTGGTGAAAATATCCACAGCTAGCTTGTTGCAATTAGAGAAGTGTTACTTAGAGGTCAGAAGGAGGGATGTTGAATGAGGTTTTTTTTTTTTGGCTCAGTGGCTGCGACATTGATTCTCTTAACTTCTGTGCTACAATATTGATCTCTAGTCAAAGACAACAACAGATTAATATGCAAGTAGCCGAGACTCTCATAGGGGCTTCTGCATGGGGGTTCTTCCAAAAATACTGAGTGAGTGAAAGTGGCCATGCCATTGAGATCTAAGAGGACACACGTAGGAAGTTAGATGTCTGTAAAAGCAGCTGATAGATGTACCTGGTGTTTAGTCCGAGTTATAGTACCATTGAATCCTTGTGGCCCTTGAGAGAAGTTGCTATTATTTACCTTCAGATATGCATATTAGGAAATGAGGTTTAGAGGAGTCACATGACTTGACTTATTAGCATAGTGCGTGATCTTGCAAAGAGGCTGGGTCTATATTACCTTTTAAAAATTGGAAAGAAATTAACCCCTGGTTACTTAATGAGACCTTCAGCATTCACTCAAGCAAAATGGCTATTAGAATGACTAGTGAACGGAAGACACTAATAATCACTAATCTTGTTATTTATCATTATCATCACTACCAAAAGTGTTGCTGTCTTCTCAATAGCAGGAGGCATACTTGAGTAATGGTTGCAGCTGCTACACTCTGTTACTTCACAGCTTTTTATGCAGAAACTGCTCCAGCCAATGGCTAAGCAGGCTGGTTGCTGGGAGGTGGGGGCAGCCTCTGATTGATTGGCAGCCTTGGCTGTAGGTCTTATTATTGGATTTAGGGAAACCTTTTCAGAACAGTACAGCTGCCTAAGACATTTGTAGTCATTTTTCTCTTCCCTCTTTACTTCACAGGAGTTAACCTGCTTTGGAGTCTGATGGTGCTCCATTTCCCCTCCCATTTTTCCCCATTAGAAGGGTTTTCCCTTGTAAATCTCTTCCAAGCGAATCCTCTGCCAGCATCTGCTTCTTTCAAAGCAAACAAAGAAAATGAACAAAACAAAAACAAAGCCCCAGGCAATTTACAGATTTCCCAACATCTGGATTTCCATCTCCAGTTGACATATGTCAATTCACTTGAGTCTCTATTTCTTCCCAAACTGGAAAAAGACAGGGTTGCGGTAGGTGACTGTCTTCACTGCTTTTATTTATGTTTCTGAAACTATCAAGTGTAGCGTACAATATGGATTAACAGGTTGTCTCCTTTATTTCAGTGCCACATTGTAGTGGTGCTCAATGGTCCTTCCATATGTAAATTATTCTTTGATCTAAGAACAAATATTGTTTTATCAGAAAATAAATATTGCTTTGATTTTTGGGTTATGAATACCAACATATTGCAACCCAGCAACAATGGCAAAAATGTGTCTTTGACGATTTGCGAGCAGTAACCCTTCTGATCCAGAAGCATTTATAAAATTTTAGAGTAAAGCGTAAAGTATCTTCCTAGTTGACTCCCCCCCCAATTTAAAAGTACCTTAATTAAACAAGATTACTTATCTATTATCACCATCAAAAGCCAACTTAAAATTCAGCTTTTCTCTTCTGTGAGTTTTGAAGTGGTAACAACAGTAGCAGGGCATTCAGTTCAACCATGATGAAAAATACAATCTTACTCCTAGGTAGATGGCTTCTTCCTAAGTCAATCCTTGATTCTTTAAAAGTCACAAGAGTTGCATTATTCGGCTAAATAACAAATAGATCAAATAGAGGATTTTAATACAGAGGGGAAAGGTTGTGGTGTTTGTGCTACAGCTGTAAGAAGCAATAGTTATTGTTTGTCCTTAATTAAGAGGCGATCCCTGATAATCCATCTTTATCAATGGAGTGAAATTTGAGTCTGAAAATGCAGTAGATTTAATCTAAAATGGAGAGTGGAGATTTTCCACAATCCCTTCCACGTTATCTCAGTGTAGGACTATTTTTTAAAATAATCTGGTTCTAAGGCTATGATCAATGAGAACTTTAAGAAGGATTTAGTGGTGATGATTGGATTTTCTTCTCTTGATAAGTGCCACGCCGAGGACAAACCCATTCCTGGAAAAGAATTTTTGAACCTTGTTACCTGATAAAATTTCACTACACACTTAAGACCTTTGTGTTCAAAAGCTTTTAAGACCCCAATTTTCAAGGTAAGAGTCTTAATATGCTGGCGTGTTCAACTTTGACTTAGCACAAGAGCTGAAACAGTGATCATTCCAGATTGTAGGGCATCCAGACAAAAGCACAATGAGACCATGCTCAGGCGAAGTTCATCAATAACATGTTTATTTAAATCCACCCTCCCTGCGAGACTCTTCACATTTTATTAAAACGATTTACATTTTAAGCATTGTCATCACATTTGCAGACTGGTACAAGTTTGGGTTTCATTCAAATAGAGGGGAAAGCAGATGTATCATTTGTGGTCACGGAGGAAGGGTAATGGAGTAGAGCCAAGCCAGCTGTCCGACAGGAGCGACTGGGTCCTGTTTGTGATCAGATCACCTATCACTGCAGTGAGAAGGAACTCTGGAATGGCAAACACATCATCCGTCTCACCTGATGAAGGTCAGTGATACGAAGGCAGGAAGACAGTGCTGACAACATCATTTCTAGGGATTCACACGGCTCCTCCACCTGGGGTGGAAGCTGAAATATTAAATGCTGCCGAACCACTTCTGTGTCATTTGGCATAAGTAGAAAAGCACTTATATTTTAGCAATGACCATGGACATTTTAAAATTCAATAAAACAAAGTGTGGTTGGCCATGGTTCTGCCGTTTTAAATTTTAAAGCCGTTTGCGAAGTAAACTAAACCCTCTGCTTCTCAATGGGTAGAGCTGGGCTCAGTAATGTTGGTTACGGAGAAGGGTTTCATCTCAACCAGAACCTTCTTTTTCGTTCATGTACTTCCTGTAGACATCATAGGGACAGTATTTCTCACCTTCCAAGTCAAAACATACACAGTTTATGCATCTATCTCTACATATGTATATATACATGTAATTGTATGTATATGTATACACATAAGTCACACACACATTCATACTGGGTTCAAATACTTCAACTCTATTACTGAGTAAATTCTTCATTTGAAAAGCACAATTTTTCCCCAATACCAGCTTCATTTCAATTCTAATCAAAATATTTTACCAGTAAGATAATGTAGAATAGAAAGAATAGAGACCCTCGCTCTTATTTCTTCGCACTTCTGATTGGACATTTTAAAGTCTTGGTTGTCATTCATTTGCTGAAAACATTGTTTTTTTGAAGGAAGCCTGACAACTCTTAGCTTTGGTTACCATCGCAGTTTTAAATCGATCACATCCTCTCATTCACTTGTCCCATTTTCTCTCCTGGTCTCTTTGCTTCTATCTCTCTCCCAACACTGAAATATTCTCAGGCCAAAGTCCCTCCCCACCCACCACACCTTCTTCCAGTCAACTCGTTTTGCTAAAAATACTGTCTTTCCTTGCCCCTACCCTGGGCGTTGTTTTCCCCTGATTTTATGACTAGAAAAATCTCTGATTTTTCATTACTCTAACATAATGACATACTACAAAGTCAGCTAAGTATTCATTCCCATGTCCTTCTCCTCAATAAAAAACAAAACACTCTGAATCAGACCTGTGGTTATTGCTGCTACTATTATCACTAGCAGTTGTGGTGGTGGAGCTCACATATTTGGAGAATGCTGAAGAGTGCACAGCAAACACCAGGAATTGGTTGGACAGTTTACCGACATAGTTGCATTTAATGAAAGCAATAGCATCACCTAATTAAACAAGCCAGTAACCTGGAATTCTCTTTAGATGAGTTTACAAACTGGTCCTTGATTGGTTATAGTTCATGTACACCGGTGTTTTCTTTAGCTCCAAATATTAAAAAAAAAACAACACCTAAATAATCAGAATACTTTACAAATATAAAAAAATCATTATTTTTGGGTGAAAAAATTAGTAGATTTGGCAGCCTTTGGCCTGGACTTCTATATGGCTTCACCTGTCACGAGGCTGCCCCCTTTAAGCAGGGTACACTCTCCCTCCAGCTGCAACTGGCCACTCTGTCACTTTACACCTCTTCCACTCCACTGTCTTGTACTTTCTGTCTGGCCCCAGTAAGCAGTTGAATTTTTGAAGTCTGTTTCATTCCTTCATGCTATTCATTACATGCACTTGACTTGAAAGTTCTGGCAATTTTACTCTAAGAATCAGGGCTTGGCAAACCTTTTCTTTGAAGAGCCAGAGAGCAAATGTTTCAGGCTTTGCAGACGCTGAGGTCTCTGTTGTAACATCTCAACTCGGCTATTGTCGTCCCGACACAGCCGCAAGACAATATGTAAGCAACTGGGAATGACTATTATCACACAGCTCCATTTACAAAAACAAGGAGCAAACCCGGGTTCAGTTCAGAAGCTGCCGTTTGCTAATCCTTCTCGAGATGATTATGTACCAAAGTGTTTTGTGCATAACATTTTATCTATAAAATGCTCTATGAAAAAGAAAAAGGTTCCCTCAGAGAATGAAATACACATGTATCAGATATGTGCATTATCTGAAAAAATGGGGCTACTGACAAGCCCTTACCTTTGTTTGCCTATGGTATTCCCAATCATATTGGGTTATAAAATCTTTATGTTAAACTTAATAGCTCCTACTGTCTCAAAGCTCCATGTGAACTGTGCTTCCGGTGGAAGTCTTGAACCCATCACTGGTTTTCTTCATCATTGCCGTTTACCTTAAGTTCTATGCACCTTGGTTTTCCTATCTGTGAATGGAAGGGAAAGAGGAAATTACAACCCTGTATCATCGACATTTTAGGAGGATGAATGTGGTAATAACTGTATAATATTAAGTATGAATAAGTGTTTGATAAATAATAGAAGGTGACTGTTCATAGGAGGAGTACTGGCTACCATATTTTCAGAGTCATTGTGCAGGGGAGATGTTCCCAACCAACAAAGATGTGGTATTTCATGGCATTTGGGGGTTTAAAAAGTACTTTAAATTGTTCCATTGAATGACCCTTGTACATTCACCAACTGTTTGTCTGTTGTCCCGAGCACAGTAACTGGAACATAGTAAGAATTCAAACGTTGGACATTATTGACAAGGACACTGGTTTCAAGGAACATACATGCAGAGATGCAAAACAGATGGTAAACAACTACCACATGAAGTTGACGATTGTGTATTACCACGATTCAGCCAGTAGTAAAGAAGGTGCTGTCATACAGGATAAAGGGTGGTTGCTATGGAGTTCAGGTAGCTTGGTTGCTAGAGCTGTCCACCACCTGTGTACCATTATCCTAAGATAAATGTCAGTGGGGGCTCTCAGGTTAGGCGACCAAGGTGGCCCTGTTTAACCTTGAGGACCCTAGGAAATCCCTGGAACATGCTTTCACCTGAACTCAGGGAAAATCGATACCAGAATTCTTAAAGAATTTATTTCCTCTAAGACTTGGGCATCTTAGTAAAAAGAAGATAAGCTTCTATCCTAGACTGTTGGTGGGAGGATTACAAGTAGAACAAAACAACAACTAAAGGACTTTGAGCTCACTTCTTGGTTAAGTGCAATAGCCCTAGTCGGGTCTTGAGTGGTCAGAGGAGGGTTCTGTAGGAGGCAAGATGGGTTAGAAAGGTTCATGCCTGCAGCCCTGGCGGGGGAGGGGGCCACGGCAGTGGCCAGGAGGAACAGGGTTCTGCGTGTGCCATGCATGACCTTCTATGACGAAAGCATTTTCATCCACGGAGAGAGACATCTATGAGCAGGGTCCGCAGGTGCTCACAGAATCTTTATTAAGAATGCCAGAGATTTAAAAATCAAAATATGTGTGTGTATGGGATACTCTGTTTGAAATCTGAATCTGAGTGAGAAATACCATTACATTTTTTATTATTAAAGGTTTTTAAAAAAATTATTTACTTTCAGAGACAGGGGATGGGATAGAGAAAGAGAGGAAGAGAAACTTAACTGTGTGAGAGACACACTCATTGACTGCCTTTCACACCCAACCCCAACTGGGGATCCAGCCTGCAACCTCACCAGGAATCGAACCAGCAACCTTTGGGTTCATAGGCTGAAGCTCAATCCACTGAGCCACACGAGCCAAGGCCCATTACTTTCTTCCAGTGTGTTTTTGACTGTGTTTGTGTGAGACATGCTTTGCCACACTTCTCTGCCCGGTAACTCCATTAGGCTTCTAAATACAGCTCAGTCATAACCTCTTCCATAAAATATTCCATGACCCTACTCAGATCCTCTCCGTCCTGCTTTGCACAGCCCCCCTCGGTCACGGTGCTTACCGCACACACTGCATATTATTTACTTACCTTCCTGTCAGTAAGGTAAGTGGATGGAAAGTGGATATTTGCAGTTTAACCATGTAAAGGCAAAACAGGGTTAATTAGCTGAAAATTCCAGGGAAACGGTGGAGGAAAAACTGCTAGCTGTTTCCCCTCCCACATCCAGCTCTCCCCACTGCCTCCCTCAGATTTTCCGGTTTATGAGGAAAGCTGTAAAGCTGTTGGGATTTTATGAATCTTGCCGCTAGCCTACAAAACCTTTCAAATATGATTCAATTTCATGCAGACAGAGACTCAGAGCAACTTGGCATTTAACAGCTAATGGCTTTTAAGGGTTTAAGTCAGCCCTAAACATTATTCCAATGAGTTTTTGTGGTTTAATTACCTTAAAGCATTACGTAGTCGAAGCCCATCAATACAGATACGTTTAGAGATAGCAAATGTGTGCCGCTCACTCGCAAGTACCGCCTTGAAGGTGTCTAATGCAGCATCTTCTTTTGCCAAAGAAGCATGTAAAAATAGTTTAAGTTTCTGTATTTGAGGCTAATGATGTGTGTCATCATTAAGCTGGGAGGAATGTGAATTCACAATGATTCTCTCAACAGCAAAGCAGAGCCTTACAGAGCAAAGGACAGTATGATGCCTTCCCTTCCCTGATGTTGCCCACACCACGTTAACTTGGAACCCTGGCTAAGATCCCCAGCCCCGGATTTTGGCAGCTCCAAGTTCAAGTGTCATCTCTGCAGTTTGTAGGAAAGTTAAGTCACAGGGTGAGTGAAAACCATAATGGGTTTTGGTGAAGGTTTTTGAAATGAGGCATGTAGAGATGTTAATAATAACAACTAATATGTATTAGGCATTTATTCTGGAAAGCCTAAGCTTGTGGTTTTGGAGGAGGAAAAACAGGGACCTTGAAGGGGTCAGTATCCCATTTTGAGGCTGTGAAAGTGGGCCTAACACTTTCGTTGTGATTTTCCTTATTTGGAGCGTAAAGAAACCAAAGGTTGTCACTCACTTTAGGCTCCGTTTCAGAGAGTTTTCTTCTGCAAAACTCATTTCTATCCTTGGACTGGCAATGACTTCATTATTCTTTTCAAGTCGAATCACATCCCAATCTCAACGACTCAAATTGGCCTTAGATCCCGTGCTAACAAAATGTTAATATTTATGAGTCAAGCATTTTGGGTTCAGAGATAGGGAGAGAAACCTTCAGGGAGGCAGAAATGAGTTATTGGCCTGCTATAGAACATGTCATTTGGAAAGAGCTGCGTTGTAGGAAGAGATGACTCGAATGCACACTTTCAAGGGCCGATGCAATCTGGTTGACTCGTGTCTCATTATACTGAAGTGACACTTTCGTGGACACCAACTGCTCATTAGCACCTCAATCCCACTGAAGACTCCAGATCGTGGGTGCCAGGTGATGCTCATGATTGCTTCAAGTGTTTGCGTTGCTTTCAAATCACCCTCATTTAAAAAAAAAAGAAGGGCAGCAAAAAGTAAAGGTAGATCCTTGGAGCCAGATAATTATAGACATTATCTGCTAGATGATATTTATTCTTAATGTGAAAGTCTGTAAGTCATTTCAGTGAGCACCTCATGACCTTTCGACTCCCTGTGATCCTTTCTTGAGCCACCCATCCCTAGGCTGATGCTGGGCATCTTTCTTCATGTTCTGTTTTTGCCCCCACACCAGGCAAGCTGATGTCACCCCCCCGACGGAATTTAGTTTTAAGACTGCACGTGAAATCTGTTGGTTGACTTTAATCTAATGCATGGGAAAGTGTTTTTTTTGGCCACTTGTTCCTTAGCAGAAAAGGCACTTTTATTCTTACATTAAGGAGACAACAGGAAAGTTAGGTGGGCTAGCAGAAAGCTATAACCATAGTGTTGGTCGAAGCCGGACAAGCCAGTTCCCAAAGCTGTCGTACAGCCCCCTTGAGTGAGGGGAACCCCAAATGTTGTCTTTGGGGTCTCGGTTAGATTATAATAGGGGATTTTAATTGATATCCAGCTATGCAAAGGTAACAACGTGGGGAAAAAGAAAGAATACACATAAGTTTTTCTACTTCTTTATCTTGGGCCTCGTTAGGTTGAATATAGTGTCATTTCTATCAGTCAGTGCTCTGGTCCAAGAAAAACGATGAAGATAGACACCCACAACTTCAGCTCCCAGAACTGAATGCAATTAGATGGTCCAAGTATTGGGGGTGGAGCTACACATGAGAATCACAAGCCCGGGGTGAGGACCAATGACGTAAATCCCATAAAATGCACATTCAGGCCACACAATATAAATTCGAGGTGCTGTTAGAGTAGCAGAATAATGAGTAATTGTGAACCACCGAAGTATCTATTAGCTTTTAATTGCCCTCATTATAATGATAGTAGAAAGTACTCGGATAATTATAAACCTGTCTGTATTGCGCTGTGGTTGGAGCCAGGCAGGTCTAAATTAACCCCATGGTTTCATCCTTGTGACTCGGTGACATTAGACAGTGTACTTTACCTCTGTGAAATGTGGATAATAATTTCCATTTCCAGGTTTGTATTAAGGGTTAGAGATAATGTATCTAAAGCATCTAGCCTGCTGCCTGACACATAAATATTCAATATTCAGGAGCAGCTGTGGCAGCAATAACTGTTGTTATTATAGTTCTGGCTCCAAGACATTTCCGTCATGAAATGAGAGAAGCAAAACAGAGTCGACACAGCCTCCAAAGGGGCCTCAGGGCAGGGGCCGCAGTGAAGCCTCGACAGTGGATGGACCTAGGTCTGGACTCGGGCTGGTTAAATGAGGTCTGGCAGATGTGACTGATGAGCCACGCTGGCAGACCCTTGTTCTTCAGGGTCATTTCGGCTCTCTGTTCCAGAGACGCAGAGAGAAGGAGTTTCCATTCACAGGCATCCTGGTTCGTGCAAGGGCCTCGTTAAAGGTGGATTTTTTCACCAGCATCACCGGCTTCTGCCACAGGAAGAATAGGAATCAATTTTCCCTGTTGGGTTTTTTTTTAAATTTTTATTTATTTTTTCAAGTACATTTTTTTGTCTATTTCTCCCATCCCATCCCAGTGCCCCCTGCCCCGTCTCCCCACCTCCCTCCCATTCCCCCCCCCGTCCTCATCCCTGTGTCTTTCATACTTGTTCCTCAAAATCCCTCCCCATTTTTCTTCTTAAATTCCCTTCCCTCTCCCCTCTGTTCACTGCCCACTTGTTCTCTATTTCAGTGTCTTTGTTTTTATTCTGTTTGCTTGTTTGTTTTATTGTTTAGCTTCCTGTCAAAGGTGAGATCATATGGTATTTGTCCTTCAATGCCTGGCCTATTTCACTCAGCATAATGCTTTCCGGTTCCATCCATGTTGTTGCAAAGGGTAGTAGCTCCTTCTTTCTCTCTGCTGCATAGAATTCCGTTGTGTATATGTACCACAATTTTTGGATCCATTCATTTACTGTTGGGCACCTAGGTTGCTTCCAGCTCTTGGCTATTGTAAATTGTGCTGCTATGAACATTGTGGTGCATAGGTTCTTTGAAATTGATGTTTTAGTATAAAAAATCGACCTGCCTTTTGACCCAGCAATTCCACTGCTAGGATTATATCCCTGTTGGTTTGATCAGAGAAGGAAACCATTGAGCAATTTGTTACATCCTTGGTCCAGGTACATCATTGACCCGGCTCTAAGTGTTCAAAGCTAAGTTGCTAAATCGCTCTAAGTATCAACTTCCTTATCAGAGAAATATTGCCAATAATGAAATCTGATAAACAGGAGCAGGGCCTGCCATCTCTCTCTATCCTCACGTCGAGTGGCTACTGCGGGTCTTTTTAGGTGCTAGGAAGATGTCCTCTGTGACCAGGTGAATCTAAAGGGTGCTCTTGGCGTTATTGTCTTAACTCACCTTGCTTCCATTTCCACTATGTTCAGTGTCATAGTCACCAGGTAACATCAGACCCTCTCCTTCCCTCTTAATGCTAAGTAATGGGCCAATACATCGAAACCCCTGCTAAGTATTGTTAATAGCTACACAACTGATCTCATTAAGAAGAATTAAATGGTTTCATCCAAAACTAAATCAGGTGTCCATCATCATTATCATCATCATATGGGAAATGTTTTCTCTATGGCCATTGTTAAGTTCTGAATGTTTGTGTCCCCACAAAATGCATGTGTTAAAATCCTCACCCCCAAACTGATGGTGTCTGGAGGCAGGGCCACTGGGAGGCAATTAGGGTATAAATGTGGAGCCCCCATTATTGGGATTCATGCTCTTGTATGAAAGAGGTCCCACAGAGTCCCTGGTTCCTTCTACCATTCGAGGGCACAAAAAGAAGTCAGCAGTCTGCCACCTAGAAGAGGGACCGTGTCAGACCCTGACCATGGTGGTGCCCTGACCTCAGACTCCCAGCCTCCGAAGCATGGAGAAGCCAGTTTCTGTTGTACATAAACCCCAGTCTGGAGTACATGGTTAGAGCAGCCCAGGCAGACCAAGACAGCTGTCATTATGCTCAGCCACACACTCTATGTTATCCAGTCCCTAAAACAACTTTCTAAGGTGTTATTTTTATTTTCATTTTATAGATAAGCAAGTGGAGCTTACTTTAGTGAATGATCTGCCCTGAATTTTAGAGCTCCTATTCAGGAGGCTGGAGTTTGAGCCACATTTTCTGCTTGAAATGTCCATTTCCTACTATTTACACATTACTCTCATCTAGGATCTTGTGACCAAAGCTAAGTGGCTTAAAACCATTATGATATTTTCTTAACATTTAACTTGGCCATTGGTTGGCTGTTGCTCCATTGTGACAATGATGAGGCTTTTTTCATTTTTTTCCATAAAATATCTTCATCTTTGAGAAAAGTCCCTATTGTTACAATCCGCTGTGTATCAATTGTAAACACATCTTCTTGTAAGTGCCTGTGGATAATATATTCCTGAATTGTTTTAATTTATAGTAGGGTTGAAGGAATATTATGCACATCAGTCTCATAAATAATGTGACATAAATAACAGCTGCATTTAGTGCCAAAGCAATTATTTTCTTCAGAAGTAATCATTTACTTTTTAGTAGGTACTGAAAATTTGCATCCAACATTGTCTTCTTAATTTGGGTAATGCGCCTTTACTCAATTGCCTGCATATTTAGTACCTGAAAATAATTAGTTTTTCTTTGAGAATTGTCAAGATCTACTGACACTTTTGATGTTTGCCTGGGGTTAAGGAGCAAGATTGTGTTCACAGTAATAGTGATATTAGTACCTATCCTGCTATCAGTATTGTGAGTTTGACGTGATGCATCTCAAGCCCCAGGTGCTGTGCTCAGCTCATTCACACATTAATTCATCCTATAATTATTTGGAGAGGACCTACTATGTGCTGAGCGTGATGCTGCATCCTGGGTACCCAATGGCGGCTACAACAGGAGCAGACCTGAACACTGAGCTCAAGGAGATTTTTGTCTAGGGTAAGATGCAACAATAAAAAAGAGAATATATCAAATTTCAATAAGTCCTATAAAAAATAGATACCTAGGGAAGAGAATAGCTGGATTAATGAGCAGAGACTATTAAGGGCTTAACTTTAAGCAGGACTCTGAAGTAGTAGAGTGATCCAGGCCAGTAAAGAGCAAAGGTGTGTTCTAGGAAGAGGGGGTGTGTGATTCTTTGGAGCTGGAAATAACACGATACTTTTGAGGAACAAAGAGAAGACCAGTGAAGATAGGACTTAGTTAGCAAAGAAGAATGCTTACAGAACTCGATGGGAAACAATGAGACCTGGCAAAGTTAGGGAACTTTCTCTAGACCCCCTAACTAAATAGTGATGATGGGAATCCAGGTCTCTATGACTGCCAGTCCCAGCTTCTTAAGTCCCTAGAATTGAAATGACAAAACAAAATAATATTAGTAATAATAATAATAATAGCCAAACTGATTAAGTGCTTTTGTGTCAAGTACTCTTGCCATAACTTTTCATGTGCTAAGACCTTAATTCTCACATGAAACTTATGAGGTATTTTAAGTTTTGTGTGAAACTCAATATTATCCTCTTCCTACACATATATGGAGATTACATACCTGCTTTATATCAAACAACTACTAAAAGATAGATTTCAGTTTGAACCCCGGGTATACGTATTCAGATATGAGCTATATGAAACATCGGAGATCAGACATTTAATGACAGATTAAACCTCTTTGTTATTATGGAGCTATTTACACTTTACCAAAAGGCTGTTAGAACAGTACAATTTCTTTTTCTTGAACTGTTTGAGAGCAAGTTGTTGACGGGATGCACCACTAAAAAGTATTATCCACAGCCAAGATTTCCTTTTATATTGCCACAATGAAACTATTAAAATCAGACATTAGAAATTGATCCCTTTTTAAAACAATTTTTAAAGATTTTATTTATTTATTTTTAGAGAGAGGGGAAGGGAGGGAAGGGGAGTGGGAGAGAAAGATCAATGAGTGAGAGAGATATTGATCAGTTGCCTCCCTCACACCTCCAACTGGGGACCTGGCCCACAACCCAGGCATGTGCCCTGACCAGGAATTGAACTGGTGACCCTTTGGTTTGCAGCCTGCACTCACTGTGCTCAAGCCAGTCAGCTGCACCAGCCAGGGAAGATCCCTTTTTAAAAAAAATTCGAGATGCAATTCAAGCTTAGCTTATTGTGCCAAGAATGCCTTCACAGCAAAAGGATCCAGTCCAGGATCAGCTGTTACATTTAGCTGTCATATGTACGTCATTTCTTTCAGTCTGCAGAAGCCCCCATTCTTTGCCTGACTTTCATGACCTCATTGCTTTTAAGGATTATAGGTCAGTCGTTTTCTAGAATCTCTTTCAACTTGGGTTTAGTTGGTATTTTCTCATGATCAGATTTCTGTTATGCAGTGTTTGGGGTAGAAATGACAGAAATATTGCTGCGTCCTCACATTTCCTCCTATCAGGTAGTGCATAGTTTCAGGTTGTCCCGTTTTGAAGGTAATTATGTTGATTACTTAATTAAAGTAGTGTTTGTGAGGCTCCACACTGTCCTCTGCCAAGACTCTGTGGCCAATCTCTACACACCTACACAAATCCCTCCTGCACCTGCTGAGCCCTGACTTCCTGTGCAAAGTCACCTCTGCCACCCCTCCCCCACCTCCCATGCTGGTAACCTACCCCCCAAACCCCTGCCATGTTTGGGTCCCTCACACCCCTTGGGCTCGGAACCTCCCCAGCCTGCCTTAGTCAGTCTCACCTCATGATTGTGGGACAGAAGGTATATAGAAAAGAAGGAAGGAAGGAAAGAAGACCAAAGAATAACTTTTAATGTAGAATACAAGACACAGAGAAATCAATGGCTTTCATTTGAGAATAGTGCTCAGAGTGACGCTGGCTGAAATGATGTTGAGCACATTGTTCTTTCTCATTACACGCCACAGAAGTTATTGCTGGTGCCCCAAACATCATCAACAGCAGAAAAGCCATTGCTCATCTGAATTTGCTTCTCTCAGCAAAATACCATCGGGCGACGGTCCATGTGCAGTCAAAGAATACCCATTATTAGCAAAACGGTCAGCCCTGTGTAGTGCCTTCAATGGGGCTGCCATTCCTTAGTTTGCCTCCTCCTATCCGCTGTTCAGTTGTCTTAGTATGGCTCTCAGGAACTGAGTCATTTTCCTAGTGAGAAGAGACTTGTCGTTAATCATTATGATTTCAAGTTCTTTCTTTTTTTTCTGGACAATGTAAATATGAAACTGGAGAACACAGTTCTGCTGCCAGTCACTTTTGTATCTTCATGCTCTTAGCATCTGCCTCGAACTGCCTCCCTCTGTCCATAAAGGCAGCAGCATAGTGGTAACAAAACTAATTTGCAGGCCAAGTTTATGATCTACTATTTACAATTTGACTTTGACCATGTAACTTGTCTAAGCTTCAGACTCTTTATCTCTAAAATGAGTATAATTCTATGGAGTAATTATCGTTATCAGGACTAAATGAAATAACCTAAGTGCTCATTGTGGTTCATGGTCTCTGAAGCACAGGTTAGATTTATCTGATGCTTCTCATACCTGACCGCTACTCTCCATTGTGCTCAATAGTACTTCATTAAGTTCTCTCATGTAACAAAAGCTGGTTCTTATTTGTGAATCATGTGGAGGTCATCCCCACTGGGCTGGGACCTTCTTAATGGCAGGAATCATTTGTCATTGTCATATCTCAGCGCTTAGCAAAGTTATCCATAGTATAAAAGGTACTCTTTGTGAACGTGGATTGAAGGTGGTGGGATTGTGGAATGATGAATGGATAAAAGGATGAAACAATAAATGCATAAGAGGATAAGCAGACAAAAGGATAAACAGTTATAATAAGATAGAGGTAAGAAATTCAGTAATTATTGATCATTTCTCATGGGTTGCACAATTTTTTGGCTATTTACATATATTTTAGTATTAACATTCATCCAGTTATTATGTGATAGAAGATAAAAGCAAAGCTTAAAAAAGTTAAAAACAGCCCTAGCTGGTGTGGCTCAATGGATTGAGTGCTGGCCTATAAATCAAAGGGTCACTGGTTCGATTCCCAGTCAGGACACATGCCTGGGTTTCTGGCCAGGTCCCCAGTACGGGGCACACGAGAGGCAAACTCACACTGATGTTTCTCTTCCTCTCTTTCTCCCCCCCTCTCCCTCTCTCTAAAAATAAGTAAATAAAATCTTTAAAAATATATTAAAAAGAAAGTAAAAAACAAAAGCCAGCATACTGTTGTCTCCCCTTACCAGAGGGGAATATGTTTAAAGATCCCCCGGTGGATGCCTGAAACTGCAGATTATACTGAATCCTGTATGCATTACTTTTTTTTCTATATATACATACCTATGGTAAAGTTCTATTTATAAATTAGCCACAGTAAGAGGTTAACAAGAACAACAATAATAAATAGAATAGTCGTCACAATATACTTTGATGGAAGTTACGTGAATGTTGTCTCTCTCTCTCGTAACGGATCCAATAACCCAGAGAGCTGCTAATTGACCTCCTGGCAGGTAGTATATGGGGTTGATTTATGTCTTGGGTGGGATGGAGTGAAACAGAGTAAGATTTTATGACGTGACTCAGGATGGCACACAATTTACAACTTATGAATGATATAGTTTTAGAATTTCCCATTTACTATTTTCAGGCTGTGATTGATGATGTGTAACTGAGGCTGTGGAGAGAGAGAGAGAGAGAGAGCGAGCTCAGTGAGGGGGTGGGAAGCTGCTGTGGTTCATCCTCCCGACTTTACTGACGGAGCTCTACAGTTCTTTCCGCTTTGCTACGACACACGGCAGATTCTGTCTGTTCAACGTAAGACAGAAACATTTGCTATCCACCCAGGGTATTGAGTTAGGCAATCGCTAAGAAAATTCAGCATAGTCTAGATCACCAAAGGAGAAAATTTGTACAATTGATTTTTTTTTAAAGGAAGGTTCGGTGAGCATTTGCAAATACTCATCTCTAGGGGAAACAATTTTTTTATTTTCTATTTCTGGATTCAGTCCAATAATGTCACAGATGAAGAATCACACCGTATAATGTCTTTGAGGGACTGTATGGGCAGAGAACTGGGGGGCTCACAGGGGTCCTCATTGCAACCTTGCAGAATTTCTTGGTAGACGTTTATGCTTCTGAGCATGATGTAACCTAAACTGTGAGGAAGTGGCGCTTACTGCAAAGAAATGGTTAAAAGAACCCTAAAAAGGAAAATATAGTATATAGTAGCCCATTCATATAGCAATATTTGTAAGATTTGAGGCAGTCAAGAATCTAGAATCTGAATCTAGAATGCAGTACTAGTTATTTGGGAGGAAAAGTCAGTGACACAGTTGCTTGCCCTCCTGGATCTCCTAGTCTGTAGAGGTGAAGATTCTGCGTAAATACATACTTTCAAAGATAGGATGAATTTTTGTGAAGCAATATGAAAGAGCAGTTAGTGGACAACTGAGAATATGGCTCTTAATGGGTTTAATGAGTTAGTGATGGTTTTCTAAAATAAATAGCATCTGATTTCAGTCAGACAGGTGAATGGAAACCTGCCAGATGGATGAGGTGAGCTACATTCTGAGAGAGAAAACCACAATAATATGCCCAAACACACACCTGGGACTTCAGATGGTCCCATACGGCTCAAAGAATCAAGGTTCATTTTGGAGAGAGATAGCAGGCTGGAAGGTTGAGGCAGGCTGGGAGGAGACCATGAGCCATAAAGGGCAACTCACAGAAGCACATCTTTGGTCCTATTTGCTGCCATTTTGGGGCTCCTTCAAATACTATATACATATTCTATGTTTATTTAAGTATAAGTTATATATATATATACATATATATATTAGAGATACTTTCCAAATGTGTGCACATATATACACAATGCATAATTGTACATATATTATGTACAGAATTGTACATACTAAGTAGGTTGTACATATGCTTATAGATGTTTCAAGTCCAAGTTCCGAGCTATAGTTTTATCCATTATTACACGCACATGAAAGAGTGAGCTTGCTAATGGTGTCTGTCCTTCCCTTTAAATTGCTCGTGATTTTCTCTCACAGGGATGGGCACAGATTGGTTCCCCCTGACTCATCTTAGTCTTTCTTATTTCACTCTGTACAGTGCTCTGAATAATAGTGCTTCTCCTACCCTTCCCTATTATGCTGAGTCCCAATGAGGAATGAACTTTAATAGGATTCAGAAAATCATGACATCCTGTTTAATGACCTTATGAGGACCACAGCTCAGTTTTCCCTCTTTGTCACCTGAATGGTCTGACATGCTTCTTGAAGTTTCTTGTGTTCTGGAGCGTAATTAGTGTCCAGGGAAAGACCTTCAGGAGTTGGAGGTACGGGTTAGCCTGGGTGGGAAGTGCGCCCTCGGAGTGTCTTTTCCGGTCCACAATTTCCCAGCCACGTCATCTTTCCAAGATGTTCTCTGTCAGTGACTTCTAAAATGCCTATTGATATCTGACTTTTGTAAAAGAGCCAAGATAAACAAAAACATAAAAATAGCTTTGTAGAGCAAAAGCTATGAATTGTTCCAATCCCTTTATTCAGATGAGAATGGGCATAAAAAAACAACACTTGCCAAAATGCTAGCTCAATTGCAATTAGCATTCCTCTTCTCTATGAAACTATTTCATGCCACTCATCATCCGTATGTGAAAAATATCTTTAATTTTCCTGAGCAGGTTATTAGGTTTTCAAAAATAAGATAACAGTTTCATTTTGCTCAAAAATCAAAGAGCCCCTTCAAGAAAGACTCCCTCTTCCCCTTCCTTTGAAGGCAATCATTTGTTGGAAACAGGAAGCTAAGAACAAAAGAATTGCAGCGGCATGACTGAAACTTCGAGATTTGCTCAGAAAAGTCCCCCAAATGCAGGGCTGTGGGAGCCAGTCATTTAAACCCCTGACACACTGTCTCGGTGGCCCCAACACACAGGGCCTTCTGATTAGGCCTCTTCATAAAAAGCCACATTAACCTCAGTATCCTTAAGCTTGGTTGTACCTGTAGAGCTCAAGAACATGTGGCTAGTGCCCCGTCACTCCTGAGAAGTTCTGTTTCTCTGGTAGCAACTGATAGAGAAGCGGATTTCTCAAAGTCAGTCACTCAAAATAAAGAACTTGAATCCATTTGAACAGACCTCTGGGAAGCAGATCCGCATTAACCTAGCCCGCGACTTCTCTGGCAATAATAAGGTTTAAAGAGAGTACTCAGCCACTGGTGATTTCTGTAAGTGATACAGTGAGGGGACAGAGACAATGAGGCTAGCATTAAATGGGACCTGGGATTAAGGGATCTTGCATTTAGCCATGTGTGCAATGCTGAAAATTAACATGGTATTGTTTGGCGAGCAGCTGTCAAGCTATTGTAATTCGTGAAATGTTTTTTTCCCTCTTCTTCTCATTCACGGAAGGCATATTAGAAATGGCTTCATTTCTGAGGGATGACAAAGATAATCCGATTTTGAGTTCTGCTGCAAGAAAATGATACTTAAAGCTTGTTTTGCATTTATCCGATGAGCCAGTGACTTCAGCATTTACTGAGCAGATCTGAATGGAAGACATGGAGTTAGGTACCAGGGTTGTGAAGATAAATTGAGACCAAGCACTTCCATCAAGATATTTATTATCTGGTGAGAGTTACAAACAGAGCAGAACTTTGCAATTTTCTCTTTCTGCACATTCACGAGTAGCAGCAAGCAAATGATGCTAAGGGGGGGACATAGGTGGGCCTAATGAATTGCCTTAAAGTTAAAGCACAGTGTTACGGGGCCGGAGGTAAGACAACCAGAGAAGGGAGGCTGATGTTCAGGCAAGGTCCTGGGGTAGGTACTGTTCTCTCCAGGGCTGTGTCAGCACATCCAGAGGCAATCCATGTCTCCATAGAAACACCTCATTGTCCTGTCTTTACACAATAATGCATATTAAATGCAATTTAATTACATGCACAGGAGAGAGAGTTTTGTGTTTTCATCTTTCAGCATCTAGCAATGTGTGGCATCTTGCATGCACAAAGCAAATAATTGAATAAACAAACCAAAAAAAAAACAAATTTAGTCATGTCTAAAGAAAGTGTTTTGAAAACAGTATTCGTGGCATGATATTCAAGTTCAAATGAAACACAAACACAGGGCTATTATTGTGATACAAAATAGCAATTCAGAAGCTGGGACAATAACGTATACTTCAGAAAATGAGGGTCTATGTAGGGCAAGATGGAATTGTCTGGGATATTGTCTGTAATAAGCATAGAAATGCTTAGGAATAATTCATAGCAGGTGGTGAATTTCAATGTCCAGTTGGTCGGTGTAACAGTATAGGGGTTGTTCAGATGTACTGAAGATGAATGAATGAATGAATGAATGGATGATGTCTCTCCCTTTGCATCCACTCTATGCCAAGGGATACCAAAATGAGCATTGCTTTAAACGATCATGAGCCCTACTCTGCATGGTTCTGCTGATAAAAAACTTTCAATCATAAGGACTGCATTGCACCTCCAAACAGAAGTGCTATAAAGCTCATTTTGATAAGTCAAAACCATTCTGTATCTGAGAGGTCTGCCACAAATGCACCCATCAGGCGATCATCTCAGTTCCCACGTGCGGGGGGCTTCCTACTTGCTAGACTGTCAGAGCTTATCACGTGATGCAGTCCCACGAGGATCCACTATGTTTTGTTTTTTCTGCAGCCGAAGAACAAACAAGGTATCTACACAAAAGTGCCGTCCCTGAATAACGGACATGCCTGCATCGTTCCAGCCATCCATCCCACAGCAGCGTATTTATCAGTGTCTCTGATTGAAGAAAAGACAGTGCTTTTGAAAAATTTCCTCTCATTTCCATGGATTATCAAGGTAGGGGTTTTTCCCATCCAGTATCTGCTTTGCTTCTAATTTTCTCAGTTTGCGTGAACAAATTATAGGGGAAATGAGGAGAATTCAGAGATACACCATTTGGAGACATCAGAGCAGTAACCCGGATTATAAAAGATGTACCACTTTTTAGATGACGTGTGTGGTTAATCAGTCAACTTCTCTAGATTTCAGTGTCTTCATCTGTAAAAGTTTCCCAGTGTTTATCCCTACATTTACTCATTCAACATGAATATGTTGAGGATATAGTCTGTGCCAATCTAGGTACTAGGAACACAACGGTGAGAAAGAAAATTTGTTATTAATGACTCATGAAGCTTAATGTACACCACATTTACTTGAAAGTCTCCCATAACATGAAGATGTATAAAAGGGGCTTTAACCTTATACAGAAAGATGCCTGTGACGAAATGACACTTGACGCTTGACCTGAGATCTGAAGTTTAAAGGTGACTAGGTGAAGAGGAATAGAGAGCTTTCAAGTCAGAGAAAACACTTTTCCAAGGCCCTGTGGTTGGATAAAAGGCCGGTGTGAACCGCACACAGACCTGGGGAACCCATGCAGCCCTGTCCATGCCTCTCAGTCTTTCATGTGCATAGGAAACCCTGGGGACTTCCTTTCAAATGCAGATTCTGGTTTAGCAGGTTTGAAGTGGAGCCTGAGATGCTGCTGTCTAGTGAAGCCTCCCATGGGATGTCCGTGTTCCTGGTCCACAGACCACACTTTGAATAATAAAGTGCTGGATGGAGTTTGGTTCCTGTGGCTGGGGCCACAAAAGGAGATCGCGCTGTTTATTTTAGCATTACCTAAGGAAAAAGCGAGGGAGGGCCACGAGGCATGACAAAAACAACAACTTTGCCATTCTCTTTCTTCTCTGCTCCCTCTTTTCCTGTTTTGACCTCTAGTTTCTCTCCAAAGCAAATGCAGAGAGAGGGGCATTTTGCCCTATGATAGAGTGCCTTTTTCTGCCCAGGGATAAAGAAGCATGGTTGGCTGGCTCAGGTCTCGAGCCAAGAGTCTGAGCAAATCTCTGTAGGTAGGGGGTGGGTTGTTGGCCATCTTGGGTTGCGAATCTACCCTCACAGGTGCTACCTGATTTACCTGAACATATAGTCTTCAGAATATTAACAATGAAAGTAATTGTGAGCTTATCAATGATCCCAATTTATAACTCTCAAATAATCCATAAAATATTAATACCATACTAATCAAAACAATAGATTGCATTTCAAGCCATAGTTCAGGATTAGGGAGTGTTTGGACAAGCAAAAAGATGCCATTTTGTCCTTTAATCATTTTATTTATTTATACTAACATGCATAAGCAGTCATTATTTAGAAAGAAGAGCAAACACATGGCAAATTAAATATTACTGTTAATCACCCTTCAAAATGTAGGTTGGAACTAAATGAACAGACTTCTATTTTGAGTGGCTCGAATTCTGTGGCCAATTGCTGTGGCTGCTCACGATAGTTAGTAAAGGTCAGTGGTATGACATGTGATCCAGGTCCCCATCACAAGCTCCTCTAGCACATGGAGAATTATTATGTGACCAGGGACTCTTTCTTCTCCTAATAGCAGGTCCCTTTTAGTGGAGAGAAAATGTCAGTTGAAAAGGGAAAGGCCAAAGAAAGAAATGCAATATCAAGGTCACTCTGAAATGGTTATTTAGCACCAGCAACAACAAAATACTCTAAACCGGTGCAAGCTCGAGTTGTGCTCCTATGACTCTGAGTTCACCTGCCACTGGTTCATTTACGATACACACTAAGCACCTAGCAGTGACATGCCATTGGTGTCAAGGAGCTTATGTGTACGGGGAGGAGCATGATGGCTTCCAGTGACTCTTGTAAGAATATCCGTTTGCATAGGAGGCAGAACTACAATAAGGGAGGACCTCATTGTGAGCTAGAGAACCAAAACTTGCCCATGTGTGTCAGCGAGAACTTCACAAAAGTAGAAGCATGCTGGGCATTTCTGGCGTGGCACGAAGAATGAGGTGGTGGGAGATGTTCCAGGAGTCGGGGAACTGAGGACAGAGCACATGGCCATTTATCATCATCCCATGTTCTCTCAGAGACTCCATGACTAAGTGAGGATGGTGGATGTAGTGTATGAGAATGTTTGTGTGTGTGTGTGCACGTGTGGTTTGGGGTAGGACACAGGATTAAGGGTAAATTATGTGGAAAGGCGATGGGTGGGTAGGAAGGAGAATCACAAGTGTAATTTCTTTGCACTTCAGATATTCCCTTTGTGTGATCAGTGTAGCAGTGGGTATATGTTTTCTCATTTAATGCTCAGGACAACCACCCAGGGTAAAGGAAATGATCGACACATTGCTAGTGCTTTACTAATATTGGTTGAATGAGAACCCTATTGCTAGTTAAGAATAGAGTGGTGTGTGTGTCTGTGTGTGTGTGTGTGTGTGTGTGAGATGTGTAAATACAGTTCAGCAAAGCTTTGTGTAAGGGGAAAAAAGTGAAAAAAAATAAGTATTTCCACGCCTAGATTTTTTACCTTAAAATTAAGGGTGGATAACCAAAGAATATTTTAGAAGAATTTTTGACCTCTGAGGTTTAGTAGGGAAAATGTTATTTATTTTATTTGAGTTTTAAATAAACTTTATTCAGAGCTTCCAATGCCAGGCATTGCTGGTAAATATTTCAGATGAATGATTCTATTTGTTTCCATACATACTTCCAGATCGAGGTACTTTTATAGCAGCTCATTAAGGACTTTAATATTCTCCCCACCATCCAAGGTGAGGTGTCAGGGTGTGCATGTGCATATTTTGGTGGTTAGAGTATTGAACAGAGTTTATACTGCTGAGTAGCAGAAGCCGTAATCCATACGCACAGATTAATGATGGCCTTCTATGAAACCCAGTGCCGTTCTATCTCCTTGCACTTGAACCCCGTGCTCTGCAAAGCCGGGGGAGGGGGAAGAAGCGATGTGCTTTTTAATCCTTCTTCTTCATTAGAGTACCGTTCGTGATCTGCTCATCCTTATCTAATATTGTGAGATTGATGTCATCTATGAAAATATCGTAACCGTCTTTTCTCGAATATTGCCTGTGTAAAACAGAACATTAGAAAATGAAAACACACACACACACCCATCAGACACCCATCAGAACAAGGCCACCAAACAGTGCAAAGGGCACAGAGGAGGGGTGTGGAGAGAAGTGTCACATGAAGTTTTCTGCAGTTTCTTAACAGAGGCCTTTGTCTTTATATTTGCCAAAACAACAGCAGCACATAGAGTATGGCTGAGAAATAAGTGCTCATGGGACGTGTTTTGTCTTCCTTAAAGTTATTAGCACCCCCTCTGAACTTCAGTGGCACATCACGGTACTTCCACAATTCTACAATAAATGTACAATGTACTAAGAGAATGAACAAAGGCTGAAATGTACATCCTTGTTCACGTGATGCACACTTCATGTGAACTGTGGCATTCACATAAATGCACAGGACACGTGTTTGAATACTTAACTAAAATTCCTTAATTATCAGAGAGGAATGGGAGTAGCTTTTCTTTGCATAAGTAATAATTTTGTAATTTTTTTCTTTCCTTTTTTTCGTATTCCTCTTCTGATAAAGTACTCTGTCTTGCTTTTATCCTCCCCTCAAGCAATTCTGTTCAACTACAAAGGCCAATAATGACAGAAGAGTTTCAAGAGAGAGTGTGTGTGTCTGCACGCATGTGTTTGTATGTGTATATATGGTCTCTGCCAGTATGTGTCTGTGTTCCTGTGTATTGTCATATAAGGGGGACCAAAAAAAACCACCCAGAATTTATTTATAAAAAACTGTGTATTTTTTCTTACATGTTTAAACTTCAGTCACCTTCCAAATACTCTCCATTTGCTACAATACACCCACCGAGATGTTTCTTCCACTGCTCAAAGCAGTGTTTGAACTCACTGATTTTGGCACCCGGTGGTGATTCTGCTGTTATTTGTTTCATCTCTTTCGCATGGGCAAAACGTTTCCCTTGGAGGACTTTGTTCACCTGGCGAAACAAAAAAGTCGCTCAGGGCGAGATCAGGTGAACAGGGAGCGTGGGGCCTCAGGGGTCATGATGTTTTTGGTCAAAGACTACTGAACACTCAGCGCAGTGTGGGCAGGTGGGCTCCTAAATCAGCCACCACCAAATGGCAAACAGGCGGAAAGAGTCTTCAAAAAACTTCCCTGAAGCCGAACGCATCCTCTCACAATAACGCCAGCTGCTTCACTGATAGGAGTTCCTAGAACACTCACCTAGTGGGAATCTAGTAGTACAAGAAGCCTTGTGTTTTTCAGCGTCGCCCATGCCCTGTATGTGTAAGTTTGTGTATATGAGCTGTGCGTGTGCACACAGATGTATATGTGTCTCTATGTGTAAGCCATGTCTCTACATAAAGCCTGTGAGTGTCATGTGTGTATGCATGTGTGTATGCATGTCTATATGTGTGCATTTGTTAATACACATGTGTTTGCCTGCCCAGACCTATGCATACCTCTGTGCCCTCCCCATGTACCTCTATGTATGTGTGTCTATGTGTGTGAATTTGTGTGTCTCTGTGTGTAGGCGACTGCTTGTTGGTATGTCTAGACGCATTCACCATTAAACACAGTCCCTTCTTTTTTAAAGAAATGAAAGTGTTGCTTGCAGAAAAAAATAAACTACTTAGCACTTAATGTTCTGGAAAAATTCATATTAAAAAACATCTGCTTATACCAAATTCTATTTTGTCTACATTTAGCCACAGGTGTTAAAAAAAATGATAAGCTCTTGGAAAGTAGACAAACCAAAAATTGTAGGAGTGTTCGTATTCATCTTAGCTTTCACCAGGAATCAAATTACAAACAATGATGAAAAGTCTGTTCAAGATTTTCACAAATAAGTTCCGTTTGGTATAAATCAGACTCATTTCTCATAGAAAGGTGCTGAAACTTGGCATATTCTGAAAGCTTATAATGTGATGAATTCACTTACCTAATGTTAATTCACTTTTTGTAGTTTTTAAAAATGTAGTATAGGCCCTGGCTGGTGTAGCTCAGTGGATTGAGCTCAGACCTATGAACCAAAGGATCGCAGTTTGATTCCCAGTCAGGGCACATGCCTGGGTTGCAGGCCAGTTCCCAGCAGGGGACTCACGAGAGGCAACCATACATTGATATTTCTATCCCTCTCTTCTTCCCTTCCCCTCTAAAAATAAATAAATAAAATATTTAAAATATAAGAAAAATGTAGTATAGGCTAAATTAGCATTTGAATTAATTAATTACCTTTTAAATTTAGAGGGATTGAAGCAGTAGTCTCTTAATTCAGAATGGTAACGGAAGCACCAAAATGTTTGAAAATCAGTTTTCTAAATATTTTGTATCTATACATTCTTCACATATCATTCTATGTTTCAAGTAAATATTTATACTAATTTATACTATATAAATATATAAACACAAGCATGTAGATATTCAGATATTATATAGTCACGTGCATGCACACACATGCGAAATTCAATTAATACACATTATTTCTAAAAGCATTTGAGTACCTTGTAAATGCCATGTGTTATGTTAGAGAAAGAATAGCAAGATGAAAAAGCAAGGGCTCCGACCCTAAGGAAGTCAGTTCCCAGCCAGAACAGGGCGGGCTGCATAATTTGCAGGTCCTAGCAAAAAATTTTAAAAACCTTCAGTCCTTTCTTCAAAAAGCAGGATAAAATAAGATAGAAGGTACACAAACATGTTTTTCTTATTTTCCATGGTTTTGCCCTCTCAACCTATTATATATTTTTTTAATTTTCTAGACAGTGGTTTTTTAAGTAAAGGAGAATTAAAATCTTAAATTATGAGCAAGAATTTTCCCACTCATCTGTATATTACGCAATGACAGTTTTAAAGCAAATAGCAGAGTGTGTAACCCATTCTGCAGAATTTCTGAAATTATGAATCTTCACTACATAGCCTGACCCTGGGGTGCACCTGAACTTGTGAGTACAGGCAAACATAAGCCAGACTGCACAGGCTGGAAGGAGTGAGAAAGGTGTTTTAAGACAGGAGGGAGCTCTCTGACAGGTACTCATGGAGCAAGCCAGGACTGTCCCCTAGGATGTTGTGTAACAGGTCCCTCCCTAGCACCTGCTAGACCTAATCCCATTGTCCTAGGCAGGAAGGGGCTCTGGAAAGCTGTTAGGCTTCTCCCTTTCTTAAGAGTCTGTCACCCCCAAACCATGGTAGGTGCGAAAACTCCCCCAGGGAAAAAAACAAACAATTCTTAAGTTTTAAATTGCATGCTGTTCTGAGCAGCAAGGTGACCTCTCTCCATGTCAGGCTCCATCCTGCCCTGGGTTGGGAATCACCCCTTTGTCCAGCGTCTCTGCGATGGGGGTGCTCTCTGCCCATCAGTCACTCTGCAGCTGTCTTGGTTAGCCCATCAGCTGCCGTGGTATCACAGCCCTCCTGTTGAAACGGCCCGTATTTTACTTAGTTATGGCCCAGCGGGCAAGGGTGGCGATGCTGGCAATTTGGATATGCCAATGAGAAGCTGTAAAGTGTATGCCGAGGTCGCTGAGATCGACAGTAAGAATGAATCTTCTCTCCATGAAGTTATGAAGCAGTAAAAAGAAATTCATGCTGGTTTTGCTGTTGTACCTCAAATTGCCAAGGTCACGGCTGCTGTGAGTGCCAAGGGCTTAGTGAAGGTGGAAAGGCACTATGTTGGAGGGTGGAAGACACGAGCAGCGACGTGTTCCGACTCAGGCCAACAGGGTGCGCCAGAAACAGGGTGCCTGTTGGGAGACTTCAGCGCGGGCTCCCCTGAAAGGGGGGACGGCAAACCTTTTCCAGCAATAAGGGACCAATGCTCTGAGGCGGGGATAGGCAGCTTTGGCATTTTCTTATCTCACATCATTCCCAAAAGAAGGGTGGGGTACAATCCAATAAGATATTTTGAAGGGGGGGGAACACCACAGTCACATCACTTTTATGAGAATATATTGTTATAATGTGTTGTGTTATATCATTAGTTGGTGTTGTTAACCTACTATTGTGCCTAATTTATAAATTAAACTTCACCATAGGTGTGCATGTATAAGGAACAAACATAGGATATATAAGGTTTGGTACTATTTGTGGTTTGAGGCCTCACTGGAGGTCTTGGAACCCATGCCTGGCAGGTAGGGGAGGATTAGCGTAAACTACTTTTTAAAAAAGATCTGATTTTTTTCCATTAGGGTATGTGATCCTGGTTACCAGGTGAACTATATAGTCATTGAACTTGGTGGTGAGTGCTTTAGGCCACTGTTACTGTAGGTATGTGCCTGGATAACACCCCAGGTAGAATTTTCTCATTAAGCAGGCAAACAGCTTGTTTTATTTGTTAGTTTGCTTTTGTTTAGGAAGGGAATGTCCGAAGCAAAGAAATAAACACTATTTTTTCCTCTCTTCCATCTTGCTTAGACAGGTGGGCTTATAAATCTGCTGCCGAGATTAGAACAAAACCAGAAGTATTTGCATGGCATATCTTTTTGTCATTGACTCATGACAAAGAAGAGACCTTCAGTGTTTTTTTCTCAAACATTGGCTCTCAAACAATAAAACTCTTAGGGTGTCCCTCATGCTCCCTTCATCATGTCACTTTGTAAAGGACCCTGCTTTCTGATGTTCCTAAAATATACATGTTCTTCCTGTTTTATACACCCCTGAAGTCCTGGGTTAATTTGCCACAACAGTGGTGAATATATTTAATTATGTATATATGTTACAGGATGCTTAATGCAGTGTCCTCTTTCAGTTTGCTGTTCAGAGAGAACAGGGGCCACCATGCTTTCTGGTCTGTCTGTTACATACAGACCACTTAGCACTGGTTTTGGCTTATAGACAGCTCTTCATATTTACTGTACTAAAAAATCTTATTTTTTTGCCATCTTAATTAAAGCAATTAGCCATGATATTTAACTACTATTTCAAAAATCATAAATTGGAAAAATTTACAATTGGAATTTGTTTTTTTCCAAAACCTACATTTAAAATGTTTTTCCTTAACATATGGTGTAGCCTGCAGATTCCCAACCTGAGTTATACACCCCTTTACCAGGCATAGTGGGGGTGGCAGTAGACCGTGAAGAGGTGGGTGTAGAAGTGTAAAAGGGATGCAGAAACCCACCAGCATGTTATCACTTCTCAAGTAGTGAGTGCTCAGTTTTAACTAGTACGATGTGGGTGTTTGTGGAATTAGAACGCGGTCTCCTTATTCCCAAAAGAATGAGGGGTGCCTGGCCTGTTAGAAATCAGAACATAGTTACAACTTTTCCTTTTTCTCCAGTGTACGTGTATGCATGTGTTTGGGAAGATAGTAGAGTTGGAGGGATGCATCGTTTGTCCTAGGTCAGAGAGCGTGGTCCCGTGCACTGTGGGATCAGGCTGCCGTTGTTACCATCCTCATGTTTTATGTTTTAAACCTCAGCAGTAGTATTTCAATAAGCTTTTTCAAGTACTTACTGTCTACAAGTACAACACGTGCATTAACTTTCATGTTCAAAACAGTCCTTCCAAGTAAATATTTTTGTCTCTTTTTTTAAAAGATTTTATTTATTTATCTTTAGAGGGGAAGGGAAGGAGAGAGGGAGAGAAATATCAATGTATGGTTGCTTCTGGTGGGTCTCCTGCTGGGGACTGGCCTGCAACCCAGGTATGTGCCCTGACTGAGAGTCGAACTGAGATCCTTTGGTTTGCAGGCCGGTGCTCAATCCAGCAAGCTACTCCAGCCAAGGGCTTTTTCATCTCTTTTTAACAAATGAGTGAATTGAGGCTGCCAGGGGTTGAGAGACTTTCTTCTCAGAGTCCTGGAGCTCCTGACAGGCAGGACCTGAAACTCAACCCAAGTCATTTTGATTGCAAAGCCGTTGTGATTTTTCTCTGTTTATGTTTGTCAAAGCATTGTGCGCTGGCTGGGTGCGGCAGACCTGCCTGTGGAGGCAGATTCCTGGTTCCAGTGCATTTGCACGGACTTAGAAGGTGTCATTCATGGGGTGTCCCTGCCTGGGCTGCATCTGCCTAACTACAGCATCTCTGTGGGTGGGGCCAGGAATCGGCCTGGGAGGGGCTGGCTTGTGAGAATCACCAAGCCACTTCATGCTGTGACAGAAGAACAATCACAATGGAGGGAATTTTAAATTTACATAAAAAATCAAAATTGGCAGAAATGAGAAATGGCAACACGGAACCTGATCTCCTCTGTAGCAAGGAGTCGTTTCCTGTGTTTGAACAGCTCCCAGGTCCCTAATGCTGCACACCCACCAGCTATGAGGTTTCCCTGGGACTTCAGGCTGATGGATTCGGGCACCAAATTTTATCACTGGGCAGCATTTGCTGTGGCTGCGAACTGGGTATTGGAGCTGCTGTGTGTATCATCAGTTTTGCCTACGACGTCAAAAGTCTATTTTCAGACTTTCAAGCTGATTGGGATTTGCTTAGTCTTTGTTTATTTTGGGAAGCAGTGTAATCTAATCTTGACATATTCTAAGAAAATGTCGATTTTAGCTTCAGTCTAAATATTGTATAATCACGGCTCTCCGATGTAAACTCCAGAGCTAAACTTGGGTAAACTCCGCACATTCCATTTTGTAATGTAATAAGCAAGTTTAAATCCGACCGCACTCGGAAATGACCAGGAATGTAAGGACAATTTAAGCCTAATGATCGTATTTGCTGCTGCTGCTGGGGAGGATAATACTGGCTCCCTAAAATGACTCTAGCCATGGAATTGAGTCTGAGTTTCCAAATTAAAAAAAAAAGGATAGAAAGAAATAAAAGAAAAAAGAAAAGAAAGAAATTATTTTATTCTGGAAATGTTCTACAGCTTTCCCAAAATGCAAAACGTTTCATTTTCATGGACGCAATTCTATCTTCCCTGGCCCGAGTTAAAACCAAGAAAGACAATGTTTATACCCCCATATCTCTGTCATTGCTACTCTGCATATTCAGTAAAAACTTCTTATTTTCATCGTTTTGGCAATTGGCTTGTTGCGGGAAGTAGCTTGAGTTTGGGGGTGGGTAAGACCAGGTGTAGTGCAAACAGACTGGTGTGAATCAGAACCCTGCCTCTTTTTACTGTGTAAATAAACTTGACCTTGTCACTCTTCGGCTTTTACTCCATCACCTAAAGACAGGGATGATAAGGTTGCCTACCTCATAGAGATTGTTTCTAATATGAAACAATAATAATATATAAAAAAAAACAGCCAGGAGATGACTATACATTATATTCTCATAAGCGTTAATCATTATTATTAATAAACCATTTTAGATTTTAGAGCAAAGGGCTGGTGAGGACGTTTCTAAGCATGATTGATTGAGAGCTCTAGCTGGGAGGGAGCTGGTCAAGGAGAAAGGTAGAGGCTTTGACCGCACCGCAGCTTAACAAGTGGAGAGTTTCTTGGGAGTGGTGGCGACGTAACTCCTTAGAAGAAAAGGGACCTTACATCAATTCACTGATTTCTAGGAACAAATACTGTACTCCATACTCTATGTTTATTAATTCATGCATCCAGGTTTGAAACTTTAACCAGAAAGCAATAGCCAGGAAGACGGAATGAAGAATTTCATTTTGGGGAAGGTCATTGGAAAGAGCAGAAGTAGCAGACTTTGAGTCCCTGACATTGAGTTGCTCCAAAAGCCTGAGCAAACCCTTGCACCCCCAGGACCATCAATCCCTTCTTCATCCACGAAGGGTGAATAATAGGATAATACCCCTTGCTACCTCCCAGCAGGTTGGGGGCTACAGTCCTGAGACAATGAGCAGACTATTTACATAACACTGGAATTTACAAAGCACTTTTTCAGACGTTATAATCCAATAATTTATGTTTTTGTTACTTTTTTCCTGATCTGTCTCCATCTACTTACTGATCTATACAGCTGCTGCCGCTCATCCATGCCAAGACCCAAATTCATTTTTGAATGTCTTTACTTTACCCTCGTCATTTTACTTTGCAGAGTCCCTTCCCTACCATTGCTGTCCTTTAAGACGCGTCAGAGTGTCCTCCTCTTGTGAAGCCTGACTCCCTTCTCCCACCTCACCTCGCCCATCCGGTCGTTTCCCTCCTGTAGTCACATAGCGATTTCTATGCGCCTCTTTGATCATCTCCAAGGTACTCACGTCGATCATCTTGTAACTGTCTGTGTGCCCCTCTGTGTCACCAGACAGCAAACTCCTTGTCATAAAGACTTGTTTATTTTCTTAGTCATAGCACCTGACATCCATCTGGCAAAGAGGTGGCACTCAATATGTGCTTATAAAATGTAATATTAGCTTGATATCAGTACTCTTCATATTAGAGCCACATTCCTATTTTAGTTTTGGACACATTATCATTGGGGAGAAAATCAGAAATAAAGCAGAAATTTCCATTATCCTTCATATCAAGTAAGAAAAAATCCCACCACACCCACTATATATAACAGGAATAATGGTGCTGCTTTAATGTAATGCAGTATATAGTCTTTCAGAGCATATGTAATGAGTCATCCCTTCTTTAAAATATATTCTAGATATTTCTGGATCTAAACTGTTAAAAGCCTCAGTGGCTTCTTCCTGTACTCAATGCCTCTTTCTACCTCTCCACTCTAGATACAGAGTCACGTTCTAAATTTAAACACCTCATGATCTCAGCCCTTCCTTCTTTCTCAGCAACTCTTCATTTGGTCATTAGCTACAAGAGTCTGAGGAGAACTAGGACCTCACCACTCTTTCATTACACCTTGTGTTCATTCCCCGCATTATACCCAGGATCAAGGAGGCGTCATATTGAGAGCACGCTGGCACCAAGTGGAGGTGCTGTCAATTCTTTCTCCACACCCCTGGTCAGTTGGTTAGTCCTGGGAGCTGAAGCCTAGATTTAAAACTCTTGACCAACAGTACTTGGATTGCCTTATGGTCCCATCTCTGTCTATAGCTAAGTGGACCTGAAATCAATATCCACTCTTGGAAATCTGGCCCCTGTGAGATGCGTTGTAAATAATGCAGCATATCGTAACCATTGGATGGTGCATAATTTCCTCCATCTAAAACAAAATTGATTTTTGTCTTCTCACTATTATCCCTGCTCTGCAGAGGGATCTATTTTCATTTAGAGTTTCAAACTTTTCAACCATGCACCATAAACAAACACTGAAAGTTTCCATAATCTTATGAAGATGGTCCACACTCAGCAGTGAAGAAGTACCACTAAAGGTTCTAAAGGTGAAGGGGTAAGAAACCATCAGAAGCTCCACCGCAAACTCTCTTTAAAAAAGTCCCTTTCCTTCAGCTCGGCTCAGCAGGGCACAGCTCTGCTTCCACTTTCAGGTCATGATCCAGGTAGAGCCACCTTTGGCCTTTTCTGGCTCCCTCTGCCCATGTCAGACAGGGAGAGAAGACACACTCACAAGATGGAATAAAGAACAGAATGCTCTGCTTTTGGTTTCTGCCAACTCATTGTCTGCTACAAAAGAAAAAAAAAGGAAAAGAAAAAACCCCGATAACTACAATCTAAGCAAGTGTTCCTTATTAATATGCGTGTGAATCTGGTGATTTGATAAATTTCTGCCTCCTTAGACCTGGGGCGAGGCCGGACACCTGCATTTTTAGCAAGCTTCCAGCTGATGGCCCGTGCTGCTTGTCTGAAGACCACATTTTGAGTTGCGTTTTAGGCGGAAATGGAAAGACACCCCTCTCTAGCCCAAGATACTTGGACACTGGTTATTTGGCCAAACACCAGTCTAGGGAGTCTGTAGTTATAATTAAAGCTCCCAGTCAGTTGATCTTAAGATATGAAGGTTCTTCAGTGGAGCCTGATCTAATCTAATGAGCTCTTTAAAAGGCAGACTAGGAGGGTGGAAGAGGAGGCAGGCTTTGGAAGCCTGAGGGATTTGACATGCCATTGCTGCTTTGGGTCTGGAGGGGCATGTGAGGAGGACCGTGTCAGCCTGCAAGACACGAGGGTGGCGCTCTCAGGTGACAGCCACCAAGGAAATGGAGTCCTCCAACCCCTCTTACACCGTCGAAAAACTGGATTCTACCAACATCAGATTGAACTCTGAACATGTTCAGAGCCTCCAGAATGCAGCCTGGCTGACACTCTGCTATCTGCCTCATCAGATTCTAAGCAGGAAACCCAGCTCAGCCATGCAGTGCCCAGACTCGTGACCCACAGAAATTGTGCAATAATACTGGACATTGTTTTAAGCTACTAAATTGGTGACAATTTGTTACTTGGCAACAGGAAGTTAATATAAGTAGGAAGGTTCTAATTTAATACACCAACTAAAATCTTTCCATTCATGTGTGGGTAAGGTACGATTTTTGATCATTGTTTCTCAAAATCTAAGGATAGGGTTTTTAATGCAGAGAATAAAGAATTTCCATTGATCAGTACGCATGCTGTAGTCTCATTTATTATTGGTTTGACTTTGAAGAAACCTTTAAACCTCTCTGGGCCTCAGTGTCCTCAAATTAAAAAAAAAAACACAAAGATTAATAGTACTACCTGTTCTAATCAACTGTTAAAAGACATGTTAAGAATAGCAGATAAGATAAGTAAAGAAATGTTGTAAGCTGTGAAAATACATGGCCCTCATGGAGCATCAGATAAAGTACATGGTTCAATGATGCCTTACCAAACTTTTCTCTAGTCATAAAAAAGTTCTTGAGATCTTAAAATACTGTAACTTATTATTCAAAACTCTCCTCAGTCCAAGTGAGAATGGATGAAAGTGAACATAAACACTTACCTTGACATTCATTCTTTTTTTTGAGATATTAATGTAATAGCAGAGTCTCAAGTACAAATGTACATTATGTCTTCTTTAAGAGCCGTAAAGTAAGAGCTGTATTTTGTTCGATCAATTAGAGAAACTTGTTCACTCCGATTTTCTTTCTCCTCTGCTGTCTTATGCACTTAGGGCGACTGTAAGTTATTCAGGTATTATTTGCAAACAGGACTGCTCTCAGGTGAACAGAATGGAACCCGCTGAGAGGTGGTTTATGGGTGGGTTGTGAGTTGGGAAATAGCAATGCAGCAATGTGCTTAGGGTGAACAGGGGAGGCATCTAATATTTAATGTCTTTGCCATGAACAGTGCCAAATCGTTATTTCATGGCAACCTTTCCTCTGCTTTTAGCGTATGTGAACTTTCAGTAGCGGGCAGATGTGCCACGCACATTTCGTTTGGCGAAAGGCAGATGCCAGCCCCTGAAATGGGTGCCCGGTTCCAAGGGCAACATCTGGAGCCCTGGCTTGGCTGGGTTCCTATCTGTGCTTGTGGCTATACAATGCCCCCTGGAGACATTTTACGATTTGTCTGCAACGGAGTTGGCACGAGTGTCCCGTCTCCCTGGCAACCATTTTCCCTTTGATTCTTATACATCTGCTCAGTAATATACACTATTTGGGAAAGCGCTCCCCACCTCATTTCCAATCACAAAGCCCGCAGATGACAGAGGGCTGCCGTTGAATAGTACATAATTTTCCCTGGTGTCTCACGCTATTGTTTTTCAGTGCGCTCACAACTGCATCAGATTGCGGTGAGCCCTCTCTGCAAGGCCAGGAGGTGGAAGGCAAACCATGGGACTCTGACAAATACTCAGTAGCACATCTTGAACCTGTGAAGATTTTTTCCCAGACGTCAGGAGGGAGCCAGGTGGTTGGAGCAGCCTGCCCAGGCATGTTTCTTGGATGAGAAAGACCTGGATGGATGAACCTGTATTCTTCATTTTCTCTCTGTCTCTCATTGCCAGGTTCTTAAAGCGGGGAAAATGCATACTTCCTTATCTAAAAGAGCGGTAGGCTATGCGTTTATTACCTCCCTCCCAGAAAAAAGCTGTTATTAACCAGGTGGCATCCCTCAGGCTGCGCTTTTATCTGCAAAGCAACAGGGATGTGATTCCGCTTTTTTGGCCAAACAGAATCAGTTTGGCTACATTCCACGGCTGATAGAGGACTAGAGATTGGACTGTGAAAGATGGATCCTTCCTCCCAGCTCATCCTCATGCAAGTCCATATTTTGAATTATGTGCAGAAGGAAAAGTGTTAACAATTTGCAAGAATCTGCCAGAACCAGGAGTTGAGGAAAGTAACTAAAACAATTAGAGCTGCCCTTTAGGATGGGAGTGTGTAGTAAATCAAAGCGGAGATGGAGGCTCAGAAAAGTTGAAAAATTTGAGAGTGAAGCTGGCAAAAGTGGATTTAGCCCTTGTATTCCGAGGGCTCGTGAAATGGTAGCAGTACCTTCCATCTCCGTAAGGCAGGGAGGACTCAACTAACAGGGAAGGAGCTGCCCAGGAAGACAGCCTTCGCGAAGGAGCTTAACCTCGCTCCTTTTTAGGAAGAGTTGGCATTAGCGGCCTGAGCCTGAAGGTGCTTCCAAATAGAGGAAATACCTCCAGTGAGGGCCAGGAGGGGAGAATAAGAGGGCCTGATAGCACAGGGAATTGCTAACAAAACAAACAAGCAAATCAACCTCGCTCACCTCTCCTCATTCATAAAAACACCTGTTAAATACCACATCCCGTTGGAAACCTTCATACATTACTTCATAAGTTATCAACTAAATATTTCCCCACTCCTTCTCCACACACACACACACACACACACACACACACACACGAAGGAACTGTAGTCGTTTCAGGCTCCAGAGGTGATTGGGAAGCTAAACACAAACAGGAAGTTCATTTCGGAATAATGTCAGCCCGAGAACAGGTCTGCCACTCTTTAGGGCTTGAAGCTCTTAGTTGTACCCGAGCTGTGAGCTCTTGTGGCCTGTGTCCTGCCACCCGGGCAGCGTTGGGTATGAAGGGCTCTTGTATTACAGAACTCAGCACAGGATCTGACCCAATAAATCCGGCTTTCTACCTTTTAAACCCTATGCCTCATAATTTTTTTCTTTCTTCCTGAGACCATCAAGATTCCAGGCTGCTTCCTTTCCCATTGTGCCTATTATAGAAATGGTAACTATATGAGCTTTTATAGACCAAAAACATTGATCAGACACCATAGTCAAACTGTAATCTTGAATGGATCCAGATTAATCTCCCCCAAATTAACCACCATAAAAATGACAGATGCATAGTGGTGAATGAAAATACAATTTCAAATTATGAAGATTGCCTTCTATGGCCGTAGAAGGGTCTAAAAGCTAGCTAATGCTGGAAGTTCATGCTGCTATTTTGCTGTCCGATCTTCTATCATTTTCTTCAGTTCCATCATTTCTAAAATGGGTATTAATAAGGGCACCTCCTTCATCAGAGGATTGTGAGAGGCAATGAAATGGTTTATGGAAAATGGTCAGACAGAGCCCGAGTCATAATAAAACGGTAATAATGAGCATGGTGACTAGTAAAGTTGCAGAAAAAGCTGACTCTGAGACAGATGAACATGCAGGAAGACTCCTGGGCCGTGGTGTTGGGAGCCGCACCCAGGGAGAGAGGCTGGGACACGGGCCCGGGCAGCGTGAGAAGCTGGGCTGTAAAGCAGTCAGGAGTAGGTCTTGCCAAACCCAAAGGGAGCTCAGGGCATGAGGAACATTCTGGATTGTCCTGAATCCAGGATGATGTTCTGTCTTCTGGGTTGGACAGCTCTCTGTAGCAGAAAGAAATTTCCAGCCAGGGCTGCTCCGAGCAGCTGTGACAGTGAGTCCTTCAGTTATGAAGGCAGGTTTGAGATGCACAGTGGAATATTACTAAAGTATTTGAAAGTTACTGTGTATTATTATTATTGCTTTTATGATTCTTCGGTTCTTTGGTTCATCTTGAACTATTTTCTTTTTTAGTTACACACACACACACCCAACATTGTGAAGCCCAGGACAGTAGTACCCATGGAGGGCTGTATACCAGATACCTAACCAAGTAAAAGGCATACAGCAGGCTACCGGACAACAAAATGCCTATGTGTGCTGCATCTTATGCAAGATACCCCTTTATAATGATCTGGAAAGCTAAATGGGAATTCGGAAACTTCAAGCCCGGCCCCAGGTGCCAGACCATCCCTGCTCCGGCTTTGCTCTGCACCACACCCAGCTCACATGAATGTGTGCAAGATCCAGCCTGCATGTCCCAGCACCATTTGTAACACCCACAAATCGCTGCACTTTTCTGTCCCTCAGACTAAGGGATGTATGTGCTAGTGACATAATTCCTCTTCTGAAAGGCAGGCTCCGGCAAGAGGGACAGAGCAAAGGATGTCAAAGCACACTTGGGACCCTTGGGGAAAGGAATTCTGGGGGCCCTCATACCTACGGCAAGGTCTAGAAGGGGATGCCTTCAGGTGGCCTGTCCCCTTGGCCCTGGACACACCTTGTTCTGTTGAGAGAGGCACAGCGGAAGGAGGGCCAGGTCCTGGTTAGCCCGGGAGTAGGGGGTTCCCCAGATTTAGGAAATTCAAGGATTAAAAGCCACGCCCAAACTGGAACAAGTTGGTCACCCTCTCGGGGCCCAAAGCAGGGCTCTTCCTCAGACCTACGAGCAGTCCTATGCTTACACCTCTGTATCCTTCCGCCCAGGGCGTGTGCACACGCTGTCCCTTTCCTGGAAGGCCGGAGCCTTCTGCCACTCTTGCCATATGTCTAGTTAACTCTTCCTCGCCCTTCAGGTCTCATCTCCGTGTCTCTTTTCAAAGAAGACTTGCCAGATCTCTTTCCCAGGCAATCGGACCTAAGGCAGTGGTCTTCCAGCCACCGGTGCCACCCCGTCGGAGCTCTTGCAGGTGTGCAGGTGTGTCCCACAGCAGACCATTGGTCTCTTGCCTGAGCATCCTGAGCATATGGCCACCGTGGCTTCTCTGAGAGCCTCAGCAGCAGGGAGAAACTCTCTGAGTGTCAGAGCAGAGCCAGAGGATGTGAGGCAGGCTGTTCTGGAAAGGGCAGCCGTTTCCTCTGGGGGCTTGGATGGCGCTGCTCACTCTGGACTGCGGGGGAGAAAATGCCTCGCAGGAAAGTTCTCCTTTTGCTGTGTGACTAGAGAGAATTTGAGCAAACTCCTGGGGGCACAATGCATGATCTCTTTTGGATCTTGGGGTACGGTGTCAACTCTAGTTAATTGGTTAATTAATTAACTAGCATTGAATGAACCTGTATAATGCCTGCATCCCCCAAATAAATGCTATCATTTAAATTAGCAACTAGAGCTGTAATGATAGTAAAGCATGGTAAAGAGACAACATCTGCGCCCCCCCCCCCCCGGTCTTTGAATAGTGCAGTCATGGAAGGCATCTCCGAGGAGGCAACATTAGGTCCGGCACCTGTGAGAGCAGAAGGAGCCATTTAGCTCTCAGGGAGAGGGGTCCCTGAAGTAGAAGGCACAGCAGTGGGAAAGGTGGGGCACAGTCAGGATTCTGCAGGTGTTCCTCAGACATGGAACAGCACTGGGACTGCACACTGTCTGTGGAGACAGACGTGCAGGGTCGGACAGCCACAGAGACACCCGAATGCACAAGGCTTCTGATGGCGCGAGAAATTGGTGAAGAGTGAATGACTCCCTCCAAATTCACCTCAGTGGCAGACTTTGTACATGGGGGTCTTTGTATGGAACATCCGAGACTTGACACTGATGAGCTGACAGCTGAGTGCACCCCACCCAGCAGGTGTCCTAGTAAGGAGACCAGGTGAGGGAGTGGACTGTAAAGTGAGGAAGGATGTGACGTGTGGAGAGGAGAGAAACCAGGACACGGCAAATGCTCAACACAGGCTGTTAGTATTAAAAGGCCAGGCAATCCACTGAACTCTTTTAAAATAATAAATGCCACATTATTTTCCATTTTTGTACAATTACGATAACATTTTCTCACTAGTAGTTAGGTATGCATGTCAGTTTTCCCCTAGTTTATAGAATTAATAAGTGTCTGGGACAAAGTATTAAACCAAGTGGACTGACTCTGGAGCCCAGGCTCTTTCCTAGCCAATCACCCCATGGGACCGCCCTTAGCGGAGGATGGAGAGGCAGGCGGTGCGCAGGCGCGCTGTGGAGGCCTGGTGGACACCTGAGGCTCGCAACCACATTTTAAACATAATATTAACAAATTCTGTCCTAAAGTGTTTTCACACAAATATGTGAAAAATATAACAAATTATTAGAGGGAAATTTATGTAAAAATATCAGTGTTTTTGGATATAGATAAACCCTGTGAACACGCTGATGTATGATTTCCATAATCTTTTTGCGATACATTAACATATATTTATAATAAAGTGTGTTGAGTGATACTGTACTCCTCCACTTACATACTCCCACGGCGTTACATATGCTTTGAAATTATTTTATTGTCTGTGCAATACTTTACCATAGATAACCATAATTTATTTTACCAATCCCCTTTTGTAATCAGTTAGTTTTTCATTTATTATTAATCAAAGGTTATTTTCTCTATGTAGTTTGATATAATCGAAACATGCATATGTTCATTTCTATGATATAAACAACATATAATTTACCTTCTCATATTTTTCCTTGTGTTTTCTCACCTACCCTATCTATCTCCCATGCCTACGTGCCTGGCTTGGAATAAGGGCTCAGTAATTGTTTGTCGACTAAGATTTTGGATGTACTTTCTGGTCAGAGGATATGAGTGAGTGCAAGAGAAAACCCTTTTTAAAAGCACCAGGAGAGTGCAAATGCAGGGACCTTCTCAAGGTGCACACTAACTCAGCTTCAGCCTTTAGACTTCGGGCGAGGAGAGAGGCTTTCTTTGCACACACTGTAAAACCAGAGGCACGCCGATTGCCATATCTTCAGACAGTCCTGGGGTGCCCTCATTTCTCGATATTCAACAGAACACCAATCTTCACTTAACACAGTTAATGATATAATTTTTATTTTTAAAAGGCAGGGCTGATGTTCCTACCAGCTTCAGAAGATGTTTCAAATCTGGTTGTGGAACCATTCCATTTCCAATTAAGCAGTGGGGGGATTCAATTACAAGCTGTGGGAAGCGAAGAGTTTATGTCAATAAACCAGCAGTGGTATTAAGGGCGGTTGTCTGGTGTGCAAATATTAACAGCTGGAAACCTAAAGGCGTATGCTTTTGAAATTATCTAACTATGGCTGCTCCTGTAGACAGGATTAAGAATACCTGAAACCCAGCCCGGGATTTTCTTCAGAAGCATTTTCGGCCCTGGAACTCAGTGAATTTGGGCAGCTAAGTGGTATAGGAAAGGACTCACTGGGAGCTTGCTAACGAGGTTAAAGCCATTTAAAAATATTGTGTTAGAAAACTATCCAGGAGAGAGCAAAATAATTTCTTGCAGAATCTGGTCAGGGAGAGAAAAAGGAAGACTCACTTAAAATAAAAAAGAAATATTTAGAGAGGACGGGGCTTTTGGGAATTCGTATACTATATACAAAACAGGAAACAAGGGCCTCAGAAAGGGAAGGTGATATTTAAGGCCTGCCAACTAACTGTTAACAATAAAACAAAGTGAAGATCAGACTTGAGAATCCCCAGAACAGTCAAAACCACTCACACCAGGCAAAGCTACATCTAGTGCGTTTCATGGATGTAAGTGAAACTTAGGCTATTTCTTGTAAAGGCTTCCGATATTCATAAGCAGAGCTAAGTTACCTTAGGTTACCTTAGGTAACCTGCCCTCATGTTACCTTAGTTCACTATTTTTTTCCTACTCGGCAATACAGCAATTTAAATTTGTTTCATTATAGTTGGCTTTGGAAGACATTTTTGCAAATAGAACTGGCCCAGAGTAGTTAGTCCTCATCTGCTTTGGAAAGAAAATTTCCTCGAGTTTAAGAGGAAAAATGCTTTTCCCCCAACCTGTATTGTTTCCAAAAGGAGGACGGATCCATTTAATTTCCCATGAAGCTGGAAGTAATTCCAGCTTCTCACAAATTACCACTAAGTGTTCCCTTGGGGAGGAGAGGAATTCATCTAATTGGTGACTTTGAGAGAAGAAACCAGGCACTTTCACATCAGCTTGTCCCCCCCCCCCCCCGGACCCGCCCCTTTTTATTTTGCTAATGTTCTAGGTAAGCTGGGCAGTAAAGTCAAGGCAGCTTTCTGTGGGCTGACTTTTAAGTTTCAATGGCAGAAGTGAGGTGGTAGCATCCCTGATGCTACCCTGTTTTTTAATTGACTTTTTGGAAGCAGAGTTTAGATTTTGGCCTCTGCCTGTCTATTGGTCTATCGGTTGCTCCAGCCTTGGGGAGCGGAGAAGGGGATTTCAGTGGGCAGGGCAGAGGGAACCAGAGAGACAACCCATCTGTGGAGTAGCTATATTTTACTACGAATGAAACTCTTTTTCAAGGCCAAGAGAACCTTCTCCACTAAATGGCCCCCAGAGACAGAATTTTTCTGGTTAGCAAGGTAAGAGATAAAATAAACAAGTTGGCTCATGCTTTTCTTGCTTCTTTCCAAAGACACGGGATTAACAGGGGAAAGGAAAGGGAGCAGGTGATACATGAAAGAAACTAAACCAGGGCTTCAAAACTTTAATCCTGTAAACTAACAGAGAATTGAATTGGTTCTGGGGAGCTTCAGATAACAAGGTATGTCGAGGCGGAATTTTACTTTCACTTCTCTCTTTTCTCTATCTTTTACCATCTGGAAGGTGTATGTGTTGGGAAGGTGGGGGTCTTTGATGTGTATAGAATGCTAATGCTATTGGATGTATCTTTTTTCCTCCAAATATACTGCCTTATAGATCAGGAAAAAGCTCGAGTCTTTAACAGAGACTGTCAGTTTTTCTAGGATAGAATGGAAAACTCTATGTGATTACATGTATGTGAATGTGTAGGTATGAATGTTGCTGTGTGTGTGTGTACAAGCAAAAGCACATACAGGCTTAGGTATGTCCGGATAGGGGAAGCAGTTAAAAAGAAGAGGTGGAAAAAATTGTTTCCTGCCTTCTTCTCTTTTCCACATGTGGAAACAGCTGATAATCAAATGGATTCTATATAAAATTGTGAAAGTCTGAATGGTCACTCTCCAAAGATGTCCACACCCTAATCCCCAAAACCTCTCAATATGGATTTTGCAGATGTGAATAAATGATGGGTCTTGAGATGAAGAGATTATCTTGTGTTTTGGGGGAGGGCCCAATAACATCATAAGGGTCCTTATAAGAAAGAGGCGGGAGGGTCAGAGTCAGAGAAGGAGATGGGACGTTGGAAGCAGAGGGTGGAGGGATGTGGGCAGCAACCTGGAGCTGGAAAAGATTAAGGAGATCGATTCTTTCCTAAAGCTCCCATAAGGAATGAGCCTTGCCCACTCATTTTAGACATCCGAGCTCCAGAAGTGTGCAAGAACAAATCTGCGTTGGGTTAAGCCTCTAAATTTCTGGTGAGTTGTTACAGCAGCAATTGGAAACTAATACAGAGATGATGAATGATAAATAACTGAATATTATAGTTATTCTGATTTCCACATACTTGTGATAAACTAGTATACGCCTTCGATCTATAAATGCAGGACCTTCCGGAGGTCGAGGGTACGTAAAAAAATATATGGGCCTTTTACCACTATTTTTCTTGCTATTCAGAGATTTTCGGGTGTATTCCAAGCCTTTGAAGTGTCTGGGAGACTACTGCCAGTTTATAGGTAATACACACTTCTTAGGGAGACTCAGTGAGAAAGTGCATTAACCCCTTTAATCTCCTCTGTAACTATTTTAGTGAACTAGTATTATGAGCAAGCTTTTAAACACAGGGGATCAGGTTTGTGGCCTGGGCCTGGGTTTAGGCAGAACAGAAGGTGGGTTTAATGTGAGCAGTTCTGAGAGCCTGGCAGGTTGTGAACGTTGGGATTCATTAACTAACAAAAACCCCATTAAATACTATGGAGCCATTCTTTTCTAAGCCTTTCAGTTCGCTTCTTACATAAGGAAATGTATTTAGTAGCTTATTCAGGAAATAATTGGATTTTTAAAACCCCGAATTTAATTATAATAGAAAATTATTACATTTTTCCTTAAGTAAAATAGAGTAGTAAAACTCTTGAGTGTCTTAACTAAACTCATCTTTTTTCCCTGTTTAAGCTTTCATTTCAAAGTTTAGATTTTAATGGTTTTGAAATTCTTTTTTAAGAAACTCTAAACTTTATTATTAGAGTTAAAATTGAATTATAAAAAACAATCTAATATAAATGGAATCATTAATTAAGTCAATTTTAAAAGAAATAATTCCATTTCATTAAGGAATTGTTACACTGATATTACAAAGTGAATGGATTCCTGTAATTAAAAAGCACTGAATTCCATATGACCATTTATCTTTCCCCCTCTTTTGATTGTTTTGGTGGTTTTCTAAAACAGAATATAATTAAGTACTGAAACAAAGACGTGATTCAAAATTAAAATTCTTTAGAAAAACTCTGGCAAATCATCAAAATGGTCCACCCCCCTCTTCGGGAACCATAACAACAATAAATATATGTGAATTACGATTGTGTTCATCATAGAATCACGGTTACTCAAGTGTTTTTCCTTGTCTACGCCATCTCTCACCAAGTCAAGGGATCCTTTTCTAAGTGCCTCTTAGACTAATGTTTACTAGGTGATCAGCATTTTCTTGGAGTTTAGACCCCGATTCAAACTATGCTTTCCAGTGTCAGATTTGGCGTTATTCAAATCTTATAGAAACTAAAGCACACATTTGAAGGATCATGATTTTGAGGATAGAGTCCTTGAGGTCAGATAGACTTCAACTCGCCTGTTACCAATGGTGTTGAGCTTCGCCAAATCATGAACTTGACTGAAGTTCAGTTTTTCATTTGTAAAAAGAGGAGCCACATCCCTCACATGGAGTTATTATGAGGATTATGGGTAATATCACTTGTCAGCTCTCCATGGCACGCTTTGGCTCCTAGGAGGTGACTCGTAAATACTCATTCTCTTTGCTTCATAAAATTGTGAAATTGTAGTAGAAGAGGGAACATTTGACCTGTGGTTCATGATGGATGCTAGTGAGAGACTTGTTTCTATCTTTGCTTCAAAATTATATGCTGCAATTTCTAATACACAGTTTAAATGGACATCTTTTAGGTAAAATAAGCATATGATAAAATGGCTTGATTGCAAATTTGTAAACTATATAAAATAGACACACATACATGTGAAATAATACTGTTATTATTGTAGTGTTCTACCAGCAGGTTTTATCTGATGCTATTTTCCCATTTTTCTCTTTGGCTTTGGGGATACATGTGTTTGAATGACTTTCCTCAGTGATTTCAGCCACAGACCTGCAGCTTTAAAGAAGCTTTGGCTGGGCCTACTGTTTTTGCCTATGTCTAATAATTTGGACCACAGCAGCTAATTGCAGTGTCTAATTGTATCCTCAATTGGCTGATTGCACCCACAATTAACTAAATATAAGTACCAAGCATCTCAGTACATTCAATTTTATGCCTCAGAGAAAGCCCATGTGAAGAGGTCGTTTGTGGTTGGCTATCTTCAGGAAAACAACTCAGATTTGGAATTGGAGGTCTGGCTTTAAAGCTTCCAAACATTTTCTAGTTGGCACAATCCGTAAACCTGGTGACTGACTTAGTACATGTTCAAAGACATAAAAGCCAGATGAGCTGCAGGCAGGCTACTGTGAAAGAAAGATATCAGCGGAGGCATGAGGTTTCATCTCATCAGGTCTTACCTTACAATATGCTGAGCAGTCCGTGGAATTGCTGTCCTAGTCAGTCTGTGTGCAGCAGGGCAGACAGACTAGAACCTTGGCCTTTAGGTATTTCACCCCACGGGAGGTCGGATTGCCTTCTCAACCAATTTGAAAGGCCTCTTTGACAAGTTAGTAGCAACGATGCATTTTCAGTGCAGGTACTCCTGCAAAGGGCGTGTCTTAAAAAAGCCCTGGGAGCCAACATCAATCTCATTGTGGAACCTGGACTGAAAATTCATCAGGATGGAAGCTAGCCATAGCCTGGACTTTGACTTCCAAATGACCTCAGGTCTTTGGTGGATGTGCCAAAGATACTATTGGTTGACCCACCACTTAAGATAGAAACTGAAACTCAGAATTTTGCAAAGATTGCTCAGCAGTCACTAGAAGGTTTGTTGTTATTGTTCTGAAAGCAAATCAAAATTCTGGGAACGTCTTTCTCTCTAGATTAATTAATTAATAACAAAACAGAAGTTCTTCACACCTGTACCTAGAAATTACATTGCCAGAGAAAGAAGGGAAATGCATGTGGAAGAAATTTTTAGCCTTTGTCTTTATCACATAATTTTAGCCTTGGCAACCTCACTGCCCCCCACCCACCCACTATTTCCAGCATTGTCCTTGCTTAATGGTTTCAGCAGTAGCCTCTCCACCTCTTAGGGTGTGGAAGTCCTAACTTGGAGATGGATGAATCCTAGGCTACGGGCAAGTCTGTGACTTCTAATTTCCAATGCAGATTAGTGTTTCCACAGTATAAGCAATGATTGCACAATTATGTAAATTTGAGCTGGGCAAACAGAGCCTAGAATTTATCCAGCTACGTACTCAATGTGTTATTTCACTATTTATTCTTCTAATGCATTGAGTTCTCACCTGCACCTTGTTGTAGACTAGCCTTTATATATCCCATCTCTGGACAGAGGAGATGAGATTAACAGTGTTTTTTATTTTTTCCTCACCAGCCAATAGGTAAGAGTCTTTGGTAAAGTAAAACAGATGATAACTGTGTTCAGGGTATGATAAGCAGGGTAAGCTTATTAGGAAAACTTGAAGATTAAAGCTGTTCAAGAGAGATGGATATACATTTGTTGCTTTCAAGTGTGGTCACTGGAGGGAAAGGGTACAACCAAACAGAAAAAAGGAGTGGGGTCAGGGGAGTATGGAAGGACAACCCTTGACTGGGATTTTGGCCAGGTTATTTTGAGACACGATTGTCTAAGATGAGGTCTTAATTCAGTTTGGACATCCAAACACAATGCTCCCTCAGTAAGGTCGGCTCTGTTTACAGAAAGATGCGTGTTGAAGTCAGTGTATTAATCAGGATCTATATAACATGTGCTGAGATACTAACTCAGAAACAAAGGGTTCTGTGAAAATATAAATCCCTAGGAACTTCCCTATATGCAGGGGCGGACTTAGATTTCTCTGCATCATGAACATTGGTGGGTATTCCAGGTAGCCGCCATAAAACTGAATGATCCAGGGAGATCCCAGCTCACATCTGAGCTATACTCTACTGGGTTTCTCTCAACACACAGTAAAGCTTAGGAACACACGGCATTCCTGTGAGGTGCTTCCGCCTTATGAAGGGAGACCATCAGAGCCAAACACTAGTATTGCAACATGATGCATGAAGCTGTAAGAATGTGTACAGCTGGCCGTGGCAATAAGGAGAAGGCTCAAAGTGGGGACTTGTTTCTGGGGTGCTCAAGGGCTCCCTGACCTCAATGATTCTACAGGGTGCATTCAGAGGAAAGAGCCTGCTCTATCCCATGAGCCTTCACATCCGGGAGATATTACAGCAGAATTAGAGGCCTTAGGGTTTCTGGAGACCATGGAAAATCAGCTGTTTCCTAGCCTATCCAAGATGCCTTTGAACAGTCATCTTTTGATGCCCGTCTCTTACCCCGTTGGATTTTCACCAACGGGGAACTTTTCCATTGTGGTACTGAGAAATCTGAAGCAAAAGCTTCTTATTCTCGAGATGGCGGAGTTTTAAAGAGTTTAGAAAGTTCAAACCAGGTTTGCATGGTAATTTACAATGCCGAGTGCTTTATCAGAAACGACATGGGTGTCGCAAATCCATCACTAATGGAATAGTCTAAATAGCCCTCCTTTACTTTTCCTTAGAACCGATTTTTTTTCCCATCTGTGGGAGAAAATACTCTGCCTTTACCAGCAAGCAGGCAGCTGTCATTGATTTTCTAGGGCCTATTTTAAAGCCCTTTAAATGCTTATTTTTAATTTTAATAATTTCGGAGGTGTTCACGTGTGCATTAAAATTCAGGAAGCTGGCATAGCCCCCGGCTCACCTCCAGGGCAAAACCGTGTGCAAGACATGCTTCTATGAGATAATTTGTTTCTTAATTGGCATCCGTTTGCCGAAATACAATTAAAGTTATTGCTCTAATATTAACATCAACATCTTGATTGCTCTATGAAATATGAATATTTATAAATTTTTTTTCTTTCATGGCAGATATCTCTTAGGCACTTCATTTTTTGGTGTTGGCAGTTTCTTAGTTATGGAGATGGTTTGGTTTCTCACAGAGCAGTCATACAACAGAGAGAGGGCCCAGGTGGCTTTCTGAGGTCACAATCCTGCAGGGATGGACCCCTCCGACTCTGAAGAGCTATGCGGGGTGTCATTCCCCAGGAACTGTGCTTGGATTCTGGAGCCCAACTGCCTTGAAGAGTCGAGAATTGAATAATGTTCACTACCTCCTCTGCACCGTTAGGGTGAGGTCCACATGAGCCAGATGCTTTAGGAATCTGTATTGAATAGGAACAATACCTTGTATTTGCACAGCCCTTTGTGCCTTCCTACGGGCTTTGCATCAATGTCAAGTGCGACTGATTTAGAGGCCGTGCTATTTCATTACTAAGTTCTTAGTGGTGCCATTTGCAGCTTTACTTTTCTTTCTTTTTTTTTTTAATTGAACTGAAACATGCACAGTTTGTTATAAGCAAGAATGTAACAGCATTATTCTGTAACTATGTATGCAGAACAAAAGGATTCCAGTTTATCAATTAAAATATTTAGGTTACGTTTATTCACTCATCAAAGTCTTTTTACATATCTTTTAAATTGGACACATAAACTAGGGTATCATTCATGTTAAATGTAGCAAATACTTAGAAAAGGGATACATTAGAATAACTAAAAGCACCCTGTCATCTCTGAATACTCAATTCACCTCTCCATTGGCAACTGCAATGAAGAGTTCCTTAGCTCGTCCTCTCCTTTTTCTTTCCCTTTCTTTCCTGAATGATGATCTAAAATCAGTAGGTGAGGCCAAGCAAGGCAGACACCCCAAAGATTCAGCGTATGGATCAGAGCCATTGAAAAATGGAGTGAGTGGTAGAGAGGCTACTTGATGAGGATGAAAGCGTCTGAGGGAGAGGAACAGGACATGCACAGTGTGGGGACAGGTGAGCAGGGTCTCCACCGCACACGTGGGCGATGGGGAGAACTGGGGGGGGACTGGTTAGTTGCAGAGCACTGATCAGTAAGTAATATATTATGTGTAGTGGCAGCCTGGTTCTCCATGGTCAGATAAGGCTGATTCAGATGCTGAAAGGGGGAGCACTATGATCAGCCCTGGACTTAAATGGGAAAGTGAGATATTGATATGAGCTTATAGTTTTCAATAGGTAGATAGATACAGATAGAGACTGTATATAAAGATAGATGTGAAATTTGTGTGCATGTGTCTGTAGGTGTACATGAATGTATTTCCAGCCCTGCCCATGGAAAAACCCCATGTACTGTAACACCCAGTGGCAAAGACCATGTCTAGGGCTGAGATCATGGGTTCTAAATATGACTTTCTACTACATGGAGTTAGGACTCCTTGGAAAAATGGCTAAAGGCTGAAGCAGGAAAAAAAATAAGCCAGACAGTATGCCAGAATGTAAGAATGAGGAGGGCATATAAAAATAACACAGATGCTGAACCTGAATGAATTTCCGCATCCCATTAACTAATACAAGTAATGCATTAAAACCTGTGGAATACAATGCATTCACAAGGTCACAGGAAAAGAAATACGTACGTGAATACATTGAGAGTTTCATGAGGAACAGACTTTGCATAATCTCATACTATCCCCAACACTTATTAATCATAATGGTAAAATATCTGTATAGTGAAAATGTCAGACAACCCCCGCCTAATCAAACTTAGCGGTCATGGAGGACTGCATTAAAACTCAGTGGCACCCGAGAGAAGGCAACGGAAATAGCACATGACAATACTGTGGCGTTGCCAGGGAGGCATCACCTGATGCTCATGAAGAGGCAGCCTTCAATGAACCGACATGGAGGGGAAGCCTGCACTGTAACTGCCTTTAAAAGAATTGTGTCCGCAAAAGCCGAGGAAAGAGTGAGGAACTGTTCTGGATCCCAGGAGACTGATGAGGATGTGGAAATGAAAGGCAGTTTGACCTCTGGATTGAAAATTCTGCCAAGAAGGGTATTTGCGGGGAACGACTGGGAAAACTTTCAAAGGACATTGGTGAAACTCGAAGCATCTTAAGATGAAGCGGTAACAAGATAGCAATGTTAATGTCCTAATTTTTACGGTTCTGCCGTGCTATGCAGGAGAATATCCTGGTTGAAAGAAAATACTTTTAATTAGTCAGGGGTTTGGGAGTATTTGGTCTGGAATTATTCCAGAAAAACTCATAGGTACCATTTTGCAACTTTTAGCTCAGTTTCAAAACAAAAAATAGAAGAAAAGTTCTAAGGTGTTTCTAGAAATGTAATCTCCACATGAAATTAGTTATGAGTATATAAGTGTGTGTTTATATTTTCTCATACTACTGGGAGAATAGATATGCTGTTCTTCACTCAGGTTTTTTTTCTCCTAGGGATGATCTTGGCAATCACTACATATTAACATATGTACCAGGCATTCAAAATTAGTCATTTTTTAGAATGGTAAATTAACCGTCTGTTTTCATTGAATCAAAACTCCAAACAAAACTCTATGGTCATATTCTTATCTCAAAAGTCTACTGCTTGTAGTTTGTATGTCTTTCTGGGGCTTAAATACATGTTGGTTTCTTGTGTGTAAGTAGACTTGATTGGTTGAACTGATTTCCAGTCTCCTTTTTCTCACATGAATTTAATTAATGTGTGTGGAGGTGTGTGTATGTAAAAGAGAGTAAGAGAGAGAAAAGGAGAAGAAAAAAACACCGATATGTTGTTAATTTCTTCTATACTTGCGATCACAAAGTTTTAAAAATATTCTTACTTTAATCTCTAACATTGGTTGAGAAAAGGGTAGAGAATACTGAATTATTTTTTAAGTACAGTATCGGCAACAAGACATCCTTTAAGGCAATCATTACTTGGATCTCTGCGTTGGGCCTCATTCCTCCATGTACAGATGCCTGGTATCTGTTTTGTCACAACACTCTGGGTGCTGCTCCATAAAACCGGAGTACAGAGTGACCACGGGAAGGAAACTCATGGCTCTAGGACACTTAGGTGACTGTCCACCCCTGTTTGGGATTCAGGAAGTTTCAGTCTGTTTGGGATTCAGGAAGTTTCAGTCTTACACAGATGTGACATAAGAGAGTGGGCATAGGAGACTTATGGGTGCCTCATCCAGACCCCTCTGGCCTCACTGTGTTTACTGCCCACACCCAGAATCTGCCAGTCAGGGCTGGCGCTTCTGTTAGTAAGCAGGGGAGTGGCCTTGCCGCTGTCAACAGCAGCCCAGAGGGCCAGGGGGGGTGACGCCACATTGGAGCCACCTCAGCTGGTGGCCCAGAGCTAATGGCATGTGCACGCTTCCATTCTCTTGTTCACAGGGATGTCTGAGCCTGCGTTTGACTCTGATACCTGTTTCCTTCATAGATCAGGCTCCAGCTGGCCACAGTCAGGTGTCTTAGTAAAGTATGCTTTTTTGGCTACCTCCCTTCCCTATGTCACTGCCCCACTTCCTGTCAACAGCGCCCCCTACCCCCACCCCTGGCACTTACCAAGTAAACTACTTGCGTGCAAATCCTAGTCTCAAGGTCCACTTCTGGAAGATTGCTAGTTGGAGTGTTGGTGGCAGTAGTATTGTCCTTGGGATGTAGGTCCTTACAACATCCGATCTCTTAGAAATCCAGAATAGTAGAATTTCAGGGCCGGTATACCAAGGTCCTCCTGTGACCTCTCCCACAGCCCTCTGACCTTTGAACTTCTATGGCATGTGCACTTCTATACCTTCAATGACCAGGAATCCAGGCCCTTTTGAGTTCCTGGTTTCTACTTGTTAGAAAAGCTTTTTATTTGGAGAAAGAATTCAATTCTTCAGTCTTCCACTGAGGACACTAATGAAGTCCCATTCATTCATTCATTCATTCATTCATTCATTCATCCTTACTTGCTGTGCCCATCGCAAACCTTCCGGTATTTGAAGGTGACCACTACATCTTCTCAGACTTACCTTCTCCAGGCTGATCTTGAGTTCTTTTGATTTCTCTTTATACAATGCCATGTGAAGTCGCTCCTTGATATGTTCACATCTCAACGCTGGACATGACCTCAGCGAGCTGGTGTTGCTCTTTGGTTCCCACAGTAAGCAGCCCCGGTGCATACTGACTGCTTATAAGCAGAGGAGGGCTCTCACCCTTCCTCTGTACATGGCTCAGTGAAAAGTTCAGCCAAAGATGATATTGGCTTTTTCTGCCACTGTGTGATTGTAAAACAGTTGTGCCCAAAGCCTGGTGTAATCTCATGGAGCTCACTGTTCCTGTGGCCACTGGGATGCCTGCCCATGGCTATGCCTCAGGCATTGCCCACCTCTGCAGGTAGGCAATGTGATACTAATATAGCCAAGAAATCCCATGTTAGCACTAGCAAGATCTCATAAAAATGGAATGTTCCCTGTCTAACTAGGTTTGGAGACCTGTGATTTTTTTTTCTAATCCAACTGATCATAGCAAAGAAAAGGGGCATGAGGGACCGTATAACAATGTGCGCTAGGGAAGTGAGTTTATTCCTGTCAAACCAGAGAGGGCAACGACTGTAATGAAACCTCACCAGAGGCAGCAAAGAAAGCTACAAGATTCTTTGTGTTTTTTTATTTTTTTATTTTTTGAGACAAGTATCAGGGTAGCATTATCTGCGTACGCCCAGGAGTATCTGTGGACAGAAATACAATAATGTTTTATTTAAACTGAGAAACTAATCCTTGCAAAAGCCTGGGGACGTCAGCCACACTTTCTGGGCTAGAGAGTAGAGGGCAATTCTTAGAAACAGTGCCGGTGAGGCTGGCATCTGAGCAAAGGCAGAGCAGGGAGCGGCACAGCGTTAGACAGGTGAGGAGAGGTTAGTGGGGCAGCACCAACGGGATGCCTCCTACCGAGCCACTGTGGTTTGGTGAGGTTTTAGGAACAGGAAAAAATAGACAGGTGAACTTTTCATATTGTGAGTTTAATTCCTGCAAGAGAGCGAAAAGTAGTAAGAGCCTTGCTTGTGTAGAAAATTACTTGCATTTTTTTAAATGTTCTCTAAAGTCATTTGAGTCTTAGAGGAAAATTCTCCTTCAGCCCTTACTTTCAGACAACATATCCAAAAGGTAGGAAGAGAAGCCCACAACAACTTAGTCTGGGTCCACTTATGCTGGTTGCTTTCCACCTGTCGCCATTGTTTCTATGCTACTGCATCTCCTTTGCGTGTGGGGATGTCGAGGTCTCCTGAAAAACATCACCTTCAGTTCTGGATCCAACATTTGTACAACACTGTTGGCCAGTGGAGCCAAGTTCAGCAGAGAGAGACCAGAACTGTGACATGGTGGCACACAATGTCTAATGAAGGAAGGTGGAAGGAATTCTCTTCCTTGAATACGTGGGTGGCACGTATCTGTGCAGTATAATGTAAAAGTGTTTTCATAATTAACTGATCACTGCTATTTCTCCATCATGTGTACAGACAACATTCCAACATTCTTGTGTGTGGGGATGCTTTCTATCCACAGCAGAAAGATTCTTTTTCTTTTTTTTTACGTATAGCAGGTGATCAGTAAATGTTGATTAATATCTTTTTTAGTTGAACATAGAATGGAGATCTAGCAAGGGCTACCAAACTCCTTCCATTGACCATTTGTAAAACCATCAATTATAGCATTGATTTCACTGCATAGGACTTCTTTATTCCTCAATGGTCTTCTACAGCAGACAAGATCCCTTCAGGGTTAGATATCGTCTCTGAATTATTAACACCATGTAAAGACATAGTATCCCTTCAATGAGGGTGAATAAATAAAGAATAAATGAATGAATGGATGGATGAAGATCTTCTAACTTCTGACTGGAGTCGTAAGAAAAGTACACTTAGATACTGTAGTTCACTTTCAGTTTCTCTTTATTGTACTTTTTAATTTTAGGTAGTGCATTTAGCCTAGCAGATAATGACTACTTCATCTTCTATCTAAATATTTCCTTGCTTTGTTAATCTGCATCCTGCAAGAAAAGGATGCCTTGCTGCTCCTCATTATATCTTTCCTTCTAGAAAGGAAGAAGTTCATGTGAGAAACATATCAAACTCACATACTACAGCTCAAGAGATTTCCGTGCCCAGTTAATCCCAGCTGGCCCGTAGATTTTGGAAATGACAGGTGTATGAATGAATGACATCTTCCCCACATAAATTCATTTCCCCATTGGCCCCTTGAGCTGAACCAGTTTCTCTTCCCCCAGCATGAAACTCTCTGAATTACCTTCCTTGAGAATTGAGACCTTACTTTCTCAGTGTAATTATATTGTCAGACTCACCTGCCAGTTTGTCCAAAGCATGCTTCAGTGATCACGTTGTTAGTCGCTGAAGTGGTCCCCAGAAATACGTGGCATGGCAGCTTCGTAACTCTATTTGCCAGAGCTGCTAATTGCATTGAGTATTTTTTAGTAGCCTCCGATTACATATTAATTCCAGGGCTGTTAACATTTGCGTTTCCTCTGTTTGTGATGTGTAAGTTCAGAGATGCACCATGATCAGTGTGTTGGATCTAATCCCATAACTATAGCTACAGTGACCCAATGGTGAAGTCCTATGATAGGGGGTGTAACAGTCCCTCGCTAACTATCAGACATGTGGGTGAACTGTCTATCCTGCTCTTCATGCTACACCTTCTTATATTGAGCACCTCCCATGTCCTGGAAGTTTTCACACGCAGTTTTAGAAAGGTTAAGGAATTTTCTTGAAATTAAAATGCTAGTATGCAGCAGAACCGTGTTTTGAATTCGGACTTGTATAAATGCCAAAGCTTGTGTTTATTCCACCAAATGATGCTGACTTTGAGAATCTGTAGAATATTGATTTTTAAGCAGATATTTTATCGTCTGGAATTGACAATTCATGGCTTTATATGATAAGCTTTTAGGAACTATATGAAATACAGCGCTGCATAAGCACATGACAATTTTACAGAGAAGTGATTTTCAGTTTTTTAAAAATTATTTATGCACATATTTCATCGATCCCTGACAAACTCAGAGATGCTTCTCGCATTGTATTCAGTTTCTACCACTCTTTATAGAAATACTCCTTTGGATTAAGAAAAAAGTATTTGAAAGGCAAAGTCAGACACCAGTGCTCAGCTATCCTGGAGACAGGTGGTCTCATTACGTGCCTCAATCTTAAGCGATAATAAAAAAGGATTCTGGGAGTTATTTCACAATGCATAAAGATATTGAATCATCACACTGTGCATTGAAATATATTATTATTTGTCAGTTATATATTAATAAAGCAAAGGGAAAGAAAGTCCTAGAATTTGTTTGACACTCCTTCAAGCTTTTTTCCTACTCTGACCACTTCAGTAGAGGTGAGCAAATCACTGAGAAATCCAGATACGAGGTCCATTTCCACAATATCACCACCCGTAATAAATGCCAGTCATGTTGCTGACAATTTAGTTTAACTTGAAGCTTTAAAAAATGATAGCCAATGCTTGCAAAGATAGAGAGAAATAATCACTCTTTTATCAAGCTACCTTTTTAGCCCTGGCTGGTGTGACTCAGTGGATTGAATGACAGCCTGTGAAGCAAAGGGTCACTGGTTCGATTCCCAGTCAGGGCCCATGCCTGGGTTGTGGGCCAGGTCCCCAGTGGGAGGTATGTGAGAGGTAACCACACATTGATGTTTCTTTCCCTTTCTTTTGCCCTCCATTCCGCTCTCTCTAAAAATAAATAAATAATATACTTAAAAAAATAAAGCTACATTTTAATAATCCATTTGGTAAGCAACTTGGCAGTACGAGCAAGAGCTTAAAAATACAAGATGGGGCAAAAGTGGGCTTACAGTTGTTTGTATAGAAAATAATATAAGAATGAATAAATAACAACACAGGGAAAACTCCATTGGGTATACTCATAACTGTAAACCTACTTTTACCCCACGCTGTACTGTATTTACAAACTTTGACCTAATGCATATTTATGTGAATATAAACCAAGAAAAATATTCTGACTATATAGAGGGTGTGGGGAAAGGGGAGACGATGGCGTGCAAAGCAGTTTATTGTAACATGTTTTACTGCAGTACAGAATAGAGGAGAAAATGGAAGTGTCTTCACCTGGGAATCTGTTCAGTAGCCTGGGGTGCATCCACTGTATAAAATATTATGCAACCATTAGAGTTACACCTTTGAAGGTATAATCATGACATAGAAAATGCCGATGGTATCATATTAAGTAAATTGGCTTTGCTTTAATGGCACCTGTATCCATAATTGCTCTATACCAAATTTTCCCTACCTGTGCTCCTGAGAAACTGTTTGCAGGATTTGAACTCATATTTCTAGACCCAAGGCTCCCTGTGCAACACATCTTCATTAAAATCTAAGAGCCCTTCTAGCTCTTGGGAGAGACCAGAGTCTAGGGAGAGATGTAAAATTGATACAGGAGTCTGCACTTGAACAATACAACAGTTTCAGTCTCCGATGAAATTCTGGGCCTTTTTTTTTTTTTCCTTCTTTGCTTCCCGAAGATCCTTTAAAATCTTATTTCTCAGTGAGTAATTTTGTCTTTATGGTACAAAAGGTAATTCCCATACCTAATATTGTTTCTAAGCACATGTGAGTACCCTGCTGAGTTATATATGAGTTTCTTTATGAATATGACACCAAATGAAAATTCCATTTCTTGAATTGAAAAAAAAATGTAAATTGACTTTCATGCTCAAGTGAGTTGTCTCAGGGACTGGGGGAGGGTAGAGTCAGTGCTCCATCTTCTTGTATTCATGCGTAATGGATGTAGCTTTTAGTGATTGTTCTACATTTACAGACTTCACATTCAAAGAATAAAGTAGCAGACATCATTGATTTTAAACAGGTCTTAGGTTGCCCTCATCAAAAGTCGTCTGCTCTTGGGTGAAGGTCTGAATGATCTCTTTAAAAATATTGTAGACTGTCAAGCACTGTGAGTTCTAGTCCCTTTGTCGTTCACCTTAGTTTCCTGGATATTCTGCAACATGCTTATAATGTAGCCAGGAATGGGCAGCTGGCTTCTCCGCTGGCAATATTCGTATGCTCCTCAATTTTCAGACAGTGGTTACAAAGCTTTCTAAGTAGATCAAGAATACTTTGAAGTGGCAGAAGGAACGGTTTTTAGTGACCCAGGTTGGTCAACGACAAGGACTTCATTTCTGCCAGAGGAAAACACTTCCAGGTGTGACTAGACAACACATTAGTGCTGAAATAGGAGAGGCTTCTCTCTAAAGGCTGCACAAGAGGTTTCACAGAGAAAAGATGGTAGAAAAGGAAGTGCATACATGTTGGCGTTGTTAAAAGATAGTCTGTTCCAATCGTAAGTGTGAACCGTGAAGCAGTACGACTTACCTAAGGGAACGTTCACAGGCAAAATGTCGCTCGTTAGCCATTCTTATATTCCACTTGCCCTGGTAGGTTCTAAAGATGATTACTTAAGCAGTGGATATTTAGCTTTTAAGGATGGACTTGTGGGATCAAGCTTAGGTCACCTGAGTGCAAAACCTCCCACTGCATCATCACGCACAGTGATGCACCCTTGGGAAACGTGTGAACACGTATGTGGATGAGCACACTCTCACCCACAATGTATCTTCGAGGAACAATAGCAATTAAGTGCCTTCCTCAAGGAAAAGTATTGCATTATTCTTACTGAGCTATCTTTAAAGGTTATCACTGTCCCAGGTCTGAAATCAGTTCTCGATGTCTTTCAATGTGTGAGGGACTGTATGTGATCATGTACTTCTAGTGAGACTGTGTTCAGTCTACTTTAGATACATCCTAGAGAAATGCTTTATGCATTTATGAATTCTAATAACTGTTATATTTAGAATAAACAGCATTGGTGCCCAATCAATAGTAAAAGGTTAGTTTTATCTAGTTTCTAATGGCAAAAATCAATTAGTTACTTAGTAGCTCCTATATTTAGGGCTGTCTCAATCTGTCTTAGATGAATAGTCCTCTTTCTCTTCTTCATACTGTAAAATATTTGTATTCTAAGGCTTATGCATGTTTTATGAGTATGTTCAGACCATAGTCGGTCTATTTAGGGATGGTCTCAGAGAAGCAGAGCATCCTGAGGATGTGCCTGCAACCCACCCGAACTCTGGACCCCCAGGAGCATGAGAAGACTATAAGGCAGCATATACTAAAGTGCTAGATGAATTAAAAAAAAATAGTGATTCATTCAGTTTGGTATCCATCCACCTTTACAACAGAGGGTTTGGGGAGGGACAGCCGGGAAGTATAACTGATATCCTTTGCGGGAATATCATGTGCTTCCTTCTTGAGGGCCCTGCACTCAGCGCTGATGCAGCTGGCCAGACACCTAGTTTTCTGGGCTGCTTATTATCACCTTGGTGTGCAGGATCCACGAATACAGCTTATGTGGAGGAGTCCCAAGTGTAGGCTAAGTTTTAAGTGTGTATAATGGCAGCCTTGTACGGTCATTGGTCATTATTTGTAGTAGTATCCGTCCTTCTGAAAATGGAAATGTAACCTGCAAAGGAAGGAACAGATTTCCATGTCCACATTAAAACGATGTGTTTCACTGATTGTACAGATAAGAGGTATTCAGTTGGCACTGTGATGGTAAAATTTTAGGGCGATTCGGATTTTGTACAATGTCCACTCTCTAAGTACATTGTTGCCGTAGTGTGGAACCACACGAATGTGAATGTTAGAAAACACTTGTTATTAAGCCAACTGCCTTATTTTGAGGATGGTCATGAAAAGGTCTGAAGCTCTCCCAGCACAGAAGGTCTCTCACTGCTATCAGGTGGCATGTGACTTGACATTTCAAGTGAAGGGTTGTGTCTAGAACTCTAGCTACCTAACATCTCTACAGATTCTCGACTTACAGGATAGATTAACTCAGTAAGAAAACTCGCTCCTGGAGAAATCTTGAGTTTCTGGGCCCAGGTAACTTGAAATGTACTTTTCACCAACTCACCCTACAGCTGATGTTTGATGTGTTTGCTGTAGCTTTTGTTGTTTTGTCTTTGCATTTGAACTAAATAATTCCAGGAGCTTACATTCATATTAGTAGCAGTATTCTTCCCGTTGTTGTATTTATTTAGTACAACATATTTCTAACATAAAAAGTTAATAGCTGAACTGATGTTTGTGAATATACCCTTCAAAGAAGACAGGCTTTCATGAAGGAGAGAGACTAGGTCTGTTATGTCACAGTAATAAAAACTCCTTGTGAATGTAACATGATATTTTATTTTTCATGGCCTCCTTAAACATTCTTTTCTTTTTTTGCTGAGACTTTTCCAGGCAGAAGGGAATAGAGAGAAGACTAAGGTGAAGGTGAGGTATGCAGGGGAGTCGCCCAGTGAGCCCGGATTAGGGAGAAGATACAATCACAAATAGTATCATGTTCTCTAACTGCAAACGGTCAAGATTACTGGTTACACAGTCAATGAATGTGCCCAGTTTATTGATCGAAAATGCAGCCTTTGGTCTTTGCGACCTTGTGAATATCAGAGATGGGATTTGAAAAGTTCTTAGTATGTGCATCATGTGGTCCAACTCAAATGCATTTTGTGTAAGTTTCCTGAGAATCCTCTCAGTTCTAAGAACAATGCTAAGTGCTGAGCAGACAAAGATAACATAGAAGCCAGACTAAGGAACAACTCAGTTTGGTGAGGTCACCACCCTATAAGCATCTGGAATATACACATTGTAATTAGCACCACTAAAAGCACAGTTTCTTTCCCCTATGGAAGTGGAAAGGGTGGAGAGCTAATGCCTGAATAATTTTTAAAGGGGAAATAGAGTTTCATGTATATAAGCAAGATGGAAGAGAATGTCTTTAATATCATGGGCATTGCATAGCAAAATAACCCTTCAGGTGTCCCAGCAATTATTAAAGACAAAGAGAGGTTATGAAGATGAACACAGAGACCCGCCCGTGGCAGAGGTGGACTGCTATTTCTTAACCTTAGTTTCTGGGTTTAGGTCATCCAGTCTCAACTTCTTTCTTCTCCTGAACCTCCAGAGTCTACTAAACCATCAGGTCAGTCTTTCTAAGCTTACATGTTCCATGCGGCTTGTACAATAAGCCCATGAGTTTGGCCATAGAATCTCCACCAATTCCCCAGCACAGCTGCCCAGTACTGGGCATGATGTCTTCAGGGTGCCTCTCACACTGAACGTATGATAGATCTGTGTGTCTGATACGAAAGCTTTTTATTTTTACCCCTGAAAGTGATAGTAAATGCTCTTGAGAAATGAAAGCCTATTGTTAACTTCCAGAGTATTCCACAGGTGGGGATGTCCTGGCCACCAGGGTCCCTTACAATCCAAGGGAGAAGCCACACCATCAAGAACCTCAGAGGTCAGAAACCCTGCTGGGAAGAAAAGGACACATTGGTAACCTTGGCCGTGGCGAGGAGTCTCCTTGTCTTCATTCAGATAGGAGATGGATGTCTCCTGAGTAAATCCCTGCCTGGTTTTTGGCCACTTTGTAAATACTGTAAAGAGCTGCAGGGGCTTTCACAACAGGGTTTGTCTTCTGTTTACAATTCTGTTCCACTCGTGGCCATGTTCTATGTCATCACCATCAGCTGCTCTCGCTGTCTTCCTCTAGGAGGTATAAACACGGAAATATAGCACTGGCTCTGAGCACTTTGCTTGAATTCATTTTTATATTACATTCCATCCTGCCTGGTGCATTTCTATGTATGAAACGTTGTTTTCTTTTCCCTTTTAACTTCTGCCTCGATATGCAGACTGTTATTTAGTACTATTTACCCGGCTACATACCGCATTGGCTGCCCTATGGAAAGTGTCTGTGTTTATGTCTAGCAGGCCTCTTGCATATTTCCTCTCTCCATTTAATCCAGGCTTATGAGTAGCAATAGGGCAGCTGCCAAGAGCAAAACTATCCAGGGACCCAGAGACCTTTTATGGGGAACCGCTGAATGTTAGAAAACATAGATGGATATTTTTATTGACTATCAACCTCTGTATGAACTGAAATATTTTTTTCCTCAACCGAGCTTGCCTAAACTGGTTTGGGCCCTGGTTGGAGCTGGACACAGGACATCCCGCACCTTTGAGAAAGGGCGTGATGATGTTTTAGTGGTATTTGTAATGATACACAAAGAAGTCAGGGCTGAGGTCCTTGTGATTTGCATTGGTTTTTCTCCTTCTTCTTCTTTGTGTCCATCTGCCCCTGTTGGTTCTGCTTTTTGCATGCTATTGTTTCCTGAAAGAACTCTCATTCCGAGCAGAACGATTTGTATTCTTTACAATAGTCCCCATCACTCCTCTAAGAAGTAACGTGAAAGGCTAGTTATGCCTCCCTTTTCTGGCGGGGTGCAGTGTCTGCTCCCCAGGAGAAGTGCGGAGCTCAGAGCAGCCAGATCAGGACAGGAGGCATACATGGGACAGTCACTCAACGAGCTGTAAAATCAGGATTTTTAATGAAGCTCCATTGTCTGCTCCACAGATGAGCGTCTGCCATCCTCCTGAACAAGCAGAAACATTTCCGATTGATTGAGCCGTCTTTAGTGAAACAGTATCTCCACTTATTTTGCTGGGGCCTTTAACCCCTAAGAATAGTAGCTGATTGTAATTGCATAAATAGCATAATATTTGAGAGACCTATGGAAAACTTGTGTGGAACTGAAACCTCTTTTTGAGCATAGCCTGCCATTGTACTTAGTTCTTATTTGTCTTTTGTGATTTCGTTAGTAAGGATACTTGTATGGAAATGGATTAAGGTTTATAGGTTTATTTTACTGTGTCGTAGATACCACCGTAATTATGCTACCAAGGGATTGTGTTAAATTGCTTTGCAGGAAGCTTTCAAAACACATCAGACTCGGAAGTGATTTTGATCTAAAGGAGCTGCTCCTTTTTGGTCACACTTGCAGTGACCGAGAGTTGGCCCCCCACTTAGCTCCCCCACACCTTCCCATTCATCTCAACTTTCTTGTCATTTTTGGGCTTCAAGGGCATTAACTGGGCTGCAGGAAATATTCTTGAACAATCCTCCAAGCTCAAGTATATCCATGTTCGCGGAAAACAGGCACAATGAGATAAGAAAGAGAAAGAAAAATCACAAGTTTAATTAGTGTTATTGTGTTTTCTGTCTTTATCTATGGTGTTTTAAATCAATTCTCTAGGACATGGAAGTGTTCTTGTGAACATTTGGATGACAGGGATGTGGAAGTTTCGGTTTGAATTCTGGTGAATTTCTGTGTAAGTTTGTCAGCGATGTCTGAGGACATGAGCAAAGACGACAAGGACAAACATCTTCGAGAAAGGAGTCCTTTGATTGAACTTCATGGGTCATGTACATCTGCTGTCAGATTGCAACTTGGGGGGAATCCAAAATGCAGAAACATCACGCTCCCCATTCTTGTTCAGTGTAGAAGGATGTCATGCATGTTTCACTAGCCCATAACATTTTTTTTTACTGTAAAACTAGACTCTTCGAATGTCTGAATATAAGGGCCCACATCTCTGACCACTGTTTCATTGAAAAGGAAGTGAGTCTGAGGAAGTCTTCATAGCAAGGCAAAGCAGAGTTCAAGAGGCAAGAGTCCTCCCCGCTGAGCACCAGTTTTGTGTATCCATTGCTTGTCCCATATTGCCGTGTAAATACTAAATACACATCTGGCTTTTACCAGTTTAGAAAGAGTGAAAATATCTCCATTTCTGCACAAAAGACCCCTCCTACCTCCACAAGCCAAAACCCTACTTCTTTTGAGGTTTGTCCCACCTCAATAAGTAGCATCACCATTTCCTTGTCATTTTCAAAAACGCCCATGTCATCCTTCATCACTCTCTCACAGATATTTCATCCAGTCCAAATGCAAGCTGTCTGTGCTCTGATTTAAAAATCGATCTTGAATGGGCCAACTATCTCAGCTTCAGAATAAACCTCCTAGTCCAAACAACAGTGATTTCTCTCCTGGATTACTGAAATAATGTCTCTACTAGGGTGTGTTCCTCCCTCCACACTTGTATGTTTGTGATATATTCTCCATCTGCAAGTCAGAGCAATCTTTGTAAAATTGAAAATCATATGATATCAATCTCCTACTCAGAAACCCTAGTGGGGGGCAGGATAGGATAAATCCGGGCCTGGCCCTGGTGCCTGCTCATCTCCGTCATCTTCTCATCCTCCCTGTCTTCCTGACCTCACCTGTACCCCTTCTCTCTTTGCTTATTTTTTCCCTAGAAACACTACTATTCTTGTCCTTGCTGGGAGATGCTCAATTCATCTGTGTCATAACGATATACACTTTCTGTTACATCTCCTTGGGAGATTATTTCTCGATGCCTTACTATGTCTTGTTTCCCATTCATTCAGGTCTCTGCGAAGATGCTAACTCATCACAGATGCCTTTTATAATCACTCTAATCAAATGACTCCCCCCTCCCTGCCCCTTTAATTTTATCCCCTAATACCTGAAATTTGGAGAAGAAAATTAATTTTAAAACATAAGATTTCTAAATTATTATCTTTGACATTGAAAATTCCAAAATATATTTTCCTCCTTTAAGCATTTTATGGTTTATGTATTTTTTTTACCTCATAGTGAGGACCTCTTTATGTCTATTATCATTTACTTTTTTATCCTTATTTCACCATAATAAATTATAAAATTCCAGAAAAATGGAGATTTTTCCCTCATTCACTGGCACATGATAGGTACTCAATAAGTATTTGATTATTTGATGAATTAATGATACATTGATTAAGTGAACAAATGAAACAAAAAGAGGGGAAGGCTGAGTCCTAAAATATTTGAATTTTTCAAACCTGAGAAAGAAAGGTAAACAAAAAGGAAAGGCTAGGAAGATCTGAGAAAAACCAGGAGAGCTATTAAATAAGGTCAGCCCTTCCCTTCCCTTCCATGAATACATGTTCCAGTGAAATATTCAGTACTTCTTGGAAAAACAAACAAGTCATCACACTGGCATCTGTACATGGGGTGGGGAGAGAGACAGCAAAGGAAAGTGGGAGCAGTTAGAAGCTGCAGACTGTCCCTTTAGGAAATGACTGAATGCTAAATTTAATTGGATGTGCTCCACTAGAGAAAACAGTCTATGTACTCATTAAAACATCAATACTCTAAGTTCCACACAATCTGGCATGTTTTCTGAATTACAATATGTGCAAAAAAAAAAAGGAGACTTGTACCATATTTTATCCCAATACAATTTTTTATCCGCAATTTGCATTGGGTGTGCCGTCTGGAGGTAAAAGCTTTCTAGACATTGATCATCGGGTTTTGAATCAATGTTATAAGCATATTCATGTTTGTAACACTGATAAAATGATATTTTTGAGTCCCCTGAGCTTAAATCAGTTCCAAATGTGTATTTTCATGTTCTTAAATTTTGATCTGGAATGCAAAGTAAAAGTTCAGCTTTGTGTAGTGAAAAGAATGCAAGCAGTCTGAAAATCCAGGTTTTTGTCCTAGGTTTAAACTTCAGTAGTTTCTTAATCTTAGGCTAGTCTTTCAAACTCCATTTCCCCATGTACATCCTAGAGATTATAACCAGGTCTGTTTTGAAGACCCAATGCTTTATGCCTAAATTTTATAAATTTTAAGAGATCATTAGGAGTATTATTATTAACACATATTCAAGTTAGTGCTGACATGACCTTAGTACCTTTGATTGAAAAGATTGTAGATGTATATTGCAGTTTGGCAGTAAGAGGTAAAGTTTGACCTGTGGTCTTCAAAATATTGCCCCCAACACAGTGATCTTGCCACACTGGTCTTGCTTTCCCCTTAACGTGTCAGGCTCATTCTCACCTCAAAGGTTTTCATTTGCTGTTCCTTCTTCTGGGAAGTGTCTTTCTCAGGATAGCTTGGTCCTTTGCATAATACATGATGCACCTCAAACAATATGTCTCTGGGAAGACCTCTCCTGACAACGCGTCTAAAGAACCACCCTGCTTCCTATATTCTTTTATCAGTAGGTGCTCACTAGAAAATTTCCTAGTTGTGTTGACTTACTAGTCCTTGAACACTAACTGATTTCATGTATTGATTTATGTATTACTTTATTGGTGTGTGTATTGATTTTTTATTGTGGCTGCTGCCCTCCCTCTCTCACTCTTTATGAAGGAATGTAAGTTTCACATTAGAAACTTAAGGAATGTAAGGAATGTAAGTTTCACAAAGGGCAGTGACTCTTGCTCATTACTATATTCTCAGTCTTAGATCTGTGCCTCCACAATTGAGGAAGAAAGGCAAAAAGAAAGAACGAAAAAGCAATGGAAAGAAAAACCATTAATTCAACTGGCAAATCTTTGTGTAGAGGTTATGGCGTTATTTGATGTGTAGTTAATGGGGAATGAATGATAGCAGTTGTAATGGTTATGATTGTTTCGCTCTTGTTCTTAGCATTGGGTAGACTCATTCTTCAGGGGGCGGGGAAGTAAGTCTTCAGATTTGGCTTGAGGACTCTTATTCCAAGGAAATTTCTAGAAAGAGCTAATGCCACATTTAGCATTTAGACGTTTACCCACTTACCAGTGTCATGGACGACATCATGAACAGCTCTGGGAGGAACTGATACCTGAAATTTGAAAAAGAAAATTCATTTGCAAAACCTAGGATTTCTGAACCATTAGGTCAACACGTAACCATTGAACTCTAAAAATGTGTTTCCTTTAAAGCATTTTGTGGTTTATATATTGAGATTATTGTGATGTTTTGGTGTAGAGGAAGATCTATTGATATAGGGAATTATTAGGGAAATCGTCTTAGTTTTTCAGTCCCTGGAGAAATTTCACATTCATGCCTTTGAAGCCCACATACTGACCAGTAATCTTTCAGTTGTCTCTATGTGTGTTGAATGAAGAAATTTCAAAAATTGTCTTACAGGAAATAAATTCTTCATTAGTTAGCCATGAAAAAGGCATCACAAAATTTGTGCCAAAAGAATGAAAAAGCAATTTGTAAGAAGTATAATAAGATGATAAAATAGTTAGAATTCAGTAAGTAATAATTTGATTTAACATAATGATGGTAACAATTACCATTAAAAGATAGTTACATCATTATTAATGTATTATTATTATGTGTGTTGTTTTATGAAATTGGTGATGTTGATCACCAAGGAGATATTTGATAGTTATTTTCCTGCTTCTGTGGCAGTCTTCTTTATTATAGGCATGCATGACAGTCAGAAAATGGGAATAAAATTAAGAATAAAATACTGCTTCATTTTCAACATTGATTAATTAAAACCCCCTCTATGACTCTACAGGTTAGGTTTTCCTGATGTCTCAGCATAGGCTGAGCAATTTGGAAGAGGTTCAAGACATGTTTTAATAGGGCATGTCTAAGAAGTAGCAATTTACAAATGAAACACTTATTGTAAGTATTCAGAGGTTTAATTTGAAAGGAAACTGTTCTTAAGAGAATTATCTCTTGTCATTATCTTGTCGTGCTAAGTGTACTATGTTATATGTACACGAGCTCATATATTGTTGAGCTAAGTGATAAACCAATTGATATTCAAATCTTTTGAAAACTGTCTCTGGTGGTGGCACTCAAAATTCAGCCTGTGTAGGAAGTACTTCCAATGGAATAAAAAAAATACTTTATGACCTATACTTCCTAAGCCTTAGCTGCATTACATTCTACTGATCAGGTGGTTATCTTTCATCTTCTCTTTTGCCAATTATCTCCATAGTCATTTCTACCTCTGATAGCCTTCCTTCTCTTGTCACTCCACATTCCAAAGATTTCAGACCATTCCAGAAAGTCATTCTTGAGTGAAGATGGCAGCAGATCCTTAAGCCACTCTTTCACTTTGGTTAATTTTTATGGTATTTTTCTGATTAACAGGGTTTTTTAAGGATTAGATGGAAGAGCCAAGTGTATGATTCCCTATGACCTTATTAGTGGAGATTTAGTGTGTAGAATAATTTCATTTGACTTGTACTTAGAACTATTGCTTATGGTTTTGCAATTTTAGTGTTTATTCTCCTTAGCATCTATCTATTCAAAAGTTTAAAAGACTAAGACATTACACTGACAAAAATGGAGCCTTTCTGCATTTCCATTAGGAATAAACAGGACATTGAATGATATAAAAGTTTGTCCAAGCACTCATGTGAAACTAAATCCAAAGTTAAACTTAGCTCATAGGTCTGAAAATTCAGTGAGAAAGCAGGAGAAGAGAGAGTCCAGGTAAGTGGTGTGAGATATAAGAAGAAATGAAGAAAGTAAGTTACAAACATGTTAGCAAATCTTAGCAAACATAAAATGGCAATCAGAATCTGGAAACCCGTTGACTAATCAAAAAAGAAGAAGAAATTAAAATAATAATCATAGAAACAATGTTGAAGTTTTCCAACCTTGTGTTGTGAGCTGGGAGCAGCGGCTTGTTCGTTTCCCACTTCTGGTGTGTTCCGGTGAGAGTTCATTTCATACCCTGTGCCTTTGTTCGTACCATCCTTTCAGCCTAAGTTATCCTTTGTCCCTTCCAATCTCTAGTAATTAATAGCTCAATGATTTATTGAGATGATATGTCCTTTCAAATTGTCCAAATGCCCTCTTCCCACTTTCATTATCCTACGTGTTAAACTAGGTTGTAATACAGATTGGTCCTGCAGTATATCGTTTGCAGGCACTATTTTGGAATCATGATAATATGTCTCAGAATGCTTCGTATTTCCCATGGGAGTGAATGCATCTATGTACAAATGGTTGGATGTGCATTTACAAATAAACCCTTGGCCCGAATATATTTCAATGGCCTAAACATATCGAAGATGCCTGCAAGAGATTGTGCTGTTATCTAATCGGGTTAATTCACACAAGTAAAGATCCCACACTTAAATACCTGTCCAAATCTTTTATAAACTGATGTACTACCAGAAAAAAAGTAGCAGAAAATAATGTTACATTGAAACAGTTTTTTATATATGGGTTCTAAGAACAAATAGATGTTATGGCTTCCAAAACCTAAATCAGGAATTATACAGAAAAGATCAAATCCACCATCCTTTCACCAAGCCTTAAAAGGATCTATAAGCCTTTTAAGATGATTACTTCTTTGTTCTAACATTTGGGTCATTTTGGGAGAGATGACCAGACTACCTCCCTGACTGCGGGGCGGTTCTTGCCGACCACTCCCTCTTCCATTTCTGACCACCATTTCTGTGGTGGTTTTTGCATACAATCATATTCTATAACATTTCTTCTTATGTGAGGTTCATAGGTACTTTGAAAAAGCAAAAAAAAAAGCAAAATAATGATATATTTTCTTTTTATTTTTGTCGTAATTTTGTCATTATCTCTTTTCTACTTGACTAACTTTTATTCCATGAGGTGGAACATATTGTATGGCTCATAACTCTTTTACTGGCCAATAACTTATAATTTTTGACATTTATGTATTGTTGGAGTATCAAAACTGGAATACTAATATTATAGGAAATTAGAGCTATAAATAGAAAAGGCCCTAATATTTTAGCACACTGTTGTCATTTTGGAGGGTTTTTAGACTTTAACCTATAGACTTTTATTATAAAGCTACTAAGCACAAAGTGACGTATTTTTCTTTCTCTTGAATCAGCGTGGGTAAATGCTCATTTAGTAATATTATCTCAACTGGTTTATTGCTGATATGTATGAATGAGTGCATAATATTGCATTACCTAGTGGGCTCAAGTTAAGAGTTAATGCTTTGAAGATAGTTCATCTGGGTTTGGCTTCTAGATTTTAGGAGGCCGGTTTGTTTTGGTCTGGGAAATGTGACTCAGCTCTGTATGGAAAACCTACAGAAGCAAGGTGGTGGGCAGGAGCCAGACCTTCAAACCAAGTTCTCCCCTGAGAATCAGGCCTAGAAAATGCATACAGATTGTTAAGGCTAATGTATTGTCTATCTTCAAGGTAATTTCCAAAGTCTGTGTGAATTTTCCCAAGGACAGAGCTAATCAGCACATCGCCATTCCCCCCTTTGCATGTTATTTTCATTTCCTTGATTGTACCTAAAATGTAGACAATAATATTCTATGTGATAGATAATACATCTTTCTCTGATGTAAGACCCCAGGAAAACAATAAAAGCCTGTCTAGGCACGGGTCGAGGTGCTCCTTTCTTGAGGGAGTGGCCGAGGCACCCATAGGCACTCTCCCCTTGAGAGAGTAGTCATGCCTGTTCCCTTTTTTCCACGGGATTGTTGTCACCTGTGCATTCATTCTCGTCATCAGCCACAACAGGCGGACTCTGCTGGCCAGAGTCTGCCACACCAGATCACTATTTATGCCAGGGAAACCTCCTCAAACTGTTTAGAAATTGTGTGTTAAGTAAAGATAATAACAGTAGGGCTTATTATATTAGATGATACAATTAAAACACTTATATATGTTTCTGGAACATGTTCAGCACTCTGATGTTTACCATTTTTAACATTCAAAATTTCAAACAAGTCGAGATATGATAATGCACAGTTTTATTCATGTTTCTGATTTAGAATGCTATGTATACTATTTCCCAGAAGATTTAGGTCAACAATGTAGAAAACTAACACCAACCAGCTGAAGTTCTCCCCTTTCTGGAATTTTATGACATCACATTAAGCAAATTAGTCTTTGGGCATTTAGACCAGAATTACATTGTGTGTGTAGGGGGGATGGCGGGTGTTTTCTTACTACAACATAAATTTTTCTATTTCTCACAGTGTCTCTACATAGGTTCAGCTGCTAATCAGGACCTTCCTTCCTTCCTTCCTTCCTTCCTTCCTTCCTTCCTTCCTTCCTTCCTTCCTTCCTTCCTTCCTTCCTACTGGGGTACATAAAATCTGTAGTGATTCTTAACTGTACTAGCACACATTCATGTTTATGTTCCAAATATAGTTCATTGTTTGTCTCCATATGTCGGTGTGATACATCTGTTAACTATCTTAATCCGTGCCACTTGGACAGATTGATCATTTCTAAAGACTCTCTTATCACAAACATAAGTTGTTTGCTCTGTAGCAAGGTCAACCCTGCAGCTCTTCAGTTTGCTGAAGGGGAAGCACCAGGTGGACGAGGGAGCCCCGAGTGGTCACAGCTGCAGCACACCCCAGGGGCCATCTTAATTTCCAGGAGATGAAATGGAGTTGCTGAGATTGTCTCCCCATCAGGCCAAGTGACAGCACATAGCTCGTCACTTCCGTCACTTGAAAGAGCCATTTAGCCTCCTCTTGACTATTTAACTTGGTTATTTCATGTGTCCCATGGGGCTGTCCCAGCAGTGATTCAAAGGATCCTATAATCTCCCTGGATCTTGAATTTGGAATCATAATGACTTTCCCACAGTACTTACCCCTTTGAAGAGCTGTTCAAGTTTTTCTAAATTCTTCTTAGATTTTTCTAGTACATTTACACTCACTCTTATTTCCATTATTCATGAAGGAATGCAGTTAGAAAATCTTAAAATGTGAACCCAATGCATTTAAAAAAATTCTCAATTCCTGAGCATATTTGGATTAAACACCCCTTGAAATGACCTCTAGACATTAACTTTCAATAGTTGTCTTGTAAAGGCTGTATTTTGCATTTGTTCACAGACAGGCCACAGATGTGAACTTTGGTTGTACCAATTAAAAAGTCTTTGGCAGCTAGAAACAGAAGTTCACTATTCAAATTGACTTAAATGAAAAAGGAATATATTACCTCAGAAAGGAAAGAATCTTGTAGAAGCATGGTATTAGCTGGGGGTAAGTTAAGCTGTTGTAAAAAGGAGACCCCCAGATACAATGGTTAAACAAGGTCAGAGATCGATTTCCCAAGTCGTAGATGGAGGATAGGTAAGTGGACCAATCAGAGCAGGTGTGTGGCTTGGCTCTATAAAGTCATCCCCACAAAAGTTGTTTCTGTTCCACCACTGCAGTGTCCCATGTAATATTGTCATCATTCTCCTGTTTATTTCTGGCACATTGGACCCACATATATATTCTAGCCATTGGTGAGGGAACAAGAAGAAGAACCAAACAAGGAATTTCCTTTTAAAGAGGCAATTTGAGAGTTGGACGCAGGCCAAATCTGTTCATATCGTTTTCAAGGATTCATTCTCAAGGTCAGTCCTATCTGTGAAAGTGTTTGACCTGATCAAACTGAAGTAAATGTTATTTTAAAAGGAAGAGGGGAGGGTGAGTACTGGTGCGGATGGGTGGTCAGGAGAGTTAGCAGCGCCAGCCATGGGCAGGTTTCGTGAGGGTGACTGAGCAACTCAGTTATGTCAACTTGATTCCTTTGCTCTTTTCTACCATCAACAACATGTGATTTTTTGCTTATGTTACTTCCCCTCACTCTCCTAAGGAAGCCAAAGATGATCCAAGTTCCAGTGTAAATATGAGGTATTCTGGGGCAAAAGGGACTATTCTTTTTTTCTAGGATTTTATGTCAAGAGTGACTTAATCTTACCCAGAAGTCCTTCAACAGATGCTTACAGGGTCCTATGACCATGCATGGATCCATAGAGAGAATCAGCACTGTCATTACTTAGAATAGTCACTGCGAACTGCTGAGCTGGGTCTGGGACATGCACCCCAAGCCACAGAGGTAAGGGACAGAGGCTTGAATAAACCAAGAAAGAAGAGTGAGGATGTGTAGCAGGTTTCTACGGCTTTGTGAGACCAGTAAGCAGTAGAGCAGCCCAGCTTCATGTGGTCTCAGTAATCTTATAATCACGTTTTTTGCTCCCAACCAATGCATTTAAACTCCACTTGCACAAGGTCATGTGGTAAGTCAGTGGTCAGTGTAATGTCATTCTTCCAAAGCCCCCAAACAAATACATGTTCATATAAACAAACAAAGCAACCCATTTTTCCAACATGTGTTTATGTTGATAAAGCAACAGTTATATAAGTTCGTACACATGAGTGAACAGCTGGAAGTCATTGTAGCGCTTTCTTGAAAGGTCCTTAAAAATAACAACTGTTTTCAAGTGATAATTTTCCACTTCTGGTCTTCAAGAAAAGCAAATGCAGTTCCTCTCTGTGACTTTGACTATATCCAGGCATTTGAATGGAATGGTGATTTCAGTTCAGGCAGTGGGGGATTCTGCCATCATGGCGTAATGGGTTCTGTGCAGGGGAAGGAAAGGAGGAAGGGAAGGGAAAGAAAATGTGAGAGGCACGAATTGCACATGAGCAATATGAAGGCATCATGTTCATATGGGTGCTGGAGAAAAGTGAGAAATCACAGTAGATGTTATGGACGGTAGTATAGAGGATGTTTATGAAGTAGATGGGTTTAGATTTCCAGTTAGCACCATTTTATAAGAATAGACTGAGTATCAGAATAGGGGTGTCGTTGTAGAATGCTCCAGCTCAGAATGACAAAGACAGAGAGAGGGTACAGATGTTAAGCAAGAGGGCGAGGAGAAGAAAGGAAACTGGCCTTATGTGATGGGCCAGAGAGTCGAAAAACTGTTCCCTGGGACCCTAGTGGACTCGTAGAAGTCTGTCTTGGATTACTGATTATCCTGATCGAGAGTGTGAACTTTTCTCTGAATAGTGAGAATGAGTTTTAGGAGGTTTTTAGCAGGGGATGAAAATTATATCATTACAATAGATGAATTGGACATGTGGACAAAAACTGGAAGGTGGAAAGAATAAAGTCAATGGAACCTATTAAGAAAGCATTGCGGTAATCAAGGGACAAGGTTTTCTTTTGTTCGCTTCTTAGTAAAGGTCTAGACTATTGTGCCAGGCACACTGGGGGACAGAACACAAGGAGAACGTATTTAAAATGTGGAAGTAGCAGCTTCCAGTCACTCTTCAGAGGTCATAATTTAAAGTGATGTGTGGACACGTTTCAGCTCAATATAGGAGAGAGCTCTGAAAACTGGAGCTTTCAAAATTGTAGTAAGTTCCCTCATCAGGTAGCAAATCCCCAATGGCTGAAAGTCATTGATCTGGGGATGGAAGAAAACCTGGAAAAAGAAAGAAGCATTCTGTTAACTTCTGCATCCAGTGTGGTTGAGGAGAAAAGAAGTAATTAATACAATCTGCCATCTCAATCATGCGCATTTCATGATTGTATTCTGGAAATGTGTGCCCAGGTGGAAGGCTGTAATAAAACACAGGGGAAATATTTACAAGAATCCATGGTAAAACATCATGAAAGTTTACCAAATGAGAGAGAGAGATTGTATAATCCAGATATAATGAGTATGTTTTGAGTCGGTGGTTCTCCGCTGGGGCAGGTTTGCTCTCTTGGGGCCATTGTTTAATGTCTGGAGACATTTTTGGTTCTTACAACTGAGTAGGTGTTACTGGCATCTAAGTGGTGGGAGGCAAATACAGTCCCTCAACCCCCGCTCCAAATAAACTTAAAAAAACAAACAAAGAAACAAAAAAAAGTTAGGATCTGGCCCAAGATGTCAGTAGTACTAAGCTGAGAAAACTTCCTTTAAATGAGACATTCTTGTTTGGTTTGAAATTGTGTATGCTGTTAGTTATATTAATTATGATGATTTACTGATAGACATACAAGGGCTACAGGAGCTCAATTGTTTCCCCAGTGGATTCCGTGAGGAAAGCATCAGAAATAAGAAGTGTCTAAGGTAGTGCAGTAAGACTGTGTTCTTCTCTGCGAGAACAACTTCTTGTTCTATGGCACCATTACAATTGGTTCCTCTTCTCGAAGGCACAACAGCTCTTCGGTGTGACATCTCATTTCCAATTGTCCTCAAGAACAGCAGATAATGGTACTGTACCTGGCTTCATCATTTGACTTCAAAGCTAAAGAACCGCCCAAATGTGTTTCACATTTTACTTAAAATTGGTTAATGTGTGAAAAAGTGATAAAGTCGAGTAATATCTTTCAAGAAGGCCTATTTAAAAGTATGCCTTAGACATGACAGCGAAATTGTCATCGATGTAAACAGTGTTGACGATTAGGTATGGAGGACTTTATGACCAGAGGGATGGCCAAGTGCTGAGAAGTGGCTGTGTTGTGAAGTTGAAGCTTTCCTTGTGGGATACTCATTTAGAAAAGACTTTAGAAATTGTCTGATTTTTAATGATGAAACAGATCTCAGAGAAAGGACGTCTAAAAACTCACACTTGGTATTAGCCGTTTATTTGCAGACTGACATCCTGACGTTCTGACTCCCAGCCCAGGACTTCTGGGACCTCAGAACATCTCGGGTTAAAAGAAGAGACCATTTTTCCTGGGTTTATGTAAGGCGGGCTTTCCCCTTGGTAGCCTTTGTAGTCACGGGAACCAAGAGCTGCTCAAGAAGAAAAAATTGTCCTGACCACATAGGAGTTGGCAATATTGGAGGCTGTACCTCAAGAGTATATTTGCTTCACATTTGCACATGAAAGGTATCTAAATTCATTTTAATTGAAAGCTTAGTTAACTTAAAAGGCAGCCAACTTTATCAAAAATAACTCAACTGTGGAATTATAAATTCATGTGGAAGCAGCTAATGTCTACAGCTTCTTGCAAAACATGAAAATCAGCCATATTCTACCATGCTCAATGTTTTAAATCTGGTCCCTCTTATGGAAGTGATTTTTTCCCCTCCTAACCTTCTTGGTCTAACTCCCCCTTTCCTGCAAAATCTTACTGGAGCATCATTTCCTCTGAGATGCTTTCCTGGTCAGCCTCTGGCTAAGGGGACACTCATAAGTGTCCTTGGACTATTTTTACGACACGGTTTTTCACCCTGTAGTTTGTGATTGTGTTTTCTCCTCCACTAGAGAGTGTGGTCTTTGAATTGTTTTTGTTTGCTGCTTATATCAATGTTGGGATAAAGTAGATGCTTAATAAAGTAAATAACTATCATTAAAACAATCTTTAAAGAAGGAAATTCCAAGACTTCTTTGCAAATACAATCTTTGCTCTTAGCAAACATTTCATTTTATTTAGATATTTCTATTATTCTATCAATTCCTATTATTTAAATCTTCCTATTCTATTTCTATTAGTCTAGAATAATATTCTATTATTCTATCTACTCTGTTATTCTATATTATTTTATTATTCTAAACTATCAAGAAATATACAATATATTCAATCAATTGCATGTAGAGTTGATCTTTGGTGTCCTCCACATGTACATTTATAAACATGCACATACATGTATATGTATGTGTGCCCACGCACACACACAATAAATGGGAACAGAAGACACTATGCCATGTATAGATTATTACATTTGTTCAGCTTCAATGGACCACTAATAAATATATGATGTTCTGAAGAAAGATGATTATAATTGATATTGTAGGCAGAATGATGGCTCTATACCAAGAAGTTTCCAGATATTTATAGATTTTTTTGACTTCCAAATCTAGAAACCATCTTTAAATTTAGCTAAACAAATAGAGAAGAGGAAATTCTTTGAATTTGAACCTTTGCTTTGAATTTTTAACCTTGGATTTGGCTTCTCTGCCACTGGTATCCTTAAACTTCAGTGCACTTAATAATAACAGTAATAATAACAACATCAATAACATCTAAAGGCTGTCATAAAAATTAAACAAAACAGTGCCTTGAAAACCCCAGCACATAGAAGGGTGTAACCATTTAGTGAATATTTGTTTTGTCCCTTTTTCCTTATTATAACATACTATGTTACAAAACTGGTCAAAATTCTCTCTCTCAAGTCCTTTACATCTGAGTTAAACAAATCAATTTTCAGTTAATTATCAATTTTAAGAATATTCTATTTAACTGCTGTCTATTTGGTTCACATTATTTTCACTAACCTTTTTCTAATTCTTTTCATGAAGCGGTGATCCGTTTAAATTTTGTCAGATGTGTGGCTCTTTGAAACGGTAGCTGTTCCCAATCCACGTGACTCCTTGTGTGTGTCTGTACCAGCCGTCACTCTGATCCTGCCACGCTTTGACAAGCCTGCCATTCTCAGGATGATGTGACCTAGGGAGATAGGAATGGAGATGCTCAGTCGTGTAAACATAGGGACGAGGAAAAGCAGTATGCCGGTGCCTTGCATGTGATAAATTTCCGTAGCCAGGTTTGAAAGTTATTCTTTTTTAACTATTTCCAGGTTAAGTTGTGTTGAAATAGCTTTCTCTCTGATCGATTTTTTTCTTGGTGTTTCCCATTCCTGTACACAAAACATGAATCTGCTGACTCCTGGATTGGGACCCTACATTGAAAACGGTGACATGGAAGATGAGCCCAGCTCCCGGACCTTCCCAGGGACCAACGCTCACACCCGTCCTTGTAGTGCGGGTGGTCCATCACCTCTCCCCTTTGCTTCACTGCCACTGTTTGCGTTGTGCTTTGAGTGGGCATGTTTGCGAACATGTGGATTTATCACGCGTTTTAAACTGCGACTCTTGCCCTTGAGCCTGGATTCCTCCTTGAGACCTTTTGCTCCCTCTAGGAACTCAGGTTCTTTTCAAACAAAATGCTTGTGTGGAAAATACACGCAGCGCTAGGTTATAATCTCACTGGATACAACCTACAGTCCCACATGATACAAGTGTCCGGAGGCTCACCCAACCAGTCCATCAAATTTCTCTGCGTACAGCGCTCCAGGACAACAGTGCACAATATGTCACGTTTTCCCTGCTGTCACAGGTCTCCTTATCTCTAGTTTCAGTGTTTTCTCTAACCCGTGCTTCTCTATCAGTCTTCAAGGGAGTACGGGAGAGACTGAGTCAAAGAGGCAGTACACAATAACAGCGCTGGGGGTCTTCAAGTGGGATCCCTGGACCTGTGGCAGCAGCAGCTGATGGGACTCGTTAGAAAAGCCTGGGGCTGAGACACAACATTCTATGGTTTAAAACAGCTCATAGTGTGATTCTGATGCCCGCTGAGGTTTTAGAAATGGGTGTAGCAGTTACGAGAACAGCATCTTCATTCGTAGAAACCCACCCTGCCGATTACCAGCTACGCAGCTGGGAAAGATATTAAACAACTCCATACCTTTGTTTTCTCATGTAAAATGCACATGATAATGGGACTGACATTACAGGGCTGTACAGTCTAAATAATTAATATAGAACATGCACTAAAACATATGCCTGCCATGTAGTTCAGTGTTTTGATCATGATAATTGCTGCAAAGACCAAAAGGAAGGCATTGACTATGGTTTGCAAACACTGGAGAAGGAATAAAATACCGGCATTCTTGAAATATGTTCACATTTTTACATAATTATTATTATGTTCGGTAATTCTGCTCTGCTGTACCTCTGCCTGGAAAAAGACATTATTACTTTTTGAGTTGTCAGGTCAAACTGCTCTTTGATTTCAAGAGAAAGTTAGAAGAAACGTGTGTGTGTGTGTGTGTGTGTGTGTGTGTGTGTGTTAAGATTTTGTAATTAAGTGCTGGGTATTGTTTTGGAATCAAGAGCATTTCTGTTGAAAGGGCCCGAGGGATCAGCTATTGTGATAGCTTGACAAACACAGAAATTTCCTTAAAAGTCTCCCTGACCAGGCTTTGTAATCCGATACATCTTTAGTGAGGGAAGTCTCACTACCTCCCAAAGCAAGGTGGCACTGGACCTTTTAAATCATCGGAATAAAAGAAAACTTCCCTTCTCTTTAGTTGTTCTCCTTTCATATGCACAGTACATGCTGATTAACGTCCAAGAGCCTCTGGTTTTCTCCCGAGAAGGGATGTGAGCATGTCAGCCTTCCCTGTATCCTGAGGATGTCACTGAGGAGCTCACTGAGATGTCACTCAACACATGATGTCATGCAGAAGAGAAACTTCAGCAAAAGAGGAGTAGGCTAAGACCAAGGAGTCTCGAAGTCTCAAATATCTCTTATTTCTTTAAGGCAGATACTTGTGCTAGAAACGATTTGAATACAGGAGAAAAGACCAGAGAAGGGCTTATATATATTTTCCAAAAGGTTGAAGAAAAGTCTGTAACGACCAATGCATGCTTTCAGCTCCCAGGGCTCTGGAGCCTAAGCTTGGGTAACAATTTTTATCCTGCCAGTTCTCACTGCTGCTACCATTGTCTTATTTTTGGCAATATTAGACTGTGATCTCCAAGTTCACCTGCTTATTCAATCTTCCCACGCCTTGATATAGTTCTGCCCATTTGTGTTTGCAAGTGTTTGGATGTCACCTTTTTGTTAATTAAGTCCTTTATTTTTTCGGTCTCCTTTTGTGTACTCTGCAGGTTTCCATTTTCCCGTCCCCCTAGTTCCTACTGACAGCGTCCTGTCAGTTCCTCCGCACTGTTTGTCTGTCCTGAGAAGAAGGCTGTGTCAGAGTGTCAGCTCCGCCGGCCTTCCCATTACCAGCTCCCCAAATCCCCAGACCCATCCTGTATTTTGCAGTCTAAGAGCCATTGCAGCCTAAACATCATTTTCAAATTGTCATGTAAATACATTCACAAGGCTCACGAAAGTAGAAAAATACAAACACCTGTGAAATAATGATTACTATTGCCTTGCCTCCTTGTCAACTTCATGTTCGAGTTTTCCAGATTCTTTCTTCGGAAGCAGAGATAGGTGTGCTGGAGCTGTGGAATTAATTATCAGCTGGTAGGGTTAAAGACTTAAGGTGTGAAGAGTGACGGTTGACAAAAGCCGTGGCTTCATTACATTTTAAAACCGAAGGAGATAAAGTGAAGTAGTTTTAAGGCCTTTAGTTTGTTAAGTTGCTAACAAGGAAATGTTCCAGGGAAATGTCCCATAGAGAAGAATTAGTCAAGTAACAACCACCACAGTAAAATGTCTAGGTAGTCTTGATATAGTGTCTTCCTGGGACTTGAATGTTTTAAAACAGAGACTTGGGTGTTACTTGGGTTGGGTGAGATGGAAACACGTGACCAGCCTGTCAGTGTCTCTTCTTTGGAAAACTGGTCTTTCTGCGCCTGTGCGGTCCTGCTGGTGAAGTCCTGGTTTCAGTGCCCTGCTCACGCCGTCCAACTGACTACCTCATCTTTCTAGCTCAGCGATTGGTGCAAACAGGACCTGGGACCAAAGAAGCATGGAGGAGAGACCACTTGATATTTGATAGCTGTAAGTTCAATGCTGAGTTCAAAGATGTTAAGATACTTGGCTTGGAGTTGTCAGCAGCCACCTTTCCCCCTTCCAGGAGAATGTTTCTCTCCAGAGAAAAGCTGATGGAGAGAGGGAAGCAAAGGTGACGGGTAGAGAGAGAACTCTGGAGCCCTTGATGAAACTGTCGCAGCCTCTGGCTGTGGCCATGCCTAAGCCAACTTTGTCTCTGATTGCGAAGTTTCATGACTCAGTCAGTTCATGTTTACTTGAGCTCTCTCAGCTCAGTTTCTTGCCCTTGCTCGCCAAAGACTGAAGGTTTATATAGAAGCCCTCCTAAGAACTCTCTCAATTCCAAAGTTAGGGTTTTATTTGTTTGTTTGCTTATTTATTTTTGTGCGCCTAAATGAGATAGTCTATACAATAAGCACTGGGGTACAAAGATATCTGAGTCACGTCTTGATTTCAATGGCCTGTTCCTCTCATTGACATTGAGAAAACAGGATGCGTTATACAAATAGCTCCCTAGTGTACTAGAGGGCAAAAATAACTATTAAATAAGAAAAAGGAAATACACTAGTAAGAGCTTTGAGAAGACTGATTTCAGCACTCAGAAGCTAGAAAATAACACTGCCACTGTGTTGCTTTACAAACATGTTCAAAAAGCTTCAGAAGTTAGTACAAGGATCTTTTCAAGGGGGACTAACATTTATTTATATATATTGAGAAATTGGAACACGAGTTTACTGAAATATCAGTTACTGGGACTTGGATTAGTGGCAGAAGTCATGGGAATCACGATGGAAATTACATTTTCTGGGTATCCACAGACTGCTTGACACCCCCAGCCCTTCAAGTTAGTGCCGTCTTTGCCCGACTTGGAAACTTCTTCTGTTGCCTTAAAAAATGCTCTCCCGTGTCCCCTCTTCTTTGGAACCTTGCTCCCAATCAAAGACGGCCATATTTTGATCTTCTGAACCATGTTGCTATTTATATGACTTTGACATGCACAGACCCCTGCCTTCAGAGAGTTTACACAGTGGGCAGAGTTTTCTGATTTGCATCTAGCGTCTTCTGTAGCTCTGCCATGCTCAATCCTGTCTCTGCAGGACTGGCACCAAACACTGTGGACAAATAATTGTAGCCAACTCCTATGGTCTGAACTGAATCTAACCCAGGGTTAAAATGGTGATTTTTGTTTGTGAAATGTCTGCCATTTTCTTAGACTTGAAATTCCATAAAGATCTTGTTTGTTTAGTTTATACACGTTTCCATCATGCTTGGCACTTAGAAAATTCTTTCATCTGTCAACACTATGCTTTGAGCATTTACTAACAATTAGAAATATACAGGCATTTTATTTGGGACAATTCCATGCATGTTTCAATTACTGCATGCAGTCACTGCTTTAAAAAATTCCAGTAGGTTATGATTATTTTCACACATGGTGAATAAACCAGCATATATTTGTCCTATCATTGGATATTCAGCTCTTTTAGACCTTAATTAAAGAGGGAAAAACTAACCATTAAAGGAGGGAAACTCATCTTGGTAGCATTGTATTCTCTTTCCCAGTCTCTGTCTCTCTGTCTTTCTGCCCCTTTCCCTCTCTCCTTTCATTAGAGAGCTCGTGGAGGATAAGGGCAATTAACTACCAAAGTTAGTGTTCGCCAAAGCACCATGTCTCATTTAGACACAGTTTTATATCATGTTCACTCTGTATGTATCTCTTTCAGTAACCTTATTCGTGGACTGAAACCTAATTCCAGTTTAGTTCAGCAAAGCTATCAAAGGCATTAGGGAGAAATATTCCATGGGGATTTTGCCTGCTTTGTATGCATAGCTTTAAAAAGTGCACAGAATATGCCAGAAGACAGTGGTGGTGCAAGAAGTATAAAATCAGATGAGAGCCTACTTGAAGGGAAGGCGATATTAAGGGCACCAGAATTTGGAACAACTGCTTGAGATGTTCTTCCCACAGATATCACCATTTAGCTACTAACCCTTATAGATTTTAAGTTTTATACTGTCAAAATATGCCATATGCCTGATGATATTAGTTCCACAGGCAAGGATCAGCTGCTAATCATTTCTGATTAACTTATATATCCATTTACTCATTTAATAAATGGAGTGCAAACCTTATACCAGGTGCTACTATAAACACTGAGATTCAGTAGTTAACAAGTGAGACAGAGTTGCTTACCTCGTGGGGCTTAAATTCTAATAGGGGACAGGGGGAATAAGTAAGCACAACTAAGGGAAGTAGTCTTTCTAGTGCATATAAAATATTTATTGAATTCTATGAACGCAGTAATGTGATCATGACCACATACAAAGTGGGAGAGGGAAACATCAAATGTAATTTTTAAACTTCTGTGCCAAGGATGGGAAGGAGCCAGTAATTTCAACAGCCAGCAAAAGGGCTTTCTAAGCAAAGGTAACACCCTGGATGGCATAGCTCAGTGGATTGATCACAGGACTGTGAACCAAAGGGTTGCCAGTTCAATTCCCAGTCTAGGGCACATGCCTGGGTTGTGTGCCAGGTTCCCAGTGGGGGGCATGTGAGAGGCAACCACACATCAATGTTTCTCTCTTTCTTTCTCCTTCCCTTCCCCGCTCTCTAAAAATAAAATAAATAAAATCTTTTTTTTTAGAAGAAAAGGTGACAGCAAGTACAAATGCAGACCTTGCAAGAGGGCTTGAGGCTCTTGCAACCAAAGGAAGCCCACGTGCCTGCCATGTGCTCGGCAAAGGGCGTTGGCACTGGTGAGTTTGGAGACCTCATCCATGAGATGCAAGATCTTATGTGACTTCATAGGCCATAAGCAGAGTTTAACCAAATGATAACAGGACACTTTAAATGTTCTTATTGTATTTTATTTATCCTCATCCAAGAACATTTTTTCCATTGCTTTTAGAGAGAGTGGAAGGGAAAATGGAAGGAAGAAAGAGAAACGTTGATGCAAGAGAGAAGCATTGATTGGTTGCCTCGTGTTTGTGCCTCTACCCGTGATCATAGGTTCCCAGACCGGGAATGAAACTCCCAAACTTTCAGTTATGGGATGACGCTCCAACCAGCTGAGCCACACCAGCCAGGGCAAAACTTTAAAGGTTTTATAAGGAAGAGTGGCATGAAGTGCATTTTCGAAATACTGTGGTTATCCTGTGGAGAGCGCTTTGTGGTAGGAGAAGCAAAAGAAGGAGATGTGTCTTGGGCAAGGGTAAAAAGGAACAGTAGTGAGTGTCTGTTCTTGAGGGAGATTCATACATTATTGGCTCAGATTGGTCATCTCTAAGGTCCCTTTCAACTCTACTCAAAACTGAGAAAGTTTCTCAATGTTTATGTGTAAATATACAAGTCTAATGGTACAACTCTTTAACAATGTGCGTTCCTATTTATTTGGCAAATGTCTCATGTAGATATCAGCTATGGCAGTGGGTACTACACAATCACCTAAAATAATTGCTCTTCTACCTATACTGATGATATTTGCTAATTTTTTGAAAAAAATAAGAATCGCTCTATGATATCAGGTGGCTGGCTTTCAAGGTAGTACAGTGTTGACTGGATTCAGAACCAAATGTAGGGGCTGTTTCAAGCAGATGTGTTCTTAGGGGAGATCCCCATGGCAACCTCCTACCCTCAGATTCCAGCCTTTTCACCTCTGATCTGGGATTATCCAGGGACTAACATATTGGCTTCTAATGGCATGGCTTGCAATTAACAATTGTTATTTTTGAGAGCTGTTCTCCAACCTACAGCGACCCCAATTGCACTTTGTGTTGCTCCTGTCGTTTCAGGGACTGTGAGCCTTGTCGTTTTTTGCTATTTGTCCCATGTAGCTCAGTTCCCCAAGGCTGCCGAGACAGAAATAAGAGATTTCAGCACTGGAATTTCCTCACTGGAAAGCTGACCACAATTCCGGCCTCACAAACAAACCAGCTTCCTTGTGTTTCTTCTGGGTGTCACCTATCAGTCTCAGGTCTCCTGAAAATAGTTGGCTGGCCAGATTCTGATTCACTTTGTTCCCTTGTTATGTTTGAGGACAATTTCTGAAGTTCATTTCCTGTTCAGGTACAGATGGTGATGGGCTGACTTTCCGAAGAAGGGATCCAATGAGAAAATTCTATAAAACGGACAGGTGTTGCTAAGGCATCTGCTAACAGTAGACACAAAACTGAATTCCTATCGCCCTGACATTCACATTTACTTCTAGTGTTTTAAGAGGCCACATCTGTCTACTCTTTCTCAGTGGCGTACAGCCAAACCTTACTGTTCACATCTCTTCTAGCTTAGCCTAACGCATGCCACTCTTCCTGATGGAAAGCCGTACACCTTGGCCAGGTAGTTGAAAACATGCTCTTTATACCAAGTGGCCTGCAGGGACTTTAAAATCCTAGGAAGGATTTGGAATTTGTCCAGTGACAATAGGAAACCTTTAAAAGGCTAAAACAATTAGTTGAAGTCCCTCAAAAAGTGTTCTCATCCTGCTCACTCTTGTGTTTAAACACCGCTTCACTGCAGGAGACCCGGCACCTACAACGCAGCCAATTGATAGAAATGACATATTTTTAAGGGAACAGCCCTTGGTATTAGTTATGTACTTGCATGTTCATTAATGTTTGGTTACATTTTATTCATGTATTGCAGCCCTTTTAAATTACTCAAAACCTCTACAGCTTCATTTTGAATTACTTGATCTGTCCAAAGCTGAGAGAGAGGTTTTGAAGGCACATTCCATTTCAAAGAGCTTTTACTTCATTTACGTTGAGTCGATGTTTTGTTACATAATGATGTATGGCTTTTACCTCCATTATGATGTCTTTGTTGATAGGAAATGAAGGTTTCCCTTCTATCTCCTGCTGTTTAGCTTTGATTTTCATTTATTCTGAAATAAATAGTATCTCAGAATTACTTTCCAGTCATTTTGACATTTTGTAAGACCTTTGTTTAAATAGCATACATGGGGATTGGGAAAGTATATCATCTGAACATGCTTCTTACCACTGGAATGGGTGGTTGAGCAGCCATTTCTATCTACTGTCAAGATTAATACAGATCTCCAGAAATCAGGTAGAAAATTCTGATATATACATACATAATCACATTTGTCTTTACTACAGTAAGTGTTCTGTAACAAATATAACCTTAGAATGTGAAAGTTGAGCTAACAAAGGTATTTGTGAATTGGTGTAGAACCACTATTGGTTTTCTATTTCTGGATTACTCAGAAAAGGGTAGGCTATTCTGCAGTGATCAGTACATAGAAAAGAAAATGGGAAGAATGCGTAAAAGGAAAGAGGAAAGAGAGATAGAGGAAACCTGAGTGTTTTAAGGTAATAAATTAATTTTGTTTTTGTTGCTACAGTGTGATTCAGACAAATCCTCTGGGTATTTCTCTTTCAAATAGTGACCCAGAGATGCAGGCCACTTTCCTCCTGTGGTTGTACTTGAACCTGGGCTACATGGTCCAGAGTTGCTATAGAGTACTGGGGATTGTATAGGATACAGCTCTGTCCCCCACCCACCTTCCTTCCTTTACATTCCTTTCACATTTTTGTTTATTTCTTGCCAGGGCTACTTCGTTTATCTTCTATGCTAGCACTCCAATTTGATGCTGTGTCAATTCCTCTTACTGTCTGTTTACATGTATAAATTCTTCTGTTGCATTTGCAGTTCCCTTACCATTTTTCCTCCACCATCACAAAATGCTGAAGAGAGAAAGTACATTTCATAGTGACTGAGGCATTTTGGGATTCTTGGGGAAATGTCAAACATATCCCTCAATTTTTTTCTAGCTTTAATTATAATCTTGGTTGAATGATACGGTTGTGTGAATCTTTATGATGATATGTTATACTATTTATCAAGTTCAGAGGGTTCATGTTTTTTTTTCCCCCATCTACTTGCTCTGCAGGGATTGAGGAGAGTGATGGATCTGAGTCCATTGTGTCTATAGGTGTGTGGATCAACCTTGATCCTGATTACTGAGGATGCTTCCTTTGCCCTTACCTCTGATTCTAGTGGGAGATCAAGTTCTATGTGGCTCCTCCTTCCTTTGCTCTGTTGGCTTTTACCTTACTCCTGAGTCTTGTTCCCCGTCTTCGGGCTTCCTAAATGCCCCTGTCACGTCACAACTCAGAACTGCGAGGCGGCTGACACTCTCTGAGATAACATCCCCTGAAATGGGAAAGAAGAGCCCAAAGATAAGGCTTTGCCCTCCAATGGTTAATTGTGAAAGAGCTATTTTGTATTCTTCAAAAGGCCCTAGTAACATCTAGCTCCAGTTGCTCATGCACCAACCAACTTAACAAAATACACTCGCCTTTTTTCTTGCCTGTTTCCCTTTTGGTAGCTCCATGTTCTTGAGCTGTGGTATTTTTTTTCCAGGATGAATACTAAATTTCCCCTTTTCAAGTTCTGATTTTGGAGTGAACCATGTTAGGACACTGGTTATTGTCACCTTGTTTTTAAAACTCTCTTTTCCTTTCAGATCTATAGAGAGGTTGTTGGATTATGAGTAAAGGATTTTGGTTGTTTTCAGTTTATCAGTTAATTAATTATGATAGTTTTACACATTGATATCTATTATCCTGAACTTATTTCTTGGTTCTCTAAAATGTTCAACCTAGAATATTTTAAAAGTAAAAATGCTGCCTTAATTTTTATCCACGTCTACAATTTATTTGATGATTTTTCTACTTCTCAATATGATGAACTATCATTCATCACCTCCTATATCACACTCTATTATTTTTGGCAATCAGCAGTCCATACTTTGATATAGAAAAAAAGGGGTAATGACAGAGTCAGTTCTGGGAGAAATAATGTACTATAGTCAGATCAAAACTGATAACTTCATCAAAAGAAGACACTTAGAAAACATTCTGACTAGTAAAAAAGTGGGGTTTCTAACTCAGGGAATAAAAGGAGACTTAGGACTAAGGTATCCTGTTTTTCTACAAACTAGAGTATTTTCCTCCAGTAGTAAGCCAAGAAAAATGTACGTGTTCCATTCACTCAGATTCCAAGGTGAACTGTAGCGATGTTAGACAAAGTTTACAAGGCTCTGGTTTGAAAGAATTTTATACTCTCTACTTCAACTTCTGACTGTATTATCAATTTAATATGTTCTGTGTGTTCCGAGGAAATAGGGAAGTTGAGATGTGCAAAGCGGGGGTTGCTATTTAGAAGCCGCACTAAACTTTTAGAACCTGCAGTTATATTCTTCAGTAGTTTCTAACTCACAAGGAAATAATATTATCTTGCATTTTCCATTTGCTAGAGCAAATGAACTACATTGTTGACTTTCTGTGATCATCCTTTGGATGGGAAAAGCAATAAAAATAATATAATGGTAATAATCACAGTTGCTAGAAGGTTCTCTCCACAGGGCCCATGGAGAACAGAAATGCCCATAAATGAAAACCCATATGATTAGATCTTCCTCAAACAGGTCGCTAATTAGCTTGTATAACTAACACCTTGCTCTAGCAGGGGGATCCAGGTAATTACCTGGTATATTCTAAGAGTGAGTCACCTTATTTTAAGTAGCTGTCACCCTAGAAACACAACTGTAGAATAACAACTTCTCCTGCGTGTTTAAAGGAGTCCTAAACCTGTAGAGCAGTTCTAACTACAGTTGCAGGGAGTACCTTTTCCTGCCTGTATCAGTAAAGACATTCTGGCATAGAACCTTTCTTGTTTTGACTAGGGTGTCAATGAACAGCTTCTTTTATTTTTGAAAGATACTCATATTTCTTGATGCAAGAGATTCAAACTATTTGAACATTTCTTGTGCGATAAGAATTTAGCCATTTCATTGTTGAAGCTGTCTTGGATATCTATACTTCCTAACAAACTCAACTAGCATGGAATTTATCCCTCATAACTAGCTACTTTACTACTCAGAGGAAACTTGTTTTGGCTGCAGTGTGATCAAAGAAAAATGATAAGAAAAATGAACAATTGGGGTTTATGCCCTGCAATCTATAGATTCACCAATAGATGTGGATTTTTTTTCAGGATATTTTACCACCTATGAATGTATGATGTCCTTCTTAAAAAATGTTATTTTTCAGTTATGCTTCATTCATGTCTACTTTCTCAATCTAACTTCTTGCACTGTATTCCCTGTGTCTATCAATCTAGCTATCTGGACAGGAAACTATATGTAAACATATATTCATGACCTTACCTGTTCAAGGTCATTGAAATTCCTGTTACTATTATTAAAATATAAATATGAACTATCAATTAAAAATTTTAGCTTAGAATGGCAACGTTAAGTCATTTATCCATATTAACTATAATCCTTACAAAAATTTTGTTGTAATTCCTAGCCTCGCTTTTACGCATCCTTAGTTTGAAGCTCAGAAATATTCCTACATTTAAAGCAGACAGAGTTCTAACCCATTTTGGTAAAATTTAAAATCTCAGTTGTGTTACTACACGTAACTTAGTGTATTGCTGTGTTTGTTGGTGGTACGATGGACATATTTATGTAGATATATACATACGAGCCTATCAAGACACTATTGTGGGAAAAAAAATCTTTACCAAGAGTCAGATTTGGCCATTGACCACACCAGGAGGGGGGAATGGTGGTCCATGATTTCCAGTCTGAGCACAGTGGTCAGGGACGCTGGTGGGAGTGTCCGAGGAGAAGACTTCATGGAGTCCCTGGGCGCAGCACTCCCATCCCAAGTGGAGAGGCTTTAAAGCCGATATTAGGAAAGAAATAGCCTAGGTCTTAGACTGTAACCCCGACAGGAAGGTTGACAAATCAAACTCGCATTTCTCCCTTAAACAAAGTAAAGCATTGCCAGTGATCTTCCAGCTTTGGCTTCCTTTGCCTTGAAGGGGAATTAGAAAGATCGAATAAAACTGAGTGTTGAGCCCTGAGACGTACACTTCTGATACGTGACTCTGTCATCCTCACGGTGTACGAGAGTTGTTAAATTACCCCTGGAAACTAGCAGACCTGTTCACGTCTGCCCCACTTTCCCTAGCCACAGCCTTGGGGACACGTGCATCCCATTTGTGGTGATCACGGTTTATATGCTTTGGTTGAGTCTGCACTGGATGTCCCAAGGGGCACAGAAGAATATGCCCCAGCCATGGACCATAAATTTTTTGAGGTCACTCTCTCTGAAATGATAATCTCCACTTCCTGGTATATACATTGCTGGTGCTTTTGTATTTTTAAAAAATTGTTGAAGAAATGATTGGGCAGATGAATAAATGAAGGGATGACTGTCTTTACACTAAAGTGATTGAGAAAGTTAAGGTCTGTTTATAAGATGCAGACTAAGTATGCCTAGATTTTGTGATGAGGAGATAGAAAAATAATTTACTTACATTCCTTTCTCTCCTCCATCCTCGTAATCAATCTAAACACCAAGCCTGGGTAATTTTTACCTTTTAAATAAATATCTCATGAAACTGCTCACTCCTTTCTATTTCTACCCAGCACCCAAAACAGTCATTTTAAGCATCTACCTGACACTCTACTCTTTTAGGGATACAGACAAAAGTTCAAGTTGACTTCCAGGTTCCGTTCAGTTGGCCTCTGACTCTGTAGGCAGCTTCATTGTGGAGGATTATATTTTTCCAAAGATGATAGCCACACATGGTTGATGGCCTCATCCCATAGGACAGTCTCTTAATGTGATGCTTACACTCTTGAGTCTTGCAATGCTTGCATTCTTTCCTTGAAACTGGGCCGCTTTTGTGACCTGACTAATCGATCAATAATGTCCAAGCAATGCTGGATCATTCAAATGCTCAGTGTTTCCACCTTGTTCTCTTAAGCACTTACTCTCAAGAAACTCGGTCATCAGGCTAGAAGGAAGCTCAGCAGCCCCTGGAGAAGCCACAGGCCTGCGTTCCAGCTGACGGCCCAGCTCAGCTCTCACTGACAGCCAGCAAAGTCTGCTGGGTATGCGTGTGACGCTTCCAGCCTCCAGCTGTTGAATCCCTCCTCTGAGCATAACCACTGCGCCTCCCACCCTCCAGCCACAGAGAGCAGAGACAAGATGTTCTTTATGAGTCCTGACCAAATAGTAGATTCATTATCAAAAGAAATCCTATTGTTGTTTCAAACCACTAAGCTTCTGGCTCTTTGTTAGGCTGATTTGGTTCACGAGACAACTCATCCGGCACCATATCCTTCCTCTTGGTCCTCTGTGCTCTGTCTACTCTTGCCTCCTTCCAGATCCCAATGCATGACACATTCTCTGTTCTCTCTGTCACACAGCTTATTTTAATTTGTATTTTATCCCTTCTGTCTGGAATGCTCTGCTTCACTTCTGATTAATTTTATCAGCTAATTCTTATTTATTCAGTAGGTTTCTCTCAAGCATCCTTCCCTGAAGAAAGACTTCTTTCCATCCTAGCATTGAGCCCTTTTCTTTTCTGCTCTCACCACTGTTACAGGTTTTGAAAATTGGTATAATAATTGTGAATATGGTCTATCTCACCAACTAGACTGAAAGCCCCATGAGGGTCCATCCCTCTTCCCCTATCAGCATAGTCCAGAACCTTCTGTAGGCTGTGACATGCACTGAATTCTCTCTCAGTATTTTCAAGCGGATGATGGAAATCATTTCCTCATTATTCTAATATATCTATTTCCTAAGCTGTCTTATGCAGTGTGCTAGCTTCTGAGGATTTTGCTGTGGAATCAGGCAGACCAGCCCTAGCCTTCTTGGGGTTTCTACCTTGTAGGACAGAGAGAGAAATGTGAGAATAATTCCATGTTGTGACACATGCCGTGGAGAGAAACGAAACAGACGAATGGAAGAGAAAGAGGAGGAGGGCGGTGTGAGTATTTTGATAGGACTGACTTAAAAGATGATGTTAGACTAGAGAACTGGGCAAAGATGTAATCCAGGAAAGGAGAAAACACAACACAACCCCCAGGGTATTGATAGAAACAGATGAACATGTGAAAACTAAAAGAACGTGGGTGACCAGAGAGAGGATAGAGGTTGGGCAAGTGACAGGTTCTTATTGATTTTATCCCATGGAAAAGACTTTGGATTATTTTTTTCCTTAAATGTTATGGGATACTGAAGAGTTTTAAATAGGGGACCCGATATTATTTTTTTCTACCTTATTTTTTTGTTTACACTACGACAGATGTCCCCATCCCTCCTCCTGCTCTTCCTCACCCCCTTCCCTTCCCTGTGGTCATTACTGCATAGTTTTCTGTGCCTATGGTTTATGGTAATCCCTTCATCACCTCTCGCCCAGACCCCTCTTTCCCCTTTATGTTTTAAGTCTCAGTGGGGAACATATACTTTGTTGGTGGGGGTGTGCAAACAAACAAACTAGAGGCTGTGTCAGTTATCTACACTAGAGATGAAGGTGGCTTGTGCTGGAGGTTTTGCAGTGTGGAAAAGTGTGCAGAAGCTGCATCTCTTAAGAAGATACAGCTTCTGGAACTTGCTGAATTCATGAAGGGGAATCTATCCCCTCGTGGTCTGATACCTCAACACCTCTCCCTTTTCTTCCCCCTGATGCCTTTTCTTGTACATTCCTATTCCTCAGTTTTCTCTCATTATTCTCCAGTCTCCTAAAACTCTGGACAAATATTCAGGGCCCCTGTAGCTTTTTTTATGTGCATCTGGTTCTTAAGGACAAAATTAAAGTCATCAGAATTGAGAATGAATCACCATTTGCAGGAATCTAAGTTTTGTAAATCTGCAACACTTCTCCTTGCTGTAATAAAGAAGAAATCCTGCTTGGGCACTTCCATTAATGTGTATGATTGTGTTCCCCCTTCCCACCCTTCTGAGATTAAATGCAATCTCTTCCCCTAATACACCCGTGTCTATACAGCTTTACAGGTGAATTAATTGTTCATTTTATTTGATTTTCTTCAAATGAGCTCCAGTTTATTTCCCTTCAATTTGTCTTTGGCAGATTTATTTTAAAAGTCTTTTACTTGGGTCTTTTACAGTATTTATCCTCTGGGTCTATTCTCTTTCCTCTATGACGGGAGGCTAATTATTCTTCTCCTAATGAATGTTCGAAATGTGTCCCATATGGCAGCATATGTGTTGAGACCAAAGATGCTGTGGGATAAAATAAGTAAAACTCCCCTCGTAGAGTTTCCCTACAAATTTTGCTTTGTAATGTGATAGGTTCAAAGATTCATAGACTCTAGGTTGCTATAGAGATCACCTTTCCCCGCCCCTCACCTTCCTCATTGTACAGATAGGAACAGAAGCCTAGGAACTAACTACCTTGCTGGATTATGAAAGAGTTGAAGACTTGGAGTCAGGAATCTTGAGAGGTGTGTTCCCAAGTTTGCCATTGACATTTCAAAATATCCTTGCATTCCAGATGAGAAAACTGGTTCAAAGAGAGAAGGGGATGTACATTCCCAAGGGCAGTCTGGCCTGGTCCTCCCATCCTAAGCAAGGCTTCTTTCTTTCAAAAGCCATTGTCTCTGTTTATAAATAGTATAAATCAAGTAATTACACTCATGAATATGTGACTCCCGTGTGTTATGAGTTCAAACAGTGAGTATGGTTTTGTTCGCCTTACCTTATAGATAGTAGGCACTAAATAAATATTGGTTAAATGAATGAGTTATTATATATAAAGAGCCTATTAGGTGTACATCAGGATAGCAAGCATTTTATCTATGTAAATTGGCTTAACCTGAAGCCGGTAATATTTTGGAAATAATAACGCCTTTGAGAAATGAGGAGCTGAATCTCAGAAAGTTTAAATAGATTGATAACAACCAGTCAACTTAGAGAACTATGATAATGAATTGATTTCAAAATCCAAGGTTTTCAAAATGATTTTATGAAATGTATTGGGGTGACATTGCGTAATAAAATTATAAGCTTCAAGTGTGTAATTCTATAATATGTCATCTGCATCTTGTGTGGTGTACTCACCACCCAAAGTCAAGTCTTCTTCTGTTACCACGTAATTGACTCCCTTGACCCTTCACTACCAGGTCTCTCCCACAGCACCAAAGTAATAATTAACATTCTTTGTGCCAAATACTGTTGCCAACGACTTTCCATGTTTTATGTCATTAATTTTTCAAAATGACCTTTTAAGTGAAGTTTAGTTTTACCCCATTGAGAAACAAAGACATGAGATTTTTGAAAGTCTGTTTACCCAGGTCAAACAGCGAGTGAATGGGTAAGGATTTGAATCCAGGTCTGTGTGCTCAGCCTCTGGACTCTGAACTTGGGTACCCCATGTTGTGATAAAGATCCAAAGCAAGTTTTTATTTTATAGTCTGACAAGTCAAAAAGCTTTGCGCAGTCCTCTCAAGTTATTGATTTCTTTAATTAAAAGAGAGAGGCATTTTGCTTAATTTTACACCAATGTCACTGGGCACAAAGGCAAAGTAGTATCGTATTCGATCCAAAAACTTTGGGGAATGAATAAGGTTGAAAAAAATAAATGACAGATGCTGAGCAAATGCCAACTTCACTTTGGCGTTGACAGATTCCTTTGAATCCTTGGACGCCGTTTCACCGCCAGCTGTGGGAGACGCTGAAAGTCAGTTATTTTCTAAAGAATGGCACTAGCCACGCCCCTGGCCTGCTCAAAACCAACTCCCTGGCAAGGCTTTAAATTCTGGCTCCAAATACTTTCAGGATCCTCTTTTTCAACCCTGCCCCACACAGCTTTTTCAGGTGCACAACTGATGGAGGTTCCGGAAACACACTGTACCTAGTACCTCGCTATGGTCATTGCGTTTCTGTCTACCTAGCCTAGCCTCTTCTTCCTTCCACTTCACCCGCAGCCTGTGCTCATCCGCGAAGTGAATCATAGCCTCGATGAATAGGAGGGCTCAATAAAATGCATGCAATGCTTGCAACAGGCTGACACAAAATATTACGTGTTGTTGATCAGAAATGCAAATTTAATTGAGTGACCTTTACTTCTGTTTGCTGAGTCTGGCAATCCCTGTCCACATGGGCTAGCTTCCACCGCATGCTTTTGTGATCTCATAGGCCTGGGCACATAAATATTGGCCAAGTGGTAGTTCATTACTTAGTTTATAGCAGATGGCCTTCTATCGTGTTCCATGAGTTATCAAGGAAAGGGTGTCTTAGTTTATGTTTTGACAGGTCTGGCTATTGGTTAGTGTTTTTTCATTTCCCCTTTAGTTGCTCACTAATGACATATATAGAAGGGGCTTTGTACTGGGGCTGGAGGAACAGAGGCAGAAGATGGGAGATATTAATTAATTCTAAAAGTGCCATAGAATTCCTCTTGTTAAATGCCCACTTTTAGGTTTTGTACTTTAATAAAATCATATAACTTCCTGCTGCAAATGGTGGAATTGTGGGGAGGAAATGCAATCAATTTTATTTCTACGCCTTGAGTTCAATGAATTATTTTAACTATATCATGTAAGTTTTTGCACAGTGGCTGCACAGTAATTATGCATATGCAATATTTAAATGAGCATAATTATGCAATTTAGGTGCCATAAATTTACTGTAAAAGAAAAATGAAACATAAGGAAAAGGAATGCCACTTACTGTGGTTTTCCTCCATGCCAAGCACTGGGTTAATTATTTTTCTGTTATTTGTCCTCATAACAAAAGCGTCAGGGCTACAGGATAACCTCTGTGTTGTAGATTAAGAAAATGAGCTTGTGAGAGCTTTAAGTATCTTGTCCACAGTTCCACATAAAGGAAGCACAAAGTAGAGTTTAAATTTAAATTTATCTGTACCTAATCTAAAGCCTCTTAATAATTTATCTGGGTATAAAGCTCATTACAAACTTAAAATACTATAATTGCTTTATTCTAAATCTTCCATATTTAAATGGAAACACATCTTGGAAAAAATAACAGCTATATTCCCAGCAATAAGAATGAACAACTGTTAATATATTTGCATATACGCTTTCTGTGTTTTTGTTTTAAAAAATGTTGCTTTTAAGGGACAAATGATTTCTATTTATTTTTATAAAATAAAAAAAAATTAGCCTTGGCTGATGTAGCTCAGTGGATTTAGTGTGGGCCTGCAAACCAAAGGGTTGCCGGTTTGATTCCCAGTTAGGGCACATGCCTGGGTTGCGGCCCAGGTCCCCAGTAGGGGGCGTGGGAGAGATAACCACACAATGATATTTTTTTTCTCTTTCTGCATCCCTTCCCCTTTCTGTAAAAATAAATAAATAAAACCTTTAAAAATATTAATTTGCTATGCAGAAGGACAACAGGCACATGGAAATACATTCAGCATTACTATTAGGGCATGCAATTCACAATCATAATGAGCTATCACTTCACGTGTTAGACTGGCTGTCGTCAAAAAGAGAACAAATCATGTTGGAGAGGATGCAGAAAAAAGGAAACCCTGGTACACTATTGTTGGGAAGGTAAATTAGTGCAGTTATTGTGGAAAATAGTTTGGAGATTCTTCAAAAAATTAAGAATAGAACTACCATATAAACCAGCTATCCCTCTTCTGGACATTTATCCAAAGAATACAAAGACACTGATTTGAAAAAAATATATGCACCCCTATATTTACTGCAGCATTATTTACAATAGCCAATAAATGGGACCAACCAAAGTGTCCATTCACAGACGAATGGATGCAGAAGGTGTGAGATGCACACACACACACACACACACACACACACACAATATAATACTACACAGCTATAAAAATGCTGAAGTCCTGACATTTGTGACAACATGTGAGGACCTCGAGAGTATTGTGCTAAGTGAAATACATAAGACAGAAAAAGGCAAATAGCATTTGATTCAATTTGTGTGTGGAATATAAAAACAAAACAAAATGAAAAACAAACTTATAAAGGCAGACAACAGCTGAGCAGTTACCAAAGTGGAAGCCGAGCGGTGGTGGAGGGAAGAAGAAATAGACAAAGGGCCTCAGTTTTGTAGTGAAACTGATATGGTACATACAGCTGTTGATTTATCATGTCACATGCCCTGAAACTTATATAATGTTATAAACCACTGTTACTTCAATACAACATAAATTAAAAATTTTTTAAGTTGTCTTTTCCTGATGGACTTACTTCACTTAACATAATGCTCTCCAGGTTCATCCATGCTGTTGCAAATGGTAAGATTTCTTTGTTTTGTACAGCCAAGTAGTATTCTATCGTGTACAAGTACCACAGCTTTCTTATCTACTCATTTACTGATAGGCACTTGGGCTGCTCCCAGATCTTGGCCATTGTAAAAAATGCTGCAGTGAACTTGGTGGTGCACATGTTCTTTCAAATCAGTGTTTTGGTTTTCTTTGGCTATATTCCCAGAAGAGCAATTGCTGCGTCACATGAGGCAGTTTTGTTTTAATTTTTTGAGATTAGCCAATCGGCATATGAAAAGATGCTCCATATCACTAGTCCTCAAAGAAATGCAAATTAAAAGCACAGTGAGAATGGCTCTCACACCTCTCAGAATGGCTTTCATCAATTAGAAAACACTCTGTGTTCTTTTCATCTATACATTCAATTAGTCTTTCTTTTCAGCCATGCATCTTGTATCATGTGATTAGATAAAGTCTCCACACAGTAAGTAGATATCTCACTTCAGAAATTCCAATTACCTTATGTTGAATCATGACATCTTCCAAAACTATTAACTTATCCCTAATTGTTTTACTGTTATTTTCATCTGTGTTCACGATCATCCCAGTGTCAGTAATTTAGGTTTAGACTTTATATTCTATTGTTTGCATATTTTAAAATTTATTAGTTGCATAATGAAAACATTTATTCTCTTGTGTGTTTCATTCAAACTGTGCCTTTTTGTTTTATTTGGTTATTGTAACACTTTACTGAATTCAAGTTCTTAAGTTATTCTATGCTATACAGCTATTTTAAGGAATCGTGAGCGTTTATTTTACATTATGCTTTTTCACTCTTATTTACATGGCACATTCCTTTTCTGTTCTTCCCAGGCCTTGGTTGAAGTTTGGGTGTAGATTCATCATATAGTTTATTTTCGTCTTAATTACTATGCAGTGCCTCTTGGTAGACATTCCATGTATTTGGATAACACAGAGAGTTGTGGTACACACTGTATATAAAAACAGGTTTTTTGAAATTTTATTTTGCATGGCTCCTGAGAGCTCTTTTTGTGTTTTATCAACTTTTCTATTCCTAAGTTAAATGAATGGGATGATAGGGGGCCCATGGTGTTGAGGGAGCATTGATGAGGGCAAAGTATGGACCGTGTGGCCGCGCATGCGTCCTGTTCTCCTGGGAGAGTATTCATGATGCCATAGTATTTATTAGATGCTCGATCAGCTTTAACATGTGGGCACAAGGGTGTACAGTTCCATTCATTTTGGTCATTTTCTTCTTCCATGTGTTCACTTTTCCTATTTCACTCTTTTTGCCTTAGTGGTGGTTTCCATGACTTCTAAGTTAGAATGGAAAACAAGAAGATAAGATTACCTACTAATTAGTGAGAATTCCCTGAATATTTCAGCTCACCACTTTGCCTTACAGATGACATCCAAACCCTCCTCTTCATTCCAGGTTCTTCCTTCCTTTTCCCAGGTACCAGTTGTTGAGTGTTACTACATTAGGCTCTCTCTCTCTCTCTGTTAGTAAAATGTCTTCTGAGTGTTTATTATTGTTTTATTATATAAGATACTAGGGGTGAAAACCTTTGAGCTTTAATAGGTTTCTTTAAATCTGTATTTTAAAACATGTTATTCTATCTCTACACTCAAAGTAGTAATTCCTGTTACCCAACTTCTCAACACTAATTCAGCTAAAATAATCCATTTTATTAGTTTCTTAATCAAATTCTGTTATTAATACATATATATTTGTCTTTTGTCTTCAATAAATTTCGAGCTCTTTGAAGATAGAGTATATGCCTTCTCTTCCATTTTTTAAATATTCCTAGCATCTAGCACAGTGCTCAATGTATATAAAATAAATGGTTGAATAATTTTACATGGTATCTGATCTACATTTAACATAGCACTTACTTTATAATACATGGGGCTTTGTAAAAATAATATAGAGATTCTTCAAAGACTTACCAATGGTAAACGTCCTCAGCTGAGAGCTCAAGCTGTGTGGGAAAGAGATTCTCTACATCATCAAAATTGAACATCATGTTCTCCAGCTAGGATTTTATTAAGAAGCACTTACCTGAAGATCTCCCCTCAAAAACGGCTTCACAGAATTTCCAGCTAGAGATCCTTGCATTTATTTAGGTATTCTAGAAATGTCTACTTTGAGGTGGGGGAGCCATTTGTAAGAATTGTTCACGTTTCAAGTTCTCACACATCATCTCTTTGTTTCGGGACTTTTTGCCCAGTGATTTTTAATATAATAATAGGTACAGTAACAACAACAATAATCACACTAACAAAGCATTGGCAACCCCAGTAAGAAAATGAGTGTGCTGATCTTAACAAAAACCTTCTTGCTGCCCTCTTTTGAATGTGAAACTCTGGCATTGTCTGTGTCTATTCAGAAGGCAATGTGAGAATTCATTCAGATGCATTTTTTAAGCTTCTGATTATTAACTTTCCAAACTTAGAAGCATCCCTGGTGGTCTCTTCAAATGCTGTGCCCTCTACTTGACTTTGTCTTTCCCTGAAAACAATCATGGGAGTGCAGACCATTTCAAAGTGAAATCACTTTGGCGGAAAGGTTTCTCTCCCCTTCTTTTGTTGCCTTGATGTACTACTAGTTTCAAATGCTTAATTTAAACTTGAAAGAAAATTTCTGATGTCCTTGCTTTGCGTTTCTAGAGATCTAATGGTACACCAGGTCCTGAGGTAATAATCTATTCATAGATTTAGAGGAACAGTGAATAACTTAACAGGATAAACTTAGGCTAGGTCAGGAGCTTTAAAAAAATTCTGAGAACTCTGAAAACATGAGTAAACCTCTCTTGACTTTTTATGTGTGTGACACCCAAGCATTTAATAAAAATAATTATTTTTTTAGTTTACCATGACTGAGTATGGTTGATGCTCAAAATACCATATGATATCACGTGATCGTTGCTTTTTCGTTTTCTGAGATAGAACATTGAGGCTCAGAGTTGGCACCGAACCAGATTTGTAAAACATAGAGCTCGGGTTTGAATCAAGTTCTTTTGATCTGAACACCATTATGGAACACATCCCAGTGATTAGGCTGTGCTGACTGCATAATTTAAAACATAGGAAGAAAATGTCTAGTATTTAAGTAAAGGCGAGAACTAGTAAAAAATTCAGGAGGAATTTTGTGTCAGGAGTGAATGTTTTGATAAAACAGCTCATAGAAAAGTAAAGGAAAAAAGTAAGAGGAGAATAAGGAAGATCCGGAGTGAGGAGATTCACATTTTTCCCCCCAGTTTTATTGAGATATTTAACATATAACATTTTGTAAATTTAAGCTGTGCCGCAGGACGGATTGATACCTGCACAACCCCCCCAGCTACGTAAATCAGAGTCACCTACGTTCAGAAAGTCTTGTAACACAGCTTCCTTTCTGGAAAGACCTGGCTCTCCACTTGCCATTGTGATGCAACGTATCTTAAAACACATTATTGGCTTCTCCCTCCCCAGCTCCCCCATCATGAGCTGTGGGGCGACATGATCTGTGCTCTACTGATTGGTTGGTCCCATGGCCCATCATTAGTCATTGCACTGGTCCTGATGTCAGTATTGGTGTTGCTACATCTGGTTTTACTTCTTTTCTGGGCCTGGAGCTGAAACACAACTGAGTCCTAGATGTTATCTTTAATTCGACAAAAACTCTCTCTCTGTGGTCCACAGACCCGAGGCTTCTTGTTTTTAAGATTATTTGATGCTGAGCAGAGCCTCATTGTCCGGAGGGCTTCATGCTTAAGAGAGGAATCTTGCAGGGGAAAAGAAAGCAGGTGAGTCAGGGTGCTGAATGGGGCCAGTTGGAATGAACCATCTGTCTCAGTTTCTCCATCCCACTTGCCAAAGATTTCCAGCTTCTTACTACCCTGCCTGACAGGTATGCAGAGGAAGAGCATTAGAAACAGAATTGCAATTCTGTGCAAACTCCAAGGCAGGAGCGTGCGTGGTAAAGTCATAAAACAGTAAAGAGCCAGGTGGAGCTACAGCCATGTGGTTGGAGGCTGGGAAGGGGTTTGCTTGGAGATGAAGTTAGGTACTGGTGACACATGACATTAAGTAAAACAGAATGGATGATAGTGGTGGAGCTTGTGCTAAACTGGAGGATTCAACCCAAACTAGGAACCTTTGGGTTGAACTTTGTAGCAGTAAAATATAGTTCTGAGCGATGAAACACATTAAGGATTAATCTTTAACAAGTGGGACACTGTCATGGACTCTGGCCAGCACAGTCTACCTGTTGTGGCTGACGACGAGAATGAATGCACAGGTGACAACAATCCCGTGGAAAAAAAGGGAACAGCACGGCTACTCTCTCAAGGGCAGAGTGCCTATGGGTGCCTCGGCCACTCCCTCAAGAGAAGAGCATCCTGACCCATGCCTAGACAGGCTTTTATTGTTTTCCTCGGGTCTTACATCAGAGAAAGATTTATTATCTATTACATAGAATATTATTGTCTACATTTTAGACATTATTGTCTACATTTTAGGTACAATCAAGGAAATGAAAATAACATGCAAAGGGGAGTGACGATGAGCTGATTAGCTCTGTCCTTGGGAAAACTCATACAGGCTTTGGATATTACCTTGAATATAGACAATACACATTTGTTGCTTTAGACCAGGGTGATGGAGTCTTAGCAAGAGCAAGCCTTAACAATCTGTATGCATTTTCTAGGCCTGATTCTCAGGGGAGAACTTGGTTTGAAGGTCTGGCTCCTGCCCACCACCTCGCTTCTGTAGGTTTTCCATACAGAGCTGAGTCACATTTCCCAGACCAAAACAAACCGGTCTTCTACAGGACACTAGCTTACATTTCCTGATTTTACTCAGCACCTTCCATTTATAGGAAAGGATGCGGGGTCCATAGAAGTTTGGTGTCACAGCTAGCATGCATCAGAATCTCATTTTCTAAGTGCCCATTTATTTTTCTTTTTCTCAACAAAATATGTGACTTCACAGCATTTTAGAAAAGGGATTTGGGCATAAGCTAAGAGAAATTCAATTTCAGGAGAAAGCTCGGAGTGACTTAGAAACCATGAGATATCATTGCGTAATCTAATGGGACAAGTTTGTTAAGTCCAGACCAACAACCCTAAATCCCCACAACAGAGAATAGATTGCCCTACCAGTTGCACGTCCATCACTGTAAGTTGTAGAAATGACTTTGGGATCAGGTTAATCCATTCCTTTTTCCATCCACTTCTGAGGACTATGCTCCCCCAGTACGAATTTATCTGTCATCTTTCAGAGCATTAAGCCTTTGGGATACATCACGAGTCTGTCTGGGCCTGTATTACATGGTGTTGAAATTTCTCTTTGTGAAACATCATGGTGAAGTGCAAGGGGCATAACACGGAGTTGAGTGTCCTGTGTTCTAGGGTCTAGTGTGGTTTTTAATTTTTTTAAAATTCAGTTCTGAAGAACAAACTAATATCAGCATTATGAATGCTCCTGACACATAGTGACTAATTTTTAATAATCCCTAATTATTCCTATATCCTCTTTAAGAAGTACAGTGAAGATTCTGGTGCAGAGTACGTCTTAGTAAATCTCCACGTCTCTTATGTGTTCCTAAATGCCACATACAGTGTGCAACATGATGCCTTATATTTAACATGAGGCATGGTTAGTTTATAGTTGGGTGACTGGATAGATGAGTGGATAGACACCCAAATGAATTAATGAATCCATAAAATGAATTTCTTTTCAGAGTTGAACAATTTAGTTAGTCCTGACAGACATGTAATATTTCATGGGGTCCGTGACAATATCTAAAATCATATTCAACTCTGAAAACATATGGTTTCCTAAATACTTTCTATCTCATACATAATGAGGGCCACATCACAGGTTGAAAACAATATTTCTTTTTAATAGTTAAAAGTTAGCCATAGGAGCAGTTGCACACATGAGATTATATGAATATGGGGCTTTTCTTAAGCAGAAAATGTCAAATTGGGTTAAATTTCCTTTAGTGATGTAGTGTTCTATAACATATTGCTATATCTTTAAATGGGACCTTAGGTCCTTATAAAAAGATAGACCTGGCAAGAGGATCTGAGAACAGTAAGTAGGTACCCTCACTGCATAATGGAGAGGACTGAGACGCGGATAATCAAAGACAGTCTTAGTCTGATCTTGTTCCTCGCTACCTAAGGTTCTTCTAGGCTTACTCGCTTTGGGGAGAGTAAACACAATTACTGGAGGTTTAATGTCAATGGGACAGAGGTCAAATATTAAATTCGGATGAATAGAGAACATGCTGAAGTTTTGTAAAGCCAGGTACACTATGTAATTACTGCACACTCCTCTAAACAGCGTCTGCTGTAAATCCTCAGATCTTTGCAGATTTTTCTTTACCTGATGGGTTAAATTTAAAAACTGACCCAATGCCCTCAAATCTCTGTTTCTTGTTTTACAAAATAGTTCATTGATTAGACAAGGTCTAAATAAATGTTCCTGCATGACTCATTGATCAAAATAAGATCCGAGAGCTCATTAACTTGGTTGTCAGATACATTCACTTATTCATAAGCCCCCTTTTTTTTCCTACTAACCTTTCACCAAAATAAAAGCAAAAAGCGTGTCTACTGTTGTGTTTCATGAAGCATGTACAGGTCACCATTTTGCTCTTTTCCAAAGGAAAATACCTTATTGGAGGATGAAGTCTCCTATATGTTGAAGTATTTAATAGATTATTGTAGATATAAATAAGAAAAAATGTTGCCACTTAGTATTTCTATGTTTATATCATTAATTACCAGCACCATCTAGCCATAGTAAAAAATACCAAGTTAAGAAGTAAAGGATCTTCCAGAAATTTCTGTTTGGATCTTTCTTATGGTATAGGACTCGCAGATAAAAGTTAGCAAATGTTATCACTAATACTTGAATGATTAACGTTGTCTCATATTTACTCCCAGCTTATATGTTTAGAACCTGTGCTCAGCTTGGGTAAAAGTTCTTATATTTGCATGCCTGGATTCCAATGTACATTTACAAGATACTGTCTTTTGCTAAGATGACTATATAATTTATCATCCAAACCAGAACACTTGTGAGAGGGAAATATAATACTATTGATAATTATGCTGAAACAAACAGGTGCTATACAACCAGAACTTACGATGCCCCTGCATTTAGCTGAATGAATGACAAGTCTGAGCATCACTGGTCCATCTTATACTGAATCCCATCTTTCACTGAAGAGTATTTAGTGCATTATTCTTCCAAGACGTCCTCCAGTGCAAATGCTTCTCCTGCTGATTTTTCAATTCCATGCATCTCAGGCTCCACTTTTGCAGCAAAGCTCCCTGGTCCCCTGGCCTCATTGATTAATCTTTCCAAGCAGTACTTAGCGTTTGCTCTGAACATCATCATTGTCTCTGAAATTGTTTGCCCTTGTTTCATATATGTTTAACTTTTATCTTCCCAAATATACCACAAGTTTCTCAAAACCAGGGAGGCATGCTTTATACTCTCTTCTCCAGCAAACTCAACATAAGAATCGCCAGCCAACACTGCGATCATATACTGAATGATTAAATTAGATGTGGTATATTTTTTCTCTCACACCTACCTCCACCTTTTTCATTGTGCTGCAGCTGAACTGACCTGCTCATTTTTTCTTCAACATGCCAAGCACATTGAATCTGTAGTACTTATTCAGTTATTTGCATGTTGGGCTCCCTACTTTCCTTCAGGTTTCTGCTCCAAAGTTACTTCCTTAGAAAATCATTCCTTGGAACTGTCTCTCTTATGTACAGTTTCTACCCTTTAGCCTTATTCCCTTAGCTGCTCTCCTTGCTTTATTACTGCTCTTAGTAGCTTTCTTTTAGAATGTCAGATCACCACAAAGATGTCATCCCTCACTGTTACCGAACAAGAGGTCCGAGGGAGGGGCAATACAATATTCGGCCCACCTAGGGATGCTGAAAACTGCTATACAACAGGGGCCCCTCCCAAAAACAAAATACTAATATCTACTGGGCTCTTCTGTCCGCCGCCAATTGGAAAGACATCTCTCAAATTTGTGAAAAGGAAACAAAATGTTTATTTAATGCTATTCAGGCCTAATGCCTCCACTAAAATATCAAAGTCCTTTAGGTTGTACACCTACACCCACACAGCACTCCCTTCTCCCACTGTCCCAACTCCGGGTACCGTAAATCAGGAAAAGAGCACAGGTCTGTGTTGCAGGTCGCTGGCATCGTCAGCTGTGTCACTGTGCAGGATCTCGAGTTAATCCAAAGTACCGTGGTACCCTCTCATGGTCCACCGGCAAGAGTCCTCTGCACCCAGTTCCAGTCAAAGTCTCTCCTGCTTTTCCAGGCCACTCGGCCAAAGGGGCACCCCAAAGCCGCATGGGCCTCTTCTACCAAAGCTGCAGGGGTCCGCACTCCACCGAAAGCATGTGGCTTTCTTCTTCACCTGGCTGCAGGGATCTCCATTCTGGCAAAGCTGCATGGTTTTCCCTTTCACCTGGGAAAGACGGGGTCTTGCACCCTGCCAAAACCACGTGGCTCCCTCTTTCACCTCACCAAGAGGGGGTCCTCACTCTGCTGAAACCATGTGGCTCTCCCACAGGCCTTCTCACTCAGGAGCACAGCCCCTTGTTACATTCTCAGTCCCAGCTACTCCCTTCTCCCTGGCTCCAAACTTGGCCACTGCTATTTAACATATCTATGAAACCAGTTAAAGGTTATAGATGTGTTAAATAATCATTCCAGAGGTTAGCTGCAAAACTATTGCTATGCAAAATAGCTCTCAATGGCCCGGCTCCATTCGTTTTCTTCCCCCTGGGGGGAGGCGGTGAGGACATCTTTTATGTCTCTCCAATATTCCTATACACTTTGAATTCTGGACACTATTCCAAATCTTTTTTTGGGGCCCCCCCCCCCGCTGCACCCTGTATCATCACTACCCACAACAGTAAGTAAGCTTTATATATTCTTCATCTATTATCATCACCTAGAAGTGTCCTAGGAACATTGAAGGTCCTCAACAACTTTCTGTGTTTGTTGAAAGAGTGTGATGGGAGGAAAAATATGCCCAGAGAATGGTGGCAGTGGGGGATGGAGAGTGTGGAGCAGTTTATTTGAGGGAGACTGGGAACCATGTTTTCCAGTACAACCTTGACCTTTGTACTTGAACTCATATCTGCCTTTTGACCTCATTCCTCATGATGTTGTATTAGCTACACCATGCTGAGTGATCACAAAGGCAAACATAAATTCAGGAAAATTTTCCACTTCTAGAAAACTTTCAATATATGTCCCTCACAGGGAGTTGAATGAAAAATAAGATCTGTTCTGAGATTCTTTCCTGGTTGACCCCCCATCCCCCAAAATGAGCAAGTATGAACATAGTACAGAAATCCTGTTTTTTGGGGTGGGGGGGAGGCTGGGAAGGGAAAAATAGACAAAAAACTGTACTTGAAAAATAACTAAATAAAATTAATTTAAAAAATAGGAAAAAAAATAAAGCTACGTTGGAATGAATCAAAAAAAAAAAAAAAAAGAAATCCTGTTTTTTCATGAGCTGCTGGGTCTGAGAAGGAAAGAGTATGGACACAACTGTCTTAGATACGTCACCCCTCCTTACGAGACAACTTTAGCCTCTGTTGCTTTAAAATAGCCATGGATGGTCCAATAAAAATGGAAGGCTGTAAACAAAGTATTTGAATGAACTTTTACTTTTCAGTACTGTCAGTATAGATAAAAATACTGCATCCTGTAAGATCCTTTTCTAGAGATCTAAGAGTGCATACAAAATTTGTTTGGCCATGAACCCACCCTAGTTTTCCTGGAAACAAGGAAAATGTTTGCCATTTTGAGAGTCACTCTTTCCCATCTATAGCTGTGTGATAAGAAGAGGACCTTTTGATATAATCCAGGGAGTGAAGACATCATCCAAGTTCATGCCATTGTCAAGTTCAAGGTATACACAGCTGATAAAACATAGACCCATGAGAATCTTTCCTATGGATTTGTTAAATTTGAGCTAGGAGGAATCCCAGACCAAATGACTTACCCCCTCTTCTCTATCATACTTACACAATTTCATGTGCCATTGCAGTGTATTGTTGCACGTGAATTTGCACAGCTGTCTTACATGTGTGTGAAGAGGGAGCTTCTGTCTTTAGCCTCCATTGCTAGAATCCAGCACTTTATTGTCAATCATTACATTCACAGTAAGTGTTTGAAATAATAGCCCGCCTTTGAAAGGGTACTTGCTCCACCAGTTGTCCCTCCTGATATTATAGACAGAAAGAACAATTATAAATCAAGGAAATACTGTATTGTGTATTTGAAAGGTGCTAAGAGAGTAGATTATAAAAGTTTTCATCAGAAGAAAAAAAATTTTGTGACAATGTATGGTAATGGTGTTGACATTGCAGTGATCATTTTGCATTACAAGGTGGGGACAAAGTAGGCTTACAGTTGTGAGTATGTAAAAAACATATTTATTCTTGTATTACTATTTTAAATTATTGTTTTCCATACAAACAACTATTTCTACTTTTGCCCTACTCTGTATATACAAATAGCAAATCATTATGCTCTACACCTGAAATGAATACTATATGTCAATTACACCTGAACTTATGTATACATATACATGTATGAGCGCAAGTGTGTATGAATAGAAAGATAAACAAAATAAGGGGGGAAAGGCTAAAGGGTGGAATATACAATATGAACCCACTTTTGAAAAATAAGTATGGTTCAGTATTATGGTAAGTGGATAGCGTAGAGGGTAGTGATTTTTGTCAGTATACTTATTTACTCTCAAGTTAATACATAATTGCTTGTATACATTTAGAAGTTTGGAAGTGAAACATGTCTCTGTCACAGAATGATGTGAAAATGACCTCTCTGAGCACATTATTCATCATGCCCATTCATAAGTGCTTGGTAACTGCTGGCCGGTGCCCCAGTATTCCAGGCGGAGAGGAGCGCTTCCTCCGGTGCTCCCCTGCCCCGTGTTACCTCTCTGCGGCATTTTAATTCCATCTGAAAGTTGGATAAACTTCATTCCCCAGAGGGGAAAAGGCAGCTAAACACACTCTAACAGAAGAGTGACACTGACCCTCGAGACAAGTGCCTTGGTGCCGCGTTACATGCAAATGTTTGGTCGATTCCGATCTTTCCCCCTTGCCGTTTCGTACTCTTTCTGCAGAAATACTCTTATGTTTCTCTGCTCTGTTGGGGATGTTTTATTATAACGTCTTAATTAAATGACATTCAAGATTAATTTGCATTTTAAAAAGAAAAGTGGGCACTACTAGATATCAAAATATTCCACATCACAATATTGCTTCACTTCATTTACATTATTCCATGGTACATAATCTAGTTTTTAGCATGGGTTAGGTATTATAGTTTATTTTGCTTTTTTTTTTCTGTTAAATATAGAGGATGATAATAAGTAAGTGTACCTGGTTAGTGGCAGTGCAGGGGTGCCCAACCTTTTGGTGTCTCTGGGCCACACTGGAAGAAGAAGAGTTATCTTGGGCCACATGTTAAATACATTACAACACATAATAACTAAAAAAAAATCTCATAATGTATGAAGTGAACTTCTGATTTTGTGTTGAACTGCATTCTCAGCCATCCTGGGCTGCATGTGCATGCCCACAGGCCACAGGTCGGACACCCTGTAGGGGTCATTTGAGTTCAGGTTTGGTAATAGGAATGCTCACACAGATTTATACATATGTGATGCATTTGTGTATCCTTGCATGATTTCATCATCCAGATGGATTCCAGGGAGGGATTTTAAAATATATGTATGTAAAATTAGATTTATGTTGAAAAGCACCTGGGGGAAAATATAGAGTAACACTTATGTTGTCATAACAATGGCATTGAGAGAAGACTCAAGCCAAGTATCCATCGAAGTGGCTCAGTACAGCGCATTTTCCTTGGCATCGGCAGGAGCAGAGATGTTTCTACTTAAAGTTGATTAGATAAAAATCACCCTTGGTGAATCCGAGTTAAATTGTAAACATAAAAAGATCTATAGAGTCACACACTTTTTCTTCCAAAATGGAATTACATTTGGCTGAATTTATATTTTTCTTCTGTATCAAAAGTTTAACCTTGCAGCTATTTGAACCACTCAGGAAAATATAATAAAAAGACCAAATATTTAATCTACTTCATAGAAAAAACCCTTTATTACACATAAGAACTCAGGATTCTTCTCTGTCCTAAATTTCCATGTGACAGTCTAGGTTATTATGAAAGTTGAGCATATGGGTATAGTTAGCTTTAGTGCTATGACATTGGCCGTGGCCGGACACTGATGACACTTTTAGCCGTCCATCCTAAAGACAGGTTTCATGGTCTGTCCCTGGGAATTTGAAAGCTCTCTCTTTTTTGATTCATCATTCTCATTTCTCACCACTCATTTATCACTTGACACTCTAACGTCTAAACATATTGAACTCATCACACTTCCCCAATATGTCTTTTTAATCTGTGTGTGTTTGTGCTTGTGCTTGCTGCCTCTGCTTAGCAAAAGTTGTTCACCCCTCAAGATCTGTGACACACTGGTTTTGAAGGATGGGGCGGTTTGCATGACGTAGACAGAAGCTTGACTTAAGCTTCAAGTGCCCAAAGTGTAATCTTAGCTTTGCCTCTGACCAGCTGTCTGGCTGTGAGCAAGTTGCATAATCGGTCTTGCAGCTTGCATACATGTGCATACACTCAATTTCTTCAAGTGTATAATGGTGATACCATAACATCTAACTGAGAGAGTATGCATATAAAGATATGTTCTTTCCACACGATTTCAGGTATTTAGGGGGATGTTTATAGGTGTAAGACCCCCTCCAAAGGTAAAGCCGGATTAATATAATTTTCTCTATCCTGCTATTTCTCTGGACTGATAAGGCATAGCTAGAATAAATGACAGTTTTAGTAAGAAAGTGTGTATGTGTGTGTGGTATAGACTTCAATGAATAAAGCACTGGGGTTTTTTGTTGTATTTTCATTGGTTTCCAGAAACACCTCGTGGTGCTCACATACTAGATTGAAGATGGCATGTCATCCAAGTTATCTGGTGAGATTTAAAAAAATGCACTGTTCATTTCCCCCACTCCCCCTCAACCTCATGAGATAATAATTCTGAAGGTCTGGTGTAAAATTGCAACTTCAGGTAATTTTACTCAGTTGGCCAAAAGTTTGTTTGGTATTTTTCCCCTGAAAGATGGATGTAGTAGTGTTTAGTTGTCTTTAGTTTCATTTAAAACAATTTCATTAGACTGTATTGTGACAGCAGTCATATCAGTGTGCATTTAAAAAAAAACAGAATTGGTGAATTTTTGTGTAGCCATTTTAATATTGAAGATTGAAAAAATGTGGCACTCTCAGCATATTATGCTTTATTAGTTGAAGAAATGTGAGAACACAATTGAAACAGAAAAAGATTTGTACAAAGTAGGGGGAAGGTGCTGTAACTGATCAAATGTGTGAAAAGTGATTTGCAAAGGTTCGTGCTGGAGATTTCTTCTTGGATGTATCTCCAAGGTTGGATAGACCAGTTGAGCTTGATAGCAATCAAATCAAGACATCATTTGAGAACAACCAATGTTATACTAAATGGGAGATAGCCAACACACTCAAAATACTCACATTAATAAAGTTATTGAGGACAATAAAAAAATGTGTCTTTTATGAAAAAAAGCTACACAAACATTTTGGCTAACCCAATAGTTCATGGTCAAATTGGTGTGGCCACCATAATCATAGCCTCCCCCTCCTTCTCCTCTTTTTATCTTTTTGAAATCCCTTATTAAATTTAATTATTATATTTAGTCCTACCCTAAAAGCTAAGTAAGGGCAATGCAGCTTTGCCCCTGTTGCTGTGCATTCATTCATTTGCACTCTCCTCAAGTCCTGTTTGTGTGACTTCTGTGGGTCCCTGTGCTACCTGATGGGTGTGCCACCTGCTAGGCATGCAATGGTTCACTGTCTTATGTGAAGGCATCCTGATAAGTAACAGGAATTCAGGCTTTACTGAGTCTTCATCCTGGGTAGCTCGTGGCTAGCTTCTGTGTAACACTGTGAGGTCTCTCTCCTCGCTCATTCTTCCTTCAGTGTCTCCAGCATGGAGATGTCATTGTTCCCAGCTCTCTGGATTCTTTGCGAGGCTTCAGGTGGGATCTTTACTGTCACGATGAGAAATTCACAAATGGTTGGTTATTATTTTATGAACAGCAATATTAGGTGTCAGAAACAACTTAAAGAATTAAACAAACAAGTGAAAAAAGATGGGATAAGTTCCATGAAGGGCCAAAATTGGGTGCTTAAGAAAAAGCAGAGAAACAGGATTTAATAAGGTGATTGAGTACATTTTCTTGAGGAGATCATTCAGTTGGTATGTGGAAGAGAACAATGAAAATGGCCAGAAAACCAAGGGCGAAGCATTTCTGTCAGAGGGAGAAGCATACCTTAAGGCTTGCCACCTGGAATATTTCAGAAATCGGGGGGCCACCTGGAATATTTCAGAAATGGGAAGGCCATGGTCTCACTGCTGTCCACCATGAGCAAGCAACTGAGTTTCCAAGGACATAGCGTCCAAGGCATGGAGGCTGCAGAGGCACCTGCATCCCCTAAAGCCATTCTCTGCTTCTGGGCATGACATCTGTCCCCTGTGGTGGTGGCCAGTGTTCCTGCCCAAGGCATATCAACTTGTCTCCTTAGGCTGCTTAAGCCAAAAACACACACCCATGAGACCATCTTAGGAGCAGTTGGTCACTCGGAGCTTCTCTTTTATTCTGAACCCCCTGTTAGTGGACCACTTATGCACTGGGGACCGGCCCTGCCCCAGCACCATTGGGACCTTTCGTGTGTGAGGGGAACTCCAGGTTCTTAACTTGTGCATGAAAAAATTCAAGACACAAGTCCAAGTAAAAGTGAAAGTAAGTTGATTAAAGCTTAGGACAGAGAGATCAAAGAGGAGCTCTTGGAGGTCAAGTGGTTGGCCCAGGATGAGCTGCCATGGCCCTCTGGTTCCCCAGTTGTGAGCCTTGCCAGGATCCTTAGAGTTTAGGACAGCAGAAGTGAAGTGCCCGCCTGCAGAAAGGGAAGCGTGGACATGCTCACAGAGCATGAGCTGGTATTCCTTACCTCGAGGGGTTTTAGCTATTATCTGTAGGTGGAAATTTTAGGGGACGTCCCAGGGAGAATCTCAACAAACTATGCATTAGATTTCCAGGTGTGTTATTTAGTATGCTGATGTATGCAAATGAGTGCATAACAGGGCCTGGGGTCCTTTCTGATCAGTTTTCCCTCCGTCTTGGATGAGTCTGGCTCTAACTGTTGTACGTTATCTACATCCCTGACTAAGGTGATTTAAACCATCTGCTCTTAGGCATCTTCAGGTAGGAGGATGGGGTCTCGTGATAAATGAGCTGGCTGTGAATTGCTCAGATGTTCGGCTGTTTGTTGAACAATTTGTCTCAGTTTCCTCACTCCACTTGCCAAGGAATTTTCCTGGTTTACTACTAACCTGTCTCACTGTGTCTTATTCTATATGAGCACTTTACATGGTATCACGAGACGGAAGCTGTGCCTGTTTATACTAGAAATGTCTTGTGCAAGTTTCACTGAATTGGTTCTTTTGGACTCATTTTTATGTATGTGTTCTTCTCCGATGGTTAAAAAATCCTACAGTCATATTAAGATTTATACTCTCTCCAACTTAATCACTATGTGACCTATTCTATACAGCATGTCCTCGAATAATGTCGTTTCACTCAAAGTCATTTCATTACAGCATTGATGAGGGAAGATAAAATCAGCTCCTGGCGGGGGTCACTATCTGTGTGGAGTTTGCGAGTTCTGCCCCACGTCCGTGGGGCTTTTCCTCCAGGTTCTCTGGTTCCCCCCCACACTGCACAGCTGTGCGCACTAGGTTCACTGGTGTGTCTCAGTTGCCTCAGTCTGAGTGCGGGTGGGTGTGTGAGTGGCAGTGGTTGGTGTCCTGCCCCAGGTTGGAGACCCACCTCGTGCCCTGCGCTGCTGGGAGGGATTCTGGCCATCTGTCACCAGAACAGGAATAAGTGGGTTGGAAAATAATGATCTGACTTATTTTTATTAATTTTCCTGAAATGTATATATATCTCACATTCATTGACTTCAATGTTTAATATTCAAAGGGTTTTGGGTCTTTATTGAGAAGTTTGGTAAAGTTTCTGTGACCAGAAATAGGGCCCCCAAACTTACATCTAATTTATATTAGTATCCTATTCTAAAATTGATTTTACCATGTTGTTTCATTTAAAGCTGCAGTTTCTGAGAACCTGTCAGTGATGTTAAGTGAGGACTTATTGTACATTGTTTAATGTGGCATTAAAAAGTCAAGCATAAAGTTAGTGGCTTGAAATAATGCCCATTTATTAGCTTTTACTTTTGTCCAAAGTCAGGACACAATATGAATATAATCTCAGGCCAGGTTTTCAGCAAGCCTGAAATCAAGATCTCAGTCAGACTCTCATCTTAAGGTCAAGGTGAGACTTCCAACCTGGGTGATGATGGGAGAACTCAGTTCCTTCCTGCTGGGGCACTGAGGTCCCACTTCCTTACTGGCTGTCAGCCTGAGGCTGCCTGAGGCTCCAAGACCCTGCCTGCATTCCTCTCCACGTTGCCCCATTGCTTTTCCAAACCAGAAACAGACATTCCCTCATGCCGAGTCCTTCTCCTTCATCAAATGCTGTCTTCAGGAAGAGCCTTGCTCTTTTTCAGGGTTTGCGCCATTAGGTCACGCCCATCAGTAACCTCTGTTTCTTAAATTCAGTTGTGCCATATAACATAAGCTAATCAGTGGAGCGGCTGTTCCACCATACTCGGAATGCACCCCCACATTGGAAGACAGTGGCAGGAACCGTGGGGCCATCTACTTACTCCACTTTGTCAGGACATCAAGGCATCGATTCCTTCCCTGCAAATCGAGGATGACAACGGTGTCTCATTTTTAGATTGCTTCGATGAAGAAACGAGAAAAGAAATGTAGAGCAATTCCTGTGGTCACTGGCACGTGGGATCTCTTGATAATATCAACGCTGTTACCCTATTATTACCACCACCACCACCACCTCCATCTCTGCTAACACACCCCTTCCATATGAATCCGTGTGGCATTCACGTCTCCCCCTTCTTCTCACATGAAGGGGATTATCTGCCTGAAGACACCAAAGATGTTCTTGGCTCCAAACAGATTTCTGGGGGATTTTTTCCCCTCCCTCCCTCAGGAATGTGATTCCTTGAGTGAGCCCAATGGGGCTTTCCTATGTACCCACATTTCTTCAAAAAACTCCTACACTCACACAAACACACATCGCACAGCATAACTCGAGTGAACTATTCAAAGAGAGAGAGGCAATCATTTAAGATGTGGGTTAAAATCAGACGAAACCGCAGCTATATCATGGTTGACCCAGGATGTTTAGTTCAGGGAGTCTCCACCTCCTTATATATAATAAAGGTACATTAACGACAACTGTCATTCAGAGTGGTTGTTTGAATTACAGTAAATTACTCTATAGTAATTTTCAGATCAACCATGGCTATTGTTATGAATACAAATCTACTATAATTTATCATACCACTTAACAAAACTACTCACGTTGAAAATTTCCAACCTGGAACCTTTAACAAATATTACATGTGCTATTTGATTTCACTTTTTTAAAGAGGAAAAAAATAGACAAGCGTGCCTATTTCTTCATCTTAAATTAAACTTTCCTCTTTCTAGTTGTCACAGGATGGTAACTTAAAAAAAAAAAAAAGGAAAGTATTCAGTACTTTGTAGCATTTCAGGTCTACTCTTTAATGTGTTCTGGGTGGAATCTCAAACCCTTTCCATCACAGGAGATAGGGGGCGCTGCATACGTGTGATTGACGATGGATGTGGCGTTTGCAGGCGTCCCAGTTAGCTTTTCTTACTATGAGCCCTCCTGTGGGTTGAGTTCGGAACAGTTTCTTCTCCTGAGCCTCCTCACCCCAGATGTGGGGTCCTTACAGAGAACCAGGAAAGAGGCGCAGCCACAACCATCGGTCTCAGCAAATGCTCTTCAACAACTGAAAACTAAAAGAAGGGTGTCAGGAGCCCTTTGCTATTTTAATGCCTTCAAGCACTTGAAAGAGATTTGGTGACATTCTGTGTTTCACTTGTCAGTATATCTCTCCAAGGTTGAGCTGTTTTTATTACACTTAGAGATAATGTTGCCATTTTCCTTTTCTCTTCTTTTCCTTTTGAATGACATGGAGTTATCTGAAGAATTTGAAGTGCATTCCAAAAAAAGCCATGCTCAATTGAAGGGTGGTTTTTGTTGTTTGATTCTAACATTTTGATCGTACAGTTAAACATTTAATGTTGCATTTTTGACTGAGTAGAAATACAAGTTGGAAACAAAGAGGACCACACCACAACACATCATAATCAAAATTCCAAAGATTAAAGATAAGAGAGAATCTTAAAAGCAGCAAGAGAAAAGCAGAGTTACCTACAAAAGAGTGCCCACAAGCTTGTCAGCTGATTTTCTGAAATGAAACCTTGCAGGTAAGAAGGGGCTGGAAAGCAGTATTCAAAGTGATAAAAAGCAAGGACCTACAACTAAGATGACTCTATCCAGCAAAGCCATCATTTAGAATGGAAGGGCAGATTAAGTGCCTTCCAGACAAGATAAAGTAAAAGAAATTGGTCATCATAAAGCCATTATTGCATGAAATGTTAAAGGGACTTATTTACAAAAAAGAAGATAAAAACTGTGAACATTAAAATAGCAACAAGTTAACAGCTATCAATAACAATCTAAAAACAAAACTAAGCAATCAAGCAGAACAGGAATAGAATCATAGATACGGAGATCACAGGGAGGGTTATCAGTGGAAAGGAGGAGGGGGGAGAATGGGGAAAACGTACAGGGAGTAAGAAACATAGTGGTAGGTACAAAGTAAACAGGGGGATGTTAAGAACAGTATAGGAAATGGAGAAGCCAAAGAGTTTATATGCATGACCCATGGACATGAACTAAGAGGGGGATTGCTGGAGAGAAGGGGGTTCTGGGTGGAGGGGGGCCATGGAGGAAAATTGGGACAACTATAATAGCATAATCAATAAAATACACTTTTAAAAGAAGGAATGCTCATTGAGCACCTACTTTTTGCCAAGCACATAGATATTGAGAACACAGCTATGTGGTATAGAGTTGTATTAAAAGAACAGTCTGGATCTACATTGTCTAGGATACCTTGTAGTAGCTGAGGGGTCTTGGGAAAGCTACCTAACTTATTCTTTGTCTCAATTTGTATAACGTGGATAATAATAATAGAACTTACTTCATATGTCACTAAGCTAATATTTGGAAAATATTTTCAAACACTGCCTGGCACATAGGAAGTGCTGTGTAAGTTTAAAAAGCAGCAATAAAATTGACACACTTATCTTCTTATTGCTCAGAGTGTTTGGGTGGAAAAAGACCATTCCATGAGTATAGTATATGATTAATGTGTTATCAAAACTAAAATCTTTATAGAAGTAACACATTGCAACACCAACTGCAGTTGCAACTGGGAGGTATGAAAAGAATAGTGAAGGCTTCAAGGAAAACTGATGCTTGAGTTGCATTTTGAGGACAGAGTAGGAGTAGATGAGGAGAAGAGATGAGAAATTCCAGGCATACGGAGAGCAACACAGCAAAATGGCCAGAGTAATGAGACTGTGGAGGGGAAGGGGGAAGGTAGGAGGAAGTCCCAGGTGGTGAGGATGCAGAAACAGCCACACACAGAAAGTGGAATGGATGTTTTTCTTCCTCTGAGGGTAGTAAAGAGTCACTGAATTACTTGCACCAGGAGTCACTGAAGTTACAGAGACCAGGCAGAGACCAGACTGTATTAGAAGAGTTGTACCATTGGCATGAAGAGGAAAGAGGCTGTGGGTCTGGGGACTGGCCAGGAGCCTGCAGCCATAGGCTTGGGCTTGGCAGTGGGATGGGGGTGGGAGAATGGACACGGTACCTGACTAATGAACCTTGAAGAGTGTGGAAGAGGAAAGAAATCTGGGTCAGTGGGTTAAGAAACATGAGGAAATTGATTTACTAACCACTACTCACTCCTGACATAGTACATCCAATTGTGTTGCATGGCAAATAAGGGGGAAAAATGTCATCAATTTTTGGCAAGATGGATGCCAGGTATCACAGTAGAACATCATGAATCCGTGGAATGTGGCATTCAACCAAGGACATATGAAAGAGTTAGAGAAGAGTGGAGTTATGAAGCTTTTCTGATCCACATGCCCGTACAATGGAGGCATTAAGGATTTGAATGAGAGGTGGGTACTTCGTTAGCTTCCGCGTGATTAAAAGCACACAAATGCTGCGCTTAGACCGGCTTTTAATGAGTCACCCGAGCTGTCAGTCTGGAAAAGTCACTGTTTGTCTCTATTTTCTCACCTGTAAAATGGCCAAAAGAGCTCCACTTCCTAGAGTGATGAATATAACACGTCGTACTATAATGTATATAAATTATCATATAAATTATCTACTTCCTGCTCCATGTTAGATCCTCCAATACATTTAAGGACAGCAGCCACTGCCACTTGATAATGTTTTCCATATTTGACCCATGCAGGATTTGAGTGGGCTGAAAACAAGAAGACATTTATTAAATAATATTGAGCTAGAAATTAAAAGTAAAGATCATAGACTATAAAAATAAAATACAGATCATGGAAAGGGGAATAAAAGTTGAACATAAAAGTCATCTGGGAGGATTCTCAACAATCAGACAAATGTTGCAGAACCAGAAGTGACACCCGGTCTCCTGCTTGCTGGGACAATGCACTTGGTACTGCACCAAGAGATGCACAGGTTCAGAGTAAACAGCCACAGCAGGAAATGGTCTGCAGTCAATTAACAGCTCTAGGTTCTTTGGGAGGAGAGTCCATACCAGCATTTTGCACTCCTGAGCTTCACTGTACTTTCTGCGTGGTGAGTATGAGAAGTTACACATGTGGTTCTATTTCCCTCTAAGTAGCCCTGCACTATGTAATTTTCCATGATGCTGGCATCTTATTAATGAAGAATTATTATGGCAAAGGAATCATTGGAGGCATTTTAAACTGGCAAACTAGGTAAAGGGGAGAAAAGGGATGTTTGCAAGTTGTAATTAGGGACTCCCGAGAGTTGGGGTGCATCTCATCTCCTGCTCGAGCCACGATCATAATGCGTATCTCTCTGGAGTATCCAGGTGTGGGGTTGGGGGTCATAAACAGCACTCAGCAGAAAGGAACTGTGTTGGATTTTCAGTGAATCAGGTATTCACACAGATGTTAAAGTTGGAAATGAGGAGGAGCTGAATCTCTGGAGATAAGGAGCTATGCAGGACTTAAAGTAAATGCTGGAATATTCTTGTAGGAAAAAAAAAACTCACCAAGTGATCAACAAAGAGAAAATGGTCACGAAACCTGGTAGTGATGAAGCAGAGAAAGCTAACTGATGCATTTATTCCTACTGGGAGCAGGGAAAGGAAACTCTTTCCTGCTTGTTGTAATTGGACTTGCCGGCTGTGAGTCCAGCAAGTCCAGCCAAGAAAGAGAAGGTTTCTATCTCTCTTTAAGAAACAGAAGGCTCACCAGTAGACTGAGACCAATTATAGGACTATCGAATGCCTCTCCCCCAACACCTTACTATGTATGTATCTATCTATTATGTGTCTACCTACATGCAGTGGGAGGGGGAAGAGGGAGGGAGAGAGAGAGAAGATGGTGGGGGGGGAGAGAGAGAGAGAACATACACTTGTGTTTTCTGAGTCTCAAGTCATGAGGCTGCATGAAGAAGAGCAGTCCTTGGAAAGAAGCCATGAGTAAAAAATATTGAGGGGGAAAATGCAGTTCCTGGAAATAAAGTGAAGTGAAGAAACTTGATGGGTTTCTTTTAAATATCAGTTAAATGATGAGAAAATGTCACATGAGATGAGAATCGATAAATGACCACTGATTTTGCCAAATGGTTTTCATTGCAAACATTCTTGCTGAGGTCTTCGGTGTACTGGTGGGGATGAAGTTTTAATAAGATCAGCTAAAGAAAAAATGCAAAGAGAAATTGAGACACGACATATAAACTTTCATGATGATATTTTGAAATGAGAGTGGTCATTTAATCATTTTATTAAGATAGAATAAGATATATCTTTTATTAAGATATTAAGATATAATTAAGATATAAGTTTATTAAGATATATTAAGATATAATTATCTTAATTATAGAATCTATATAGATATGGATATCTTAGATACATATCTATACATATCTTATGTATAGATATGGATATCTTAGTTAAGATATAATTTATGTACAGGACTATCCAACATTTTTGTATACAGTTGTATCAGTGTTGACAAATGTACACAATAGGGTAACTACTTGTGCAATTAAGGTATAGAACAGGGTCATCTTGACCCTAAATCTTATCATTCTCCTTTTACTCAAGGGGATTTAACTATACCCAAATTATTAAGTCCTTGTGTTTAATGTAAAATATCTCACAATAATCTGAGATTCTATTACAGTAAGCCAATGAGAAATTAATGCTGTTAATCATTGAATTGTTTTGTGAACACTATATAATCCAATTTCTTATGTATAGTCAGTAGCCTGTGAGTAAACCAAGGTAGGAATTTAGAAGTAAATAACTAGACACACTGATTTAGATTAATCACTTATGATATCCCCAACTAAGAAGTTAAAAAGTGGAGGCAAATCATTTGTGGGAGTAGGGTTTATTTACAAATCCTCAGAGACACTTGGTCTTCAGCTTAATCAACCTCAGCAATCTTCTGGTCATTTAATACATAGATGTGAACGTGGAAAGCATTTTATTATAGAGGCACCAAAGGAAAAATGTGTGCCGAATTCACACATTGTTTCAAATACCAAAACATAGTGAGACTCAGCTAATCAGCCAGTGTTCAGCTTCCCTAAAAGAACCTCTGTCTTCTCTTCAAACACCTCCAGGGCCGTTTAGGTGTTTATGGTGGCCAAGGGGAGTGTGCCTATATCCATTGTTCCCATTCATTTAAAAAATAATAGAAGAAAAAAAATCACAGCCCTGTTAAATCATTTGCTCTGGAAAAACACAAAGACAAGTCCTCCTCCTGGTCGTGATTTCAGACAGGCAGCCACCGCCTAATCCCTGCTCAGTGGAAGGTTTAATGCATTCACACTCCTCTCTGCTCACAAACCTAGTGGCAGAATGAGTGCTCGTGTAATAATATTCCAAAATGAAAATGAAAACGAGTGTCAGAAACAATGATGGGATCAGGTTTCACAGCCGGCAAGTCCAATTTCCACGAGAGGAAAACTGCATTTCTAATAATCCTTTATTATTTGTTTCAAAGAACCACGCGCAGACCTTGTGTATGATGAAGGAGAATGATATGAGGACGTCTTAGAATATGTCTGAGAAGGTAAAAGATGAATAAATAAATAGATAAATAAAGACATAAAATTTATTTGCTATTCTTACTGTGAAAAAGATCAAAAAAATTCACACTAGCATTCAACTTACGGTTCTATTTCAAATCCAACACCCCTTCTTTCTGGCCCCCAACATGCTTGCAAGAGCTTTTTACAAACAGTACACTTAAAATCTTTCAAAAATTATCCTTCAAAGCTACTTTTTTAGGTCATAACCATATGAAGCTAAGAAAGAAATGTCAGAGGATAAAGAGATAAAAGTCTGAAAACAGTAACAAAATTACAGTGAATGACAGAACTCAACTCCATAGTAATAAAAATCATACCGTTCTGGTTGAGAAAAAAATGAATAAACTGTAAAATCATATTTTCATAAAAATCACATGTGTTTCTGTAAGACATCAACGACCACAATAATGATAATAATAACATCATTATAATAATAAAGACCTTGGCAATAGATGGTATTATAACAAAGGGACAGAATGTAGAGAACCAAGTGCTAAGTAGAAGGGACTTCCATTGTTGTCCTGTTTCTATCCTTCATAGTTTTTGCTGTCGGTTATATCACATATACTTTTGTTTATTTATTACATTTTTTAAGTTTGCTATTTATTTTAAATTCATGATTGTATGCTTTCTATTTCTAATTGAAAAAGAAAGTAATAAATATTAAAGGTATGTTAGAACATAGAATGTAACATACAAACACTTGTCCAAATACCTCCTAAAATAGTCTTGTACCTTCGGTGGTAAAGGCACCCCTTTTTGGAAGACTCTGAGTTATTTTATAATTAAGATGTACTACATATAAGGCTCTTTACCAGGCAGTGGGAAGAGAAAAGTGAATCAAGTATGGTTTTTGTTCTTGTGTCGTTGTGTACTGGGAGAGACACATTATCAGATTAGACTGAATCACTACTGTGATCCCTTCCAACACTGACAATCTATGATATTCCACGTTTATGAGGCAAGTTGGAAGCCTAAGTTACAAAATACATAAAGTTCTCACCTTCTCAGATATCTCTGGAAGGACTTAACATTCATCTGATATTCAAGAAGTTGAAAGAGCAATTTATGAAAGGAAAAAAGAAGGCTTCTTCCCAGAACATATTATAAATCTATTAGATATATCAAAATTAAAGGTCGCTGAGTCAAGTGAGCCAGGAAGTTTATATCAAAGAACAATATTTGTGGTTATGAATGTAATGAAATCTTTTGCTTCAAGAATTAATTTCCCCAATGTATAGTTGGCTGAATAATTGGTGGGGCGAAGGCAGACAAGTTTTTGTATTTCTCAAATGCACTATTGGCCACTGCTCTTGGAAGGCACCTGCCTTTTTGTGGGATGGCACTTGAAATGTTCCGATGAAGCAAATCGAGCTTGTGATAGTTGTCTGTAAGTGACAGAGACTGGGGAGACATTCTGTCACTCAGCATCCAGTTAGAGTTCAATACCAACTGTTCTTGCCATCAAAAATGATGACCATGAGTCCTAACATGGTCAATGCTTCAGTTTTGATGTCACTGTTAAATTCGTCTAGCTTAAGACAAAGGACCCTCAGCTACTCAGTCCCTGAGGCACCCTTTAGCTCAAATTTAGAAACTGTCTTTCCATATTCAGAAAAATTACCTTTGAAAAGTACTTTCTCTACAGTAGTATTTAAAGTACAGGAAGCAGTTTTGTATTTGGATTCTATGAATCACCTTTAAAACAGACTTGTATTAATTTCAAATGTGCTTACAGTGATTAAGTCCAGTGAAGTGCTTTCCTGGATGAAAATTTATGGTATAAGTAGTATGGTATTGTCATTGGCATGAAAGAGAATTTGCTGTCTCATTTATCAGCTCCACCTTGATGTTTCCCAAAAGAGTTGTCCCCAAAACAAAACAGTCCTTGTAGTTTCTTATAACGGCATACTCAGTGTTATTCACACTACAAAGAATTAAGAGGATAATCCAACTCTATATGGATCACTGTGGAATTCCTTTTGAAGGGAAGGTGAATTCCTGGTCAAAAACTTAGAAACATTTGTCTAGACTATTTTTAGCAAGCAATGTCTCTGAAGTGTGGGAGAGAAATATTTGAAATTACTCTAGTCCTATATCAAAGAGTCCCATTTGATGGTTTGAGAAAATTAGTTAAGAGGAAGAGAATGAGCAAGACTAAAAAAATGGAAACCCTATTACTCTAGATTTTTGTTATATGTAGAAATCATCCTGGTTATTAAAAAAAAAAAGAATTGAGTAGAAAGTCCTGTGTTGTGAAGGGGAAAAGTATTAACTTTGGCATCAGCTGAATTTCATCAGCCATTTGAATTTAGTAAGGTGCTTAACCTATCTACCCTAAGCTTTCTCATTTAAAAAACATAAAAAAGAATATGTATTTGAGTTGATGAATGCTTGATACAGTGCCAGTTATTATTTTCTAGTAGGTGCTTGAAAAAATCTCCATTATCAATATTATCATCACCTATGGCATATTGAGATGAATTACTCATTCGCTGGGCACCAGCAGGACATATATTGAAGGTGAAACCCAATCAAATGATGCTCCTAAATGAAGATGAGAGTTAATAGGGGAGGTCATTGTCCTGATGATCTTCTTTCCTCTGCTGTGCAGTCATTCAATAGTAATTCATGCCCAGCCAATGTCTTCCCGGAGCATGCAGTTTCATGAAACAGTAAAAACTCCACTTCCATCTCCGCGAAACTTGTTCACTACCGTATTCAGGATTCCCCAAAGGCAACGTTAAGCAAGCAGAGGATTACAAATGCATGGGTATTTCTTTGCTCTTGGGCAATTAATAATAACTTGAAAAGGCTATTCAGTGTTGGCGCTCACTGTTTAATCTCTCCTCTTTGTACTATCTTGTCACTTGTATTCACTTGTTAGTAATAATTACCCAAATTAGTATGATTTCATTTTAGGAAGAAATGAAATCTGTCAACTTTTCTACGAGTTTTCTTTCTTGACCACTGTTGACACTGCCCTCACCTCTCAGAAACAAAATTCTCAAACTCGTGAATCCTAAACTAGTCGGTTAGACATTTCAAAGGAAATGCTTCCATCTCCATGATAAAAGTCTTCTGCAGATTTCCAATACATAAAATAGATGAAAACAAACTTGCTTTCTTTGACGGTAGAGGAGTTGGATGAGTCTGGTGTCCGACTCTCTAACCTTTTAGTGCATCAAATAATCTGCCATTTTAGCTGATCTAATGCCAGTCACTCCTTATATTTGTAAAACCACTGATATTTTTTAAGACTTATCCTTGTGGAGGTTATCAACCACGTTCCCCCTTCCCTCCGATCACTATCACAACCTAGACATGATACCGCCTCTCTTGCCTGTGGGAATGACAGCGAAACATAAAGCACCTTCATTGAGATTTGACATTCAAATTCTAGGGAAGAGAGGGATGGTCACAATTTTGGGGGATCCAGAGTTGTACTTGTTAGTCATCAAAGTAGCTTAGGTGGAGTGAGGCTTCCTGATAATAAAGTTATCTCAAGAGGGCGCTGCTCAGTTGAGTGTCAATGGAATCATTTTACCTCTTGATTCCAATATGCCCCAACCTGGACTTATTCTTAGACCTACCAGTAATTTGAGCCAAGGATTATCTTCCCACATTGTGGCAGTATTTAAGTATTGTTAATTAATTTGTTATCTATCTATCATCTATCTATCTATCTATCTATCTATCTATCTATCACCTTTCGGTGACTCCTAAAAGAGACCCGAGACCCACCCCTTCCCTCCCATTTCTTCTTCAACCTCCAGCTCAGACACAGATCCCATTTGGTCCCTAAGTAAGAATTTTCTGTAATCCCACACACTCAGTAAAAACTAGCAAGACTTTTTTTAAAAGGAAAGATCTATATAATATTGTACAGAATGAGAAGCAATTTGTCTTCCTAAAATGTTTCTTGTTCAGGAGCCAAAAATGTATACAATTAACTAACAATGATGAAGATTAATGCACAAATATAAGGGAACATCATTACAGCTCATTTCTTGAGATTACAAAAATGAATCATCTTAAATTTTACTTTGAGTATAATTTCTTAGCAAATGCCAAGCAACCCTTTGGGATGTTTTAGATAAGCCTGGATATCAGAGTAAAACAATGATACAGACACACTCAAACCATGTCAAAAAATGTACCCCTCTTCTTTTACTCTGAAGTTAGTGAAGACCATTTGTTTTACTTTTTCTTTAAAAAGAAGAAACACAAGACTAATTACTGGGGGAGGAATGGACTATTCCTGCATCTCTAATAGTCCAAAATAACCATGAACTAGTAATTTACATCATTCAGAGTTGAGACAGTTATGAGAAGGCTTATTAAGTAGGTTATTATTAATATGTCCTCATTCATTCTTGTCTCAAGTAAGTGTCTGTGAACATCCTAACGTGTGTTAGTAGAGGGCACCTTGGCATTTTCATTATTCTCAGGGCCCTACATGCCTAAAGGACATTAATTCATTTATTGTTCAATATATGTTGATTTAGTCCTTACTATTAGCTAGGTTGTATATTGGGTATCAAGTGACATAAAAGCAAAGTCAGACAGGGTTCCTGCCTTCATAGAAATCCCCACAGGATTCTATTTAATACAAGTCTTTCACATTAATAATGGAAAATGTTCTTGTTATTAAAAAGCTCAAAATCCAGGGAAAATACAGACAATAACCATACATTTGCAATGCTATTTGATTTATTTTCAAGCATTTATTTTGTACCTAGGCACTTTTATACATGTTGGGGATACAGTCATGAGTAAAACAGTTTCTGATCTTATGGTCCCATGGGGAAAATTAAATATATGAATAATTCCAATACCAGGTAGAAGATCCACACCTACTTCTGAGAAGTTATATAGAGTATGTTCTAGCTGCATACCTAACCAAAGTGTGTAATTCAGGGAAGGAGGAGCAGGGCGTAACCTGAAGAACAAATCCAAGCCAGCAGGCACTGAGTAGGCCCACAGGGAAGAGCAACCAAGTCATAGGAAATGAGGTCCCTGCTCGTGTGGAATGATAGAGGACTGTGAATGGAAGCTACAGAAACAAGCTTGGGCCGAATCATGAAGAATTTTGTAGGCACTGTTAAGATGTTTGGACTTTATTGAAAAGTAAGAGGAAGGATTTTAAGCTGGGGGAACTATGATCAAATCTGCACTCAGACTGGTTCTCTATGGAATGGATCTGGTACGGAAAATGGATAACATAGAAACTGTTTGCATGTTGGTTCAAAGGCACAGATGAACAGATGTGTTGTGGGATTATGAGCAGAGTCTTACAACAGTTGTATTAATGCATGAGCCCAGACAATCCCCAACCAAACACCCTTTTTATGATAATATTCATTTTTTTGAACATTGAATTTATTGGGGTGACATTGGTAAATAACATTATATAAGTTTCAGATGTGCAGTTCTATAACACATCATCTCTATATTGCATTGTGTGCTCACCACCCAAAGTCTAGTGTCCTCCCATCACCATAAATTTGACACCCTTCACCCTCTTCATCCTCCTCTCACCACCTTCTCTTCTGGTACCCACCATACTGTTGTCTGTGTATATGAGTTTGATTTAGTTGTATTTTCTGGGGTTTTCATAGTAGACACAAATAGTGGAATATCAGCATTGTAAGCCAGAGGGATGTATTCCTTATTCATATCCGAATGTTCCACAAACCCTGTTCCACTGTGAGCAATAGCTTAAGTGAAGAGCCAGGATGTCTAAAACAATTAAAACCATAAGCAAAAATGTTCCAGTAAATAGATATTCAAATACCATCAGTACTAAACTATCAATACTAATAACATCGAATATTACTGAGGTGCTACGAAGGTCATCTTAATTAATGTTCTCATCAACCCTATGGGATTCCATTTCCTTTTTGACTCACTCACTAAGAAAACTGATATTCAAAGAGCTTAAGTCACTGGACAAGTCATACAGCTAGTGAATGGAAAGGCCAGGATTCACCACAGGGCTGTTAACTTCAAACTTGTTATTCCCTCTCCTTAAAAGGCAAGCTTATTTTTGTGGAACCTAGAAAGCAAAATTTCTGGTATGTTCCTTACAGGTGAAAAGATACTGGGATAGCTTTTTTCTGTCTCTCTGTAAAGACAGAATGCCGAGGAGAAGCACCCCCGTATACGATGCTGTGGAAAAGGGACCTCCAACCCCAGCTCAGGCTGGGGATCAAATGTGTTTGAGGAGCTGGAGAGCATGTATTTCAGCATCATCTCTTGGTTACTGTCAGCTTGCACAGGAGCTTTGGCAAACATGTCCCTTTATCTAACAATGAGCAATTATGTTAAAAGCTCAGATCGGGGAAATATTATTATTATTATTATTATTATTATTATTATTATTAAAACTTTATGATGGTCATATAAACAAATCAGAGTTAAACTCCTGACTTATTGTATGTTTTATTATGCCTTTGCCCAAGGGAAAGCAATTTGACATCTTGATGTTGCTTTCTTCTTCTCTTCTTTCAAAGCTATGATTAAGAACTAATTTATTTAGATCTGGCTGTGATTAGTTGAATGATTCTGCTCCTTGTTGTAATTAATTTTCAGACACTTTAATTGATAGTACCTGTACTATATTTAATGCATTTCAAAGTACTGGAATAAGTAGGTGGCACATTGAAATATTCTCATATCCACTTCACTAAACAGAATACTGATTTATTCTATATCAACATTCTGGTTTTGTTGTTTTTTTATTACTATTAGGGAGAATACTTAAAATCGGTTGTATAGTTTATCACACTCTATATTGGAGAAGATAAGCAAAATTATTTCATAAAATAATGCAGTAGTCTTTGACCCGAAGGACAGGGATTGCTAAAGACCCACAGATGTGGTTTGGTGAAGACCTTGAACTCACATATGTATATTCACACACAAACACACCTGCAGATTTTGGGGAATTTATCATACAGGTATATGATTTCAAAAATGTTTCAGGGTCTACCACACTTCAGAAATCCTATATGGAATCACCTTTTAAGCTTCTAAAAATACATAGTCAGACAATCTCTAAGCCAGAATTCCTAGGATTTATATTTTGAGGTTTATCCAGGTTTCAAATCCAAGATGTATATTGACATACACTAGGCAATAGGAATTGTGATACACGTAATATATCTATGCCTTTCAACTCTCATAATGCTCTTGTGAGGTTGTATTATTATAGTTATTTTTAAGGTAAAAAATGTTTAAATATATGCGCTGATTATCAATTACAGTTTTCTCCATAATCAAACATTTTTGCTCTTTCAAGAAATAAGAGGAAAAATTGTTTTCCATTTTATATTTCTGAATTTTTACATTATTCTGTCAAGCAATATCTTCCTGACTTTTCAATTTATTTTCCAAGAGACATTTATACTAGAGACAAAATATGTATCCACATTTAGATTCATTTCTATTGCTCTGTTTTATACTTGAATATAATGTTATTGGAAACGATAAGCCTTTTTCAAAATTTCCTGGTATCCTATTTATTTTCTCTGAGGGACTATGATGTTACCAACTCATCACTCACCGAATCACATTAAATACCACACTGCATACTTTTGACATTCATGATGATAATAAAGCAGCCTGTTCCACTTAATATATTATTGAAGGATCTTCTTCTATATTATAATGTTATACCAAATATGGTGCATTTTAAAGTACTTTTAAATCATTCCATTTTCTTGTTGAAAGTATACTGACAGAAATGCATGGGGAAAGAGCATTGCAATTTCAATGTCACGTTTATCCCTGGCAGGAAATTCTACGTACAGGCAGGAGGAATCTCAGTGAGGTCCGCCTGTCAGTTATCAGCAGTCTGTTGGTTAGTTCACCTTATAACTTTCAGGAAGACTTTCATAGGCATTGGAAATTCATGGCTTGGGAATGAATGTAGGCAGTGCCGGACTGGCTTTGTTTTTTTGTAATTTAATGAACTAGAGGGCAACCTTTGTACCTTTTTCTTCAAATTTTGATATTGTAGTTCTCATTTGTGGAAGGATAGAAGGGGGGAACAGTGGGACAACTGTAACTGAACAACAGTAGGAAAAAAGAGAAGCTTCTGTAGAAAGTATACCCCTGACCGTGTTTTCTTAGACAAATGACAAATGCATAAGAAGCGATAGACATGTCTGTTCTACCACAGCTCAGTGATACCCAGTCTCTCACTCCCCACAAACTTCTCCCAGACAGAAAGGAAGTATTTCCCTGCCATGCTGAAGTTAGGTACAGTCCTCTCCTGGCTCAGGGAAATGGGAATGTGATGTGTGTAACTTCCAGGGGTGCCCCATGCTGCTATCTGTCACTCCCCACTACTATTCTTAACCTGGGAAGGAGTTGGTTTAAGGGTGTCATGGTGGACTTTCATCACTTAGACAAGCGTGGCCCTGGAGAATCTTTCAACACACAACTAACTCTGTGAAAAGGAAATGAAGCTGTGTTGTGTTTTGTCTCTAAAATTTTGGGTTGCTTGTTATCTCATTACAATCTAACTTACCCTGAGTCCTACTGCCCTTCATAATAGACCAATTTTAGTGTGATACTTCACAATCAAGGCTTGAAATAAGGGCTTCAAAATGCCAGAAATTTTAATGGAAAAAAGACCCTCTTTTTTAAAATAGGTTTTAAATGAAATTCTAAATATCCTTCCTCTTTCCCCCCTATATTTTAGCTACAGCTTTTCCAACAGTTTTAGTATCTCTTTGTTAAATGTGGAGACACTAAAATATGTGGAATAATAGAATATATATTTTGAAAAAGACACACACAACCTCAAAAATATATCTAAGTCTAAAATGAGAAATCACCTGCCCAATTTGTATGACTCTTTTACTTAGGAAAGTTACTCAACAAAAAGATCAGGAATGGAAAATTTTGAATCCAAGTCCATCTGATTCCAAATCTTATGTTCTTTTCACTAAAATCTAAGCCTTTTGCTAGCTAATGAAACCCATCTTCCAAAGTTGTTATGAGGATTAAGTCGGTTATCATCTGCAGAGCAACCAGCCCAGAGCCTGGCACCGGAAACTACTCAATAAATGTTAAGTTAGCTTCAGAAATAATCAAGATGCCCCTTACATTCTAATCAGGCACGCTTACATATTAAAGTTATCAAACGGCAATCATTATGGCCCTCAGTGATTAGTGTCTTTCCATAAGAGATCACAGTGCCCTTTCCAGGCCTTTAAAATCAAATTGCCACTTAATCCTGCATCCTTTAGTTTCAGCTCGCTAAAATATCAACCTGTGCTTGTCTTTGCCTCATGAAATAACTAAAATTTTCAGTGGACTTTGCTTACGGGACCCCAGCAGTTCCAACTAGACTGACACAGAGTTGTAGCCTTGGGGTTATGATGAGACATGCTTTCTCCGTTAAGCTTTTTGTTATTCCAAGTGTATTTGAACACATCCTATTAAAAGAGCATCTTTCCTTATTTTGCCTTTTCAGTACTTGCTGAATATTTATCACTGACTTTCTACTTGCACATTAGGAAATGCGTTTATAAGCACTTAAGATATTAGAATCTAATGTGTCTTAAAGATCATCCTAACATGCCCTTTGAGTTTGCACCAATGGAGCCGGAGGTTCACTAAGAGGAGGAGTGAAAACAATCTGCTGATTTATGATTTACAACTGGTCCTCTAACTACTAGGGCAGAGAAGGCAGATACCTGCAACGTCTGGGCAGAAGCAGAACCTGCTCTGTTCTGGGCATTTCACGTGAGTTCCAGACTGTGGCCTAGTGTTATGATACCAAGACCTGCCTATGTGAAAATCATAAATATAAATATGCCTGGACCAAAGTCATATGTAAATAAGTAAACTATCAAAATGCAGAGAGAGAGAGAGAGAGAGTGTGAATTGCTTTGGAGCACTCACTTCAGCTATGTTGTTCTTTCTGTCCTTCCTTCTCCCCTGGGATGTCATGAAATCCTGTGTAAAAGCTCATGTACATTGAAGGACTTGGCAAATATAAGCCTGTCCTGGCTTCCCCATTGACACAAGGGGCTTTAAATGTCTCAGAGTGCAACTTGTTGAACTGTGGAGCATAGAGGTTAACTTCTATGTTCAGAGTTTGGGCCCCGATGCTAACCTGCCTGGAATGCAATCCCAGCTGCTTGGTTTACTAACTGCAAATTGACCTTGGACGTGTTGCTTAAACTCTCTGTGTTATGGATTCTCACCTGTAAAATGTGACAATCTTAGTTTTCAATTCATAAACTAGTTGTAAAATATAAACAAATCAATACATGGAAAATAATTGAAGAGCCTGACCTGTAGTGTACACAGTGTACAAGAAACATAAGCTAACATGCATTATTTTCTAATTTATATTTTGAAGACTTGCCAGGAACCCTAAGCCATTTAAATTCCACACGCCTGCTATCTAAAAGGCACATGAGTAAATCTTTTTGCATTTGGCAGGTGCCATGGGCTGCATTTATTGTTCCTTCCACCACTGACCACCCTGGGAGATGGTAGCATCTCTGACTTCACTGAACTCTATGGTCCTGCTCATCATTCAGACTCTGAATCTTGGGCCCTTCGTGGGCTCTGCTAATGGCTTCCATCAGTGGAATTCCATAGACTTTAGACTATTGGTAACCAGGCCATGTAGCCACTTTTTAATGTAATCTCCAAGGGTTTCTTGGTTTCCCCATTCTGAACAGCTTGGAGCAGTGCTGTCTTTGGTGTGAAGAAGACAGCATTTTAAATGCAAAGAATGCTCTTCTCTTTTTGTCACCCTCCCCGCTCTAGGCAGCATCTCCCCATATATTGTGATCAGACAATCTGAACATAGCTTTCAAATCAACCCCAGACTGAATTCCTCTTCATTCTATGCAGTTAATATTTTTTTAAAGATTTTATTTATTTATCTTTAGAGGGGAAGGGAAGGAGAGAGGGAGAGAAATATCAATATATGGTTGCCTCTTGTGTGTCCCCTGCTGGGAACTGGCCTGCAACCCAGGCATGTGCCTAGGAATCAAACCATGACCCTTTGGTTCTCAGGCCCACGCTCAATCCACTGAGCTATACCAGCCAGGGCCCTATGCAGTTAATATTAAACAGAGATGTGTCATCAAGCAGAAATCCATTTAATTATGTCAGTGTGATATTATATTTTTATAGATCCCTTTGTTTGGCTATTAACAGGGCTGGCAACTTATTTGATAATTAGGCTCAGAATTGATTAATAGGTTTTGACTATTAACATGTAGATTTTACTATTTTAGCTCAACACATTGAAAGTTTGCTGTCAGACTGATAATTTGAATGATACATGCTAAGTGATTTGCATCTATCATTCTCTTTCCTTTACTGCTACGAACTGTGTTTGTAACCATTGGGTGGTCTGTGTATGCATTCAAGAGGTGCTTCGGAAACCAATCTGTCCTCAAATCTTTGCTTTATTGGTACAGATTATTAAGCAGTTCCACGTTATAGACACAAAGAATGACTTGGGATTCAAATTAAAACACGTTTAAATAGACTGCGAAAGCTTTCCTCAGTAGACTGACTTCTACATTAAATACCCAAATTAATGCACATCTCCGTTCTGGCAGAGGAAATGCTGTTTTCTAGACTCTAAGCTATAATGTCAACACTTTAAAAAGCATAAAGTTTACATAAACTATATTAAGTAAACTGCATACCTTATCACTGCATATCATGGCTGTCTAAAGCATCAGAGTAAAAACTTGTTTAACCGATTATCCTTCAGCAGTTATGACCAATATTTAGCAGGTCATGCTCAAATGGTTCTTAAAGGACACAACCAGTATTGTGTGAGCTGAACATACTTGCTGACTCATCTGATAAGGAGCTAATATCCAAGATTTATAAAGAACTTTTAAAACTCAACACCAAAAAAACCAAATAATCCAATTAAAAAATGGACAAAGGATCTGAATAGACACTTCTCCAAAGAGGACATACAGAGGGCCAATAGACCTATGAAAGGATGCTCGACGTCGCTAATCATCAGAGAAATGCAAATTGAACCATAATGAGATATCACCTCACACCTGTCAGAATGACTACCATTAATAAGTCAACAAACAGCAAGTGCTGGCGAGGATGAGGATAAAGGGGAGCCCTCACACTCTCTTTCTGGGAATGCAGATTGGTGCGGCTGCTGTGAAAAGCAGTATGGAGAGGCCTCAAAAAATTAAATGTGGAACTGCCTTATGATCCAGTAATTCCACTTCTGGAAATTTATCCAAAGAAACCCAAACCACTAATTCAAAAGAAAATAAGCCCCCACCATGTTCACTGCAGTGTTATTTACAATAGCCAAGATTTAGAAGCAGCCCAAGTGTCATCAGTAAAAAAAAAAGTAAAAACAACTATGGGAGATTTACACAATAGAATCCTACTTGGCCATTAAAAAAAACATTTTACACTTTGCAACAGGATAGATGGACCTGGAGAACATGATGCTAAGTGAAATGAGCCAGTCAGAGAAAGACAAATACCATATGATTTTACTCATAGGTGGAATCTAATGAACAAACCGCACTAACAATTGAAATAGAGAGACTCACAGAGAGCAGTCTGACGGCTCTGTGGGGGAGATGAGGGGGCGGAGGGACTGATCAGAAAGGAAAAAGGACTCAAGGACATGGGCAACAGGGCGATGATTGTGGGGGTGTGGGGAGGAAGTATGAGGGGGATAAATGGTAATGAAAAAATATTTAAAAATAAAATAAACCATTTATTTGTTTAATCATTTGTTCAATTCTCTTCCAAGGTTGCTACCCATTTATTAACATCTCTTTTTGTATTCACTCCCCTTTTTCCCTGAGCAGTAATATGTGTTTTGTACATCTTCATTTCTAGGTGTGGGTTCCGATGAGCTTAAGTCAATCAAAATAAGCATCATCTTGGCCCCAGAGATAAGCTTAGGCTGAATTTGTTAAAGGCCACAATTCACAGTGATTCTGTAACAGCTATTGCTATCTCTATATCGAAGGCCACACTATATATCTTAAGGAAAGCAGAAATTTCTGGAGATAAACTAGGAGAGAGAACAGAACTACCTAAAACGAAGGAGACTATGATAGTAACAATGTTACAGAAATGTTGGCACTCATTATTTTAATATATCAAACATCTATTGTCACAATAATGTGGTGTAAAAAATAACCCAACATCTCAAGGGCATAGTAAGTGTTGTTGCCTAAATATTAGAGATGGTCAGCTGGGCAACTCTCCTGTTTTCAGTTTGGTTTGCTCAGACGTCTGGGGGCTGGCGAGCTGTTAGCTGAGTACCGTGGCCTTCACTGGTATCAATGGAGTGACTCACCTTTGATCCAGGTGTCCGTGGTCTTCCTCCTGGGATCATGGGGCATTTCCTTCTCATGGCAATAGAGAAGGAAAGAGTGAACAGAGCCAATAATCAATCTTTTTATCCTTCCCTTCCCCCAGTGCTTGCTGACTCAGATGGCCCAAAGCAAACCACCCGGCTGAACTCGGGGTCAGAGAGGGAGGGTATTACAAAATTATAAAGCAAAGGGTCTAAATACCCAAAGTGTTTAAGACTTTGGGACCATTATTACAATCTGCAATGTATTTTATTTTTGAAATGCTGCATTACAAAAAATACCTGTTCCTACAATGACCTCAGTGCTATCTTGCTTTCATTTCTCATCCACAGTCCTCTGTTTTGTACTTTCTACTCTTCATTTCATGGTCACTATGCTTTCCCTTTACTCAAGCTACCCACCTGTACCTTTTGCTTGTCCCTGGGGTCACCTGATGGTGTGGTTTGTGGGGAGGATGATACTTGCTTTGTCAGGAAAACCAGGGTGGTATAGAGAAGAGGACTCCTGGGAAAGAAGTCTGGATTGTGGATTTCTATTTTAGAAATCTTGTAACTTCCTCTTCACATTTTATGAGCTTAGGAATGTGCTTACATACTTCATTCTCAAATTTCTTCCAGTGCGCAATGAAAGTCTAACATTCTCAGCTTGAAGATTATGGAAATTATATTTGATAACATATTTGAAGTTTCATGGCTAACATCTGGCTTCATGTGTGATAAATAATAGAAATTTGTTTTTGCCTCAACTCTCCCTCTCTGTGTAAATGTAGAATCCTATGGGTTACATTTTCTAGCAGGTGTGCAAGTCTCATGCCTGAAAAGAATTAAGCTCAATGCAACAAGCTTCTTCTACTTTTCTTCCAGCTCAGAAGCTATCACTAGAATGCAATTATGAGCAACACTTTCCATTGAAATACCCAACTCTGCTAATCTGTTTTGATTTTTAATTGTATCTATTACCACACAATGCCAGAGTGCTTTCCTTTCTAGCATCTGCCAAGAAAGGTGCGTAGAGGCAGGTACATAAAAGGGTATTTCAACTGTCTCTTCTATTTGGGAATTTGCCTGTTAGGAATCCATGTGTCTGCTCTCTGGGCCCAAGTTCCACATAGAGCTTCTAATAAGATGAACTTTGCTCTAGGATTTCTGCATTGTGAATGAAGCATTTCCTCACAGCCAAGGTCATCCTTCCTGCCCCACGTGCTAATGTGTGCTGCTCTTGCCTCCCTCCTATTATTGGTGGTGGAGTCCTTGGTACGTGCGATATTGAACTATTACTAATGTATGAACTGTAACATTAAATTTCTAATATAATAAATCAAATAGCATACATATGCAGTAGATGCTTGGCTGGTAAAAAGATTAATCGCCATGTGCAATGAAAACTAACTCTCTATAAGGTGAAATATTGCATGTCTCCCACTGAAAGACGAAAGCCTGCATACTGTGTTAAGCTAATGACTACTTCCACCACTCAACCATATGGATTACCTTTAAGACAAACCGAAATGAAGATTAAAGGCACGTAAAATCAACTCTCTATTAAAACAGTTAAGGCTTTTCTCCAGTTTCGACGGGAAAATTATGCAATCTGTTGCAAAAGCAGGCGCTTGCCTCCCAGATGGTACCCAGAATCTATCTGAGCAAACACGTCTTTCCTGCTCTGTGTAACAAACAGGGCATATTTTTGATTCTCTGTGCTTGATTATGCATCTGAAGACATTTACACAGGAAGGACCTTGTCGAGTTGCTGCTGATTTGCATTGTAAAACTCTGCAATGTTGTAATACACACTCTGAGAGCAAACCTGATGTTATGAAGTAAAGGGTGATGATGTTTTTTTTTGAGATGTACTATTTCCCTGGTATGTTGGTTGCCTTTTGAAAAAGTATTTTGCATGTGACTGATCAGAAAGCAAGGCCATGAGTATCTCACTGGTGGTAATCTCTTCTTAATGAATGTGGGACTATTTGTGTTTTTGAAGGCTTACTATGGATGATGTTATTGGTGGTAGGATACATGCTTTTAATTATCACAGAGGGAATTTTGCACAGAAAGGTCATTTTTATTTGAGTGGATGCCCAGATACGTTTTAATTTCTCTCCACATGTATAATAAATGTTAGTTCACATATTTCGGGAACACAGACTGCTGGTGAATGCTGTTGAGCATAAAGGTTGGGATACATTATCCTCCGTATCTTTCCCACCAGTTTTGCCTCACCTCTTGATCTTCTTTGTGCCTGTCACTCATTCTGTCCCTTGTTGGCCTGACTAACTCCAGGCATGCTCGCACTCGTGTTAGACGTTCTTATTCCAAGAAGATACTTCTCATTACTTAGGACTGAGTCAGGTACAGGCTACTTGCTTCCAAGTTACCAGGAATGCATCCATCCCATGGACTTATCGGAGTCCCTGCTTCTAAGCAGGGAGTCTACCAGGGAGATAAGTTTGTATTTAAATTTGTGGTTTATCACTCATTTCTGTAGCCCTAGCCCCAGAAAAGCTTGTGGCCTCATACTAACAACTTACGCATTTCTGCTTGTTTGCTTTCTTGATCAATTTGTTGACAAGAGATCAATATAATAACGAATGGATAAATGAATGAACTGGTTTAAGTAAGTCACAAGTGTAACGTAAAAGTATTTATCTAGAATTCCAACTTTTGCTCCAACATGTGAAGATCTTGGAAGTCATTACTCCCACCTTCAAAACAATAACAAAAAAGTGCAAAAACCTGAAAACCAATGACCTTTCTTGTATTCATCAGAGAATTGAGGCCGCACAATAAATCACCACCCCACAGTCGGAGAAATGGGCTAATGCAGAGAACAGGAGGTTACCAGGAGCAGAAGCTGCTGGAGCCAGTTACTGGCAGGAACATGTAAATGGAATCATTGGAAGCTGACTATGGACTAGCCCGAAAGTGAAACACTCCAGGAGCCAGACTACGGGAGGCCATTCTCACGTGCAAGGGCTTTACCTGCAGAAGCCCTACCAAGTTCTTATGATGAAGGCTGGAGAAAAACCTCCTCAAGTTTGGCCAGGGTGCAAGGAAAAGTAACCAAGGGCCAAGTAACCGTTTTTAAAACATTCCCAAGGAAAAAGAAACCAGTTTTGAAATATTTCCAGAACTTGAGCTAACACATAGGCATTCTTACCCTGGCCGAGTGGCTCCGTTGGTTGGAGAGTTGTTCCTCACGTCAAAAGTTTGTGGGCTTGATTCCCAGTCAGGACACATACCTAAGTCGTGGGTTTGAGCTCCAGGGGCAGGTATAGGAAGCAACTGATCAAAGTGTCTCTTTCACATTGATGTCTCTCTCTCTCTCAAATGAATACACATATCCCTGGGTGAAGATTAAAAGATAATAATAATAAATAAAACAAAGGCCTACCCAGCAAAGGAAAAGAACTCATTAGAGCTTTATTTGACTTGCTTGACACCAGCAGGAGGTTTAAGCCAAAGGCCCTGCAGCCAAGTTGAACTCTTGTGCCCCTCGCCCCACCCCTACTGCAGTAAAAACCCAGACCCCGTCTCCTTCCCTGGGTCTCTCGAGCCATTTTGGACCAGCTTGAGAGGACTTCCCTGTTCTTCCTAGACATCTTCGTTACATAGGTAATAAATCTTTTTATACACACTTGGTGTGTGTGTGGAGGGTGGGGGTGTCCCTCCCGTGTTTGCAGGGCAACTATGACAGGTGTTCTTAGCACAGTCGATCCGTATTAAATTGTGGAAGACTGAGTTTCTGCCCTGCTCCAGGGTGAGCCTGACCCCTCACCCAGAACTCTGTGTACCGGTTGTGGCATGATTACTGCTTTGCGCCAGGAAAATGCTCCCAGCACCCCTGAAACAGGAAGAGAAGAGGTAGGGTATGCGGAACACATTATGACATTTGGCCAGGTGAGAGAAAAAGGAGGGCAAACGCAGTGATTTTAATTAATGAGAAAGAAGTCAAGAGAATTTGGCAAGTGACTGAATGTGTTTATGGTACCAAAGACTGAATGATAAAGGGAGAGAACTGAGGAAGAGAAAAGAATCGATGACAACACCAGGATTTCAATGTTGGGTGATTAGTCTTAGGAAGCCAGGAAGAAGACATGATCTGTGGGAAATTTTTTCTTTAAATATCTTGACTTGGATCTTGAGATGGTTTACCCAATTAGAAATAACTGGATGATCATTGAAACTAGAAATATCCAGCAGAAGTCTGGAGATGGGAATCTTCTCCATAATGGTAGAAGAAATATCATCAGATAAAGTTCTCAAGGGTAAAAGCTTAGAGAGAAAAGAAGAGGGTGTGGGAATTTTTACATAATGTAGACATACACCAGGAAAAAAATACTGAAGTGATTAAAAGGAGCGTTGAAATACTTCAGCAGCAAAATACAGTTTCTTTAGAACCATATAGATCATCAACACCAATACGGACTATCAACACCAGATTGCATTCTTCCAAAAGATCAATTATTTCAACATACTGAAGAGTATGAAGTGCTGATGCAAAATGTCATTGACTGGAATTATATTTTATTTATTGAATTCATTCAATTATGATACCATAAATTCTGAATGTTGCCGATAGGGTTTGTAAAATGATCGGGCTATTGAACCATTCTGGTCAAAGAGGCTAAGAGAAGGAAGAAGATTTATAATTTCATGGTTGAATGATGTAACTACTATTAATGTGATTAGTCATTATTAAGGTAACACCCTGTGCTGAAAACAGTAGTAATTCTTTAGGGGCATGGGACATTTTTGTTCCCTCTAAAATGTTTTCATACATTAAATGTGTCACAAATCCTCAAGTAAAGGATTCATGCCTGTTTTTCTCTTTGGTGTACTTGAACTTTAAAAACTATTGTCCTTGGAATATTGTTCTGAAAAGATAACTAAATCACATAGAGATGACTGCATAAAAATGAAGGCATTAAAAAGGAATTTGAGGCACATTTTACTTAGCCCTGAATACTAAATAAAAGAACAGTGAATCGGTTTGATGTTTCTGTTTGACTTGTATAAATATCTTTAAAAAGAAGAAAATATGACCTCCCTAGGAGACATAGTCAGATGCTAGGTGAACCAGATTGTCATGGAAAATGACAACTAGGTATTTTTGCATGACTTAAAATTGTCAGGTATTACAGTTAATAATGAATGGTGGAAAATTCACAAATGAATGAAGGAACGGAATAAATGATATATGTGTACATGCATGTATATATATACCATATATGTATATATATATCAGTTATATATGTAACAGTTAATTTTTTCTTCTTGAGAATATTTTACCATGTCCTTTTGAACATATATAATTTGAACATGTTCTGTGTGTCAGAAATACAATGATGAAAGACTGATATAGTCTCCTGAAGCCTGGAAAACATATATAATTATCTTTATAGCAAGAAAGGTATCATGATACAGATGATGCTTCTTCCTGGTTGCCTTGGGTGGTGATAGAGATGATCTACTTGTTTTTATGGACTTTTGGGAATGGCAAGGGCTGAGTGCATGTGGTAGACCAAGATTTGTCTTTTTGCTTATGTTCTACCATGATGAAGAAGGGAAATCTCATTACACAGATAAACAGCTATAAACTTCATTTTCTTATAAGGAAGTTGATTCAATTCCATTTGGAGCCATCAAGCCCTCAGAGACTTGGGGTTGATGTACCTCGATAAACATGGCTGATCTATTGTCAAAAGTGGAGCTGAAAGGAACTCTCGTATGGACATGTAGGGACCTGCAGATTTGTTCATTTCTATGGAAGCTACTTATAATTCTGCCATTTATGAAGATTAAACAAATTATTAAACAATTGTTAAAACCCATTTTCCTCTTCCTTCCATCCTGTAGTTAAGGGCTTTTTCTCTCTCCCCTTTTACTTTGTAGGCCAAATCAGAGGTATTATACATCCATCACCCTTTATTGCATATATTATATCATAGAGTCATTGCAACAGCATCTGCTGAGTCTGTAGATGGAATGTAAATCATACAGTTCAGTGAGAGCTATGAGGAGTTTATATTTCTAACACTATACATTTCTCACTTATAGGATGAATGTTTCTATGGTAATATATTGCACATTACATTTCTGTAGCAAGGCACAATAGTTACTTGGAATTTGAAGTACTAATGTGTAAGAGGTATCACTTTTATTGCCCAGCTATACAAACAATTACAGAGATTATTTGCTGTAGGCCTTGCTCATAAATGATATTCAGGAATTTGTCTAAAAGCATAAGACTTTAACAATACTTTTTATATTGTTTGTGTCTAAATATTGAAGTCAAATTTCTTGAGTGTGCTAGTTCTTTGAATTTTATTAAACATGTGTAAAAATGTAATTTTTTTTGTTCTGAACCTAAAAGTTTTCATCTGCTCTCTATTTCTTAATAGAAAAGAAACCTCTTTTCATATTAGTTGGGCCATAACTTCAAAAAACTGATAAAAGTATTTTCCCACAGTTTGAGCTTTCTGAATTTTCTTCTTTTAAAGTATGCCATTAAAATCATGAGTCCATATGATTATTTGTCAAAAATTGATTAGTCTACCTAATCTGGTCACCCCAGCTGGATAACTGACTCCAGAGAATAACTGCTTAGTAAAGTGTCTATTTTTCTTAATTAATTATGTTTCTTACTCTATCTTTCCCCTATGAGTAAATTAAAAATTAGTGTTTTTCCTCTTTAAAATTAATTTGCTTCAATTTTTAAATAGAAGTTGAGCCCTAGCTGGTGTGGCTCAGTGGACTGAGTGCCAGTCTGTGAATCAAAGGGTCATCAGTTTGATTCCTGGTCAGGGCACATGCCTGGGTTGTGGGCCAGGTCCCCAGTGGGGGCATGTGAGAGGCAGCCATACATTAATATTTCTCTCCTTCTCTTTCACCCTCCTTTCCCCTCCCTCTGAAAATAAATAAATAAAATAAATAAAAAAAAGTAGAAGTTGACAGGTAATTGTAAAAAAGCAAATAGTAAATGCAGATGTGAGAATAAAAATATAATTTCATTAGATTTATTGGTTGATATGCCTAATGAATCCCTTATAGTTTATACTGTGAATTAGATAAAGAATATCAAAAAGCTCAATGGCTATTTTGAAAAACTAAACAAACTGTAGATCTAAACAAAGATATTTCATACATATAGCTATTTATAAATATTAAATAGATTGAGAATTTACTATTAAATGAGCTATTAACTCCACTAAATAAACTCATTTCCCATTAATTAACTTATTCCAAAAACTATTTTGAGTTATTTATTTCTTTTTAAAAATATTTTACTTATTTATTTTTTAGAGACAGGGAAAGGGAAGGAGAAAAAGTGGGAGAGAAACACCAATGTGTGGTTGCCTCTCATATGTCCCCTACTAGGGACCTGGCCCGCAACCCAGGCATGTGCCCTGACTGGGAATTGAACCAGTGACCATTTGCTTCACAGGCCCATGCTCAATCCACTGAGCTACACCAGCCAGGGCTGAGTTATTTATTTCTAAATTCCATTCCCAACTCTTGCAAATCCTGCGACTTTTCTTACTAACCCATCACATGATACTGCACTTTATGCTTTGGCCCCAGTTAGTAGAAGTTTTCTTTCTTTACATAGATGCTTAGGATGGATCCGTTGCCATCAAAAGGCATGTGTGTTAATGGAGGTGGTAACTACCTTAAAGACATTCATGCATACACACTTCCCATATTTCATGATAAAAAGAATACTATGACACTTTACAAGTACTATTTGTAACCAGTACTGAAGAAGATTCTAACTGGCCATGCTACAGTCACGTGTCCACGTCTGGTCCAGGGGCCGTGGACAGGACACAGGGCACTGTAACTGGCGCAGTGCAGGGAGATGTGTCCGCATCACAGCCTGAGGACCAGGATGCACTGCCAAAAGGGATGTGCCTTTGTGGGGCAGCCAGGGACAGAGTGGCATTACCTCACCAGTGGCATTTTCTCACTAAGTTCTACCAGTGCTCATTTGATTAAGAGTTTGCCCCAATGAAGTCAAAATAAAATGAATTTTCGGTGATTCCAAATATTTGGTAGATTGGCATAATGCTAAAAAAACCCAAAGCAAATGAATAAACAAAGAAAAGGGAAGGCCATTTTTCAGGCTTACATGTTGCTAAAAGAAGAGAACAATCAGAAGGAACAGAGTTGAAGAGGGGCTGATTAAACACCACTCGAAATTCTGTATTCATCACGGGACTTGTGTACAATCCATAGGCTGTGTTTTAGGCCAGAACCTGTTTCCATAGCCTGCTAAAACAATTCAGCATCGTCATTTTGAGAAATTAAAGGCAGACAAACAACAAAACATAGCATGTCTATAAAATAAATAGAATCAAAACGTAATCCTGGCCTCAGGTGATGATAGATGCAAGAATGTCATCGAGTCAGGGGCACGGGAAGACCGCCATTGAAGCTACATCTTTTGCAGATGTTAAAGATTTGTAAACAGGCTTCAGGAGCAGCATAGCCTGCCCCTGAATTAGCTTTGCCAACCAGATTGCTCAAGATGAAGGAAAGAAAAATAGAATGCCTGAGCCACCCAGGGGACTTCGCAATGGCAGGGTTGTGAAGTATGTTTGCTGGTACAGATCACTACACGGGATAAACCCGGTTTTATGTTTCTATTTACATATTAATTGTAATGCAACTATGGTGTAATTAGGGAGGCTCAATACAACGTTGTAGAAAAACACCTACTGCATAAACAATAAGTGTTGGGACTTGGAGGATTGGTACAAAGTTTACTTAAAAATGTTGTCACAGTTCTTGTCTCTTGATTTTATTCATGCATAGTTTCCATTTCAATGATTGACTTATTTCTCATAAATTAAAACGAAGCTACTTTAGGCAGCAATAATCTTTTATTCCATTATAATTTCACATGGAAAAAATCTTCTTGAAGGCATCAGACATTATAGTTAGCGACTCCTTTTTTTTTGCTAACAAAGGAGCAGGATAAAGGAAATCGCTGTCACAGGAGGTTGAAAATTATTTGTTTTATGCATGAAAATTAGAGTAGTATCATACTAAATTGATATGTTAAATTCTTTAGAGATTCAAGAGGTGAATATTTAGGATTTCAAACATTAAAACAAGTGTGTCGAGGAATTAGAACTAAACCTTTACATAAATACAATACGTAACTTGTAAATACAAATATGAACTTATTTATTGACCTTTCCAAATTGACTTTGTTATTCAAAAGAGTCAGTATTCATGGGGAAGAGAGAGTTTGTTTTAAAACAGAATTTTTTAATGTATTTCAAATATGAACCAATATAACTTAGTACACATATGAGCTTGGGGGCAAAGGAGCTGCTGGGTGGTTATTTTCCTAGTGATAGTGGGAAGCAGAAGAATAGGAAGTGTGAAGCTATTCAGTTGAGGAAGAGGGACATGGAAGACATGTATCTCTTTCTTGGTTTTAATTATTTTTCCCTATTTTATTCTTTTCCATTAATTTTCTTCTCTTTCTCTTCCATTATTTTTATCTCTTACCTTTTTTTCTGTATCTTTTTCTCAAAATTTAATAATAGTATAAAATATCTATCATGTAATATCCTTTCAATGCACTTACAATCAGTAGAGTCCATCCAATACACTTACAATGAGTAGCTACAGAAAATTCGAGGTTTGGTGGGAGAACATAAAAATATTTACTGTGAAGAAATATTAGGAATGACAGTATGGTCATGTTGCCATTTCTGTCCCACTCTGTCAAATCGCCCCTTCGTTCAGTCAGTACAATGGCCTTTACAACAGGAGATCATACACATTTTGGGTCCTGGGCTTCACGAATAATGTGCTGAAGTCTAAGGACCCCTTTCCAGGATACTCAATAAATACAAAAAAGAAAATACATAGGATTACAAAAGAAACCAATGATGTCAAGTGCATTGATCAAAATAATTAAAAATGCAAATAGGAATTTAATCATATGCATTATTATTATTTTTTAAATCCTCATCCAAGAATGTTTCTTCATTGCTTTTACAGAGAAAGGAGAGAGAGAAGCATGGATATGAGAGAGAAACATCATCTAGTTGTCTCCATACCTGGATCAGGGAATGTGCACACCTGGGGATCGAACTGGTAACATAGGTATGTGCCCTGACTGGGAATTGAACCCTCAACCTTTTGGTTATGGGATGACACTCCAACCAACTAAGCTACACAGGCTAGGGCCATATACATTATTTTTTAACTGAAGTATTACGTAATGTAGTCTAGCTGTGATAGCAGTTGTAATTTTAGAATAATAACAGCAATCTTTATAACTATCTACACATGTGCAATTTAAAAGGAAGAACACAGATATAAAAACATCAGTGGTTTTTACTAGTGACAGAGCCTTGATAATATTTTCTGTCTAAATTCCTACTTGAAGGAAATGTAAGCTTTCAGTTGAAGGATGATGTATTTTATTTTCCATCCAAAGTCAGAGATAATCTCAATTTTATCCATAGATCTCATGTTAATAACTTCTAAGTCAGAGGTTTCCAAATTGATGGACCAGCATATCACTTGGGAACCTTATTTTTAATCTTCTTTAAAAAAATACAGTTTGTTGGCCCACTCCCAAACAGAACTTCAGGCAACTAGGATGTTTACCTGCCATGGGAAAGACAGAAAAGGGAAATGGTTTTGGAATCCTGGGTGGAATGACCCCAAGAGGAGTTTCTCAGTCTAGTTCTCAACAATCTCAACAACGATAACAACAGCAGCAACAACAGAAATACTTAAATGAACACATAATTAGAATATCTCTGCCTAAGTAACTTTTGGCAATTTGCCAGATAATTAATGTGTGTGTATGTATATGTGTGTGTGTGTGTGTGATAGTCTTAAATTATCAACAGTATAGGAAAATAGAAAGCACACAAACTTAAAATGTAATCCACAGGAAATATATTTGACTTATTTCTCTAATATTAGTGCTTATATTATGGACACATGACTTAATGATTCAAAGCTTCAGTTTGGAGAGGACAGAAAGATGGCATACATGCAGAACCTTTTAGTTTTTAGCAGAGTAGGTACTCAAATATTGGTTGCAGTTATTATTATTTTTTATTTCTGCAGCAGGATTGAATTCTCTTTTTTCATGCTCATTGCAGGAGGAGAGAATGTCTTTGTTAATATTGCAGGCATCAATCTCTTTCTATGTATTTTGTCTATTCCATAGTTCTTTTATAGGAAGTTATCAATATTCTCAATAATAAGGGGTTTATGTTATAGATGTGTACTCTGGTGAAGACGAAAATCCCAAACTTCCTCCTTATATTAACAGTAAGAATTTGCTTTAGTTTGATGTAGGGAGATTAGAAAAGGCCCTCAAAATATGAGAAATATTATAATTTTTACCTGGAAAGTTGGGGGGGGCATTATTGAAGATGTTTGAGATTTTTAAAAAGCAACTCCAAATATACTTCAGATACCAATTCAGTGTGACATAAAATATGGGGAAAATATAGTCTCTTATTTACCACCAGATAATGTGTTTATGGGAGAAGCAGGGGAATCTCTTGGGTTTTCCCCCCCAATATGGGCTCCAACTGGCAAAATATGAATAAAATCAAATGATTCTGAGATTCTCCAAGTTCTAATCAAGTGAAACAACAGGACAGGCCTGAGTGGAAAAAGTAATCACCATTTCAAAAAAAAAGGCTAAAGGGTCAGAATGGAAGAAGGACATTTACCTTAACCTCCTCTCAGATTGCCAATCACAGAAAATGCAGACACTTTAGAGAATTCTGAAGATTAAATAAGAGCCAGTGGACAAGATAGGAGAATCAAACTCAAATGATGACTCGTAAGGCAAACAGTTAACTATTTGTCTCTTCTTTTATTTTCTTATACCCCAAGGCAGCCCAAACCAGAAATGGATGCAGACAGATAATATTTTTCAGACAGAATATAGAGCTCAATCTAGGAGGGTGGTCTCCCTGTTCAGTGGAGCTTGTTGGAGTCTCCTGGCCTGACCCAAGTCAAGCCTCAGTTACAAAACTGGACCAGTTGGCAGTGGTGTTGCAGCCGGATGGTGTGCTGCTGACAGCTACCCCACAGGTGTTTTCTCTTTCCACTTTGCTAGATGGGGACCTAGTCACAGGAAGTGTGCATCAGTGCAGGGAGGCTAAAGCTATCACTTTCTAACAAGGCCACGGGGCACCATAAAAAGCCTGGGGAGCCCTCCTGGGCTGAGTGAAAACCAGCACCAATATGAGAAACTCCTGCTGAGTTCGTAGTTTTTGTCTTCAGGAAATCCACTGAGTTTCTTGGTATAATGTCAGGGTAAGTCCTCTGTGGCTCTGGCAGGAATAAATAGGTGAAGAGTAGTAACACTTGTGAACTATGCCCAGGGCATGCTTCCTAACAATAGCCCGATCTGGGGTCAAAGAATTTACCAGAATCTTACTTGACATTGGGATAAAGACATTTCTCCAACTCCAGCCCCCTTCACCTTCCTGTCTCATGGAAGCCAAAGGAATCCTAAGATACACTTGTGAAGATCACAGCCTAGAAACACAGTATGCTACAAACTGAGATTCAATCGTAAGGTTGTAGAATGTTCCCCTCCTCCTTACCTTATCAGGCTACCAGCAGGCTCCAGTTGAATAATAGTGAATAATAGTTAAAAGATCTATGGAGTGTGAACTTGGTCTCAGGACCAAGTTCTTAGAGAAGCCCCAAATCAACAAGGGGGACAACACTGGAGGACATCAAAGCCTCAGGCACATTCAACTACAGCAATTATTAAACACAGACTAACTCCTAACTACATTAACATAAATCCCCCCACCGAAGCCTACTTAAGTTTCTATTGTTCAAATCACTATGTTCAGCTCTCAATGAAAATTTGCAAGTAACATTAACAGGTCAATATAAAAACACTTTCTCAAGAGACAAAACAAGCATCAGAACTAGACTCAGATATGATACAGATTTTGTAATTATCAGACAGAGAATATTTCTCAATGACTATGTTGAATATATTAAAAACATGAATATAAAGCAAGTAGACAATATACAAGAATGAATGTCTAGGGGCAGCAGAAAGATGAAAACTGTAAGAAGGAATGAGAAGGCATTAAACATAACAGCTGGATGGTTTGCATGAATATGAAGTTTGAGAGGGACAAGTCTAGAGCATGGTAAACAAGGAAGTTTCACACAACATCCATCGGGCTCTTTTTGTTCAATCTCCCTCTCAAGGCAGATGCCCACTTGACTTGTCCTGATTTCCATCCAGAACAAGTTTTCAGCTTCTGAGTCAGGAAGCCAGCACTCATTTGGTATTTTTTCACCTTGAGTAAGAAAAAAGAATCTTGAAGTATTGTGTCTAAGTGAGGCCCAAGGAAAACAACTGCATACTCTCATTTGAAATGTAGATATTGCAAAACTGTGATTGGGATGTCTCTGTGGAGGGACATTTTCTCTTATTTTCCTGGTTCTACATGGTACAAAAGGAAGATAAATCTGAGTGGCAGCACTGCAGAAACTTTTCCATTTAAAACAATCCTTGTGTTCTTTGAGCATAACAAATTTCTAATATTCTAACTATAAGAGTCTAACATGGTAACCATAACTAGATTTTTGCAAAGGAAACCTGCCAAAATTCCATCAGCCCGACAGTGTTATCTTCCTCTTTTTTCTCATCACCGCCCTCCTAGGACAGCGCCTCTAAAGCTAAAATGCAAGTTGAAACTCACAGTCCAAATTGGTCCTCACAAAACTCTACAGGTTTGGGAGTTCAAGAGTCATCATGTCCAGTTTTCAGTTGAGAATACTAAAATTCTGAGAGCCAAGGTAGCTTACTGTAGAACAAATGGCAGTGACTGAAATTGTCTGCAAAGACATTCAAATGCAGCCCCATGGATTAGTGAGTGAATCAATCAGTCAATGTATCCGTCTAGTTTAAATGTAAACGAGAACATTTAAAACACAAACCTTATGTCACCATATCTGTTGAATAGCTTGAAAAGACATCCAGTGGAATTTAAATCTTTGTATATTTGCAAGTAACACTTACTCTTCCTGCAATAGATTGTTTGCCTTAAACTATCATAATAATTTCTGATAAGCAAGGAAAGAAAAAAATCTTTTGAGATTCCAACAATTTATAGACTGACCAACATAAAAATACTAGCCATGTTTTTTTAGCTATAACCATCTAAAAGTTAGTGTCGAAGAAGTGCATTTTGCATTGAAGCAATCTTCTTAGGAAATGCCACAATAAACCCAATTTTCTTGTAGAAGAATTTTCGCTGTTTTAAATCTCATTTTCTCTTATTTTTCTAGATTTTTTTTGTAATATAGCTCAGGAGATTGGTGACAAAACAACATAATGAATTTTCTGGCTACATAATTTATGACTTCATACTCATAGCAAGAGTTTTAACTTCTACTCATATTTACATTTGCCCTCTATTTCCCAGATCCGAATGATCTTTCTAAGGAGATTGGTTTCATGCAGAGATGGGAGAGTAATCAGAAATTTCTATCATACAATAAATCAGAGTGATTTCTGCCCACACTTGTGGCCACTATTGAAACAAAATATACCTCTGACGGAGGAGAGCATGTGGGCTAATGAGTACTTGAGTTTTGATTTCCAATAAAGACACCTTTTCAATTTGTTTAATGCTTCCAAAATAGGGGTGTGGTTCTCTGGCATATTAGAGCAATTTAGCTAACAGCTGAAGTCCTTGCCAACTCATAAAAACATATGTAAGTACCATAATTGGAACAAATGTTTGTGATGCAGAAAAGGAAAATAAGAAAAATTAAAACATAGAGGCATACATGATTGTTACCTTACAAAGTGAATTACAAACACAAACACCCTTTAAATTCAGACTCGTCTCCATAGGTAAATCAGAATTTGAAGCTTCAGCCCCCTCACCTTAAATAGATGGTGGTCCTGTGAGGGACTGCAGCCGAAATGCTGTCAACAAGGGCAAGAGATGAATAAATTACTTGAAAATTTGAGTCGGGAAAAATTGACATTCAGAAGACCCGGGCAGCCCGGACAGTCCGTTATCCATTTAGCCACATAACTGACTCAGACACGACCGCTCCATCTCTGCTGGGGCAGATGCATTAGCTAGAAAACCGTCTGTAGCAGTGAGGCATCTGGAAGCAGAAATCGCTGAATGAGCATGAGATAATTTACCAGGAACCCAAAAAAGACAGGAATTTTTTATTTTTCAAGACAGCACGTGAGCAAGTTACCTAAGCACATACGGCATATTTTGGGGTGCAGTGAGGAGATGTGCATTGTTATGCCTTAAGTAAAAGAGTCAGACTTTCACAGTCACATACATTTGAGGTTTCTTAATATTGTAAAGTGCGGGGGCAGAGTGTAATCCCTACAATCCTTGACAGGGGGAGGGAAGAGTTTAAGATTGCATAACAAAGGCAAGTTAACAGCCATGCCTTCGTGGAGAGAAGAGGGCTGCCACTCAGGATAAATTGTGTATGTGACCATGAAAATATTCAGTGGCTTGGGACATAATGGGGTGGAGGGCTCATATTGGACCTGCATGAGAGGTACTGGACACCCATGTGCTGCTGGGAACTTCTGCCCTGACTAAAGATGGCAGCCAAAGGATGGTAAAAGATATGGAGGAACTGGCAAAAATGGTGGACACTATCACACCATAGGAAAGTCTGGATATGAGGACACAGGAAATCCTGGGCTGAGCATTTAAATTTGGGCAGGCTAAAACAGAGAAGGGAGAGCCATGAAGTCTGGAGTGAGAGGAGGTCTGAAAGTTGGAAGTTCAGCGAATCACCAGAGATGACGGTGCAGCAGGGGACCTGCCAAGCCACTTGCATTTGTGAGGGTTGCTTGGAGCTGAACTGGGACTGGGAATGCTGATCTGCAGGTTTCCGTTTTTCCAAAAGATGGCACTTCTGAGCGGTGTGTTCTGAAAGCGGCCTGGTTTGGCAAAGGGAAGTAGCACCATGTGTTTTTGGGTGGTTTTAAAGGGAGTGGGACTTAACGGTGGAAATCCGCCATTTAAGTAAACAACCCTTTTCCTTTTTCATTGAGCCCTTGCAGTGGGAGTCATACTTATTGGCAGTGGGAGGGCAATCAGACCCCGGAGCTAATCCAGAACAGCACTGGCTGGTTCTGTAATAATTTAGTGAAGTGCTGAGTAAGATGGAGAGGCTGACCTTATACTGTTATTAGACATTGTTCCAACTCTTCAATTTTTATCTCAGACTTTGGTTCATCTTTTGATTCCTAATAGTGATGGTGTAGGCAAATATGTGAAAGGAAAAATCAAGTCGTGTAATGAAAAGAAGGAAGAAAACTTTGAGGAGGAGAATACTTCTTAAGTCATTTTATGAAATCAGTATTACCTTGGTACTAAAACCAAAGGCAGCATTTAAAGAATAAGCAACAGAAGACAGAAAACTACAAATCAATAAGAACAATGTCTCTCACAAACATAGATACAAAACTGTCAGCAAATTAGTAGCAAATTGTGTATAAAACAGTGTATAAAAACAATTACACGCCACAACCAAGTGGGATTTATTTCAGATATGCACAGCTGGTTCAACATTCTAAAATCAATCAATGTAATCCACCATATCAACAAAGAAAAAAGAGGTATATCAATGAACAAATTCTTATCCACACTTATGATTTAAAAAAAAACTTTCTGCAACATTCTGCATTTAGGAGTTAGGAATGGAGGGGATCTGCCTCAACTCGATAAAGTGCACTTATAAAAAAACACCTTATAGTTAAAACTTACAGCTAACATTATTCTTAACAGCGAAAGGCTGAACACTTTTCCTCTACAATGAGAAACAAAGCAAGTGTGTTCACTCTCATCTGTTTGCAACACAGTGTTCGACTCTCTAGCCACTGCAGTAAGGCGAGGAAAATAAACCCATGCAGACTGAACAGGGAGCAATAAACATGTCCCTATTTGCAAATGACATCATTGTCTATATAGAAAATCCCAAGGAGTCTAACAACAACAATAACAACAACAACAAATCCCCTAGAACTAATGAGTGAGTTTACCAAGGTCACGGGATAAAAGGTAAACACATGAAGTCAATTAACTAGCTGTGTGCCAGCAGTGGGTATTTTTAGACTCAGTACCATTTTTAACCTTGTAAATCATCTTGAGTTAAAGCTGCCCCACACAATGCAAACCAGGAGAACCATTAGGGGAAAGACTCTTTTAAAAATTTAATCTTTATTATATTTTTTCCATTACTACTTACTACCCCCCGCAATCACACCACTTCTGTCCCTGTCTGTGAGTCCTTTTTCCTTTTTGCTCAATCCCTCCACTCCCTAACCTCCCCTCCATCCTAGCCGTCATCCGGCTCTCCGTCTATGAGTCTGTCCTTATTAGTTCAGTTTGATGTTTGTCCTGTGATGGACCTTCTCTCAAGAGTCAGATGTTATCCAGCTTTTCTCTGCTCTTGAAAGTTCATCATTGTCCTCTAGAGGAAGATTATTTCCATATAAGCTACTCCACCAACCCTTACTAGAACTGGGACTCCACCTGGGTGCTTACTGTGTCTCCCTAAAGGAGCTGATTGCACTAGTCATGTTTGTTTCCCTTATTTTCTGATGCTTTGACCACTTGGAAGCTTGCTAATTCTGGAGGGACTGTGCCTCCCAAGGTGAGCTAATTCCCAGCCATGGCAGACAGCTGGCCTGGGAGCATACCCTTCAAATGCAAAACAACCAATCCAGAGCAGGTACTGCCAATCACCGCTCTATGAAGCTCTCACTCCTGGTCAGGATCCACTAGGCCAGGTGCCAAACAGTGAGAGACAGTTCCTGTAGCTTAGCACACACTCAGTCTATTCAAACCAGCAATCCTAGACCTGATGAACCTACCTCTCCCCCTCCTTCTCATGAAAATCACAATAGAGACTCTTGCACGCATGTGCAAGACCTCATTTCCTCTTGCACACCTCATTCCCTCTACCTCTGAATGACCTTGATGCTTCTCTACTTGGTCCTGCTCGCATGCCCCAGCCTTCTGTCTCTGGGGATCTGTGAGTCTAGAAGCACTTTCTTAATGCAAATCATTTCCATGTCGGCATGTCTCACCACACCCAATTCAAACAAATCTGGGGCATGCTGGAAATACTCATTTAGTAAACCCGAAAATCCGTAGGTTTACAATTTTCTTGAAATACTTTTTTGTGCAACTTTGGGAAATCCTCTGGTGAGCATAAGACAGAAGTGATGTCTGAGCTTCAGCTGGAAGAGTGAGTATGAGTTATCCTGGCAGGAGATTTCCTGGCAGGAGAGGTAGAAGCAAGTATTAAAAAGAACAATGGTAGGGGAACATGAAGACCTGCACCAGGGCTAGAGGAAATTTGTCAAGATTGAGGACGAGAGAAGATGGCCCTGAAATTGAACTCCTGGTGGCCTAACCTACCTTGCTAGGGAGGCGGGGCTTTCATTCATGAGCCATAGGGGAATCATGGAAGAATTTAAGTTGAAAAATGGCATGATTAGGATGTATCTGGATCTTGTGAGTCCTTGTTCTTTTTTCTTTTTCCTATATCGTATTGTCTTTCCTTTAGAATTACCAACTAGGACTGTCTCCTGGGTATTGCACACTTGAGGGAAAGTGGAAATTTTGCAAGTGGCTGTGTGGTCACAGCTTAATCAACTTGCAAGTTTTCGAGTGACACAGCACAAAATATTGTATTGGATTTTTTTTCAAGGCTAGGAATGAAGGAAATTAAAAATGAGCTAAGTAAAATTGATTGAAGTCAACTGTCACTTAGGAAATCCACTATGTAGAAATATGTGCTTTTAAATAACAGGTAGGGGACAAACAATCTATAATCAGTCAAGTGGAATCTGGATGCCAATAAATAAAAGCAAAGCCAGGGAGATCATGGTGCAAACATATATCTCATGGTCAATTTGGAAAGGACAAAAGTCAATATCCATGTGATTGACTTTAAAGCAGAGAAAAATGGAACAATATTTGGAAGAAGAAAAGTAAAAATGAACATTTAAAAAAATGTTAGTGCAAAACACACTGACCGAGTCTGAGATTGTTTTATTTATTTTGTGGGGGAGGGCGGGAGTGCCGTAGAGGGAAATGCAAATATTAAATTACAACTAGTTGTGCCAAAGCAAAGCAACATAAACAATATGGGAGACCTTTGAATTAAATTGGCTCATTCCACAAAATTATTTCATGTTATCGCAATAAAATCTAAGTGGACAGGCTCAGATAAGAGCGGGAAATTCTGAAGCTCATCAACCAAAAATTTTGTTAGACCTGATGAACCTATCTCTCCCCCTCCTTCTCATGAAAATCACAATAGAGACTCTTGCACGCATGTGCAAGACCTCATTCCCTCTTGCACACCTCATTCCCTCTACCTCTGAATGACCTTGATGCTTCTCTACTTGGTCCTGCTCGCATGCCCCAGCCTTCTGTCTCTGGGGATCTGTGAGTCTAAAAGCACTTTCTTAATGCAAATCATTTCCATGTCGGCATGTATCACCACACCCAATTCAAACAAATCTTATAATATTAATCTTTCTCAAGGTGTTTGATTCTGTTTATAACATAGGAGCCAGTTCTTCAACTCTTGCCATCGAGTCTGCTTAGTTTCTGAGAATTTTCTGTATATAATATTACTCTATTAATGAAATTAAAGTTTCCTACCAGGCAGCAACATTTTCTGTTTTAGTTACCAGCATACATTCCAGTGCTTGGCTTGGGTGATGTGTACAATACATATATACCTGATGTCAGTACAGATGAATGGATGAGCAATGAAAAAAATTTGTGCTAAACATGCAAGAAGTAATACACTATTATTTAATGATCATATATGCCAGTGAGAACAACAGCTCCTCAGAAGGACCAAGAGTTTTAGAAACTTGGTTAATGAGAAGCAGTTGAAGGATAGAAGTCAGTGCTGGGGCTAAGACACTTCAGATGCACACAGGAATTAAATACTTAATAAATGTTAACCAATGGATTTTGAAATCAATATTTAGCTAGAAATAGCTAGTGTCCCAACAATAATTGCTTTCTTACCTATTTTAAATTGAGTGTTACTAAGTGTAAGAATATGCCATGAACTGTTACAACCGTTATTTTGCTGAGAGGGGTGATAGAGACAGCCAATGAGGATGATGGCAAACCCGGTGAGATGAGGCTCCGGACGGAGTTTCCTTTTCCATCTAGAATGACTAGTTAATTTTAAAATAGTTTATTGTCCACCTGCTGTAAAAAAGATTCCATCACGGTCAGTGAAAGATGGGGAGAAAAAGATAAACGGTGTCATTTTCTCAAAGGGCTTGCAATGTTGGAGAAGGAAACTGAACAGAAAACAGTGCATTTCCATTCAGCAGGATGACATTTTTTTTCTACTGAACTGAAGCTCTGTGCAGCCTGAGCTCTCAGATGAGAAAACTTGGCTGCCCAGCACCTTCTCAGCTTCTCTGAGCCTCTGTCCCTTTAATCGCAAAATTTGTTTAATAATAGTACCTACTTGATAAGCTTGTTAAGAAAAGTGAGAAACCCTAATAAACTCAATTAATATAGTATGTGGGGCGTAGAATGCTCTGTAGTTACTACCTTTGATTAATATTTAAATAACAGACACATGGGCTCTAATGCAGGGGTAGTGAGAGTGGGCCTGGTGGAATGAGACAAGCATGAACAGAAATCCTGGGACAGCTAATAATGCCCGGTTGAGCCTTTAGTAATTTAATTTTAACCTGTGGCTTATGATATAGATGTTCAGATGTGGTTTTCTTCAGATATATATTTTTTTATTCTTGTAGCTACATTTTCTGAACACTTTAGTCTATAGCATGGATATGTTTGATCCAAGAGCTGCTATTAACTTTCTACAGAGATGAAAAGAATTCTGTGTTACTGGTGAGAAAAATTCAAGTTACACTCAAAGAGCTGAAAGCCGTAACTGACATTGATTCTTGGGTTGACTCCGCTCCAATGATTGGTCAGGTCTTAATTTAATCAGAGTGAAAATCTACCTGCAGAAAGTTCTCAGCAGGTTGGGAAATGGAGGCTTCTGCTACCCTCGCTTTTGAATATATCATTCGGGATTTACAGCAGTAGCATGATTTTATTGCAGAGACATGAGTTATGCATGGTATGTAAGTTTATGTCTATAAATATTCACATTCATTTACATTTGAATGGTATAATGACACTATGATCATTAAATGAATTTTATACTTTATTATATGAGACTATTTTGTGTATATGATAATATATTAGGTTGTTTTATTATGTACAAGCTGGATTAATTTAGGAAATGCTATTTACCTTTCCTGAGCCTTAGCTTTTTTTATCGCTAAAATGGAGATAACAATTATGAGCATTAACATATATTTTATACATGTGCCATCTGCCACTGTGTTTCTTATTTCAAAAGTGACCGATCTAGTCGAATTCATCAGTTTTTACATATGGATGGACTGAATCTCAGAGACAGTAAGTTGACCAGGGAATTTCAGTGGACAAGTGGCAATATTGGATTGAAACTCTAATTCCCCAGTGGCCTCATTGATATTCTCCTTAGTGGGAGCATTGTGGGAGCTGAACTTGGGGAGAGGCAACTATGCCATAAGACAGGGACAAACTATGTACTGGAACAGGAAAGAAAAACTTTAAAAATGAAAATGTAATTGCTTGTCTGGGCTCCACAGGTAATCAATGGAAGGGTTCCATTACCTCCGACTCCCTTTATTTACACCTATTTTTATTAACATTAGAATAATCCTTGTCTCATTCCATAGAGAAGTGAAGGCAAAACAAGGGCCCACACTCTCTGCTTCTCAGTTATAACCCAGATACTTGCAAACCCAAGAATGTTCTCAATAAAACAATTGAAAGACTGTCATGTACTTATGGTAATGCTAGTGATTTGTTTTATTGTTATTGTTTATAACTTATAAATTTACATTTACAGTGCTTATTTTTTATAACAATATATTGCTTTTATTGCTTTGGCATAAAATATTATAGTAGGTAGAAAAATGGTCCCAAAAGATGTCCAACGTTCTAATCTCTAAAACCCATGATTACGTTCAGACCAAAGAGCAATGTATTACTCTTCCCTTTTTCCATTTACTTGTTGTTTGAAGGCCAAAAATGGTCATGATCAAAGATTAATGGTGATTAAGACTTACCGACCCTTTGATATTTTTAAAAGAGTTATACCTGAAACTTTACACAAAGAGGTTATTGCTGTCTTCTTCCTGATGTATTTGCACCACCTGGAACATACAGGGACCTGAGTGACTATGTTTTTGGCTGGAAGGGAAAAATATTCATTGAAATCTGCAAATGACTTATATAATAAAGCTAATGCATAATAAAGCTTATATATAATAAACCCAATATATAATAACGCTTATATAATTAGGCATTCTATAACACAATGGCTAATTATTCACACATTAAGAAATCAGGAGAGAGGCAATTGTATTGCTGCAATGGCTCACTAATGCCATTAAAGTCTGGTTTGTCTTGGTCTCTCTTATGCTCTGCATGTTGATGGCTCACTCTGTCTTATAAACTCCTGGTGACAAGATGGTCACAGACCCATACCCACCTCTTCCCAAGACACAAAGGAAGACAGTGGGACACTTTCTGAGGCTATGTGTGTATTAGGGAAGAGAATCTTTCTCTCAAACCCTCGGCAGACTTTTGTATGTTTCATTGCTAAGGACTTTCTGCCTGTCAGCTCATGGCCACAGATACAGCTTATAAAGAAAAGAGCCAACATTTCAGTCTCTAGGATGGGTATCAATTTCTGCCAAAGGAAGGAAGATGAAGGGAAATGACTATGGTTAAGCAGATAACTTCTTCTAGAAGAGAGTATGTACTTGCTATGGATGAATTACAATTGTAGAGAAATCTAGGGGATGGTTATTAAGACATTTCCATCTTGGACATGAGTTATGGGAGATACTGTACCCAATGATCGTCACCTTGGAAATTCTTTCCTTCCTCCGAGTAGAGGAAATAAAACAGTCATCACACAAGAAGAATGAGCAACAAGACAGGGAAGGAGTCCTGAAGTTAAATAAAACAAGGCACTAATGTTTTTACCAGAAAAGATTTGGGGGAGGAAGTATAGAATAAATTCTTTATAGCTCTCTGTCTAATACTGAGCTGCCATTGAAGAAGATAAACAGTCTATTAGTGTGTGATGTAGGGAGACGCAGTCTGAATCGAAGCAGGCAATGCTGTTGCTTCCCAAGGCAGTGTTGGGACTAGACTGAGAGTGCTATATCTGGTATTTGTCACTATTTCTTAGATAGAGTATAATTTCTTTTGAAGGACGATTGCACGGGGTCCCTTAATGATGCCAAGCTTCTAAGATCTAAGAGGTTAAGGAAGAGTGTTAAAAGTGGTGCATTTGTTCGCTGGGTGGTAAAAGGGAGTTTAAATTCCTATTTAGCCTTTGCAATTTCTATCACTGGCAAAGACTATCCCTCACTCTCATTTTTTTTTCTCTTTATTCAGTGCTAGTCTGTATTCTCCTGCTTCTTCCCTTGCTTGCGACATTAGCTGCAGCACTTAAAGTGAGGGATGCAGGTCAAGCAAGGAATCAGGGCTGCTGTGAGAAGCATCTGACGGGGGAGGTTTCAATGCATGCTTCTCACCTCCCTAGAAGAAAATGCAGTGAATGCATTTGGAGACAGAGAAAGTTGTGTGTTCTTAGTAAGTGGCATATTTATTATGATTTAAACAGGAAATTGCATGTTTGCAGGCTGAAAACCTCAGTTGAATAGAATGATCAGCCTTTTCTGCAGGCGATATTGCAACCCAGGCTCTGAATGTGCAATTCTTCACTAGAATTAAGGGCATACAGCTGACCCAGGTTCATTTGCTGGCTGTTCCTTGGTAACTGTGACGATCTGAGAAAGGTAAATAGCACCCTGAGCTTCAAGTTACTCATTTGTAAAATAGGTATGATCATTGTATCCATGTGTTTGGGTTGTAATAATATTAAGTATGCTAATTATTATAAAATTTTGAGTTTGCACCTGATACTTGAGAAGTGCTTAATACATATTATCCATGATGTTGACAATGATAATGCCAACAAAATCCAAATAAGTAGATATGCAAACTGTAGATTTAAGTTAAGAAACATGGAAGTTTATGAATGTACAAATGTACTAAATGAAAGACCAAAATATGTTAATAATAAATTCTGAGATGCACAGATATTAAAAACTTTGCTATGAAAGAAACCCAGCAGAATTGGTCTTTTAAAAAAATTTAAAAATATGTTTATTGATTGGAGAGATAGAGAGAAACCTTGATATGAGAGAGAAACATCAATGTCTTTGCAATACGTGTCTCAACCTGGGGCGAAACCTACAATCTAGGCATGTGCCCTGGCTGGGAATTGAACCCACAACCTTTTAGTGTATGGGATGATGCTCCAACCAACTGAGCCACACCAAGGGTAGAGCTGGTCTTTACTGAGCATGCCTAAATGCCTCTGCATTTTAGCTGAAACCACTTGTCCCCATAAATAATATTATACTAGTCATATCTTAACCAGTAGACGGTATTGGTTAACAGGATGGGCTGTTGCTTCATGAATCCATGTGGTTCACATTAGCCTCAACATTCAGTAGCCCATGACCTTGAGAAAACTGTTTAAATTCTCTGTGATTAGGACTGTTTTCGTAGCCATGACTCAGGATTTTGACAGAAACATACCCCAACCATTTCCATCACCATGACTCAGCATTTTGATGAAAACATGGCTCAGTGATTTTCATTGCCATAGCTCAGCATTTTCACCAAAAATGTGACTCAACATTTTAATGAAAAGACGACTCAGTGATTTCTTGCAACCGAGACCTGGCAATTTTTTAAACCACGACTCAGCATTTTCCCCTCTCTTGGTGACTATAATATATGAGTGCCTGTATCCTAGCCCCTAAAGTTTCTGCCTCAGAAGAGACAGAAATTTGGGGTCAATAGCTAACTCATTAGGCAGAGAAACTAAGGCAGAATACAAACTTCAAATCATACTGTTCTCTTCCCTGCATTATCCTTTGTAATTAGCCTGTTCAGGCTTTAAATTATAAAGGAATACAATAAGCAGGAGAACCCTTCAAAAGAAAGGTATTTACACCTTGGTATGTGTCAACTTCTCTTCTAGAAACTAAGGAGTTCCAAAACTTACAAATTGCAGATGCAAACATTCTAATAAATGGCAAGTCACAATATCCCAGTTGACTATACCGGCAAATGACTGAGATTTTCTTAAATATGGTTGCATTTTGCATAAACAGAAACCCAATTCTGTGACAAACTCGACTGCCTCAAGCCCATTTTGTTTTAAGTGTTATTCCTTCCAACTGCAGTAGCCTGACCCCATGCACACAGGAACACAGCCCCCATTAGCTACAGGGCCCAAAGTTTCATGGCTGCAGCATAACAAGCTTTGGAATTTATAGAACAATTATAGAATTATAGAAGCATCAAAGCTTTAGTTGACTGCCACAGATGCTAGCTTTAGCACCACGGGTGGGATGTGAGGAAAAGCTACTGGTACTGTGGCAAAGGGTGCTTACATTTTGGGGGGGTTTATTTGGCTAGTTGGTTGATTTTGTCTGTTTCTGAGCAAAGTTTTCTCTGTTTACATACTATTGTCGTATAACATTTTAAACTATCTAAGCATCTATACATCTATACACTACGTAAGATATGCCAGTTGCTCTAACAGAATTACACCATCCAGTCCTTATAATAAATCCTCAGTTGAGAGATCGGGAAATAGAGGCACAGAGTGGTGAAATAAGTTGCTCAAGGTAAAACAGCACATACATGGTGAAGCAAAATATTGAATTCTTTTGCGCTGACCTGTGAGTATATACTTTAATGCAATTCTATGTGGTTGCTTCTACCAGGCCCTGCTTTGCCCTTTTTCTGTTCTCTTTTGCTGGTATGGCACAGAAAAAAGAAAACCATGGGTTTTAGCCTTAGAACGTCTGCTTTTGAATTAAGATTCTGGAAAAGGAATTTATGTCTTATAGCCTCTCCCACCCATGGTGACTTAAGTGAATCATCTTTTTTTTAGAAAATTCTGGGAGAATAAAATGAGACACCCAGGGGCCAGGGGGAAATGTATGTAAATAAGTGTGGAAACTTTTCAAAGGAAAACGAAGTTTGGTGTTTATATTACCACAGTGCTCTCCATAGGGAGGTTCCCACATCCACTTCCCTTTCTCCTTTGCTTGACAACATTCTCTTTCTACTTTATTCTTCACTATTTTCTTTTTTCCAGTCTATACTGTCCCTTCTTCTTTGTTCTTTATTTTCCCCTCTTTTTAGTGGAATTTAGGAGAGAAAGTCAGGTGATGTCTACTTCAAATCAAGCGTAGCTTTGCTGCATAATTGAACTGGATAGAGTTATGCAGCATTTTAACCTTGAGTCTGTTTCAGTGTCTATAAAATTCAATAGGTATTCTCGAAGATCTTTCCCAGGATTTCCATTGTATAATGTTGATGATATTTCTTTCAGATACTCCAGGCATTTATAAAATTTTATGCTATGGATTCCATCCTAATGTTCCCATATTTTCTGACTTCCGTACCTTACGTTAATTTTATAATCTTTTATGTACAAATGGAAGTTATTAAACATTTGAAATGGAATGAAACATCTTGCTCCATCACATTTCACTTCTCCATCTGGCATTTGCAGTTGGAATTTAGTGGCAAATGTGATTTTGAGCTTTGGAGGGCTGTATGTGAGCAAGAAATAGTGATGCCATCAGCCAACACGTCTGGACAACCCCGAACTTGGTCTTCTCCATCATTTGCTGAGGAACAGATGGCAAAGGAAATAATCCTGAAATGCTCTCATCATGGGGTAGGGGGTGTATTTAGAACCATGCAGTGCATTTGTGCATATTTTAGCTTAAAAAGAAAAGGATGTTTTTGGAAGAAAGATAGCCTTTACCTTTAAAGGAAACCAAGTGAGTGCTTATAAAAGAGTGCTTAGAGATGCTGAGAAATCATTGAGAAATAACTTGGTTAAAGGTAGGGGTACGGAGGAGGAGGCTGGAAGTGGTACAGTGGGAGATGAAAGAAGGTCCATTCTTCAGTCATTCTGGTGACTCCCAACACTATACTCGGTAGACATTGATTCCATTCATAACTGAAGTCAGCTATGGGAAAGACCTAGGACCACGGCACATGTAAGATAGGCCAGCAGTTGGTGCCTAAGGGGAAGCTGCCAACATTACAAAGTACTACTGGGGAAAGGACATGACAGACTGGCCTTGTTGTTGAGTGAGAACCAAACCGCTAATTGTGATTAGTGGCAGAAAGAATTTTAGGGTGTTTTGGTTCCCTTTACTGCATAATCAACTGCACCAAAATAGGTCGTTTAAAACTACCATTATTAATTCTTTCTCATGAGTCTGTAGGTTGCCTGGTTATTTGCTGATCCAGCCTGGACATAGTTGGGTGGCTGTGCCTCAGACTGTGGGGACAGTTGAGCCTGGCTCCTCCCTGTGTGGTGGGCACATACCTGCTCCACGTATTCTGCATCCCTCATGGAACATTAGGTTAGCGGGACATGTTCCAAATCTAGCAATGGCAATAGTACAGGGAGACAAGATTGCATTAGCAAACCTCTTGAGGTCAAGGCTGATAAGTGGCACCACCATCACTTCCATGCCTATCTCCACAACCAAAGCAGGCACATGATTGTCTAGTGATCTATCACTGTGAGACAAGTTATACAAAAAACTTGGTGATGTAAAAAAAAAAAACACCCAAAAAAACTATTTTGTGTTCTTTCAGGTTGTCTTAGCTGGGTGATCAGAAAAGGCAGAGTAGGGATGGTTCGTCTCTGCTATGTGATGTCTGTTCCTCATTTGAGGTGACTAAAACAGATAATGACTTGAATAGCTGGGCTGGAGAATTTTCCTTCAAGCTGACATCTTCACTCATATGTCTGATCTGAGTTGAGGCGGCTGGAACACAGTGTCACTTGGGACTGTGGAACAGGGTGCCTGAACTTGGTCTTTCCAGCTTCAGGGCAGTTGGACTTCTTCCATGGGGACTAGGGGTCCACAAGCCATTGTTTCAGAAAATCAGACAGTAACTGCATGACTTCTACTGAGCCAGCCTCAGAAGCTACCCAAGTACCTTCTGTTGTTTTCTGTTGTCTGTGGGCTAGTCACTAATGGTGGCTCAGATTCCAGAGGAAAGGAGATAGCCTTACTGCCTGACGGGAGCAGGGTCAAAGATTTATGGCTTTTTCAACTCAGTACTCATAGCTGAGTCCAAACTCACATTTCAGGGAATGTACTCCTTTTCTGGTGAGAAGTATCATAAAGTCAGGTGACCTTAGCTGTGGACACAGGGAGATGAGAAGAACATGGCATAATAAATCAATAGCCACAGGATTAGCTGAAAACTGGCTGATGGCCATAGGTATGGTGTCTAGGTGACTACTTCTTTCATAGGTGTTGGGTTTGGAAAACCCAATGTGGTCTGAAAGATAGGAAATGCCTCAAGGTTAGTTTATGGTTTGAATACTAAAGCCATGGAAACTGTTATCCCAGTTCATGCAACTATCTAGCTGGGCAGGATACCTGAGGTGTATTTCTAGGAATATTTGAATATTTAAGATACTAAATGGAATTTGTTCACTGAATTTCAGTGCTGTTAATCAGAATATGTATTTCTGGAACTGTTTATAAAATATCTTCTACAACATTCTATATACCAGAGTCTGCTAGAGTCCACTTTGTCAAAAGTTACCTACTTTACAAAAAAGTATTCAGTGATAGTCACTGAATACTCAATGATATTTTTATCTCCTTTGAAGGCAATATGAATTATTAGTCAATTTAAACACAAGTATTTTTCCCTCAAATTAACAACTTTCTTTCCTAATCAAGTATTCCAAGTAATATTTATTAGCAGAAATAAGAAAACTACACTATCCCTGGGGGCTGGGGTGGGGATGGGGATTCTAAATATTAGATACAGAAGCCAAAAATGCCAAGAATTTACAATCACAGAGTGTTCTTAAGCCCCCCCCCACCAAAGCCCAAAGATACAAAAATGGGGTTATGATTACAGCCCTTGGGAGTCATTGTTTTTCCCGACACAAGCAGGTCAGACATCGACAGGGATGAGCTATGCAATCAATGTTCTGGGTTGGAATTTTCCAAACGAGCCCCATGAATAGTTAAAGCATACAAAGGTATACCTGTCTAATACTAACTTTACTTCTAAACAAATTAAGATATGTTGTATCTTTATAAGATGTGTGATGATATTTATTTATTTATGTATATAAGTACTGCATATAATATATACATATATGTAAAATCTCGATATTAATTTTGTCTGTTCTTGGTGAACATTGTCCAGCTTCACCTGAGTTTATAAATGAGCTTGCTCTACTAAATATAATTAATGTCTCTGCTTCCCATACAACTCGGTCCATAAGGTTATACATGGGAGGTGGTAAATAGACCATTGGAAGATCATTTTAATTAATATATATTTCCATTACTTCTAATGAATAAGGCATCACATACCTTGTCCTGATGTCATCTTGAATGCCTACAAGGAAATGTAAGATGAACATTTAACATTTGAACACTTTGCTAGACATACAATATGCTTCAGTTAAGATATGTAAAAACCAGATAAGGGATTGAGCTGGTGTCAGTCTCTTAAAGGCATTTTTAGTCATGAGTCCTGTTTTAAAAGCTGCCCAGGAGACCTCTGAGTCTCATGTCCTCATTCTGTGCTGATTCTCTTTTAAATTTTTTATTGTTATTTTATTATAGTTGTGTCAGTTTTTCCCCCTTTGTCCTCCTCTACCCATCCCACCTCCACTCCCACAGTCAATCCCCGCACTGCTATTTTTTGTCCATGGGTCAAGACCATACTTCAGTGAGGGTGGGGTCTGGGGACTAAGGACAAGGGCCTGGAGTAAGAAAGTCTGGTTTGTGATCACAGCTCTATAACGATTGCTTGACCTTGGGCAGGTTACTGAATTTCTTTATGCTTTAGTATATATACCTGCATATACCTGTTCTTTAACCAGACCCTTCCCTTCTTCCCACTGTTATCGCCCTCCTCCTCCCCTCTGGTCACTGTCAATTTCAGGTTTCCGTGCCTCTGGTTCTGTTTTGCTCATTAGTTTATTTTGTTCATTAGATGCTTCTTATAAGTGAGTTCATATGGTATTCATCTTTCAGTGCTGATTCTTATGCTATACAAAACAAATGCAACCTAGGAAAGTAGGCATGACCTACAGAGATAAGTACTAACTCTGCATCAGATTTTCATTCATTGGTTCCTTCATATCAATGGTTTAATCAGTAGACTTAGTCTCTCTTGCAAGGAGATACTTCTAAAACACAACCATCACCAAATCATTGCCTCTTCCAGCGGTTCCCTGTCTCCTCATTACCTTTGGGGGAACATCTAAGCTCTTTGATGTGACGTGTAACCCCTCTAAGCTACAGACACAATCTCTGCAGTTGCCCTGGACTCCCTCACTCCTCTGGGACTCTTTGTGCTTGCTGTTCCCTTCTTCTGGAGGCCCTTTTCTGCTTGTCATGTTTGATTCTGTTCACCTTTTACAACCCAATTCTAGTAACATCTCATTTTGGAAGCCTTCTGCAAACACTTGCACACCCAAGTCACTTGCAGAGGCATTTCTTTCCCCAGTTCTTTCCCAAATGGCATTATGATATTACTGAGAGTGTTAGAGAAGGTAGTAGTTTTAAAGCAAGTTGTGTGGTGTGGGTACCTAATAGGTACTAAAAATTGATAAATATTATTTTTTAATCAATACCAAATATATACTTTCACTCACGTATAAAAGTATCTTCTAATGATTCCCACATTGCCCCGATAAACTCTAAATTTATCAAATATAATAAGGCTGTGTTTAACATGTTTGCAAAACATCGAAATGGAGTGAGTACCAGGCAAAAAGTAATGCTTATAATATTCTTTTATTTTGGTGGCGAAATTCTCATGTTTTTTTATGTGATTTTATATTTGAAGAAACTTGTGTACACAAGCTGTAGCTTGATTCAGGTGTACTGCTTCGCATAATTTAAGAAAATTCTGATTATAAAACCTTTGCCTCCATAAATAATGTGTATTGGTTAAAATAGCAGGAATAAACTTTTCTCAAGGGACACCAACAACTAAGTTACTCAACACAAAACATATGTGATCAAATGTTGTGACCGCCTCTAGCATCTTTTAAAGAACCTTTTGCAGTATAATAAATTCTGTCCTTGAGTTTTATTCCTATGGACTTGGGAGTCTGTTTACAGTGTATGTGTATTAATGTTCAAAAATAGTATAAATCTGATTCCTCCATGAGGATCAGGTCTGGAGACTAAGGATAAGGGTTTGGAGTAAGAAAGTCTGGTTTGTGATCACAGTCCTGTAGGGGTTGTTTGACATTAGACAGGTTATTTAATGTATTTGTGCTTTAGTGTACCTGTGCTTTAGTATACAATGATGATAAAGTCAGTATTTTTCTCACAGTATCCCCATGAGAGAGAACTTGTGGCTATCCCACATATTACAGTGCTGTTTACATAGTAGGTACTCATGATCAGTAAGGCTGGATCATTGTAACAACAACAACAACAAAGATGATGGAGCCTCTCTCATTCTCCAAAGCCAACAGCCACATATGAGCAGATACCTGACAGTACGTTTACCCAATTCCTAGCTTGGCCTTTACTCCTTATTGCTTCTTCTCAATTTCATTTCTCAAGAATTGGCTGAAGTCATTGACGTATGTCATCTATATGAAATACACAACTGCCTAAAAAGATTTTAGACTTCACTCTCTTATGAGGTCCATTCCATCCCTGACATTTTCATAATAGGGAACAGAGAACATAGATTCTTCTAAACAAAGCTTTGATTTTTGTGATTTAAAAAAATCTATTATTTATAGCAGGAAAGACTTTCATATTGAGACATCAAGACTTAGAGAGTTGCAAGCATGTGCCCGGCAGTCAAGAAGATGCCCAGATTTTGTGCATTTGCTTGCAAACTGTTTCACTTTCTCTCTCTCTTCCAGCTGGAAGCCACTCATGGTCCCTCTAGGAAGGAATCATCAGCACAAACAATGCAGGTCGTGAAGTGAGAAAATCCAAAAATACAGCACGTCCTCCCAGGTAAATATGTGCTATAACCAAATATTTTCCCTTGTAACTCTCTCTACCAAAAGAGAGGTTTCCAGCTGCGGTTCTGAAGTGTTCTCAATGTGTATCCTGTGAGGCTGGCCATTTGTGGGAGAGTTGTCTACAATGGCAACATTTCCATTCCCCTGAGACCACTTCATGTAGTCACCATTCAAAGCTGTTGAAGGAGGAGAATGTTATACTCAAACTAAGTTCCTTGATCGCTGGATCGTAGGAACTGACACAAAGTGAGGGAGCACTAACAAAAGTGAGAGATGAGTAAAAGAATCTGTTATACCTGAGTCTCTGGAGGATATGTGTGGTTCTAAAAATAAGGCAAAGGCTCTAGTATCAAGAAGTCTGGGCTAAATCTGGGAAGGAAAGTAAGCTGCAAGAATACACAGTGAAGAATCAGAGGAGGCCAGCTGGGCCAGAGGGTGCACAGTAACAGCGCATGTGGTCCAGCTGGCATGCTGAGATCCAAGCGGTGAGGATGGCTGTGTGTACGAAGCAGTCACTGTGTGCTAGAAGCCTTTTCATTTCAGCCCCACAACACCCCAGTAAGGAAGTCACAGCTTGTGTCCCTTCTTTGTAGACAGGGGGACTCAGGCATAGAGAAATTAGTTAAGTGTTCAAGTTCACATTAATTCTACACAGTGGAGCTCAGCCTTCTAAGTCTTCCACATCAACTCTAGAATTTGGGATGAACTAGGGAAAGTAGAGAGGGGAATAGTAAGCCAGAATGTGTGTTCTTTGTTTATCTATCTAGCAGTTACATATAAGGCTGTCATATATGTGCACACAGAACATATTTTTAAATTTTAGATATGTAATCATTATATATACATAGTTGTAACTTAAAAATATGTATATAACAAAAATATGCTGCTGTGTAAAACATACTAGCTATTTATATGTATATATTATTATATAAATGTACATATTTTATATATATGCATGTATGTGTATATGTATATATAACAAAAAAAGCAAAAACAATTCTTATTAACCAAATAGAGAATTTAAGCTGTAAAATATTGCCCACAGGCAGTGGTATAAAGACTGGGGACAGAAACGGTGCAGGAGAAGAAGCTGAGCCCCTCAGTGTGCCGAGCAATAGGCAGTAGGAGAACGGGACCACAGAGGTTATATGCTCTTGCTTCCCACTTCTCTGGACCAGGGATTGGGAAATAGGCCTTCCAAATTATGATCCTTATGTATGCCCAAGTCTATAAATTTTCACTTTAATAGTAACTACTTCTTCAGACACAATTCCGTAGCTAGGTCAATTTTCCCTACCATCTACATCAGTGACATTATTATCCTTTCTACTTAACCACCGCTATTATTCCTTTTGTGTAATTCTCTCATGTTAACTGCCCCCCTGCCCAGACTAGAGTTTCATTCTGTAAGGGCAGGGATACCTCAGGTACGTTTGGTGCAGCCTTAGGTCTCCTGTGGGTGGTCACAGGGGAAGTATACAGTGAGTATCTCTCCAGTAGGTGAAAAGGGCAGGTGTGCTTTGCTGGTTTCCAAACCTAGAGCAGATCAGAGAGAACAGTGGTAGAATCTGTAATAGTTTTTAACGATGAGAGACGATGGCTGATGGGAAGGAAAGAAGCAGGCAAACAAGCACAAAGCTAACATAAAAACCACAGCAACAGGAACAGAAATCAAACAGAAATGAGGGGCTGAAGCCTCGCACCATGTAGTTATAGGAATAAATAGCATTGTGTGATGAAGCTTTCCTTTTATTTCAGTGTGTCCCTATTTGTGGTAGACAAACAAAATATGTGATGAGTAGTTAAGATTTCTATAAAAGTTGTGTGTATGCATGTGCCTTTTGTGTATGTGTGGGCATGAGTGTACATCCACAGAGAGAGAATAGAGATTTATTTTTCAAACCACTTTTGGGCAGGAAAAAGTAAACAAGCGAATATGCAAGAACTATGCTCAGTGCTTCTTTCCACAAACCCCAAATCCCTCCTAAATAATACCTTTTGTTCCATGCCAAAGTGCTTGAATCATTTCAGTAACCTACTCTCCCAATTTTGTGCCTTGGCTACAAGTTGACATTATATCTTCCCTCCCCCCCAAAATCTGCCATCAGGAGATGAATGATAATTAGTAAGAGAACAATATAGATTCAATGAAATGATGATGTACAACTTTGTGTATCAAATACCAGGTTGGATGTGTTTTCTTTTGAAGAGAAATATCATTTGCCATAGCATCAAAATTACAGTCACATCTTAACAAACACAGGTATAGAAATAGAAAGTGAATGTCGTTAATAATCCCCAAATGAGTTGTTCTTATTCTGATGGCAGAATCAATGCCAGGAAGCTCTCCTTGTGGCTTTCTCTTATCTAAGATACAAATAACACTCATCCTGGGAAAAGGGGTAAGCACATGATAAATTATCTCTTTTGCTTGTCTGACATTATTTGTATTTTGGCCCAGTGGTGTTCTTGGTTCATTCACAGGAACGAATGACCCTCATATGTCAGACATGTAAGAAGAAAGATGAGTAATATAACCTGGTAGTTATGAGCAGAGATATTAGAGTTATACATTTCTGTTCTTTTTAATCTGTAGAGCTCAATAGCTGACTGATCTTGGAAGTTAATTAACCTTATGAAGAATTGGGCTCTTTATCTTTAAAATGGGAATACTCATTTCTAACTCATTGACACAGTATTCAAGAAATAAAACCGTAATACATACAGAGTCTAATACAGTAAATCGAACTCAAATCTAGCTACAACATCCCTGCTCATATTCCCCTATACATAACCATCCTGCCTCATTCATGGATGTACTGACACCATGCTAAGAGAGAAGGGCTTATTTGAAAAGCTATGGGACTCCATGTAACCTCATGTCAAATAGACCTGGGTCAGATATGTGGAACCTGACACTTTCAAAGATCTGTGGCATTGGAGTTATGACATTGTGGAGTAAAGGCGTGGCAGGATTGTCAGAGGATAGAGTGAAACTTGTCAGGAATGATGTCCAGTCCTTTATTTACTTATTTAGCACATGATCTGTGAAGTATTCAAATTTAACTGTTAATTGGTATACAGCTGGGTACATGTAAGCTTACAGATGTTACATACATGCTATCACACATGCAAATGATACTGACACCTAGGTATGAGGTGCTAGGGTTCTTAGAACCCCTGGGGTTGTAGGGGTTGTGATGAAAACCCCTGGGGTTGTAGGGGTTGTGATGCAAAGGCTGGGTAATTCTTGGGCATCGTACATGTGTTCTCTGGGCCTCTGTCAAAGGAGAACACAAGTTCATGGGGTAAGGACGAGAATTTGACTGTATTGTACATGCTTAGCACTAAAAATGAGCATATGAGGAGAGTTTAATGAATATTAGAAGTTTTTAGGTTATAGTATTGATCAGTGTTGTGCTTTGCGATTGTTTTTGAAGTTATTACTATGGTTGTTAATATTTAGTAGAATATAACTTGGGTTTTGAAATCAAGACAGTCAAAAGTTAAATATTTTTTATCATTCTCTGAGCTTGAATTGTTACAGCCAGGAAATAATGAATCAAACTTATGAGAGTGTTGTGTGAAATAATTGTGCTTTTACATACAATGAATTAACCTCATGCCTGTCACATGGAAGCACACACATGCACACATATATTCATATTACATTATATTAACAAAAGTATGTGTTGCATATAAAATAAAGTACAATGTATGTAAGTAATGTATGTTTGCCAGTTTCTTGGACTTGTCCTTTTTTCTGCAGAATTTTGGTTGTTTATCCTGTTTATTTTCTTGGTTGTGTAAGAGGCATAACTATCCGGGAAACCAAACAGTCCTCAAACACTACCCTTGATGTATATTTCATATTCAAAACCAGACAGAAGAAAACAGCTTTTATTCTATTGTCTTCTATCTGTCTGCTTCTATCTCCGTAGAGTCAAATGTTATCATTTTTAGGAAACAAACATATCATTGACATGATTGTCCAAAACAAATGGCTTTGCTTGAACATTAATTGGGAACATTGCTGGCAAGAAAATTTCAACATCAAAATGGCCCACAGTCAGAGACATTTATTTGTCTCCCTGTCCAGTTGTCAAAAATATGGCTTCTCTGATGCAGTTGTATAAAGTTTGTTATGAAAAAACTTTTTACAATGAGCTATCTAGCCCTTCAGGCAGAGCAATATGGCTGCTAAAATACATTCTACTGGCTGAGTATAAATCAGTTAGCATTAAATGAGTACATACTGTGGATTAACCACAATGTTAACTCTATAAACACAAAGTTTATATGGTTCAAGCACATAAGAAAATTTTGATATAGGAGAAATGTCTGGTATGAACAAATAGAGGCAATAAAGCAATGCACTCAGAAAACCTATTGGCATTATAGAAAAAAGACATAATATACCTGGTGGGTAGCCAGTCTGTTTCCAGAGCAGTTGGATGCTGAGCCAGACTTTCAACATATTCTCGTTGTTTTTCTTCATTGTGCCAAGTGGGAGAAAGACATCAAATGGATGAGGAGCACCATGAACTCAGATGTGAAACCTACGTGAAATGTTATGGTGTGTTTAAGCAGCTATGGAACTTATTCACTGCCCAATCATAGAGTGTTAGCATAAGAAGAGAAATGAGAAAAAATAAGTTTAAACAAGAATCAGGAACTTGAATAAGAAGCATCTTTGTTTAAACTATGGTGACTGGAAGTCAAGGACAATGTTTAAGCAAAAAAACCCTTGCATATTCCTATGGGTTTGTTGTTGTTTATTATAAAAAAGTACATTTGTCTTTTTTAAAAAGCTTTATTTTTTATGTAAATAGGAAAAAGAAACAAAAATTCATATGGAACCACAAAAGACCCTAAATAACCAAAGTGACTTTAATCAAGAGGATCCAAGCCAGAGACACCACACTTCCTGACTTCAAATTATATTACAAAACTACAATGATCAAAAAAGTATGGTACTGGCATAAAAATGGATAAATTGATCAATGGAACAGAATAGAAAACCCAGAAATAAAACTGTGGATTTACAGTCAACCGATTCTCAACAGGGTGCCAAAATACATAACACAAAGATGGTTTTCAACAAATGGCATTAGCAAAATGACATCTGTACGCAAACAATGAAATTAGACCTACCTCACATTATATACAAAAAATCAACTCAAAGTGCATTAAAGTATTAAACATAAGACCTGAACACATTAGACTCCTAGAAGAAAACATAGGGAAAATCTTAACATTGGCCTTGACAATAATTTTTTGGACATGACAAAAAAGGCACAAGCAACAAAAGCAAAAATAGACAAGTAGGATTACATCAAACTAAAAAAGAAACAAACAAACAAAATCCAAACAACCACAACAATAAAAAAATGAAAAGCAGCCTATGGAATTGGAACAAATATTTTCAAACAGGAAAACCAATAAAGGGGTTAATATCCACATATTGTGTATAAGAAACTCATATAGTTCAATACCAAAATACAAGTAACCTGATTAAAAATGAACAAAGAACTGAAATATAGACTTTTAAAAGAAGAAATGCAGGTGACTGTCACATTCGTGAAAAACTGCTCAACACCTGGAATCAGCAGGAAAATGCAAATCAAAACCACGATGAGAGATCACCTTGTATCTGTTGGAATGACTATTGTCAAAAATACAAAATATAACTAGTGTTGGAAAGAATACAGAGAAGAGGGCAGTCTTATACTCTGCTGGTGGGAATGCGAATTAGTATAGCAATTAGGGAAAACAGCATGGTGAGTCCTCACAAAATTAAAAATAAACCTATCATGCCATTTGCAATCCCACTTCTGGGCACATATCCTAAGGAACTTACATCAGCATGGTGAAGGGGTATTTTCACCCCTGTGCTCATCACAGCATTGGGTACATTGTGCAAAATATAGAAACACCTAAATGTCCTCAGTGGATGAATGAATAAAGAAAGTATGAGATCTATCTGTATCTATACCTATCTATGTTATATCCATCTATGTATTTATGTATCTATGTACTTATGTATCTATGTATCTATCTATCTATGTATCTATCTATCTATCTATCTATCTACCTATTCATCCATCCATCCATCCATCCACAATAGACTATTAGTCACAAAAAGGGAAATCCTGACATTGATGGAATAAACACTGGTTTGACTTGATTTCAATGAGAACTATATCCTTTCTTTTAAACGTTACCTGTGTTTGTTGAAAGACTATTCCACCAGCAAGCTTTACCTTTCAAGTCATTTTTTCCCTCTGTCTCATGATTCTGGAGCCAGAGGTCATAGCTCGTATTTGCACCCTGAGGCAGTCAGTGTGATGCTGTGTCTGTGGTAGGTGGGTTAAACTCTGAAGCCCCTATGCCGAGGCAGCCAGCAGTACCCACCACACACACAGAGGAACTGAACCACATCCTTCTAAATCCAGGTAGTCCCAGAAGACTTTCTGGTTAGCTGGATCCCAGAAATGACCACAGGGCACCTCAACTCAAAGGGAGGAGTGAGATAAAAAGGGTGGATAGAGGGAAAGAAAGATGATCTTAACTGAGGTTAAAAGGTTTTTGTAAATTTTACAAAAAACATGGCCATAGGGAGTACTGGACTCTCTGTGGACAATGGACTCACACAGGGGATGGGGCCTGCCATATGAGCTTTCATTCCCACTTAGTCAAAAATTTTCTCTCTGCAAACATCATGCAGTCACGCTGACCTCTCCAAGTCCTTGAGATTATACATGATCAGGAACAATATAGTTGTTTTTTGCAGGGACGCAGTACGGTCTCTCTTCAACAGAGGGGCATAGAAATGAAGATGCTAGCTTAAATCCTCAACGGTACTGGATGCTAGACTATGCTGGAGGGAAAATAGAAAGAACAATTATTGTCACACCTCTCACAGTGAGTTTTTTATTGACTGTATACTATTAAAACACTGTGTCAGCTGCTTACGTTGAGTATTTCATTGGTTATTTATAGTGTCTCTGTGAGCGTAGCTCTATTTAGTTCCACTATATAGGCAAGACTGTTAAAACAGAAAGCCTGGGTAAACTGCCTCTAGGAGAAGCTGGTAGAATTGGCATTTTCACTATGAAAATCTGATTTCAGTATTGGCATTCTTAGTCACTATATTCTACTGCTTCATGAAATGTTTGTTTGTTTGTTCCTGATCCTAACACAATGAAAAGAAATATAATCATCGCGCCCTATGATGGAGAGAAAAGAGCCTAAAGTTTAGGATAAAGCCAAGTTAAATTTACATCTCCTTTAAATATTATTAGTTGAATGAACCAACGACTTTGTGGTTGTCACTCTTGTTTAATCTGTAGAGAGGATATTCCCTCATCTGTGGAATGAGTATTTTCAAGCACCTACTGTATGATACTCTCTGAAGAAGGTTGAGGTAACGCACAAGACAGTTATTGGACAAGTTGTGATTCTGCAGTTTAGTTTCTTCACATAGTTGCTGTTTGACCTCAAGGAACTCTGTGTCCCCTACCAGCACAATGGGATCGCATCATTTTTTTCCACTGACCAGAGGATAAAATGGAAAGCCAAGGTGGAGGTGGTGTGTCAGTTCTAAAGCATAACACAAAATACGTTTTGAATATTCTCCATTATGCATTTTGAATATTCTCCATTATATTTGCTGGAAACCATAATTATTACTATGTTTTAACTCAATAAAACATTAGGCTATTAAGTTTATGAGCATAAGATTTTTGAAAAATCAGTTAAGGCTTGAGCCTGCGTCCATTGTTGAGAGGGGTGAAGAGATAAAAGGAGGTTGGAGTTTGTCCAGTCCAAACTAAATTCCTGATGGGCAAACTTGTTTCTGAGGCTGACACTTTGTCCCGTAGGTGGTGATTATGGAGCCTTGGTGAACCACGAGGCCACTTGGACTGTATTTTTTGCCCTTGCAGAGAGATTCTGCCCGGAGTACAGATATAAAATTTTAGAGTGTGGGCAGTAAAAGAAATAAAACACAGTTGTTTATGCATCAGTGTAATTTCACTTCAGACATCTTTTCTAGATTATTCCTTTCTGTTTTATAATGAGGATGGCATTTTCTTTGGTGCTGCTTTAAACAATGTAAATTGTAAACACTGAGGAAGAAAAGAGGGGCCCTTCTCACACAGTGCGTTCAAGTGCATTCAAGTGCTTTGTGTGAGTCAATTTACATGTTGTTACTGGACCTCATTTTATCCATTTGCATGTCTTCCCTGCACCTCAATTTACTGTGAAGGTGGTGTCTCACCCTCCACTTGGACCACATTCAAATGAAACCATGAAAAAAGGCAGACATAAATAAATATGGACGTGGTATATCATAGGGAGACAGGAAGCAAAATGACCTCTTTGACGTTTCCAGCTGAGGACACAGCATTTTCAGAAGAGTCCAAAAACAATTGCAAAGTAATTTTTTTTCTATTTTTTTTCACACATTTCATGTTGGTTGCAAGTAAAAACAGGGAAGGTCACCCCAGGGAACAGTAGTTCACTTAGGATGATTATCAGAAAGGAGAAATATGGAAGCTTCCACAATGCCAGTGTACACAGGGTATGGCCATGTAAGGTTAATGGGCCGGGAGGGGGGGGCAGGAATCCTCTTTGGGTGGGCGGACACTTGCCTCATGCTCCGACTTGGCCTCATGTGGTCACAGTCTTCCCAACTCCACCTATGCTGTCCTCCACTGGAAGATCAGAGAGGAAAATGGGGACGAGAGCAGAAGTTGATTCTCACAAATGACTTTCCTTGTCTGGCTTGTGGAAGGAACTGTGGCTGCTGCTGCTGGACATAGTGGGCCCTCTTCCTCATCTGTGACCTGCCAGGCTGGTCAGTGAAGGCTCTCAGCTCCGTGGAAGCAGGTTTCAGAAAACAACAAAGGCCCTCTATGGCTAAGTCCCTTTCTCAAGACAGAGATGGCTTCTGGGTCTCTCCTACTGCCTTCAGGTGCTTGACCTGATTGATTCTCCCCCTAGTTTACCTGTCTGTCCTTCATGTCATTCACACTTGCCTCATCTCTTCCTACCGGTCCAGCCTGGGTTTAGATCAGGACCTAGTCCTTGGCTTTTTCTTCCTGCGGTCACCAAAACAGACAAGCCTATGGACCTTCTTTTTTTTTTTTAGTTAGACTTTGATTAATAGGGAAAGTAAAAGGACGTGAGAAAATGATAATGTGAGGAAGTAGCTAGTATTTCAGATTTATGTGAAGTTATCCTAGTCCTTGTACCCTGACTGTGATTTCTGACTTTCCTCTGAAATAATCAATGGGCATTCTTTTTGATTCATATTCTTACATTATTTTCCCATGCTTTGGTTTGACCACATATTTCTCTCCCTGCAATCTAAACAGTATGACATTTTAGTAACCCCTAAAACTAAGTGCATCTCAACCAAGCAGGCAACACACAGAGAACAAGGAGGTACTTCCTTATTCAAATAGTCAATTTGCATGACTGTTGAATACAGGGGCCTGGGTGAGATTCTTTCACTGTTCATTCTACTAGAGAATGATTATCACATCTCTCCTCTAAGATCATGTTTCCTCAGATCCTGGGTCCAAGTCAGGAGAACTTTCAGGATTTCACACTGGTGACTTGGTAGGTCAGCAGCTGGATTATTGGAAGGATCTGAGAGCCAAGGATCTGCTCTCCCTAGACATGAGCTCCTTCATCTCTTCCTTCCTCTTCCTCTTTCCTCTGGCATTAGGACCATCCCTTGCCTTGTGAGGTTTACACCGTCCCCACAGTATGGGGAGTCTCTAGTACTCCTGGAGCTATATGTGTGTTACATACCATCGTAACCCTATGAATGAGTGACATCCCCAGTGTCCTGTCCTCAACAGCCCTGCTCAGCTCCTGTAGACACGTGCCTATGGCTTCTTTGAGTCATATTGGTTCTCCCTCTTTCCCTGCTACCTTCTATTTTCCCAGCATTGTTGTCTGTTCCGAAGAACCCTGCCTTCTCATATTGTGGCCCAAGTAGGACAAGTTCAGCTTTGTCATTTTTGCCTCCAGCAATGTCCCAGGCTTGATTTGCTCTTAGGACCTGCTTGTTAGCCTTTCTGTATATACTTCATGAAATCTCCATGGATGACTTGGTGTCCTTGACTCTTTCCTGTGCATCTCATCCCACTACTCGTATGGGAAGTGGACTTGTCAGTCATAGCGGCTCCAGTGCAGATACAGACATGTTTGTAGAAAAATCAATGTTGACACTCATGGAGATCTCTGGAACGTGAAAGGGAGTACCTCCAGGACCTACTTTCTGAATTTGCCAGTACTATTATGTTAGTCCCCTCTGTCCCAGCCCTTCATAGATGACTTCTAAGAATGTCTTTGCCCACTTTATCTATGGCTCAGTAAATGCCAGAACTGGGGCAAGACTAATAACAACTGACATATTTTTTAAAATATTGTTCATGTCAGGTTCTGTACTAACACTTTACAAACATTGTCTTTTAATTCCTCATTTAATTCATCATAGATGAGAAAACCGAGGCTCCGAGTTTAATCTGTCCAAGGAGGCAAGGTGATTAAGTGACAGAGTCACCTTTCAAAGTGAAGTGTTTCTAATTCTCAAGGTCCTTGCACTTAACTCTAAGGTCAAAGCTGTATTAGACATACTCGCCCTACTGTAATGCGGTCTTAAAGTAGAGACCTACTTTTATTAAACCTAAACCTAAAGGGCATTGGGAAGAAATCAGGGCTGAATGCCCATCTCCTAAGGCAGAGCCTGGAACATTGCGAATGCACCATGCATATTTATGAGTAAGTGAAAGATGGTCTAACATTAAAATAGAATTGGAGGCAAGTATGGGGAACTTCTAATTCCCCGATTTTCTGTTAGCCCCTTAACAATCAAGTGCCCTCTGTGGACCAGTGGTATCACTTTTAGAAAGAAAAGTTGATTAGAAATGCAGAAGCTCAGGTTTCAACCCCCCCCCCCCAAGTGGAAATCAATACCTGCATTTGAAAAAGATGCCCGGGGCAGGGGTGTATGAAAATGAACATGGAAGGACTGGCTGCGTCTGCATGAGAGTTCTTTGAAGAAGAATGGCTTTGAATGTCCCCCAGCCTTACCTACTACACTGAGACTTCTAGTATTTTTCCTCTGCTAGTTGATCAGCTGCTCAAGGGTGAAGACACTGATCTCCAGGACCAGCACCCAGTTACAACCATTTATAAATAAATGGATAATTAGAAAGAATGGAGAGTTGTCTTCCCCCATAGAAAATTAAAGCTTTGTACTTTTGGAGGTTTGACGTAAGAACGGATCTGCAGCCTCTGACCCCTGGTAGTATTTGGAGAAGTATGTCCTGAAGAAGGGGAAATGCTTCGTCTGAACTGATTTCTCTGCCCAGGTTGTCCTCTCTCTGTACCCCTCCCAATGACGTCACCCCATACCTGTGGGAGATTATGCTACCTTGGAACAGGGAGGAATTGGTATAAAGAAAATGAGGAATTAAAAAAAATAGTTTGGAAGCCAAATCCTTGGAATGTCTCTCTCAGGCTATATGAGTTCTTTTAAGAAATTCTCATGAAAAATAGAAAACTATATATCAAATAATTCTAGTATATTACTATTAACATGCTCCTTCCTTGGTACCTTTATATTTCCTTAGGATTATAGAGAATATTAGTAAAGGCTGTATGTTTATAGAAGAGGGTGCTCTTTTTCTTGGTTTTCTAATTGTGTAAACTTAAAAGAAATGATGATTAGAGCTGTGTTCTCTATCCACCCTTTTAAGAAAACAGGTCACAGTTGTTGTGTTTGGAGTCCCGAATAGAACATACGAAGCTGGTATATGATCTTGGGCTAGAACAAAACAGAGAAATTTTTCTATGTTAGTGCTCAGTGGATGGTATCCGTTTACTGATTCCCAAAATATTGCTAGACCTAAACTAGCAATTTAGTGAATTCAGTTCTCACTGTAACACTTTAAAAATATGGACAAATTGGAATCTTTCAGTGATGATGGCGAAGGGAAAGCTAAGGAATGATGGAAAGAATGGAGCGTGTTTCACATGGAGAGCATTTCATACTCCAGGAAGAGATGACTCTTCAGAATATAACGCAGAAAGAGTGACTAGTGATCCTCCAAGTGACCACGTGGTACAGAAAGGCAGTCTGCGCTTGAGAGAAATTTGGCTAATAGAACTGTCCCAAGAAGTTTCTTGCTCCAGCAAATGTCAATGAGAGATAAACAAGAACTGCCCTACTGTGATGCTAGGGAAAGAGGTGGTCAGGACCTGAGTTTCATTTGTCTTGTGTCCAGCCAGGTCTCGCTCTTCTGGGAAAGGTCAGATTGTGTAAATGCAAATGCAAAGCTGTTATTTCCTGTTTCCGCTGGCCCTTGTGTGTGTCTCTCCGGTGTCATTCCCTCTCACAGACCTCAGACACGACTAGAAATGGACTAGTCCCCTAACTTTCGCTAAGGGACTCGAGTAGTTAACCACTGCACCTTCCTTTTCTCTAGGTGTACCCCATTTCTCAAGTGAAATAATTCTGTTACACTATCATGATTTTCTTCATGCCTGTGCAAAGGCTCTACTTACCTTCCTTTAAACTGACTCCCCTTTTCATGTAAATAAATGCATCTTAAAAGGAAGCTTTATGTTACTACACAGGAGAAATTAACAAGTGCTAATAGAGTGCTAAAGACATGTTAATATAACACCAAGGCTTCTTCATTAATGTTATGAGAATACGTGGGAACGGATGGGAGAGGAGGTCACCCTCTCCACAGATCAGTAGCACGTGGTTTCGGTACCTGTGTACCACGTGAAATAACTGAGTACCACTCACACTTTTGGTGGAATGTTATGTTGAAGACAATATGTTTTTTAAACTCACAGAGCTGAAATCTTTGGGTTGAGGGTCTGCAACAGGATACAGCCAAGAGGGGGGCCCCAAACAGGGATTTGGAATGGGGCCCAGAGCTCAGGGTGTCCAGGAAATATTACAAAGATATATAGCATGTCCCCACCCCTTCCCACGACCCCCACAGGTGTGAGTTGGGGAAGGGACAAGTGGAGCAGGGCCATTGAGAGCTGTTTTGTACAGCCGCAGCTTTGCAGCTAACCTCTGGCATGGTCATTTAACATATCTATAACCTTTAACTGGTTGCATAGATATGTTAAATAGCTGTGACCATGCCCTGAGCCAGGGGAATGGAAAGGGACTTCTCCCCAAGATGTAACTGGGAGCAGGGCCCCCAGCTGACAGCGCCTGTGTGAGGTCTTGGACAGGATTGGCTCCATGACATGGGGCCACACCTGCCCAGACTCACTATGGCAGCCCAATAAAGCTGGAAGGATATGAGAGTGCTGGTAAGTGTAGCAGATTGTGGAAGGCGCTGGAAATGGGGCTGTAGAAGAGGATTGGCATGGGGATTTAAACCAAGATGTGGCAGCCACTGGGGATGAGAACCACGTGGCCGTGGGAGTGGGAAGAGCCACGTGCTTCTGGCAGAGTGGGGACCCCCAGCAGCCATGTGAGGGAGAATCACCATGCAGCTTTAGCGGAGAACCGCTACTCGGCTTTGTCTGAGTGGTGACCCACCCCCCATCCCTGCAGCTTTGGTGGAGAGAAGAACCATGCAGTTTTGGCCAGAGCAGGGACCCCTGCAGCTTTGATAGAAGAAGATCACACAGCTTTGGGGTACTCCCTTTGGCCATGTGGCCTGGGAAGCAGAAGAGAATTTGCCTGGAAGAAGGGTAAAAGAATTCTTGCCATTAGACCAGGAGAAGGTGCCACATGGCTTTGGATCAATTAGAGATCCTGCCTGGACAGCGGCACAGCTGATGGTGCCATTGGCCTGAAACACGGACATTTGCTTCTTTTCTGGAGTTACAGTACCCCAAATTAGGGCAGGGGGATAAGGAATCACTGTGGGCATCGGAGGGTATCCAAAAAGGACTTTGATATTTTAATGAGGACATTAGGCCATAACGCTAAACTTTAAGTCTGTACAGCATTAAATAAACACTTCCTTTTCTTTTCACAAATTTCTGACTTTGAGAGATACCTTTCCTATTGGTGAGGGACAGTCAGACCTAGTAGGGGGTCCTTTCGGTAATTAGTATATCGTGACCCCCCCCTTGGCCCTGTCTGTGTGTGCCCTGTGTTCTGTAACAGTTTTTGGCGTCCCTGGGTGGGTCAGTAATTGCCCCCCGCCCCATCTGTTCTGTAACAGGTGTAGTGCATAAAACATTTCTGCTGGAACTTGTGTTCTGTTGCCTTTCCCTTTCACACCAATTCCCCTGGTATGTCCTCTTCCTACATTGGGATCCACTTGCTTTATGCCCTTTATTGTAGTGTTTCACTAGAACTGATGATTCTTTCATATTCCTCTCAGTGATTTGTTATGAAACCCTCTGACCCATTAATTCATTTGTGTGGCCGCTTTTCTATGCCAGGATCCCCAACATTTCATTCTACTTAAGCCACAGTATTCATGACCAAATCCCGACATGCTCTTTTTAACACTCTCTGCTTTCTCTAGATAAGCTCTGAGGGGTAGTGGCAAGCTTTGGTTAGGACGGAATCAGAGGGAGATCTTCGATACAGTCCAGGAGCAGACCCATCCTTGGAGACCTGACCTTCCCATGGGGCCCGTGTTGTCTGAGTTTTTGTTGGTGTGTGAGAAAAAGGCAAAATGATTAACAGTGCAGAAGAGGGTCAGTTCTTTGTGCTGAACCTTCTAGGGGTAAATGCTGAGTCTGACCCATGTCCACAATGTGGCTTCACCCCATTGTTGCTGGCATTCTGCAACTTCCAGGGGCTGTGGGCTGTTCCGTAAAGAACGGAGGTCTATGAATCTCACAAGCCTGAGTTTGCATCTAAACACCCCATGAATTAACTGTGTGGTTGTGGGCTAGCCTTGGAATCATCCTGAGGTTTATGTGCTTTCTCAGTACTGAAATAAAACTGTCTTCATGTATGGTCATGAGGCCTCTCAACACAGGTTCTGATACCTTTCTTTAAAAAAATATTTATTTATTTATTTTTAGAGAGAGGAGAAGGGAAGGAGAAAGGGAGTGAAACATCAATGTTTCATAGGCCCCCCAATCGGGGACTTGGCCCACGACCCAGGCATGTGCTCTGACTGGGAATTGAACTGGTGACTCTGTAGTTCACAGGCCACACTAGCCAGGGCTTTTCCCTTTTTTGAAATTGTTGTTCAAGTACAGTTGTCTCCATTTCCCTCCTCCACTCCCCCTCGCCCCACCTATCCCCACCTCCCACCCATTGGCTTTGTTCATACGTCCTCTACCCATGTTCTTGATGACCCTTCCCCTTTCCAGTGACCCTTGTTTAATTCCTGTTTGGGTTTCACAGTAGGTTCAAAGCCCTGTATGTGTCAGAGGGGTAAAAAAAAAAAAAGACCTTGAAAGGATTATTGGCAACTATTAAATGCCTCAACCTGTGTGAAGAAGAAGTGAAGGAATCTTAAAAAATTAACCGTACATAAAAAGTAAGGTTGCTTTTCACCAATTCTGAAATTGACTTATCAGGAGAGCCGTTCCATGAATTGTGCTATCCAGATAACCAACATTAACTTTCTTTGCAGAAATCACATCTTCCGAGCGAAAGACCATATTATTTCTTCTTCTTTTTTATTACTAAAGCTTCCCCTTTTTGATCTTATTTAACAATATCTAATTCTTAAGAAAATAACATGTAAAAAACAGACAAAAGCAGAATGTGAATTATGTTCAGCCCTTTAAAGTGCCCCTGCACACATATGCTCACACCAGACACACGCAAACACATACACAATTTGAAAGAATTCTTAATATTCTGACTGTGATGGTTAAGGAAAATAAATGTGCTTGGGAGTTACTGTTTAGTAGTTTAGAAAATGGGATTTAAGATTGGTTTAAACAAGGCGATAAAGACCTTTCGGCCCTTTTTCCTCTTGTTTTATATGGTTTTCATTTTTTTAATAATCATGTTTCTGGCCCAACAGTATACTCTAGGCAGATATCTACATGTTTGACATAATGAAACAGTGTCATTACTGTTTCATTATAAAATGAAACAGTTATAAAAAACCTCCCAGTGTAATAATAAACCAAATAACTTTTACCCACTAAGGCTGTCTGTGTCGAAAGAGAAAGGAGAATTGTATAGACTGGAACAATTTTCTGCTCCTCGGGCCTCCATATATGGACATCTTTTTTCATAGCATAAGCTGTAAATTGAAAAGCATAATTTGATGACGGACATAGAACTGTGTGTTAGTTTGTATTTTGACAAAATCATTACACATCACATAGGTTGAAAAATGAATCACGGCGCCCTACGCCTGCCTTAGAAGATTGCACTTCATAAACCGAATTGCTCACAGGGGCAACATTCTGGGGGAAGTTATAGATTTTCTAGCATATCTCTGATAGATAGGACTAATATAACTTCAATAAAAACCCCGGATATGTCAATATAAAATTTTCCCTACCATTGAAAAATGCAAGACACTCCAACTAATAAATCGAATGACAACTTATTCCTTAAGGTATACTAACATACATAGTGGGTTACAACCAGCACCAGAGGCATCAAAGTGATAAACCGCGGCCACAAGGGGGGTGGCGCTGGAGAAGGTTTCTTTCTCTCCATTCCAATAGTACAGGGTAATGGCTGCAGGTGTGAAATGCCCCCAGAATGTTAATGTTCAATCCCTAACTTCGTCACACGTGCTAGGGTTTAGAAGTACATATAAATTATGCCTGAGTGTTATACCTGGCCCTTCTACTCATGACTCATTACATGAATTATGTCACATAAACTAGTGGTGACATGCACATGTATTAGGAGGCCTCAGCTGGAAAGCATATGAGCTGTGCACTTTGAGTTTAGTGTAACGGTTTGTCCATGACATAGGAGCTTGATACCTACTCATCTGGTTAACTGGCAGGGGTAGCATTGGGTGGGTGAGTGGGGGGTTCATCACATTAGGCCTGAGGTGCTAGGTAGACTGAAAAACAAAACTGAAGTTCTAATTATTCATTTCCCAAACATGTGTTCGCTTGAGACTGTACATTACTTCTCTCTTCAGGCCTCACCATCATGACTTGAAATTGAGGAGGGTAAGGACTTTCTCCTTGGTGGGCTTTAGGGGTTAAGTTTTGAAGGATGTAGTGCCGTCCTTCGTAGCTAAAAGGTATTAGGTTAAGGAAACTAACCTCACCCATGTAGGTTCATTTCCATCCTCCGGACATACACTACTCTTGCTGATATGTCTTATTTGTGGCTCAGTATTTTCTCTGCCATTTCATTGATTTTTGGAGCGTGAATCCTTCCTTTCTCCCTTGGTGTTTATCAGAATTCTTTAGATAAGTAGAAATGGTCCAGTATTTTAGAGATTTATTCAAAGAAGTTGGTTCACAGGATCATGAGGACTGGTCAATTCAAAATGTGCAGTTTAACCTCAAAGATTGTCTGCTGGCAAAATTCGCTTGTGCAGGGGAAGCCCTTCTTTGTTCAGTGAAGCTTTCATATGCTTGCACGAGGCCCACCATGTCAGAGGACAATCTGCTTTCCTCGGAGTCCACTGATGTTCATGTTAATCTCATCTGAGAACACTTCACAGAAACCTGGAGTGTGTTTTACAATGTGGATATCATGGCCTGGCCAGCTGGCACATAAACGTCACTGTCACACCTTTTCATATGGAAACCCATCATTGTGTCTCCTTGTCAGGCACCGTTTTTCTGTGTCCAGAATTCTGCTTCTTGGCAATTGAGCTTCAATGTTGCTAATGGAGATTCAACATTGCTGGATTTTGTGAACTAATGAATATCAGGTTATTAAGTGGTCATTGAAAACAATAATGAGCAAAAGTACATTTTCTAAGACAGAAGTAGGTTTTATTTTTCCCACTATAGACTTTATTATTTTTTTAATTATTTTTTAAATTTTTAAATTAAATTTATTGAATGACATGGGTTAATAAAGTTATATAGGTTTCTAGCATACAGGTCTATAATGCATCATTGGTACATTATATTGTGGGTTTACCATCCCAAGTCAAGGCCCCTTTCATCACCATTTATCCCCCTACCCTCTTTTTCTGCCTCCCCCTCATCCCTTCCCTCGGTCATCACCGCACGATTGCCTGTGTCTGTGAGCGGTTTTTCTGTAATCGTTTCATCAGGACCTGTCCGTGTCAGCACAAGTCAGACAGTTTATTTTCAGCATTCTAAACTCGCATCAAATATATTTTAAAACACCAGTCTTTATTGGAAAATTGGAAGGCTTCATATAGTTTGGTTTTATGATAATTTGGTCATGAGTAGCTTATTTAATTTAAACTTGAGGATGCCTTCTTAGCAAACACAGTGCCCACTTTGTGTTTATTGCAAAGTCAGGAAACTTAACCTGCAATGTATCTTCAATATCCTGGGTATTTTGTGATAGCTATGTCAACAATTTATTTATTTAAAAATAAATGAATTTTCTTAATGTTGTGTTTTTTGACATTTAAATAAATATTTAATTCATATTTGTGTTTTCTATGTTATTAACCTCTTTTTCTTAATATCTGTATTTGAAAATTGAGGCTATTAATGAATATCTCTTGAGGTCATGGGGTTTACTCTTTAAAATAAAGAGTACAAGGATTTGAACCTAAAAACCTGTCTTTATTTCCTCAAAACAGGATGTATTTCACCTTGCAGCAACTCCTTTATTTTTTCTTGTTTTCTAGCTTTATTTATTTATTTATTTATTTATTTATTTATTTATTTATTTATTTATTTATTTATTTTTACATCCAAGATATTTCTCTAAGCCTTTGAAATGCTCATGGGTTGTAGGCATGGTGATAATCACAATTAATGAAAAAAAACTCAACTTTATTTTTTGTCTGATTTGAAGAAACCATTTATTGTGTTCTGTATTATCTCCCCAAACCATAGTCTCAGAGTGAATACAATTGTCCACCCTTCCAATAATTAAAAACACAGATATTATTATCATAACAATGAATCCTTCCTTCACTCTAATGATAGACCTCATACACGTTCATTGTTGTCAGCGGTTTGGACTACAGTCTAGAGACAGTTGAAATTCTTCTGTGTGAGGCAGAAGCACAGCTATCCCCTCTGATCACAGGGATGATCTTGGAAGGCAACGGGGATTTAACAGAAGGGACTTAAATGTCTCCTTTCTATTTTCTTCTCAGGATAGGTACTTGCTTCTCAAAATTGGAATGTATCCTGTTTTAGAAAATCACTCAGTCTAGAAAGGAGGTTCCAAACTCTCAGACTTACTTTGTAGCCTTTGTTTTGGTCAAAGACCACAGATGGAGCTCACGCTATTGCCAATCTTGTCCTATTTGGTAAAGACAGCAACAAAAATAAACCAGTTAACAACGTAATTCCGTTATCTGTTGCTTCTGTTGCTCTGCCTGACTCATAGTTTAATACAGTCTCTCTCAAAACTTGTAAGTTTAATTTAATAAACTGAACCCACATTGACTGTTGCAGGAATCAAAAGGTGTCCAAGAGGCAGCAATATCCTCAGTATCTTTAAATACAGTCGAAGAGATAAGATTTTAATGTCTTCTGGGATTCTACCTTTTAAAGGAAGAGATGACATGATATCATAACAAAAGAGTATATAAATCTATATTAAATATAAAATGTAAAAGCAATGTGAACACATGGAAATATGAGAAAGAAGAAGTTGCTTTCCATCAGTGATAGGTAGAATACTGCCCCTCCCCAAAGATGTTTATCTCCTAATCCCCGGTACCTGTGAATATATTACCTTACATGTCAAAAGAGACTTGGCACTTTGCAGACGTGATTAAGTCAAGGGTACTGAGATGGGAAGATAATCCATGATTATTCTTGTGGATTTAACCCAATTACAATGGGTTTTCTGAGTGGGTCAGAATCAGAGAGATAGCTGAGGATGACACACAGCTGGCAGGGAATAGGGAGCAAATGGCCCCCGGCCAAGGGCTGCAGTCAGACCCTAGAATACTCAAGAGTCAAGGAAACAAATTCTCCTTCAAGACCTCCAGAAGGAAATCAGCCCTCCTAACACCTTGATTGTAGCCCAGTGAGGCTTCTGACTGCAGGAACTCTCAGATAATAAATTTATGTTGTCCAAAGCCAGTAAATTTGTGTTCATGTGTTGCAGGGGCCAGGGGAAATGAAAATACAATTCAAGAAAAACTTCAGAGAGAACGTGGCATTTAGGGTAAGTTACCCTGGGGTACAATGGAGGGGAAGGTCTGCCGCAAGGGTTGGAGAGAACCGTGATTTCTGATACCAAAGGAGGATATGTTTAATCAACCCCAAACAGTACAGTGGGAATGATGGCAGAGATTGAGGGGAATTTGCAGGGTAAAGTGTCTTGAGTTCCCTTCCATTTATTCAATGGAATGCCAATGAAGATTGCAGTGTACACACCCACCCATAGACACACACACTCTCACACTCACCCCTACCACCACCCAAACATATGCAAACTGTCACTGTGTTTGTTCATTGATCTCCCTTTGTGCCATTACAAGTCAGTTACCTGTGGTCATTATCTTAGTGTTGATCAGAGTTTCACCAATATTTTGCAAAGGAGCTTGCAAATGAAAAGTCCTGAAAATGGTGAATAAAATTCTCACTGCTGCTTTCACTATCCTGGGGCCATATGAAAGAGGCGAAAGTCAAAATATTTTATATATATAGCATTGCTAAGTTATTTGTTGCTGCCTTTTTCTGCCTTATTTTCTTCATGTGTAGAATACAGTAACAAATGCTATTTCAGATGCTTATTGTAGACATTAAAAAATACAATGCATTTAATACATAGGGGGAAAAGGGAGAGGGAAGAACAGGGAAAGAAATAGAATTCTAATATTTGTTAGATATATATTAATGCTGTGAGTTATATTGTGTTTATTTCTCAGTGGTATATATGTCTGATAAAATTTACTCTCTTATTTCCCTAATAAACTTTGTACTCTGAAGTCCTGAAGAATGACAAAATTGGTGGTTAGGGACATGTCGATGTCTGTTTGTAAATAGACGTTTAATTTTATGACTGAAACATCATTTTAGTAAGCAAAAAAAAAATCAATGTAAACAAAAAGTTGCTGAGATTTTCTGTTGGAAGGAGTTGATCCCCAGTCACTAGAACTTTCTTATCCCTACTATATATTGATTTAAGGGGAAAAAAAGAAATTTCAAAATGAACAGACACCTTTTTCCCATTGATGGAACTAGAATGATGTTTTAAAATATAAATTCATAATTCTGTTGTGAACAACAAGATAACCATTCCAGACTTCTAGGGTTCTGAACAAATCTACAAAGTGGTTTAGTTAGCATCTTTCCAAAGGAAGAACCGACAAATTTTACCCAGGCTAGGAGGGATGTTTTGTTCTCCATTACATGTACAGATTAAAAAGGAACTGAGAATTAGTTAAGATGACCTAAAATGGAAAGAGTTAGAAAGAATCTGACTCTGCTTCAGCATAAAACATGACACGAGCCCAGGCGAGTTCTAATTCTATTCAACACAATGTCTTCAGTGGGAAAATTGAACTGGTCAAGACTCGTCAGATAGGATTAAGTGAAAGGAGAGGCTAATGGCATGTCACAGAGATCGATGCGTGGCCCACCTCTGTCCACCTATTGGCATGGCTTCCCATCACAATGGACAGATGCATGCATCACAGGAAATTGGAAAAAATCAAGAAGGATTGAGAAGCGAGTTCCTTTAAAATGGCACTACAGTGCCACTCTCGATGAGATTTTCAGATTATAGCAGAGATTTTGTGGAAAAAAAAAAAAGGCATCTTACACCCTGTTGGCCGAATGACTGTATTACAATGCTTCCTAATGAAAACTGATTTGATATTGGCCCCTTACTTTGCATGTAAACTTACTAAAGTTGATGCAAGTTGCACATGAACATACTAGATATCAACAAAAAGGTCCTAATTAGGCACGAAGTGTTAGAAAGCTGCTACTTTTATATGAATAATTTTAGCTTCCACTATTGCTTTTGATTTTATTCTATCATTATATCCTTGCCATACGTTCTACAGATGGCATCCTTATTTCTATTGTACTGATGTGAAGACTGAGTTTTAGGGTGCTTGTCACTTGCTGATGTTCATGATGCTAAAATGTTAGCACAGTTGGGCTTCAAATTTCAATGTATCTTTTCTTGGAGTTTAAAATTTTAACAACTATGGGCAAACACACAAATGTACACACAAACAGCCTACCCAGTACATGTATGTAGGCATGTAGATATATATGTTTATCTACTTCTCTGTAAATTCATTGTTGATTGGAATTCTGATATATCTTTCTGATTTGGCCCTTGCCAGAGTCATCTGAAGAAGTGATAGGTACTATTCTTTAAGGGAGAATAGAGTAGCCTTGGACAGGAAGAACACTCTGGTAACAGGCAGAGGCAGAGGAGAAAGAAAAATTGCTAAGGCTTATTTCTACTATGAGAAGATAAAAAGAACCAAGGTTGCAATTTAAAGCCCCATGTATCGTTCAGAGCATTCTAAGAGGTGCATTAAGCCAGAGTGAGAAATTGATATGGGATCTTCCTGAAGTAGTCAGGGTTCCCAGATGGAGGAAACTAAGCTGCTAAACTTCAGGTCTCTGGGTACACCACATCTCATCATTTGCCACAAAACATTATTTTTAAACACAAGGGAGTTTTCCTAAATTTGGTGATAATGTTTTTTTTCAAGTGTGTGTTTAGTTCTATGACTATATGTCAAGATACATATCTCTATAATGTAGTTGTGTAAATTTCCTATAATGTGTGCATATTGACTTCCGCTGATGGAGTGATGAAGCAAAAAGGCACTGATATTGTGAAAGTGATAACTTTGGGTTCAAATGCTAATTTTTAAAATAGTCTTAGCATTTTCATTACTAAAATGGAATGAGTATTATACAGCTTACTAGGATTCTTTTGAAAAAATAGGAGCATTGAAATACACTTAAAGTTTCACAGTTATGACTGGCCTTAATAGAGCTTAATATTTTTTGTCCTCGTTCTCCATTTCATTCAAATTATGTCAGGGGTTTAGGTGATATGTGGAAAGATACATATATTTTTTTGTCCAAGTTAAGACTTTGCAGCAGAAGATGATTATCTGAAGTCACCCAAAGGTGAGTGAAAGAACAATGTGGATGGAATGTGCGCTGGCATCTGCGCGTGCACTAACTTACCGCTGACCTCTAGCGTGAGGCGACTTAATATGCAGTAGCATCTCTCTGCTCCTGACACATCCTGGACAGGCAATATTTTATCATTAAATCTTCATCTAAATGTACTGGCCACATGGATGGTCCTGTGTATGTATGGGCTCATCCCTGTGGATACAAAGACCAATAAAACATGGTTCTTATTCTTGAGAACTTCAGTCTAGGGTCCAGGGATTACAAGATTCAACATGACAATTTAATTGTGTTAAGTATTAAAATGAAGGTAAGCGTAACATTCTTTGGGAACAACCAACCTTATCTTTTGATAATGTAAGGTAGGCCATGTTATTCCTCGAAATTTCTCATTGCTCACACTTTGCTCAGGGATAAAGCCGGGTGTGATTGTTTTCTCCATACAGCTTTACAACTCCCATCTCCTTCTCCTTCCCTGCACTCACTCCATAAGAGCATCTTTGCTGTTTCTCAAACACGGCACCTAGATTTTTGCCTTGCGCTCCTTGAGCAGCGCGCCTCTCTGCTGAATCTACTCTTCCTGAGCTGTTCAGTTGGTGCAGCCCCCCAGCTCTTTCAAGTCTTTGCATAAATGCTGGCTTCCCAGTGAGGCTTGATCTGCTCCCCATATTAAAAAGCCCTACCCTTCGAATCCCTTCAGCATGTCCTATCTCCTACCTGGTCTACACTTTCTTCTGTTCTCACAATCTTTTTTTTGTACTTCATTTTATGTTTATTTGCTTTCTTCTCCACTAGAACATAAGACTCAGGAGTACAAAAATATTTGTTTTATTCATTAAGGTGTACTAAATGTGGTACTTGGTCCAAAGTAAACAGTCAATTGATACCTTAATGCAATAACTACTTTTGTTTGTGGACTAAGGCGTGGCTTCAATGAGGGGATTATATTGATCTAGTTCTAGTAAGTGAAAAAGAATTTCCAGTTAAAGAGAAAACACTCTCAAGAAGAAATAATCTGAATCTATGATATCTCTGCTTAGATATTAGTAAATATAAAGGGTTTTTTTTTGAGGCAGGGTATACAGAGTTAAAGCAAGATCAGATTGTACTTTCCTATATACACTGAGGCATAGTTGTCTGGCCACTATACTGTACACCTGAAAATAATACAAAATGATATCGAATGTAAACTGTAACTGAAAATAAAATGAAAAACAGAAAATTAAAAAAAAATACCAGGCATAGACTTACGTTTCCTCTTAGGATGTAGAAAAAAGTACTCCTACCTTAGCAGGAAAAAAAGCACTCCTACCTTAGCAATGAGCATTTGCTGGATAACCTACAAAAGTGTGTTCATGAATCCCAACCGAGAGCTGAGCAATCAACGAAATAATGAACTGAAGTGGAGAGAGTGTGGAGTCCATCCTCAGAAAGAACAAGCTGGTGGCTGTTGTCACCCTTGACAAAGCAGTGGGAAAAAGAGGAAAATCACTATAGGTGTGGGTAAGAAGAAAAATTACAGCTTAACTTTTAATGAATTTTCAAAGTTCAGGGAGGAGCTGACAGCCATTTGGAATTCCTAGGAGTCAGGGATAGAAAGGAAAACCTACACTTACCCAGCGATTCTTTCCAGGGGATGCCAGGAAGAACACGTCAGACTGGGAAAGGTACTGCATCAGGCCCAGGGTGTCTGGGCCACTTCTGAAAGACTGCTGTGCCCTCAGACTTCTACATTAACATCTGAGTGTCATTGTCTCTTTCCTTCTCACACCCTTTTCACTCCAGAACCTTCTTCATAGTGTGAGGCCTTGTGTTCCTCTAGGTTCCTGTCACTCTCTTTATTATTACTCACCAACAGACATTGAGATGATAGCAGTGACTGAGAAAAAACATTCAGATGCTCAGAACCTACAGCCTCCTAAAGGAAGTCTTGAGAGATCACCCCCAAGTCATTTGAAAATTGTAGTGAACTGACCCTTACTAATGAAAAATGAAATTCAAACAGGAATCAACAGAATAATCAATCCTTCACGCTACCAGAAGAAGGTGTGTGCCCTGTTCTGGATATAAATGTTATTTCTGCAAAAACTGTTGTTTTTACCCAAAATGGCCAGCCTTTAGGAAAAACTACTAGATAAGAGACTTTATCTTTTGGCCACACTCAGACAATGAGGACCAGCTCTCCCAAAGATAGGGAACACAAGGCGATCCTACCCGAGCCCAGGCTTACTACTACCTGTGGAAAGTTTCCAGGTCACGGAGAAAGGGGGAAGAGTTCAGGAAGAGCTGCCAGGGTCCCGGAGTTGGGGGGACTGGGGTGGGGGGCTCTGGGGAGGCAAAGACAGCTGGAGTTCACAGGGCAGAATATCAGAAAGGAGAAAGCTGGGATAGACCTCCAGAGGTTTGCAGAGGGTCCTTCTTGTGTTCTTGAGTACCAATAGTACACAAATGTGAAGAAACAAATTAAGGCTGGGGTAGAACCATTAAAAAGACTCAGAAGGAACAAAGCCCAGAGATTCCATGGTACCAGGAATAAAGTCTTTTCCCACCAGCTAGAGTGACAAACCACATAATCTGCAGGACGTCAAGTGAAGTGTTGATACCACAAAGGGTGGTGAATGAAAACTAATTTTAGAATAAATACTTGCTGGCCTCCTATATAAAAAGGTTAAAAGAAAAACCTACAAGACCATACTGTTCTGAGAAACCTCATCACAGCATTTTAAAAGTAATACAAAAATACCCATCCATAAATAAGGTAAAATTTACAATGCCTATATCACCATTAATAATAATGCATGTTAAGAAGCAGGAAGGTACAACTAATTAAGAGTAAAATCAGATGAAAGTAGCCAAGATATGGCATGGATGATAGAATTCGTTGGTAATGCAGTAAAAAAATTATTAAAACTCTATTTCCTATGATCAAGAAACTAGAGGAATGATTGACTGTGTTAAGACACAAAAAAATAGACTAAAATAAAACTTTAGAGAGGAAATCTATAATATTTAAAGCAGAAAATACAATGAATGTGATTATCAACATGTCAGATGTTACCAAAAAAAGAGTGATAATGAAGACGTCTATTCAAAAATTTTTTTAAAATAAAAATAGAGGGTTAATAATAAAATGGTCATTGATCAAAAATTTAAATGGAGCAAAAGCAAATCTGACATAGTAATGAAAGAGAAGATAGTAGATTAAACCCCAACAATATAATGCCTTAAATATAAATGGTTTAAAAACCCCATTTAAAAGTGGAACATGTCAGATTTGATTTAAAAGAGGAAAACCAAGACCCAACTATAAACTGTCCACCAAAACCAAAAATTCCACTTTATAAAGATAAGTTAAAAGTGAAAGAATAAAAAAAGAGGTACTATTTCCCATTAATAAAAAAAAAAGCCAAAGTGGTTATGTTAACATCAGAGAAAATAGATTTCAGGAAAAAAAATATCACCAGGAATATATAAGGTTATATCACTATCTGTCTATCAATCTGTCAGTTATCTATCTATGTACTCAATTCTTTACCTACCGTGCAATCATTTTATAAGTTTTTCTATCAATGTGCTCTTCTAATTCAATTAGGGAACAATAGGCAATCCAATACAAAGGCAAAGTCTTCATCAGGCCACTTACCCAAGAGCATATCTTTCAGCGTAAGCCAGTAGGGGCTTGTAAATTAAAGCCATACACAGGTATAATATCCGAGCCTGTCCAGAAGGGATCCAGCCATGCACTGTGAAAAACAGAGACATTTACTGAAGAAGGTACAAGGCACAAGAAACACTGTACATGGGACAGTGATGCCTCAGTCCCCTTCAAAGTAGGCACCTTGGGACTTCACACATTCTCCCAGCATCTCTCCCACTGTTGAAAGCATTCTGCAAAATCCTTTGTTGGGATGGCCATGAGCTTCCCTGTCATATTTTCCTGAATCTCACCAACAGTCTGAAATCTCTTCTCTTTCAAAGGTGATTTTAGTTTTGCCAAAAGTCAGCAATCCCAGGACAACCCAATCTCTGATTTGTAGGGGGGCTGAGTCACCTGGGTGATTTGATATTTTGTCAAAAACTGCATGAGACGTGATACATAAGTGGGAGCATTGCTGTGGTGAAGCTGCCAATCGCCAGTTGCCCATAGCTGTGGTGGCTTTTATCACATTGCATCTCTCAACTGACAAAGAACACTGACATAGTACTTCTTACTTGTTTGACCTGAAGGGTGTACTCATGATGGACAACACCTTCCCAATAAAAAAATGCTTAACATGGTCTTCGTGTTGCTGCAACTTTGCCACACCTTCTTTGTGTGTGGGGAACCAGGCGGCTTCCACGGGGATGACTGGGCTTTGTTTCTGGATCACAGCCATAGACCCATGATTCATCTCCAGTTATGACCTTCTTGAGGAAAGCTGGTTCATTGGTAGCAGTTTGAATCAAGCCATTAGCAACTGCAGCACGATGTTCCTTTTGCTCTGGTAGCAGAAGCCATGGAATGAATTTTGCCATGATACATTTCATGCCAAGATCCTGTGTCAATATCTCAGACACAGTAGTTTTCGGAATCCCCAGATCGACTGACAGTGCGAGAATCTCTAGTTCTCTCACTGTCAGTCATCAATCTTTGTTGATTGCAGGCTGTACATGTTCAACATCTGCAAGCGTTCTGCTCGTTACAGGCCTTCCAGAATGTGGATCACTTTCAACAGATTCTCAACTGTCTTTGAAGCATTTGTGCCACTCTTATCTGTGCTACACTCATTGCATCATCCCTGAAAACCTTCTGAATCATCTGAATAGTTCCCATGGAAAAACGTTCAAGCTTAATGCAAAATTTTGATGTAGATATGTTGCTCTACTCACTCAGACATTTTGAATGTCATTGCCCCGTGCTCACTCAATTGTATCTACTACCACAACTGACGAGTACAGTGAAGTTGTCATTGTTCACACATGTGCATTCCAGTCCACTCTCCTTAGCTGCCAGGTTACATCCATGTCACCCAAACCATTCTCATTGTATTCATGAGGGCTGGACTTTACCTGGACAGACATTGTATACCCACCAGAATGACTAAAGTTGAAACAAAGGGTATACCCCACAGAAATACAATCAAGTCCATGATATACATATTCATATGAGATTGCTCTTAGCAACTTGAACTAGAAACAAATGATAGCAAAGAGCTAATCAAACCATTGCTGTATTCTGTATGTCGTGGCATTGATGAGTATCACAAATATAACATTCAGGGGACGTATTTAAACATAATCACACTATGATTCCATTGCTATCCATTTTCTCAAACAGGCAAAATTAATCAATGGGAGATGACATAGGTGTGACTAGGATGGTGTGTGAAGGAAGCTTTTGGGGTGCCAGTCATGTTCAAATTTGGTCTGTGTTGCATTTGAACAAGTGGATCCATTTCTTAAGAATGAATTGACTCGGTCCATTTATGAACCGTGCATGTTTTCTGAAAGCATGTTGTGTTCCAGCAAAATGTATACTTTAAAAAAATGATCTAAACCATATTCAAAATCATATTTTCTCAGAATAAGGTCCTTACACATTTCTTTATTTGATAGCATAAATATTTTCATATAAAACTGTAAAGGATATATAGATTTAAGGCGTAGAAAAACATATTTGCCACTTTGTTCCTGACAAACAAAATCTTTTAAGTGTAGTGTTTATGGTTTTTTTAAAAAATGCAATGGCTACTTGCTTTATAAAAAAGGGTTAGCCCTGTGATATAGAAATTAGGTGTGACAAATGATAAAAAGAACTTAGTGTCATGGGGAAAAGCTACATGTTATTAGAAAATGTAAATACCATGATACATATTTAATCACAAAAATTGCTTTAGTCCACCCTCCCCTTATTAAACACTGTAATTTCAAACTGAATAAAGCACTCCAGCTGAACAAAGTAGTTTACATACGCTTGGTATTCTATTTTTCTCTCTCTTTTTAATTAACTAATGTATAGTTTGGGTCAAAACAGTTTCCATCTTTTCAGTTTGCACGAATTGTTTTGGATATTACCAGAGTTAAAAATGCATGGCCACATTAAAAAAGATGAGAGAGAGAGAAATAATGTTGCTGAATGTTTCATGATCAGCATTTCCAGTTCTGCTTGCATGTAAATACAAATGACACCCTGTCTCTGATTATGGACTATGAGTCTTACACACTTGAACAGCCTTGGCGTCTTCATGCTAATTTCTGCCCTGCGTGAAATCCCATAAATGTCAGATCTGTGACAGTCCCTTTCCCGGGCTAACATGCCCTTTCAGTGGAACTAAATGTTCATTATTTTCAAATGAGAAAATGTGCGTGGAAGTGCTTTAAAAACTATTTATAAACCCCTGAAGAAATAGATATAACTGTCTGTTGTCACTGAGGAGTCTTTGGCTTCTGACTTAGAAAATTCGGATCATGAAGAATTACTAGAGGAAGAAGAACATTATTTATTGGGAGAGAAAAGCTTGCTTTTTTTCTTTCTTTCTTTCTTTCTTTCTTTCTTTCTTTCTTTCTTTCTTTCTTTCTTTTTTTGAGTAGCTGATGATTTTATTTTATTTTCATTTTTAAATTCATTTATTTAATTGTTGTTCAAGGACAGTTTTCTTTTACTCCCATCCCAGCCCTCCCCACAGTGCTCCCCACCTCCCTCCCATTTCCACCCCCATTAGTTGTTTTCCATGTGTCCTTTATACTAGTTCCTGTAAATCCTTCCCCTTTTTTCCCCTGAAATTCCCTCCCTTCTCTCCTCTGGTCACTGTCAGCCTCACAGGTAATTCTCAGAGACCAGGTGGGCCTGAGCCACCGCAGAGCTGAAGGGTGTCGGAGAGTGTCAGTTTATCTCACTCACCTTCTCCATAAGACTGAAAAACTTGTGCGTATAGAGGAGAAAAATCCAAGGGAAAAGATGTTTTCTCTTCCCCAAATGGGCAAGAAGCTTTGAGGATGGATGCTAATAAACCTTGGCCCATGCGTATCCATTCCCTGGGTCTTTGCTTAAAGTTAAAGCCATGTCATGTGTGACAAAATCACTCGAAAATAACTCAGACTTGACTGAACTTTGAACCCAGGAGGAGACTATTCGCCTTAGCTTTTCTAAGATCTGGTTAATCTGCTCTTTCTAAATGTAAACCTTTCCCTTTTTCCCTTTCCTTCCACCAACACCCTCCCCACCCCAACAGAGTTAACAATCAGGAAGGAAGATCGTCAAGCAATTAAGGCACTTAGATATCATTAGATGCTCAAACTGTTTCTTCCTGTCATTGCACACTTCCTAGCTGGTAGATGGCATACCTAAAAACAGTCATTGCAAGGAAGGACTTCAAGCAAAAGCAGCTATAAACAACAAAAATCTGGAGCAGCGCTGAAGCTTCATGAATAATTCTTGAATAGGAGTGAATACCGCCTTGCTGAACGCAGAGTCTTTCGCGATGTTAGTTTCATGTTTTATTTAAGCCCAACATAAATGTTAACGTGGTCCTCATCCGATTTTATTTATTAACTCCCAAGACTGATGTGTTGATGTTGTAATATGGGAAGAGGGCCTTGGGGAGAGAGTTTAAATGCCCATCCGGCGAGTCGGTGAGGATTCACAGGTGAATTTATTTTCCAGGAACCGAGTCGTAAAGATTTTCTCAGTGTACCAGCTCGGCAGGCACATCTGCAGGCCAGTGTTAATTAATCTTCTATTGTCCAGCTTGGGATCGAGATAGGTTTTATGGTGATAGAACTAGTGAAACATCACTGTGTGCAATCTTTCCCTAGAAAGATTCTGCTGAGCAAGTGACCAATAAATTGTCCATAATGCACACATTACAGACAGTGTCATTAGAAGCAGACTATGGAAGGTTGTCCATTGAGAAAGGAAAGTAGTCTAACTACTGGCCTATCTTCATTATGAATGGTTGCTGTGGTGAGTATGTTATGATTCCACCAGTCAGTAGTTCTCATAGGAGAGTTCAGTCCCCAAGTTACTTACAAATTAAGTTCTGGACCTCAAGTCATTTGTAAATCGATTAATTGTTTGTTTCTTAGCTCAGACTCTGCTCTGAGCTACAGTTCTATTTGGTGATTAGGGCTCCTGACAATGACCATGACCTACAGTGTGGTTTTCATTTGATTTGAACTTTACAAGACTGCAAAAGGATTTGGAATCTAGTATGTCAAAACAGATCTCCTGCCTGTATATTTGAATCTAATGAGACAGAAGATCTTTTGGTGTGTGCTCATTTATTATAAGTGAATTGACCGATCTCTTTTTAAGGCTTTTCGCTGTCCCTGAATGGAAACCACACTCTTATACAAGGTAGAGAAATTCATCAGTCTAATGGGCTATATCCAAAGCAATGGGAGATCTTTTTATTATCATTAAGAATACTAACTAATAAAAATGGCTGCTACTGTATATCGAGGACTAACTTCAGACTAGATAGTTTAATAAACACTTTCTGTGCACAACAACTTTGGGATTATGATAATGCACATTTTCCAAATGAGCTAGTCCAGGCGCAGAGACATCAAGTAATTTGGTCAAGGTCACAGAAATAGAAGTTACAGATGTTGGACTTGAAATTAAGGACGCCTAACTCCAGGAAGGTGGTTATACATTCACACTGTTACCAGACTACCTCCCTTTTGCTACATTATGAGAATTCAGTCTGGAAATGGTTGAGATATTTAAAACCAATTGTCATTAGTTGTAGGATCAACAAAATGTTCAGGGTGTCATCTCTGAAGTTTTCTTTGAACACGTACTTGATCTGTGGGTCACTCAATTCACAGAACAGAATGAAATGGGAGGGGCGACACCGGGAGACAGAAGGTGGCTTTCCCCATTCCCACGCTTCCGGGTTATGTGAATTTCCATGATCCCCTTGACCGCTGTGGGCTGTAGCATCTTCATCTTTAAAAGAAGAGGCAGGTCTAAATTATGTCTACTTATTTTCCCCAGCTCTGACCTTTTGTTTCTACAAAACTGTGTCCTTTGCATTCCCAAAGGGACAAAGGTGTAAACAATAATAATTAATTGTGTGTATGTACCTCCTCACAGATTTCGCTAACCTTGCAGTTCATGAATAGCACCTTCATTGCAGTGTCTGAACATCATCACGCATTTTCCCCTCAGCCCCGATTGACTCATGCTAATTAAAGGGAAAAAAGGCCTTTCTAAGTGAAGGGGTCCTCTCCGTCTTTCATTTCACTTTATAAATCCTGGGCTGAAAGATATGTTTTATGGGAATTTTTCAAGATGCTACTGTTTTAACCTATTGCCCTTGTCTTGGGCACTTTATTTTCTGTCTTCAGTTCCAATATTCATTAGCAACCCTGTGACAAAAGGAATCTGAACGGCATTAGGAAATTGAACCTGACTCAAGCTAAGAAGACAACATTAGTGGGTGGACGCAAGATAGCATAGCTACTTGACATTTCTGTATGCAGGGCGGCTTCAAAAATCATGAAAATATGTAGAGACTTTTCATGTGAACAGCACCATTGAAGACAAATACATTTTTTAAAAAAGTAAAAATAAGGGCAGAATTAACTTTCTCATTCCACGTAAAAACCTCATGATGTGACAAATGTGTTATTTGGGCTGGTGTGGAGTGTGGCATACTAAGTGTTCTGACCGCCGTGGTATCTGCATAGGTAATATACGGCTCATACAACTTTCATGAGCCCTCTCTGCTGATTCCCTTCTAATATCCCTCTAAAGACATTTGTGGTATCATTCTTCATTTATTTTGCATGCTGCTTTCACCCATTGTGGATAAACATGAATAAAAATTCTGGAGGTATGAGCAGCTACCTTGGCTGGTGATGCTCAGTAAGAATTTAATAAAATATACATGGTATCAGTGTCCTGGCACGTGAATCTTAGGGCAGTGAAGGAATCCGGAGATCATTTTGATTTTCTTATGATGATGGAGAAATTAGCACCTCGGGAAGATGTAATATAAAGTAGTGTTTCCTATTCGCCCTTGAACTATTTCATATTATGAATGCAAATAACGAACACACATGCTTCTAATTCTGAAGAACCAATTCAGGAATGTTTAGACCTGTAAAAGATGGAAAATACAAAACTTATATGATTTACTAGAGGAAATCCACCAGTGAGTTAATAATAGGAACCTAGAAATCTCCCTCCTGAAAACAAAGTCTCCACAAAGAAAGGCAGGACCTTCTGGCTTAAAAAAGGGACCATTTCCTTTAGCCCCATTTTTATGCTGTGTTCCGCAGGCCCGTAAAAAAAAGCAAAACTCTTTATATGCCATGAATGAAGGTTTTTGTAGGTTATTTGTGTATGCTCCTTGGATTCCTTGAACTTACCAAACTAAATCAAATACACATCTATAATTGTTGGCTTCAGGAAAAAAAAAACAGGCTGTTTCCCGTTCAGTCAACTCCAGTTTGATCTGACACAGAGATGTCAAAACGGTTACAGTCGTTCTGAAACTAGAACTCTCTGCATCGGGTAAAGAGGTCAAAGCGTGATAAAATCCGAAAGGGGTATACGCGGCTACGTAAACTGCGGTTGCTTTTGTGTGCTCAGTTCATTTTTTCATAGTTCTGTGTTTGATACATTTTACTACCATTTTCTGTTACAGATTTACAAAACTGACAAAATGAATTAAAAACAAGCTAACAAAATGAATGGCAAGCTTATGCCAGTCGATGTACCATTCTTTCATTGCTCACCCTTAAAGAACTGTCGCTAAGTATATGTTCTGTTATTCATTTATATGTATAACATGAAAATATTTAGCAGAAAGTGTGGGTGGTGTTATGTATGAATTAACTCAATCCTCATGATATTTCTGCAAGATAGTCATTCTTATTCTTACATTACAGGTGGAAAAAGCACATATTTACAGACTTCATGTAACCTGTAATCCATTGTACCACTAGATCTATTAAAATTTGTTTCAAATCATTTTTAATATTTTTTTTCTTGGAGGATAGCCAAGACCATACTGATGTATTCTTTTACAGATGGCTCTAGGTCGTAACCTGGCCAGAAATATTAAAGCTTTGCAGTTAGTTTTTGTTTTAGGTGATAAAGCTTAGTTGAAATGTAATTATACATTCTCTGTTTCTTAAACACTTTTACAACAAAACCTATTAATTGAGTCAGTCATCATTGTGGGAGACAACACATGATTGAACCATTGTGGTTATTTAGTTTGCTTATTATCTAATGACTGAGGAGTTTTTTAATTGTTTTAAAAATAAATACATGCCTTTTACTAGATCAATTCTGCCCTGTAACTTTGATATTTTATGCTTCGCTTTACTCTCTGGGGTCACACAGAACATCTAGCGTAGGAAAAAAACACTTTGCGTTATTGTAGGTGTATAAACGTTTTAACCATGGGATCCTCACCAGCTCAGATGCTGTCAGGATATTTAACCTGAAGACAAGCCACCATGACTTATTTTATTGACTCCTTATAAGTTGTAGTTTCTACATGCTCACCCTCTGGTTAGGAGTCAGAGTTGAGTGTGTGTCAGCCTCTGAGGTTGGACACACTGGCTCGGAGCCTCAACTCTGACTTTGGGAAAACAGCTCACCTCTGTGCATGTTCTCTACTTCATTGTACAGAAGATTCTAAACTCTGAAGCTCACTTTATAGAATCATTAGTAACTTACTTGGCACACAGTAAATGCTTGATATGCTGACAGTTACTGTGTTAATCATATATTTTTCTAGCCTGTACAGATTTTCTTCTTTGATGAAAAGTAACATAAAGCAAACAACCTTGGAAAGTGCGGCACCCCTTCCCATCTTAGAATGTCCTGTCTGTTCTTCAATACCATTTGATCAGGGAGAACAATATACTGTGGGAAGAATGGGCAGGAATTGAGTTGGGTATCTGCTCACAGTTCCTGTAACCATTTGTTGAGAGCATTTTAAATACTGTTGCATTTTCTTGCTTCTGTAATCTATTTGACTCTTGGCTCCTTTAGAATTGGAACTATATATTTTTCTCTGTCACTAGCATCAGATACATATTAGACCTCCCCAAAATACCAGATAAACATAATGTCATTGCAATTTATCAAGTCTGGTATAATCAGAAGAGGCAAGTAAACGATGGGCAACTTATTTGATCTTCATTCTCTTCTTTTCCTATAGCAACCTAATGTCCCTTTCATTTAATTTTTGATCAGACAGCACTGGTGGGAACTAAAATAATCGAGTCCTCCATCTTTCCATAGTCAGGACACAATCAGAGCTCTAAGAGTTAAACACTGATTTGCACAGTATCAGAATCAGTCTTATCATCTAAAATTTTTGTTGTTGAACAATAAGTGATTCAAGATTTCCTGCTGTTAGCATCGGTGATGACAAAAAATGTTAAATAATAGAAGCTATAACTTTTATCTCAAGTGTTTTTCAACTGTCCAGAAAGGGACTTTATTAATTATTCTATAGAAATGATGTAAGAAACAAATGGGATATTGGTGCAGATGAGTCAGATTTAGTAGACGAACCATAAGCAACTCTAAGCCTCTTTCCACCCATGACATTTTAGACTATAATACAAAATTTTGATCAATTTCAATGCTCTAATGAAGCTTCTCCCTGGACCCTTCGAAAGGATGATTATTAATGAAGTTGTAGAGCATGATGGGCCAGCTCACGGTAAAACTGTAATAACTCCCATTCCTGACATCTAAGTGGTGGAGTGGATCAAGAATCAATCTTTGTGTCTCTGCTCCAAATGAACTTTCAGTTCAGAACTATTGTCATCCAGACCAATTACTATAAATATGAACCATATGTTGACAACATTGAAAGGCATGTCTCTACCTTTAACCTCTCACATTCCCTCCAGAGTAACTCTCCAACTAGTGACCCCCATTTCCATGTGGATGGCTAATTGGCATCTCACACATCTCGAGCTGCCAAACAGAACTCGATTCTTCACTCCCCTGATTGATCATCCTGCACTTCCTCCGTTCAGTAAACGTCACCGATATTCCCACAGCTATTTAAATCAAATACTCGTATCATCCCAGTTTCCACTCTTTCCTCGCTCTTTCTCTTGAAGGCACCAGCAACCTTGTTGTTCTTACATTGAAAACATTTCCTAAACTTGACCCCTTCCCCACACGCACATGGCTATCAACATGTCACCTTTCCTTATTTCCTAAACCCATTGTGGCTTCTCCTAACTTCCCGCCTGCCTTCCACTCTTACCTTAGTTCTGTCTTTTGTTCCAATCAGTGTGATCTTTTTTTTAGTCATAAATAAGGTCGAGAAATGTTGCTGCTCAAGTTACTCAAAAAAACTTTCACCATTCCTCACCCACAACCCCTCAGGGATCTCTGTGGCCAGTGGCCTATTTCTGGATGTATCACTTACCACTTTTGTTCTTATTTGTGCCTCTCCATTGTTCTTGCTCCTTGTTGGGTAGGACAAGCTTATTGGTCCTTCTGCCTGGAATAACGTTCTTGGTATTTATTTACACGGGTCCCTTTCTTTATTTGTAATATTCAACTGCTACCTCTTCCAGACAAACCTGCTGGGAAGAGTCTGTTTTCTTAACACACCGAAGTTCTACACTCTGTTTCATTTTCCTTCACAGCCCTCCAACCCCCCACCCCCCCAAAAAAAAAGAAGAAGAAAAAGAAGAGAAAAGAAAAAGATCATCTCTCCCTGATCCTTTTGATTTATATTGTGCCAGATAGACGCCTACCTAAGAAAGGGGCTATTTTTCTGTCTGGATCACTGCTGGGCCATCAGCCCCTAAAACAATGAAGGGATTTAATAAATGTTTGCTGTGTGAATTGATTCATGTTGGACTGAGCACTTGTTAATGTGAAAGCTGATAATTATCATATTAATTTCAGACAGAGATGCTGATAGCCCTCTGCACCTATTTAAAAGTAAAAAAATACTAGTTTTATTATTCTAGATGTATACTTTCTTTTTTTTTTTATTTGCTTGTTTGAGCAATTTTAGCAGGTCAGGGACATGCTCTATTTCATTTCACACACAGGGAAATGTCTGCTGCTAATACCTTCTCTCTGTGGGGTGGCTGAGTAATATCCTCTCGTCCTGACAGAAGAAGAGCAACTTTCAGGCTGAGTTACCTGAATAATGGGAATGAGTGGTTCCGCTGGCTTTTCGAAAACAATTCTCAGATACGTTAGGAAGCTTTTCACTAAACCCATACAAAGTAGGTTTTGTGATTAGCCCTCATGTACATATGACATTTAATTGAGTAAAATAACAATATAAGACATATTTCAGTGAACTGAAGCATCATAATTTATATTTATATGTACTTGCATGCTTATCTTTAATATCTTTAATATCTTAGATATCTTTAATATCTATTAAACTACTACTTCAAGAACCTTTCATTCCAGATAAATGAGAATTCTTCTGTTACCTATGAATGCCCATGAACTTAAAAAGAAAATATATAAGGCATGGTATATCTCTTATTTTATCTCTCTCTCTCTCTCTCTATCTGTATTTCCACTAGTTATGGGGTTTTATTGTTTTTTATTTTTTATAGTCCCTACTATTTTATTGTATTAACTTAGCAACATATTCCCTGGATTTATACCTCCAATTCTAACTGCCATCCGGTTGTAAACATTGCTATTACTTAAATCAGACAAATGCTTGATATTAGATATTAACTTAAAAAAGCAAGGTACTTTAGGTGATAAAAAAAAGTCCATCTTTGAAAAGGAAATGTTGAGCAGATTAATGATGTTACATAAGAGGCATTATAGTATCCTCGAAAGAATATTAAAAGGAAAATACATATTATTGAATGATTTGGAAACAGCTAAAATGGAACTTCTTTAATAGTAATTGCTGTTTTAAAATGTGGGAAGGACTCCAGGCATATAAAGAAAGGACACATGATACTTACTGTGGACATGTCCCCATGGTACATGGTTAGTGGCAAGGACGCCCATTTCTGGTGACGTTCCCCATGGACCTCACTTCCCGGGACATCAGGACCCTACTGTTCCCCAGTCCACTGCCCTCAAGCTGGCCTATGTCACTACCAGTAGGTGGTGCTGTGCCAGGAGAAATAGACAATATAAAGTTACAATAGCTGCAGTTTCCTAGAGCATGAAGTTTGCTAGCAGATTCTATGGAAAAACTAATGTTTCTTTAAACTAACATGGCTACGTAATGCACAGAAGTAAAATTTACATGAATTTTTCCAATAAACCCAGAGACTTCAATTTCACTATTCTGGTTTGGTGAAGCCTCTGGAGGTCCTCATTTACTCTGCTATCAGAAAAATTCAGTGGGGGAGCCTGGAGAACACTGCACTTGCAACTCTTTGATATTCTAAAGCAAAAATAAATGTCTGTCAAATGCATATTCTAGAGAAACTTGAGGATTCCTCTTTCCTTGGTGCCACCCGGAGCCCGGATTTTGCCTGGGAGAACTTGGTATTCAGAAAACTGATTCCCTTTTCTTCCCTCCCTGAATGTTTCTTCCTATTTCTCCTTCTTCTTCCTTCCTCTCTTTTCCCTTTTCTTCTCAAATTTTCTCACTCTTACTTTCGTTCAAGTATTTACTGGCTATCTTGTGTCTCAGGTACTGGGTTGAGCTCCATCCTTACAAAGAAGTGGGATGGACATCACATCAGTGACAAATTCTGCCTTAAGCTTCAGGATGGAATGATCTACCTTCATTTATTCATAACTAGGTCACTAGTGCCTTATACAATGCCTAGCATAAAAAAGATGCTTAATACATATTTATGAAGAAATAACTACATATACAAATGAAATAAAGTAATAACCAGTAAAGAAGTTATTAGAATACCCGTGTTTCATTCAAGCCTATTATTGTGAAACTTAAACCCATTAATAAGTGAGGAAAGAGGAAGAAATTGAGTTTGGGATTCAGTGTCATGCTGCTGCTCCTGAGAAAATATAGGCAGCATTGAATCTTAGTCTTGAATGAAGATTGACAAGACTAAGAAATAGGAAAGAACATTCTATGTAGAGGGAAGAGTATACTCAATGACAGTAACTCAGGAAAGGGCTCGGTGTGTTCAACAAACTCCTAAACTTGATCTCAGCATGGCTCATTGTGCAAAGGAGATGGCGTGTTTGAGCACACTCTCTCGGCAAACATCACAAATGGCCAGGCACAGCATGTCAGACATGTTTGTATCCACCTCAAGGCATTCCTTACCCTTGGTGCTCATTTCATTGCTACAATCGCATTTTCATAGGGTTGTAAATAATCCAATTACCCTTTCCACACATTTAAGTTAAACACATAAATAATGGCCACATGAGATTCTGACTCAAATTCCACAGAGATCTCAGAGCTTACCTTAGTATGTGGGCTGCTGGGAATCATTTTTGAAGAGGGCAGCTGATGTTTTCAGTGATTGTGCACCTGCATAGAAAGACTCAGCGCCATGTGAATGTTTCCATGCAGTGATATGGGTAGCAGGTTATGAGATATTTTTATTTTACAGAAGAGACAGGGTGTCCATGCCTGCATGTAAACATACAGGGCTCAAATGCTGGCTAATCATATTGGGTTTCTACTGCTGCTGTTGCAACCAATCAGTATACACTTGGTGGCCTAAAACAAATTCATTTACTTACAGTTTCATAGGTCAGAAATCCGACTCGAGTCTCATCGGGCTGAACTCTGGGTATCAGCAGGGATGCTTTCCTCTGGAATCTTTGGAGGAGGGTCTGTTTCTTTGCCTTACAACTCTCTAGAGGTGGCCCATGTCCCTCAGCTCACAGCCTCCTCTCTGCATCTTCAAACCCAGCAACACCGTGTCTCTCTGAACCTTTCTGCTCTAGTCATATCATCCTCCGACCACACCTGGGAAAGTGCTCTGCGTTCAAGGACTCAGGTTTTTAGAGTGTGTTCACTTGATTAGTTCGGGAGACTCCCCACCGTCTCAGGTTCTTAGGGGAAATCACATCTGCAAAGTACTTTTGCAATGAAAGGGAACATATTCTCAGGTTCCTGAGAGTTGGATTCCAGCATTGTGAGGATGGGTGTGGGGACTTAATCTGACTACCACACAAATTTATGAGTTTGTATGTATGTTTTTATCTTTGTGAAAATTAACAGCAAGACCCAGAGGAAATAAACAACAACAAAATTATTGTCACCTGTATAGTGTTTACAAAACTATTGTTCATTCAGCTCTAATGTGTTAAGAGTTTAAAACATTTTTTAGAGAAAATTTAACTTTTTTTTAAAAGATTTTATTCGTTTATCTTTAGAGGGGAAAGGAAGAAGAAAAGGAGAGAAATATCAATGTATGGTTGCCTCTCGTGTGTCCCCCACTGGGAACTGGCCTGCAACCCAGGCATGTGCCCTGACTGGGAATTGAACCACAGTCCCTTAGTTTGCAGACCCACACTCAATCCACTGAGCTACTCCAGCCAGGGCATGAAAATTTAACCTTTGATTTATGGTTGAAGCATCCTTAAATGGATAAATACTCATTATCTTCAACAAGTTGATTGGGGATTTTATTGCTTTGTATACTTAGAACCACATAGTATACGTAGCCCTTTGTTCAGTGAATATGTATTAAGTGTCTATTGTTAAGCTAGTTGGTATTACAGTAATTAGTAAATTTTTAGGAAGAAACTATGGGTATGACTTTCTGTTTGTGGTGAACAATTCCTCATTCCTGCCCTCTTTTGTTTCCTGCATGAAAGTTTCAAATGCTCTTCCATGCAAGTCCTTATTGCTCCCTGAAACTTTCTTCTTCGTCTTGCCTTTATCTCACTCCAAACAGTGGATCCTTGAGAGCTTTACATCAAGGTCACGGTGAGCATTGTACAGAGAAGCAAGGCTCTGCCGGGGTGACTGTAATCCGTTCACCTCTCTCAAAGGTGCATTGGCAAGTTGGCAAATTTATCATTTAATTTTAATTCAGTTTGCATTTTTTTTTACAGATGCTGCCCATATTCACTGTTGGTACCAAATAATATGCAGTTTAAAATTTTGTGTAGAAATTTATGTGGCTCTGTGGATCTCTTTAAATCTATTATATTACTGCTTAGAAAAAAACATTTTGCATTTTTCTCACTTTTTATTTTGCCATTGTTTTGCTACTATAATGATTTCTGTATATAAAGGTCAGACTTCCAATAATATAAGATATTAAAAATGCACAAAGTCCAAAAATCTAAGACCAAGCCGAGAAGAACTGAATGGTCTAAGACCACAAATATCTCTCAGGGAATGAATTAGATAGCGACAAGAAGGCAAGGGACTCCCTCGTTCATTAAAAGAAACAATAAAATTACTACCTGACCATTCTTCAGGTTTATGGCCCTGTATTTAAGTTATCTGAAAGGGCCTAATTGAGTTGCAGGGGTCAGCAAACATTCTCTATGAAGGGCCCATTTGTTTTGGGCTTTGCATGTTGCAATCTGTCTCAGCCATGCAACTTTGCCTTTGCAGTGAATGCAACAATAGACAATACACACATGAATGACCATGACTGTGTTGCAATAAAGCTTTATTCACAAAAACTGCTGCCTGCAGGTCTGCCCTATGGTTGCGATTTGCTGACCCCTAAATGCAATTGCAGCAGAGAGAGAGAGAGAGCTCACGTTCGCTTACAGTAAAGGCAATTAAGTTTGGGTTCTATGTCTCTGGTCTATTTTTTGGGCTTGGGACATGAGCTACCTGAAAGTACACTCCTGCCATGACCTGGGGATCACTGACACGTAGGCACTCATGTTTCCGGGAAATTCACAAAGACTAGACACACATCAGGAGCTGACTTAGGATGAAGACATTCACTTCCTCTCCTTTTGCTCAGTTTACTCCTTTAAAAACTTGGGAGGATTGTGCAATTTTATTTAAACAACTGGTGGATTTTCTTTCTCTTTTTTTTCCTTTTGGCCTTTAGGGACTAGATAACATTTCTAAGAAAAAGGTAAATCTAAGTGGCTTGGAAAAATGAGCTGTCAGTTCATTATTCTCACAGGAGCAAGAAAAGAGGGTAAAAGGCGTCATGAAAGATGCTACCTGGTGGCAGATAATGATATGTTACTGTATTCTGGATCAGTTAATTTCTCTGAATCCTCTTTCAACCATTTATATCCTTAGGCTCTAGAGAAAATGGAGGTATAGGTATGCTACCTACTGGGTTAAATGGTACTTGCTTTTATTTCTCATAGTCTGACCTTTATCAAGATTGACAAGGCGGCATTCATGTTCCTCCAACACATCTCAGGAGGCTAAACCTGTGTTCACTCTTGAGTCCTCTTTTGATGTGCTAGGCTATAATCATCCACCCTGGGCACCACCATCATTCTCGTTAACGAGCTAATCCTCTTGTGACTAGTCCCAGACATCAGGGACTCTTAGAAATTTTCCATCTAATTTGAGACTATACAGAAATCATTCTGGGATGAAAAGACTCAACAAACGAGGGTGCTATGATGTCACCACCATCCCTTAGGGTTTTGGCTGCAGGATATGCAATCAGTCAACCACTCCATCATTAAGGGGGGAAACACATCTACCAAAGCACCAGACATCATAGGAAGCCCAAGCATAAAGTATTTTAAACATTAGTAGTCTCTCTTAAAAGTTGAATGGGGAAGAAAAAATAACCTAAAACTCATACTTGGCTATGGACATAGGTTTGCTGCCTTTGTTGGTTGCCTTTGTTGGTTGCCTTTGTTGGTTGCAGTGGGTGATTCTGCATGACAGAAAGACTTCCATGAGGAAAGATGTTGAATCTAAAACCTGACAAATGAGTGGGTCCCCCAAGAAGGAAAAGGCAAGGCTATTCTAGTCAAATGCAATTGCACAGGCCATGTTTATTTTGGGTGGGAGTCGGGGGAGAGAAAGGGGGGGAGAGATTGATTATTGGAAATGATAAGTACACTGAGACTAGTTGAGAAAGATGAGAGTCTCACTGAAGTCTCATGATGAAAAAGTGAGGCTGCAGAAATAGGGAAACAGAGGTCTTCCAGGGTCTTCCAGCGAGTTATTGTGAAGGATACCAAAAATGCCATGGAGAGTTCGGAGCAGGAGAGTGACATAAACAGAATTGCCTTTCTGAGTGATTTTGCAGGAGCTTAGATGGGGAAGTGAAAGAATAAACTCTGAATGCAAGGAAAACACCTCGAGGGCTGCTCCAGGATTTCTGGTAACATCAATGAGCATACGAGGCCCATGGCTTGTACATTGTCCATGGCCTCTTCCAATGAAGAAAAAATGAACTAAAATATGTATGTCTGCTCTGCCGCTCATTTAGGGATAAAGTCTACTATGAACATGCTTGTTATAAATAAGATAAATCTTTGCAGAACATACAGAAATGTACTTGGAAAAGTTTGTTCTGTATCAGATGAATGGTTATAATTTCCCATAATTCAATTCTGCCAGGACAGGCTGGCTTCTCCAGAAGCTGAATGGAGGTCAGTGAGAAAGGTGTGTACTAGCAATCAAAGCTGGCAAAGGAAAGGAGAACGAGGCAGGGCTGAACAAAAGGCGAAATCCAAATGTGATTCAGGCTTGGCTAAGGCTTGGCTGACTCTCTGGGACAAATCCTGAGCATTGCCCACCCTAGTGGACCTCTGCCCTCTCCTGAAAGAGACTTATTACTTCTTATTGGAGCACTGTCAGGTTTTGAAAGTGCACGATTATTAAGCATCCTCATGGATTTTTCCCCCTGGTATCAATCACAGGACAAGTCAGGAGGAGATGCTTCTCTACCTTCATCCTCTGTCCCTGCCTGAGATTGGTCAGGTGAGTTTTCAGGCTGTTTCCTGGTTCAGTGCAGGTTTCCAAACGAGCAACTCCAGCCATTGAGTGTAGGCAGGTTTGGACACCATCCATCACCTTCCCTTGCAAATAGGAGAGCTCAACAGTTGTTTCTTAAAAGAATTGAAGCTCTTCAAGTTACTTTAAGTTCTTCCAAACCTCGGGAGTGAGCTCCTTCAGGAAAGACATGGTGGATTTTCTGTCTTTGTATCCCTGATACTTACCATGTTGGAACTAGCTAGGTTTTAACAATGCATATTGAATGAAAACGGCAATAACAGTAATAAGTCCTTAGTTCCAGGCACTGTTTGCCTGCTTTATATTATTTATGCCTCATAACAATCTACATATCCATGAGGTATGTAGAACTATTTACGGATTAGACAGAGAAAAATATGTACCAAAGTATATCTTTGATAAGACCCACAAGTCATCAATAAAAGAACTACAGTCAGAACACAAAACTATTGCCTCCAAAGTCACACTTCCTGTCACCTTTAAACAGTGCCCATTAGGTATGGGATGGCTGGGAGGAAGGGAAAGGGGACCAAGGCAGAAAGGGGAGACAGAGGCCAACAGAGTAGAAATAATGCAGTCATCTGGGTAGATAGATGGATAGATAGAGTGATACACACACACACACACAGATGTCACAATGAAATACAGACTAAAATAATAACCGTTATATGAATAGAATAATTTGGGCAGCATTTGAAAGGATGTGAAATATATATTACTGGGAAAAAAAAGCAATGGTGCTTTGTAATGCCAGAAAAAAGGACAGCCAGTTGGAGTTCTGTTTGAAAACAAAAATAAAAAGTATGTAAACAAGGCAGAAATCTAAGAATGGAAATGGAACGGATCTAGGATTTGAAACAAGGCCCAGTTGTTTGAACTTGATCCATTCTAGGGAGGCAGCGAGGGCACCTCGGAGAGAAGGAAGGCGGTACTGTGGCCAACGGGACTGGAGAGAGAATTAGGCTTTTGATAAAGCCAATTCTGAAATTGTTTCTACTCCTGTTGTCATTCACCGGGGAGCACTTTGGTCTTATCTCGTCTGAAACACAAAAGAAGCCTAATTCATTGTCAAAGCGGTCTTCTATTTGTCCTTCTGCAGTCCACTCGGTGAGCTAATGTATTTAGAAAGCTTTTATCATGGAGCCAGCTTGATTTCTCCCTTCGTCATACTAAGTAAATTTCAGTGAATTAAATGACAAAAAGCCATCTGCTTTCTATAAATAAGCCCTTCTAATACCTGGCAAATCTAAAAAGTCAAGCTGACAACAAATCTCTGTGTGGTCGGTGATCCAAATTGTGTAATTCATCTTCTGCTGAGGGACCCTGGTCTTGTAGTGGTCAACAGGAAGAGGCTGCGTCCATGTGTCTGACTCGGAGGTCAGTGTTTGATAAGAAATTCAGTTTTACTCTGATACTCATTGCACACGCCATGCCAGCTGTCAGGATTAGGTACTTTCTGCTCCAGTGTTGGGACAGGACCTACTCATTCCTAACTGGTCATCTCCAATCCATCTGCCTTGTGATGGCTACTCCGATTCATTCACAGACAATTCATCATGTTTGTGGAAATAATAAACTTACCAATAACAATAACCACTTCTATCACATAGTTGCTAAGAAATTAATTTGTGCTAGCCATGTACATGCCTTGTTTGTATTTATTTCTCATGACAACTCCCAAAGTCCCAAATACCACCTTTATGAACTTTATGAGAAAAATATATGGCTGTCTACCCCAGTAAAATAAGAATGCCTTGAAGGAAGACGGTGTAGGGTTCATTTTTGTTTTAGCACCTCTGAAAATAATGATTGGCTCCCAGTAGATAGATATTCAATTAAACTTTTCTGAGCCTCTTTCCCCTTTGGCAGGTGAGTGACTGCTAATAACAGACACATTGCAATGTCAGAGGATTCTGTGAATTATCACGTTATGGTTTTTAGAGTTGTTCCTGGCACATAGGAAGTTTGTGATAAATGTAAACTACGTGAGGGAGTTTGGAACTAGGTCTTACAGAAGTGGGTAGGAGCTTTCTAATAAGATGGTGATTGGTGGACAGTTAGAAGTTTCGATGTGCCTCCCGTCCTACTTAAAGGTACTTGCCTAGAAATGGGACTGAGTGTGGACAGACTCTTCTGTTTTGACTAAGTTATACTTGGTGGTGCAGCAAGGGACTATCCCTAGAAAGAGGGACCCTAGAAAGTGTTTGTTCTCGATGTTACTGTACATTGTAGTGATCATGGGGCAAGAAAACAGGAGTCTTGAGCTTTGCATCTTGTCCCCTCAGACACCGCATAGATCTATTCTTATCTCCTCCACAGGCTCAGGAGTTTTGAGATTGTGTCTGTGGCTATCACCTGTCCTCCTTCCTTTCTCTTCAGCAAATATTTATTGGGTTTCTAGTCTGTGCTAGGAGCTCTATAAGGCACTAGATACACTACGGTGGGAAACAGGAATAGCCCAGCTGCCCTGAACGTTGTAATCAGCTGTTAACCTTTCTCGGGTAGAGATTTTGTTGTTGTTGTTGTTTACATGTTAGTTTGTTTTTGTCCTTAGGATGGGATGCAAAAACTATACATTCTAGTTTAGTAACTATAAGCCTAAAATTTTCTGGAAAATGCCTTGGTTTCCTAATATCATCATGTTACTCAGAAGAACATTCTAGAAATCCCAATGCCCCTGTATTCTTGTCCACGTAGAAGCAGAAGTTGTTAGTCCCCCGGTTCAGGATTTGAACCATGTGGTCTGTGTCAAGGTCCGAAGAAGGTTTAGTGGGGCATTTAGGTGTTTCCCTCTGCCTAGGTAGGACCTGCTTCTTTAAGTAGTCGGGAGCTGAGAACAATCACAAGGCCAAAATTATGTCTGATGAGAAATACTAGGAGCGCATTTCTGAACACAAAACACCAGGCAGGAGGCTCAACTCTTCTATGTGCCAAAGGAAGACTCTATGGGCCAGAGACTCAGTGCAGAATGTGCCACTGATACATCATTTCTGGTTTTTCACCATGCATGGTAAATTATCCTGTAGTAAGAATGCCAGTTCACTAGGCTGTACACCTGAATCAAATACAAAATAATAGTGAGTGTAAACTATAATTGAAACATAAAATTAAAAATAAAGAATGTCAATTCAAGAAACTCCCCAAACTGAAAACCAAAACCTAGAAGATTTGGGTTGAGCATGGTGGAGAAGACCAACACCAATGGAGTGAAAACTGCCATTCAAAAAGCCTCGAATTTAAATGTTCTTTTCTTAAGAAAACATTATGAATTTAGAACAACAGAATTTATTGAGTTGGCTCCTTATGCCCTACCACACTAGACCTGTGTAGGTGTGTGTACACACACACCTGCAGAACCTTGTCTAGGACTTCGATTAATGCCTAAAGAATAGATGAAAAATACAAAGTTACCTTCCCCCCAAATAAATAAATCTTGCTGAACTTACACACTTGTGTTTTTCACTTAGAATTCTCAAGGGCTCTTTAGGAACCGGGAACTCTATGACATCATGGTGGGGAGTCAGAAAGGAAATTCAATTTGAGTTAAAAAAATATTCTCAATGGAGCAATTTTAACAAAGGGATAAAAGAGGATGTGGAGATAGTGTACTGAGAAATAGTAATAATGCTTCCAGCAATCATGGCTCGATGGGTGAACATAAGCCTAGATTAGAAGACCCACCAGGGAGCTGCAAAGTTACAGGACTGCTTGATGAAATAATTTAATACCTACGGGCTCTAATACGCAGCATGTACAAAAAATGCTCAGTGACCTGGCAATCATGCTACCCTAGAGCATGCTTGGGCAGTGATAGGTCTCATTCGAAAATTTCCAAAAATTTTCCTGCAAGCCCCTCTTTAACCCTCTTCCTGTTTACCTCTGCTTGCTTCTCTGCCCAGCATGTTCACTGGTTCCTGATGCCATTGTCTGAAATCTCCGGGATAAGATGCATTTGACAAAGAACACAGGGTAGTGCAGAAGAATAAACTGGATGCTCTTACAATCATTCACACCTTGAATCTGCATAGAACATCATGGATTCCGCATTGTCTTTATGTCTGTTGACCCTCATAACCAGCCCCTGGAGGAGGTGGTTTTTGCAGGATGGGTGTTGAAGGGTAACAATAGCACCAATGATAATAGCAACTATTCATTTGTTATATAAATATGTTAAAAGCAGTGTAATTCGGTGCTTATTTTGTGCCAGACTCGTCCAGCAACACTTTTAATCTCACTGCAGTCATAGGAGGTCAAGATAAGCAACACGCCGAATGTTGTACAGTTATTCGCATTGAAACCAGAGTCCAGGCCCCTGTCTCTGGGTCAGTGCCAACCAATATCCACTGTTTTACTGGAGGACGGTGAAATGGTTAGTGTTTGTCCCTAAACTCACACATCTATCTGACTTCGGTTCCTCGGCCCCCTGTACCCATCTTCAGTGCTGAGTCAGTTCTGTGCACACCAGGCAATGAAAGGAGTAGCCGCAGCCTCTGGCGATGGGCAAGTCCTTTGTCCATGGAGCACAGGCCCCTCTAACACCGCCATCTCCTCTGCACCGGCTTCCTTCCAGGTGCACAGGGAGCAGGACACACTGTCCCCAACCTCCTAAGTCAGATCTCCAGAACCCTGCAGGGTGAAAAGCACGAGCTGCCAGGACTAACCTTGTATTTGTCTATAGCAAAATCCAGCACAGATCCAGATCAACCGCATGCCTGTCTTCCCCATCACGGGGAAGCAGCCAAAGACAGAGTGAGCCTATGATTCCATTTTCAGTCCTTGAACTCTGGCAATTGGGCCAATTAGCTCCAGTTTCCGGATGGTATCAGACCCCTATCTGGTAACCATCACAGTGAAACCAGTAATTCATTTCACATAGACATCAGATAGTAATGCCTTTTCGTCACTGCCAACCTGGGGCATTTTTGAAATCATGACCTCCAGATTTAAGCTGCAAAATTCCATTATCTATCCTCAAGCCAGCCAGTGCTGAATTTTTGAAATATCCTATTAAGTTTTCTGCTCTGATAAAAATTCAGAGGTCTTTTTCATATTAATCTCCCCATGGCAAATGAAATTTGCTGAGTGGTAGATTTAATTTGCTTCTATTTGTGTATTACCGTATTTTGGGGAAAATAGTAATTGCTCTCAATATCACTTTTTAGCATTACTAGAAAAACATCATAAAAATTTAAGTCTTTTCCCCCATTTATTTTGTTGTTTAGACTCCACACAGTAAATAGCTTTTTTTCCCCACATTTTGAACACTTTGGCATTTAATTAAAATATAATTACCATTCAAAGGGTATTAATGTGCAAGTTTTGGTAATTATCTATGTCAGGTCATTAGGCATACTTTTAAAAAGTAAGCTCACGTAATCTAACATATTCAGTAAAAACACACCTTCTACATATTTATTTAACATAGGTACATCCCAGCATATTTTATTATTTCCGCGGGGCCACTTCCTCATTTGAATTACATAATGAAATTAAGAAGATGTATTAAAGAGAGCTCTCTGTGGAATTTGTAACAACGAAATATAAATGTTTTCATTGTGGTAGATTTGTAGAAAATCTATAGGATCGTGAAATTAAAAAAAGTTGATGGTTGATATTTCTATCAAAAATGCACAAGGACAAATAAATGCCTTATAATGATGGAAGAAACCGACGTTTCAGCCTCACAACCCCTGCTTCCGTACCCCTCCCTCACACCACTTTTTCCCCATTATCTGGGGCCAATACCTATTTCTCACTTTGTTTTGCTGGATGATATTGGAAATGTTGTGGATTTCATTTTTCTGTTTCATTTTTTTTTTCTGGCTGAAGTCAGCTAAGATGCTCACAGGGGGGAAGAGAGACTTCATCTGAATCTTGAACACAGATAGATGGTAATGCCCTTTCACAGACTGAGCTGAAGGAATAGCTCATTCAAAGAAAAGGAGGCGTGAAAAGTCACAGCGATTTTTGGAAAACAAGAAGTAGTTTAACACGGGGAAGGAGTTGGAGAAGATGCTGGGGATGGTGTCTGTCGCTTTTCTGGTGTCTGTGCTGCCTACTTGGTACTGTTTTGTGTCGACACTTTTATGTTTATGTTCAACATCACTTAAAGTACCTACTGTGCATGCACTAAAACATATATAGGTTCTGAAGACAGAGCAGAAAGCAAACAGACACTGTTTTTGCATTCGTGACCTTATAATGACAAAGACAAGGCACGTGAATTTAAAGAGTAGACATTTAGATAATCGCCGTGTTAAGGGTAATTAAAAAAATCGAGTAAAGTTCACATGGAGGGGTGAACACACAATACAATATACAGATGATGTGTTATAGAATTCTATACCTGCCACCTATGTAATTTTATTAACCAATAAAGTCAATAAAATTTTTTAAAAATCAGAAACAGGTTAAAGGAAAAAATCTAGTAGGGTGAAAAAATGGAATGTAGCAGATAGGAGATATTTTATATCCTATAGGGTGGTCCTTGGAAAGCCCTTTGAAGAAGGGAGCCTGTAAAGAGAGACACAAATGACATGAAAGATCAAAACGGAGACAGCAGCACCTGTGAGGATGCTCTGGTGGCAGAGAGCACTTCTCGGCTCGCTGGGAGAACAGCAAGAAGCGCTGGGTGCCTGAAAATGAGGGCAGAGTGGTAATGAGGGCAGCATGGTAACGATAACATCAGAGAGGCGGGCAAGGGCCAGGTCGTATTAGAAAGGTAGGTTAGCATAAATACGTTGGATTTTATTTTTAACTGGCGTATGAAAGCGTGGGAAGATTTTCGAGTGGGATGGTGACATGGCTGACTTTTAATGATCCACTGATTACTTTGGTCGTTAAGCGAAGGAGACACTTTGTCTAGTGCCAGGCATTGAAATGGGAACATCAGTACTGGCCTGGATGGGGCACAGAAGCAGAGAAAAGGAGTCCAATCTGGCACAGATTTTAAAGATGGAACTGGCAGGATTTGCAGAGGGACTGGAGACAGTGTCAGGTGAAAAGAGAGGAATCAAGGTTCAATTTTATTTTGCCTGAATTATGGCCCTGTTTACTAAGATGCTAATAATTTAGAAGAGCAATATGAAGTGATAGAAATGAACAGCCTGTGTTTGGGTGTATTAATTTGAGAGATATATTAGTTTTAAGATAACTGTTAAGTGACCTGTGATGAGATTATAATGGAAAGTTGAATATTTAGTGTAAAGTTCAAGGGAGTCACCAGGATAGTAATGTTATTTAAGATCTCACGATTAAATGAAGTAATTTAAGAGGTTAATGTAGAGGGAGAAGAACACAGGGTTTATGCTTGGCCCCATTTTCTATTTTATTTCAAAGAGCTATTCTAAGTACTTTGAAGTAATGATTAAATGAGATAATAAATGTGTACTTATTCAAGCATCACAAAACCCCCGATGATAAATAATGTTATTATCCATATTATACAGAGAAGAAAATTACAATGCCAGAGAGATTAAGTAAATTCGACAAGGTTGCACCACCATTAGAGGAAGGAATGCGAAACCAGATCAGACCATCCTCAGTGCCTCACAGATTCCGATATGACTGGTAGCAGCCTCACGCCTCTGAGCTCAGGGTGGAGGGTCTACAGATGGCTTAGCACAACTTCTGGGGGATTCCCCAGGAGACAGAGGCAAGCCGATTCCTGGAGGTTCTGCCTGTCATCTTCCATACCCTTTATCACAGTCCCCACCCATCTCAGCTTACAGAATTCAACACCTCTGTGTTATTCTTTGGATTTCCAGGAAATCCATAATGTAAGTCCAACAACTAGCACCCTCCTTGTAGAGCATCAGTACTTGCTGAGTGAATGAATGAAGGTTTCTTTTAATATGCATTTTATGTCTTGGTTTCATGAGTTGGATACCTCTGCTTGCTGTATCTTTTTCCTATTTTAAAATGTCTTTAGAAAATTAACCTTGATTGTCTTAGCAGGCCAGCTTGACATCTGAAAATCGACTTCCCTTGAGTCCATGTGGTCCACACAGTGTAATTCTCTCGGGCTTGGTATCTCAAAGAAAAGACAGCTGATTTAACCTTGTTGACTTCATAAAACGTGCATTTCCGGGCTTTACTCTCTGGATTTATAATTAGGAAATCATAAGGAGTTCTTTAGGCAATCATTAAGCATTTTGAGATTGAAACCTATACCCCATCCTAGGGATTTGCCCTAACATGACTGATTACCACCCCTTTGTATTGATTGGGAAAGCTGTACCCTTAGCCAGGCCTCTAAAGCATGAACTTGAACTTGACAGTGTTGGAACTCCAATTTGGCTGTTCTTACTACTTGGGAGGAGTACAACCTACTGTGAATTTCTTAATTTGTCTAAGCTAATTCTCATTCCTTTGAAATGAATTACCTCTTCTTCTCTCAACACTTAAAGGTAGGTATCATTTTGTCATTTATCAAGTCCAAAAAATGTGCTTAACATGCAGGGCACTAAATAAATGGTAGAAATGATCGTGGATTGTGTTTATGATTCATAGTGGTAGCTTATCTGCTACTCAGAGCCTGACCAGTTAGGACAGAATGTAACATTCCTAGAGATGCCCAGAACAATCCATCTTGTGAACAAGACTCTCTCGCCCTTCGGTCATTCAGTGGCCCTCTGCCCTCTGTCCTAGATAGGATGACACAATATTGCTAAAGCGTAAACAAAATACAGGCGTGAGTAGTATATTAAAGTGCAAGAAAGGGCTTGGCTTGTAGTGATACGATTTAAAGAATTGCTTAGCTGCATGTGAATTGGGAAGGCGCACCCATTAAACACTGCACTGTTTCTATAACGACCATGGCTCTGTCCAGGCAGATTTTAAAATAGTGGTTTGTAGGGTTTTCTCTCTAGTATCACCTGAGCAACTGGAAATAAACTCTGGGTCAAATTATTTTCATGATAGCTTTTGGAGTTCTGTGTGGAGCTGGGATATTGGTGTAAAGTGGACCCAGGGATCATAGACTTAGGAAAGGGTGAGGAAGCACTGCCTCTCTGCCCTCTGCACCCTGTGTGGAGTGGGGAATCCACGTGTTGTCGCTTCCCGCTGGGTTGGCCCCCATGGCTCACTTCTCACTGGGTTCTGGGGCTGGGGGGAGTTAGCACCCAAATGTGGTTTGGATTGACCTGTAACTAAGAGTTTTCTCTACTTAGGGGCGATTATCATTGTAATTATTATTTCGGAGAATCTACTAAAAGTTTTATTTTTGGAACTTGACATTAGAACTTTAACAGGAAAAAAAAAAGTTTACCGAAAGCATTCTGGGACAGCTTAGCCAGAAATGGTTTCAAATTATTTTCACAAATGGAAATGGAAATGCTAGTCAGAAGTGGGGTTAAATATCAGATCTGAGGAAAGGGGGGACACAGTAAATGAGAACAGGAGAACAGGAGGGAAGGTATGTTAAAAAAGTATAAGTTGGTCCAAGCCACTCAAGATTGAGACAATTGGAAGAACGTTATAGTTCCCTGTGAAGTGTACTTACAGATAGAAATAAAAGCTAACATTTCTGAGCATCAATGTTCCACTAGGCACTACTGTAAATATTTTATATACAGTGTCTCATTTAATATCAACAGTATCTGAGATATTTGGGAAACAGACATAGGGAGGCCAAGTCAATTGTTTGAATTCCCAAGTCCATCTTGAGAGCAGTGCTCTTTCATCGAATTACCTGGGATGATGGCAATGTTTATACTTTGTTCCGTCCAATGCGGTAGCCACAAGACCCAGGTGGTTATTAAGCCCATGCACGTGGCTACTGTAGCAGAGAAAATAGTCACGTGTGGCGGGCGGCTTCTGTACTGGACAACACAGCTCTGGAGACTGAGCGTTTAACGCCAACCAGCATTTTGCCGACTGGCCTTTGGTACCAGCTACTGCCACCTCCACACTTATCAGGACACCCAGTAGCTAAGAAAGGAGCTAGGCACCAAATAGTGCTAGGAAAGAACATTCTAGACCCACAAAATAAAAAATGTAGAATGAAGAATTAGATGTATATTTTTAAAAATTCTCTCTGAGTGTAGCGGACCTGAGAGAAAAGACTGCGGCGAGATGAAGCTGGAGAGGTTGGCAGAAAACCGAACCCGTGAAAGTTGAGTTTAGCTGGGCGGTGGCTGGCGTGCCTGTGGCCCCAGGCTGCTTTTCAACGCTGGTAACTTCCAACTGCTTATCTATTTTTTTTTTAGGTTTGTGCATTATTTAGGGTAACATTGGCTACTGTGACACATGCCTCAAAAGTAGATAAAAATCGGTAGATTTAGTCTTACATGTTTAAACTTCAGTCGCCTTCAAAGTACTCTCCATTTGATGCAGTACACCTATCAAGATGTTTTTTCCCACTGCTCAAAGCAGTATTTGAACCTGTCAGTTTGATGCCTTTTAGTGCTTCTGCCGTTTTTGGTTTCCCCTCTTCCATGTTGGCAAAATGTTTCACTTTGAGAGCTTTTTTATCCAAGGGAAACAAACAAACAAAAAGAGTTTCTTGGGGGCAAGATCAGGTGAATAGGGACGGTGGGGCACAGGGGGGTCCATACTATTTCTGGCTAAAAACTGCTACACATCAGCACAGTGTGGGCAGATAAACCTGTAAATCATCCATCATGAAATGGGCAAATGTGTTAAAAGAATCTTCAAAAAAAATTCACTGAAGCCAAACACAGCTTCTTACAATGTCAGCTGGGGCGCTGGTCCAGTTGGGTTCCTAGAACACTCACCTAGCCAGGGAGGCCTGTACTACAAGGGGCCTGCCCTCCAGATGAAAATTCCACTTTTCTGGGTCCCCCCTCATATGTTAATTAGTCTTCACCCAAAAACAAAATGAGCAGGCAATTTACTAAGTAGTAAATTGAAGGTGCTAGGTCCCTTCTCTCCAATGGCTTTGCCACTTTTGACAAAACCAACATCTTACATTATACCCAGGAAACAAACAAACAAACAAACAAACAAATGCCAAGGACCTGTGGAGAGTTTTGCGAGTGCTCCCCGGTTGTGGTGAACGTCACTTGTGCTTAGATAACACTTGTCACAGGACGACCAGAGCAAATGGTAAAAGTAGGTTCGTAGTAGGCCCAGGAAAAAAGTGCCATGGACTTGGTGCACAGCTACAAGTGAAACCCGTGATGAAATAATACTAAGAGCGGCAGTTTAAAATGCAAAATAGAAATGTCATTTTTTGACCATACAACAACAGAATATAATCAGCCGATCACACTTACATGATTACTCCATCCTTCCAGAAGTCCCAGGCCCCCAGTTTATTCTTTTTGGTATTAGACCTTGGAATTTTTTAAAAGATTTTATTTATCTTTTAGAGGGGAAGGGAAGGAGGGAGGGAGAGAAATATCAGTGCGTGGTTGCCTCTTGTGCGTCCCCTGCTGGGAACTCGCCTGCAACTCAGGTATGTGCCCTGACTGGGAATTGAACCGGTAACTCTTTGCTTCAAGGCCTGTGTTCAATCCACTGAGCTACACCAGCCAGGGAATACATCTTGGAATTTTTATAATCATGAGCTGAGGTACTGAAGGCAGAAGAGGAGGACAAAACGCATGTGTGTGGCATTCCATAAACCGGACCAGACTGAGGTCCGTGAGTCGTGCCAAGTGTGATGCAAATGAAGAAAGGCATATGCAGGAAGTAGCCATGGAGAACCTGGACCAGACATGCTTTGGTATAGTTGCTTGACTCATCATCACTAATTTAGGACATTCTTTAAAAAAACCAGTTCTCTGTGCTTGGATAGTGTTTGCCAAATGTTGTTTCTTTTACATAAGAGCTTGAAGGACAAGTTGCCTTAAACTGTTTTTAGAATACTGAGCAAAGACTTAGCCATAGTCAAAAAGAAATGACAGGTGTAAAACAGAGGGTCACAGGTGCTCAGAGCTGGGACACATGGAGAATCCGCTATTTAAACACCTGCATACAGCCCTGATCCGTGTGACCTGGTTGGTTGGGCATCATTTTCACAGTAAAGGGGTCCATTGTTTGATCCCCCATCAGGGCACTTGCCTGGGTTGTGGGTTTGGTCCCTAGTCAGAGCAGGTGAGAGGCAACTGAAGTTTCCTCCTGTGTCAATGTTTCTCTCCCTTTCTCCCTCTATTCCCCTTTGTCTAAAATTAAATAAATAAAATCTTTAAAAATAAACACATATATACATACATGGGTCAGTAGAGTACATCACTAGGAGCAGAAGTTTTGCAACTAGAATTCGGTTTCAAATTGTAGTACAACTATTACTGAATAAGCCTGGAAATGTTACTTAGTATCGATGTGTCTGTTTTTCCATCTGTAAAGGAGTATGGGATCTCCTACCTGGTGTTATTTGAGGATTAAATGAGTGAATATGTGTACGTATGGCACTAAGAACAGGATGGTTATATGCTCTACACACATTAGTCATTACCTTTAATGTCTTCAGATTATAACTGAGGACCTCACAGAGTTCGACTAAACTACAAAGCTCCAACAGCAGCGCATCTGTCCACATTTCTTTGTTGTGAAGCCCAGCACCTTGCGGGAGATTGGCGAATTTGAATCCTGGCTCTTAGCTGTTAACTATGTTCTAGGAAAGCTTTGTTATTTTTTTTAACATCTCTAAAACTCAGTTTTTTTCAGGTGTGAAATAGAAAGCACAATAACAACTCACTTTAAGACTATTTTGAGGTTGGATACAACAGTTTACAGCGTTCTTCTCAATGCCTGGCACAAAGTCTGCGCAAAAAATAATATCGCTGATGATGATGAGGATGATAACGACGATGATAATTAGATGATGATCATTCTGCTGCTTTATTCTCATCATGTAAACATATTTCCATTAAGAGGATGATTAAAATCATTTGAACAAGCAACTTCATTTCTTAGTAGGAAAGAAAACATATAGCGTGATAACTTTTTTATCCTTGCTGATGTTTTAGACTATCTCTAATTGTTATAGATGATATTTTTCCCCACTAAAAGGAAAAGAGAAAATTAAATCAATATCAATACTTGCTTTGCACAATGAAACATCTAGAAAGTCATTTCAGAACATGCTGAATTTCAATAATTAATAACTCATTGATAGAAATAGTGGTTAATACATTACAATTGAGTCCTCACCCCTAGTTCAGACACATAACTAATATTTAAATATAATGTATTATACTCCCGATATTGGTGCAGACAACTCATGATTTATTCACATCTGTTATAACACATTCTGATAATTTATTTGGAAGAAAGCAATCTGCATTAATCATTTATTAATTATTAATAAAATATAAGCACCACATTAAAGTTCTGCTGTTTAAAAATAACCTTTTCTTCTTGAAGCCAAGGACCTATTTATTTTCACCTTGCCTTTTGTAAAGATTAATCAACTTTTCAGGTACTGTCCTCTGATTTGACCCTGTGAGGCTTTGGAGTGGGGGCGGGCATTTATTTTTTTCATATTCAGGTAGGAATGTGTCTCCTAAGAAAGATACATTGACATTCCAGCTGTCAATGGCTCAGAATGCGATATGTGATCTTATTAGTCAATAGAATTGGTGAGGATCTTATTGTTTAGGTTAAGATGAGGTACCGCTGGAGTAGGGTAGGCCCCTATTTCAATATGACTGGTACCCTTACAAAAATTCAGCCCCTGTGAAAACAGAGAAGCAGAATAAAGCCACGTGACTTCGGCGGCAGAGATTGAAGCAATGCATTTACAAGCCAAGAAACTCAAAGATTGCTCGCCGTTGCCAGAAGCCAGGAGGAAGACATGAAATAGGTTCTCCTTCAGAGCCCTGGGGAAAAAAAAAACAAACATCAACCCTGCCAGTACCTTGATTTCAGACTTCTGGCCTTCAGAACTGTCGGAGGATACGTTTCGGTTGTTTTAAGATACCCAGTTGGTGGGACTTATTATAGCAGCCCTAGGAAATGAATACAGTGTGCTTTTTCTGTCCTGGCTAGTGTGTTTATGAAGGCACCCAGAGACTTTCCTGGAAATACCTTGTATGTTGCAGTTGGAGAGCCCAAGAGAAAAGTCCAGAGCTGGACATTCACTAGCTATGAGTTGCCGGTCGTTTGGTAAATTTATCGGAGCCACGGCATCTTTGTCTGTGAAACAGAGAGTCAAATTACCCTTGCAGAATTATTAGATAACCTTGATAGTTTTTACACAAATTGCTTTATTTAATTCTATTTCTGCTTTTGAATAAATATTTTCTGGTAGTAAGAATAGTGGGGTAGTACTAATAATACCTAGTATAATGCGGTACTAACAGGGTAATAATATTCTAGCTTAAATACATTACCTGATTTCTCCTGATGTTGTGTTTTTTAAAAAATAATCTGATGCCAGTCTGCCTTGCTCTCTTGCAGTGACTGCAACTTTTTGCTTTAATAGATTATATTCTATTTCATCAAAGTTTAATAACTCTACTGCAGTGTGTTTGACAATCAACATATTGTACCAACATTTCCCAGTTTGTCCTTTCAATATGAAAGTTTACATCTTAATATGAGAAACTTTCTTGGACTTATTTAATAGTATTGTGTATGTCTGTGTGTCTGTCCATTGTGTTGTTCTCTTTCTGTGTTTGCTTATCTTTGCTTTCCTTCTGTACTTCAGTCCTTTTATAAAATTCTTCTTTATAAATTTACTTTAGAGAGAGGGGAAGCCAGGGAGAAAGAAAGGGAGAAAAACATTGGTATGTGAGAGAAACATCAATTGTTTGCTTCCCCCATGGGCCCCAGTTGGGGACCAGACCTACTACGCAGGTTTGTCCCCAACTGGGAATCGAACTGGCTGGTGATCTTTTGCTTTGCAGGAGGATATCCAACCAACTGAGCTGGGCCAGCCCGAGCTCAGATTCTATTTATCATTTTCTATATTTCCATTGATAGATTTAATGTTTTTCCTTTTTATTCTTATTTTCTTAATGAGATGCTCTGTGACATCTATACATTAATGGTTCTTCTAGTTTATAGTCTTTATTTTCAGTTATTCTTTTATTTCTAGTATTTACTGAGCTTTTTTAGCTTTCTCATCATGGTCTACTATTGCCTATTACCTTTTTTGTTAGTTTTTATAACTATAATTTATATTTATTGAGTGTAATGTGCACTCAATATATAAAGCATTGCATGAAGCCATTTTTTGGTATCTGTTTAATTTGTGCAGATTTTAGTCATATTTTATATATTTTATTCAAGAAATATCTGGGTGTGGATTGAACCTAATGGTTTTTTATTTCTGTGAAAATTATATGTACTTTTCTTCTGAACAGATGGAATAATAGGAATCCAACTTCCCATCTCTCTCTTAAAACAGTCGAGTTCTACAAATTATATAAATTAATATAAAACAAATTTATATAAAGTGTTAACAGGATAAAACTGTTCTCTTATATCTTAACTGCATCCAAACAAAAAGAAAATAATAGTTTTAGAAATACCAGAATACCCATCATGCCAAAAAAAAAGTAAAATGAATAGTGTCTGGAATCCAGTGAAAATGTTCAGGCATGAAACATGTTAAGAAACTATAACTCATGTTCAGAAAAATGTATAATCGATTAAAACTCACCCAGAAATGACAAATTATAAATTTAGTACACAAAGACATTAAAACAATGAACATAACTGTATTCCATATGTTTGAGAAGGTAGCGAAATATTAAACATGTAGGGATCAGGCACATAAAATTCAAAATGACCCAAATAAAACCTCTAAAGATGAAAATTATAGTTTCTGAGATGAAAATACAAGGAATGGTTTAAGTGCAGATTAGACACTGCAAAAGATATGACTAACATTAAAGACACAGAGCAATCAAAATGATACTGGTGAAAGCTAATACTGGATAGGAGTGAACTGGGCATTTGTGATCATGGGACAAACTGGGGTAACGACCACATGTGCAGTTGGCATTGCTGAAGAAACATAAAGGGAAGGGAAACATTAAAAAAAACACTTACAGTAATAATTGTTGGAAGATTTCAGTTATTGAGAACTATAAATCCACCGATTAAAGATTCCCAATGAACTAAGAAACAAGTTCATTGGAAGAAATCTACACAAGTGCAAATTGTAAGCACATTGTTTAAAACCAATGTAAAGAGAAAGGCTTATACAAGCAACCAGAGACACAATACGTAGAAACAAAGATAAGAGTAATGTCATACCATGTGCAAAAGCAGTACAAGACAACAAAAAGTGGAACAGTATATTTAGAGTACACACACACACACACACACACACACACACAGACACACTTGTCAACCAAAATTCTATAGTAAAAGAAACTTTCTGGAGAACATGATGCTGAGTGAAATAAGCCAGTCAGAGAAAGACAAATGCCATATGATCTCACTTGTGTGGAATCTAATGAACAAACTGAACTAACAAGCAAAATAGAGACAGACTCACAGATAGAGAGCAGGCGGACAGCCCTGGGGAAGAAAGAAAAAGAACTCATGGGTATGGACAACAGAGTGGTGATTGCAGGGGTGGGGGTTTGAGATAGAAGATGGTATTGGGAGAATAAAGTGATGGGAACAATTAATTAATTAAAAATCAAAAACAGAGATCAAATAAGACATTTCAGACCCAGAAAAGAATTTATTTCCAGCAGATGTGTACTGTAGAAAAAGATAAAGTATCCTTGTCTTTTGCTACTATCCTTCAGGTGGAAGCACTTGATGTCAGGTAGAGCTATGGGTGTCTATGAACAGATGGAAAGCATTAAGAATGGGAACTGAATGCTAAGGCTTTTTTAATTATTTAAATTTATTAAAAAATAACTGACTCTTTAAAGCAGAACTAGTAACAACACATCATGATGTTTATAGCACGTGATGATCTAATACGTATGAAAACAGTACAAAAGTTGAGGACGGTTGGCTGAGAAATGGATGCATATTTTTAAGGTGTTCACAGTGAAAATAAAGTGGTATACTATAAACTCTAAATGAAACACGAAAATAAAGCAAAATAGAAATATAGCGAATAAGCCAACAAAGGAGACAAAATAGAACCATATCACGTAAATGATACAGAAAAGCATTTGACAAAATCTAACCTATGTTGGTGTCAGGATACTTACATAAACTAGGAATAATGAAAAATCACCTTAATCAGGTAACATACAACCTGAAAACTAGCTACAGATAACATACTTTAACAGTAAAAGGCGGAATGCTTTTTGTTCCTAAGATCGGCAACAAAGCAAGATCTTAGGAACACTCATACCGCTTCTATTTAATACTGTACTCAGATTTTATTCAGTGTATTAAGATGTGAAAAAAGCTGTCAAGACTGGATAAGAAATGTAAAAAATTTTTATTAGCAGACAGTATAATCTTGTAAGGAAGAAATCCTAAGAAATATATAAAGACAGATTCTAAGAACAATCAATGAATTTAGAAGCATTGTAGTATATAAGATAAAATACAAAAATCAATTGTATTTCTTATACTGGTAAAGAAATATCAGGAATTTAAACTAAAAATACCTCTTACAATCCCATGAAATACAGGGTCTGGGAGAAGTAACTCCAGCTTGAGTGTTGTTGGTAGGGTGATAATAGGAGTGTAATAATTTGTAGTTTTAATTTGAACACTTCACCTAAAATGTTATATGGTGTGCTTGAGTGTGATATTGTTAGGTTCCAGAATTGCATGCTTATGATTTTGCAATTAAAAAGGGGTGTTGTTTGTGCTGAAACAGTATAAAAATACTCAGCAATAAAACTGACAAGCTGCATGCAATTCCAGTAAATGGAAAACCACAAAACATTTTTGAAAGGAAAAAAACAACTCAATTAAAGGAAAGATTTGCCATATTTGCAAATCAGAAGACTCCAATTGTCCTTAACTGTATTATATGGTCAACAGAACCTCATTCAAAATCCCAACAGTGATTTTGCAGAAAACAAAAGGCTGGTTCTAAAATCCATATGGAAATGCAAAAAACCTAGAATATCCAGCACAACTTTGAATGAGAACAACAAATGTGGAAGGCTCACACTTCCTCAGTTCCAAACAGTCACCAGGAAAAGGTGGTCAGTGTCCAGATATACAGAGCAATGGCCCTACTAGGGTCCAGATACCGAGCCATACGTAGCTGACTGATGAATCTTCAACAAAGGTACAAAAGTAATTTAGAGTAAAAAAAATTTTTATGTTTCTTCTACCACTCTCCTATAGCCTAAGGGACTATTCCCTGACCATATCCTCCAATTTCTACTTGTATAATAAGGTAGAAAACTCACACAGTTCTTTTGGAGTGTAGCATACTTCCTAACACACACACACACACACACACACACACACAGACACACACACACACACTTTTCTTTCTTTCTTTCCTTCTTTCTTTCCTTCCTTCCTTCCTTCCTTCCTTCCTTCCTTCCTTCCTTCCTTCCTTCCTTCCTTCCCTCTTTCCATTCTTTTTTCCTTTCTTTCTTCTTTCTTTCATGCTTAAACTTAGCTGTACAGTCACAAACATGGCTCAAGATATATACTTGTCCTTTACTTCAAAAGCATTCCATTTTTACTTTTTTTTATGTGTACTTTTATGTCCAAGTGGAGCAGTTTGTAGTTTTAAAAACGACATCTGGGGAAACCTACACATCTTTTCAGCCATTCCTTCCTCTTAGAAGTAATGAACAATTTCTGGGAGGCAAGTGAATAAGTTGTCTGTGGTGTATTGATATAAAACTCCATTTCCCCCCTTAGTAACAGTGGGGATTCTGTAGATAATAAATTATTGCAGTCAGGAACAAGTAACTCAAGAATGTGGTAGACGAGATGACTTCAATAAATCCTACAATGCCTGTTCCCTGTGAAGGTTTAGTAATATCAAACTGGTTACCACAGCAATTCCCCTTCTGTCTTTTACTGAGGGGAAAGAACAGTTAAATATTTTTCCCAGAATCATATCAGTGTGTCAGGTCACATATTTCGAAAGTTATCTTTTGTTCCTATGGCCAAATGCTTATCAAAGTACACAGGAAACACAGTGTTCTAACTTGTATTATGTATCAAACTTTAAGAGGGATATAAGCCAACAAGACAGAACTAGAAGATCTTACAAACAGGAGAGAATTACAATTCCACTCTCAATTACATACTAGTTACTGTGATGGTATGTTCATTATTCCTTGGCAACAAAATATGAGAGAGTTACTATTATACCTATTTCACAAAAGATAAAACTAGGGTTGAAGTTTTTCTGGGAAATATCGTAGGCAAACGGAGCAGCCGGGTTTGCAACCCACATCTACCAGATTACATGCTAGAGTCTGCTAGACTAGACCCTAACATAAAAGTAGAGAAATGCTTGATAAAAAAGGGTCTATTGGACTGGAGAGGAAAATACTACATCAGGACATTAATTAGGACAGCTGTAATGTCAAAGAAGTACAGTCTGTGAATTTCCTGATGTGGTTCTAGCAGAGTGTGCTAAAATGAATTAGACGAACTATAAGGAGACTTTGTTTTTCTTCCGAAACAAAGCTAATCACTCCAGGTATCCTATAGGTATCCTATAGTAATGGATTGGGTGTTTCTGATCCAGTGACTTACCTCCTCCAAAGGAGTTCCAAGTGTGGCTAGAGTCAAAATCTGCACTCTCCAATATGGCTGCCCTAGCCACAGTAGTCTTATAATTTACACTAATGAATATTAAATGAAATTAAAAATTTAGTCTCAGTCGAGTGAGCCAAATTCCAAGTGCTCAATAGGCATATACCACTGCCTGTAAAATATTTATTTTTAAAAAACTTTGTTAGTGATTTTCACATTTAGTTTCATACTGTCTTTGCAATTAAAAATGTTTAGCATTTAAAAAAATCTTAATAATATAGAAGTCACCACGGCAGCGACTAGGTGAAGGGAAGTCTTTGGAAGCATTATGTGCGGGCACTTCCCAGCTCCCTTCTTTGTCTTTCCTACTCCGTACAAACTCCAGGGTGAAGTTCTCATGGACACAGATGCCGTTTCCTGCATCATCAGTGATAAAACTATGTGGGAAGAGAAGGTTTGGTCATGGACTTACACGTGTCATTATCACACTACAGTTACGCAGGATCAACACCAACAAACATTTTTATATTGAAGGAAATAGTGGAGAATGTTGCTTATGTGACTTCAATTACAAGTCTCATGAAAACATAAATAGAGAGAAAGAAACAGATGCAGAAAGAAAAAATACGCAGAAAGCGATCGTCAGATTTCAAAATAGAATCTATGTTTCCCAGTGAAACTCCATACGCCAGTTTCTTTTCAAAACCTACTCCTTTTTCCAGTTCCTGTAACAAAAGCATCTGTATTACAAGGTCACTGCCCAGTCTCCCTATCTGAACAATTTTTCTGAAACAATGGATATGTTATAATTCCTAGTATTTAATATGCAGTGAAATATATTTTAAAATTACTGATGCCATAAAAATGGCCATCCCTTATTTATTGAGCATGATTATGTTTAAGAGAAAAGGTTTCTACATTATTTTTTAAGGAAATGCATACATTTATATAAAATGTTTATTGAATTCAAAATCAATTTAATTAAATTCCAGGAGAATATCAAACTGTACACTTACCTCACAGATTATCTGTATACCTCTAGCTGCTTATCTGTCTATTTATTTCTCTAGAAACTTGAAAGAACTTACCTTCTAGATGCAGAGTTTAGTATTTCACTTTCCCTTCCATTATCAATGACTAGTTCTGTAAGAGCTACAATAAAGATTTGCACAGAGCCCTGGCTGGTGTGGCTCAGTGGACTGAGCCCTGGCCTGCAAATTCAAAGGTCGATTTCCAGTTGGGCACATGCCTGGGTTATGGGCCAGGTCCCCAGCTGGGGGTGTTTGAGAGGCAATCAATTGATATATATCTTGCACACTGATGTTTTTCTCTTTCTCTCCCTTCCCCTCTCTTTAACATTAAATAAATAAAATCTTTTAAAAAACGAGATATGCACAGAGATTAAATTGCAAAGGCTATGTCAAATGTAAAGGCTTCACAACCCAGCCACTAATTCTTTAAAGACTAGAAAGCAGAGTAGAATTTCAAAAGGGAAACACGTTTTTTTAAAAGCTAAGTACATGCATCTTTACAGATAACCTTACATCACTGTACAGAGTACCCTAGAATAGAGGTTCTCAACCTTGCCTGCCCGACTGAAATCACCCAGGGTGCTTTCAGAATGGACAGGCTAGCGTTCCTGACCTTGAGGTGATAGTTTGGTTGACCTCAGAGGAGGCCTGGTCATAGAGATGTTAGGAGCGCTCCGGGTGGTTCTCACGAGCAGCCCAGGTTGAGAACCATTGCCTTAGGTAATAGACACGAGATTACAGGTAGGGGAAAAACGGTTGCTTTACCAGGCTGTTGTAAAAATCTCCTGGGTACAGGGTGGGCAAAAGCAGGTTTACAGTTGTTCATGTGAGGGAAGACTTGTAGGTGATGATTACGATAAGAGCTTCATGAACTTGTGTTTTGCATATTCGCAACCATAAACCTACTTTCGCCCTACCCTGTATAATACGCCAAATCAGTTGATGAAGTCATCTAAATGATGGGCATATAATTGTTCATAGAATCCCTTTAGAAACTTATAAAATCTTGCCTGGTAATTATTTCATTTTAGCTTATACTGCCAGTCTTCTATCCATTTTCCTTTATACAGGGGTGAGCAAAAGTAGGTTTATAGTCACTCATATGGAAAAAGATAATAACTACTAAATAAACAATAATATAAGAACAAACTGTGTTTCATGTACTATACAACTGTAAACCTGCATTTGCCTACCCCTGTATGAAAGGATGTTATTTTTGAGACTTGATGATAATTTGATATCACCCATTCTTATGTGGATGGATGAGAAATGAACTCACTGCCTTATATGATACAAATAAAGTGTCTAATTCCGTGCCTGCCACATAAAAGATAAAGGAAATAAACTAATATTTACTAAATATAAGTCCAGGACTGGACTAGATAAATACACATGGAATCTTCATTTATCTTTCATCAGTTATGTTGACATGCCTTTTCCCCATGTCATTATTTTTTTCCAGGTATACATGTGGATATATAGACACCAAACTACAGGATTATTACATGCAAACCTTACATTAACAAACCTGTTTTTTTCTAGAAAGATACTATGAAAACACTTTGCTTTTTAAGTGGAAAGAGCACTGTTTAGCCACAGTACAACATTCCAACAAACCCTGAGCCAACAGGAAGGACGGATCTTCAAGGATCACGCAAGATTACTGCTACCTCTCCTAAGGACAGACAGTCTTATTCCCGAGTCACAGTGTTTCCGTGGGTGGGATGCTGGTGAGAATTTATTCCCAGGCACCATGTACTCCCTGCAGTAAAAATGGTCAACGTAACTAAACATTAGACTTAGGGAGGGAAAACGCAGGCTGCCGGGGAAATTCCTTTCGGTGTTACCTGAATGAACCGGGGTGGAGACCTACGAGATCCCATGTGACCAAGCCCCTGCTCCCTATTTAGCTCGATTCCCTGCCCCAGCACAGCCACTCCCTGCTCTGAACACACACAGGCCCCTCCTCCACTCCCACGATCCCGTTCACCCGGCGCCTGCGCCCTATGTTCCGTCTCCCCTGCCCATCTTGGAGGAGGTGCTTTTATCTAAACAGGTCACCCCTGCCTCCTTTCCCTGCTCCTTTTTTCCCCCCTGTGAATTAGTCCCAAGTTATAATTATATCTTCGTGTCTCCCAAATATAAACCTCCAGAGGGTGGGAAGCTTGTGTGTCTTTTCCACTAGTGTACCAAGCACCAAATGCCAACAGATTTAGAGTAGTCAGACCTAGGTGTTAAATGAAGAAAATAAGTGAATAAAAACCACAACACTGATGCATACATAACTCAGAAAACCAGCGATTGCAATAGAGTTTTTGTGACTAGATTTGGCCAACCGTTTATGGGTTATAGAAATTCATAGAACAAAGTAATGTTCATTTTCTCTTTCAGCTATGACCAAAAGATTCCATTAAAAATAAGTTATTAACAGAAGGTGACGAAAAAATGATTTTGGCCCAAAACAGTTATTATTGAATGGTTTTATCAAAACTGGAAAATGACAGATTATGTTGCAAGAAGATAGAATTCCTGTAAATTATTCAAAAGAAACAAGCCAGCAACATGTGAAATTATATATGAAATAAGGAAATGACCATTTTTTTTTTCATAATGATATTGTTTGTTTTAAAATGTCAAAAATAATGGGTAAATCAGTCTGGTTCCTGGTCGTAACATTCTTGGGTCTTGAACAAAAATGTGATGGGGTTGCTTTGCATCCGCCATAAAGCACTGTCTTAAAGAGCTGTTTGAATAGCCCTGTTTTTTGCCTCTGCATCTGTGCTGTGCATAATTTGAACTGTAAAAGCGTGATAACAGAAGAAACTTGCGAGGCCGTGGTACATCTGTTATAAAATAAGGACGTCACATATCACAAGGGCAGACCAAGAGGCGCGATCCTCATGCTATGTGAAAAGATATTAACTGTGGAAATGATGTTAATTACTTCCTAAATGTCATTTATGCAGTGCGTTTATGCCATATTAATAAAAGAAATATCTATCATCTCCTAATGGTTACTGGGGCAAATAAATTCCGTGCTGCTGACATAATGAAATCCTTTTCATAGGGCTGTGTTTGCTTCTGTTAAATTTGTTTTTACACGTTAAAGTTTTAAATGGGCTGACAGTCCAGCGGTCTGGGCAGGAGGGGCATTGTTAAGCCGTGTTCATGAACGTGTGTCAGTTATGAATGGAGGTTCAGTTATGTGAGCAGTTTAGATGATAAGACAGGTGAAGAAAGCAACCCAGAATAGGTAGGCATTGAAAGTCAACCCAGAAGCCGTGTTTATAGAATAAAACATATCTCTAGCATATCTTTGTTTTTTATGGATTACCATTCACAGTTCCGATTTGTGAGGCAACTATTTCGTGGCATGTTGTCACCAAAGACGTGCATATTTTCTGATTTATACATTTCAACCAGAGGACTTACTTAATACATTCACTTATTTAATCACACACACATTTAAATACCCGGTGAGATCATTGTGAAGTATCAGCAATGCCAGGAGAATCCCATCTCACCACAGCTTGGTACATACCTGATGATTAATAAAAGTGGGGGCTTTTACTACTCATCAGGTATTTAAAAACTATAATATACGCATGTTAAGAGTTGGAAGAAATAACACATTTCTCAAGAATGCTGTATCTCTTGCATTATTTTATTAGAGTTAATGCTGATTTTATAACAACTGCTCAGATGTGACCAGGAATTAGAATTGAGCCGACCCCTGGAAGAAGACATTTGTGGAACTCTTACTACCTGCAAGGATCTTTGTTGGATTCTGGGGCGTGCGGGGATGTTCTGACAATAAGGATACAGCTTTTAAGTTCAAGTGCGACTTCGTAGCTGTACATGAATGAAACAGTAAATTGTATTATCACCAACGTAACATACAAGGCGTAAAAAGAACGTTGGCACTTAAGAAATGTACTTTACCATTGTTTTCTAAAGTGTGGTTTGTGGAATATTAATCCTAGCAATGCCTCGCCATGTAACAAATAATTAATACGCGTTCTGATTAAATTACAGACTGTGTACTTGAAGACAATGTCCCATTATTGATGTGTATCAAACACCCTGTTTAGTATGCAGGAAAGGCACGCCCCACCCCCACCCTGGCCTCCAGAGCCAGGGGATTAAGATGCACCCCCCGCCCCCCAGCTGCAGCTGGATGCCAGAGGTGCACAGAGGTTTCCCTCTGGGGCATGCTGACACTCTAGAGTGAGGCAGAGTGGGGAAGACAGGCACCCTCCAAAACCAAAAAATTAACCAATGAAAGGGGGAAAAGGGCTAAAGAGATGTTTCCCACCAGCTTTCGCAAGGCATAAAGAGAGGGACAGAATGGAGTCTGCCACCCTTTCTCATGGGAGAGTGTCTCCGTGGGCCCCAGCCCCTCAGCGCAATGCCTGGAAATTAGCAAATGAGTGTCTTTGACATAAAGTCGGAGCCCTTTTCTGAGGCTGGTTCTGCACTGAGCCCCAGGGCGAGTGGGTTTGGGCACAGCCCTTTCTCAGTTTACACAGCGCCCCTCCCCTGCCCCATACACAAAAGCCCCGTTGGTTTTCAAAAGTAGGTATTTGGGGGCCGGCTCTCAGGAGCCGGTTTTATTAGTTGGAGTGCCCACAGTGGGGTGGAAACCCTTTGCTTCTCAGGAAGAAGTTCTGAGTCCTGAGTTCCTTCCCGATGGTCGGCTGCCATGAGGTATAGGGGTGTGGTTTCTGGGGAGATTGTGTCTCAGACTCTTCTACCCACTCTGATGTGTTTTGATGCGTTCATGTCTCTGGTTTGCTTGCTGTGAAGGAGTCATTCCATGACTTTTTTATTTCCGGTGAAATTGTTCCATGTGCAGCTGTGGATTAGATGTCAGTGGGGGGAGGTAAATTGAGGATTGTCTTATGTTGCCATGCAGAACCGGCTCTTCTCTTGAATATTCTTACCTGGACTAGTGTGAGTTCCTGAGAAACAGACACCGAGAGAGGATTGGACATGCAGGAGGCGGACTGGGCCAGAGAGCAGGAGAAGATGGGAGGAGGAGCTCCAGAATAAAGTGCAGATCTGACTCCAGCGAGAGACAGAAGGAAGGGTGATTGTGTCCGGAAAAAATCCCAGCCTCCAGCACGAGCCTCAGAGGGTTTCAGCAAAGTCCCCAGGAGTCCTCCAGCTCAGATCAGTCACTGAAGGCGTTCATGTCCCCAGGTGCCTCCTCGGTAACCCCTCCGTGCTCTGCTATTGGCTGAGAGCAAACCACACGGGGCTTTGTGTTGGTGCAACTCGATGAATAAATACAGTGAGGTGACAGCTGCAGTCTCTGTATCTGCAACAGGACATAAGTACAACACGTTGTCATGACCGTCATATTACCAGTAGACTTTGTTTCCTCTGTTTTTTAATATGTCCAGTTTCCCCCATGTTATTTTAAAGTTACTATGCAGAGGATATAGACACTTTGGAGACCTTCACGAATATTTCTCAGTGATACAACAGCCAGGGGGCAAAGTTGGATGCGTTCAGAAATACGTGTGTTTAACGCACCTTATTATCCATGTATCATTGTCACATGGCATATTATCATTATTAGTTTCAATTCTGGTTTTCTGTGTTTGGCATCGCGTGGGGAAGCATGTAGAAACAGCTCAGTCCTTACAATAGCTCTACGCGTGCCCAAGGGTTCCACGCCTTTGTGTTACGGTTCTTGCCCTTCCCCGTTGCCTGAGAAATCTCAATGCTAGTCCTGCTCTTTACTTCCACAGGCTCCTGCTTCTTCCTCTTCTTTTTTCATTCCTTGATATTGTACTGGGGCAGTGGTGGGCGAGCATATGGACGGTCCCTCCTTTGGAGGATTGGAAACAACAGCGACAGCAGGCTCGCCGGTGGGGAAGCTGTGTTTTATTTGTTAAAGTCAACCTTCTTCCCACTGACTCATCCCCAGGCAGAGGGCCACACAGCCCGGAATGTCAGAAAACACGGTGCGTGTCAGACCTTCACCGGGATCGGCGTTTCAGGCAGAAGGGCGGCCTTGGCCTGGGACATGTCGCTGCAGAGTTTGATGGTTCTTAGTAATTAATCAAGTGCTTCCACGGAGGCCTCCGGCTGTTTCGGGAAGTGTCAGTAAGGAGAGAACTTCGCAAGAGTGTAGAGGAATGTAGAATTATTCTCAGCGAAGATGCTACCGCACTGCTCTACCCTCTCGAGAGAAATGGGTCCCTGGTCACGCGGAGAACATCCAAGTGCCTTCCACGACTCTGTCACTGGCTTTAGGTAGCACCTTGAGCAAAGTTGGTCTTAGATTCCTTTACTGTAAAATGAAGCGGCTGACAATGGGGTTCCCCAGGCATCCATCCAGATTGAATATTCTGTGGTCTTTCTCAACATCTCTTGTCTCCATCAGCTTGACGCCTCCTCCTTTCTGACCCCCTGGAACTCAGGGTCATTTGAAACATTTTCTCCTGTCACCTTGGACAGTTTTGACAGGTGTACTTATTAGTCAGCTGGAGCTGCCACAACATAATACCAGAGATTGGGTGACTTAAATAACAGAAAAGCGTTTCTCACAGTCCTGGAGGCTGCAAAGTCCAAGATCAAAGTTCTGGCAACACAGGCGTTCACCTGAGTCCTCTTCCCTCAGGTGAGAGAGGGAGCTCCAGCCTCTTCCTCCTCTTACAAAATGCTAATCCTGCTGGATTAGGGCCTCACTCTTATGATCTCATTTAGCCTTAATTACCTCCCAAAGATCTTATCTCCAAATATATTGCTGGTGAAGGCTTCAACATAGGAATTTTTAAGGGACACAATTTAATCCATAGCAATCAATGAAAACTCCTCTCTGGAATTTTTCCTTAAATTCATCTTTGTTTAGTGTCTCTCACATTCTTCCTCCATTTCCCTCCATTCATTTATATATTTTACAATAATACTTATGCCCTTCGCTTAGGTAGAATATGTTATCACTCACTGTTCCTTCTCTTAAATTATTTATTTAAATGTTAACTACTATGAGGGCTGAGGTAATGCTTCACTCAACCTTTCATGAAATAGAAGGTGTTGTGTTTTTTTTTATGTTTGGGTTAACTTAGCCCGGCTGTCACAGCAAGAAATGGTGGCAGCTAGTGACCGTAAATGAATTAAACTGAACACTATTCTATCGCCCTCAGAATTTCACTATGACTAATTGTGATGATGCCAATCATCTCCCCACAAAATTTCCCTGTGACTACTAATGCCTGTGTTTCTATATCTGAAGTTTCAGTTGTTGCTGGTAATACTAGTTTGGCCAAAATATGGCAGCAGAGACAAGATTTTTACCTATCACACAGTTCGGCTTTAGTGCTTTTTGTGTTTTGTGAGAATATGGTCTATTCTTTTTCTTTAATAATTATACATATATATGCATTTAAAAAATTGAATCTGTATTCATTAAATTTTTTTAATGTTTTTAGGGATAAAAGTATGTTTTAGAGTGATTAGCAAAAGGTGGTGTTTGGAAATCTTCTCTGAGTCACCAAGGCATCCCATGGGCGTAGGGTCCCCTCTCGTGGGCAGTGTCCAGTTCTGTCCTTGCTCTCTTCCATCGCTGATACATTTAGCAGACACTGTTCTAGTTTTCAGTTTTATTGCAGAACCGGTTTTAGATGTAGTTGATCACCTTCACTGTAGGTTTTTGAAAAATGCATTTGGCTTTATTATTTCTACTTTCCTATGTTCTCTGGATTCAGGATTCATGCTGTGTTTATTATTTTTTTAATGAATTTTGGGTATGTGCCATCAGGCGATTTTTGCTTCCTCCCCCCTCCGTCCTCACCACATCCCAACTGCACCCTGGGGTGGGAATGGTCACTAACAATGAGGAAATGGAAATTTGTTAAGGTAGCGTTGTTGTAGTATTCCAGTGGAGAAGGAGGGCAAATTATTCAAATTTACCCTTCATTTGATACCTCAAATGGCCTAGGCGTTTATACTGGATTTTTTTTGCAAGGGAGGGTGGGGTAATTTGCACATTACCAATTTTACAGATGGTAAAATTGAGGTTAAGATGGCTTAAGAGATATTTGTAAGTGCATGCAACTAGGAAATCATGGTGCTATTGTTCAAACACTGTAAAAAAGAATGTGCAAGCAAAAGAAAAAATGGAAACTAGATGGGACACAGTGTTTCAGGTTAAGCTATAAATCCAAAGATGGAGAAATTAGGAACAGGGTCCAGGAAGTTGGGAGAAATAGAGGGATACTAGCCTTACACAAGTGCAGAGCCCCATGAGGGAAGAAGATGGGTCCGTATGAGGTTAGGGGTTGGAGTATTGCTTCTTCAAGCAATACTGATGACGCTGAATTACTAAATTATGTTTACCAGAGTTGACAGTCAGTGGATTGTCTTTGTAAGCTGACTTCTACTTCCAGTTTGAAATGCCCAGAGGGTGATCATTGGAAAACAAACACAGACAAATATGTTTGTGAGATTGCTATTCAGATATTTCGCCTAAATGTGAGGTTAGAGATGGGTTCCTTAGTTTATGATCCTAAAACAGGATCTTTGGAGTGTCATTGCACCTAAAACATCAGGGACACCTTTCTCAGAACTATTTGTGGTTCTAAATACATCTAGCACACACAGAAGAGAAGAGTGGGTATCTAGATTCCACACATTGTATGCACACACACACTTATTTCTTGGCCTGGTGAAGGAATTTATTTTTCTCCACTCTCTGGCTTTCTAATGGTTCATTTTGTGATGTGATATTATTTTACATATGAACGGAGTAAAAGGCATGAGAAGCAATCTATCCGCTGTGAATTTACTTCTAAATCCCTTCTCTTTCTCAATGTCCACAAATTGGAGTCTCTGTGACCAAGGGTACGTCTGCTCTACCCTGCCCTCTAAGAGAACATTTGGACTTAGTTCAGAGTTCTGAAAGAGTATCTGCATTGTGGATTCCCTTTTAACATTTGAAGTGAAAATAATGAGACAACCCATTCCCTAATGCTCCCATTACAGAATATTTGCATAAAATTAATTAGAAAAGAATTAATATTGTATATGCTCCACTTATAGACCCAAATATTTTTTTGGAATTGATGTGATGCCAGGCAAATGTGCAAAAAGCCCTGTTTTTATTTTCAGAATATAGTCAGCATGGTGAAAATGTATCTGATTTTTATTTATTTATTTATTTGTATTAGTGAAATGGATTTATTTTTCTTTTCACTTATAGATCTCTGTGCTTACCCCTATCAAAAAATCTAGCCAAGCTATTTCTTTATAAAGAAACAAAACACATGCACTTAATAGACAAATTAGACATGGTCCTTGACCTCTGAGAGCTTCCAGTCTAAAATGGAAGAAGGGTATCGAATAGGCCATTGTAGGTAAGGATATGGAGAAAATGCTATCTGGCCTATTTTCACCCTGGTCTGTGGCAGTGTTGAGGGCTTCTAGAGAAAATGACCATTTAGATTAAGACCTGATGAATGAGTAGGCTCTTTCTAGCTTCCCTAAAAGGAAAGTTGGGCTATGCTGATCAGGCAACTCCCCGGAGTAATTCCCAGGTAATTCCCAGGTAATTCCCCCTGGCTGGTGAGCACAGCTACCCCTAAGCCACCTCTGTTAGAGAGTCTTGTTGATGAGCGAAAGGACCACGTTTCAGGGGTCCCCCTAACCCAGCACAGTGAAAAGGCCGAAACACGCTAACTTTGGGATGGCAGGTTTACAGTGTGGATTGTCTTTTCTTCATGAGATACAACGTTAAGAGCAAGTTGCATAGTCTGAGCAGCAGAATATGTGTGAAAAATATTTCAGATCTTACTGAAGGATAATACAGAACAACAGAATAAATGGAGAGGACTCGGATCTGCCTGCTGCTGGGGAATGCCAAATTGATCAATGGATCAAATCAGTCAGGGCTTTGGCTTATTTGGGATACACAGAAGCATTTATTAATTTTTAAGAAGCAGGGGGAGAACTTTTACAATCAATGAGAATATTGAAAGATAACCCAACAAATGATATGAAATAATTCTACAATTTAGGGGAAATTTAGAGATCAAATTATATTCTTTCATATTTTGTATCAGTAATGCTTTGGTAAGAAGTTTATATAAAATAGTTGACATCTATGAAAATACAAATATAGACAAGCACACACATTTGGGAGCAATAATAGTAATTGATAATAGTTATGATACAATTCTTAAAAAAACATATTTGGTTAAAAAGTTAAATGCTAAAAAATGCCTTCTTAATGGAAAATTACAAAAATGTAAAAATGCAGAAGTAATGACAAGGAAATAATACCCTAATTTGAAGCACTATAAAATTTAATAAAAATTTTATCAATAGAAAATAGGCAAAGGATATTAATGGTAGAGTTTATAAATCGGTAATACAAATAGTCAATAACCTTGTGAAATGCATAATAAACTTCATACTGATGCATATGAAAAGAGCAATATGCCATTTCTTACTTATTTAACTAGCACTTGATAAGTGGCTGGAGATTTTATAGAGAAACAGTTATATTTTGCTGGTAGAAGCCTGAGTGGATTCCATCTCTCTAGAAATTCCTTTGGTAATGTAAATCAGAAGACCAAATTTTCTAATATTTGACCTAGTACATCTTTGCCTAACAATCTGTCAGGGAAGCAGTTGTATATGTGGAAAAATGTTTGAGTTTAATAATAGTTATAGTGTTTAAAAACTAAAATAACCTCTAATAGTTATTTGAATCTGAGAGAAATTGGCAAATTATTTTAAGCCTTAAATTGGAATATTTTTAAAACAATTAAAAAATCTCATTTTGAAGCATATAAAATGACAGATAGGTCAAAGCAAAAATTATATATGCATGTATGCATACATAAAAGATATATGAATATATAAAATAATATGTGATAATTTATAGTACACATTTATCAGAATGTTAGCAATGACTATGTCTGGGTTTTGTGAGATTTTTCTTCTCTGCTTTTAATTTTTTGTTGTAAACTTCACCTGAGGATATGTACATTGATTTTAGAGAGAGAGAGGAAGAGAGAGAGAGAGAGACCAAAACATCCATGTGAGAGAGAAACATCAATGGCTGACTACCGCAAGTGCTCCGACAGGGGCTTGAACCAGCAACCTAGGCATGTGTCCTGACCGGGGATCCAACCCACAACCTTTTTATATACAAGATGATGCTCCAGACAACTGAGCTACCCAGCCAGGGCTCCACTTTTACTTTTTCTTTCTGTTAAAAATTGTTTTACTTTGCCCATTGGCTTTAACCTTGAAGCCCATTCCTTTCTGAGTGCTGAGTGTTTCCATGAAGGAGCCTCAGGACACAGAAGCGTTTGTTCCATGCCTGACGCTCTCCTGACACAGTGCACACTCCCCACTGAAAGGACAAAAGAAACTCTACGTAGATTATCTCCAGTCATCTTTCTCTTTCCCCCACCCGTGTAAGTCAGTGCATCTTTGAATACAATCTTGAGTGACCTAATAGGAACTTTATAACAGGTGAATAAGGAGGGAGAGTGGAAGAGACAAGAGTAGAGAGTCAGGAAGCAATAGAAATAGGAAGAAAAAGTAAAGCTCTGTGTAGGCTGCAAATTGAAGGAAAGCTCTTTATGGTGTATGGCTGAACAGGTTGGGCACTGCTGGGTAGAGAGATAATTCGGGTGTAAATAAAATATATATGATGATGTGTTGCTTTGAAATATTAATTAGATCCCTTTTAATATTCTCTAAGAGATGCAAGTTAATATTTGGGATCTTTCTGTCATTACTTTTACTTGCTGGTCTGTATTTTTAAACACAAAACCATGTTGTACAAGTACCAGGACAATGTGAAACTGGCATTTATTGGGGGTTAAAAATATTTAACTGATGGGAAGTTCTATATACATTGGATTAGGCTTTGGAAAAGAACCCATGTTATTAGTTGAGGGCAGCATCCAGTATATCTGCTGTATTTATGACAAGAGGGAAAACTATATAGAATAATTTTCCAGAAGCATTGCCTTAGTTGGTGAGCACATCATCCATCTTTTTCTTTTTTTAGGGTTTTATTAGGAATGTAACAGAACCTCCAACTGCACCTAAAGCTTTGTAGTAATTGAATTAGGGTTCCAGCCTCAAAAAGGACGATACACTCAGAACACAATTTAATGAAAGAACTATTTATGAAAGTGCCATTAAGATGATAGGAAATTAACAAAGTATGGCGAATCACCCTGGGTAGAGAAATAACAAGTTTCTCATCCTTAGGCCTGACAGGTAATTAGGAGAGGGACCCCAGACAAAAAAGGTGGCATTTGGAGAATGGCCATATACACACTTCCAAATTTAGGTTCAGCGGGGAGGGAGCTAAGAGTGCGAACATCATGATTCCTATTTCTTCCCGCCCTTGGGTGTCCAGCCACACCCTCCATTGGATATACCCAGTGGATTCTAGGGGGGAAGGGGGGCTTGTGGATACAATCCAGATAAGTCAGACCTGTGAGACAAGGAAGAATTATGAAGGATAGAGAGATGATCTTGAGGAACCAGCAAGGAATATCCAGAACATTGAACACAATTATCTATCAGATAATTCAGCATTTCTATGTATGAAGTAGACATCACGATATACACCCCAAATACATAAAGTACAAGAATATCCTGATTACAGAGATTGCAATGGGACCTTGCATCTGTATCTGATGATCAGTTTTCTCCTTTTGGAGTCTGAACCTTCTAGATGCATTGCCTTCTACTTTAATAGGAGCATTTGAGCTCTGGGGAAGTAAAAGGCAATCTTTGTCTTTCATTCTTTTTTATTTCACTTTATTTTATGTTTACATCTTCCCAGAGTCACTGCATTCAATTGAGATATATATATTTTTGGAGCAGGCTAGAGATAGTGGGTTGGCCAAAAAGTCCATTTAGTTTTTTATGTAAAATAAAAGACACATTTTTTCATTTTCACCAATGACTTCATTGATCTGGATAATTTAAGTATGTCAGCTATCTCCTCCCATTGGCTTCCAATGGGGAGAAGTCAGGGGTGCTAATAAACACCTTCCAATGCATAAGACAGCCCCACATCAAAAGATTATTTAGTCAAAATGTTAACAGTACCAAGAAACCTCGCAAAGCACTTTTGACACATTCAATCAGTCACAGCACCTTCTCCATACACTGCACGCATCTTTTGTTTCAGTTTCCTTTTTACATTTCTTGAAATAATAAAGCATAATACACTGAAATTGTTGCATATTCTTTCCCATCTTCGATACTAAAGTGGGTGCACAAAAATTCACCAATTTTGGCAAGCTTTTTAAAAATGCACGCTGATGTGACCGCTGTCACACTACAATTTTGTTTCAATATAAAATTGTTTCCAAGGAAGTTAAAGACAACTACGGCTACTAAAGCCATCATATGGACCAAAAAAACCACTAAACAAAGTTTTTGGCCAACTCAATATTTTCTAATTCCAGTTCACTATTATCCAAGTTCCAACAACTTTTTAACTAATGTAGCTTTTACATAAAAAGTGTCTTATTTGTTCGGTAGGAATACTGAAGGCAGTTTCAAAAATGATTTTTGAAGGTTATATAAGGCAATTTATAAAGAGCAGAAATCACCATCCCTGACACTGGATACTAGTAGTTTGGTCCTTACCACACACCCCGCCACACTGCCCCTGCCTCTTCCAAAGGAGCAGGCTCATTCTTCCATTTGAGAGAAACTAAAATATTCTCTGGATTTTTTTTATGTCAATAAATATTTACCTGTTATAATATCAAAAAATATTCTCTGGCCATCACAATGCTAAAGATTTAATCAAAACAGGCTTTCATGCATGAACATTTTTAGCGTTAATGGAGAATGTCTGAAGGTTGCTGTGCATAGCATGGGAGTGAGCTTGGACGGTGAGAGCGGGTGTTGAGGGAAGGGCACAAAGCAGTGGGGACATAAAACTTTCCTCCTGCTTAACGAAGGTGAATGAATTGAGCAGGCAAGATTGACTGCCAAATGGATGCAACTCTGACCTTTCACCACTGGGCCTGTAATTCAAGTTCAAATTGATACCTGATTGCCACAACCGGGACTAAGCCACCCATGAAGGACGCTTGAATTGATTGCCTATGGATAAACAGGACGTGTTTATTCTCTTGGCAGAGGGCCTAAAATTTGAATTTTGTAAAACAGAATGACAAAAACAAACAAAAAAATATTCTCACGGATTTAATCTCTGAATGGGGAGTGTATTTCTGAGAGAGGCCATTGTCACCGACCTGTCCATGATTGACTTTTCTCCTGCCATGACAATTTTTCTGGTAGTTAAATCAGAGCAATTTAGGGTACGGGCAAACATAATTGCTTTCAATTCACTGGAAACTCTCTCGTGCACCTAGAAAGAACCTTCCAAAATGGCTGCTTCTGACAGACTGTTTCAAGCATCAAAAAGTTTACAAGTTTAAGCTGCAACCAGCTAGTAAAGCTGTACATGTTAATAACTAAAAAAGATATCTGTATAAAAACTATTGGAGCTCTTTCCCTCCTGCAAGCTCCCCACGTTGCCAGATTATCATAATGCAACATAATACCCTGGGCTGATAATTATCTGATGAATTTTCTGTGTGTGAAAAAGAAACCGATAAGTTCCATTTAATTAAAAGGCCTATCTCTGGGTGCAGGGCCGGAGACGTTACACGACAGCCCCCCAGGAAGCACCTGGCAGACAGCAGAGAAACAATAAATAATAGTTACTTTCAAACTATCTTTTCCATTCCTCACCACCTCTGTGTATCCTGCAGCAGCACTTTACTGAGTCTTTGCTATTTTTCATTTTCTCTAATACACACTGAGAACACTAGTTTGTGTTACATACGGATACTGAAGAATTTGACTGAAAGGATGTCACGTGCCTAGCATAGAGTCTTACCTATAGTAATATTTAATAGATTTTTTCAAAAGTCCTCCACATGACAGAAAGCTGACTCTTGAAATAAAATATGAATGAATTAATGAGCTATTGGTATAAATAGATATAGACATTGCTCTGAGTTACAAACAGAGCCCTGAGAATATTTGATTCTCAAAATGTTACCTGTCAACAATTTATTGAGTAGCCACTAATTCCTATGCAAATGAATCTACACCTGATGACGTTTCTATTCGTGGAACAACCAGCCCAGCATCATTGTGGCGATGGGCATGGTACGCATTCCTATTTACATATCACGGATAACAGAAAACTTGGTCATTGCATGAACATTTTGAAAAATTTCTGAAGCAGCCAGGCTCTTGGTAGCAGCCGCAACATCAGCCCCATCCAAGTGGTTCAGAAAGCCACAGTAACCGAAACTGGTCATCTGTGGATTGTTGTCAAAAAGGGTCCCCTACACACCTGCACCGGGAGGGGCACTGATGTTGTGTGGAATAACAGTTTCAACACAGAAGACATACCTGGTGCAACATATATTCATTACAGTATCGTGTAAATCAGTGTTCTACACTAAACACAGAACGATGACAACGTGCCTTCCCATAGACCGTGGAAGGCTCGGATGTTGTATGAAGTGGTCCCCACCTGATAAATTTGCATACATATCAAAAGCAATGGGGATATGAGGCCTTTTATTTTTTTTAAATGTACTAGAATGAGAAAATTAAAAAATAAGTGGGTCACGTTGACATAATGGACAGGATTAGGGCTATAATAAATCATACTGTGGTGTATCCATATTTAAAATTCACTAAAAAAATTGATCTTTGTCTCAGGGTGTACAAGAGCCCTTCAACTTATTTGACTGGTGCATTTGTTGATTGGGCATTATGGACTCTTTGGGAGTGTTCTTGTACTTAAACATTTAGTAAACTCCTGATCTTGGTGATGTAAGCACTTATATCTTTGCAAGGGAGAAAGGAAGATGGAGAACCCATGGCTAATTAGACCAGATCTCCCTGACCTCTTTCTTGGAGGCAAAGCAGTGCACTGGAAAACCACTACCTAGATGCTAACCTTTGCATCTAACCCTGAGTCCCCTGTGACCTTGAATAATTTGTCACATGATATCTGAGTCTCAGTGTTCTCCAGTGTATTTGCTACATGTCATCATCGTAAACACAAAATGCATAGAACCAGGTCAGCGCTCCATTCCCATTCACGTTCCTTCTTTCCCTCTCACTCCATGGCACTCAAAATTGCACTGGGAAGATCAACTCACATGTGTATTTTGACAATTATATGATTCTTTTTTAAAGAAGTCCATCAAAGAGCACAAATAGCATTCGCTCTCAAAAGCCCAAAAACACTCAAGTGAGAATTTATTCCCTCCTTAAACTTTTGCCAAATCACGACACTAGGGGGTTTCCTGGCCACCTACATTTTTGGTCCAAGTATCTTCCTCCGTCTTTCTGTCCCTACAGGTAGTTTTTATCCCTTCTCTCAATAGTTTTATTTTTCTTGCCCCAAGATAAATACATCCAACATTCACTCTCCTCCAATGAAGTTTTAAAAACTACTTATATTCTGCTTGCCAGGAAATTAAAGTTAAATATTAGCCAACTGCCTCATTCATTCGTTAAACTTAGAACCAGTGCCGTCATGGCTGAGCTGGTCTCTAATTACAATGATAACTTCCATTATTTACAAATCATTGCTGATGTGTGTTTTGTTTGGTCTGTAGCTGGTGTTTCTTACAGTTCACAGCTGACACAGAGAGGAGAGAATGAGGAAACTTTTTTGTTCTTGTCATGATAATGAGGGCAGGAAGGGAAAGAAAGCGTGCTTCAGCCTCTGCTTGGAAATCAAACCTGTAACAACTAAAGAAATATACACAGTTATCTATTAACTTACCTATTAATAGTGAGAGACATAGGGGCTCTTTGATTTTGGATACTCATTCTATCCAGGCATAATAGCAGGCATTTTACTTGAAGAAGAGGAAATGAACACTAGCTAAGTGTCTGTTAGATATTAGAAACCAGCGTACTTTTAAAAATACTATTGTATTTAATCCACTAATCCCCAGAATAAGAAGCCTTCTTTTTTTGCAAATGAAAAAATGGTTTCAGAAGATTTACAGACAAAGCAAGTAAGTAGAATAGACAGAGATTAAACCAGTCTGAATAACTCCCCAAATTTTATCCTTTCAAAAATATGAGTGAGTATAATCAGGAAAGTAAAATCCTATTAACAATCAGGGGATCATTCAAACTGCATTTCTTAGACTGATCATATAATGAATGTTTTTTTCAAAAGTAATTTCTATATTGAAAAATATAATATGCAAATTATGTTAAATGTTCCCCCAAGTAATTAAAAATATCGAATACATGAAGACCTATCATGGTCATTTTTGTTCTTTTTACTGTGAGAGTTTTCAGCAAACCTTTTTTTTAAATAAGCATAAGGTAAATTTCAGAACAATTATTATCCATATTATTCTATTCTCTTAATAGGTGGCGACCAAAGCATTCAACTTGTGTGTATCCCTATCGGCCAAATTAAGAGCATCATTCTTTTAAAATGATGGCTGGAGACCAATCCATTCCTTATCCAGGTCTTTCAAATCCTCTCCCATTCTATCTCCTAGTTCTCTGTTGTTATTATCTGGTGACCATTATCACTCTATACACTAGACATTTTTAATATCCAATTTATTTCTCCTGATAAGAATACGCATATTAAGGGGAAGGGCCACATTTTATTATTTTTATGTCACTTGTAATACCCAGTAACAGACAAGTACCGTAGAAGATACATTCTAGAGCCAAGAACTGTGGAGTAGATTTAAGATCAAGTTTAGATATCTGTGATGAAATCCATGTATGTTACTTCGCTACATGAATGGAAGGAAGTTCATTAACTTTCCTCAGTTTGGTGTCCTCATTTATAAAATGAAAACCCAAGAACCTCACAGGTTCTTTGGAGAAACTTTATAAAGCTGTCTCATGGCCATTATTTTCAATGAATAGCCAGGGTTTGTGGGAGACATGCCAGTGGTGTTCACTTACTAAGTCAGTTAACCTTGCTGAGGCTCAGTTTCCTCATCAGCAAAATGGGTATGAAAATAATTACTCTCTTGTAACTCTATAACGGACACTGAGTAAGGTAATACAACCCAACTTCTTAGCAAAGTGCTTCCATAAATGTTCAACCATTTCAACAACTTCACCCTATTCTCCCAACTGACAAATGATATTCTCTCCTCTTTACCTCCTGTTCACTTCCTCAATAGCTGTGTGCTTCACTCACCCTGGGAGGAGTTGTGAACTCCAAGTAATGCAGGACAGATGGAGTCTGCTAGAATGGGAACATCCAGCCAAACTGGGGAGAGGGAGGATGGAGGATCAAGGGCGGATAAATGCCCTTGTGTTATTAAATGCTAAATATTCATGCAAAATCATCTTTTCAAACGCAGGCAACAAATAATAAAAGGAATATTAGGAATTCTTTGAAGTGAGGCAAAAGTAGTCTCAGTTAAAATGTTAACAAGTTAGAGTCCTTTAGCGAAACAAATCCCCGCAGCTTCACAGTCCTGCAGAAATCTAACAAAGGCTTGGTTTGTGAGATGTTTTTAATACGTCCCTCTGCATTCGCTTCAAAGGTTCCATTTGGTTCCAAGGTGTGGGCACTAAAATGTCATTCCTGTTCTCTCTGCTAGCCCAGTGTTTAAAAAGTACAGCTGACATTTCCCATCAACAATGATCAGAGAGAGATTCTCTTCTGCACCTCACTGGATTGATCCTCTCTCAAAAGAGGGGTATTGTTGAGGAAAATCAATCTACCCCTTTAAAGCTCCCAAAATTGAGACTTTCTTAGGTTTTGCCATTATCTCCCCAGTGTTAAAACAGTAGATGGTTCTATTGCCCGACTGAAAAATGATAGATTATGCCATGTGTACTTTGTATCAATTAAGAGAAAGGTGACCTGGTAGAAATACATTTTAATGAGCATCTACCCAATGCTAGGCATTATGATATTTAATTTACGTATAATTATCTTGTAATCCACGCAAAGATGCAATATCATAGGAAATAGTGACCTTACTCTGTAATCAAGGAAACTAAGGTCAGAAGGTTGAAAGTAAATAAAAATGAAAATCTCTCATAGAACAATACATGTATGAAAGGATTCTGAGAGGGATATAGAATGAGAAATGTATTGCATTTATTCCCCTTTCTAGCACGGGAAAATATTATTATTACTAATATGTCATGTTATATTTATACTTCAAATTTATTTTGAGTCTTACTATGTTCTCATCTTATTTTATTTTAATGTGAACTGAAAAGTCAGCTTGAGAAATCAACAAATAAAAAATAAAAAACAGTATAAAGTTAAAATATCCACATTAATATCCACATTACGTAGCCTTGTTCAAAATACTGAATGCTTTGGGAATGGCACTTATGGTCAATCGAAATGACAGAAATGGAAAAATTCTGCATGATTTATATAGAATAACATGGAAGACAAATGTATCTTTTCAAATATTGTAATTTCATGGGAACAAGTTTGCTTTATATTATGTGAAAGATAATATACTTTATATATACAGTATTTAGTATGATCCTGAAGTTGGGTACAGGGTAAAATATAAAGCATGAGAGAAGTATACTGAAAAGGTTAATTTTTATCAGTGACTAGATCTGATACTATGGATGCTCTTTCCTCCCATTTTTCTATTTTCTATATGCCAAATATTTTTTCATGAGCACATATAAATTATTAAAATGAATAAAAATAAATCTCATTAGAGTTATTTTAAAGATGAGCCTTAGCATTGGGGATGCTTTTTTTGAGTGGGGTTTATTGTTTTATTAAAACCTAAAATAAGCTAATCACCGCCCCCCAAAATGTTGAAAGATGTCATCTGAATAGCACGGATGACTCCTTCCACAAAACTAGGTCCCATTCCTGCTTCATTATTATTTGAGAAAACTCACCTTTCAACCATCTACAATATGGGCCATCATTCATATCGAACTTAATTAGAAAACAGTTTGGAAGTTGGAGGAATTCCTAATTTAAATCAATTAAAGGGGAAGTTGTCAGGTTTGCTTCTCTCCACTCTCACGGTGAGACCGAAGAGATCTGTCTCCCCCAATCTCCTTTTCTTTCTCCAGGATTATGTCATATCATTCAGTGTGTAAATCTAGGGACTCATGGTGGCAATTAGCATCTGAGGCTCCTGCCACAGCCAGGGGAAGGAGCCCAGGTGACAAATGAAGGCCTCCCAGGATTCCATGCTGAAAATTCTTTGATGGGCACTTTTGTTCACAAATGACATCTATCCAGTGGGTGAGCAAGGCCACCCTGTTCTCTAGCCCTGTTTTCATTCTGTGTTGAGAGCTCTCCTGCCTTCTTCCCTCAGCCATACCCTAAACCCTATTGTGTCACAATTAATTTAGTTATCAAATGGGAAAACCATGTCAGATAGTGACTATTTAAGGAGCTCGTTCTTTTCACTGAGTGGATCATTATAAGCCCTTTACCTCCTCATTGCTAAAATAAGATTCCTTGCCTTATCTGTTGTCTACTCACATCCTTGCGGGTTTTAAAAGTGCTCACCCTCTCCGCCCAACTTACACAGAACTATCCTCTGTGTAGTCACTTCTTTTCAGGCATTCGAAAATCATCCCTGTCTGCCAGGCAAAGGGGACAAGGTATATTCTATATAGTGAACATTTCCCCTGCCCCCCAAACTGAGGCACATGGTCATTTATAGATTTGCTTTATCTCTTAGGCTATGGTCCGTGAGCATAGGGGCCAAGTTTTAACCATCTTTCGAATCCCAGGATATACATGATCTCAATGCAGGGCTTCCAATTAGTAAAGGAAGAAATGAAGTAATAGCTGTCTTGTATTACTTTCAAGTACAAAAGCAGTAGAAGATTTTGAAGTGATAGAATTTTGAAAATAATAATTTGAGAAAGCGACCCAGGTTTATTTGAAACTAGATATACCTTGAAGTTTCAGAACATAATATGTTTATATACAGAACGGATACAAGAAATTTCTAGAGACCAGAAAATCTAGACTATATTATGGTTATGCATTTAGAATATTTAATGGAGAACCTAGACTGGAGGTGAGAAGACTTTATGCAGCGTTTTTATATCTTCAGTCAAATAGAGGTAAAAGTCAAGACCACTACCCAAGTAAAGAGCAGTTAGATTTTTTCCTATTCATATAACTTCCATGTGTAGCTTTGTCTCTTATCAGCTTTTAAACCCCTAAGGTCAGAAACTCCACTCTTCCTTGAGTTTTCAGAATAGCTTCCTCTGGATTATGTTTCAGCAGACACTGTTTCGGTTGACTGTTATCAACTATAAAATAGGCAGGCTCCAGAGATTTCAGTTCATTTGCATTTAAGTCATTTCTTTTGGCACCTCAGTCCCAGCTGACCGAGGTCCCTTCTGAAGGGCTGGCGTGATGTGGAAGACTCCCGGGCAGAAAGGGGGACAGCTAAACCGGGAGGTGCCTAAATCGGCCCTTAGTTTTTGACCTTTAGGCTTTAAAATCATCTTGGCCACCTTTGCAATGAAGATTTCTAGGTTCACCCCCAGATATTCTGATTTAATATTCCTGGACTAGAGCCCCCAAATGCACATTTTATTTATTTATTCACTTACCTTTGATTTATTTTAATTGAGTTGTAACTTACATATACCATTAGTTTCAGGTGTACAGTGTAATGCTTTGATATTTGTATGTTGCAGAGTCATCACATTAAGTCTAGTTAACACCTGCCATAGGTATGACATGGGTTGAGTATATGTATGGTCATCATACCTCAGTACTCGTCAGCTTCAGAGCTCGTCAAACCCTGTACGTGTCGCATTTTGACAAAAAGAAAAATGTCTCAGCCCTAGAGCATTGCTTGTGACTCCTCACTTTTGCTAGAACTTGTGTGAGTCACAGGGCTGCCTGCAAGACAAAACACTTCACCATTCAGTACTCCTGGGTCTCGGCACTCATCAGGAGTTCAGAAGGAATTAGCGAGTACCACTGGATTAGGAAGATCTTTTACTGAGATTTTGCTACATAAATAGTTACAGAAGCTGGGAGGGCTGAAAGAAACAGCTGCTACCTCCCCGTGTGCAGGTCACTGAGGGACCCATGGGGAGAGACTGGCGATGACCAGAGAGAGGCCCCTCTGGATGCTATTGGACACGTGGAGTGTGATATAAGAGCGAAAGAAAGAGGGGGGCTAACAGCCCAGAGGTCATTAGGGAGGGACAGGTGCAGTGAGATCACAGAACTTGGGAGCTACTGTCCCATGTCCTTCACCATCAGGGTGGGTACGCATCACCATCTTCTTACTGTTAATGGGCAAGTGCAGTGTCCTGGGCATCTGGAGTCAGCAGGGTCAGACTTGCCCTGGTCAGAGTCCCCCCTGCAAACCTGCTGTCATCAGACGTCCCACACAGGGACACCACCCAAGTTGGCAGTGGCAGTCACTTTCTGTCCCAGAGTGGGGTCACTCTGACAGGTATCTGTGGTCTCATTCCTGTCATTATCTATTCCTGTTCCTTCTTTAACTCATTCTCGTGAACAACAGGGCTGTCGGCTCCTCAGGGAGTACCCGAATGCAGACGAGATAGGGAGCTGTTAGGTTTGGGTACATGGCCGGAAGATGGTTTCTGTGCCATTGTGTTGTAGAAATCAATGCCCATCACAGCAGTGGAAGATCCTCCTGGTGCCAGGGACTCTATTTTGGGAAATTCCTAGATACTGATGCCAACAGGCAGGTTAGGGGTCCCGACACACAGGCCCTTGGTGAGGGTGTCAGAGTTGCTGGAAAAGTGGATGGGGTGTGTGGAGAATGGTAGGTGGCTGAAGGTGAAGTGCACAGTTAGCCCCTCACCAGCTACCGGTACAGCAGCCCCTGCCTCCCAATACCGCACACAGGACACAGCAGGAGGACACCGCGAGAGAGTCTGTGGGTGTCAGGCTATCAGGTCAGCAGCCAGACTGCTGGACACGCCCATGAGGGGCTACCCAGGCTGGACACTGGGAGGGGTGAAATTTTCTAGGTCAAGCAGGGACACTTTTGCTGCTGGGAGGTGTTTATTTCCTCTGAAAGGGCATTTCCATACAACTGGACCTGCTGCCAGCATCTGAGTTTGGGCCTTCTCCTTGTGCTTCTGGCATGTTCTTCCTCATCCTCTTCCTCTTCCTCTTCCTCTTCCTCTTCCCACTGGCCTCCTCACTCCTTTCACTCTTGGTGCTCCTCCCTTTCTCCTCATCCTCAAGCTGGGTTTCTCCTCTTTCCTCTTCCTGAAATTTGAGGCTCTAGTCCATTTACTTACCTTCGTGCTGTGCTTCCTCTGGCCAGCCTGAGAGCTCCTGGTAGTCTGTGGCCTTGGCATTGAGCAGGTAGGACAGTGAGTGCAGCTGGAAGTGCCTCATTCTTTCTTTGAAGGATGACTTCAAGACTGGGGCTGAGGGCCCCACCCTGCTCAGAAGGGATGAGAAGCTGCCAGCTGAAGCAGGCATGGTCATCACAGTTCTGATTGTACTTGGCCCGACTTCGCACACATTGGGTCAGCAGCTTGGTCCACTTAACGTTGATCAGGTGGACGGCATCCTCTGCTGTGAAGGGCTTGGCCATTTTTCTTGGGTAATCAGGTGTCATCTTGGGGACAGGTTCATAGTGTTCACTGCTCAGCCACAGGATGCTGGCTTGGCCATTGGCACCTGGATGTTGTCTGTGAGCTTTGCCAAAGGTTTGATGAACTCTCTGTGCCAGCCACATACACAGTAGCTTCGTGGCAAACACAGAAGCTGCAACCACAAGCTCATCGCAGTGGGGCAGTAGCTGTACCAAACCATTAGGGCGGTGTCACCGACTCGGCCTGTGTTAGCAGCACAGCATCCAGTGGCCTGGACTGTGGCTGCCACAGTCCTTGTCCATGCTGCCAATGTTGGTCTGGAATCCCCATAGGACAGTAAGGATGTTCAATTCTCTCTCCAGGTTGTTCAGCACTTCTGAACACACCCTGGCTCTTGATGGACCTGGGAGCCAAGTTCTGAAGCACTATGTCCTGTCTCTCCCCGCTGAGAGGATGGGCAGGGACTGCCTGGGCCTCTCATCTGGGGTCAGGGGCAGCGGGTGGAGGGAAGGATGGTGGTCCAAATAGGAGGGAACAGGGGACCACCGGGGGAGGGCACTAGCAGGAGGAGGTGGGAGTGGGGTCAGTGTGGGAGGCAAGTGGTCCGGGGTAGATGGGGGGAGGGGACACAGTTCATCCAGGGGCACAGGAAGAAGACATTTTTTTTGAGAGAGTGCAAAAATAGTTTTTAATTTCAAATGTTTTATTGATTATTTTTTCATTAAATGTATTTGGGTGACATTGGTTAATAAAGTTGACAATTTGCAGTGTAACAATTTGCATTTAGGGAAAAATAGCAGCTACCCCCACTGAGGAAGCTTCTAGAATCAAAAGTCACTGACAGTTGACATCAAAACAATGGGCTGGGCTGTTCTGGAAGAAGCTGAGGGAGCCGGGAGGGTCTCAGGTCCAGGGAATCTTGCCCAGCGCTGCCCAAGGGACACGAGACTGTCCTGTCAACAAGGCCTGACCTTTGTCAACGTGACAGGAACAAAGGTTCCAGTCACACAAGTCTGGGAAACATTCTGGGAAACATTCTGTGGGTCTTTTCTAGATGATCAAACGAATCAGGAAAATGGGAAAAACCTGTGTTAACTCCGCCTTTATCCGAGTCCTACAATTGGATATAAAATGCCAAGTAAACTGGTCTCCCAGCAGAACCTACAGAAATCAGCTCCTTGTGATTTTTGTAATTATTTAAATCATCTTTTTCAGTCTCTCTAAACTTATAGAGACAGTATTTAGTTTTACGTGTAGTTGCTGAGGCCTTGAGGTTTTGAGTCCAATAAGAGGGAACCTTCCTTTGCTCTTTAATGGGCCGAGAGTCAACAAGCTGCCCACTTAAGGTCTCAGCGTGGGGTCCCACGTGGAACGTGCCTGCACGCGGGCCTCGCCTCGGGAGCCCGGAGCAGAGCCAGCGCTCACCTGCTTGGTGGAGGCCCGGGCAGGATTCAGAGGCACTGCCTCCAGCCAGCAGGACGTCTGGCGCTCAGGCCAGGACAGATGCCTTAAGGTCAGCAAAGGAGCCTCTTCATTCCCGTAACTTCTGCATCCCCCAGGCCTGCTGCCTCCAAGCTGAGCCCTGGCTGGTAAGTCCGCCCTCCAGGGCCTTGACAGTCGTTTCCCAGTTTATTTTATTGAACTTGCGGGTGTCCAGACTGGAGCCCTGTTGGTTTTCAAATCTCGGTGTTCTGGGGGCTCGTCTTTCAGGGACAGGTCTTCAGTGCTGGGGTGCCCCTTGTGGGACTCAACCCTGCGCTCCTCAGGGAGACTCTCAGTGTTTTCAGCCTGCTCCAGACTGAGTCACTGTGCCGGGGTGGCGTGGTGTAGGGCAGCAAATGGGTTTTTCTCTCTTTCTCGGGCTGTGTAGGTATCGGTCGGTTATGAGTTGTTTCGGAGGAAGTTGCTCCCTATGTAGCTTCAGAGTCGGCATGTGCTTGAGGGGTGGTGAGTCCAGGGTTCGCTCCCTGCGAGGTTTTGCACCCCGGACAGTTGTGGAGGCTGCAAGTCCGGGATCAGGTTCCTGCAGGCGGGCCCTGCACACCTTAAGCTCCCATCATCTGCTCTTTTTATACAGCTGGTTTGTGGCCCACACACCCAGAAAGTGTCCCTCCCTCGTGTCACTGTGCTAAGGGTTACCACCGCTTCTGCCCCTGGTTACTAGCTCAGGTCTTTTCAAGAGTAACAGGGAGGAGGCAGGGTGTGACCCTGTTGAGGCAATTTTGGAAAACAACCACAGGGTTGGATCAAGGCAGTTTTGGCTCCAGCTCTGAAGAACGAGTTTGTGGTTGTTTTCCCACCTCCTCACCTGCCTGCACTTGCCCGCATTTGCCCGCCTATCACGGTAGCAATCCGTGACTCATTGAAAACATTCTTTACTTAAAGCAGTGAAGGGGTATCCCGTTTTATGGTTTCTGTTTGGTGTCCCATTGCCAGTCGTGCTCCTCTGTGGGCTTTCTGGTGGGTTCCGATGCTCCCACATAAGCTCTGTGAGGACCCAGGGGCAGAGGACTTGTGGACACCTTGGCCCTGAAGTGACAGAAATCTCCAGTGGCAAATGAGAAAGAGCTTAAAAAAAAAAAACAATGAAATGAACAAACAAAACTAAGGTCAAAATACTCACAGCAGTTACACATTTGTATGTATTTATTTCTGGAAAGACATACCCTGAGCTTTCATAGGCTACTCCCAGGGAAGGGAACTAAGATGGGGGTTGGTTAAATGGTCTTTACTATTATACTGTATTTTTTTTACTATAAGACGCCCCCAAAATTTGGGAGAAATAATGGTTATTAATGCTGCTTTTGAGTTCTGTTTACATTTACATTGGTGAAATATTGGTGAATATTATAATATTACTATTATACTGTATTTTTGGACTATAAGATGCACCTTCCCTCCCCCCAAATTTGGGAGGAATGATGGTTGTTAATGTTGCTGTTGGGCTCTGTTTACATTTACATGGTGAAATATTATGTTATTTATGTTATTAAATATTTACCGCATTTTTAGCTTCAAAAATTCTTTTCCTATTTTCCACCTCTAATACCTAGGTGCATCTTATGTTCCAAAAAATACAGTAATAATTTTCTCTTAGTGTCATTATTTCAAAAAATTTTTAAGTTTGTTTTGTTTTATATTACAATTGCCACATTTTCAAGTACATCTTGAATATGTGAATATATTTTATGTTGGCAATGATGTTAATTCGCTTGGAAATATTTTACCTATCCATACTCTAATAATAACAGGAGATTATAAGTAGTAATGTCTCCATCGTAAAAAATATTTTTCTAGTAGAAAAGCTGAGAGGATACCAGCAAACTACTCATTGCGATGAAATACTCTCTGCCCATGAAGACACTAGGCAAATTTTCTTCAATTACAATGAAGTATCCCCATTCAAGTCTGCTTTAAGAATTCATCTACAGAAATTCCCTGAGACCATTTTTTGGAAGAGGCCTTAAAAATTTTGTGTGTGTGTTTGTGCGTATGTCTCACTTGAAAAGACGTGGGGTAGCTCTTGTCTGAACTACAACATCTCTGAGTGGCCCAGTGTTATGCAGGGGTGTACGGGTAGCTGAATGTATGAGACGCACGGATGTACCAGTAAATTGTTAGAAAATAAAACACCTCACCATGGGGAATGCTTCAGGCACACATACTCGTATCTACGGCACATCGAGGTATTTATGCTTCTTCATCGTGGGGCACTCTTTATCAGCTGAGATTTACCTTGGAAATGGTAATTGGCACCAGAGGAGTAGAATATCCACATTATGGTCACGATAGCATAACAGAGAGAGAGGAAATGCTGAGCCTGGCATTCAGGTTCAAGCAGTTGGTCTAAACCTTCGCTGCACATTATAATTGCCTAGGGAGTTTTAACAATGATATAGTGCAGCCCCACCCTTGGAGGTCCTGATTTAATGGTCTGAGATGGGGCTCAGGCAATATTAGTTTTGAAAGCTCCCCAGTGGACTCTAATGTGCAAGAAGAGTTGAAAATCACTCCGTTTGACAGAAAGAATACATAGTAGTGGATGGCCGAGGATACTGTTAGAGTAAATTTGGGTAACAATCCATTGATAAACTTTTGAAACTCAAGGAATATTTGGAGCTATTGTAGAATCAGGATGAAGCAATGCTAGCAAGGTTTCTAAAACAGGAAAGAAACCAAGTGTAGGGCAATCCCTGGGCAGTATAATACTTTGGGACACATTGAGAAGAAGGAGAAAGACCGGAGCAGAATGGGAGCAGTTTACTTTTGATCCAGGCACTAATTTCTGGACACCGCCGGCTAATGGTTCTTTTCAGTTTCTCATCAAGAAACAACTAATTATTTTGAAACCTGCTATACATCCTAATTCAGTCCCCTACCTATTGTCACCGTTAGGTTAGCGCAAAGTAAAACACTCTCGATTCTCCTTACACGTTTGGGCATATTGGATCTCAACCAATGTTTGTAGTTATATTTGGGAAGAGGGGTGCTGTAAGAAACCCGTTCTAAATTCTGAGTGCTATCATTCAATCACTTATTAGTCACCGAAAAGGGGTTGAGTAGAGAGACTCTATTCAATAAAATGGTAGAAATCCCTGCTCTGAAAAAGGCTACCTCTGGAGGAGAGCAGGTCAGGTCAGCAAAGAAAGGATTTGTTTGTTTGTTTGTTTGTCTGAGGAATTTTTACATAGTGGGAGTACTATGAACCAGTTGCTGTAGAGTCACGTGGGAGCTTGCAGCAGACCAAAGTTGGGGTCTCCAACAGAGTGGTGAGAGGAAACTTGTGAAATACATCTGAATGCCTTGCACAACATTCTGTGACAAAGAATGTTTCGGAGTGTATCACAAATATAAAAGCTCTGGGCAGAAAGGGACTAATTAACATCAGCTAGGTTGAATGATTCACCTGAAATACTTTTGTTCAATGGCTAATAAACTCTCACTCCTAATGGTCTTTGAATATGTAATACTAAACATGTCCAGTGTTGTTTGTGAGAATTTTCTATATAGTTGAATCAAGAGTAACCCAAATTTAGATATTCTAATTCCTTACCCCAGGCTGAATGAATACACATAAATATACATTCATGTGTATATACATGTACATAATGATGTATATATACACATATGCATGCATTTACATACATAAATACATATACATGTATGGATGCACACACAATACACAGACACACATAAAGTTCACACTCAAATATTAATTTCACACCAACTAACAATGCTCAGTGGGGTGCTACTTTGGTGATCACACCTACAAATAGTTTATGTGAATGATTCCGTCTTTGTTGTTGAAGGCCTAGGCTTCAGAATCTATCAAGCAAATGCAGTGTTATCCTTCTAGAACTCTGTGTTTAAAGTCCATCTCCCCCCTGTTCTGCCCTGGCTTTCCTGCGCCCATCATCTCCTCCCCGCCCCCTCGCAGTGTTTAATTAGCTGGGAGGTTTAGAATGGGGCTTCACTCTGGACGTACCAAATTCTACGCATGCTCATTGTAATCCTCACGGCCTCACTGACTTAGTTCTCTAAATGTGTGAGGCTTTTAGAAATTTGTGCTGCTATTAACTAAATAAACTAATAAATAAATAAATAAGAGATTTGCTAGGCCCCAGAAGCTAGGTACTATTCACAACTTGGATGTTTTTTTATATTATTAAATAAAGGGAGAACACTTTTTTAAAATTTGATTTTTCATCTTTTTATTATCTTCACTTATTCTATGGAATTTGGTAAATACTCTTTCTTATGGTTGTCTGCTTGTTTTTAGCTGTAGTACTTTTTGAAATCATCCTGGAGACCAGTAGGAGGCTTTGGGATTAGTTGTTTTTTTATTGTTGTTATCTTTAATTAGACTGTAAATTTTGACAACGTGTTTACTAGATAATAACCAAGTAAATCGAATCACATTTTTGGCTTGGCAATCAATGTTTTAAGGAGCAAAGCGGGGTTTATCAGAAGGTCAAAGATGATTTCATCTGGAAAAGTTCAATACTTTTATCCTAGTTTTGCATCGACTACTGTGACTGACTTAACTGTCTTGTTCATCTGATCTGTTAAAAAAAACAAAACAAAACACTTAAAACACTGTGTGTCAATATGTGTGTTTGTTGAGGAAGGAGAGGTTAAATGAATTTATAGCCGAATAATAAACTGAAGAAGATATAAATATTTTTCTTTCCTTTATCGTAGGAAAGAAAAGACTTGTTTTGTAGAAGCCACATGTATCTTAAAATACATGTAGGGAGAAAGCCAGGTAAAGATTACTGCAATTTCTTTCTAAGGATCTCATTCAGTTTTCTTAGAATCTGAAGGTAAATAGATGTTTGCGAATAAATCTCAGGATCTGTGTGTATGTAAACCTCTATCAAAAGTCATTCTGAAATACATTAATATTACTCATGTTCATTGTTAGTCTCCATACCTAGATTACACTTTAGCAATTTTTAGAGATTTACTTTAAGAAAAAGAATTTATATTTAGTTCAGGCAATAAAATGTCCTTAGAAATTATTTGAAGGTAGGGACAGTGATGGTCAACATAAATAGCGTGACAGTAAGGAGTTTGTATTTTGAACTTGGGACAGACCAGGGCACGTCCTTGGCACTCAATGAATTGGATGAAAGGGTAGAAAGAGATAGATTTCTTCTACTGCCAGTTTCTCCCTGGGACAGGTTTTTTTTCTTTTTTTCCAAAACATGCGCATGTGAAGCTAATTTTATATCTCTATATGATAAGGCTCCATTATTCAAAGTTTTGCTCTATTTTACTGGAATAGGTGCTCATGCAGTATTTGCACTACCAGCTATAAAGAAACAAAAGACTAAAAGGGCTTTCTTATTTCTGTAGCTAGTCATAAGAGAATAGTAATCTTCTTTTTTTGAGAAGTAATAATAAACATAATTTCTGTCAATTACGAGGAAATGAGCAAGATCCTACCAGGTGGTTTCGACATAAGCACTTATTTCTGGATTTAAAAAAACCCAAACACAGTGTCTTCAGTGGTGTCAGTGAACACACAGCCGCATTTAAAAAGTGCAAAGAGTCAGTCGAGTTGTCTGTTTATCAAAATCATATGCTTTTCTCCTTGGATTTAAAAACAGAAGTAGGCATATCATTAAAATGGAATTTTCATGAGGATTCCAAAGAGGTTTTGATGAGAAATGGGTAGGCAGATTGTGTTTCTAAATTGTGCTTCTAAATCAATAAAAGCAATAACAAGAAAAATTTCAAATATGGATAAATGCAGTTTTGTTTCATGCCTTCAGTCATGTACTCTGTACAGTTTAATGAGCCTTTCACTTTATTGGAACTGGCTTATCAATTTATAACAGAGTGAAATTTAGATTGGGTCTACAGAATACCATCCACGTGTACGATTGAAGAAAAAGGCTACCTTATAAATCAGGAAGGTATAAAGTGTAGGGGCACAATAAAGGAAGAACTTTCCTTTCTCCCCTAATTAATACCCTTTAACTTGTAATTTTGGTAATAATATTTCACTTCATGTATAGCATAAGACCATGATAACGTATACTTTATTCCCCCCATCCCCCACTGACCTTTGCAATATTGTTGCCATACATTTAACTTCTAAACATAAGCCTCACAATACCTGTTATTATTGTTTACTATACATATTCAATTAATTTTATGGAAATTAAAAAGCAGGGGGAATATATTCTAATGATGCACATTTTAAATAATTTTGATTGCCCTTAATTGCTTTGTCTATAGATACATATTTCTACCTGGTATAATTTTCATTTTGCCACAGAAAGTTCTTTAGAATTGCTTTTTTAAGCATAGGTCTGCTGGTGATGCATTCTTTAATCCTTTATGTATTCAAAGAAGTCTTTAGTTCATCTTCATTTTTGGAGGCTTGTTTGACTATGCTGTAAATTCTAGATTGATGGTGTTTTCTTTTAGTAGAGTTGTTGCTCCGTTCTCTTCTGATTTGCATTGTTTGAGTTGAGGAAACTAATATTCTTTTTAAAAAATGGAACTTATTGCATTCATTGGGGTGATGTTGGTTAATAAAATTGTATAGGTTTCAGGTGTACAATTAATTCTATAATATATCATCTGTATATTGTATTGTGTGTTCACCACCCAAAGTCAAGTCTCCGTCCATCACCATTTATCCTCCCTTTGACCTCTCCTACTTCCCCCTATCCCTCTTTCCCTCCTGAAATCACCATGCTGTTGTGTTTATGAGGTGGGTTTTTAATCTCTTCACCTTTTTCACCCACATGTGGATCTAATGAACAAATGAAACTAATGAAAAAATAGAAACAGATTCAGAGCTAGAGAAGAGAAATCTAATATTCTTGTCTTCTTGCTTTGGTTTAAAACATATCTTTCTCCAGCTGCTTTGAAGACATTTTCTTTATCATATGTGTATATATATTTTTGCAATTTAAGATTGTTTTTGCATTGTTCATGTTTCCTGTGTTTTGGATTTGTTGGGTTTCTTGGATTTGGGGTTATGATTTTGATCAAATTTGGTATAAATTCAGCCATTATTTTCTCAATTATTTTTCTTCGATTTCCGCCCCTCCAAATTATTTTTCTCTGACTCCAGTTGTACATATGGTAGTCCACCTGAAGTTGTTCCATACCTCACAGCTGATATGTTTTTCCTCCAGTCTTTCATCTCTCTATGTTCTACTTTGCACAGATTCTATTGCTATGTCTTCAGGTTCACTAGTTTTTTTCTTCTGAAGCATCTACTCTGAGGTTAATGCAAACCAGCGTTTTGGTTTTTTTACATCAGATATTATAGTTTTCACATATAAAAGTTGTTTTTAAATATTATTTATGTTAACATGATTAATATTTTCTCTTGAACATTTACAATTGTTCAAGAGATTATAACAGTTTTAATGTCTTGTTTAATAATTCTGTTAACTGAAATGTTTCTTGGTCTGTTTCTATAAATTGATTTTTCTTTTCTTTATAGGGCATACCTTTTGATTCTTTGCTTACCTGGTAGTTTTTGCTTATCTCATACATTGCGACTTAACTTTCTTGTTGCTGGATGATAGATAGATAGATAGATAGATAGATAGATAGATAGATAGATAGATAGATTTTTATGGAGGTTTGTCCTGGAACACAGTTACTTGGAAAAAGGAGAAATCCTCCTGAGGTCACTTCTAAGTTATGCAAAGTAGCATTAAATTAGACTAGTCTACATAGAATTTTGTCCCACTGCTAGGATTCTAGTGAGTTTTCTAAGTAATTTCCCTGATTTCCTGTGAAATGTGAGATTATGCATTTCAGTTTCTCTTGGGAATGAGTGGAAGGCTTGAGGAAATGCTTGGTGGAGCTCACGTGGAATTTTTTTTTTCTGTGCAGATCATGTCTCTCCAGGGTTTTGATCTGCAATCCTTCCCCACCTTGATTTCCCTCTTTTAAACACCTCCTGTTCAACCCATCCATGAAAAAAGAGCTTTCACCTTAGAGCTTAAAGAATAACCAGACACATGAGGCCCAACACAGGGCAAAGGACACTGAACGTGGCCACAAATTGTTAGTCGTGTATACTCACAGTCTGTAGGAGGAGAGCACAGTATATGCCATAGGAGGGTGGCTCTCAGGAGCAGAGTGAATAGCCAGGGGCTACAGGGGGCAGGCTTTGCAGTACGAAGAAGGGGTGGTGACCCCCAGTGTTTGAAGAAGGCTGTGATTGGCTTGTACAATAATTTCCTGAGCTGCCAGGGAGCTGAAATTCACTACTCAAGGGAAATCTGTAATAACACTCTGCCGGATCTTCTCGATGAGGATGGCTGTTGGCCACAGCACCTTAGCTGTGGGAACAGAAGTGGGAGGGTAACTGTGGTTATACCACTGAGGGCCCTCTTGGGTTCATTCACCCAGGATAAAGGCAGCACATGACCCTGGGTCTTACACCGAACTCCCCAGCTCAGTGCGGGTGCTGGGCTCTGACTGCTCTCTCTCAGGGCTGCGGTCTGGAAACCCTCCTAGGTCATAGCCCTGGGGGTGATCGTAGAGTTCACCGACTCAGCTGTCATTGTCCTGTGCTGCCTACTGCAATGTTAGATACATCAACTTTTGTCTGTTAGTTGTGTTTGTCGTTGTTAGTGAAAATTTTACTCCATCTTGGCCTTAGCTTACATTTTAGAGAACTTTAGCAGGATAAATGTGATGAATTGATATTTAACAGAAAGTTTGTCATTATTAAGCAAATGGTATGTATTTGATCAGCAAGAGCAGGGTTACGTTAGGATTACTTTTTGAAGGCTTCCACTTCCCAAATCCTAAAAAAATAGGATGGTTATGGTATGACTGGGGTAGGAAGGGCATGAAAGCAAAGAAAAACCTACTGAGTATCTGAAAAAGAGGGGAGTCGTAAGCACATTCCAGTAAATGACGTCCTTACCTTCAGCTTTCTCCTGACTTTTATTCCTGTCCTTGAATCTGGAAGTTCGCGACTTTCAAAATGAAGACATTTGGTTAGTTGATTGTAAGTTATTTAAACTCTTTTCAATGTCCATGTTTCACCTTCAAAAATTTCTTTTAATGTGGGGGTAACATCTGTATTGGTGATTCATTGCAAAGACATGTTATAAAAGCTACATGGGCACTTTATGCAAGGTTTTTAATCTACACTGTAAATACTCAATAAATATTTTTTCCCTTAAGCACTGATGAATTCCTAAGGTGTGTGCTTTTTCCAAGTCTCCCCATGTGCTTTTTTTTTTTTTTTTACAAACTAAAGTCATTTTACCAACTAGCTGGTTTCGATTTTGCTTTTATTTTCCTTTTCCATTTCCTCACTCTGGGAGGCTGTAAACCATGCTGTGTCTATAAGTAAATAGAAAAGTCCTCAGCCTCCCCAACAAAGAATATTTTGGGGCAAACACACTGCACTTACACGAAGTGTCAATTTCAAAACCTCCCCCGAGGGCTCCAGCAAACTGAGCTAAAGAAAGGGAAGGAGGGATGATGGGCCCTTTTCAAGGCAGCCTGGCCACTCTTGAGAAAGAAAGTCTGGCTGTATAGTCACTTGCTCACCCTACAAGGCCTTTAGCAAAAGAAATAAAAAATACAGACATGCAAAGAATAAGGTATTGGTAAATCAAAAGAGAGTAATTCACTAGAGAGCTGAAAATTATTTTCAAAACCTTGCTGTAGTAAATATGTAGAAAAACTGTGATCCTTCTGATTCTGTTTAATCCATACGATAGCCAGTCATGTTAACAAGTGTGTATTGAGAAAATGAAATCATTTCCAATATATTGGACCTTCATGTTTGGAAATGAAGATGCTGTGAATTATGTGGATAAGGAATTGTCAGCATTAGCGTTCCAACTTTTCAGTTACTAGTTACTTAGTGTAGATAATTGAGCCAATTATCCAAAGCCCTGAGTGTCAGTTTCCATCTCCATTAATTATGGACATTCCATTGGGTTTTTCTGAGGGTTAAATAAACCCACAATAAAAATGGATCAGTCATGGTCTGTGATTCATAAAAGGCCTTGATGAATGATTGCTCTGCTGTTGCCTCTACCACTGCTAGTAAACCATGAACTATTACTACATTTGTTATGAAATGTTTGTTTTCAAACAGTGACATTTTTGGATTCTTTCAATGTTTGCAAAAGCAGAGCTCCTAAAAGAAAATCTACCATGTAAGTAAACATAGCCTTTAAAATATAAACAATGATTGCTCATATAAAAAAGAAAAATAGGGAGAATAAAATATCGCTGTAATACCTTTTTTCCTGTATTTGTTTCATTCACTTTCATTCATTCACTTAACGAATACTTATTAAACACATATATTCTAGGTATTGTGGAGAAAGACGTTGACAAAACAGATACAAATTTCAGCCCTCAAAGAGATTAAACTTTCGTAAGGGCCAATGGAGAATAAGTGTGATATCATGGTTTAGGCTATGTTTTCCTCTCCTATATCTTATCCTGTCTCCATAGGGGACCAGCATATGGGATGGAGAAAAGTAGGACTGGGCAGAGGAGTAAGGAGTGTGTGTATGGGTAGAAATTGTAATTTTAAACAAGGTGTAAGGGAGACGCTCAGTGAGAAAGTATGAACGAAGACTTGAAGAGGGTATCATTTCGATCTCACTGGGCAGTTGAGAAGAGGGTGTTCAAGGCAGAAGCAACAATGCACACACACAGAACCCCGAAGTAGGAACATGTCTGGGTTGTTGCTGGAACATGGTGGGGGCCAGTACAGACTGGAGTGAGCAAGAAGTCAGTCCTACGGTTTGAGGCTAAAGGGCTGATTAAGGAGTTCTCAGTAATGGAGGGCTTTCTAGATTATCATAAGGACTTTGGCTTTTTCTTTCAAAGAGATGAGAGAGTCCTTGTGGCTTCTGTCCTGAGAACAGATTAAAGGGAAGGCGTATGGAGATGAGTTGGTAAGTGTAGCGCGATGGGATTCTTGATGTACTTTGACGGTAGCCTTGGTCAAATTTTCTAAGTAACTGGATGTGGGTCTAAGAGAAAGAGAGAAGTCAGGGTGTTGACTTGGGCAACCAGTGGGATAGAATTTCCATGTGGAAGAAAGAGAAAGATGAGAGCAGAGGGAGAGGTCAGAAGATGGGAAGATCAGGAGTTCAGTTTTAGGAATATCGATTTTGAGATGACAGACTTTTAAGCCTAGGTGTCATGGAGACATTTGGATGCAAGTTCAGAGTTCAGGGTAGAGATCTAGGCTAGATGTGTAGATTTGGAGTAATCAGCTTATAGGGTTTATTTTTTTCATATTTTCCCTCCTTATGTGCAATCATAAAATTTATATATCTTTTTTAAAATATCAAATTAAAATGTTTTTAACATTGTCTTGTAGCAACATTTAGTATTATTTTAATGGCAGTGGAAGGTATATGGCAGATCTGGGTATAAATGGTCCGTTTTACCAGGCATCATATTGCCAATTTTGAGCTTGGACATGCTGTTGTAGGTTTGCGATCCTCAACTTTCCCACTTGCAAATAAGAGATAATCATACCTACCTTATAAGGTTTCCGTGACGGTCACATATTATAATACAATTCTTCATGATGATAGTCTGTAATTATGAAATACGAGATATGCAATATATTAAGTGCTCAGTATCTATCATCTAGTTTAATCCTTGCTAGAAGAAAAAGAAAAAGAAATAGAGGTAGGTGAAATTGTCCCCATAGGAATACAGAGCCTCAGCACATCAAATAATGTGGTCATGTTAACACAGCTAACAAGTAGCAGAATCAAACCTATCTATTAACTCATTGCTGTTGCTTTGCTTTGGGGTTTTTTTTTGTTTTTTTTTTTTGCTTCTGCACATATTTATTTACAGTCCCAGGATGTGAATAGGCCCACAATAATTTCTTATGGTATTCATCAACCCACATGTAAGAAAGTTGAGCATCCGCATTAAAACAATATCTAAATAATTTTTATAAGAAAGAAATGCAGTTATCACTTGAATGAATGATGTGCGTGTGGCACTTCTAGTAGCACGATACTTTCCAATGCAGTGTCTTAGTTCAGTTAAGCAACTGAGCTACAGATCTATCTCTATAGGTGAATTTCAGCTCCTCAATCTATGGAATAATTTAAGACGCTTAACATCTTACTCAATGAAGGACTTTAAGATCATTGCAAAGTAGACTGATGGGGTCCCTCTTACGCACCCAAGGGATCCATCTTTCACTGTTCTATGAAAGACCCTTCAGGCTTCTTTATCACCCCTTCCAGTGCCTTTCACTGAGGAGGACCTATCCCAGGCGTCTAAATGTGACCCCCTATATTTACGTGCTGGATGAAATCAGCCAATTAACTGGCAAATGCAGTTGAAAAGATTCGGGTGGTAAAGTCTTCTTTCAGTTACCTCTGCTACATCCCAACCAAGTTTGAGTAGCTCTCTTTTCTGTAAATAAGTTGAATACTGTTTGTTTCTAGTGTGCTTTCCTTCACTTATTATTATGTACTGTATTGTTTGCTTTACTTATCTAATAAATGAAATTTTATTATATAAATTATATATTATATATTTTAATATATAATAAGATTTTATTATATTTTGTTATAATTTTATTATGTATTAAATTTATTATATAAATTTTATTATATTAATTTTATTATATAATATGAAAATATATAATATTTTTCATATTATATATATGAAATTATAGCATGTATTATCACATTTAGGGTACAAATGCCAACAGATCTGTGGCAGAGCGTTGAAGCAGCTGGCAGGAGCCCAAGCGTTGGGCATGGACTGTGTTTGATATCCCACTCGAGCGAATCTGATTTGTGTGGGTAATGTCTCCTAGAAGTGTGTGCTCTCATCTGTAAGTTGGAAAGGGGATCCTGGTCTTCCAGGGTTGATGTCAAAACCAAATCACATGCTTTCAGAGATACAACTAACTTATCCTCAGTGATACCTATGACAATGACCCTAAAATGCAGCATTGTTGACTATGTATAGACTAAGTGGGTGCTCAACATATTTATATGAATGTAAATAATCCTTCCAATGACTTTCAAAAGCAGGTGTTGTAGTTATATTCATTGAACAGGTAGAGAAATGAGAAATGGAGGTGTCGGGAGGTTCCGTGCCCTGCCCACTGAGGCACAGTGAGCGTTTGCCTCTCTGATTGCAGGGCTCTTGCTCTTAAACATAGGTCTTTAATGCCAGGGCCCCGTGAAACTTTCTATAAAACAGAAACGATATTATGTGGTCCCTGTTCTGCATGGTGACCACTGGCCACCTGTGGCTATTGGGCATTTGAAGTGTGGGGAGAGAGGCAGAGGAGCTGGATGTTTCAGTTTTATTCAGTTTTAATTTCAATTTACACTAAGTGGCCACGGGGAGCTGGTGGCTGGCATACGGCACGGTGCAACCAGGGAGTAGAAGTCCGTTGACCTGCGAGACCCTGCAGGGCTTGTGCTGCGTCTCCTTTGTCTGCGTGCCAGCGGCGGGTGCAGAACGTGAGCATGGTGCTCAGTGGACGTCTGCAGCCTCCACTGAAGAAGAGATGTGTTGATGGGTTCCACCTTCTGCCCGTGGGTCTGGTTCCTGCTCTGTGGAGGTCCCACCACGCTGTCCTTTCCTTCCGCACTTGTACTGCCTTTGAAGTTCTTGCTTAGTGACCCCGACCTTGGCTACCTGTCAAGCTCCTCTGCTGGGTTTAGACACCCAAAGTATCACTATTTCCCAGGGAAGGAGTAGGTACAGGGTGGGGCAAAAGTAGGCCTCCAGTTGCTCTTATGGAAAATAATACAATACTTACTAAGTGATAATACAAGAATGAACTCTGTGTTTTGCGTACTCACGACTGTAAACCTACTTTTGCCCCACCTGGCAAAAGGGCTGAGAGTGGGGACTTAGAGGCTGCCTGGCAGCCTCGTCCCACAACTGAGAGTGTGCTGCCCATTCTTAGACCAGCCTTTTCCCCTCAGTGGGTCTCAGTTTTCTGTTCCCTGAGCTGCAGCTGATGAAAGTTCCCATCTCAGGAGCTTGATGGGAGATAGTCCTCAGAACAACACACTTCTCGGAAGATCTGGATGATCACGAGATTACACGAAATAGATTACTCTGTGGCTTTCTTTATGTTTTTTTGCTTCTGCTTTCAAACCTTCAACACATCACACATGTAAAATTTCAGGAGAATATTGCACAGAAAACATTTTGAGGCATTGTGTCTACAGGAGGTTGCTTTGTCTCCTTTATTTAAACCATCTTTTTTTGAGTTGTACTAACTTGTCAGGTTTTCGAGGCAGAGCAAGGGACCTAAGGATAGAGAAGATTCAGCTGCTACTGCCTCCAAGAAATTCTCAGTCTGGGAGGAAAGACAGACACCATGCACTACAGAGCAGTGGGCTCTGGGAGAGGAAGTAGGCACGAGGCAGTAATCACCATCACCGCAGGAGTAGGGACTGGCAGGGCGGTTTTCCTGGAAGAGGTTGTATCTGGGCTGGAAAAGCACCCTTGGCCTTTGCTGGATGCATAAGAAATAAAACCTTGTGGATCGGTCTCTCCTTTTCTATTGGGAACTTAATGAATAAATCATGAAAAGTAGTTCCTTCTATTTTGCTTTGTCTCTCTCTTTGTGCAGGTGGAATTAAAAAAAAATAAATCTGAAAAGTGAAAGCCGATCTCACATCCGATATCTTTTCACAGTGTTAAAATGTTTACTGGGAAGAAACAACAATAAGTTGTATGCAGTGATGCTAGAGGTCTCCAGCTAGAGCAGATGCCATATTAAAGGCTTTCTAAAAAAAAAATAATAATCCAGATAACAGGCGTCTCACAAAAATGGGATTCATTTAGGTATTCAAAAAAGTACGTCAGATAATCGCCACAGCTGCTAAGTTGATTATGGGCCGATCAGGAGAAGAGCATGGGACGCCCTGAATAGCATAACTGTAATTATGTATCCGTCGACATCCACGGCCTTGTCCTGCCGAGACCCCTCATGTAACCATGCACAGCCCAGGCCACTAGCAGCACCCACTGCACGAGAAATTACATGTTTTAAATTAGATGCCTGAAAGGGGCTCTCTAGCTGCAAAGTGGAGGCAGCTGTGACTCGGAGATTCGGCCATCTGTATTTTCTGTGGTGTAAGCTCCGTGTCTGAAGGAGTGGTAAGTTTCAGATTCCCGTCACCAAGGCACAAGGTCATGGGGAGTGACGGTTCTGGAGAGGGTTTTAATTTAACTCCTGACTGTGACCATTCCTGCTAGTGTGGCCTTAGATGACCTATTGAAACTCTCGGTTTTCTCATCTGTAAATTAGAACTAATCATGGTATCTCCCTTATAGCATGGTTCTAATAATTAAATCAGGTGATATGTAGTGTGTAGCCAGTAGCTGCCATAATTAGTGGCCAATGAACGTTAGACATTGCTTCTCCTATTATTCAGGGTCTTCTTCAGGTATCGTGTTCTTTAGTGAATAACTGCTCAGAAAAGGGATGAGTACATGAAAGCCTTATATTTATATAGATTTTGGAATCATGGCAATAAATCCTATTTCTCTGACTCCTGCATTGCAGTATTAACATATTTTATTCCATAATTTGAATATGTGGTACTCTTAATAGTAAAATGATATTGTTAGGTGTGTGTTAGACTCTTCATATGGGGGGAAGGATGGTGTGTGGATTATTTCTAGGAATTATTTCAATGTTCCTGTTAACATTCATTCATTGCTTGCTTATTCATTTTTTCATTGGTAGAGATCATTTGCAGAATTACGTTTGCCAATTTCGAATTTGATGTTATCTATGAAATACTGTATAGGTTACCATTGTCTAGCATTACAGATGGAAACCTTAAGCAAATCATGGAAAACTGCCTTTTCCAAGGAACGTTCTTTGAGAACCACTCTACAGTTCCCAAGCAGCAAAGACAGAAATTCTCTCCTATATGTTCTCACAAGGGAAAATGTAGTTAGGAATCGGGAACCATTAAAATCTGGCACCCACATTGTATGAACCACGCTGTCCCCATTCACTCTAACGAAGCCTATGTTGTGAAGATCTGAGCAGAACAGAGGTTTCATAAAATGGAAATAAAAACAAACACAGCTTTCGTGGAATGAATCACCCTGGGCAGCATGAGGAAAGGAAATGCATCATTTCAGACGTGTTAAGAAGAGGGTTAATGAAGTCCATCGCTGCGCAGTAGCCGGTCAGGACTGTGGTTACAGCACTGGAATCACTGTTTTGTTACAAGCCAGCCCAGACTCCCAGCAGATGCATGAATAGGATGAGTGTTACTAAAATTCGTGGGGGTGGGGGCCCTTGCCCCTTCCCAGCTCTCTAGGAGGAGGCATTTTCCCCTGACCTCACCGCTCTGCGCTTCTCACTGGCCCCTCATGGAGGCACGGTCCCCCATGAAGGCACAGTCCCCCTGGCTCAGCTGATCATTTGAGTGGGACCCTTCTCCGACACTTTGTCTGTAGTACTTCCCATCAGCGGTCACGGGGAGGCTGTGAACCTGTGCGTTTTGACATCTTGGGAGACTTCCCTCAGGTGACGCAGAGGATGAACAAGCCTCTTTGTCTTTCTATTCATGCTGCATGTTAAACATTGTTTTTATTATTCACAAGACGCGTCCTTCTTTTTCTCGGTGCCCTCTCTCATGTCTTTCTTAGTTTGGGAGGGCTTGCTCGACTCACTGCCCACCCTCCTCCACTGGGCAGCTCTTCTGTGTTCTCCGAGAACTGGTATGTCCATGAGCCTTCTTTTCTCGCTCCCGTGAACAACTTCTAGCGATTTTCCTGAGTCAGGAGACAGTAGTAAGTACAGGGATGACTCTGAAGGTCTTGTGCTAAATGGCGAGAGGTGGTGGAGGGGCAGGGGGGGAGCTGTCAGTGGTGAGTTTTCATCTTAATGCCGGCAAGTGACTTCTGGAGTGATCGCTGGCACGTTTGAGAATATTTGCCTCGGTGTCGGAGTCTGCTTTACAAAATCATTCTGTGCCTGAAGAGACTGTTTAAAACTGTGCTCCTGGAGCTGTCTCCAGGCGGGAACCTGTTATTAGCAGTGGTGTAAAGGCAGGTTGCAGACATGGCCTGACATTGGTTATCCTCAAGATGAGAAGAGATCAAGGTGTTCTGAGGAAGGGGCAAGAGGGGAGAATCACTCCTTCTCCTTGGCAGACTTTGTGGCTACTGGCAGAGGACCATTTAAGCTGCTTCCTACTTGGGAAATTGGGAAAATTGCAGTCCCTACACTGATGATTGCTCCCCTTCACCTGCCCTCTCCTGAGCTGCTGTTGGCAGGGACTTCACTCAGGTTCACGGTCATGGAAGCATTTTCCCTGCAAATAATTGAAGAATTAGTTGTTCTCTATGTCCAGGGGTCTCAGGTCAAGTGTAGGGAGTTGAAGCATTAGTAACACTGTTTTTACCCACCCCTACATACACTCACACACACACACAGTGAGCTCACCTGTCATTTTGACGGTATTGGTCATGAAAAGAGTGTTTAAGTGACAAGTATGTGTCTAAGAATAGGAAACCTTTATTTTCCATTAATCAGAAAAGCTCTCTAAAACCCAACAAAATAAAGTTGACTTGAACTATCAAGACTTCCATACTCACGAATTCACAACAAATATTTACTCATCAGTGTCTTCCATCCTTCAAGCACATGAAATGACTGAGAGATTTTGGGTCACATCAGTGCAATGATGTCATTCGCTCGGTGTTTTTGGCTATTGCTAAACAAACAAAACAAGTAGCAATAAAAAACAAGGGAAGGCCCTGGCTGGCGTAGCTCAGTGGATTCAGCATGGGCCTGCGAACCAAAGGATTGGGGTTCAATTCCCAGTCAGGGCACAACATGCCTGGCTTATAGGCCATTTCCCTAGCAGGTGACACATGAGAGGTAACCATACATTGATATTTCTCTCCCTCTCTCCTTCCCTTCTCCTCTAAAGATAAATAAATAAAATGTTTTAGAAAGGGAAGGTTGGTTGACCTCCAGGAGACTGAAGACTAAGCATTATTGGATATGAAACTTGCAAACCTTGGATCTCTTCTGTTTTGTTCAAAGACCAAAATGTCCTTTATGCACTACAGAGGAAATGCTGGGTCCATTTAGATTCAGTAGGTATCACCAACTCCTTCTTTTTTCAAGTGTTCTGACTTTGGCAGAAGCCAAGAGGCAGTTTGCAAAGCACTTTTCCTTAATATTTTAGTTTCCTTGGAGGTTTAACAAAAATTTAATCCACACGTTTCTAATTCATTTGTACTCAGCTCATAAAAAATGTTCTTCAATTTGATCTCATTTGTGGTCCAGGGGCATTAACAGGCTTTCAAAGGAGCCTTCCTCCTTCCATTGAAATCCAGATGTTGTGTTCCGTTGGCTCTGAGCAAATTTAAAAACTCCAAGTCTTGGTCATAAATGAGAAGACACAGATGGTTTTGGAACTTTGGGAGAAAAAAATCCACAGCTAATAGAAAGTCTCTTAAAATATGAGGAACTATCGTTTTTAAGGGTTTCATTCAACGGGTACATGCCATTGAGCTCATTTAAAAAGGGCTGTTTCAGTAGGTAAGAGAAATGGGATGCTCGGGGCCAAACTGGGAGGGAGAGTGTAGCCAGGAATAAACTCGAAGAGCCCTTCTTTTTACTAATCACAAGTAGTGATTAAAATAAATAAATAGTAGGAGGGTGGAAAGGATGGAACCAAATGCTAATGCCATATGGTAACACCATCAGGGATAGAAAGAAAAGGTTATTTTTCACATTTCAAATATTCCCTCACATTAGCCACAAAAAGATGGGGAGGGGAGAGACTGAATACTGTGCAGTGTGATGCGGCAACAAATTCCAAATAATTATACCCCTGGTATTTTCCAGCGAGTTCAGCTTTTAAACATTCAAATCCTCACTGTCAATGAACTGCATTAGGAGGCACAGTGTGACTTCATCCCTCTTCTACATGAGTTCTGTTTGCGGAATTGTGCACCTGAAACCTGTATAATTTTGTTAACCAGTGTCACCCCGATAAATGCAATAAAAAGGAACATTTTTTAAAAAGTTAAAAATACTGAAATGTTTCTCCATCTTTAAACCAATGTATTGGTTTGTACAAATAGAACCACATCACTAACCAGTAATGTTTTTTCATTAGAGTGTAGAGGGTTAACTTTTCTACCTGATACATTTTTTTCATAATTAGGATGAATTTGTCATAATATTATGCATTTTTACAGGTGATGTCCACCTGAAAACTTTCTTATGATTTTGAAAATTTTATATTTGAAAGCTGTGTTAGTATAACTTCTGAGCCAAACATTATTTCTATATTTAGTTTAGTGGGACATGAATGTTAGGGGGCTTTGCTTTTCAAAATTGCTTTAGAATCAACCAAGCGCAGGTGCAGAGTCAAGCTTAATGCTTCCTGGCTGAATGTGACATTGCATCTCTGATCTTGTATTTTGTCACCTTCAAATTGATGCTAAAATGATGCAATACCCATGTACTCCTTTTCTCTCCATCTCTCCTTCCTCAGTACAATGAGCCATGTTTAACTGTACCTCACTCCTCAATAACTTCATGAAAACAAGCAGAGTTTGGCAGGAGATTTTTTCTTTAATTCTTTTTGCCCTTTTCACTCTTGTTTTGACTCTGTGCTTTATAAGAGATTGCTCTTTGGTTCCTTTTGCATGTAGGTGTCTCATAAACCATGACTCCTGGTCTGGATTTAGCATCCTTCAAAGCTAAGGCCCAAACTCTTCTTTCGTATTTTATTTCTGATCAAGCATAAAGGATAGCGCTGTCTATCCAGCAACTATCTACCGAAATTCTAATAGCAGCATTCCAGTTTTTGCACTGAACCCTCTTTCCTTTGATTTGTGATTCTGCACAAATCAAAAGGGGTTCATATCAGTCCAGGCCACCAAGGCGTTGGCTAAGTGTCAAGTAGTTGAGTGTCCTTCCAAGAAAGGACAATCAAGTCTAGTAGGATTCAATTGCAGCACTTTTGATTAACAGAACTGGGGAGCTCTCTTTGAAGCTCAATGAGAAGATAGGTTTGCTCTCTGGAGTTGCCTGTAGCTTCTGCCTGTAGGAGGGGAAAAGCTTCTGTGGGTGAAGCACCCATGAGAGAGAGGAGAGAAAACCTATGTTTGTTCTGCAGACATTGTAAAGAGGCTGTATGCCTGGAATCAGCCATCCCTGAAGCCTTTCAGTCCCATAAGGAAACACATTCTTCCTTCTGCACAAGCCACTTTGAATAGAAGCGTTTCATTCAATGTGAAATAATATAAAAAGAGCATGTAGCTAAATGCATATTTCAATGGACGATAAGATGACCTTCATGAAAATAGCGAATAATGACAATTATTTTTGCTGTTGTCTTTATTATGATCATTACTTATATCCATAAAAGATAGGGGTTTTTTTTTCCCTCATCTTCAACAGGCTTTATGTAGCAGGTAAACATAGTTTTTCAGTCCCAGCCCTCAGACCCGATGGTAATTGCAGACATAGGCAAATACTTGTCCAAAGAAAAAAAAAGTCATTCCTTCCCTTAGATATGCCCTGCGGGTCTGTCACTGTGATTTCTACTGTGATTTCTCAGCCATTATACTACTGTGATTTCTCAGCCATTCACAGTTGCTGCATGTTGCTTACAACTGTGTTTCAACAGATCCTTCACACTTTTTATTTCTCCTTCCATTTCCTCCTGGCAGCCTGACTCCCTGGTTAACACCTACTAGTGTAGCCTGGTATCTGTTGATTCTAAATGACCTCCACTGCATCTGCTTGTTGACTACCTGATCTTTGTCTTAAGATGGCACCCTAATTTCTATCTTTTTTTATATCCTAATTCACATCAGTAATGTTGATCAAAGAGCCAGAGAAAGATCTATGGATGGAAAGTTTGTTAAGAAATGGGGGGTAGAGGGGAGGAAATGGTTGTTTCAGAAAAACAGCAAATAAATGTTGGGAATAAATGTAGAGGAATCACCTTTCTTTCATGGTGGCTAAAAGACAGAGAGCCTAAACCCCCTGGGAGAAGGAGCTGCGTTTGAATTGCTTTCCTTTTGTGCCCTGGCTGCTATCCTGGGAGGCATTGTTATGAGATTCACCTCTCCATTTGTTTAAGGGCTGGAGACTGCTATCTATGGTCAGGACAGGACGCTAGCAAAACCGATGGTGGCAATAGCTTTTGATGTTTACTTTTCTTCTGATGAATTTCCACTCACAGTTATTAGGGGTTACACAGAGTGTCTCTAACCTTGTTTTAGGGAGGCTTTTAGAAAAGTTTATTTGGGCAAAGGCAAGAGTTTTCTTTCAGCCACGTTGTCCTAAGTAGATAAATAAGGTGGTTTTTTTTTTCTTTCCAGTCACAGTTTTCTAAACATCTTTCTTGGGAAAAGAAGAGCTCAGGAAGGAAATGTCAATTACCTTACTTTCAGACTTGGTTCAGTGGCCAGGGAGGAAGTCAGGTAAAAACACTGCCCACTATTGGTTACATGTGGTGGAACGTGGCTTCTTAATTGAATGAATGCCCTTTTGTGATGGCCAGTGCATCCCTGCAACATTCTGTTGGTGACAGTGACATTCACAAATACCATCTAGGTGTATATATTTGACCGTTTTTCCTCTGTGCCCCCTAATGTTCTGGTCTAAGTTTTATTGCTACACATTGCCATGTGATTCTTACGTTTCTCGGGAAAGTAATGGGTTCTTAGCAGTACATAAAACTTACCTGACATTTTTCAGAAATGATGGTAAATGACCTCTAGCTGACCTTGCCTGCCCGTTCTATGGCTTTTCCAGGGCAGAGATATCAGCGGCATGGTGTATTACAAAGAAAATTTGTCTTTGAGTCTGTATGCATAATAAAATGTTGTCTGTGCCTATGGTTGGAAGATTTTCAAAAATACATATTATTAATTATGCCATTACTGTTGTCCTAATTTTCCCCTTAGCCCCGACTCTGCCTGGTATTCCCATCCCCTCTAGCAATGTCCCCCCCTTAGTTCACGTCCATGGGTCATGCACATAAGTTCTTCGGCTTCTCCATTTCCTATATTATTCTTAACATCCCCATCTATTTGGTACCTACCATGTATGCTCTTATTCCCTGTATCTTTTCCCCCATTCTCCCCCCTCCCTGCTGGTAACCATCCATGTGATCTCCACGTCTGTGATTCTGTTCCTGTTCTGGTTGTCTGCTTAGTTTGTTTTTTTAAATTCAGTTGTTGATAGTTGTGGATTTGTTGCCAATTTTAATGTTCATAGGTTTGATTCTTATTTTCCTAAATAAGTCCCTTTAACAATTCATGTAATAATGGCTTGGTGCTGATGGACTCCTTTAGCTTCACCTGTCCTTCCTATCTGAATGATAGCTTTGCTGGATAGAGTTATCTAGGTTTGTAGGTCCTTTCTTTTCATCATTTTGAATATATCTTGCCAGTCCTTCTAGCCTGCGGTTTCTTTTGAGTTATCAGCTGACAGTTTTATGAGAATGCCTTTGAAGGTCACTCTGCATTTCTCTTGCAGCCTTCGAGATTCTTTCTTTATCTTTAACCTGTGGCATTTTAATTATGTGTCTGGGTGTGGTCCTCTTTGGGTCCAATTCATTTGGGACTCTGTGCTTTATGGACTTGTATGTGTATTTCCTTCACCAAATTAGGGAAGTTTTCTTTTATTATTTTTTCAAATAAGTTTTTAATTTCTTGCTCTTTTTTCTCCTTCTGGCATCCCTATGATTGAGTATTGGTATGATTGGAGATGTCTCAAAGGTACCTTATACTATCCTCCTTTTTTGAAATGATTTTTTCTTCTTGCTGTTCTGGTTGAATGTTTATTTCTTCCTTATGTTCCAAAGTGTTGATTTGAATCCTGGCTTGACCTTCTCCACTGCTAGTTCCCTGTAGATTTTCCTGTATTTTACTCCGTGTAACCTTCATCTCTTCCTAGGTCTTTTTTGTTTTGTTGCTCTACTCAGTGAGTTCTTTGAGCATCCTGATCACCAGTATTTTGAACTCTATGTCTGATAGGTTGGTTATCTCTGTTTCATTTAGTTCTTTTTCTTTTTTTTTTTTTTTTTTTTTTTGGTTCTGCTCTTTCATTTGGGCAATATATCTTTGTCTCCTCAATTTGGCAGCCTCCTTGTGTTTGTTTCTGTGCACTAGATAGAGCTGCTGTGACTCCCTGTTTTAGAATCATGATCTATTGTAGAAAAGGCACGTGTACATTGTGGGGGGCAGAGTCTTAGGTAGTCACCAGGGCAGGACAACCCACTTCATCTCTTTGTGGCTCCATGGGGGGAGGGCTCAGAGAGGCGACAGTGCTGTTGCCTGGCTTCTAGATGTTAGCCTGGCACTTGCCTGGTGCCATGGGTGCCCTTCCAGCAGTTTCCCTGGGTGACTGGTGCCTTTCCTGCAATTGCCCGGCTGCTGAGTCCCAGAGGAGGTGGGTCTGCATATGTTTTAAGTCTGTGTGGTTCCTAAGTGGAGTCTCCTGAAAATCCAGCAGCTTCTTCTGCTATTCCAACCTCCACCGGCTTTTACGGCAAGAAGTTATGGGCATTCACCTTCCTGGCGCTGGAACCCTGGACTGTGTGGTTTTGCCTGGGTCTGGGACCCCTCCCTCCTAAGGTGTCTCTCACAATTTTTATCCACCACGTGTGCATGTGGAACAGCCTGTTCCTCTGCTACCACCTCTCCTCACCACACCACACTGTGTCTCCACCCCTCTTGGGCCACCTCCGCCACTCCACCCCACCTGCCCATCCGGGTGAATGTGGCTTCTTTAAATCCTTGGTTGTTGGACTTCCGTGCAGCTGGATTTTCTGATGGTTCTGGGTGTTATTTGTTTTGAGGTTAGTCGTGATTCTTCCTGTGGTTGTGCGAGGAGGCAAAGCACGTTTACCTACTGCTCCTTCTTTACCAGAAGTCTAGAGGATTTTAAAGAATATTTTGGTGTTCAGTATGTATATCCTTTAAACTTCTCTGAGGTTGCTCAAAGGTGCTTTCTGCTACTCACTTATCCACTTAGAAAAACGAATGCACGCACATCTCAGACAATCCTCTCCTCTCCATCTCCACTGCCACCATCTCATCCCAACCCAAGCAGCCTCTGTATTGTTTCTCCTGCTTTCGCCTTTGCCAACTTTAGTGCATTCTCTATCCACAGCAGCAAAAGGGAACATATAAACCAATCTATCATTCTCCTGCTGCTGACTTGCCAAAGGTTCAACTTAATGGCCTATGAGACTCAGCAAGATCTTACCTCATCTTTGATCATCAGCGCCACTGCCCCGGGGCCAGGTACCTTCAAGTCTTCATAGTCTTCTGACAAGAGGGGTCTTCCTTCTACTCCTCATTCTTTAGGGTCTGAATTTACGAATTACTTCCTTAGAGAAGCCTTTCCTAATACTCAATCATATTATTTCATAGCATTCTGCCCTTTTCCTATTGTAAGTTGCATTGTTATTTGTAATTTGCATATTTATTTGTCTGTTTTCCACACTAGATTAAAAACCTGATAAAGGTTAAGACTGTTGTGGACTTTGTGCCTGACCACAGTGCCTGCCAGGCGTGGGAAATTCATGAAAACTATTTTCTGAATGAATTCATGTCATAACATTTGCATTGAGGCTAAATATTCCATCGATATGTATAGAGTGCATATTGACCATCGAGTGCTGTGAATTTAACTTCCTAAGGATGGAGCAGAAAACAAAACAAAGACCTTAGGCATAGAATTAATTTGAAAACATACCACATATTGGAATATTTGTACTTTTCTGTTCAACTTGAGTCTAAATTCAATGTGTTCACACCGTAGGCTATGTTTACCAAAATCAAACTATATCCAGCGATGGATAATCTGTCTTTGAACAGATGCTGTAGGTGATACTCTGTCAGAGGAGTGGGCAGCAAGCTATGGGACTAAACTTTTATCATCATACCTATAAATCAAAATGAAAGGCATGGACTTCCTCCCGTGGACGTCATATTGCCTTTAGAAAAAGGAAAAGGTGAAAAATGTAGACGGGAAGGAAGGCAATATGAGAACAATGATTTGGCATTAATAGCATATTGTCGACCATCCCATTTCTTTAAAAAAATCTGGATGGCAGAAAATTTCCAAAACACTGTGAGGTGTAATTGTAGGCACCTGGAAGAAATGGCTCATATTTTAACATCTTGGTTTATCATGTCAGTATTATTTTTAACATAAGGAGAGATTAATTATGAGCCAGTTGAAAAGCTATACTTTACACACTGCTCTTACACAATGGAATACAAATAGGGGACAAATATCGAGGCCCACATCAAATATGTAGCATATATATATTCTGACGTCAAAGGGCCATTAATAATTTTAAATAGTCTGTTTTTATAGCCTCAGTATAGTATACTATTAATTTGCCTATAGGTAGTGAATAAATTGAATGTACCTCTATCATCATGTTTGTTCCATTTAATAGGCAAACATTAAAAATAAAGGTACACTTTTCTGGTGATTATCCTTCATACAATTTTCTTTTTGTAACAGAGGGAATGTTTTTTAGTTGAATTTAATAACACGTAGAAGGCTAGACGTCAGCTGTCAAATGAAAATTAGAGCTACATTTCATACTATTAACCTTTCTGAACATTAACCAAATTTAAATGCTGTTTAAGTGTCGCTTACTTGCTCTTCCTTTTAATATTAGAATGATGGAAAATGGACTTAATGGTGACAAATATATTTCGTTTCAATGTAATAACAATGCTTTCAGTTTACTTCTTTTTTCCCAAAGGTTTCCAAATAATTCCACGTCTTCTGTCTTATTTCCTCCTTTCCTCAACCCGTGACTAAAATAAAAATAATAGCATTGCATGAGAATCCACAGAATTTTACTTTTATTTTCCTTCTACCTTCCGATTGGTGGGGCTTTTGTGCATAAATCATTCAGTGATTCACTTAGTGCCTCAGTTTCTCCAACTATGAAATGGAGAGTTATCCTAGGTAAGAAAATTATATAGGTGTTAGGTGCACGATTCTATAAAACATCATCTGTACGCTGTTTGGTGTGTCCATCACCCCAAGTCAAGTCTCCTTATCACCATTTATTCCCCTATTCTCCCCTCCCCCTCCTTTACCCCTGCTCCCTCCAGCAGTTACCACAGTTCTTCCATGTACATGAGTTTTTTCTTTTTTTTTTTGTTCAATTCATCCAATCTCCTACCCTCCACAGCTGTCAGCCTACTTTCTATACATAATTCTTTCTCTATCGTGTTCATTAGATTCCATATATGAGTAAAATCATATGGTGCTTGCCTTTCTTTGACAGAATTTTATTTGAGTTGAATATAGGCAGAAGTCAAAATCCCCCTCAAAAGTCATTAATGAGTAGGAATACAAAAATGTAAATTATGAATGGACATATTTACAATAAAAAATGAGCAAGTATTACTACAAGGGAAAAATCTTTGTACTATTAGAAGACAAAAAGAAAAGTTATTTATACTCAGTATTTGGCTCAGAGTATTGTTTCAAGAATGGCAATAAAGAATGTTAAAAAAATAGAAAGTTATCCTTGCAATTTCTTCCTGTGTCTGTACAGAAAATAGTACAACATAAACTCAAGTCATACTGATTTATATTTTCTAGTTGACAAACTAATTGACTTCCTAAATCAGTCACTGGAAGAGATTCAACCTAGATATCCTGAACTTTCCTAGAACCTTCGATGGCAGGTGGAGGAAATCTTTTAGTTAGCCATCACCAAAGAGAACGTTTGATGCTCTGCTTATATGTGGGTTCAAATTAAACAAAATTAAACTTTGACTCATTCAGGGGTTGAAAAATGCATCCTCATGTGGAGCATAAAACTAAAACCCATGAGGTGAAGGGGGACGAAATTCTCTGGAGCAACAAATCTGTGTCAAGCATCGTGCTTGCTAGTAGGTGCTTTACTTTCATAGGAAAGTTGCAAGATAAACTATAGGACACCCCTTTAAACTTGAATTTCAGGTAAACAAATAATGTCTGGTTTAAGTATGTCTCATGCAATCGTTGGAATATACTTATATCCCAATTTTTTTTGTTGTTGTACGTCTGCAATTCAAATTTAACAAAGAGCTCTTTGTATTTTAACTTGCTAAGTCTAGCAATGTTTTTCTCATGGCAACTCTGCAAGACAAATACTGTCCCATATTACAGTGGGGAAAACTGAGGTTGAAGACCTTCCTTTCCATGTCTTAGATCACACAGCCAAGCCAGTGGCAGAGGTGGGAATTAAAGCCAGGCCTGTCTGTCCTCAATTCCAGCGCTCACTCCAATATGTCTCGTCTGCACAGTAGACTGCACATGTGTCGCAGAATCCACAGCACTGCCTTGTACCATGGCGTGTGTTTTCCCCTAGCTAGAGCAAGAGAAAAGGAACTGCTTTATCTCCTTCCACCTTCTTCCCAGGCAAAATCCCGCTGCCCTGTTGTGTCGGAGGAGAGAAAAGCTCTCCTATTTCCTCCTGACACACAATGCAACTGCAGCCACGTTCCCTGAAGGTGAGAAGCCCAGAGTACATTTGGAGAACCGAGGGACATATTTACCATCCCCTGGGACCCTCTCCTTGCTCCTTTACCACCATTGATCACGTCCGTGGTAATTCCCTGAAAGCAACAGTTGCAAGACTCCATTTGGCCCTAGGTGTCCATCCGTAGGTTCTGACGGATGAAAAACAACAGAGTTTATTTGCAGTTGAAGTGATGGAAGGAGCAGCTATTGAAGCTATTAGTTACTATTTTCTGTCTGGAAAGAAACAGAGAGAGGGCATTAACACTCAGGGCGAAGGGAGATACATTGCCTAACGCTGAGCTTCGGAAACCTTGCTGGCAACCTGGGCTGCTGCTCCCACACAGTCTGGCGGGGGACAAATAGGCAATCGTGTTCTATTTTTAATTTTAAACTTTTCAGCAGAAGGCCATTGAGAATAATCTACTCAGTAAACATTTGGTGGAGTCTTAGCATTTCTCTTCGTTCAGCAAACAGTATCACGGATGTTAAATGTTAGAGCAGAACCCATGGCATGAATCCTTCCCCAAGAATATCTCTAGATTTTGTTTTTTTTTTCTGATGCATTTTAGGGGAAAAATGATAAACATAGCTGAAAGGCAGTGCACATAGGTGTAAGGCATGGGCTTTCTCCCCAGGTAGAGGTCCAAGGCAGTCACTTGAATTTCCTACACCCGATGCCTCTGAGAATGGAGTTAAGAGCAACATCTACTTGGTGGTAACATTGCAAAGATGAGAAGAGATTTATGTCCATGAAATGCAAAACAATACTGTGGACATAGTTCACACACCAAAAGCTTATTAACTCCCCTTTCATTTAAAATTTTGAAAACCCCATTTATTGAAAGAGAACTGTGTCAAAGTAAAACTTCAGATTTAAAGCATCATGTCTTCTCTTTGCTTAAAATTGTGTCATGTGCTCTGAATTCTCTGATCTACATTCTGTAGATCCAAAGACAATAGTATTGGCTTATGCAGTTTTCTTTGTATTTTTCTAATCTCTGCAGTCCATCTTTGATGGTTTCACTGTTGTGGAAGCCACCAGGAGCATTTCTTTAAGATGAGAAACTCTCAGATATGTATCTCTGCATGTCCCAGGAATTAAGTGATCCATGTGGCATGAATTTTCTTTGCAGAGATATTCAACTAGCGTCACAAGAACTCCACATCAGGAACTCAGTGGAGAGGATTTATTTTTGGTAAAACTAGATGGATCAGATGGCTGTTAAACCAAGATTATTTTCCAAATATAAGATTCTGCATTGCTAAGTCCATATTCTACAACTGGTTTGTTGAATCTGATTTAATGAACCCATTCATTTATTCAGTCCTTAAAAATGCATTTATTGTGCTCCTACTATGTGTTTTACACAGCCATAAGCACTTAGTTTACTAACACTCTGTCACAATCATAGAGAAGCTATATTGAAATATAGTGAGGGGAGAAAACAATTGTCAACCAATAGTTCCTTGTTACTGTACATTGAGCAATATATTTCATCCCATTACATTTTATTTGTGTCACTCCCATACTGCTCTCAGTCTGAACAGACAAGGCTAATATTGTTTCTAGTGATGGCCTGACGGCTATGCTGTTGATTCATTTGGCATTACGTTTGAGCTGCACTCATGCGATCCAGGCAGCCAGAGGATGGCTTGGCTGAAAAAAAAAAAAACAGGCAATAGATCCTAAGAAAAGAAGGGCAGAGTCTGAGAAGAGAGAGAAATTTGGAATCAAAACTTGTACATAGGTTCACTGCTAAAGGTTCTGAAAATTCCTGCACAGTGCTTTGGGTAGCCAGTGAGAAATGACCTTTCCCATCTATAAGAGAGTGGGAGCCACACAGGGGAATCTTAAAGAAGATGAACTTTGATGTCACATGACTCAGTCCCTGCTTTTCTGTTATAATAAGCCCTGTACGCTGTGCCCTGTTTTTTTTTTTTTTTTTTTGAGGCAATCCATTTTCCCCCAATTTATGTTAATCAAATGGTTTGGACTGGCCCTACCTTCTACCAGAGGTGAAAGTCATCTTGGACATTTGCAAATATGGGCAGCTATTCGGATCTGGGAAGCAGAGATATTTTCTTGAGCTTTCTAGTCCAGCTTCTTTCTTATTATTGTTTCAGTAATAAAAAATTCCTTATAATTAGTTTATCTCAGAATGGAATGGGATGCAGATGTGAGGTCTGGTCATCTGCAGCTATTTGCTGTCATGAGGCAGACATTATGATGAAGAAGTCTTCACCTGCAGAAAGGCATAGTCAAGATAGTTCCAGAGAAGTGAGTCAGCTTGTATCATAAAACTTCATATCAAAGTGTCCCCCAAGACCTCTGAACTTTTTAATCACACAAGATGATAAATTTCTTTTAAGAAGTGAGATGATTTAAATTAGATCTCTGATAACTTCAAAGAAAAACATTCAAAATGACAAATTCATGTCTTCACTGTGTGATGCAGTCAAAACTGTTTATATTCTCTGAGGTTTTCCTTTTTTTAGATGTGGATTTCTAGATTTCTTGCTAACAACTTACGTGACTTTATTTTCTGTAAAATGAGAGTAATACTGGCTTGGATAGATCTTTTGAACACTTCATTGCACAAGTTTTGTAAGCACCTAGCACAGTGGCTTGTACATTTTACTTATTTAATATAGTCGAGTTATTATGATCATCAAGTCACTTTGGGCGCATGCATTCACATTCTAACAAATATACACCGACCTTCCAATTGTGGACTATTCAGTGCTACAAAGGGAAGAGCTTAAAAATGATAGTGAAGGGATCATGCTTATATTCTCTCTTTCAAGAAAAGAAAATATGTCAAAACAATTGTAATACATAGTCATATTGACAAATTACATTGAAAAGGCATGAGTCACGTGCAGTGAGTATTGGAATGGAGACAGATGCTGCTTCTGCATAGAAGGGTCAGGAAATACCTTAGGAGGAGGAGACAATAATTGGTTGCTCTTAACTATGTAGACTTTGGTGGGTAAAGGAGCACCATCCTATCATAGCCAGCTCCTTGTGCTCCATAGCGATGACTGTGAGGGGAAAAGGTGAACGGTGAGAAAAATAAAGAGTGGGAGAATGGACAAAGAGGTTGAGATTTTTCCTAGAGTCTGATGCTCTACTCCAAGCTTCCTGTACTCAGAGATTGAAACTTCTTTTGTTTTAAGTCTGGTACATAGAATGATGTTTATTATATGAGCGTGCCCATCATGTGTGTGCTGATTGGAGGAATTCCAAATTATGACTTAACTTGTCACATCTAATGTATATTTTTACTATTTAGTCCTCATTTTCTCATTCAGCACCCCACCACGCTCAAAGGAATCGAAAGCGAAAAGTGTATACCTGAATATACAATGATTGTAATAATGAAACCAAAAATATTACCTGTAATATAATTGAATGCTTGTAACATACCAGTTAATCTAAATGCTCTCTCTCTTTCTGTCTCTCTCTCAGATTTCACTTATCCTTAGGTTAACCCTTTGGCACATGAATCGCTATTCATATTTTAAAAGGAGAATGGTGGATTCAGAGAGTTTGTATGCTCTGGGTTTAGCACAGTTAACTAAGGAAGTCAAGGGAAATGTGTATAATTGCTGTGTCTGAAGTTTTATGTACCAGAGGGGAAGTGCATGGGAGAAATACCAACCTACTTAGTGGTTTCCTTCCCAAACACTGCTGTCTTTAGAATCTGAATTCTTCTTGTGTTGTTTTTCCTGTGCTTTCGCTCTGTGGTACCACAGTAGACCTGTTCCTGGTAGTGCACACAGCCGTCTTGATGCACTGGCATGAGCTAACTTTGCTCTGTCTCCTCGTCCTTTGGTCACTCAGGTAGGGATACTTCCTCTGTATTGAAATGTTACTTTGTACCAAGGATTATGACAAATGATACACTGAAATTTTTCTTGATCTACATTTCAAACAGTATGAAGTCTCATTATCCTACATTTATATCTAAATAAAACAAACAATACTAGGTAGCTTGTTTTGTTTTCTAGTCTCAAACATCTAGTAATATGGAGGCATTTAAAATATGGGACATTTGGCTAAAAATGTAATGGCTAGCAGTGGAAAAAGTTAAGAGAACATACACAGCTATGAAGTGCTCTTGGCTGCAAGTAAAAGAATAACAATAACTTAGGGAATAAAGAATATTGGTGATTTCACTACATCAGCCTGGAGAAAGGGATCAAGTCTGCAGTGACTGAACACAGACAGACCATGTCATGAGTTAGTATTTTGTGCTTGAACTTGCTCCTGTGTGGTCACAAGTGGCTCTGCTGTGTAACTCCAACAGCATCCACATGGGAAGAGAGGGAAGAGGGGAGATCCTCTCTCAGAAGCTCCTGTCTCCCAACAGATATTCCTTCACATCTCGTTGGCCAGTGTTGGTCCATGGCTGCCTCAATTTAACAAAATCTGGGGGAAAAAAGTGTCTGATTTTGTTTCTACCAATGCTCACCCTTCAGAAAGGAAAGGAAAGAGCTATTGAGTAGCAACCAGTGATTTGAATCAGAGTAGTTTTTCTTTCTTTTCTTACATAATAGTATAAAAATTTTTTAAAGATGAGAAAGATTGGTAAAATACCATGTAGAACATATTCAGAGGACCATTCATTATATTTTAAAGTTGGAAGACCTATAATAGATACATCTATTTATACCCATCATTTGACAGGAGGGAAGCAAGGCCCAAGGAAGTAAGATTTCCTGTTCAGAGTGCCCTATGTCGTAAGGCACATTCTCCAGGATATTTCACCGTCTCTGCTCCCATGTCATCATCTCCTTGGCTGCTGGTCTCTGGATCTGCTGCTTCTTCCCTTGGGCTGATCTCGGTCATTTCTCTCATGACTTACTTTCACTGAGGTGCTTTCTAAAATTCTGTTTCCTAAATCAGTTTAATAGCCCATAAAGTTTCCCTAAAAATATTTACACTTGTAATGAAAACAATGTATAATTAAACATAGAAAAAGAATATAACAAACATCTAGGCTTCCCAAAACCTTAATTTTGATAATGTTAGCTTCAGAGCATTTAAAATTTAACACACCTATTGGAGAGAAAGTTGAAGTTTCCTTTATATTTCCCAATCACATTGCCACATGGGCATGCTAGTTTGAATATGGTCTGTACCTTGCCAGTCAATTTTTAATATATATTTTACAACACATATGCATACACAGACAAAATATATTGATTGTTAATGGATATACTTTATATCATTTTGTAATTTGAATTTTCACATAACATTGTTTTTGAGATCTATTCACATTGATGCCTAGAGTGTGTGTGTACGTATGTATTAATTTAATTTGGTATATAGCATTGTGTCATATAAATACATTGGTGGTCATTTGTCATTGGTGGTCATTATTTCATGTGTTTGAAATTACAAATAATGTATATAATTACTGTGAGAGTCAACAAACAGTGAAACCTAGAAGTGAATTCTGGGTCAGAAAAAGTATATACTTCCTCACTCTATCAGATATTGCTAAATTTATCTTCTCACTCCCCCAAATTATGTATGTATGTATGTATGTATGTATGTATCTATCTATCTATCTATCTATCATCTATCAATTATACCTTTTTGTATCTCTGTATCTACATCTATGAATTAAACTAATGACAATGATAGTGTTTATTTTTTTAATTGAATCTCTTTAAGAAGGTTACAATGATTCTACCACTGTCTTCATATCCCCCATTGGATTGATTACTGACTAGTAGGAACTGATCAATAAGTGCTTCAACCCTTCTTTATCCTGAGCCTTGAGGAAGGCTCAGGTTAAAGGGAATGGATTTTTGTGTGTGAATGATACAGCGAAAATGTAACTCCCAGGAACTCCAGCTGTTAAGAACCTAGAGGTTCTTAACAAAAACAAAAGTAAAAACAAAGGAACAAATATTTTTAAAAATATCTGATAGACGGGTCAAATGTTTTCTTTTTTTGTGAACAACCACCAGTAATTCCTCTTGTGTTTTTGAAACAGGGAATTTTACCCTGTCTGCTAGAGACAGTGTCTTAGACAACTAGCTATAGAGTCTGCTTTAGCCGAGTTCAGTAATGACATCCACTCAAAATCATTTATTGAATGCTTCTTCTCTGTCTGGCAACACATGTGGCTGGGGATGCAGAAATACTTCTCTTTGGAAAGACCTTACATCCATAGAGGAGGCAACACATGTGAGCAAATGTTTGCAGTCAGTTGTTGCATGCATTTTAATAGAAGTGTATATAATGTTGAAAGAGCCTTTCAAGGAAAAACAGACCAGTACTACTGATGGGAGTGTGCTTTAGGAATGATTTTGCCTTGAGTGTGTATCCAAAATATTTGAAAATCTACAATAAGAAAACAAATTACCTGAAATACTATGGGCAAAGGTCTGAACAGGCTCTTGATGAAAGGGGACATGCAGATGGCAAATAAGCATCTGAAAAGATCTTCCACATAGTATGTCATTAGGGACCTGCAAATTAAAACAGCAGTGAGATACCAGCACGCAATTATTAGAATGGCTAAATTCCAGAACTCTGACAATACCAAATGCAGGAGGGGAGGTGGAGAATTGAAATTCTTATTCATCGCTTGTTGTAAGCTACTAGAGAAGATAGTTTGGCAATTTCTTACCAAGTTAAATAGTTTTAACATAGGATCCAGCAGTTAGATATTTATACCAATGAGTTGGAAATTTACGTCTCATGAAACCAGGTATATGAATATTTATGGCAGCATCACTTATAGTAGCCAAAACTTGGAAGTAACCAAGAGATTCTTATAGTTGAATATATAAGCCAAGTATATTATACAGTAAAATATTATTTAGTGGTTTAAAAAAGAGCTTTCAAGCCATAAAAAGATGTGGAGAAACCTTAATACTTATTTCTAAGAAGCTAATCTGAAAAGACTCCATGCCGTATGGTTCCAATTATATGACAGTTTGGAAAAGGCCAAACGGTAGGGAAGCTCAGTGGTGGCCAGGAGAGAGGGATGGGGTCAGCGGGGAACCGAGACTTGTCGGGCACTGGGTCTATTCTGTGTGATATTGTCATGGCGAAGACGTGACATGCATTTGTCAAAGCCCGTGGAACTGTGCAATGCAAAGTGGGAATCCTAAGTTATGGGCTTTCGTTAATAATAATGTATGTCTTAGCCTATCAATTATAAATAATACACTAATGCAAAATGTTAATTATAGGGGAAACCATGTGCCAAGTTGGGAGAGGATACGGGAACTCTGTATACAGTTTCCGCTCACTTTTTATGTCAACTTAGATATACTCGAGATGAGTAAACTCAATTAAAAAAGTCATTGTGTGTCTAGCAGGAAATCAAGAAGAGGCTGTGGATTAGAAGCAATGACATCATTTCTCACCAAACTGGGTACAGAACAAATAAACAAAGCCTGAAGTAGGGTCTCAAAAGAACTGGTTAGGGAAATGCTGGTTCTGTGCAGGGGTCTGTGGGGGGTGTTAGCGCCAGTTAAGTTGTGGAGACGAATAAGACCCAGCAAACAAGTGGGAGGAAGAGTCAGAGTCTGAAATAGACTGATTCTGAAACAAACCAAGGCAAATGCAAAATCAAAGGGAATTTGTACTTCTGCTTCTTCTCTCCTACCACATGGATTAAAATAACAACAAAACAAAAATTCAGCCTGGCTTTCTAAATATTTTGAAATGTTTTATGTCAGGATTTAGTTATTAATTGAAATTTAAGCATTTATAAATTATGGAGGCTATCATAATAGCATAAAGTATAATTTGTAATAATTGAAACTATTAAATGATTTTATTGGAAAATTAGACTTAATTTAAAAAAGGAAAATGTAACAATTAGTGTGTTCCTATAAAATACAAGGGGGGAACACAGAACAATTTATTTATAAAAGATTGTGTATTTATTCTTACATATTTAAACTTCAGCACCTTCAAAGTTCTCTCCATTTGATGCAGTACACCTACTGAGACATTTTTTCCACTGCTGAAACAGGTTTTGAACTTGTTGGTTTTGATGCCTTTTATCACTTCTACCATTTGTTGTTTGACCTCTTCCACATTAGCAAAAGATTTCCCTTTGAGGACTTTTTTTCACCTGAGGAAGCAATTACCAAAAATATCGCTTGGGGCAAGATCTGGTGAATAGGGAGGGTGGGGTATGGGGGTCATGCCCTTTTGGGTCAAAAACTGCTGAACACTCAGCACAGTGTGGGCACCTGAGCTTGTAAATCACCCATTGTGAAATGGACAAACGCGTTGAAAGAGTCTTCAACAAAATTCACCGAAGCTGAACACAGCCTCTCATAACACTGGCAGCTGGTACACGGATACAGATGAGTTAGGTCACCTAGTGGGGGAATCCTGCACTATAAGAGCCCCACCCTCCAGAAGATAATTCTGGTTTTTTTTTTGGGGGGGGGGTGGTTCTCCCACACACAACTTTCTAGAATACTCCTGGATAAAATTAAAATGAAAAAACAAACCTCAATAATTATGTCTTTTCAATGGTGCATTGAAAGAATGGTGTAAATGGAATAGAGAAGAGCATTAAACATTTCAGATAATACACACACATATATTTTACAATAAGGCATTTACATTTGTATCTTGAAATTTGGAAGTAACAGCATTTTTGCATGAAAAGCGAGAAGTACTTCAGAAGATGTATTGTGGTTTTAGAGATGCTATAAATCTTGATGAGTTTGGCTACAAGGTAGTTGGAATAAGAAGTAATGCCAGACATGGCTAACAAGCATTTTGGAGACTGAGAAGGAACATTATGGTATTTCGGATTGCGATGAAATCAGGATCCCCAATATCTTGGCAGTGTGCTAAAAGAATGAGTCAGAAATTAGCAATAAAATTTAATAGGGCAAAACATATGTCTGCTAGTTGTTTCCAGGTGCGAGAGAGGTGAGTGAGTATCAGAAACAAATAATAAAAGGTGTTAAGGTTTCAGTTGATAGCAATTTTATCAAAACCCAACACTGATGGATGACTGGATCGGCCTGAAACTAATTTTGAATTTTGATGCCTGCAGAATATTTTGCACATTTTCCACTTTGGACAATCCACACTACTGTGAGGTATGGGTATGGTCATTAACGAGAACAGAGAAAAATTCATCCAACAATTATCATTTAGAGAATCATTTAGAATATTAAAGTTCATAAAACAGAAAGAATTTATTTTATTTGTTCAATTATTGTTCGAGTACAATTTTCTTATACTCCCATCCCAGCCCACACCCCACCTGCTCCCCACTTCCCTCCCATTCCCCCCCCCACTTTAGTTTTTGTCTATGTGTCCTTTATACTTGTTCCTGTAAGAATTTTTTTTAAATGAGATCGTCTCAGGGAGTAAGCAAGAGCTACCTTTAAATAGTTGAAATCTCCTTCCTCTTCAGGAATGAGGCAGGCTTGCCAAAAGATGGATAAAAATTATCGGAAGAATACTTCTTCAAGTCAAAAGCAGCTTAACCAGGGAAAACTTTTTAGGAGAAATTTAAACAATGCCTTAGCAGGTAGTGAATTTTCCATCACTTGGCTTTAAAAGGGCAGCCATTGTTTCATAGTGATTCATATCTCTTAAACAAGGAATCCTTTCTAATTCTGGCCACTCATTAGAAAGCTGAAATAAATGACACAGAAGAGCAGGAGAATGGCAAACTCTAAGGCCGATGGAGGACTGAGTTGTTTCAGTCAGACTACTGGACCAAATTCAGCGAAAGGTGTAGTTCCACTTAAGTAGCTGTCATGTGGTGATTACATGTTAGAATATATTGAATGAATGAATCTAAATGGTCTCATTGCCCGTCTCTTACAGGCCATAGATATAATCTCAGGAACGATGACATCAATGAAAAACAAGAGGGGATCCCAAGGAGGCCGTAACAAATGCAATGAAGATGCAGAATTTCAGTAGGATTAAGGATAGGAACACAGAACAGTGAGGTGGACTTTATTATTGAGTTGAATTGCATAGACTTTCAATAAAATCATCTGTTGAGCTTCTGTTTTAGGTCAGCTCCATCATATTTGATAAAGCTAAGGGAAATAAGCAGAAATATCTCCCCTGTTCTCAGGGAAACCATGGCCTTTTGGCAGAGACAACTGGGCAAAAATAGAGACATATACTCTTCCTTTGACCAGTCATCATTTGATAGGCACTGTGTGACAAACGCTTCCTTCACTTAGCTTGGGTTTATCCTCTCAGCTCTGAGTGATGTATCCCTACATTGGTGCTATTTCCCTAAATTAGAGACTGAGGGGCCAGAACAGTTATGTAAGGTAAGTCAGGCTCAAGGGTACAGTGCGGCCTCGGAAGTCACACCTACAGTGGACTTATTCCAAGGTCCATGTCAGTAAATACGATGCTGAAAAGATAACCCCACTGCCTAAGTAAGAGATGGGTGAGGCAGGAGGTTTTTGGCACAGGAGACGGAGTTCAGCATCTAGCCAAGAGTGAACACACGAAGGTCTAGAAATGAGAAGAGCAATGATGACAGATGAGAGTTTTTTTTTTACAGACTCAACGGATGCAGCTATTCCTGTAATTGAGAATGCAATGGGATCATAGTGATGGAAAGATCTTAAACCATACATAATTCAATCTTAGAAACACTCAAAGATTATGTGACTATTTCAGAAATTATGTAATTGTCCTAATGCTACCTGTAATGAAAAAAAAGCTTCTAAATACAAGGGAAGACATGGGGCTTTATAAAGGGAACAGGACAGTTATGCAGAAATTTACTTGTATACTAGTGAACAGGTGGAAAATCACGAAAAAAAGCTACGAGCAAAGTTTTACAGTTACCCTTTCACGTGTAAAAACAATTTCATATTTTTTCGTGAAGTGAGACCTTTTGATCATCTGGCAAAAATCTAAAACTGCAAAGGAACTAATTAAAAACGAAAGTTGCTCAGTATTGAGGCTTCATTTTCTAACCAACCGCTAGAGTAAAAATTAAACTTTAGAGAAACCCTGCTACAATCTGTGTGCTTAATATTTTTAAGAGAAATTGTTTATAATTTGGAAGCTTTAGATTCATGTCATATATCTTGATGTAAAAAATACTTATAAATAGATGTTTGAAAATCAGCCCATTATTCTACAACAGAAGAGAAGGGTTACCATCATTAGATTAGGTTAAAAAATTCTCAGCCATAATGATGGATCATTTTTCTCTGAGAGACAGAAATACATTTTTAAAGTAGCTGCTGCAATTTTACGGGAAAATAGATCTTTTTAAAAATGATAATTCCAGCTTATTACCATTTGAACAGCTTTTCTAGAAGCCAAAGGAAAATGCAACTTTATTATTGTATTTGATACATCTACGGTTGCCAATACCATGCCCATACATTGAGATGGAATTCAATTTTATAGATCTTAATTTGTCTTAAATAATAAAATCTTGTAATTTCATAACAAAAATCTCTCTGGAAACTAAAAATAGATTGTTGCTTGTCTTTTTAGTCTGTTCCTCAAATTGTCATCTCTGTGCTTTGTTTATTGACATGGAAAGCCCATTTGAGGATAAGTGTTAGAAAATATTGAGGGATGTGAATAAGAGAGAAAAAAAGGCTTCTTGAATCCTAGATTCGCTCAGGGGTAGGAATCTATACAAGGGCACAATTCCAGCCAAAGGAAATGAAAGGCCAAGGAGTTGGATGCCATAAATAAGCCATAAAATCCATGGTGGAAAAAAAAGAGAGAGAAATTCAAGAGTAGAATTTTACACGTTGGTGATAAACACAAATGAAAAGCAACCACAGAAGTTTGTAAAAGAGACTAACTCTCAATCATCTAATAGGGTTGAAGCTGCAGTGAATGAAAACTGGGAAAAGCCAGAACCTGGAAAGCTGTTGAGGGAAAGAACCGGCAGGTCTCACCTACCTTCGGTTCTCAAGTCCAACATCGAAGGTTCTAACTAAGCCATTTGCCTTCGTAAAACCTCTGCTGGAAACTGTGACCTTTCGAAGTCTTCTAGTGAATCCCCATTGTTCTTAGACTAAATATAAATCCATGCCTATTACCAGGAAAGGAACTACAAGTGAGTGAAAGAGCTTGAAATTTTAGGTAATTGGATTTGAATGGAAACCGCAGTTTGGACTTGTGGTACGTAAATGACCTGGGGTTAAATGTCTTTCACGTGGAATGACAGGTAGGAGGGAAGCAAGTCTGCCGTGTAAGCCCATAATTTTCTCACTCCTTTAAACATGTGGATGCTCTTCGGTGGAAAAAAATTGTTAGGGTTACATAGTTATGCCAAAGCCACTCTCCTCATTCTCATTCTTAACGTGGTTGCTGGAACATTATATTTTTATGTCAGTTCAGGGTGCCCATAAGTGCACACATTTGAATTTGTTCTACTTGGTTTTGGCTGCTTGGCCACTAAAATCTCCATGCAACACCTGCTTAATTCTTTGAATAAAAACTTGCTTTAGTTTTTTTTTTTTCCCAGTTGTAGTAACTCAACCTTTATCCATGAAATGTGTATGACAAACTCAGAAGAAACATTTAAGTGTAATTGAGAAACAGTAAAGGACATATACTCACAAGAAGGACTAACAATGAATGAGAACCCTAATGCATTCCAGGTGGGAGTGTAGATTGGTTAACCATGCGAGAAAACTGACAGCATTTTAGTGAAGCCGCCCTTGGGTCTATACTCTGGCCAGCCTTTTTGTTACTAGGTACAAACCCGAGAAAAGCCCACCCATGTGCACAGATGCAAATCAGCAGAGAAAGCCATGGCAGCACTGATTTTTATGAGCCCAAGTCATGAGACCACCCACATGTTGACCCAAGTCCCCTGGATAAATTTAAACAGTGGTTCATTTATACAAAGAAAGACTATACAACAATGAAAATGAATACATTACGATTATGTGCCAGAACTTTTAAGAATTTTGCATATATAATAACAGGTAAAATAAACCAGATATAAAATAGACAAGGAATACTCTATAAGCCATAGTTTCTTTTATTATTAATTTCAAGTACCTATAAAATTTATCTGTGGTGATTGAGTCAGATTAAGGATTACCTTTGACAAAGGGAAGGAGTAGTGATGGGGAGGGGTGTGGGGGAGGCCTCTTGAAATCTGTTTTGTAATATGGGTTGTGGCCACCTAGGTGCTAATACTGTACAAACATCCCCCAAGCTGCGTGTACCCCTTTATCTATCTATCTATCTATCTGTCATTTAGGATATTATGTATCCTAAAATATGTATCAATTACATACATAAATATATATTAAAAAGATACCTTTTAAAGAGATAATTAAATATCTAATCTGCAGGCATGGACAACAGTAGGATTACGGTTGTGATTCTGTGAAACAGAGTTTATTCCCATGTTGTTATTTATTAATGATCGTATTACCTTTTGTACAAACAACCGTGACCCTGCCTTTGCCTGTCCCTCCTCCAGAAGATGAGGATGACAGTATGAATGACGGTGATGATGGTGGCGGTGCTGGTGACAATGGAAAAATTCTCTGTTCTACAATCATATATCATTTATAGACATCGAGTAGTTTGAGTATAGCGGAATCTGTATGTGGTAGGTAAGAGCTTCAGCTCTGGTTTTAGAGAGACATGGATTTTAGTGTGCGTTCCATCACTTACCAACTGTGTGGTTAGTTCTTGAAGCACCTTGTAATGTGAGCTCGGTCCTCATTTGTAGAATTGAGCTGCTATCAGGGTAAGGATCCTACTGGATAATCCACCTGCGTCTCTGCACAGAGATGTTACTGACGTTAGTGTTTATACCAGCAGTGTGGTCTGGTCAGCTGGTTACCAGGTTGCAGTTTCCATAACAGCAGTCCAGATGTCGGGGCCACGGTAGCTTCGGTAAACCCTGCTCTAGGAAGAAGAATCGACTACATAGGTAGATGGGGTTTAAAGTGGCCTTGTAACATGATAAATACAACTCGAAATCTTTTTATCTCTTTACTGAATGCACGTTTGGAAAACTGTGTCATGAAAAATTTACAGTAACAGCTGAAATTGTGAAAGTTGGGCAATAAACATGCCATACCATCCCAGAGAACTAAAATAATTGCAGAAGTTCTAAGTAGCCTTTTTATTTCAACAATTACTTTGTTTATTTAAGTGAAATGAACATATGATGGGGACTGAATTCATCACTGTAGGCATGCTTTTGTTAATGCTTTTTAAAAATATATTTTATTGACTATGCCATTACAGTTGTCCCATTTCCCCCCTACATCCCCCTCCGCCCTGCACACCCGCTCCCCCTACTCCCCCCTTTAGTTCATGTCCATGTGTCACAAGTTCTTGAGATTCTATATTTCCCACACTATTCTTTTCCTCCCCCCTGTCTATTTTCTACCTTTATACATCAACTTCTTTGGTGTCCACAGGACGTAATAGCTCTTGTATTATAGTGATGTAACTGGTCTTACTTCTCACTCCATTTTATAAATTAAGAAGGTTAAGATGTAAGAAACTGTTTATTAATTGCTCAATAAAATTCTGATGAATTAGTACCAAAAATAGGGGTAGGCTAAATCAAAATGTTGGGTGGCAGACTGCACCCTTAGGTGGCAAAATAACACAATCTTCCACCTGTTGTTCTTTGAAAGTTCTAACGTAATATATTCAAAACAGTTTACTGTATCAAATGCAATGTATAAAAAGCATGTAAAGGGTGTCATTATAATATATAGAGTGTAGTATGCATACAACCCAAACTGAAAAACATCAAGGACCACCTGAATACTTCTTAGCTCTACCATTTCTCCTTTTGTGTCTTGGTTACTTCCTGTCTGTATTTTTATAGTGAGTTATGCTAAAACCGAGGATGGGGTCGGCACAAGTGTGTTAAGCAGTTTATTGATGTATCAAGTCAGTGGGGTGTGTATAGGAAGGGAAGGAACTTTTTTCCACTCTGCAACAAATTTTGGTTCCAGACAGGGAGTAAGGTTATCAAGTATAAAAACAAATAGAAGAGAAAGATGTTTGAGGATCTTCTGCAAGAAGAGAGACAGACTTGATCTTGGCCATGGAATTAGGCCTGTTCTCTTAAAACTATGAGGCCTAAAGATATTTTCTGACAGTTTTCCCAGGTAATTAGTGTGTTTCTGACCTGATTGCATTTTTCTCCAGATGTTCTTTGTATTAATCATGTAGACTTCAACAATGGTGCATTTCCCTATTTTGGGTATAGCAAATACATCTGGAAGACTACCCCCCTGAAATTTAAGACTCAAAATAGAAAACGACACTTGGATTGGCTGTAAAACATGCCTCGTTTTTGTTTGTTTCTTCATTTGTTTGCTTATTTGTTTGAACAGAAGAATGAGAACAGCTCAATATTGTTTGCGGCCTTTAAAATTCAAAGTTCAGATGCGACTCGTTTTATAGATCAGTTGTTAAAGTTCAAACTTTTCTAAAAATAAAAAATGAAGTTTTATTTTCGGCACATCCAGGAGTTTATTGTTATGAAACAATCATTTATTTCCTTAATGCACAGTTAGTACTGTTTGTATAACACTGGCAAGTCTCTTAGTGCCCCTGAGCCTCCCTCCCCTTACCTCACAAATGCACATAATTGTAGGCACATTGTAAGTTTCTGACTGTAGGCATTTCTCCAAAGAGAATATACAAATGGCCAAGAGGTTTATGGAAAGGTATTCAACATCACTCATCATCAAGGAAATGCAAATCAAAACCAGAATGAGGTATCACTTCACACCTATTAGGTTGACTATTATAAAAAAAAAAAGTGTTGGTGAGGTTGTCAACTAGAACTGCTTTACACTCTCGGTGGGAGTGTACAGTGGGGTAGGTGCTGTGGAAAGCCATACGGAGATTCCTAGAAAATTAAAACTAGAATCACCGTACGATCCAGCAATCCCACTTCTGGGTATTTATCCCAAAGAACTGAAATCAGGAAGCCACGGAGACGTCTGCGTCCCTGTGTTCACTGCAGCGTCAGTCACAATAGCCAGGATGCGGAAACAAGTGTCAGTGATGCATGAATGGATAAAGAAAATGTGGGATATACATAAAATGAAATATTTTTTAGCCTTAAAAATAGTGAAATTCTACTGTTTGTGACAACACGGATAAAGTTGGAAGGCATTATAACAAATGAGTCATTTACAGAGGGATGAATAATTCTGCATGACTCCTATTTAATGAGTCATCTCAGATATTAGATGTACAGAAGCAGACAGTAGAGTGGTAGTTACTAGGGAGCTGGGGGGAAGAGAGCGACGGCTATAAGCTTGTAGTTATACAAGATAAGAAAGTTCCAGAGATGTGCTGAACGACATAGTGTCTGTACTGAAAAATAAAGTATTTTGAGTTTAAAACCTTGTTAGGGGGGTAGTTCTCATCTTAAATGTTCTTACCCTTAACCCCTGAAGAGGAACACGGGCTTTTAGGGATTGGTGAATACGTTTGTTATTGTGACTGTGCTCATGATTACATGAGTGTACACATACCTACCAACCCACCAGATAGTTCACATTTGGCAGGTACAGTTTTTTGTGTACTGGTTATGCCTCAATAATGCTACAGGGGAGATAAAAGAACTAAGAACAAATAGTTGCCAAGGGGATAGAAAGGGAAACCATGTATTTAATCATTTAGTGTAGTGCTTAGCAAACATATAATAGAATTCATTTATATGGTATGTCTGCTCTTATTTTTTATTCTGTCTTCATATGTCCCTTCTACTTCTTTTCTCTCTGTCCATTTTGGAAAAGAGAAAAACAATACGTCATAATTTTCAGCATCAGCTTGTTGACAACATTTAAGAATTTTGAAAGAAAAATCCAAAAAACATCTGGACAGTTTGCAGATAATTGAAAGCTGGTTTTTAAGTGACAGAGTTCATCTTTGATCTGTCAAATGTGATGGTTACAATGTATTCAGTGCAAGAACATAAATGACAAGTGACATAAGGAAAGGGGAGACACTCATCCTCAGAAAACACGGGGTGGAAGCGGATTGTGAGGAGCTGCTAATGACTGCCGTCAGCTTCCTGCAAATCGTAACGGCCAAGGTCGGTGGTGAACTAATGTTCAAAGCACTAACCTGGAGAGACTTCAAGTAGGAGCGAGCGAGGCTGGAGTGCACTCGCCACTGCGGTGGGGCCCATCAAAGGGTACTGTTCTCAGCGATTCACCAGAGCCCGCCCACCGGCCCAACCCAGAGCTTCACTGGTCGGAAACTATACTCATCAGAGAACATCCTATGTTTCACCCTCCTTCTCCCTCATTTTCAAACACAGATTACTTATACATCATGCTATGATCAGAGAAACTTTTTTTCCTTCTTCCTCTACCCCAACCCCTCTCCGGTGAGTCAGTGAGCATAGGATGAATGTCAATTGGCCTTTATTAAACATCACTATCCCCGTACTCCGGGGGCGTTCATTTTGTACAGAAGGCTAAAGCTGAGATATATATATATTCCTTCTTAAAGGAGGAAGCTCTAAACTCTGTTCACTGTAGCTTCAGTTTTAGTGCAATATTTTACAACATCAAATGAGTCTCCAGGAAAATGTCATGCTGCTCTGAAATATGCACCTTGGAAATAAAATGACCTTGTAGACCCTGGGCGGCATTTTTAAGGGGATGTTTAGTTTGGTTTATGAGTCGGCTTTCTCGGTTGAAGCGAAACTTCAGGGTTTCTAGAGTTGTTTCTCAATTCTGAAAAATGGTGTACTTTTAGATATGATGTAGATTAAGCCAAGCAATATTGGCTCAAAGTGAAGCAACTTAAAATTTTGTTTGTCTGAGTGAGAATATTCGAATCTAAGTTAATGTTAACATTAATACCATTTTTGGTAAACTCTTAATATATAAAGAAAGGTGTATATATATGGTTCTAGAATGGAGAATTCCAACCACTCCACCTAATATTTGAATATTCTCTGCTCTACATGGTGGTTACCTATGGTCTCTGTTTAAATATCGAAAGTCAGGGGAGGCTAAGACATCCTCTGCTTTGGTCCTATACATTGACTGTTAAAAAAGTCCCGTCTATTTTGGGATTTTTAATTCTCATGTAGGATATTGGTTAAGAGCACCATCTTTGGGGGTTAAATCAATGGTGGATTGACAAGTAATTGGCATAATTAACTGATTTAAAGCTCTTGGAGAGGGGTAGGTTTGTAGCGTTTTCCAACATTTATAGTTTAAAATATTGCCTCAGGGATAAGTTCAGGCTACCAAGATGCTGCTGCTGAGTGCAGAATTGGAAGAGGTGTCCACAGTGGATTTGGGAAGCGGTTAAGAGATGTCTCCAGCCTGCCAGTTAAATGTCAACTGTACTACCTGGAACCCATGTGGAGTTAATTTATTTGAACCTTTTTTTTAATATGTCAGTAGTGGAATGATCCACCATGTTTACTTGCAAAAGGTGAACAGAAGGCCACTGTGTTTCTCTAGGACATTTACAAACAGTTTTCTTCACCTTAAGAAGAAACCGAATAAAAGTAGATTCCACTATTTGAACCTTTTCAAGTTTGGCTTTTCTCAAACATTCAGTATAATAGGGCACCTATACTGCATGGTGAGAATTAAACACTGAATCATCTAACACAGAATAAATGCTATATAAGTCAATAATCATTGTCATGATTAATATTCTACATCTCTCTTGATTCCTAAAACAGAATTCTTTAGATCTTCCTTCTACTTTATGGTCATGCATGTCCTTGAATCCAAAAATAACATTCCCTTTAGAGACCTAAATCTTATTGATTTTTAATTATCCTAAAGTAGATTTCTACATGATCTTCACATTTCTCAAAGTGGTCACTCAAAGACAGAGTCTACATCACAGCCCCCTGCCCTCCTTGGGGATGGTCCAATTTCTTGCTTCTTTCCACACCATTGGCAGCCATCGGGTAGACTGCCCTTTTAACAGAGGAGCTACGTATTCTCCAGCAGCATCTGTGCCACCCAGAAAGCTGGCCATGTTGCTGATTAAGTTTTCTGCTTTCCTCTCAAAAATTTTAATTTGCATGCTCTAAATTTAGTAGATGTTTGTCTTACTGGGAAGCTCTCAGAAGTTGACAGAGCATCTCAGGTGAGACAGAAGGAGGTGGAAGCAGAGCAAGCCCGTCACTACCTTGGTGCAGAATGCTGAATTTGTGGTACCCAGACCCAAATTTGCTCATGCTTTACTTGTGAATCATCTGAGACAAGGCCAGTTCTCTCCTGGAAATAATTCCTCTTTTTTTTTTTCCTATGGACAATTACATTTTCTATGGATTTTTCAATATTCCCCAAATTTAATATAAGATGCTTAAAAATGCAGAATGTCTTAATCCCAACTTTTTTTTTTAAAAAAAGCACACAAGTACCCAAACTAATGCAACAAGAAATCTGAAAGGCCGCGCATCTATTTTTGTGCTTTTATTTTTCAATTATAGTTGACACGTAATATTATTTTGTGTGGGTTTCAGGTATGCAGCATGGTGGTTAGACAGTTGTGTGCTTTACAAAGTGTTCCCCCCAGGATTGCCAGTATCTATGTGGCACCGTACATAGTTATTGCAATATTATTGACTATAAAAGCCGTGCGTCTATTAAAGCATTCTGTATTTGTAACTAAAAAACTTTCCTAGGAATAAAGAATGAAAGCCTGGATGGCTTTATAGGTAAATCCTATGAGATACTATAGATAAAAATAATAGTGGTTCTGCCCAATTCTCTTCTGAAAAATGGAGGAGAAGGGGAACTGTTGCCATCGATTTTTATAAAAACAACTGAATAAATCAGATACTAAAATTTGAAAACGGCAGGAAAAAAAATGACAGACTAAAATCCTTCAAGAGTCTACATGCAATAATCTGCCACAAATCATGAGTAAACACATCCAGGAATATATTAAAATTGGGTTTATGCGGTAATGCAAGACTGGTTCCACATTAGAAAAATAATATAAAGTCATAAAACCAACAGAATAAAGAGAAGTCATCATCTCGGTAGATTAAAAAACTGTTCTGACCCTGACCTGTGTGGCTCAGTTGGCTGGGCATCAACCCGCATCGCGAAAGGTCCCCAGCTGCACTCCCGCTCAGGGCACAGGCCTGGGCTGTGCTTTCAGTCCCTGGTTCAGGTGTTCGGGAGAGGCAACCAATTGATGGTTCTGTCTCTACAGGACAGAGGTCCTGCCTCTCAGGAGAGGGAGGAAACCTCGGTGTTTCTCTCCCTCTTTTTCTCCCTCCCTGTCTCTAAAACTAAAGAAATAAGATTAAAAAACTTAAAATTATAAAATTCAACTCTCAGCAACTCTGTATAAAAGGAAAATTCCTCGGTTTAATAAAGCACATTAGAAATAAATCTACAGTTAGCATACTTAACAGTGAAACAAAACCCCTAAACTTTCCCAGGAAAAAAAATGCTCCTACAAATAATTTGAAGTATTTTTCTTAAGTTGGGCAAAACTTAGCTATGCAGACTTAAAAGAAATTAACCAATTATCTGAAAAGAATTAATGCATACCTAGATAAATACTTTTCATATTCATTATAAAGAAGACGATGCCCTACATACATATTTCATCAAGAAGAAAAATAACAAAAGCAGCAAAAAGCAACGCACTGACCCCAGACTTGTCCCCTGAAACACTTAAATCCAGATGGCAGGGGAGCGACTTCCTGGAGAGTCCTGTCCCAAAGGTTGACTCAGGCTAAGATAAAAAACGCCTCTTATCCAAAGTTGAGGGAGAAGCTATGGTTCTTTGAAATGCACGAGATTGCTTTACAAAGAGCAATGGAACAATTTAACATCCAACTGGACATCTTGGCTTGATCTGGGGCCTGGGTTTACATTAGAAAATATTTACTTGTAACTAAATCTGGGCAGGAGTGTCATTTATGCAGAATTACCATACTTGCAAGCCTAAAGGTCATTTTTGCATAATAACTGCATTTAAGCGTTAGCATCAGACAGTTGTCATTTAGCTATGGCTCCAGTGTGGATTTGCTGAGTGACTTCCCTCCTTTGACGCTGAGCCCCAGAAACAAGCCTTAGCAGCCGGGGGTAGTTTTAATGAGGGCTGTATTCTCAGCGAGTGTGCGTTACGTGGCTCCCCCCAAATAACTCATTATTTTGTATCAATGGTATATATATATTTAATTTGAAGAGACCTAAGTTTTTTATGCTAACTATTTCAATTCACAATAGTATATCTGACTAGTTTCTCCCTGTTGGTCTTTTTTTTTCTCTTATGTCCCTCACATACAAGCCTTTGATAGTATCACACCCAGAATTTGTGTCGTACATATTTCTTTATATTATAGACTGAATACAAATTGATTTATATCCTAGCACCCAGAAAGGAGCAAATAAAACCTTAGCACTTATATCTATGCCATTTTTCACGTTGATTATGAAGTAAGTCAAATTATTATTCTCAACATGTAAAGTGGTATTTCTGAACGTTCCAGCTTAATTTTATCTACCTCCTCCCCACACTTCACCTGCAGGTCTCCCCAAATATGCAAGTTATTTATTATCCCCAAATTTTGCATATGATATTACTCTTGTGAGATATCCAATGTTAAAGATGTGGAATCTCACATTTCCTTCTACCAGGAAAAGACGCTATAAATTCTGTAAGAAACCTTGTCTAGAAAACGCAGCTCTAAAGGGCAGAAGCGGTCACACAGGGTCCCCTTGGGAATCACCAAGACCTGGCTGTTCATGCATCTGGGCCCTGCTGGAGGTGACCGTTACCTTGTTTACTGGGCCCACAGTTTTGTAGCAGGTCTTCCCTAATCATCTGCTTCTGTCATCCAACGTTCAAATCACATAAATAGCTGAGTCTCTTCTCTTATGTTCTCACAGCATCGCTTCTGGGCTTTTGCCAAACCACCTGTCACACATTGCCACCTGTGTTTGCCGGTCTGCCCTGGGGGATGGTGAGTTTGCTATAAAAGGTGGCTGTGCCTATTCCACTCCCTGCCTCTTGCCCCCAGACTGTGTCTGGGGCACAGTGTGTAGCATCCACCAATGCGAGCAACAAATGGTCGGAAACTTTCAGGAGTTTAAGATGGAACTTTATTGGCCAAACTTTTACCTGTGCAGGGGCGAACTCTCGGGGTGTCTGGAGACATGGTGCCAAAATGGCTACAAATGAGAGTCGCGCCCGGTGCTTACGGCCTAGGGTTTTTATTGGGGTGAGCAAGCAAGCAATCAAGCAAGCAAATACAGAAGCAGACGTAGCTGTTAGCAATTGGCTATCTTGAGAGAACCCACACACATGGCTATGCTCTCTGCTTACTACAATGATACTTTTCTGCAAAGACAAGGTCATGTACAGGCGGTTTATCTTGTTCAGCACTCTTTGTACTTTCTTTACTTTTCTATCTTCCTTGCTGAGACAGTCTGGTGCCTGCCTCGGGTTCCTCTTGGCTACTTTTATCTAATTCCCGGCCTAACAAGTGCACACTCTAGAACCTGTGTGTATCTCCTTTCCAACTTCTTCTCTGCAAACATTTTCTGCCTGGTCGTCTTTGAGAGCAGAGTGAAATTTAATCACTGTTCATCTGAGACAAGCACCATGCCAGCTGCTGAGGGAGGGGTGCCCGGACCTGGAAGGGCCTGACTCTGTGACCGTCAGCTCACCTTTTTCCCATCCCAAGAAGAGCTGCATGCTTGATATTTAAGGTCAATGTTGGGATTTAGAGATAACCCATCCATCTATGGAGGGGTACTGCTCCTGAAAAGAAAAATCAGTGTTTTACAAAAAGCCTCATTAAATTACACTAAGCAGTTCCTCAACTTACCAACTCTATTCTTTGAGATGGGCCCTCCCCATTCCTTGGTGTCAGTTTTGTGAGCTTTGTGAAATCTTCCTATTGTATAGGGCAAGTGTATTGCCTCTGATATATACATTATTAGTTCTTTCAAAGTTAGAGATACACATGGTAATAAAAATCACTGGTCTCTGGGTTACAGTCTCTCTCCTGCTCTATATTTTTTTGAGTTTTCACCTCTAATCTGTTATAGAGGATCTCACAGAGGTAAGGCCTGCTTAAGCGTGGTTGGTAGGGTAATAATAGGGGCATAATGATTTATAGTTTTAATACGAACATTTCTCCTAAAATGTCATATGGTGTGCTTGAGTGTGATGTTGTTATGTCACAGAATTACATGGTTAGGATTTTGAAATAAAAGACTTTGTAATAAGAAAGGGGTGTGACTTGGGCTGGTCCTGTCTTTTCTGTTTACGATCAGAAAAATCACAATAAAACAGGAAAGGTGGGCTTTCCTTCCTGCCTGTTCTCACCCACTCGGCAGTCACTGAGCACCCACTGTGTAGCAGGCACTGTGTCAGACACTGACAGTACAGAGGATGGACCTTCCGGTGAGTCGGCTCCGTTCAACACGAGCTGAAATCAAAGGATGAGCCACGACTGGACCCTGCAGGTGCTATGCCGGACCCCTTTCTTTAACTCAGCCAACAAGTTCAACCATTGCTCCCTACAGCCTTGAGGCTCCTTTCATTTCTGGCTTCTGCTTTGGAAGACAGGATTTTAAAAAAAATATATCTTGGTATTTTTGAAGATGATCCTTAGCCAGAAATATATGTACTCGTCTGCAAATCTGGCCTGGAAACAGCTTCTACTTACAAACTGGCTCAACTCTCCAGTTGCCAAAAGAGCCTCACAGCAGCAATGTGACCCCAGCATGAGAGAGGCCAAGGACGTGTGAGCGAAATCACTGGGGGTTGGTGTGAAACAGCTGGGTGGTGGAGGAGCCAAACTTGTCGAGTAAAAAATAGAATCAATGGGATGGTTAGCCCAGTTACAAAGAAATTGAAAGCGAATCGTGGAACAGGTTTGATTTTCTTTTGTAAATGCTGGAAAATGAGGATGTGATGGCTGGTTCAAGGGTGAAGTACCAGTGCGGTCAGGAATGGCACAGGTCCTCCCTTTCCCTCTTATTCTCTTTTCCAGGAGAATTCTGCTCCAGGGAGAAAGAGAGGACACAAGCCTGTCCTCTCCCCAACTTCCCTTTCTCGCCTCCACTCTGTTCTTCCTGACTTTTCTTCTTGCTCCATCCTCTCCTATTTCTGCTCCGCTATTCATGTTTCCTTTCATAAAATGAGCACCGAGAACCTGTTATTTTCAGGCCTTCCTCAGGCCGGTAGGAGAGATATGTAATATTAAGTCAGGGCAAGACCATGCTCTCAAGAATGCCATGGTTCATAGGGAAGAGAAGGCGTCACCTATGAACCTGGATATGGCCGTGGTTTCTCTTGGCTCATTTGTTACTATGCGTACCAGAAAAATCCAAAAAATTATCAGAATTACAAGTACAAAGATTTAATACAGTCATTCTTAAAAACTGGTGAGCCTGTTGTATCCTCTGGATGAGAGAGGAACTGTGCTCAGCACCCAGAAAAAAATGCTTTCTGGCATTTTCTGGTCAGTGTCTATCTCCTACCTTTATGCCCATTCCTCAGCTCCCTGCTCATCAGTTTCTTACCTTCTTCTTACCTTCTGGTTTGGCCACAGGGAATTTTTTTTTCTCACTCACCAGCCCTATTAGGTCACTTTCAACCATCAAACACCTTAAAATTCCAGCTGTCCTCTCTTTGCTCCCTTTTCCAGGAGGAAACGACCCAGGACACCCCGTTATTGTCTTTCTCGTTGCTCTTTCCGGGAGGGTGTTCATCTGATTCCCAGTGAATAAAATTCACCATCTTATTTCTTCCTGCCTTTTATGCTATTTCCACATGTCAGAGAAGGAAAAGGTCATGAATGGAAATGGTTGCTAATGGTTTCCTGGGGAAGATGACCTTAGAGATTAGAGCAGACCCTGAAAAGGGCAAAGGGAAAATAGCGAAGGAGAATTTGTCAATTTTTTTTTTTATGGAAGCCTCATTGAAATCTACAGTGAACTTCTATTGGATTACATGACCTCTCATGTTGTTTTCTGGGAATAGTCTTCCCCATGGCAGAGAAACTGATGTGTGATACACACACATACACACACACACAGAAACACACAGAAACCAGGGGATCTTGATGGTATCTAAGCCCTCCTTGCCCAAATCCTGAAGGTCCTGCCATTTCTGTCCACCCAGTGCATTGCACCACAAAAAATCTCCCATGTATGTGTTAGAGAGGACAATGTAAATTTCTGTCACTTTCCATTCAAAAGGCTTTAACTATTTCTGACTCTAATCACCATTCCGGTTGGATGGCACTTTCATCCTAACTAAAATGGGGGCTGAGATAAATGAAAAATTATACTTTGGAAAGATGAATGAGGCTATCATGCACATTTATATATATGTATGTATTATACATCAGGGTTTGTTTAAGGAAAATAAAGTCGTCTAGGGTGTATCTATGTATCTCTTTGGGGGTATATGTCTGTGTGTGTCTGTGTGACTACACCTCTCTGCCTCTGTGTGTGTGTGTGTGGGAGAGATGAGAAGGTGAGAAAAAATGAGAGGGGCAGGGAATGAGGGGAAATTTGGAGCAGAAGATATAAAGGCTACAGGTGAAATAATAAAAATCTTGTGCTTGACAAGAAGAAAAAAAATATGTAGGTCATCGTAAGGGTGTTCATGATGTCCTTATTTTCCATACGCCTTGAACTTCATGTTACGTCTTCTCACCCATCTTTCAAGTACCCAGTAATCTGAAAAAGAGATGATGAATTCGCTTCTCTCTGTCCCTTCTGACAAATGAAGACAGCTCTCTATGAGATGGTAATGGCAGCTTCTCCGAATTATTCTAAAAATACTGCCAGGGTATCAGCCTCTGCCTGAACTGCCTTGTTATCCTAATGCAATTATGTAACTTTCTAATCTTTCTGTCAGTGCCAGAGTCAGGAGGCAGGAGGAAAAAAAAACCCTGCAAGTTACACCACCTGAATACCCAAAGTGGAGGTGCCTGATTAACCACTGCTTCCGCTTCCATATCAATCTAGTAGCTACTGGCATCTAGATCAGTACCTTCTTCAGGTTCCTGAGCTGGTCCACAGTTTTATATTCCACAGATTCACTTTAATGCTCACAAGTGTTCTCATCTGCCTAAACTAGCTTTCTTCCCTTTGATTCCCTGCAAAAAGCATCCTAAATGGAGGCAGGGGCAGTAATGTAGCTACATGTCCAGTGGCCATGAAAATAAGTCCATTGCGGAAATGATGAATGGGCGGGGTGTTGAGGAACCCACACCAAGAGGCCCTGCTCAGCTGCATGTCATCTCTGTGCGGGAAGACCTGAACTCTTCACGGAAATCTGCCTCATTTTTTCTATTAAGAGCATTAAAAATCGAGAGCAAAATTATGTCAAAGTGTAATATCATAGGATTTTAAAGCTGTAAGGTACCCAAGGAAGACAATTGCTTGTGGTCCGATTTTACCACGAGGTTCTTGGAAATGAGGTTCTTAGTCGTGAACTGAAGAGAGGGTGGTGTGTGCAATGGAAATAACCAGTAATATATACCCAGAAAGCTGCCCCTAGGTGGGGGAGTAAAAGTCCTTTTGACTTCACTCTTTATCGGAATTTCTTAAATTTTCTGAAGTGACTATGTATCACTCTCTAAATAGAAATCGTTATTGGCCCTGACTGGGTAGCTCAGTCGCGTAGAGCCTCAACCGGATAGGCCAAGGTTGTTGATTGGATCTCCGGTTGGGGCACACCCAAGACCAACCATTGGATGTATAAATAAGTGGGATGACAAATTGACCTCTCTCTCTCTTTCTGTCTCTGTGTCTCCAATCAATCAATAAAAAAATTAAAGGGATTGTTATTATTTAAATAGTACAAGGTTTGGCAACACTCAGATTTGAGTGTGAGCCCTATTTCTGCCATTTAAAGGCTGGGTGACCTGAACAGGCTTCTTAACTTCTCTGCTGTGTAGTATTATCTCTTTTATCAGTGAAAGCCCTTGTATCAATCTTGCAAGAGGGGTGTGAGGATTTGACAGAATCAAATAGTGAGATAAATGGCAAATAATTTACCCACCCTCTTCCTTACTTTCAATAAGACACACATACACAGCTTCAACATCCTCAGTGTGCACGCTCTCTCTCTCAAATGTGGAAATGTCTGTTTATGTAAAATGACACAATGCCATTCTCATTTCTTATTTGGGCCTCCCATCCCTCCTTACCACCCGAGAACTTGTCACAGATCCCCCGGACCACACAAGTTTAGGCAGTGCTTGTGAATGATGTCGTTTCCATCACTAAGAGAGAAACGCCCAATCAAATCGAGCTTGGTAATGGCAGCCCCTTGAAGGCTGACAGGCACCTTCTGCTTTGAAGAAGTGCATCTTTCTCTGCACAAATGGGGGACAGGGGCCCAATGCACAGGTCCTCTGAGACAGTGTGACACAATAATAAGGAACGATGGTAAAAACAGCTAATGTTTGTTGAGTACTTACCAAGTACTTTATAACAATAATAATAATATTGGTATACCTAATCTTCCCCATAAGTCTCTGAAGCAGTTAGTATAATCTTTGATAAACTGAGGGTTAGGGGGATAAAGTGAGTAATTCACGGTAACGTAGCTATTGAATGATGGATCTGGGAATGGACCCTGAGTTCTGGATTCCGGACACTGTGCCTGTAACCACCACTGGGGGGCAGGAATGTGGACATGACTCTGAACGTGACTTGTAAAACAACAACAGAGATAAGAGAATATGGCTAATTAGAGTACAGTGTTAATATTGAAGAAATGATCAGCAGAGAGTTCCAGTCCTCATCATTCATTCATTCATTCATTCATTTTGGATTTTTCACTTTGTAACTCTTTGTTGAGTGCCTACTCATTACCAGGGTTACATCTAAGAACTGGAGATAGTATGAAGAATTTGACCTGGTCTGTAATAAGAGCCCTCTCAGGGTTAAGCCCTTAGTATTTATTTGCTGGTGTCAGAATAAAAATACCTGATTTGAAATGTAACTGTATTTCATTCTCAATGACCAAATGAAGTACAGGGTGTTGTCTTCATTTTATAGATGAAACTTTAAGGTGTTAGAAGACTTACCAGTGGGTAGGCTGCAACTTTGAGAGCTGCGTTGCCAGCCTCTCTCCTCAGGCTGCCCCTTGGAGAAGGTCGGAGCAAGAACACTGAGGTCGGGGCCCCATTTCAATGCTGCCTGGTTCAGAGACACAGGCCTTCACTTTGTGTTTCTATCTCATTCTGTGGAATGGAGAAATAATGACCTGGGCCACACACTGAGCACACAGTGGGCATTTCACCAGGCTCCTAAGTGAAGATCGTACATTTGACCCTCCCAAGAGCACCTGCAGTCTATTACCACCGTTGTTCCACAGATGAGGAAACCGAAGCTCACAATCCAATGGTCTGCCTAGTAGGGCAAAGCTAGTGAGCCCCAGAGCCCGATGTCAGTCCCTACTGTGCTGATTCCTGAACCCACACTTTGTCCATTATTTTTAACTCTTTTGTATCAATGCAGAAGTCTTAATGTTTTAAACTAAGACAAAGAAGAGACTTAATCACTGGGTTGGTATTTCTAGACCAAAGTCATGTTTAATTAAGGAAAATGTATCCCCATGTTCTCGTAGACACAAAATGTAGAGGCAGATTTGGATAGAAATGCATAGTAGAATTAAAAATTAATTAGACCATGCAGCAGTCTGTGTATTGGTCAGCGACCAAGCATGCTCTGGGCTCCTGGCTCAGATTCTGTGAATCTTTTTTTTTTTCATTGACCTCCCTATTACAATGTGCATAATTCCTTGGTGATGCTTATATAATTCACAGCAATATGCTTGAAAAATGCTCCTTGGTGACTCATTTTTTTTCAATACAGATCCATTGAAAGATACTCATTGCAGACAACATGCATACCCCTGACTGCCAAAAAAATGGTATAAAGAAGTAAATAAAATTATCCTAAACTCCGTCATCAGAGCCACCACCCATGAATGTGTGAGTGACCATCCCTAGATATTTCCCCTGTCACTATGCATGTGTAGATGGGATGATGGACAGGTAACTTTACAGAGGCAAGACGAATATAGGTTCATGACATCTTGGAGAAATATATGAGCATAGGTAGATCTGGAATCCAGTCGTGGGTGTGGTCCTGATATTAATTGTAAGCAAATCAATGAGCATTTCTGTTCAAGAAACCCAGGGTGCATTGAAGGAAAGGCACCTTCTTTTGCCAAAAAACTAGACTTTCTCCCGCAGCCAGGAAGAAGAAATGGGTGTGGAGGGAGGGTTTGTCGAATATTTTGATCCTGAAGTAGAGGAGGAGAAAGTTTTCACAACACCTAGCTCTCAATTTCCATGAATCCGTGGCTTCGTGTTCGTCCATGTGTTGCAAAAACAGTTTATTCTTTTAAAGAGGTATCCTTTTCATTCCAGTGTGTTAATGCCCTAGATGAGATAGTACTTACAGAATGTTAGAAAGTAGTAGTTCAGGGGCAACAAAGAAAGGCAAATTGCAACATGATTTTGCACTGCCGTGACCTTGGGTTCATCTGAGTCTGTGTGCATAATATTTAGACGTATGTGTGTGAAGGATAATGATTTAGAACCAGGATGGCAGTTTTTTTTCTATAAAGTGCCAAATAGCAAATTAGAGGATACCAGGCATTTATATAACCTTTTTACAATGTGAACATTTAAGAATGTAAAACATTCTTAGCTCCCAGGCTGTACAAAAACAGGCTGAGCAGGGATTTGGCTGTGGGCTGTGGTCTACACACCCTTGATCTCAGGAGATTAAGATTTATTTCAGAGACCTTTACAGAAAGTTTTTGTTTCCCCCAGAGGCAGTAAATGACATGTAGGGAGAATGAAAAGGTAGTTTAAACAACAATAAGATGTTATTTTAAAATTCAGAGCTAAAGGATTTGGAAAATACATTTATTAAAAATAATTTCAAATGCATGTTTTCTCTCAATGCTTTTTGTCAATTCACTTGGTTAAAGGAGGTTGGTCAGTCTTCGGTCAGTAGCAGGTGTCTCTGCTGACCGAGATGGAGGCAGGGCCTTTGTGACTGAAGTTCAAGTGTGATGGATGACAAAGCCCCTTCTTGGTGAGGCATTGGTAGGGCGCCCACACACTCCACATTCCTCGCCACGTACATCCTGTCCACTTAGTTTTCTCTTTGACTTTCAAGTTCTGTTATTAGACGTCTCATGAATATATTATTTAAAAGTCTTGGGGTGTTTAACAGACTCCTGATAACCTATTACCTGAGGGAACAGGAAAAATAATGATGACAGTTTATGCCGTGAGAACTCCAAGGGCAGATGAGAGATGTGCCTTTTATTTTTTCCCTTTCCGCAAATAGAAATGCAGCATTTAGGATAAGACCATTTCTTCGTGCAGTACTTTTTGAGAAACAGTATGTGATTAGAAAGTTCTATGAATAAGAAATGTGAAGCTTCTCTTAATTATTGCATTTCCCCCCTATGAGACACAGAATCAATAATGGATTAAAATTGACATTGAAAGCTATAGATTCTTTTGCTCAGGGTTCTAGAGTCCACCGGAGCACTCTCTGTATTCTCTTGGATAGAGTTACCCGTATCCCCTTAACTGAGCCACTTTAACATACAGCCCGATGTCTGAAAAGAGCACAAGTGGCCTCTTTTGCCCTGATTCTGTTCCTACATACCTGTGACCGTCTTTGAAGACTGGCTGATGCCCAGGTGGCTCCGACCCTTGGAAAACCTTCAGTTTCCTAAGCCCGACGACCCACTCGGTCGATCAGCACTGTGGTAGAACGGTCCCTCAAACAGGCTGCTGGAACTCCTTTCCTCCACTCAGGCAAGGTGGCCCCTTCCATCCCAGAGCTGTGAGACGGGGCCTGGGACAACCTGGAAACACTACCCTGCCGGGCAAGGCTCTTGGACAATGTTAAAGTGATAAGCAAGCAGGGCTCACTCTCCCTCATTCCTTTCATAAGCTTGTTTTTTTCTTTTTTTACTTTGTCTAAGATAATAAACTATGTCCATTTGAAATAACTGCTGGACTGAAGACCCAGAACCTTGACTGGAAAATATTATTATGATAATAAGGAATGGTTTTGTCTTTTCTGTGACGGCCTTACAGCTAAGCTGCCAAGTAGTGAATCTCTATATTGTGTAGTGTGCGGTGTGGGGAGTAACCAGCACATACAGCACTATTATTTCCTCTTACAAAATGCATAAAATACCAAATATCTGCCTACTTGCTGTTTTCTGAGTGTTACTGGTTAAAGTGAGTTGTGGCACAAAACAGTAATTTCCCTCCCTCTCTCTGTCCCCACCTCACAAGTGGGAATATCATGATGCTTTGATTTCTAGAACAGTTTGTTCCCTTTCTCGTTCTTTCAATCTCTGACTTCACTCAAACAAATAAGATGCATTTGCCTTCTGTGTCCTAGGGACAGCACATTGGTAGGAGGATGCAGAAGCAAGCCTCCTGGAATTCAAAGAGGGTCTTCCCGCATCTTCTCCCCACTACTGCTGGTGACCCTCTTTCCCTGGCTTCCCTTGTACTACTTCCTTCCACCTCCTCCCCAGTGACATTGCCAAAGTGTCACACATCTCTGGGCATTTTCATTGGCAATTTTGTTTTCTTAAGCATTGTGTTTCCACCTGTTACAGTTACGCTGTGTGAAGGGCACATACATTTTAGAAGCAATGGAGATAACTGGAAGAAAAAGTGAAGCCCAGTTGAGGGCTGTGATGTTCAGAAACGTGAACGTTCTGTTTAAAGCTGTTATTGCTTAAAAAACACTGTGTAAAGTAACTCAAATCTCTGACCCGCCACTTCACTCCCACCTCTAGTCCAGCCTGGCGTAATGTACGTTCTTACACCTTTAACAAGATGTGCTCCAAATGGGTTAAAGTGTACAAATAAAAAGAGGTAATATAAAAAGTGTTCTGTCTTCAGCATTGCACAGACTCATGTGTCAGACTCAAGGACTTCCAGGAATACGTTTTAAGAATTATCTTGTGGTTAAATGGCACTTTAATAAAATGCAACTGGTCCCTATATAAAAGACAGTAATGAAAGGTACGAGGCTAGACACAAAGTTGATGAAAGAGTGTAACAGGCCAAAAATACAAGCATTTCTTCCTCTGTCCCTGATGTCTTGCTCTTTGATGTATATGTAAGTTTTTTATTTTTCTTTTCTAAATGACTGAATCACTCTTTGGTAACCTACCTGGGAAACCAGTCCTGGGGAGGATTCGCCAGGGAGACCCCCACGCACAAATGCAGTTTGGGAATGACATTTTAGTCTTATGTTTGAAAAAAGAAACTCTCTTATACTTCCCATTTTGAGTAAAAAAAAAAAAATCTGTCAACCGTTATCAAAATGATTTACTTAAGAGCCATTTAATGAGATTCATTAATTTAAAGAGATTAAAAACAGTCCATATTAAAAGACATTTTGACAGGAAAAAATAGGTTATAATAAAAGCTGAAAATCAGCAGTCTCTTTATCAAAGACCGTGCAGAACTCTTAGCAAAGTCTTCTTCATTTAAAGTGAAATTCAAGCTCTGATTCAATTAACAGCAGACTTGAAACAGCAAAATAGAGACAGACTCATAGAGAGAGAGCTGGGTGACTGATGGGGGTGGGGGGTGGAGGGGTTGAGCAAAAAGGAAAAAGGACTCATGGACCTGGACAACAGTGTGGCAATTGCAGGGGAAAGAGGGTATAAGACAAATGGTAATGGAAAAATACAGTTAAAATGTAAAAGTAAATAAATATAAATGTACCTACAAAAAGCAAGAAAATACAAAAAAATTTGGTAGTAGGTCCAAGTGCTAGATGTACTATGGATAAGAGCAGAGAATATTTAGTATTTTCCTCAAGAGACATCTAACATAAAAGCAAAAGCTAAAAACAGGGGGAAACCCTCTGTGGTTAACAACAAAAGAAGCAACGTTGGCCTAGAAACAAAGTTAACTTTGAACAGACTGCAAACCAACTTTTCTGTTTCTAGTTACCTTCCAGGCAGCAGTTGCTTGTAAAGCTAGAGCATCATCTTCACTCCAAGATATGCACCTTGAGAGTGTATTAATGAAATGCACTCACTTCCCTAAGACAGTAACATTTATTCTTTCTCTTAATACAGTGCATTCCAAAGACAGGCGCTAAATATACCCACATAGCTGCCTTTGTGGGGAAGAGTGGTTTTGGAAGAGTCACGCATACGGATACATACATGAAACTTACAGAAGGAAATATATAGAAATCTACTCATGTGTTACTCATCCAAAATACATACGTACATCCAACTGGAGAGTTGAGGTGTGCGGCCCTTTAGGGATCTGAGTAACTTTGACCACAGAGGAAACCATATTAGAACACACCACGTTACCTGAGTCCTCCGAGGAGAAGGTGCTGGGCTGGGGCAAGGAATGCAAAGGACGTTTTTCAGGGGGCATGTAATGTTTTCAAAAGATGAAAGTCAGAGGAATTCAGATCAGGAAAGCTCCAAACTAAGATGCAGACCCTTAATTTTGAGGAGGAAGAGCAATGGAAGCAGGATCCGACAAGACGAACCTCAGACTACAGTGTAGGTTTCGACATTTTATTTGAGGGGAGGATAGAGAAGGGAGTGGAAAGCAAAGATTTCCCACTGCATGCGCCCAAGACCCAGTACCTCTCGCAGACTGTCCTTTGAGGGAAAGTGCAGGGGATCCTGAACTTATTCAGTGGGTGGGGGCTGGGACCTGACCTGACTCATGCCCTGGGACAGAGGGTTCTCTCTGGAAGGGAGATCTGAGCAGAGCTTTTTCATGGCTCCCATGCAAATGTTTCCCCAGGACTGCTTGCTGAAAAAATACGCTTTCAAAAATTGCGATGTAAGGTAAACTTTATTTGGCACCTCCTGTTCAAAACCATTTACTAGGACTGCAGAGGCTATTCTCCTTTCAAACCCATTTTAATTTTTGTTTTTCTAGAGGATACTCAAGAATTACTTTTTTCCTAAAACTAAACTTTTTAAAAATGTTGAGATGACCGTAGATTCACATGCGTAGCTAGGAGACATTATTCCCAGAGGTCCTGTGTGGTCCTTACCTCGTTTCCCCAGTGTGAGCACCTTGCAGAAGTCTGCTGCTCCGCCCTGGTACCACAGCCAGGATACCAACATCGAGACATGTATCCAGAAGGCCACTGTCCCCACCGCGAGGGTCCCTGGACTCACCTTTTTATGGTCCCATTCCCCTCTCTTCCATGCCCACTATTGATAAATCACGGCAACCACCAATGAATTTCTTCTCCATTTTTATAATTTTGCCTTTTAAACAAATGTTTTAAAAATGCAATAATCCAACGTGTAACCTGTCGAGTTCACTGTTTTCACTTAGTAAAATTCCTCTGAGATTCATTCAAGTTGCTGCATTTATCAATAGTTTGTTAAATATTTTAAAAAATATTTCTGAGCAGTAGTCCACAGAGTGTACCATAGTTTGAACAAGCCTTCACCAATTGAAGAATACCTGGGTTGTTTCCAGTTATTGGTTATTACAGATAAAGCTGCACATAAGTTTTTATTTCTCTGGAAAGAATGTGTAAGAGTACAATTTCTGCTTCCTATGATATTTACATGTTTAGGTGTACAAGAAACTGCCGTAATATTTCACAAATAGCTTCATCATTTTGCATTCTTGACCATCAGTGTATATATAATCTGTTTTTCCATATCCTTGTCAGCATTTGGTTTATCATTTTTTATGTAGTCATTCTGGTAGATTGTTGTGGTTTTATTCTGCATTTCTCTGATGGATAATGAAGTTGAACGTGACTGTTGTGTGTTTCCTTGTCAACTGTGTCCCCTTCTTAGTGAAATGTTCCATGTGTGTTTCCCACGTTTTAATCAGATTGTGCGTGTGTCATATGTGTTTTTCTTTTGAGCTGTAAGAGTTATATATTCTAGGACTACCGTTGTTAACTACATGGTTTGTAAGTATCCTTTCTCTGTAGCTCGTCTTTAAATTCCTTTTTCAGGGCCTTTTGTGAAGCAAGTTTTTAATGCTGATAAGGCCCAGAATTTTGTTTTTCTGTCCTGGATTATACTGTTGCCCGAAGATTTTTCCGTAAGTCTTCCCTTTCTAATAAAGTTACAAGTTTGCATTTACCGTTTTGCACTTAAGCCCATGATCCATTTCGAGTTGATTGCTGTCTACGATGTGAAGTTAGGTTGAGCTCATTTTATCTTCCTTTAGATGTCCTGTTGCTCCAGGATCATCTTTTAAAAAAGTCTCTCCTCCTTCCATTGGATTGGTTTGCACCTTCATCAAAAATCAATTGTGCACATTTGTGCGGATGAAGTCACTTTGAAAGAAGGCACAAATAGCTACATTATGTTAGAAAAAAGTGAGGGAGAGGGTTCACGTTCATGTAGCTGATCAGTGCCATGTCACTTCCAAACAGCTTATCGAAGTCCAAGGGCTTCTCTTTCTGAGCTTTTATGAGCTTTGTCTGATGCTCCTTCAAGCTCCTACAGTGATTTGCACACAGTAGAAAATTTAAAAAATGCTTCCAATTATGGTTGATTAAAAGACCACTTAGAGAACATTGGCATTTTAATTGGGAGGAGGTCGTAGAGGAGATTTGACCTGTATTTTGAGGTCTGTGCATTACAGACTTCAATATCTGCAGAGAGTGGCCCGTTAGAAATATTCCTGTGCCCCACTTACACGACTTTTCTTTGGAGGTTGCTTTACAAAGCACAGCTGTTTTGTGGATCCCTGACAACACATTTTCTTCTTGAAGACAGAGCACTGGAATCAGGGGGACACCTGCCAATTCTGCAAAAGTGTGACTTCCGCCATCACTAATGTAATGAATAAATGGCCTTGTATTGTGAGACCAAATTTGATTTTCTTTTGATTATCAATCCGTACGAGGCCTCTCTTATCAGGTGAACACTGAGAAAGGAGTAGTCTCTACCTCTGAATTCCACCAGACCGTCTGCCTCAGAATTCATGAAGAATAGTAGAGATGAAGATTCACAGTTCTGCCCAAGACACCTTAATCTAAATACGCTGGTGTCAGGACTTGAAATCTTACTAAATATATTAGGGAGGCAATTTTTTTTTTGCATGACAACTTTGGAGAAACATAATACTACGGGGATACTCCAGAATAAACAGTTCTTTGAGATTAAGGTGTCTGAGTCAGTTGCTGAAATAAAACCCTTAAATGACTGGGGAGAGGAGGCTGAATACCACGTGATGTCCAATTATTCCAGAAGCATTTGGTATTTGATATACGATTTAATATAAGTTAAATATAAGTTAGTGTCGAGGCCAATGCTGTAAAATGCAAAGAGCAAAGATTAATTTAAAAGGTCGCTTGAGTTATTTTTGGTGGAAATTGAGCCTATGTAACCAATCAGGCAGGCTCAGTTGAGGTCCACGTATAGCTCTGCCTGTCCGTCTTCGGTAAAATAGCAAAAATTGCAAAATTCTCCAACAGAATCTGTCTACTAACAAAAGCACACATCTTGAAGTGAAATAAGAAGATACCAACACACAAAAACACTGACTTTATGTCTAATAAAATAATGTATCTGTTTATATAATGCTAATTTTCCTCAATTATTAAAGCTAAGAGCTTTTTACAGATATGTAAATATTGAGAGAACTTTACATAATCCAACTGCCTTTCATTCTGTCAAGCAGAAGTGGCCATTGTTCATCTCTTTCTCTCTCTCTCTCTCTCTCTCACACACACACACACACACACACACACACAGTGTGTCTCTTTAGTTTTCCTAAATGGGGATCATCTACATATGTATAAATAATTTTATATTGTGCCGGTAGCTTTAATCTTATTTATTTTTACTCTATATCTTTATTTCCTAAATTTAGATTATGATATATGCACGCGTGTGTTTATAGATACACAGATGGTTAACTTTATGCTTAGAATTCATCTTGTTATTGCTAAGATCTTATCTTTTCTACGTAAACTATCTTTTCTCAATATTTTCAATCCATACCCGTGTATCTGCCATCTGGCTGGAGGACTTGAGCAACATCTCTCCCATTGATGGCAGCTGCCTTATTCCTGGACTGTGTTAGTGGAAGTTCTCTGGTTTTGGTTGCAGTAGGTTGGTCACTATGGAAAGAAAGACCGGTCCCACTTTTCCGCTCACTACAAACGGATCTGTCCTTCACACTTGTGGGACAAATAGGACAAGTGATATTGGAATATTTGGAAATACTCTTAAAATGATAACATAGGTCTCCTGGAGAAAGTTAATCTAATATTAAGGAGAATTTAAATATATTTAAAATAGTTTCTGAGACTGTATAATGTGCAAAGTCTCCCAGGATAAGATGCCTTCTTAGACCTTAAGTATTTCACAGACTAGCTACTCAGAGATCCTTACAGATAGAGGCAGAAATAATGAGGGCATAAATGCTCACCTTGTGTGGCCGTGTAAGGAGCATAAAAACTAATGTAAAACAACTAGTATAAAGTTGGTATGATAGATGTCCAATAAAAAATGGTAGACATACCTTTGGGGGGGGGCTTTGTGTTAGGGCACTAGATGGTTTGGGAGGGGCTGGTTCTGAACATATTACCCAGTTGTCTTGGACTAGAAAGTTGCCCATGCAACTTTGTCCTGTCCTCAGACCCCACCCCATTCTCCATCTTCCTTGCACACAGAGTTATCCTATGCCTCATATAATGTCATATATTTTGTGTGAAAAAGGATACTTATGACAATTGCTTTGTGAGGGAAGGTTAGCACCATCTGCAACAATAGGTTCCCATTTCCTTCTGAGCCATTTCGACCACATTAGGTGGTTAACACATATTGCTCCCTAAGTTAATTCATTATACTGCAGTGTATGCATATTTACATATGTGCACACTCATATGCCCACATACATGTATATATACATCATGAGGCACTTATAACTAGTTTCATGCCTTTTATAATCTCTATTGCTTCTACTGTAGTTCCCTGTAGATAGTAGACAGCATATATTTAGAATATTCCAATAAACTTGGAATTTACAAAGGAACTCATTTAACTTAAGCTGCTTAATTTTAAGGACATTATTTAATAATCAGATAAAAAGTTTTTCCTCTGAGTGGCCATCTGGCTCCGGGCAGATTTATGAAGCTCTCTTAACTTTCATCTCCTGCATCCAGAGTGAATATGCTAATGACCGCCTGATGGGGTGGTGGCCTGGTCCAAGTGATCACATATGCGGAACGCTCATCTGAGTACTTGACACATGATGAGACCTCACTCTATGGAGGCCATCAAATGGTAGCAATATCTGGAGAGAATTTCAGCATCTTCCATATGGTCCTCGTGAAGCCGGGCTGCTGCCCGTGCCTGAGATGGGTCACCAATGTCTATGCAGCTCTTATAGATACGTGCTTTCCTGTGTCACTATGATAAAGACTCCATTGGATCTCAGACCAAGGAGTCAACACTCCTCAAGTTGGATCTCCTTCTACCACTTCCTCTTAAATAGCAACATATGAGGATGAATGTCTAGTGAGTGTCAGTTATGTTCTAACCATTTGATACCTATTATGGTACTAATCTTTAACATAATTTTCAAGCAGGAATTATCTCTGTTTATAAATAAAGATGCTGAGGCGAGCAAGGTTAAGTAGTTCAACAGAGGTCACACAGATTATAAAATGAGGAAGGTGGTGGTGCAATCCAGCTGACTTTGAAATTCATGTTTTTTGCTACCTCTTAATCCTCTTCTCAGTTATGCTGTGAAGTGGTCTTCTAGAAAAAGTACCTTTGATGAAATCACCCCCTCATTTTATTCAGAGAGGTCTCCTGGGAGTTATAGTCTCATAGGGGAATTCCATGCCGCTGCCACTGTGACTGAATCAAGTTTATTCAAGTCCTTGAACTATAGCTGGGTGGATGGATGCCTTACTACTTTATAGTTTAAGAGGGTCAGGGGAATTTAGACACATAAGAAACATAGGTTATTTCACATTTTTAAGCAGATATGTTCCTAAGAGAAAAAGACCTCTGATCTGTGCAGACCAGCTCGTCTCTGCTTGTCTCCAGGTTAGATCCTGCATTTCATAATTTCTTTTTTCTTCTCTTTCTTATGTTTCAAAAAATATCACCCCCAAATTTGCTTTATAGTAAATCTTTTTGCATAAAAGTAAGTAAGCTTTTAAAAGTGTGTGGCTTTAGTAAATCTATAGAAAGTCTGCCTTGTTTTTAAGTAATAATGGTCATAAATTACATGATGCTAATCAATCAAGAGGGAAAAACAGAAATAAGAACTTCCAAAACTTTAAAAATGATTCTTAAGAGAAATAAATCTTCAAAGTAGTACATCTGACAAATTAACGTTATACTGTGAAGATTGGTAGATTTAAATATTAGTGTTACTACATTGTCATAACCACATTGGTAGCAATCCTGAATTCTGCAGGCCTAGGTCAAGGGAAGGTGACTATATTAAAAACAAATGTATACATTTTACATAACAGAGGCAAGGGTTATATTCAAAATAATGGACAATAGTATCACCCATACACTGACCTGTCAGAAATGCTATTGGCCATAAAAAACATCAGGATTTTGATTTAATACCTGAGGCATTTGCATGCACAAATGTAGGCATTCATGAGCATTGAAAGTGCCTACCATGTATGCGACTCTACAGGTTTTGAGGAATACAGTAATGTCCCTAACGTTAGCACGGTCACAGTCTCAGAGGGCAGATAGCAATCTGCTCCAGTCCGCTCTTGGAATGCCTTTAGAGGGGAAATGACAAGGGAGCTGGGTTCTGAGAGATTAAGAGTTTTCCTAATCAGGGCATGATGCAGGAAAGACAGTCCTTGGTAAAGGACCCCCATGGTGACCCCAGACCAGTGATAGAGCTCTGATGTCCCTGGATGATCCTGGCGGAAGCCGGAGCCATTCTTTACTGGGGCCTCAGCAATGCACTCTGGGTACATCTTCAGTTGGACAGTAACTTGGTTGTGCCTTCGCTTCTCCAGCTTCATAGAAACACAGGAGGCAGGAGACTGTAGATGCAAAACCCAGGGTCAGGGACCTTAGACTTGGAGCTCTCGCATCAGAGATTCTGATTATGCGTGTCTGGACTGGGTGCAGGACTCCTTTTTAACAAGCTTCAAAGATCTTTTGTACTTAGATTCAAGGCATGTTGAAAAAAGAGATGGCCTTGCGATGGTTTAGATTTCAGGAGGAAAGACAAGTAAGTAAATAAATAATTGTACCATAACATACATTGCCTGAGAGAGAGGGACCAGAATGTTACTGGGAATGAAGGTGCAGAACCGAACTCTTGCATGGAGTTGAGAAAGGGCTCCCGGAGAGTGTGACCAATGAGCTCTGTGTGCCAGAGGAGTGGAACAAATAGGCATTCTGAAAAAAAAATCAGAGTGCATCACAAAATAATCTAGTGTGTTCAGTGAATGTATATTTGACGTGATAAAGGAGCGGTACAAGGACTTGGGGAATAGGGGCTGCAGAAGTAGCCTGGAGCCAGAGAGGCAACCTATGCCTCGCTGTAAATTTACAGTAGCCCCTCCTCTGTCTCTGGGGCACACCTTTCATGACCCGCAGGGCATGCCTGAAAGCACAGACAATACAGAGCCCTGTGCATGCTGTGTTTCTTCCTATCCATGGGTACCCGTGAGGAAATTTAATATATAAATTAGGCACAGTAAGAGAGTAACAACAACAATAATAGAATAGAGCACTTATAACAATACCCTGTAATGAGAGTTATATGAATGTAGTCTCTCTCTCGTATTGTACTGCATCCACCTTTCACTTAGAGGAAGCACTACATAGATTCCCCTCGGCATATTTGAATCAGCAGCATCGCAACTCTAGCACATGGGTGCCATTGCCCGGGGTCCCAGGAACACAAAAGCTGTGATACTATGACAGTAGATCTGATAACTAAGAAGGATGCTAAGTGACTAACGAGCAGGAAGCATATATAGTGTGGATTCTTTAGACAGAAAGATGATTCACCTCCTGGGCAGGACACAGTGGGATGGTGCACCGTTTCATCTCACTAATCACAAAATTTAAAATGTGTGAGTTGTTTATTTCTTAAATTTTCCAGTGAATATTTGTGGACCGTGGTTGAGTGTGGAGAACAGAATCTGTGGAAAGTGAAACCATGAATTAGGGGGGACTACTGTACATTGTGTCTTCTGAAGTTTCTTTGGGGCACATAGTAGGAGCTTTAGTGATAGTACCAGATTGCCTCTCCATAGAGGTAGATAAGCTTGTTCTTGGATGCTTGTTCTGCCACTTCCCACCCGTGGGCAAATTAAACACTCTTTTTGCCTCCACACTCTTATCCATACAGTGAGGATGATGAAGGTAGTAGCTAATTCAAAGCATTTTTTTTATGATCTGATACATAAACATTTATGTAAATGCGTGGGGCATAGTATTCTTCTATGTACTAGAGATTTTAACTATAACTCCAATGTTACTGGTGGCAAAACCAAGAACATGTAACTTTAAAACATGAAAGACTGAAGCCAAGAGTCAGGGCCTGGATTCATGGTATTTTTTATTGCCACAAGCTGCCATATGTGTGTGTGTGTGTGTGTGTGTGTATATATATATATATATACACACCCTTTTTGTGTGTGCTTTTTTTTTTTTTTTTAATGAAGAGGCGTTGACCTCTCCCCAGAGCCTGGCAAGGAATCTGACTATTTTTCCTCTGGAGCAATTTCTAGTGCTATTGTGATCCATTCAGTGAATAGCATTTGGCCACTTCAGAAGCATTTTCCCACTTCCATGTAAATGGCATGATTAGATGTGAAAGGTAATCCTCAGCGCTGCCATGTTATGACATTAAAACAGTAATCCAATTGTTAGCAACCCCTCGTGAATAGCTATGCAATCCACTTGTGTTTAATACCTCAGCGTCCTCTCATGCCTTTCCTTTGCAAAACAAAAAGCGGTATTGATTTCTCTTCATAACCAACTAAAAAGTGCTTTGAGCACTTTTATTATTTCATTATCCAGCAGTAAATAAAGAAAATAACCTCGAAAAATGAGAAACGACTTGATAGGTTACTTTTATCCCTTTCCCTGCAAAACTCAAATGCAGATAAGAGTCACTTTTTGATGGATTTGAATGTCTTTATATTTGAAGACATCTTAATAACCATCATGAAAGGGCAGCGTGGTGCAGTGAAAAGCTGTGAGCGCAGAGATGCAATCCATTGTGCATTCATTTTTTTTTTGGCCTCTTCTAACAGATTTCCACACACTGGGTAGCGAGAGACACTACTGTCTCATAGTTCTAGAGACTTGAGTCCAAGATCAAGGTACCTGTGTCTGATGATGGATTCCATCCTGGGTTGCAGATGGCCCGCTCGCTACCTTCTCACTGTGTTTTTACATGGTCTGCTCTGTGCACAAGAATCCTGGTATCCACCTCTTCTTATAAGGACACTCACCCTATTGGATTGGGCCCTTGCCTAATGGCCTCCTTTAACTTTACCTCCTGAAGGCCCTGCCTTCAGACACAGCCCAGTTGGAGGTTAGGGCTTCAGCGCATGGATTGGTGGGGGGCCCAGTTCAGTGTATGGCACCCAGTTTGAAAATCAGTGCTGCCACTTGCTACATAACTTTCAGAAAGGTATTGGTTTCTCTTATTCCACCTCTGTTTTCTTGCACATAGGTAAAGGAGCCAGACTGCAGCTGTGAACATTTGTCACTAAAGTGAGTGTCCAAGGCTCTAGAAACGAGCCTCTCTCTGTCCTCTTCCCTCCAGTGAGCCAGGATTCTAGGAACCAGAGTTAGGTCTGATGTTCAAAGCTTTTGTCATTCTTGCCTCTGAGGATTCTGTGAGGGACTTCTTCATTTTTCCGTGATGACATGCATGCACAAACTTACCATTTGGGTTTCATCTTAGCATCTCGGACTTGCCTCAGACTGCTTGTTCTGACTGAATTTCTCTCGTATTCCCAATCGTCAAAGACCTGCTTCTCCAAATCCTTCTGTTTCTCCTCTGGGCCACTCTGTGTAGCACTTCTTGTCACTTGCTTTGTGACAAGGATGTATAAATGTGATGTTCTTGTGCACTGGATTTGAAGCCAATGGCAGGAAAAAAAAAAAGAGTTTACATTTACCTTTGAATCCAAATGCATACCTCAGCCTGTTGACACACGGTGTACCTCGAGTGTCCATTGGGCGGGACTCAAAGGTGATAGAAAGGACAATCTACCGCCTGGAAGCCCTTTCCTTTTCCTGTTGTAAGAGAGAGAAATCATAGCAACTATCACTAGTTCTTTCTCAAAAGCTATCCCCTTGGTCTTGGGCAATTTCTTGGACTATGCTTTTTAAGAGCATGGGAAATACTCCTGCCTGCTGTGTCTGCAATGTTCCTCTACTTGCAAACTAATGTGTAAGCCTGCCACAGTTTCATAGATGCTGGCAGAAGACACGAGGCTCCTGGACCAGAGACCAAGATCTCTGCCACTTACGACACAGCAGGTTGCATGAACTTCATGTTCGAGTCAGTTCCCCTTGTCCCCAAGCACTGTGGGAATGACGCAGAGGGGCCTATTGCACGCGGAGTGAGCTGCGTCACAACGGAGGTCACCCAAGCTTGAGAAACCCCAGCCTTGTACCGGAGCTGCTGGTAAACCTGCCCAACTTTTGCCCTCGAGGGAGACATTATCTTTATTATGCTGGTCAGGAAACAAATCTTCCCTCTGCTGCTCTGATGGCATCTTTCTTTATCTTCCAAGGCTGTTTGCTCTACAACTATCATGGAAAAGATAGTTGAAGACAATCACCAATCACTGTCACAAGATGTGTAGAAACATCATATAGAATCATCTCCTGCCTCCCAACTATTTCTCCAGATTTCCCCTTTGCTTGATTCTTCTGACGAACCTCATGTGTCCTTTCTGATGTTTTACTGGCCTCCCTTTTAGTCTGCGGAATAATGATCAATTGGAATGGACTGTGTGGCTGTTTCGTTGCTTTCTTCATCTGGAAATGTCTTCCTTCTCTCTGAGACAATCTTCTCAGCTGCACCTTGTCCTCCCATCCCCACCCCCCGCCCATGCTGCTCGGATCTAGGTTCCTGACACATTTCCCCAGGTGAGAGTTGTTCTCAGAATCTACTTTTCTAGAAGAGTAGAAATAACACAGATCAGTAAATATTTGCTTGAAACCACTGTGAAGGGAAGAAAGGTCTTTGGCCAAATCCAGGCAGTCAGATCAATTTATTAAAATAAATATGCATGGCCAAGGAAGGGGCATATAAGCAGCACCCAGGAAATATTGGAGGAATTCATGAGACATTCTACTTTTTGTACAGAATAGGTGTTGGAGTCTCATTATCTCTCTGTGGCTTAGATAAGCCTTCGCTTCTTAAACATGGAAAATACTACTATTGTTCAATTCCCCATTCAATAGTAGATTGTTGTGTCTACAAAATTAAACCGACTTGCCCCCCAAAATGCTCTTTAAATGTAAATTTAGTACTAGCTAAGCATTACCTATCAGTTAGGCATTTAATTATGTTGTCCAGAATCTGCAACTATGTCTTAGGGCAATTACCTGTATATTGCCTTAAATGTTTATGTGATGTGGCCCTGGCTGGTGTGGCTCAGTGGATTGAGTGCCTGCCTGTGAAACAAAGGGTCATGGGTTCTACTCCCAGTCAGGTCACAGGCCTGGGTTGCAGGCCAGGTCCCCAGGAGGGGCTGAGTGAGAGGCAACCACACATTAATCTCTCTTTCCCTTTCTCCCTCCTTTCAGCTCTCTAAAAATAAATAAAATCTTTAAAGAAAAATATATGTGAAGTGAAGGAGGGAGGGTCATACACCCCATTTCAGGGTGCAAATTTGAATGCTAAAAGTGACCAGGCAGAAAATGTAGCCGAATTAAGTTGGCTGGCCATGGTGGGGAGCGTGTGAAAGTTGAAAATGTAGACCTCATTGAAAGGGGCAGATCTACTCATCTCCAGCTGAGAACTGCTGTGTTGGAATATCAGCTCAATGCTGACAGGTCTTCTGACCTTTCAAGGAACTGAATATTGAGATTTTGAAGTGCAATGCAAATTTGGTTGGCAGCTAATTAAATTTCTGCACACACTGGGAATACCAGAGACTGTGTCTGTCCTAGTTACTATGCCTTCCTAACAAAGCAATCCTCGAGTTTAGTAGTTTTTCGCAATGTTTATGTTGCTCATGAAATGGTCAGTTTTACTGGCATGACTGGAAAGCAGGGGACTAGCATCATGTGAAGATGCGGTTACTCATGTCTAGTGTGTGGGCTGGGAAAGTTCAAGTTGCTGGAGGCTCTAACCATGTGGACTCCTCAAAGCATCTCTATGTATCTCTCTGTCTCCTCACATGGTCTCACAAGCCAGGCAGCTCCGAGAAGGCAGCATTCTTACACATCAGCCTAGGGCAGCAGAGCTACCAGGGCCATGTCATCTCTTATGGACTAGCCCAGTCAGTCACTCAGCATTTGCCACATTCTAATGATCAAGGTGGTTACAAAGGTCTCCTCAGTTCATGGAGAAAGAATGCAGCTCCCACCTCTCAGTAGAGGCACCTCAACATTGCACTGTAAGAAAAGCCCAGGGGATGTGATATGTATTGATAGGGACATTTTTGGAAAATGCTACCACATGTATATAGTGCCTCTGGCCCGTTGGCTACCAGCTGGTACCAAGATGTGCTCCAGAAATCTTGGTGAGCTCTAGGATTTGAGGAAGTATTGCCGATCCTCCTCTAGTGGTTTCTGAAAATCTCTTTTCCATCCTACAGCCTCGTTTTGCAGAAGAGCCTTGTTCTACCCATGTGCATTGAACAGTCTGACTCCTTCCTTGAGAAGGTCTGGGTGGCTCCATTAGTGACCTGAGAGTCTAGGGGGGTGCTGCTGGCATTGGTTGTGGAGTCTGAGCTAAAGCAGATCGGGAAGTGGTTTCAAACAGAATGGATGGGCAACTGGGACAGTCTCTCAAATATTCCCTGAAGTGAAACAGGTCAACCTGGAAAAGATAATTCTACTCCTGGCTCCCACTAGTCGAGGAAGGGTCTAGGAGAGGAATATCACGGGACAAGTTGGCCATGACAGCGGAAACATAACAGAATGCTTAATGAACCTGGCATTGAGTAGAAGGAAGCATATAGTGAAAAGGCAAAACGAGGTCACTTTGGGGATCTTTACGAGGATGCTGGGACTTCTTGTTGGGATAACACCGGAGGATGCAACACCAACCCCCACCGCAACCTTAAGCTATAAGCTGTGTGCTCGAATCAGTCTGGGTTGGCAACACGACGGGCGTTCCTGCTCATGAAAGCGGGTCACAATCAGGAGGGTTTCTCTGAGGCACCTGAAATACAAAAGCTGCAAATCAGAGTCAAATGTTAATGCAGCTAATGTGCCCACCTTTCAAAAGAACTACAGTAGGTTCCTGGTGCAATAGATGCGCCCTACAGAAATGAGATTATGATTCTGAATAACTGTGTTCTCCCTGTACATTATCTCTACATAGATATACTTAAGACATTTTTCATAAATATGTATCTGGTTCTCAAAGGCAATGCAACTAATCACTATACTTTCTTTTAAATTGAGAAAAATCAAAGCTTAGAAGAAAGAGATCATGTAAGAATCTCAGGAGGAAAATCTTTATGAAATACTCATGTAAATGGCCTTATCTTGTTGTAGTGTTATTACTTTTCAGTGGGTACGTTTGATGTTAACATTTCTATTCATGATTCATTTCTTTGTTGTGGTTTGGGATGGAAGGAGAGCTTGCTTTATTATATATTTCTCTGGCTTGACAGATATCCCCTAAACTGTATTATAAAAAAAAAAAAAAGATGTAGCAGAAATGGTTCCCTTTGAAGTTGGTTATTATTGGAAACAAAAAGTGATGCTTATTTTTATACCCAGCCTTTGTCTATGGGATGACAAACCAATTTAGAATTTTTCTTAATTGCTTCTACCTTTGTTCATAAACATTATCCATGTGGGGCAGAAAAGTAAGCAATAATCCAAGAATCAGGAATATTTGGACTTGTATCCTCTCGGTGCTGTTTATTAGTGATGTAAAATTAGAAGAGTTCTAGTTTTTAAACCTCAATTTTCTAAATCAAGTGATACTGATGGACTGGTATGGTCTTTAAAATGTGTTATTTTCTAATAGGCCATGTTACATAATATATCATGAAACCAGAAGGTGCCAGAATTTCTTGCCATCATATAAATAATTTGCCTTCCTGGACATTCTCATTTAATCCCTTATATTTAGTTTCCGAGAAAGATCAAGTATAAAAGGGAAGCATGCGAAGCCATCAGGAGTGGGAGAAAGCACCAAATGATACTACAGGGCGCCGAGGTGCGTTAAGTCTCCTCAGTTGCAAGGATAAGTCCCCAGTCCTTCCCATCTCTCCCCAGAGGTGGGCCACTTCTATCAGTTTAACTCCAGAAAAGTATCCCTTGTTTACAATAACAAGCAATATTTGGGCCAAATGCCCTCAGACTCATGACAAATGTTTTCCCAGTGAAAGTCAAGGATTAGTTAGGATCCTCTGAACAAAAGTAGTATCACTGTGGTAACCCCTGTTATTATACCTGCTTTTCCTAAAATGAAACCACCAATATGTTATCCCTGGCTGGTGTGGCTCCCGTGGTTGGAGCATCATCCTGTGCACGGAAGGGTTGTGGGTTTGATTCCTGGTTGGGAGCACACACGGTAGACAACTCTGGATGTTCTCTCTCACAGTGACGTCTCTCCCCACCATCTTTTCTCTCTAAAAAGATGCAATGAAAAAAATGTCTGTGGGTGATGATTAAAATTTTAAAAAATTTAAAATGTCAGTTCCTATTAAAAATGTGAGTTCCTATTAATAATATAAGCTCACATGATTATACACATCTAAGGTCCATGTATAAAAGGCTGTGCTGACCCCTCTCCCCACTGGCGAGGGGCTCTGGACACTGTCCAGGGGTTGAGGGGGGTGAGTTGAACTTCGATGTTCATTAGTTAATTCTTCATAGGATGAAGCTGAACAAATATGAGGCAACTTACCCACATTTTGGCTGGCGATCCAAGGAGATAGCCCAGGAAGGACTGTGGTTGCTCACTGGTGGTGGAGGCCATCTTTGTTTTTGCAGGACTCCACCCCGTGGCCAGCATTTCTGTAGCCCAGCTCACTTTTGTAACTGGTGAGGTTCAAATGGCTCACCTCTATCCCTGGGGAATACATAAGGGACATTGAGAACCTTGTACTGAATAGAGACCCACGGGTATTTTGAAGTCTGTGGAAGTGCATGTGTGTGTAAGTACTTTTGCATTGGTGCACAGGAGGTTCAGTGTATCAACAGGCATCGGTCAGAATGCCACACCCAGGATATGGACATGACTTTAATTTTGAGCATGTACATTGAAGTAGTACCGGAAAGGACCAGATGGCAACTGGAAATATGGAAGGAGCAGGGGAGTCTTAGCAGAAAGATGAGTGATGGGAGGTCACGGGGGTGGCAGTGTCTGCTCTTGAAATAACAGCAAAGAGGATCATAATGAAATCACTTAAAGGGGAAAAGCATTTTGACATATGTTAAAATGCCAACTCTCTGAGAATCAGTGGCTTTTAAGGGGGTTGACTGGGGTGGAGATATTCCAGAAGGGCTGGGCCCCGTTTTAGGATACTCAGAGAATCTCTTTAGCAATAAAAAAAAAAGAAGAGAGGCCTGAATAACTAGAGTAAATATGATTTCATTAAAGCCAAAAGGAGAAGCAAAGGGAGGAAAGGAAGAGGACTTTTCCTCCCTGCACGTTGGGCTCTTTCTCCCATCACTCCCCAAATTCGTTTCAAAAGCAAATGAATTTTTTACCTTATATGTTTCGCACATTGAAAATATCCCCATATCAGAGTTATAAAACACTTTATGCTTTTATATTAACCTATCCTGAGACATTCAGTTCTTAAATTGAACCTTTATTTGACTCAGCATAGCTGTCAATGTATTGATGTTTAGCATCCCAGAGATGCCAGGAGTCTGGAAGGTAAGGGCGTGTTTGTCCAAGAATACAGAGAGTTTAACTACACTGTGGATGTCTCAGTGGACAGTGAAGGTCAGGACATGGAGTCAACAATGGAAACAAATTATTGAGGGCTCAACATTGAAATCCACATCTTGATACAAGCAAGACCGAGCAAGGCACCAGACTCGGACGTGTCCCAAAAAGGTCATTAGAGGAAAGAATAAGTTGCTTTTTTTTTTATGTGCACAATTTATTCCTGAGGAAATTTGTATTTCCTAAGGATAACCACAGGATTCAGACATCATTTAGCTCATTCTTAATCATAGTTTTGGACAAAAGCCAAAGTTAGATGCATTAAACATGGGATTTTTTTTAAATACTGAAAGTGATCTTGGAGCTAACATGTGAAGAATCCTGTTTTAAGGAAATGGGCCTCTTCACATGGCGGGAGAGGACATGGTAGGTGCGTCACTGTGGTCCGCAGGTGTTTTGAGGAGGTGTCCGTGGAGAAAGCAATATGTCAACTTCTCTGCCTTTACGGGACAGATCATTAATGAGAAATTTCAGAAAAGAACCTTCGTGGGACAGGAGCTCACCACCTTGGAAGGTGGAGAATTAAAAACAAACCCAATTAAAGTTTGAGCAGAATTGACATCTAGGCACCGGGTTTCTCAGAGGGACCGAGAGAGTGGGCTCCGTTACCAGAAACAGGAGTCCGAGAGGCTGGTGGACGCCGGGACCGCCCGGGCCTGTCTGAAGGTGCTACATCCACAAGTAGACACGTCCACGTCCAGAAATGCCCCATGCCACCTCTTCCCTTGGACTTCCAACCCCGTTGGTCCCTTCCATTGTCCACATGCAGCCAGAAGCCTCTGATCTGGGAACTGGGAAAACCAGCCATCAAAACTCCACTGTTCCGAACCTGCAAGGCAGGGCAGGGAAAAGGCAGAGCAGGCTTCTCAGAGCGAACATGGCCCCTGTTGGCCTGACGACCCAGAAAACGCGTCTCTATTTAGTTCGGGTTGTGTCCCTGAAACTTACAGGTGACGTTTGAGCTGGGAACGGTAACAACGCGTTAGACTTGGGAAAGTGTTTCAAAAAACATTCCAGGTTGAGGAGACAGCAGGCACAGGTTCCTGGTGACAAAACAAGGCCAGATGCCTGCGAGGAGCAGACAGACATCAGGGCGACTGTAGTACAACTTATAGGGGGGGGGGGTGGGGGTGGGGGGTGTGGGGTGGGAGTGCGAGGGAGAGGCTGTAACAGACTGGGACTAGGTTGTTAGTACCCTGGTGATGTGTCCAGACCTGGTCTCAGAGCTGCAGGAGTTTGTCGAAGATAATTCAGCAAGAGACGGACACTTTCTAATTATCATTTTGAAAATATCACCCTATCTGCACAGGAAGAAAAAGGTCATAAGCCATGTTTTTGTTAGTACCTTTAATATACTTTATAATAAGTGAATTCATTTAAAATAGGATTAAGGGGATAATGTAGTTATATTTCTGACTTAAAACGTGAATGAAAAAGTATAACATTTCTATGGTTTGGAAGTGTTTTATAGCTTTTATGTATGTGTAACATATTTATTTTCTTTTTCCTCCATAGTTAATAAATTGGCCCGCCATAAACTTTTTAGTATGATATATTTTAAATCAGGTTGTATTTTTCAAATATTGTAACATTAGGTACATGAGCCCATTAATTTGAGCAGATCAGTAGGTTCTACTTGATCCCAAGATCAAATGGATCATGATATATTTTAAAAATCGCATTTGAAAATACATACAACTATTTCTTTGTCTTGTTATTGCAGAACAGATAAAAATAAAAGTTTCTTTGGATACCTATTTAGTTGTGTGTTTTTGACTCCCTGCCTTCTTTTTAGCACATTTATTTCTCTATGGCAACACACCTCGCTTTGACCATGTTAGAAGAGTGGTACATATGAAAATGCAGAATCTGTAGGTAGAGCTTTGGGTATACTTTTCAAATCAGAATTTTAAGGTTCTAGTGGCAGGGAATGTTATGCTTATGTTATAGGTGTCTGTTTAAATATTGACTGGTATGCACTCACCAAAAGAAAACAGGTATCAAGGCCTTTTTATCTTTCTACTTAAATATAAGCAAGGATTTATTGAGATTCTGTTAGGTCTTATTAGTCATTCTTGTTTGGTGCATAAGGCTAGGTTTTCTTTTGTGTCCTCACATTTGAGTATAGTTTTTTCTTTTTCTCTGTTTTTTTTTTTTTTTTGCTCACTTCATGTTCTGGGTTCTCTAATGAGGACACCGTGGTGACAGGAACTAGACTAAAGTCTCCTGTTCATGGCACGCATACACTGGAGCAGCAGTTACCAATGCAATGGCCCAGGCAAGCACGTCTGTGAATGCACAGTGGGGCGTGTGGACTGTGGCGAAAGGAAGAGAGGATGACCCTCGAACTTGGCCTGGTGCTGAGCAGCCGGTCTGTGCCGTGTCAGGGCTGGGGCTCTAATACTCCCCCTTCTGATGTTCCAAATGAAAGCAGATATGCAGCGTTTTCTGTGTTGTCACATTTAAATATTGGCCAATAGCTAATAGACAAAAGCAACAAAATACTGTGCTATAAAAACAAAATATACTTGGCTGCTGTAGGTTCGTCCTCAGTGTCTGGTCTGTGATCCTTTTTCGAGACCCCTCTGGCCTTTGTCTCAGGACTTTGCCGTGTGGTTTCCCTTCCTCAGAACATTGTTTCTGCCATCAGCAGCATCCTCCACTTCCTGTCGGTAATGTCTCTTTCTCCCGCAGGTCTCAGAGAAATTCCCTGGTCTTCCAGACCCATTATTATTGCATGCCATAATTCTTTTTTACCTTTAAGGGACTGTATATTTTTATTAATTACTGTCAGCCCTTGTGTCTAGTTCTGAAAGGTCCTCAAGACTGGGTCTGTGTCTCTCCTGATCCCCTAATGTCTTCTTCTTGGCAAGATTTCAGTAAACATGTGGGACTCGGCATTGAGGGAGCTTCTGTTACCTAAGGAGAAAACAGCCTCCCTGCCTAGAATGTTTCATCAAATTGATGATCAAGTTAAGGCAATGGTTTTTATCTGCAATGAGGTCACAGAGGGGGTCAGCTGACTGCTGTGTGATACACACACACAATGTGTTCAGTAAAATTTAAAAGCATCACTGTACGGTGAAGACAGTTCTCAGTGAAAAATTTGGTGTTTATGCAAAGCCAAGCCGATGGCAACAGAACGTCATTCAGAAGCCCAAGATCTGACTTGCTTCTGTAAGTGTCTTGCAAGTTATTTGTAACAACTTAGAATCCATCAGCCAGACATAAAGTTTGTAACATCTTAAACTTACTCAAAAGAACAAGGACTACTCTTGCATATGGACCTTGTGATCTATAGTTTTCAAACTGGGTTTCAATAGCCCTAGACAGGTAATATACCTGCATATTGCTGCATGCCAGGTGTATGAGAGTTGGAAGGGGTCCCTGAGAGATTGGCTAAGTTTTTTTTTGAAAATCAATGTTAACATAAAATATGAGAAGACCATATTTTAATATTGATTAGAAGATAAAACTATCATTCTGGCGCATAGATATTTATTAGGTTAAGTGAGAAGTACGTAAAATGTGCTTGAATGAAGGATTGCCAGAGGGAAATACATAAGCAAACAGCCCGTGTGTTTGGAAGTAGTTTGCATTACATCAGTGTAAGTGAAATAGACTAAGTCAGTAGAATTAGGCAAACATGACTCAGTCAGCAAGCTGTGTGTGTCTCGGTCAGCAAGAAATTCAGGAATATAAGGATGACAGAGAAAGATGTTACTGTTTTGATTTCTTTTGGCACCATTCGAAAGTTAGAGAAACTGAGCTGGATTTTGGCAGGAGCCTGTACTGAGAACATAACGAATGTTTAATAAGAAACAGTTTGAAGTGAATTTGAGCACTACAGGGTAAACTGCATTGTGAGCGCAGAAATTTTTCAGGTGCTACATCCGCCTGTTATGCCTCTTGTTGGCATGGATACCATGGGTACAGGAACAAAAAAACATAGTGAATGAGTCATATTTCATCTAATCTGCCTGGTGGCATTGGTGTTTGGGGGAATGCTTCGAATTGGTCAACTATGGGCTTAATTCTCTCACTGGTTTTTATAAACTTTCTGGATTAGTTAGCACATGTGATTATAGACCCTCCTGCTATCTGTCTATCTATCTACCTACCTACTATCTTTGTTATCTGTCAATAAGTATCTGTTCATACATCAAAATAGGAATATTTTTTTATACTCAAATGGTACTGAAGGGCTTACAATGCAATGCAGTATCCTTACCTTACTTCTTATCCACAGTGGATAAATCATTTAAATTCTAGTGGGTGGATTTCATATCTACAAGCATGTCTTAATTTGCATTTCTCCTAGAAGCAGATCCTGAGACAAGGAGTGAAATTCAAGTAGTTTATTTAAGAGAAAATGAGGAAGACGCACAGGGAAGGAGAGACAGCTGATAGGTTAGTCACTATAATGAGGGAGTGGAGGTTAATCTTACAGGAACAATCTAGGAAAAATATCCAACACACACCTCAGAAATCCCCACTTGCTGATGGAAGGAGATGCGTTGTTTGGACACCTTCTTCCATCAGTCAGGCAGCAGTGAGCTCTGCTCGGGGTGGTGGCTAATTTCTTTGTAGTTCCCACCTGTCCCAGCAGTGAGGCGAGCAGCCTGGGGTGGGAGCGCTGAGGCACAGACAAGCAGGTGGCAGATCTCTGGATCAGAGGACAACAGAAAAGCCCAGAGGACTTTGGGAAAGGGGCTGAGAGTGTCTGCTGTAATAATACTAAATGTCTTGATGTTCGATACTTTTCATAATCGATAGATTATTCTGCCCTAAAATAAGGACTGAACTCACGGCGTAGCCTCTATTTTCTTGCTCCCCCCAAATTCATTATAGTTGTTCCTGCGTTGCTTAGCCTGTATCTTTTAAATAACACACATCCTATTTGTCTTTAGTAGCTAGAATGTTTTGATGACTCCCTTTATAAGTTGAAAATATTAGGACCCACCTTCCGGCTCCCATAGTTCTCTGTTTTTTTTTTACTTTGTAGTGCTTGTCTTTTGTGTGTCTACTTTTATCCCTTAGTTTACTTCCCCGTATGTAACCCTACATGTTACAGGATTACTCTTCTGTAACCTATCTGAGCCCTGAACAACTTACTTACAGGTTGAGTGTGTCAGTTGAAAAATAATCAGTGCTATCAATAAACATATGCAATCTTATTCCAAATGCCAGCCAATGTGGGTTGGTTGGGAATCTCTACAGTGTTCCATTTTGTTCTGGCTTGATAACTCTTTTTTTTTTTTTTAATTTTTAAATTGAATCTATGGTGGCGACACTGGTCACCCAGGTGTACAGCTGGTGACCCAGGTGACCAGAGCTGTACCAGTCAAGTGTACGGCTCTGTAACACATCATCTGCACACTCTACCGTGCACTCACCACCCACGTTAAAAGTGTCTTTTTGTCACTACTTACTCCCCCTTTGCCTGCTCCTACCTGTCCCCTCCCACTTCTCCCTCTGGTAATGACCACGTGGCCTGATGACTCCTTATGCCCACCCTACCAGCTTCATCCTAGAAGTTTCTTTTATTATTTTTTGTTTTGAACTATTATTTTTAGATCTCTTCTATTCTTTTCCTCTTCTTTTTTTTTTTTTACCAGAATATATTCCCAAATTACTTTTTAAGGAATGGTGTTATTAGTGAAAGTGTCTGAGTGTACAAGGCCTCATATATATGAAGGTGCATTTTTCTTAACTTGCATGTTTGTTAGTTTAAATAAGTATGTGATTGTAAATTGAGCATTGTTTAATCCTTAAAATATTTAACACCCTTTTCTGTTCTGTTCTAACATTCTAGTTTATTTGTAAGTGACGTAGTACTGTTCCAGTTCACACTGACCTCTATCTCCAGGCAATTTAGAATATTTACTTTATCCCCTGTGATCCTGTGATTATGGGATGGTGTCTAGGTATGAGCCATTTCAATTACTAGACAGCCTTTTAATTTTTATGACTGGTGTTCTTTAACTCTGGGGAATCCCTTCTATCTTTCTTTTCTTAATTATCAAATCCTATTTTTTTCATGTTCTTTTCCTTTGGAATAAATGTTTGTAAGACATTGTATATCCTGAATTCTTTCTCTGTTTCCCGTTCTCAAAAGTTTTGTCTTCATGATGAAGTTAGAAGATTTTATTGGTTTTGTCTTTCAAATGTAATGAATTTATTTTTATCTTAGTTCTACTTTTAAAATTTATTTTTTGTTTTATTACTTTTTGTAACATTTTCTTATTGCTTTATGGATGCATTGTATTAAAGACTCTTTCATAGATAATACAGGACCCAAAATAGGAAGAAGAAACATTTTGAGATTACAACAAAGATTATTTTTTATAGGTTTTAACTTTAAAAAATATTTTTAGTGTTTCTTTAAATATCTCCAGGCGAGCCCTGGAGGTCTTTTTCATGTTTATAATAAGAACATAGTACATATTATTTGCAACAGGCTAGTCAGCAACAAGATATTAGGTTAAGGACACAAGCAGCTATGCAATATGCCTTAGAAAACATACCACCTTACTGTTTTTTAATTTTGAGTAGTAAGCCATTAAAAACTATTTTTATCATTATTTTATTAGTATTTCAGATAAGATAAATATGTGTCTTCAATCTACTTTTAGATCTATCAGTCTTACATATTAATAAGATGACTTGACCTTCAATTGTCCAGCAGGGCGGGACATCTTTGACTTCACCCTACATATTTGCTGGGATGTGCGTCTCACCCCTCCCTGGGAGGGTTACTTCTAACAGAAATAAATATCCATAATACTCTGGGGGGAATGTGGGCTGGGAGTTGAGAACTATGGCTTCAACCCCCTTGTAAAAGATCTACTCACTTTACAATCTTGGATTTCTCACTTTTCTGAGATCTGGTTTCTTAATTTGACAAATGAAAACAGTAATGTATCCCTACCTCATAGGGGTTTTCTCTAAGTATCAAATGTAACATCATATATGTCATTATTTGGAGCACTTAATATTGTATACTCTATCAGAAATTTAAAGATAAATAAGATATAGTCATTATGAGAAAACTTGTTATAGAAAACAATATTAGAATAAAGAACAATAAATGGTGTTCCAAAGTAATATTATTTCAAGAAATCATCACTGGTAGAAATTGTATAATTTGCAAGCTACTTAAGGCAGAACAACTTTTTCATTTTTAAAAACATTTTTTCTTTTGGGCCAATTTCTCGTTTGACAAAGAAGTAGATAAATATAACATTTTAAAAAGTAAAAAAGTTGTGATCAAAATTAAACACCGAGGAAGTGATAGAACTGACATTTAAAAACAATTCTGACTAAATCCCTCATTCTTGCTTCTTCACCGTAGATTTACAAGAGCGTATAAAATTCCAGCAGAAATTTGCAAGATTGACAGCATGTGTTATAGAATACCAGGAAAAATGGGCTTTCAAGAGCAAATACGTGCCCTAGAATCAAATGAAATTAGTAGTAACAAAAAAATAGCAGTTGATTAGTGAGCCTTTTAAAAATAATGTCAAATAGAGATGTCAGGTGAATTTCTTCAATGGTGATCACGCCTTTTCTGTGATGTGAATATTCAGACTACAAGAAAAATAGTGAGACTAGCAAGAGCTAAAAGCAGAAAGCTGCTGTCCCTCAAGTCCTTGAATGTGAATTCTATTGTTAGAGATTAGAAAGGATCATGCGCATGGATATCAAAGTGGGAATAATTTAACAAGACAGGTGTATTCTCGGGAAGATTCACTTCTGTATTCTCGGGAAGATTCACTTCTGTATTCTCCAGCAGCTATATGTGAAAAATCATCATGAACAAGCTCCAGAAAATAAGAATCACAGAAATCCAGGCTTAGAAAATCAGGAGCATTTACCCACATAACAAAAGTCATTCCGACCTGTGCCCACAGCCTGGACAAGTTTATATTAGCATAGAAAATATGGAGAAATGGTAGTTTAAATGAATACAAATAATCCTGGAGAAGTTTAAAAGTCAGGTGTTTAGTTGGATGTGGTCTCCCTGTTTGGCTAATGCACTGAAAGTTGGCTGATACGAAAACGATGATTTAGACCACTGGATGTTAATTGCTAGTGGGAGATCATTCCTTATTTTGTAGTTTAATAGCAATGATCCCTCAAATAACTGGCACATTGTGGAATAGTATGTGATACACGAAGTTTCTAATTACTAGAGAGTTAATACATTTTTGCACTCAAATAACCCTGGGAAGAGAAAAAGGGATCAGGTGTTTGGGAGTTGTATTCTCTAACCTAGAGTGGCACAGTGTGACCTTCTCCTTTGTAAAGTTCTTTGTATGGTTTGAGGTTGACAATGAAGTCATGTGTTCTGTACAGCAAAGAGGATATGACTGACTTAAAGAATCTGCATTTTAACCTTGACTCTGTTCTTTACTTAGATAATTATTTTGTTTCAATCACATCTGCTCCTTTGTTGATATAATGAGGGGATTTAACTACATGTCTCCTAAGGTTCTTTTAAGCTATAGCATTCTAGTACTTCCTCTATGAATCTAAATGGCAGTAGTATTTGTTGTGGATTCTTCCAGCAAGAACATTCAATACATCATGACTGCTCATAACCATAGCTTGTATATTTGCCCTCATATTCACTCTGGAGCTGGCCATACTACTGCTTTTGGCCAATGGGACATCAGCAAACACATTGCAAGCAGAAGCTTCAAAGCTATTTGTGCAATGTACCTTGCCTCCTTGGAACGCTGAGTTGGAGCTGCTACATAAGAAATCCAGTCCCACTTACTGGAGGAAAAGAGACTTATGTGGAAAGAACTGAGCTGCCCTAGCTGATTGCCATGCCTCTCAGCCAGACATAGGACTGAGCTCATCTTGGACCTTCCAGCCTTGTGAGTCTAGGTATTGGACATGAGCAACCCCAGGAAAAACCAGCAGAGGGTCCCATGCCGACTGAGGATGTCATGAGAAATCATTCATCCTTGTTGTCTTAAATCATTGTTTTAGGGCAGTTTGTTATAGGGCAATAAATACCTGAAATACCATTTGAAAAGGGCTTCACATACATAGAGTACTGAGCTCTTTCTACATTTAGATAATGAGACATTTTTTACTTGGTTACTAGAATAGAGCACTAAAAGAAAAGAGATCTCTATTTTGCTCATAACTATGTTGCCAGCACTTAATAAAATGCCAACACTGTACTAGTTTTGTATTGTTGAGTAACAAATTACCCCAAATCTTGGTGGTTTAATACAGAGCCACAGGAATTCCTTACATTAGGAATTCTGGTATAGCTTATCTGCTCCTTTGTTTTAGAATCCCACAAAATTGCAACCAAAGGATTTAGGAGGGTTGTAACTTTGCCTGAAGGATTGGTTAGGAAAAGATTTAGACCCAGACTTACTCATAGGGTTACTGGGAAGATTCAGTTCCTTGCAGACTGTTGGCTGTGTGGCCAAAAGTTCTTTATCGGTCATCATGGCACCTTGCTTCATCAGAGCCAGAAAAGAAAGACAGGGTGTCACCAATGTGGAAGTCTCTGTATTGAGTAACCTAATCATGGAAGAAAAGTCTCATTATTCTTGCTGTCTTGTGTTTATTGATCCCAAGGTATACCCTTACTCAAGGGCAAGGAATAACATGAGGATGGAGATCCAAAAAGGCAGAGACCATTGGGGTAGTGTGTATCTTAGAAGGTACAAGTCCCCATGCTGAACACATTTTTAAAGATGTGTAAGTGAATAACTAAGCATGATCAACAAATATAAATCAGGCACGGTGCGACCCGCTGGAGATCCCTCGGTAGTAATAACACAGTCCCTGCATTTTAGAGTATAAAGAGAGGGATAAAAGGAGTAAAAATTAATGCCCTAAAAAGTGCTAACCTTTAGTTCTTATGGAATGCATGAAGTACAGCTGGAATTCAAATAGCATATAATCAATGTTGTTGGGGAAATCAGGATGAAATTTCTTACAAGAAGGAAAGTTAAACTAGGATTTTCTGGATAACTCATTTTCCATTTCTTCAATCGAACATAGTGGAAGGAGGTGCATCTCACACAGAGAAATCATGTTGTGTGTGCGTGTCTGTGGAGCAGAGAGTGAGGGACCCACCCTTGAACTGGCAGGATGTTCTCTCCCCGTGATTTTTCTCAAACAAAATGTGCTCCGTTATAAAGTTTGCCGAAGAGACTTCTGGCCCCCAGCCTTTAGGTGACTCGGTGAGGGTCTCTCAGGGAAGACAGATAGCCCAGTAGACAGGAAGATAGAATACAGGTGCAAAGAGGAACCCAGGTATAATTGACTGCACCATGGCCCTGTCTGCGGAATTGTTCATGTTAATTGCACATTAGAGAAAATGGACTAAGTTAGTAGTTTTGAGCAAAGCTGTTCTAAAGCCAATCTTTTCAGATGGGAAGAGGTGTGACCCTGGGCATTTCTGAGGATGCCGCGTGGAGGAAAATTTAATGATCTGTTAACTCTCACATCTGTTGACAGTAGCTCGTGACTGTTACTGAACAGAGCAAAATGAGAGAAAAGTGCATTTTTTTTTGAAAAATGAGGGGCTTACTGAAGGGCTTATTGAAATTAGGCACAGAAGTGAAATGCAAAAAAACTATGGGAGTGTCATCTGGGAGGAGGGCAGGACTCTCTTACTATGTTTTCTGTTGGATACGTGAGATTGGCGAAGGTGGATTTGGAATATGGAAGAGCATGATTCAGCCTCCTGACAACTCAGAATCACAAATTCAAATCCTGGCTCTGTTGGCAATTAGTGGTGGGTCTTTGGGTAATTCTTAAACTATGAGTTTAACAATTCTGTGGACAATTAAGATGCCACTACTCACTGATTCGTGCTGAGAAGTCAATGTAAAAACGCTTTGCCCTAATAGGCATTTGTATTTTTCTTTTTTGGTTCATGCCCCAATGTTTAGGGAAATATAGACTGCTTTCTATCTTAGTGTCTGCCTACTATATATAAGGTGATGGACATTTTTGGCAATTAGGATAAGAGTTCGAAAAAAAAGTCTAAGTATGGTTTGGTAATGTAGAAATACATTTGTTAGAAAGCTCCAAGAAAACCTTGGGAGAGCAATTACGGAGAAGAGTGGCCAGTTCTATCATTGGAATTGTAATGTGTGGACTTTAAGTGAAAGTGAACTGCATGGATTCTGAGAGCGAAACACGTGGTTTCCCATTTGCAGTCTGAGTTGCTATGCGAGACCAGATGTTTGAACGCGCCCGATTGGTTGGCCACCCTGTATTCAGATTCACTGAGCAGCTCCGCGTATTTCTCTGTCCCTCTCTAGTTTTGGAAGGAAAGCCCTGGTTGGAGGATGCAGAGAAAGTCATACACCTATTGGTCAGCTAAGGAAAGTGCACAGTCACACACAGCTCCCCTGGGCTGTTTAGGTAGAGGCAGAAACCACAGACAAGCAATTCTCCATGCCAGCGATGCTATGGTCCTTTCTATTGATAATTATCTCTTACATATCTGAATAAGTGTAGGTTCCTGAAGGTGTAAAAAAAATGCCCTGGAGGTATAGCTAGCAAAAAAATTAACACTCCACTGCATATCCTAATTAGAATTTAATTAGGGAATTTAAAAAAATGCCAAGCACATGTTTTTAGCAAGTGCATAATTACTGACTTATTGCTTGTAGGTTTTCTACATATTTTTCATTGTAAACATCCAATTATAATTGTCATTTAGGTCAGGCTTTAAGAATTCAAAGTCTTATTCAAAATAATGAGAATGTGTTTCCTTAAGCATAATGTCCTCTAGAAGAGTTTTTACATCTTTTAATTTACTGTGTAGTCTACAGAATTTTCTCTCTTAGCGTAGAATCTGGGTGGTGGTTTCCTTATCAGGTGATATATTACCTCTTCAACAATGCTCCACGTGTTCTATTTACAGCGAGTGGGTAAGAAAAACAAAAAGTGACAACGACATCTGTGTTCTTGTTCCTGAGAGATCTGTAACAAACCGCGATGGTAAAATTCCAGTCTCCTTTTCGTGGTGAATGCGTTCCTAGTGTGTATGCCTCCAATGAGGACCAGACTTTTGGGATGATTGACAGCATATCTGTCTTGACTTGCTCCTGATGATATTCAAATTAAAGTCACAGTTGGAAAAGGAAGCTGTGTGCGCCATGTGAGTTTCAGTGAAGGTATGGAAACTGTTCCCAGTTTGATTGGTGACCACTGTCACCAGTTATTAAACACCACAGCTGATGGAGGGTAATGTGTGATGTTGATTTCTTAATCACACCGCCAATACGGAAATAATAGGTTGCTACGGCAATAACCATTACCCTCTTTCTGATGGTATTTCAGGGCCTTTTATGGCTCCTTCTAATGACAGTTGAACTGTTTGGTCTAATGAGTGAGAAGACTCCAACATCTTTATTCAAAAGTCACTAATGATAATTGCCACCTGTCACCTCACTCTCTAGAGCCCAGAACGTATGTCCACTGAATCCCATTACCATCACTGCGTGTCCACATCCCAATTTTACTAGACTCAATTAGCCCTAATTTACATAGGATCCAAAGATGGGCGTAGTGTTTTCTCTCTAATTCATGTTTTCTGTTACATCTGAATATCACTCAGCTCTAGAAACATATGCAAAGCGTTTAATGAAAAAGTCATAAAAATGATTTAGTGACAGAGTTAATTCCAGGAAGTCAGGAGAAAATTCATCACTGCCTTCATTTTTCCATTGTGAAGCAATGGGTAAGAGCCGGGCATGCGGAGTGTAATAGACCTGGAGTTGAAGTTCTTGTTCCCTCTCTGAATAGCTATTGTTTCTCCAGGCTAATCAGCCTCTCTGAGGTTCGGCGTCTGTCTCTAAAATGGGAATGACAATAGTGAGTCCCTGAGTGTATGTGGTAAATGTCAGAAGGAAGCTATTGTCATAGTATCTTCATCACTGTTATTATCATCATTATTCTGACCTCACAGGCTTCTCCTTTCTACCCACAACTCGGCGCCTCACTTAGTTTCCAGGATAAGTACGTGACTGGGATTTTCTCCATGTGGAACCAATAAATCCAGTCATGAGTGCGGCACAGAATTTTTGAGTCATTGTTGAAGGGATCTTTCTGTGAGTAGCTACTGTACTGTTATTCTCTGGACTCAATTAGAAGAGCTAGAAAATGATAAAAAAACACAGGAATGAAAGGAATAAAAGAAGGAAACAGCTAATAAGCAAAATGCACACTTGATGGAAGACATTGGTGCTCTCATTTTCACAACCAAAGCGTATGAAGGAGAAAGCAGGACTTCTATTCCATAGCTAAATAAACTCAATGTATAAAGGGGATGTAAGTGTAATTTCAAAGAGCTTATAAATAGTGGAAATGGTGTGGTTCATTCCATGTCTTGGTCTAAAGACGTATAAGCTGGATGACCTTTTGAAGAATTTATGAAGAGCAATCTGTTTAAGGCCTGCACTTAGGGAATGAAGCCAAAGAATGTATCGAGGGAAGCAACAATGACATATGCAGCATAAATTTTGCAGGAAATCAGGGGCCGAAATCTTTCTTTGTACATGCTTACATTGAAAAATACAGCAATGGGAAAATGGCATACAAGAAGCACAAATGTAATCATTTGACCACATTTGATATTGATCAGATTCAAATGGAAAACATTTGCCAATTTTTCTCATCTATGTAATAGACAAACTAAAAGATGGCTATTTTCGGCCAGCAGTGAGTCAGAGCTCTATGGAGGCGGCGGCGAGTACCGGGTGGTGGCTGCAGCAGCGACTCCTCTGAGCTGAGAGTTTCCAGCCGTTCCCGACTCCTTCCTCCCCCTTCCCTCCCCCTTTTTTGTTTTCCATTCCCCTTCCCCTCCTTTCCCCGTCCCCGACGACCGGATCCCGAAGAGGCAGCTGCATTGGCAGCTGCTGAGTTCCCGGTGAAGGTTTTTCATTTCTCCCATCCCCGTCCCTCCCCACCCCATCCATTAATATTATTCTTTTGAAGACTCTTCATTGTCAAGCCGCCAAAGTGGAGAGTGCGATTGCAGAAGGGGGTGCTTCTCGTTTCAGTGCTTCTTCGGGCGGAGGAGGAAGTAGGGGTGCACCTCAGCACTATCCCAAGACTGCTGGCAACAGCGAGTTCCTGGGGAAAACCCCAGGGCAAAACGCTCAGAAATGGATTCCTGCACGAAGCACTAGACGAGATGACAACTCCGCAGCAAACAACTCCGCAAATGAAAAAGAACGACATGATGCAATCTTCAGGAAAGTAAGAGGCATACTAAATAAGCTTACTCCTGAAAAGTTTGACAAGCTATGCCTTGAGCTCCTCAATGTGGGTGTAGAGTCTAAACTCATCCTTAAAGGGGTCATACTGCTGATTGTGGACAAAGCCCTAGAAGAGCCAAAGTATAGCTCATTGTATGCTCAGCTATGTCTGCGATTGGCAGAAGATGCACCAAACTTTGATGGCCCAGCAGCAGAGGGTCAGCCAGGACAGAAGCAAAGCACAACATTCAGACGCCTCCTAATTTCCAAATTACAAGATGAATTTGAAAACCGAACCAGAAATGTTGATGTCTATGATAAACGTGAAAACCCCCTCCTCCCTGAGGAGGAGGAACAGAGAGCCATTGCTAAGATCAAGATGTTGGGGAACATCAAATTCATTGGAGAACTTGGAAAGCTTGATCTTATTCATGAATCTATCCTTCATAAGTGCATCAAAACACTTTTGGAAAAGAAGAAGAGAGTCCAACTCAAAGATATGGGAGAAGATTTGGAATGCCTCTGTCAGATAATGAGGACAGTGGGACCTAGATTAGACCATGAACGAGCCAAGTCCTTAATGGATCAGTACTTTGCCCGAATGTGCTCCTTGATGTTAAGTAAGGAATTGCCAGCAAGGATTCGTTTCCTGCTGCAGGATACAGTAGAGTTGCGAGAACACCACTGGGTTCCTCGCAAGGCTTTTCTTGACAATGGACCAAAGACGATCAATCAAATCCGTCAAGATGCAGTAAAAGATCTAGGAGTGTTTATTCCAGCTCCTATGGCTCAAGGGATGAGGAGTGACTTCTTTCTGGAGGGACCTTTCATGCCACCCAGGATGAAAATGGATAGGGACCCACTTGGAGGACTTGCTGATATGTTTGGACAAATGCCAGGTAGTGGAATTGGGACTGGTCCAGGAGTTATCCAGGATAGATTTTCACCCACCATGGGGCGTCATCGTTCAAATCAACTCTTCAATGGCCATGGGGGACACATCATGCCTCCCACACAGTCACAGTTTGGAGAGATGGGAGGCAAGTTTATGAAAAGCCAGGGGCTAAGCCAGCTCTACCATAACCAGAGTCAGGGACTCTTATCCCAGCTGCAAGGACAGTCGAAGGATATGCCACCTCGGTTTTCTAAGAAAGGACAGCTTAATGCAGATGAGATTAGTCTGAGGCCTGCTCAGTCGTTCCTAATGAATAAAAATCAAGTGCCAAAGCTTCAGCCCCAGATAACTATGATTCCTCCTAGTGCGCAGCCACCGCGCACTCAGACACCTCCTCTGGGACAGACACCTCAGCTTGGTCTCAAAACTAATCCACCACTTATTCAGGAAAAGCCTGCCAAGACCAGTAAAAAGCCGCCACCCTCAAAGGAAGAACTACTTAAACTAACTGAAACTGTTGTGACTGAATATCTGAACAGTGGAAATGCAAATGAAGCTGTCAGTGGTGTAAGAGAAATGCGGGCTCCTAAACACTTTCTTCCTGAGATGTTAAGCAAAGTAATCATCCTGTCACTAGACAGAAGTGATGAAGATAAAGAAAAAGCCAGTTCTTTGATCAGTTTACTCAAACAGGAAGGAATAGCTACAAGTGACAACTTCATGCAGGCTTTTTTGAATGTATTGGACCAGTGCCCCAAACTGGAGGTTGACATCCCCTTGGTGAAATCATATTTAGCACAGTTCGCAGCTCGTGCCATCATTTCAGAGCTGGTGAGCATTTCCGAACTAGCGCAACCACTGGAAAGTGGCACCCATTTTCCTCTCTTCTTACTTTGTCTTCAGCAACTAGCTAAGTTACAAGATCGAGAATGGTTAACAGAACTTTTCCAACAAAGCAAGGTCAATATGCAGAAAATGCTCCCAGAAATTGATCAAAATAAGGATCGCATGTTGGAGATTTTGGAAGGAAAGGGACTTAGTTTCTTATTTCCACTCCTCAAATTGGAGAAGGAACTATTGAAGCAAATAAAGTTGGATCCATCCCCTCAGACCATATATAAGTGGATTAAAGACAACATCTCTCCCAAACTTCATGTAGATAAAGGATTTGTGAACATCTTAATGACTAGCTTCCTACAGTATATTTCTAGTGAAGTAAACCCACCCAGTGATGAAACAGATTCTTCCTCTGCTCCTTCCAAAGAACAGTTAGAGCAGGAAAAACAACTGCTTCTTTCTTTCAAGCCAGTAATGCAGAAATTCCTTCACGATCATGTTGATCTACAAGTAAGTGCCCTGTATGCTCTTCAGGTGCACTGTTACAACAGCAACTTCCCAAAAGGCATGTTACTCCGCTTTTTTGTTCACTTCTATGACATGGAAATTATTGAAGAAGAAGCTTTCTTGGCTTGGAAGGAAGACATAACCCAAGAGTTTCCCGGGAAAGGCAAGGCTTTGTTCCAGGTGAATCAGTGGCTAACCTGGCTAGAAACTGCTGAGGAAGAAGAATCAGAGGAAGAAGCTGACTAAAGAACCAGCCAAAGCCTTAAATTGTGCAAAACATACTGTTGATATGGTGTAACTGCATTTGACCTAACCACTGCGAAAATTCATTCCGCCGTAATGTTTTCACAATATTTAAAGCAGAAGCACGTCAGTTAGGATTTCCTTCTGCATAAGGTTTTTTGTAGTGTAATGTCTTAATCATAGTCTACCATCAAATATTTTAGGAGTATCTTTAATGTTTAGATAGTATATTAGCAGCATGCAATACTTACATCATAAGTTCTCAAGCAGAAGGCAGTCTATTGCAAGGATCTTCTTTGCTGCCAGTTATCATAGGCTGTTTTAAGTTAGAAAACTGAATAGCAACACTGAATACTGTAGAAATGCACTTTGCTCAGTAATACTTGAGTTGTTGCAATATTTGATTATCCATTTGGTTGTTACAGAAAAATTCTTAACTGTAATTGATGGTTGTTGCCGTAATAGTATATTGCCTGTATTTCTACCTCTAGTAATGGGCTTTATGTGCTAGATTTTAATATCCTTGAGCCTGGGCAAGTGCACACGTCTTTTTAAAAGAAACATGGTTTACTTGCACAAAACTGATCAGTTTTGAGAGATCGTTTAATGCCCTTGAAGTGGTTTTTGTGGGTGTGAAACAAATGGTGAGAATTTGAATTGGTCCCTCTTATTATAGTATTGAAATTAAGTCTACTTAATTTATCAAGTCATGTTCATGCCCTGATTTTATATACTTGTATCTATCAATAAACATTGTGATACTTGAAAAAAAAAAAGATGGCTATTTTCAGAAATGGAATAGGAAAACATAATTTTATGATGGGAGCTGTATCATGCTAGAGAGATTATCATGAAAAAAATTATAAAAGGGAGACGATTTAATTTTCATGGTGAAGGGTTATGTCAAAGGAACTCATATCCATGCCCAGTGCTCTGAAGTTAAAAACAGACACGTTTTTAAATCGCCTTGATAATTAAGATGATCTTTACTGTAACAGTTAATTCTCTCTCATCGAAAATATTACAACTTGGCTAGGAAACAACGATATGATTTCCATCTCTATTCTGAGAGTAATTCAATAATTATGTTGTTGAATATCACTTTATAATTATAGATAATTACAACATGGCCATAATACTATACCTCCTCCAGTTGAGAGATGGAGTCTCTTTCTTCAACCCTTAATAGGACCAGCCTTGTGATGTCCCGTTGTGTGAAAATTCCCAGCCCAACCCTCAAGAGACCCCACAGCTTCCATGGGGGGTGACGGAGGGCTGCTCTTGGGATCCTTGGACTGCCATGTCGACAAGGCAAGGCAAGCCTGGTAGGGGACAAGAGGCCAAATGGAGGAAAGTCCCAGTCGTGCCAGCCCTCCAGTTCCAGTCCTCAGGCAACCCACCAAGTGACCGCAATTGTAAACGCCTACCTAGCCAAGCTGAATCCGGCCCAAACCTAAAGACCTGCCCAGCTGATTGTAGCCAAGATGGAGACTCAAAGAATCAGGCCCAAACCTAAAGACCTGCCCAGCTGATTGTAGCCAAGATGGAGACTCAGAGAATCATGAGCTAAATAACTGGCTGTTTTTTTTAACTTGCTAAGTTTTTGGGTGGTTTGTTATTGCAGCAAACCTAACCAATTAAAATTATGCCAAGCCATTCAAATGTCCTAGTTTTTGAAAGTGCTTTCAAAACTGCAATAACATTTTAATAGTTGTGTATATGTGTGTGTGTGTGTGTGTGCTTTCAGATTTTCTACTCAGGTGATCATGTCATCCATTACAAAGACAGACAGTTTTATTTCTTTCCACTAAGGATACCTTTTATTTCCATTTTCCTGTTATTGCTTTAGCCAGAACTTCCAGTATAATGTTGAAAAAGAGTGATGAAGAGAAAGCTTCAAGTTACTCACTCCTAAGTATGATGTTAGCTGCAGCATTTTTGTAGGTATTTATTACTAAATTTGAAGTAGCTCCCTTCTGTCTATAGATTTCTCAGAGCTTTTATCATGAATGAATTTTAGCATACCATAAAATTCTTGCCACAAAAAAATAAAATAAAATTTTGCGATATACAGGAATGTTGATTGATTATTGAAACAAAGCTGCTAAAGTGATTTATACTAATAACTCAATAAATCAGAGAATGGTAGGCACTGTAAGAGTGGCTTAGACAAATTGCTTATGATTCTGAAGAAAGAGTAATTACTTTCTATTAGAATAATAGGGCAGCTTTCAGATAGGAAAGGGTAACATTTGGTTTGTGTTTTGAAAGATCTATAGATCTTTAGAGGAAGGTAAGCTAGCTGTTGAGAAAAAATGTCATAAAGAACAAGGCACAAACAGAGAAGGTAGTTGCAAGGGTAGGTCATAGAAGGCCCCCAAAACTTATTTAACCCATGGATTAGATGTACATTCTCCTACATGTGCTTTTGTTGTAAGGTATAGTGCTCTGTTTGATACTGTAAAATATAATATAGCTTATTAACAATGTTTCATTATGTTAATGAAAGCAATCTTAATTTCTTTGGGGACACATTTTCACCCTATTATGGGAGGTCTTTCATTTTTAAAGCCCTTCCTTCCTTCCTTCCTTCCTTCCTTCCTTCCTTCCTTCCTTCCTTCCTTCCTTCCTTCCTTCCTTCCTCTCTCTCTCTCTTTCTTTTTTTCATGTGAGATATAGATACACATATAATCTTTCTAGCTATTGAGATCTCTCATTTTTTGAGGTGGGTATTAATATGAGCGAAAAAGTTTGATTTCAAAATTAAGATTTGTAAAGTCATGGTGAAGCTGATAAGTGGGACTGCCTTTGAGTAAATAGACTTCAGGATATTCTCTGAGTACAAAGGGTTCTATTTGTCTATTGCTAAAGTGTAGCTTTCCTTTTCTTTGTTCCTATTGGTATATTTTCAGTTCTTTCTGTCCTGCTTCTAAAGGAAGAGTGGTTATTTTCCTATACCCAGAGAATGAGCTGATCAAGCTGATGCAGAAGTACAACCCTTCTTATATCTGTAGCTGCAAGTTAAATCACCAGTTCCCAGGTATATATGCAGTCCTGACAGATGAAAGCAAGCAAAGAGATGGGGTCATCAAAGCAGAAGAAAACCTTATCTCCAAGGGATCTTGTTTCAAAGTTGGGGAGATTTTTCTGTTAAGAAAAATGTCTCCAAGATTGATTCTTCTAACACTCTCATTTTTATTAGACAATTAGAAATGGAAGGACCACTGGACATTACGTGGTGAACCATTTCTCATATGTAATAAGATAAGTGAACTATTCAAAAGGATGACATGTGTCATCCCAATTCAGAAACTGTGTTGGTAGAGATGGGAGTATGATTCACAGCAGCATCATTTTTCAGGGTTGAGGTGGTTCATGGCCGGTGAGAGGAAGGCACTTTCCCCACAGATACCAGACCAAGGGAAAATTGGGGAATTCTAAGCCTAAAGGCTTCAGAATTAAAATCATGAATATAACTTTGGTGCCACATATTTTAGGGATAACTGAATGCAATTTCTAAAGCTTTATAAATGTATATAGTATGTGCATCAAAATTTAACCATTACAAGTGTAGAGTTTGATGTGTTCTGTGCAGTAACAGTAGCCACAGTCACTAACAAAATCAGAATGTAGAAGGCTTCCAGTGTCCCCTAAGATGGCCTCATGTCACTCTTCAACTGACCCTCGGTTTAAGTCAGCCAAGTATTTTCTTCCATGTTTTCCTTTCATCTTTGCAGAACTTTCATATAAATAGAATCATACAGTACATAGCCTTTTGTATCTTTTACTTATCATAGTTTTAAGATTTAGCCATATTATTGCATTGACTAAGAGTTTGTACATCTTTATTACTGAGTGGTGTTCCATTGTGTACATGTACCACATTTTACTTATCCATCCTCTAGTTGATGAGTATTAGCTTGTTTACATTTTCTGGCTATTATGGATAATGCTGCTGTAAACATTTACATACAAGTCTTTGCGTGGACATGATTTTATTTCTCTACAGTAGATACCATATTTTTTGGACCATAAGCGCATGTACCTAGGTTCTAGAGGAGGAATATAGGAAAAAAAATTTTGAAGCAAAAATGTGGTAAAATATTTAATAACATAAATAACACAGTAGTTCACCAATGTAAATGTACACAGAAGTCAACAGCAGCATTAACAACCATTATTCCTCCCAGATTTTTGGGGGGAAGTGCATCTTATAGTCCATAAAATATGGCACTTAGGCTGGTAATTACTGACTTCCATGGTAGGAATGGGAAAGAATGAAAAACTAATTTCCTAAGTTGATGTTATCATATTGAATGCCTCCAAGCATTATCATGAAGGCACTAGTTCTGTGTTCTCACTTCAGTATTGTGAGTCTTTCTAATTGTATTTATTCAACTTGGTTTACGTCAATATTATATTTTTTATTTAAGTTGCATTCCCTCATAAGAAAAAGTGTTGAACATCTTTTTCTGTGCTTGTCAGCTTTATTCATTTGGGAAATGTCTGCTCAAATCTTTTATTCACCTTTGTTTTTCAAATTGTGTTACTTTCTTATTATTGAGTTATAAGAGTTCTTTATATAGTTATATTTAAGTCCTCTGTCAGATATATATGATATATGATAGATGGTATAATATATGATCCAGTCTATGTCTCACCTTTACATTTTTTCTTTGTGTCTTTACATTAACAAAAGTCTTAATTTTGATGAAGTTGAATCTTTCTCTTAATAAAGGAGAATTTCCCCAATCTGGCAAAGGAAATAGACTTCTAAGAAATCCAGGAAGCTCAGAGAGTCCCAAAGAAGTTGAAGCCAAGAAGAAACACACCAAGGCACATTATAATTACATTAGCCAAGATTAAAATGAAGGAGAGAATCCTAGAAGCAGCAAGAGATAAGGGGACAGTCACCTACAAAGGAGTTCCCATCAGACTGTCAGCAGATTTCTCAAAAGAGACCTTACAGGCAAGAAGGGGCTGGAAAGAGGTATTCCAAGTCATGAAATCCAAAGACCTATAACCAAGATTGCTCTATCCAGCAAAACTTTCATTTAGAATGGAAGGGCAGATGAAGTGCTTCTCAGATAAGATCAAATTCAAGGAGTTCATTATCACCAAGCCCTTATTATATGAAATGTTAAAGGGACTTATCTAAGAAAAAGAAGTTAAAAAAACATGAACAGTGAAAGGACAACAAACTCACAGTTATTAACAACCACACCTAAAACAAAAGCAAACTAAAAGGACAGCTAGATCAGGAGTGGAAACATAGAAATGAAGATCATATGGAGGGTTAGCCACAGAGGAGTGGGAGGAGGAGAAGGGGGAGAAGGTACAGAGAGTAAGTAGCATAGACTGTAGATAGAAAATAGAAGGGGGTGGCAAGAATAGTATGGGAAATATAGAGTCTAAAGAACTTGAGACACATGGTCATAAACTAAAGGGGGGGTAATGGTGGGGACAAGGAGGTAGGGTGGAGGAGAATGAAGTGGGGGAAGAGAACAACTGTAATGGCATAATCAAGAAAAAATAAATTAAAAAGATTTATACTTTTTGTTTCCAATTTAAGCAATGCTACATAACTCAATATTACAAGTATTTTCTACTATGTGCTTTTTAAAGAAATTTTTTGTCTTTTGCCTTTGCTTTTAGATCTATTTCCATTTTACATTCATTTTTGTATATAACTTGAGGAATGGGTCAAGATTATCTCTATATGGATATCCAGTTATTTCAACATCATTTATTAAAAAAGCTATCTTTCATCCATTATTCTTCTGACATTTATGTGGGAGACTACTTTTGGACTTAAAATTCTGTTCCATTAATCCATCTGCTCTCATGGTGCCAACATGAAAATGTTCCCATTACTGTAGCTTTATAGTAAGTCCTCGAATCAGAAAAGGTAGTCCTTTGTGGCTGTTCTCTTTATTTACATTGTTTTGACTATTTCAGGTCCTTTGAACTTTCCTATCAGTTTTAGAATAATATTCTCCATTTCTTTTTAAAATCCTGTTGGTGTGATGATTCTGATTGTTTGGACTGTATAATTTCAAAGGCGAAGTTGGCCTTTTACTACTCAAGTCTCTCATTCCATGACCATGGCACATCTCTCCATTAATTTTAATCTTCTTTAATTTTTCTAATTTTATATTTGTGGTTTCCAGTATGAAAATTTGGCATGCTTTTGTTAACTTTACTACAAAATATTCTACTTACTTTTATTGATTCGTGAATGTGCTTTTATTGATTAATTGTGATTATGTGGTTTTTAACCTGAACTGTGACTTTGGCTTGATTGCTAATTAATTTTTGAACATTGATATTGTGTTCTGTGGATATTTGGGTATGTAAATGTGATATGCGTATTTATACACACTCTTTTCTTCAGATGATTCCAATTAATCCACCCAATTAGTGGTCACTGATAGAAACCCATCCAGGGGTGTCAAAGTCGTTTTCACTGGGGGCTACATCAGCCTCCTGGTTGCCTTCAAAGGGCTGAATGTAATTTTAGGACTGTATAAATGTAACTACTCTTTAACTGTTAAGACAGAGCTTGGTTCTGCCGAGTAGAAACAAGGTTCTGGGCCGAATGAAAGAAGGTGAAGGGCTGGATTTGGCCTTGTGTTTGCCACCTGTGCCTTTGGCAAAGAATCGACTGAACACAAGCTTTATGCTATTTGAGAGAGAAACATTAAAACATGAAGTATTATTAAAACTATAAAGAACACATTACAGAAGAGAGACACATACCTTTTCTTAGTGTTTGTTAAATACATAAATCACTTATAAATTTGTAAAAGATTTTATTGTTCTTAGAGTGTAAGGGAGGGAGAAAGAGGGTTACACACACCCCAACTGGGGACCAGGCCTACATTCCAGGCATATGCCCTGACCAGAACCAAACCAGTGACCTTTCAATGCCCTACCAACTGAGCTACACCTGTTAGGGCAAAACACTAGTAATTCTCATTTTTTTGGGGGGGCAGTAAGAACATGAGTTCTAAAATTTTAGCACATTTCAATTATATAATACAATATTATCAGCGGTAGTCACCCTGGCATACATTAGATGAATCAAACTTATTCATCTTTTTTAATAACAAAATATTCATTTTGCCAAAGTATCATAAAGTCAACATGCAATACTAGATCTGGAATATATTCATAGGCCAGTGGAAAATAAAATATGAGATAAAGGTATGAGGCCTATCTCAGATAACTATGAAATATCTGTAAGTTAGTTTTGAGTGAAAAAGTAGCAACATATAAGTAACATGGTAGTACTGTTATAAGACTTCAAAAACTGTGCAATTGAAAAACTAATATATATGGATGTAGATGGTATAAACCTCTACAAAGCTTTGTGTCACTGAGGAGAATATGGATATACTTTATCACTGAATGCTAGGTGGAGAGATTACGCAATAGAATTGACTGGGATGAAGTAAATAAAAATAGGAACTTAAAATGGGTAAGTTAAAAATGCATATTTATATAATGTAAGTTTGCTTTTCTATATAAATTAAACATTTGTAGTAATAGTCTCTACTTATATAGTGTTTGTTATTTTCTGGGAGCACAATTCCAAATTTCAATCAGATTTTACCCAAGTATCACCAGACATTCTGTTTCTATCCCCATGTAGGGCATTTGGAAATGAAGGTTAAAACACGTAATTCACTTGTCCAAGTTCATGCAGCTGGAGAGTTGGTAGAGCTGAGTCACCAGCCAGACTCTGGTTGGTTGCCTTTCCCGATGCTGCCTCAGTCTTTCTTTTCTTGTTCAGTTTTACTGAGGATTAATTGACAAAAACTTATAATGTGTTTACAGTGTGCAAGGTGATAATTCAATGCCTAAACGCTGTGACTAGATTCCCCTCATCGAGTTAACAAACACTGGCATCACCTCACATATTTATTTTTTTTGTGTGAGATAACATTTAAGTTTTACTCTCTTAGTGAACTGCAGTTGCAGAATGCAGTGTTATCAGCTGTAATCACTGTGACATTCATTAGATCCTCAGAAATCATTTGTCTTGTATCTGGAAGTTTGTACCCTCTACTAACCTCTTCCTATTTCCCCCACACCATTCCCCCTGCAAACACATGTTTACTCCACTTGTATGAGTTTGGCTTTTAAAATTTAGATTGTAAATATGTGATACTATGCTATATTTATCTTTCTTTCTTGACTTCATTTAATGGGATGCCCTTCATATTCATCCACGTTTTCTCAAATGGCAGAATTTTCTTCCTTTTAAGGCTGAATACTTTTCCATTATGTGTACCTATATCTATCTCCTAGTTTATTGATCTGTTCTGTGGATGAGCACTGTGCTTGTTGCTGTGCCTTGGCTATTACGAATAATGTTCCAATGAACTTGGCAGTACAGGTATGTCCTCAAGACAACAGTTTTGTGTCCTGTGGTTACATACCTGGTAGTGTGATTGCTGTGTCACGTGACAGTTCTATTTTCAATTTCTGGAATCTATGGGTTGATTTTTATAGTGACTTACAAGTTTGTGTTCTCGCCAACAGTGTATAAGGGTTCCCTTTTCTCCACCGCCTGCCAGCATTTACTGTTTTTCTTTTTGACGATAGATATTCTAATAAAGTGAGATGATAGTTCATTGTGGTTTTGATTTTCATTTCCCTGAACATTAGTAATGTTGAACATGTTTCATATTATTATGGCTAGTTGTATCTCCTCTTCAGAAGAATTGCCTGTTCAAGTCCTTGCCCATTTTGAAGTTAGTTTATTTATGTATTTATGTATTTATTTACTTACTTACTACTGGTGATCTGAATGAGTGCCTTGTATACTGATATGCAAAAGTTTATATTTAAAGAGATTTTGTTGAGCAAAGGAGATAATGAATTATTACTGGTTAGAAATAAGAGCTAGTATGGTAGTTAATATAGTTTCCTCCAAAAAACAGAAATATAAAAAAAAAACTATCACCTCAAGAAAGGACACTAAGAAAAAAATTAAGTATAATTTTAGAGATATTAAGATGGAATCATTGATTTGGAAGTAGAGGGGAGAGAGATATTAAGAATGATTTTTAGGATTCTCATTTTAATGACAAATTATATTGCAATATCAAAATATACAGAAAATGTGCAGGAAGAAGAACAACTTTGGAAACTGTGTTGGAGAGGTGGGTGGAAGATGGACCATGAACTTGGTGTTGGTCTTGTCAAACTTGAGCTGCCAGGGGACACCTATTGGATGATACCCACTGCACAGGTGGAAGGAAGTGCCTGAAGCAGCTGATAGATTCAGGAGTCAGTTTCCAGGTCATCAGTATGGAGAAAGCAGTTAAAAATAGAGGCAGAGATACATGCTGAACAAATACCAAGATCAAAAACCTCGAAAATGATGTTAAAAGTTAGACCTGGGGAAAAATGCAATGGAGACGGAGAACATCAAATCTACACGTTTTGCAGGAGAACAGAGTGAAACTTTTATCGCAAAAACAGATGAAGAGTTTAAAAGTGAGTAATAATGAGTCTAGTTAATATGGTAGACTAAGCTGACCTCAGATATTTTTCTAAAAGGAGTCCATGGTTATACTAGATAAAATGCAGTTTTAAATTGCTCATTCAAGCTTTCAAGCAAGAAAACAAGTGTCTAGTGGTGTAGAAGCCAGAAGAAACTAAAATTAAGATGTAAGGAAATTTGAAGGAAACAGGAAATATTAGTGAAGGTCTCCATTAAACACACTCTTCTACGCTGTCTGATTCTAACCTTTGTTTGCTTTTGAGCCATTTGAAAATCCTATAAATTGTAGAAAATGGATATCAATACATAATAATTCTGGTCTGTGGATATGTAGGGATATTCTTTCAGTGGAGGTTAAATTGACTCCCCTCCCCTTATGGAAAAAGATAGTTTTGCATTTCTATGTAAATCAATGCCAGTTTTTTTTTATTCTACATGTGCTTTCTTCTTCAATTGCTCCTTTGAACCTATTGTAACATCCATGAGTCAGGTTTATTTATTAAGTAATGAGTGAAATAAAATATTGAATGCATTTATTCTTTATCAGTATGAGTCATAATTTTACCCATTAGGAAATATATTATCTTTTAACAGAGATGAAAGATAATTCAATCTGAACAGTCAAATTGTTATGGAGAGACATACTCTTTTGGGCCTGGTGTACTGATTTTTGTTCAAAGATAGGAGAGCAGATCACAGGCCTGTGTATGACAGGAACAGAAGCCTCTGAAGTCTTCCCTACCCACACAAAGAAAATCTGAAGAACTCACACATTGGTCGTACTATGGAAAGAAATGAGATCGTAACTGGTTCTGTGAATGGAAAAAATAGACCGATGTTTAGAAAGAAGACTCCACACTTTGCTCTATGAGGTTTTTTGAATTCTACATCTCTATGAACTATGTGGTGATGGGAATCTCAGGTTGACAATAAACAAAATTAATTCAAAACGTGAAAGCCATGCGGTGACAAAGGTGGAACCACTCTGTAGGAATGTGTCCGTGACCCAGATGAATGGATTCCTGGGGAAGGATTCCCTCTGAAACTCAATATCTGAAATGCATTAGCCACCGCAGCAATCCATGGAAATTCACACCCTATAAGAAGGGAGGAAGCAACAACCCCAGAGATTTTCTTTCTTTGAATATTTCAAAAAAAATTGTTTAAAGAGAAGCAGAATTCTGGAGGGAAGAACAAATTTCTGTGAAGAATAAAATGGATTTTTGATGTATGAAGTTTCAGAAATGAAAAATAATGACTGCAAAGAGTCAATAGCAACATTCAACATTAGATTAAAGAAAAATACAGAGAATGAAGTGTCTGCTGGACGTGGACGTGAAGATATCACTCACAAGAATGAAAGAGATTGAAAATGTGGAAACATAAAAGAGAAATTTGGAAATGGAAAAGAGAATGAAATAATTGAAGGGGGGCAGGATTTGCCACCCAAAACATGCCTCTCTGGCCTAAGGAATTTGGGGCCGATTAGTTTTAAGAAATAACAGACACAGGAGTAGCTCTGAGAGCTGAGAATCAGTTATGCTTTTGTGAGGGACGGTTTCTTTCCTTGGAAAAATCTCCATTTGCAAGGTGTCTTCCTCTCTCGAACAGGAAGAGGAGATTGACTAAATCTGAGACACTCTTACCAATGGGAAGGGCCGTGATTTAAATCTGCATAAGGACCTTTCTCTTGTTTACTGTGCTTTTCTGGTCACCTCCAGTAACTGGCTCCCTGCCCACAACATCTTCCAAAGTCTTCATTTGTCTTTAGCCAGGGCTGATATTTAAGGGCCAAGTTCAGGGAGTTATTCAGTGTTCTTGGGTATCTCCCATGTATAGAGGAGGTATATGTGTAATGAAACTTTGGTTTGTTTTTCTCCTGTTAATCTGTCTGTTATTACAAGGGGGAGGATCTCAGCTAAGAATCTAGAAGAGTGGAGAGAAGTTTATTTTTCTTCTCCTACATAATCTTAAATTTTCTTGCAGGACTTCATATATAGTGAAAAGATAATACAGGAGAGGCATAACAGAAAAAAAAAGATAAGATGGTTATGCAGAGTAAAGAAACAGACCAGATTTCATGCAACATAAATAAAAATAAGCCCATATATAGACACTGCCTGGTACCCACAGAGAAGCCTCAAAGTCAAAGAGCTAAGTCTTAAACTTTCCAGACCATTGTCTCCTATCCTTAAGATAAGGGCTTACAGATACCATCCAAGGTATCTGTTAGATTATAAATATAAATATAATATAGAATTCAGGGTGAGATTTATAAAGCTTACCTTACTTTCTTTCCATAAATTATAAACTGAAGCAATGCTTAGTACTTTTGCTTCCCAAAGGGCCTTGAGAGTTAATAGCTGATAATTGAGAGAATTTGAGCCAAAATCATGTGGCCTCTGAATAGTAATATTAATACATGGAGAGTTGAAAGGGAAAATAATTATGAAGACAGGAAGGGAGGGGAGAGAGATTGATTTAAAATGGCAGATTAAATAATAATTAGAAGCCGATGGCGGTTATAGCTATAGTGAAGATTGAATCTTAATGCTTTTCATTTGCAACTAAAATGAAGTTCATTGCATTGGCCAGGAGACAGTAACACATTCCTGTCCAGAAGAATTAGTCCTGAGGGTGTTCACGTAAGGGTTAGTAAGGGTTACTGAATAATGTGATCACTGATGCCCTAGATTTTAACGTTTGCCGAACATGCAGACCCTCCTTTTATATTCTCTTGTCACCCAGAATACACTGTCAAACCAAAATTTTGAGTGACAATTCATGGGACGGCAGGTAGAGACAGAACGGAAATAGTAGATGAATTCAGTTACAGCGTTCTCGGGTGATCTTTTTTTAAACTCTTTATTTTATTTTAATTAAATGTATTGGGGTTATATTGGTTAACGAAATGACATAGGATTCAGGGGTACAATTCTCTGACACGTCATATGTATATTTTTATTGCGTGTTTGCCACTCCAAGCCATGACTCCTTTCATCACTGTTTACAGCTGCCTCCCCAATTTACCCTCTTCCTCCTCCCTTCACCCCGATTTCCCGCTGGTAATCACCATACTGTTATCTGTCTCTGAGGGTTTTTTTAATCCCTTCACCTTTTTCACCAGCCCTTTACCCCCTCCCTCTGGTTATCTTTTTAATTTAAATAAAGAGATAAAATTAGATGATCTTGTGTTGTGGGTTATATTAAAAAGATAATAATGTTGCCTAAGATGGATAATTCTCTACTTGGAAATATTTGTGTGACATGGGGGGAAAATCTTAAAAATCATCATTTTCTTTAAAAAAAAAGCATATACTTGTCTTTCTATTTAAAAAATACTTCTATCAAACCACTTTTGGAATTATGTGTTTCTTGTCCACAAACATTTCTTGTGTTTGTGATACTGTATATCACAGGTGCTGTGTGCATGTTCTGAGTATGAGATTGGAGAGCTTGATTTCAAAGCTTTTTAATTTTCTGCAGATTTATATGACGTTGTTTCCCATCTCACTGAATAGTGTCAGAAACAAAGTAAAAGGAAACCAGGTTATTTTCTTAATACCTGAAAGAAATATCTGGGCTCCAGGATTTGGGAGAGATTTGGAGATAATTACCAGGTTGCTTGAGTGGAGGAACCACTTTTTCACGCTAAATGTGCTCTATTAAAAACTCCACATTCTCTGCCTGACAAGTGAGGCAAGTGGTTGGATGGGAAGAGAAACACTGTGCTAATTTAATGATCATGAGTACTCCGTACCCAATGGCAAAATGATCACATGTCGATTTTTAAATTAACTTATTTTAAAATCAGAAGGCAGGATGGTAGCTTGAGAGAAAGATTCGGGCTCAGAAAAACCTGAACTTGAATCCTGGCATCACCGGACACACTTTTTCAAGTTATTTTTAATCCAAAGATGAAGAGAAAGCATCTTGTAGTGATAAAAAATGAGGAGTTAAGTGAAATAAAAAAAATTAAAAGATCTTCTCCCACTTTGTGGGCCCAGGGTTACTATATTTTGGAATAACTGGTTTCGGTATCATTTGTATTTATGTTTCCATCTATATTCAGTGCATATCTTCAGATCAGCCCACTTTGTCATTCCTTTCGAGGAATATCTTTGTGTTACGAGGAATGTCCTTCCTTTCCTTCCTTTGTCATTCGAACAGTTCCTCTTCCTTTCCTCCTTGGTGTAACTGGAACTTTTTAAACTTTCCTTTCCACTCACTGAAGTACGACAATGTCCTTCTCAATTACCAGTCTTACTTTGTATTCCTTCCAACTCCTCCAGTTTCATCATCTCAGCATTGAATTATCTTCTCTAAATTTATACAGATACAGTCAAGTGCTCCTCATTTTTTGTAACTCTTCACCATTGCCTAATCTGCACTGCTCACCTTGTGGTGGCAGATTCTTCTCATTCTAGCTCCTAACACCTTTCTCGCAGCTTTAGGAAAATCACCAGCCCTTTTAAAAAAAATCCTAAGCAACTTATCACCCCTGTGCATGCCTACCCTACTCTCCTTTTCCAACTGTAAACTTCTGTCTAAAGCTAGGTTTCATTGTAACATTCTCTTTGAATCATTTTCAGGTATTCATAGTCACACATGACTCAGGATGGCCTGTGTACTCTCATAGCATGTGCATGTGATTTATTATCACACTTAGCACATGTGTGTCCTCTCCTCTATTGTAGTAAAATCACTAGATATTAGGCAGTGTAGCTATTCACATTTCTGTCCCAGCATTTGGAATATTGTACGCAATCATTAAATGTCTGCTGTGCAGAGTGTGAAGTGACAGCCACATAAGACGTTGTATACTGATACTGGTAATTTTGGGGAAACAAGTATTTGTATAGGTGTGTGTAAGTGAAGAGTTAAACATGTGGGCAATTGGTTCTGTTCCTGGTGTTAGGGTACAAGAGTGGTTGGACTGGTATGATTGAGAGTTATCCTGGCCCCGAAGGTCTGGCGTGGAGGGATATTGCCACTTAAGGAGGCATTTTTCATAAAGTGCAACTGTCTGAAGCAAACTCTATTGGGCAATCAGCCCGCTTCTTTGCGGATGACCTCAGAGTCCCATCATCTTTTCAGCTCACCTGAAAGCTCTGAGTTTAAAACTGAAGGACTACATTGCCAAAGGTCAGGAAATCGTCAGAATTAGCTTCTAAAATCTGAATCTCAGCTGTCTAGAAAAAAAATGGAATAAAGACTCCTCTTAATTAGGTGGCAGAATTTTCACTCCACAGAGGTCCAGGGCATTAATTAAAGCTATGACTAAAGGTTTGTCTATCAGCTTTGAACTTTCAACAGCTTGGCCAGGTTTGACTTGGTGAGAATTGAAACTTTCCGAAGGGCCTTTTTATTCTCCATAATTCCACACTTCGGTCCTACCGGATATGTAACACAAAGATATTACATTCTTTTGAACTTTGCATGGCATTTTATACCAATCTCACATGTACAAATAGCTTAATAGGCTTTGCAAGTTTGTAATTAGATAACCACCACCTTTTCTGACAAGTCTCCCTCATCGGATTGGTTATTTTGATGTCCTCAGTTTCCACGATCCTATAGCGTTTGGTATTCATACTGTCTTCTCTATGCTGAATGTCTTATTTTTTTCCATAAAGTCAGTTTTCCACAGCTCAAAACTGGTTGCTAAGATGTTAACCAATGAAGATTTAGTTAAACATAAAGAGTACAGGGTTATATCCTGATTTCATATTGATTGAAGTCAAATTCTTTCCCATTTGGTAGAAATTGGAGCCAGGGCTGGCCAGAGGCAAAATTGTGAAATAGGTTAATCTGCTTTTAGCTGTATCCAGCTTTCTCTAAGAGTCTAGGGAGGAGGGTGGATCTTTAAAATTTTATATATATATAATTATATATGTATATAATATATATAAATATGTACATACATTTAGTCTCACCTGAGGACATGTTTTCATTGTTGTTTAGAGAGCGAGGGAGGGATAGACAGAAATATCAATGAGACAGAGAAGCATCAATTTGTTGCCTTTTGGACATTCCCCGTCTGGGGATCACAGGCATCTGGACAGGGGACCAAATATGCAACCTGGGTATGTGCTCTGACAAGGAATCAAAGCCACAGCCCTTCAGCTATTGGATGACACTCCAACCAACTGAGCCACACTGGTCTGTGTGTATATGTATATGTATATGTATATGTATATGTATTCATGTATATGTATTCACTATATATACACACACATATGTGTGTATTTATATATATATATATAATATAAGGGTTCCACATTGAGAAATTTTTATATATAAAAGTATTAGGGAAGCAAAAAGTGTCATGCTGCACATTATGCCTTGATTGATTGTCGCCTCTGTGCTGAGGTGTTACCAATGCAGGAGAGTCCAAATCTATAGGAAATGGTCAGTGCCCAGGAAGAGACCACAATCTAGGGAACCAGATGTGCTCAGAAGGTTGTAAATGGCCTCAGGATGCACTAGGCTCTGGACAGAAGACTGTGGGTACATAGAACACTAATACCTGTCTATGCCAATATCAGGAAGTTGGAGAGCAGTTCTGAAGAAATCTTTGAAGTCAGCAGGAAAAGCAGAGATAATGGATAGAATCATCTTTAGAGAGAATAATGGCATTAAATCCTGAAAATCACCAGCGTTGTACAAAGCACAGTTAGTCTGCCATACGGCAGGAGGGGTACTCACGACAGTTCAGTTTAGGGCCAGATTATCAATGATGAACGTCTTAGGTCACGTGTAATTAGGATCCACTTTCCAGGCAACCGGGAGTTAAAAGCTTTATGCAGGCGGGTGACATCTGGGACTCTATTTGATTGGCGTTAACCCGGGAGAGAGATGATATGAGAATCTACTCCTGAGGCTGGGGAGGGGATATGAAGATGAAGCGAGACTTTTAAGAGTTAATTCTGAAGTTGAATTGTGTGGCCTTGATAGAGTGTGTGTGTCTGTGGGGAGGGCGATGCAGAAACAAAAAAGCTTTAAAACCTAGTTTGAGTTCCCCTAGAAGCCAACTACTCCAATACAAAAATCAGGTGCAAGTAGTATATTTGGGAAGTAACTCCAGGAAACACTGAAGGGGTAGTGGGAAATGACAAAAGGATGCAAAGGCAATCGGAAGAGGGTTCATTCTCAAGCAAGCTAACACGGTGTGTGACTGATGCTTAATCTTATGGGGAATGCTGGGACCCAGTATTAAACACGTAACTCAGAGATAGCGTAACGGACGGCTCTGAATTTTTGTCTGTTAGCTCTCACAAATAAACCCCCTTCCCCACCTGACCCACACTATGCATAAATAGTACCCGATCAGGCTGGAAGCAGAATCCACAGGGGACGAATGACGCTGTCCAAGGGTGATGAACCTTTTCCCAACACCAAGATGAAGCCTGAAGATGAATGAAAGTTAGAAACAGCAGCGAATGACTAGGGAGAGAAGGGAGCAGAGCCGAGCAAGGTTGCAGGTTGGAGGTCAGGACAGAACAGTTTAGAGACATCAGCATGCTCTGATACCTCCTGTCCCGTCTGGTCCTCTGTGGTCCTGGAGTACCCCTGGAGCCATCTGGGAGTCATTTCAACCAAGATCTTTCTGCCACTTTGTCTTTGCTCTCACCCTTGATTTTACCAGACAAGCAAATGTTCCTAAGATAGCAGAGTGGTTTAAAAACATGGACTTTGAGCCAGGAAAACATGAAGTCAAATCTTTACTCCAAATCTCTTATTGTTTTTTGATTGTTCGAGGGTAGGTTTTCATCTTTTTGCTCCTTTCCCGTTTTTTTTTTTCAACTGACAAATGGGGCAATATGTACCTCTTACGTTTTTTTCCTTTGTTTATTTGTTTTGGTTGAGAGAAAATGAAAGAGAACTTTCGAGACCTTAGGAAAAAAACATTGCAAAGATGGTTTTGTTTGCTTATGATAAAAATGCTGTGTCTCTTTATGAGAGAGAGAGAGAGAGTCTGAGCACACTGCTCAGTCTAATAGAATGAACACCAACAAGCTATAATATTAGGCAGCAAGATCAGACAGCTATTACTCCCTATTTATAATGCCAGCCTTATTACCAATTATCACAAAATGCTTTGTGCAAGATAGCAGAACTAACTTCTCTGTTAAATCCAGACATGCAAGCAAGGAGTCTAATTTTAACTGAGCATTAGTGTGGGAGAATGGCGAGAAAAACAAGGTAACAGTACGTGCTTCTACAGAACTATTTCCCCTTTTCTGGGACTTAGTTGTCCAACTTCGTGTGTGTGTATGGGATATATGTGGGATGCATATAATATATAGTATATAAATCCATTTAACGTTTTACCTTCAAAGGAAGTGGTTAGAAGGAGAGTCAGCTCTCCTTTAGTGTTCACTGAGTCCCTGTTTTTTTGACCCTTGGTAGTCACTACTTAATCTTCACTACAACATGGGAAATACTAGTTAGATGGCTGTCTTGCTGCATCAGCTCCTGATTATCTTGCTTCACTGGACCAGCCTGGCTGGTAAATGGGATACTCACCCATCTCTTTAGATCACTCTTCATAGCACAAGGCTTCAGTCGGATCTTATGGGAAAGGCAGAGAGGTGGTAACTCAGCTAAGGTTAATATGGCTTGTAAAGGACACTGACTAGAGTTCATACTACTCAAATCTTTCTTATTCTCATTCTTTGCACTTCATTTATACAGTAACAAATATTTATTGGGCCTTAAGGCCCAATATGTTGGTTATAGGCTGTGAGGATATGAATATATTAGTGAAAAGATAGACAAAAAAATACATTTTCATGCAGTTTACATTCTGGTGAAGGGAGATAGGAAATTAAAATAAGGACAAATACAGTATTCCTGATGGTTAAAAATGTTATGGGCAAATCTGGAACAGAGAAGGAAAACAGAACCATTATGGTCACAGTAAGAAGAAAATATGGAATTAACAGGTTGAAGAACGTGAAGCAATGGAAGGACCCTAAGATCATCTGGTACCCAACATGCTGCGTAGACAGCACATTCTGGCCATCAATGCACAGATCCCAGTATGTAACTGTGCGAGCTTAGATCAGCTGCATCTTCTCCTGGTTGTCAGTTTTCCATCTAGCAAATCAAAGTGTGTCCCAAAGGATCTCCAATGCCACCTCAGGTCATGACTCCCTTTAACCTCTGTCCTTCAGTCTGGATACTTCTCTCTCTCTCCCTTGCATATCTGTTTCTTAGTTTTACTATTTTTCTAGGATTTATTCACTTTTGCTAACTTCCCTAAAACAGAAGTTCTGTCTACTCATGCGCAAACATGGACCTATAATGAGTTCGCTTATTTGAGCCACACATTCAAATTGTGATATAAACCTAGCAAAAACAAATGGTAAGCATTTTGAACATTGTTTTATAAGAATGATGCCTGATTACCTTCCTGATGTTCCAACTGGCCTTATTTCTTTTACAATAGATCCTGAAAATATGCTAATTTCCATGGCAGATACATTGTGTGTTTCTGAAAAAAAAAAAAAAAAAGTAGCAGTGTGTTCAGCTGAGATGGGAAGAAATATTTTGATAGATACCAGCTTTCTCAACCAAATCAGAGACATAACTAATTTTACCCATCAGCCATGCATAAGTTCCTTGCTATTTCTAACACATTCCCAAAATTAAACTGGAAGTATTTCTGACATACACTCCTTCCCCAAATCATGGATTGAGATTTACTCAGTTAAAATTATGAAGTTAGAAGACTTTTTCAACTACTTGGGTTAACATTGTACAGAGCATTTTTATAGCTACTACATATGAGTGCCTACTATGTGCTATGACTACCATAAGCATTTCTTGTACCTTTTTTATGTCATTATTTACAAACCATAAGAGTGTGTATATCTCAAATTGAGAGATGAAAAAGTTTAAACGCAGTGTTAAAGCATTTACCTGTATTGCTTAAGACTACTTAATTTACATATAGTCATATTGGGATTTGTAGAAAAAAATATTTGACCTATAAAAGGACCAACCCATCAGTTTACTGCACCCATTCTTTTAAGAAATGACTGATTATAGAGTTATTTTAATTAAACACTGAATATTGTTTTGTGATTGAACTTGGGAACTGAGAATGACAAGAAGACTCAGGGAAGGATGGAACGATGGAACTGAGAAATTAGGGAACTATGGAATTTCAGCCGTAATCCTTCTGATCATGTCTAATCATGTCTGTTAGTAGAAAACACTTGTGAACTGGGTAATACACGGGACTGGGTCAGAGTTAATTTTGGTATGTCCACCTCTCAACCATTCCCCACACTGTATTCTGAAACAGGTTGTTAACTAAGAGAGTAGTAGATGTTCTACACAACAGTACTAATACTGATAATAAAATAAGGACACGTTCAGGGCTCAAATGAGAGAATTTCTGTGCCTTATGTCTCTGACTCTGCTTTTTTGATTCATGATACAGATTAATGATGTCAATAAATCTTTCAGTGAAGAAGCATAAAGCCTATTCCATGGGGGCTAGGAGTTTTGACATTTCCATTGCGATCCCCCTTTGGGGCGAGGCCTTTGTGTGGCCTTAGGAAAGTCCCGTGTCCTAGCTGGTCTTGCCTGACAGTATTCATGTGAAATAAGCTATGGAATGAGCTTTCACACAGTCTTCCCACTTTTATAATTTGTTTACTTTAATGCTTATTTAGAAAGAACAGGCTTTTCTTTTTTTTTTTAAGAATGTTGTTTGCTATTTAAGAGTTAGCGTAATAAAATTGCTTTAAAGTTCAAACCTTAACCTCATGATGTTTCGATATTTTAGGTATAATTACTAACAAATTGCCATTTACATCATCTACAATTATGTATTTTGTCATTTACAATGACTAAATCTTATGAAAAAATATTGTTCACCATTGTTTCCACTATATGTTTGAGCAATTTGAGTTCAAACAAATCAAATTAAATCTTTTATTGCATTACTAAATTCCAAGAAATTAATTTCTCCTTATTCATTGGGCCTGTACTGTTCTCTCATTGATGAAATGTGCTTCTAAAACATGAAATGTACCATTTTAGGTTTTCCAGTGGTTTGCAACATCAGATACCGATTTCTAGAACTTCTGTGCTTCTGCCTCCCACATACTTTGGATTGTGGAGATTAGTAAAAATTTAAGCAATGGAAAATTATATTTAAAACCTACATGATATTTTAAGAAAATTTCCCTCCGTTCCCTTCAGAAAAAGCTGCCCTTAAAAATGAAAACATAGCAAATTCTCTGTTTGGGGTAGATAATGAGGTCACCTCATCATACTTGGTGTGCATCTTTGCTCATAGACAATTCACCCATCTTTTCTTGAATATCTTCAGCGTCTGAAACCTCCAGAAGCTACCTTCTCTCTGCTGAACAGCTCCACTGGACGTCTCCTTGGGTTGAGCAAAAATATCTTCGTAATGGCATATTTTCCATTAATTTTAGTTCTCTAAAACATCTCAGAGCATGCTGCAGTTTTACACATTCTGGAGAAAATACATGTTTCTGAAAAACTAAATGTTTCATTTAGTTGAGGAGTAGCACATTCTTATACTTGCATAATAAAAACGGCCTCGCCTGTTCCCACATTGATGCTTCCCAATTATCAGTGGCTGAAGCTAAGCTCCGCCCACTCCCTGAACTTGGCGCAGATTCCACTTCTCCTTCCTGAATTGGCAGAAATGTCCCGCTTCCTGACATGTTCCTTAACTTGCTTACGAAAGTGTTCTTCTTTTTCATTCCTTTTCTGGAACACAGAAAACAATCTTGTTTGCTCTCAAATAACTTAATGGTCTTTGTGACAAAAATGAGTGCCCCTTAATTGTTCAGGTAAGTAAAACTGAAGATTGCCAAATATCACCAAGGAAGTCGGGTTAAAATCTGACTCTTCTTCTTTAAATCATCACACGGTACCATTTCTACCAGCTGGGCTCACAGTTCTTGCAATTTGTGGTTCAGTCTGGGAAACTAACAACAAAAGCAATGTAACTCATTTATGGATAGTTTAGCTTAGATACAAAAACTTGCTGTACCTTTAGACTGGGGGAAGACTTTTTTAAAAAACTGTTTCTGAGATGGACCTGGTGCAATTAATATCATTTATTAATGATAGTTAATATTAATGTCAGAAAATACTGCTGCTTCATTTTATATAGTGGCCAATGCTCTGCACTGATTGGCTGAAGTTATAGCTCACATTTAAAGTGTGTAGCCCAGTATGTTACAATTAAGATATGTAGATGTAGTAATTATTCAAGAATTTTTTTAAAACGGGAAACTCAAAGTGCAAATTTACCGTCTGTATATCATAAAGGGACTTTTTCTTCATTTCCAGGGAAGAGAAAGCTAACTGCCTTTTAATACGTTCTTGAGACCTCTTCTACTATGGTAATAGAACACTCCCTGCTTTCCAAGTCACACTGCTTTGAAAGGGTGCCGAGAACACCTTTCTGCAGGTCAATTCAATCAACCCCAGTACTTGGTCTTCTCCGGGGCTGTACCCCCAGTTCTCAGCACGTGTCTTGTATTCTAGCACTTGCTACCCAAAATGAATAGATGAATAAATGAGTGCACACTTGTCTCATCCTTACAGGGATATGCACTTAATTAATTTCTACTTTTTTTCTCAGGACAGACAGTCAAGCTTATAGGCACTTCAGATTCAAAAAGTAAAAAAAAAAAAAAAAAGAAGAAGAAAAGAGCATTTCAGTCTACTTTACTGCTGTTACAGTGAAGTTAAAAATACTGCTCTTTGTCAAGGCCCTCCGTGTACGTCCGTGTACGTGGCCTGACGTCTTTACTCTCCAGCCTTCATGACACATCACTTTCTACCTTCTTTTCACAGCTTTGAATATCTTCAGCCCAGGGCTCTGTTGCGCAGGCCTCTCACTTCTGCTTGGGATCGCTTGTCCCTTATCTCTCTCTATTATCCTTTTCTCTGTTACCTTGTTAATTCCTACATTATTCATGTCTGCTCAAATGTCAGTTCTTCGGGGATCTTTTTCTGAGTTCTCTATTTTTGGTTGGATTTCATCGCTAAAGTCTTCTTAAAAATGCATCGCTTGCCCTTCGAAATACTCATCTCAGTTTGTAATTATTGAAAGTCCTTTTGCGTAGTCATTTGTGCAACCCTTTTAAAGGTTTTTTTTTTTTAATTCCACTTAGATTTCAAATTCCATGAGGACAAAGTCTGCATCCCTACCCTGACCATTGTAAATCTACTGCCTATTTTGGTACATGGTTGATAAGAAAAAAGTCTTAGTAACCAGCTGGTTGCAACCAGTTGGTTGATGAGAAAATTTTTAAAAAAATCCAAAACAAAAAGCAAACCTGCAGAAAACAAAATGAAACAAAACAAAACTTCCCAGGTAGTTGGGTGCCCTCACGTGAGATGTACGAGGAACCTCTCTCTACATGGTCTGAGAACTTCAGGGTCCCATGCTTTAGTCTCCTGCTGTAGGAACTGTGCCATAAGCAATACTTAATTTAATTAAAAAAAAACTTATTTCAATATATTAGCAATAGTCTTTTTCATTGCTTAGTATTTTAAGAAAAATTTGAAACAGGCCTTTAATTCATCTTTTGAAAGCCACGTTTGATAAATAATTTAAATAATTTCCTCAGTTCTCATTTATTTGCCTTTTTAGCCCATTTTCACAGGTGGCGTAATAGCCATGGCTTTCATCACCTGAAGTAGTTACAGATTCTCTCTGAAAAAGTAAAATGTCCGCTTTTTTGCAGAGGCAGTATAGTGCTTCTACATAGCCCCTCTCCGATATTTTCTAATGTGATCATTTCACAAATTTTAGTAAGTGCTCCCCCAAAGACCAAAGTCATTTTACAGGAGAAAGTTCAGTTGCTTGGTGGGGAGCTGCACGAGGAGTAATTGGCACTGAAGGTTATTGTCAGGTCCCTGACTTATTCCTGACCTCACCTGGCTGGGGGTTTACAGGGAGAAGCCATCACTGTGAAAGCAGGTGAGGGGAGCGGCTCTGAGGCGCCCTCTGGGGGTGCTATCCAAACACTGCCGAAAAGGGCATCAAAGCAAGGCTGTGACTAAAGTTTTATTCATATAAACCACTCATGCTCACACACAAAATAATGCCTTGTTTACTCTGGCTGCCTTACATGCTTGTAAAAACAGAAGTAATTACCAAACACTGGGATTTTAAAGTTAATGCTTGAGGAAAGGACTGAAGCCTAAACACACACAGACAATACACACACACGTACAAATGCACAGACACATATGCGCTAAGCTTAGAGCTACCCTGTCAGGTGACTGTCAATCACTTCCAATGTGGGTAGTGCCCATTGAGATGGGATAGCAGTATAAAATATACACTGGATTTCAAAGAGTTAGTCGAAAAAAATGAATGCATAAATATTGTTTGCACATAGAAATGATATCACTTTAGATATAAGTTCAGTGTATTATTAACATTATTTTAGCTTTCTCCATTTATCATTCTAATATGGTTTCCATAAAAATTTTTATTGTGCATGTGACCCACGTTGTATTTTCATTAGACAGTACAAGCTTAGAGCCCACAGAGTTGTAAGACTTTCCAGGAATCAGGAAACCATAATACTTAATACCATGAGTTTGGGCATCAGGTTGTTCAAGTTCCGATTTCACCTCTGCTACCTGCTAGCTCTGTGGCCTTGAACAATAACTATTCTTTCTAAACTAGGCTTCCTCTTCTATAAAATGGAGTCAGAATCAAAGCTAGGGTGGTGGTTACACGAGAGAATGCACATAAACATGTACCATAATTTTTGTCCTATAGTAAGAACAGCCCTATGATTTAACCAGTGTTTATTGAGCACCTACTACATGCAGGGTGGTATTAACACAAATATCTAATTATGTTCCCCAACTTAAAACAGAATTCACCTAGATTAATAGTGGTTTGACCTTGTATTTTAGGCTATCCTTTTTTTTTATTAGATACTGTTATGTTTTTTAACCAGTGATAATTATATTTACATCAGAAGGGTTTGAGTACTAGCAGTATTTGTAACTTGAACAGTGACATCATACTTCATGTTTTTTTTGCCTTTCCACATTCAGATCCAGCTTCCTTAAGCTCTCTTGGATCTTTGAACATTGGCTTGCGTTCACCCTCTGATTTCCTGATTTTTATCTTTTCATTTTGCCTGGGAAAGATGGTACAGATTCCTTTAGGCATCTTAAAACCCTCTGGTGGTTTTGTCTCTTTGGGTCTAAAACTCAATGAGATCTTTTGGGGGAGAAGTTATTGTGCAGATTATACTTTTCATAATTCTATCAAAAAACTTCTTCAGCAGATCACTGGTTATTATGTTTTGGCCTTTATATTTTATAAAACCCAGTTCAGTTCAGTCAAAACAATTCTGTAATTTATAAAATATTTATTTGTTGGTGTACATTAGGTATTGAACTACCTGTGCATTATTTAAAATAGTTAATTGACTATAAATGTACAAGTTTAGCTTCCTAGAACATCTATGGAAACCATATTCCTTTCAGTGCTAAACAACCCTGATAACTTCAGTCACATGACAGTTTATTATATTCTTCCCTATTGCACTATTTAAGGAAGAGATGGATAGATGAAGGGAAGACTCATTAAAGATGAGGAGTTGGTGGAAGAGGAAAAATACCAAGGGGTGATTTCAAAAAGTTTAAAAGTAGATAAGGCAAGTATTCAATTTCTGAAAGCTTAGACTATGGCAGGAAATGTTGTATGTTGTACTTTATGTTATTATATTAAAGGCATGAGAAATAAAAGAAGATATTAAAATAAAGATTGACATGTTCCCATGTGAAGTAACTTTTATATGAGATTTGTTTTTCTCAACAGCCCCCCTGTTTTTGTGGGAATTATACTAAATCTCAGCCCATGTTACATGAGAAGATCAAGGTGAATGTAAGCAGATCATATGATTTCCATGCTTCTCTGTGCAGTGGGCTGATTAATAACAAGAGCCAGTTCACAGAGGGCAGGGGATCCTGATATGTCTTCTTGGCACTGGAATTCAAGCTGGACTGTCTAAAAAACAGGGTAAGCCAAGAGAGAGTAAAAATGAAAACAAGAACAAGAGAAGAGAGATAAAGAGAAACAAGCATCAGTGAGAGAGGGGAGAGCAGTGCAATTCATCTGAGATAATGAGGCTGGTTTTAGGGCAATTAGTTTTCAACTGCAGTCTCCAGAGTTCTAACCACCCTTAATTTTGTATGTCTAAAGGAAGGCAATAACTACCTCCATCACTTCAGCTGCAAGAAACTAAAAACACTCAAGCTATTCCCAGAAAACCTCTTTAACTAAAACACTTCAGTATAGAGACTATTCACTTATATGATCCATTTAGTATGTGTTTAAATAGGCCCACTTAATACAACACTTTAAACATGCAAATTATACATTTAAATTTCGAGGAAAGGATATTTTCATACAAATAATAATTGTTGCAGAAATATAGTCTGTTTTTACCTTTGCCCATACATTGACTCACAGCATAGACATGGGTTTTTATCATTAGTGGTATTTGACTCTCAACAACTAAACAGTGACTTTGTGAATGAGGCCAGCAGGCCTTCTGTCCCCCACTGTACTTATATGATAAATTGTTTAATCGGTAGTCATCTATGTAATTATGATAACATGACAGATATTATACTTAGATTTGGGATATTTACATGAAACATTATCAATGACAATTGAGAGTATATTTTTCTTTTTATTAAGGGTTATAGAATGTGTAAGAGGGGATCTGCAGGGAAGTGAAGTCAACTTTTTTCTTATAAATCTTTTAATCTTCTTTGAAAGTACCTGGCAAGCCACCTTACGGTATCCTTTCTTTTTCCCATCAATATACTAACATAGATCTTCACAAGTGTTAGAAGAAATATCTGATAGTTCAAACAGGTCAGTGAACATATTTATTCTTCCCAAATAAATGATAGTAAAGATTTCGTCGACAGAAAAAAGGAAGGTGTGCAGGCGATGTGGGTAGGGTCATCAGAAAGGTGAAATGCACAAATGACTCCAAAGAGATCAAAAGATCTTGCTCGCAAATGACATCGCCCTCAGTATGGTTACAGTGGAATGAAGAGTCGTTTGAAGGTAATTGATGGAACCAAGTGCGGGGGCAATTTACAAAGAGATCTCCGCTCCAAAGAGAGGCGAAGACAGTGCAGAGAGAAGTCCAGGGCGGTTGGGGAGATAATTAGTGAGATAATGTGTGACCAAATCATCTCACCTCTTGACCTTTTGAAAGAAAGGGTTAGCTTGGAAATTATATAAATCTCGCACCTGGAGAGCTAAATGTTTTCTTTCACATCATGTCTTTGGTCGGTAGTTCTTGCGGATCCGTGTGTAACATTTTGCGATTTGGGGCAACTTTCAACACAGCAGAGATTTTTATCATAGTTAGGTTACTGTGCTGAACTATATCTTCTGAGATGTATTTCACAGAAAGTATTGGAAGAAAACTTAAAAGCAATAACTCCAGCATCTTGCCTAAGGGGCCGAACCTTTTTCTTTCATTATCAGGGAAAGATTGAAGAATTGGAATGTAAAATGGATATTGTCAGCATTTCAAAACCTGGTAGACGTAAAATACTAGAAAAAAAATGATTGCTTGTTGAAATGCTAAATTATCAATGACTTTATTTTGAGACTCTTTGGTCTCTGTCTCTCTCATCCACATGTACAGGATTCATTGTCTGGCTCTTTCAGTAAAATAAGAATAATATGTTAGTCCATGTCCTCTGAGAAGCATAAGCCACACTGGATAAAACAGGTGAGGGTTTTATTGCAGAAAATACCTGTGCGAGGAAAAATAGGGAAGGAGGAAGAAAAGCCAGGGAGGCCACAGATGTGATTCGAGGCTGGGAAAGAATGAGGGAGTGGAGGGAGGTAGGATGATAATGTTATTAACAGCCATACTGTTTGGGAGGGTCCAGCAAAGCCAAGGCCGGCTGAGAGAGGAGCTCTGTGCCTCCCGGGAGTAGGTCCTCAGTGTGTCTCAGGCACTCAGTCATATGGGGAGCAGCCCAGAGCGGGCGTGTCCTCACAAAAAAGTGCTGATGAGTTTCAGAGAGCAGCTGCCAGGTCGTCCTGAAGCTGGAAGTCTACAGGACCCATTTTCTTAGCTAGCACAAGTGAACTATTATTCCCTGCACTGACAGAGCACTAAGTATGTGATCCATGCAAAATCGTGCTGTAAGCACTTAAATATGGTCTATCACTATCTCTTATACTACCAATATGTTACTTCTGCTGCTTCCACTAATAACTGATGTGGTCCACTTTTCAGTCTCATATGTAAGTTTGACGCTATGACTCTTAAATAGCTTTTCATTTCTTTCATGGTGGAGATTGATTTTTCATCCATGTTGTTACTTTCTCATCCAGGGTTCTGATTTATTCTTGTTCTCAGTGCCTTAAGAATCATAGAGCAGGAACTTGAGGCTGCTTGTGTATTGACGGTGGACAGGCAGAAGGAAATAAGACCATTGCTGCAATAGGGATGCCCTCTGATCCAGCTTGCAGTGAAAATGGTAGACACGTTCCCCACTGTGGGTGTCTCTGTAGCCCACACAAGCGGCAGCACCCATCAGGTCAAAGGTGTTGTATTAGACAAGAAGATATTAGACAAATAAGATATTTCAATATTCAGTAAGATATTGGACAAATTGCCTAACATTCCATTGTTCACCTTTGTTAAGAAAGTGACATGGTTTTCCTTCCAACTTGTTACAGTTTGTCCTTTGTTTCTCTACAAAAGCAAAAACGCTCTTTGCCAGATCCCTTCTCTGAGAACTAAAAATCCCTAAACAGCAGTTCGAATTATCGAGATTTTAGGACAAGTGGAAAAAAGAAGAATTTTTAGATTCCCACAGAACAATCACCTTCTTTCTTTCTTTAAGGAGAAAGGGGAGTGAGGTGGGGAAGTAGTGAAAGGAGCCCCCAAGATGCATCTGCTCTGTGAATCGCTAGCCCTGAAGTCAAATGCAGAACGTTTGCTTTGAACAGGGGGAGCTTTCAGGGACTTTGAAAATAAATTTGATCCTTTTTTTTTTGGACACCATCTCCTCAATTCCAAAGTTAGAACAACCAAGTGATTACATCGCAGTCACTTTAGAAGTTCAAGCCCAGCACTCTTCCCGAGTACTTTGATCATTTTCCAAGGAGACATACAAATTGATGCCACTTGGCTCGTCCGCTGCGGTCCCGGCACCACGCTGCTCAAGCACCGGATCCGACATATCTTAGAAGAAACACACAAAGGCTTCGGATTCTATTAAAGGTGGACTAGGTGTCTTGTCTCCTCCAAACCATGTGGTCTGTACCTCAGCTTCTTCAGAGGAAAAATTAAAAAATGCCTTACAACCACAGGGTGGTGAAAAACATAGTAGTGATGGGTGCACAGTGCCAGGCTCACGATAGCTCCCACGGGAATAAATGCTGCGCTCATTTACACAGCAGATAAGCATCTTGTGTTATGACATAGCTTGCTCTTTCAATATTGACTGAACACCAACCCTAAGAAAACAAAGAAATCACCCAAAGAAAATGAGGAATATAAGTTGTCCTTAATAAATAAATCTTTAGTAGTGCTAAAGAACACAGACATTTCTTCATCTTGTGATTTGATCATTAATGTCTTCATTCATTCATTCATTTGTTCCTTTATAAACAAAAGTAACACACTATTTGGCTAAGAATCTGATTTCCTAGGTTTCTGTATCAGCCCTGCCACAGAGCAGTTGTGTAACTTGGGCGAGATCACTTAAATTCTCTGCATTTTTGTTCCCCCAAATGTAGAGTGAGTGTTATAATAGCGCCTGTTTTGTGCCTGTCCCACAGTAAGTAAGTGCTCGACAAACTGTCAGCACTAATTCAACACAGTCCAGCCCCTACAATGAGGCAGTATTGGTGTCAGTCATCATCATTTGCTCTTCCGTGTGTATGTTTGAGGATACCTTCTCAACCAAAGGGTCTTTGGGACCCTTGGGAGCCTTTCTCAGAAAATTTCTAAGATTATTTGTGTAATCACAGGTGGTAGTCACTTTCTTGGCCCCTGTTTTTCTGTACCTCTAATGCCACCTTAACTCCCCTGACAGTCCCTCCCTCAGTGCTTGAAAAGTGACCTGTATACTTTGAGTCCTGTTTGCCCTCGCTGTCAATTACAAGTGTCTGGAAGCAGGAGGGAAAGGAAGGTCTGTGCATTCAGTACTAGGTAACACAGTAGCAGGCTTCCCACACGCGGGGACCTGCCAACCTGTAAGGTTATTCCCGTTCTCCCCAGGAACCTCTCTTGGGGCTTTGCTACTTGTTTGTAGTCAACATCATCTCTGTTCTGGGAGTCAGATATTCCTATGTTTAATTTTCCTCTTTCTATTTTTCTATGCCTCTATTCAGTTTGTAACATTTATTTTGTCTTTTTTATCTATTATTTTTTGCAGACTGCTTGGAGTTTATTTTCCAGCAAGATGCACAGTTGCAGGGAGTCCAAAAAGCTCGTGTATGGTTTGGGTATTAAAGAGCGGGGTTCTCTCAACTTTCTTTTTAATGTTTGGCTGTTTTGATATATAAGAATCTAATCTATATTTTATTTTTGCTTAGGCATTTGGTTCATTCTTCAGTCCCATGTTTTTTGTTTTTTTGAAAGAATGGAGTATGATAGGAGAAGAAATTCTATCAGACTCCTGAATCTCTAAGAAGAACATATGTTTGAAATTCACATAGTAGTTCTTAGACAAGTTTGCTCATTCATTTACATTAACTGCCAGTGCTGTGGTCTTGCTCTACAAGTGTCGGTAGTCTGGCATCAGTATCATTACCACCCGTATTTGGCAATAATAGTAACGGAACAATAATGATCATTTAAAGATTTTTATTTTCTAAAAGTAGTTTGTGTTACATCCCCTAGCAACTGGAGTCTGGTTTAAATACCACATGATTTGAGACTAGAGTGATATTAACCTGGGTTCTAAATTTGTTAAAGAAGAAAGTGATCATTTCCTAGTTTAATATAATTGATCTAATCCTCACCCTCACTCACCTGTCCACCAGTGTGAAGAAGCCAATATTAGTGACATATAAGGCAGGGGTTGATTAGGGTTCTGTCCCAGGACAGTCAGAGACCACTGTCATCTTTTTTTTTTTTAATTTTTTTATTGATTATGCTGTTACAGTTGTTCTATTCCCCCTTTATTCCCCTCCACCCTACCCCCATCCCCACCATCACCCCCCCTTTAGTTTATGACCATGTGTCTCAAGTCCTTTAGATTCTATATTTCCCATGCTATTCTTGCCCTCCCCATCTATTTTCTATCTACTGTCTATGCTACTTATTTTCTGTACCTTCTCCCCCCTTCTCCTCCTCCCACTCCCCTGTTGCTAACCCTCCTTGAGATCTTCATTTCTATGTTTCCACTCCTGTTCTAGCTGTCCTTTTAGTTTGCTTTCGTTTTAGGTGTGGTTGTTAATAACTGTGAGTTTGTTGTCCTTTCACTGTTCATGTTTCTTTAACTTCTTTTTCTTAGATAAGTCCCTTTAACATTTCATATAATAAGGGCTTGGTGATGATGAACTCCTTGAATTTGATCTTATCTGAGAAGCACCTTATCTGTCCTTCCATTTTAAATGAAAGTTTTGCTGGATAGAGCAATCTTGGTTGTAGGTCTTTAGATTTCATGACTTGGAATACCTCTTTCCAGCCCCTTCTTGCCTGTAAGGTCTCTTTTGAGAAATCAGCTGACAGTCTGATGGGGACTCCTTTGTAGGTGACTGTCCCCTTAGCTCTTGCTGCTTCTAGGATTCTCTCCTTCATTTTTATTTTGGCTAATGTAATTACGATGTGCCTTGGTGTGTTCCTTCTTGGGTCCAACTTCTTTGGTACTCTCTGAGCTTCCTGGATTTCCTGGAAGTCTATTTCCTTTGCCAGATTGGGGAAATTCTCCTTTATTATTTGTTCAAATAAGTTTTCCACTGGTGGCTGTGCCTTTCCCCCTTCTGGTACCCCTATAATTCGGATGTTGGAGCGTTTAAAGATGTCCTGGAGGTTCCTAAGACTTTCCTCATTTCTTTGAATTCTTGCTTCTTGACTCTTTTCTGTTTGGCCATTATTTGCTTTCTTCTGGTCCACTCCATTGATTTGAGTCCCAGTTTCCTTTTCATTGCTATTGGTGTCCTGTGCAATTCCATTCATTTCAATTAGTTTCGCCTTCATATATTTGTCTAATTTGTCCGTATAATCAACCAGTTCTGTGAGGATCTTGATAACCAATGTTTTAAACTGTGCGTCTGTGAGATTTGCTATTTCTTCATCGCTTAGATTTATTGGCTCTGGGGCTCTGAGATCCTCCTGCGCCATTCTTGGTCTGTTCGGGCCCTTTAAGAAGTGGTGCCTTGGATTCCCGGGTCGCTGGGTTGTGACGCTGTATGTGGGGGCGTGGCCCGAGCGGGGAAATGGCGACCCCCCTCTGCCGCTTCTCACAGCTGGGTGCGGAGGAGCAGTGCCTTAGGTGGTTCACCTGGGCCAGGCCGCTCAGAGTCGCTGGGTTATGACGCTGTATGTGGAGGTGGGGTCAGAGCAGGGAAATGGCGGCGCCCTCCACTGCCGCTTGCCGTGGGGACCTGCTGGCCCGGTCCAATTGCCCACTCCCTCGCCTGTCCACCCTCCCACAAATGCGCGACCTCAGTCAACACGCAGCCCCGGCCCGGCTGTCTCCGCCGTGGTCGCTCGCCTGGTTGCTCGCGCGGTTGCTCACTGGGTCCAACCCTGCGCCTGGATTCCGCACCTGAGCCCGTCTGACCGAGTTTTCCTGTGCAACCCTGCTCCGCCAGCCGCTGGTTTCGCCCCTTACCGGTCAGGCTGAAGAATTTGTTGTTAACGGACTTCCGAAAAGTTCAATTTTCTGTGTTCTGGCTGTGTTTTCTGTTGCTAATATTTAGTTTTCTATAATCTTGGTTGTGTGAGAAGGCACGGCATATCCACCTATGCCTCCATCTTGGCGGAAGTCCCACTGTCATCTTATAATTTATTCAGCAACACTGCTGGGTAACGAGATCACCTGTACTGTCTCTAATCTCCAAATCCCTAGAAAGTTTGAAAAGCTAAAATTAAGACAGTGTTGCATTAATTGCGCTCACATTTTAACTTCCTTCATGTACAAGTTTTAAAAAGTGCATTTTCATCATTACATGTAAGGTGCAATACATGTTCCAATGAATATTTTAAATTTCCTTCCTAAGATGTTCAATGAATGAGTTATCTGTATATACTTTTACTTTATTCTCATTAATAGTTATGGTCTAATGTAACATCATTTAAAGGAGTGATTTTTTTTTTTCCTTTTATTGCGTGAAGATGGAATCAGGGTTCATTAATTATTTAAAGTTTTAATGCCATGTGTTCAGTATGTTTATTTCTGGAAATATATTTTCAACTACAATTAATTAGAGCTGTGCACAGCAGCCTCCGTTCATTCCTCCAGACCCCTGATCCTCCCCGCAAGGGGCTCTCTCTGCCTCCTCCTTTTGGTTGGGCTTAGCTGCAGGAAATAAGAGCTGGAGACAGGAGGGAGGGAGCAGATGCGGTCAGGTCTTTATTTCTCTTGCTTCCTCCTCTTTAGCGTCCTCTCAAGTTTGCTGCTTTTGAAGACCAGGTCATTGGCTGAAGTGAGGAGCAGTCCTGTCCAATCAGCTGTCCAGTTGTGGGTTATGGGACACCTCCCCCCTCTTTCCTTTAATCCTGTGGATGGCAATGGACCATCTCCCCACTTACTAATCCCAGTAGCTCGCTATCCCTTTTGCTGTCCTTACCTTCTGCCCACAGACTTGCAGTAGCCCCTTTATTAAATCCTTTTCAAATTCCCAGGTTGGAATATGCCATCTGTTTTTGGCCTGTGTGCTGGCTGATCAAGAATCAATAAACAGCAGCCCCATTCCAAAGGCAGTTCAAATATATTTGTAGTACAGGCTTATTTTAAAAATTAAAAAAAATATTTCTTATTGGTTTTGTACAAAAACATTAACTGTAATTGCCTAGTGACAACAGCCTATTGAATTCAAACATCGTACCTCTAATGTACAAGTTTTTTCAGACTGACTAATGTGCCCAACCCATGATTCAGTTGTAGGTCACACGCAGAACCAAAGTGTAGTCCGGTTATGAATCTAATCAAGTCCTGTGTGCCTGTGTGTGTGTCGTGAAATCAGTATGGAAAGCACATTCAGGAAATGTCTGCTGTGGGAAAAAAATCTTTCTTCCGATTACGATCTCTTTCTAATCCTTAAGAAATGAAAGATCAGAGTGGGCTTGCCCGAGGAATGTGTGGGGGTGGAGTGGAAGGGAGCAAAGGACATTTCCAGTGCTAGTGAGGAATCAGGAACTAAGGAAATATTACACCCACCCGGGGAAGGAAGAAGGGCCAGGGTGAAGCTCAGGACCCTGAGTCTGCACCGGAGGTCGCAGAGACCAGAACGGCACACCTGAAAGGGCAGGGACACTAACAGTGTCATTACATTGTCGAGCCTGTACTGAGCTCTTGCTCTGTGCCAGCCTTTGAGGATAACTGTCCTCTTTCTCATTTCACTTTTCAGGGAAGTGAAACCAACAAAGTTCTCCAAAATTCTCTAGTAAAGCAGAGAATTTGAAACCTGGTTCTCTCTGATCTCATGCCTGAGTGTGGTATTCAAATGTAAGCTGTTCAGCCTCTTTCAATGGAAATGCAATTGTGCAGACAGGAGAAAACGTCTGTCTGCCCAGAGTCAAATCGGTGGTCTGCCCATCACCTTTCATGGTGGGTGTCAAGGTCATAAAGCAAAACGGAGAATGAAGTTCTGTTTGGATACTTGAAATGGCCTCCATGGCTATGACAATTACTGACAGGTACTGTGTGGTTGTACGTAGAGCTAGGTCCTTCAAGGAGCTGGAGAATCTTAGACCTTAGCTCTTAGAGAAGTTCACGGGGAGTCTTAAGGCCTCCTTCATGGGAGGCTAGAAGGGGAAAAGTTAATTACCAGGTCCATGATTAGACTGGAAGTTTCTTCAGTTTCTCTGCCTGTTTGTATATTGATTCACCCCTCACAGCTGGTTTCTTACATATTTTCTGGAACCTCATTTTACTGAATAGGAGGGAGCCATGCTTTTTCTTATTACAACTATGGCTAAAAACTCCTTAGCATCTGATATTCGATAAGGTCTGTAGGCTTGCTTTAAATTGGCTGCTAGGAAAACAATACCAATACAATTCTGTGGTTGGATACTTTTCCCCACACTAAACTCCTGCCTATAAACTCTCCCTTCAGAACCTGGAGTTAAAGCCATTTTAGCTACTGGATGGTGATAAAGATAATAAAGAAAGTAACATAACTCCCTAGCATGTGTGAAGGCATGAGTGTGTGTAGTGTATGTTAGTTAAGGATTTACTTTTTATTAAAAACACATTTCAAGATAAAGCATGCATGAGTAATTAAAAATACGTTAGACAAAATAAACTTTTGGAAACAATGTCTTTCAAAGTTTATGAAGGAATGCAAAAGTTATAACAGACATCCATTGAATATGAGGGGGGACACCCAAATCCCCAGAATTTCTTTATAAAAAATTGTGTATTTATTGTTACATGTTTATACTTTAGTTACCCTCAAAGCACTCTCCATTTGATGCAGTACACCTATCAAGATATTTTTTCCACTGCTCAAAACAGTTTTGAACTTGTCTATTTTGATGCCTTTTAGTGCTCCTGCTGTTTTTTTTTGTTTGTTTGTTTCACCCCTTCCACATTAACAAAATGTTTTCCTTTGAGGACTTTTTCTTCTGGGGAAACAAGAAGAAAAGTCACTCAGGGTGAGATTGGGTAATTAGGGACGGTGGAGGATGGGGGTCATGAGGATTTTGGTCAAAAACTGCTGAACACTCAGCTTGGTGTGGGGCAGGTGCACTTGTAAAATCACCGATCATGAAAGGGGCAGTTGTGATGAAAGATTCTTAAAAAAAAATTCTCTGGAGTCTGACACAACCTCTCATAACAACGCCAGCTGGCACACTGATACAGATAGGTTCCTAGCATACTCATCTAGTGGGGCAAACTGGTATTATAAGGTGCCTGCTCTCCAGAAGATAAGTTTGTGGGGAATTTTGGGGCCCCCCCCTCAGAGTGTTCACTGTAATAATTCAAAATTGCTCTTCATTCCAAGACACCTGCCACTACTTGTGTTTCTAACTTTATCTTTTGAGCTAACAACTGAATATACCCAAGTGAGATATGCTGAATCTCTCTTAGTCGACTGATACTGAAGCACTTCTTTCTTTCCCGTTCTTCTTTTTCTTCCTCGTTAACTATTTTGCTGTCTTGTCATTTTGTAAAAATATCTACTCATTGAGATGCTACTCTATAACTTTGCCACTCCACAACTCTTTGGCCCTTTATGTGTTGGTCATAAAGAAACCACTGTTCACGGAGGATATGTGAAATATTCCATTGGGGGAAATGTGAGAATAGAGAAGATGAGTAACAGTTTTTCAACTTTTGTCATGTGACTGTCCTAAGGAAAAAGAAACCAATCTCTCTCTTTCTAACTATCTTAAATACTGAGTTTAGCATTTCCATTTAATCACTGCTGTTCAATGTTTGTTTCGTTCTTGAGGAGTTGATGCATTTTAAATCAATGTCAAAGAAAATTCCTTTACCACTTAAAATCTTAGGTTTGAAATTTAACAAAATGGCTTTTTCACCAAAACAAAAAGATATGAACTTTTTTCCCTTTTCTAATGATATGTTTAGTTATATATATGTTATATTAACACTAACCAATGATATTGGATAGTTTTTGAAAGAATAAACAAACTGAATAATTGAAAAGGGACACAGTTAGACAGGGAATGTTTTATGGCAGTAAATACTCCTTGTACTTCAGAACTTAGTCCTTTCAGTATTTTCGGGACCATCAGTCCCTATGATTTTAGAAACTTGAACTACCTTTGCAAAAAGAAAATGACTATTGCAAAGGTCACCTATTTGAATAGACATCTAATTCAGGATAGCAGATGTTTTTTCTTTTCTCCTTGTTGACAGGCTTTGGGAATATTACATAGTATTACTATGGCTGACTAATTCCTAATTAGGAACTCATTAGTAGCTCTACCACTGTAGAATTTGATGGATTTGCAGCCAATCTTGAAAAAGGTCAGGATAGACGACTTCAGGCCCAAGACTTTCCCATCTGGCCATTGTGTAGTACCATTTTTTTTTTAAATGCTGGAGCAAGTCATAATGCTGGTTCCCCTCGAAAAAACACAAGCCTCATTTTCTTCCAAGATGATTTTAATTACATATTGATATTAATAATGCATTGTTGGGTTTTGATTTTCAAATAGGGTATTTCCATCCTCTGTATCTCATATTTGAAGTAACCATTGCTTAAGGGCAGGGACGGATGTGTCAACTTGTGAGATACACCTGTTACTTCAGACCATTAAGATAAACAAAACAGATGACATTTTGGCGATTTCCATAGCAACTGCATAATTGTACAACATAACACATTCAGTACTCTAAAGGGAACATTTTACGTTAACTAAAGATATAGTATTAAAAGTCATGTTTTAATTACTGTCATTCTTAAAAGCCAGAGGAGAAAATCTATTCCTTGAAGTTAAATATGGAGCTTAACTCTAAAAAAAACAAATGATTTTAACTTAAATTTTAACAATGGCGCACTTAAAATTTCAAACCATGTAAAGCTTTGTCATATTTTAAAATATGGATTGCAGTTTTCTATTTCCTTCTTTTTTATTATTTTCTATTTCTGTTAGGCTTCTCTTTACATAACTTAGGGAGGGTGTGAAGTTCAATAGGAAGTATTTTTGAGCTCTAAGTTCCTCCATAATGTCCTAAAATTTTTCCAATGGTTAAATGAGATATTTGTTTCACTTGCAGAGAAAAAGTTAGAGAATGATAAACAAATACAACAGTTTTACTTTAATTTTTGGAGCTCTCTGTGGAAAAGAACCAGAAAGCTCCATGCAAAGCAATAAGGGTGGATGCATGGGATTAGAAATCCTGGAAGGTTTTTCAGTACTTCCAATTCCTTAATTTCAAAAATTCAGAAAATTTGAAATCCAGAATTGGAGAATCACATTACCAGGTCTTTTCTTTTTTTCTGTTTGTTGTTTGTTTTCTGCTCCCCAAATAGAACTTGGCTTTCATGCCTAATGGGTTCTACCATGTAAACCATAGTAAGTTTCAGTTCTTTCTTATTCACTCATTGAAGATATACTGAGTTCCTATTAGAGGCTAGAGTCTGATAGGGCTGGGCACAAAATTTTTTTTAAATGTTATAATTATCATATGGAATTATTCTGGTACAGGGGATATACATGCAATTACATATATATATATATATATATATATATATATATATATGTTTTATAAAAATTAAAATATATAGTTTGTCCAGAAGGTATCCAGCCATGTAGTATGAAAAATAGAGACATTTAACTGAAGAAGATGCAAGATATGAGAAACATTGTACATAGGACAATGATACCTCAGTCCCCTTCAAAGTAAACACCTTGAGACCTCACACAGTTCTCCCAATCACCATTAGCTACCCTGTTGTATTTTCCTGAATCTTATGAACAGTCTGAAATCTCTTCCTTTTCAAAGGTGATTTGAGTTTGGGGAAAAGTCAGAAGTTGTAGGGTGCCAAATCTGGGCCTTAGGGGGGAGCTGAGTCACCTGGGTGATTTGATGTTGTACCAAATAACTCTGTACAAGGAGTAATGTGTGAATGGTTGTATTGCTGTGTTGAAGCTGCCAATCACCAGTTGCCATAGCTGCGGCCTTCTGAATCATTGCAATAATTTCTACAGAGGAATGTTCAAGCTTAATGCAAGATTTGATGCGGACTCATTGCTCTACTCACTCAGTCATTTTGAATGTCAGAACCACACAGTACATTTGCTCACTCAATCTGCTGCCCCCACTGACTAGTACAGTGAAGTTGTCATTGTTCACACATGCACATTCCAGTCCATTCTCCTTGGCTGCCTGGTGACATTAGTGTCATGCAAACCCTTCTCGTTGTACTAACAGTAGTTGGACTTTTTCCGGACAGACCATGTGTGTGCTGGATAAATGCAGATTGAGATGGAAAAGAACAGAGTTCTATAGGGGACTATTAAGGAGAACATAGTGGGTCTACAGTGCTCAGAAATGCCCTTGCCAGTGAAGTGATTTAAGCTAAGGCCTGGAAAGAAAAGTCAGCAATTCTCCCATCTGTAAAAAGTCAGAGGACATATTGCTATTAACCTAGCTGCAAAATTTTGTATTTGATGACTTATTTCAAAACTTGCTTTGTTCCGGTCATTTCTGTATTGATACCTGTTTTTTTGACCCTCAAAATGAAGCAGTGATTTTTTTTTTTAAATTGAGGAATCATCAAAACAAACAGATTTAATATATATTCAGTCAATGAACTTACACTTAATAGGCTGCTATCAAATGTTAATTGAGGGGTAGAAGTTAAATTAGGTATATTTTTTCAAAACTTTCATTGAAAATGGAAATAGGAAAAAAATAACTTTATGTAAGCCACTATTGTATGGTCTCATGATAGCAGAGGTTGAAAGAGACAAGCGAGGGACAAAAAGACCTGAGCTGCCCAGAAATTGAATATGACCTTGTGAGCAAATGCACAACAGTGGCTACAGCGGTCCCATAAAAACCGGAGTTCTTTAGAGATTAAATAGAACTGGAAAGAGATGAGACGGTCTCCCAGATGACAGGCATCAACCAGCCTATTTTCCCTCTAGGTTGCTGGGAGCCACTGTCAACTAATGAGCAGTAGTTGGATGGAGACCAAGAGCCAGCCATACAGGATAAGGTAGAATGCCTGCTTAGAAGGAAATGCCATTAATAAAGGGCCCAAAATCAACTAGTTGGTGTGGGAAAGTATTCAGCCAAGCAAAAGTGGCATGTTTGAATGAACGCTGTCTGCTACCATGCTATTTAAAAGGCAGTGTTTGCCATGAATGATATTGTTCTTAAATTGCTTAGCCTGTGTTCATCTTCTCTCCAGGAAAAGTGAAGAGTTACTTTGCGCGTGAGGTCCACACCTCATAATTATTTAGCAGGTCAAGGTTAATTTGAACAGTAACGATCTGCGTGCAGACACTCGGAAAACACTTTTACCAGTTTGGTGAAGTTCAGTCATTAAGATGGGATGCTCATTGTCCTGAACTGACGTTTTGTCTCTAATTTGAGACTACGTAGCTCCTGCCTCTCTGATCAGCAGTCACACTGGTTGTTCAGTCAATGTGGATGTTAGCAGCATTTAAATTAAACAAATTATTCTTGAGCTATGGTCAGCATTATCCTACCCACCCTTTACAGCTAGGTTATAATGTCATTTTCTCTAGGGAACTTTCTCGGACCAAGTCATGTCATGCCATTCTTTTAGCAGGTACTCTTCATCTTTTGTACAACTTAATGAAACACAATGAACTCATTAACTATTAAAATGTTTGTTCAACATCCCCTGTCTTTACCTTTTTCTACTTATAATGCAAAAACTAAGCATTATAAGTTGAGAAACAATTCTGTCTCATTCATCAGTCTTTGTCCCAGGACCCTCTTCTAATGCATTGCCCATAACAAGTGCTCCATAAATATTGGTGAAATAATTAAATAAGTGTGGCCTGGAGTTTCAGAACCTGTTTTTTCACCCCCACCTTGGCTATGCTGTAATCTAGTAATGGGACACTTTCCAAGCCGGGCAAGCTCTTTGATATTTATTTTGTCTCTTTTGAATGTCACCAAGTTTGTTGTGATATTCAAATGAGACAAAGTGCTAACTTGAACTTTAATCACTACTTGTCAACCAACTAGTTTGGGGGAGTTTATGTAACCTTTGTTACCCTATTTTTAAAAAAGATTTTATTTATCTTTAGAGGGGAAGAGAAGGAGAGAGGAAGAGAAATATCAGTATATGGTTGCCTCTCCTGCATCCTCTGCTGGGAACTGGCCTGCAACCCAGGCATGTACCCTGACTGGGAATCAAACCGCGATCCTTTGGTTCACAGGCCCACGCTCAATCCACTGAGCTACACCAGCCAGAGCTTTTACCCTATTTTTAAAGACTTTGAAATGAACCCTGGCTGGTGTGGCTCAGTGGGTTGAGCACCAGCCTGTGAACCAAAGGGTCACTGGTTTGATTCCCAGTCAGGGCACATGCCTGGGCTGTGGGCAGGGTCCCCGATAGGGGGCGTGTGAGAGGCAACTACACATTGATGTTTCTCTACCTCTCTTCTTCCCTTTCCCTCTTTCTAAAAATAAATAAAATCTTTTAAAAAACCTCTATAAAGACTGTGAAGTGAAAATATTGAAAAATTAACTGGCATGGGGCACCTGGACAGGTAAACTAGAGAGGCAGAATTAATAGTTAAGCCTTAATGGTATTTGATCTGGGCATGTTAACCTGTTCAGACTTCAGTTTCTTCATCTGTCAAGCAGGCTGTAGGAAGAATTTGATCAATGAAAACATCAAGCATTTAGAACATTTTTGGATGTTGAATCAGTGATCAACTGTCACATGACCAAATACTGGATATAGAAATTTTACTTTAGATCCAGTGTGGCGGAAGTATTCTATGAGGACCAGGTTTTGGAAGGTAGATGACTTAGGAGTTTGGGTGAGTTTATACGGGTGATAAATGATGGTGTGCATCGTGAGAATGGCAGAGAAGGTGGAGAGCAATGAAGGTAGTCGGGACTTTCCAGAGTACATAATCAACAGAGGATGATAAGTTATTAGGTTCCGGGGATGAAGGCAGAGAGCACTGTGATGTATGGATTTATTGCTTGATCATTTGGATGGATGTTGGTGCCACTCACAGAGATTAAAAGATGGGAGGAATAGATGAGGTCTGCTTTGGATCTATTGAGTTAGAGCTGCCTGTAGGACATCCAAAGAGAGCTATCTAGAAACGACTTTGATGGATGGGTCTGCAATTGAATCAAGAGACCTGGAATGAAGAATGAACTGTAAATGAAACATGAAACAGGCTCCTAATGGAAGGAAGGGTGTGTCTTGAGTGGAGAATAGTTAAAATAGTCTTGAGTAGGTTCATGCACAGGTGCGACCGACAGGGGTTAGAACTAGGTTGGAGGTAGACCAGCAATCAGGATTTCTAAGACAGAAGCAGAAGGTGGGATGCAAAGCATAGATCTAAGCAATAGTGAGATCTCTGCCATTAACACACGAAAAGGTGTGAAGAATAAGAACGTACCTTTGGGGTGAGATTTTTTCATTCTGATGGTGTCTTAGTTTTCTATTGCTATGCAACAAACTACCACAAACTTAGTGGCTTAGAGCAATACCCAGATCTTCTGGCATTTCTGTAGGTCAGACGTTTTTGTGGGCTCAGCTGGGTTCTCTGCTCAGGATCTCCCGTGGCAGAAATCAAGGTGTTTCCCAGGATGAGCACTGACCTGTTGGCCCTGGGAAAGAACCTGTGTCCAAACCCATTCCGTCTGTTGACAGAACCCATTTGCTTGAAGTTGTGGCGCTCAGATCCCTGTTTCCTTGCAGACTCTAAGAGAAAATGTCAAGAGTTAAAAAGAAGGGTTGACATGACAGAAGGACTATGGTGACAGGGATAATTCTATTTTCATAAGAGATATGAAAACGGGCTTCTTTTATTTAAAAAATAGAAATAAAAATTCCTCTTTACTCTTCTACCCACAGCTCCTGACATCACTTTTTCTTTCCCCAAATCAATCACTATCTATTTGGTGTATCAGGGAAATATGTGTAAATTTATAGGTAGGTTTTGTTTGCTTATTATAAATTGTATAATGAAGAACATAGTGTTTTTTAAAAAATATTTTCTGAGTAGCATTTCGGATTAACAAATTGATCTCATGTTTTATGCTACTCTAAACAAATGCAAATTTACATGAGATATATAATATATATTAAACACAAATTGAATATTTATGTATAATAAATGAAATATAAATATAAGATAGATACATTTAAGTTTAACTATTGTCCCAATATGGGCATCTAAGATTATTTCCGAATTTTTTATTGCCAGGCTAATGCTTTAATTAGCTTTCTCATATGTACTTCTTAAACTATACATGCAAATGTATTTTTAGATATTCACATAGAAGAAGAGTTTCTGAATAAAATGACACACACATTTAATACTGTTTCTCGCTATCCCTCCAAAATTCAGTGCCAATTTACTCTCTTACTAAGAGCATGAGACTATTAATTTCTTCTCAGTACTTTATATTATTCTTTTGATGTCTGCTAGTCTGAGTGAAAAACCGTATCATGTTTATTTTTTATTGAAGTATATCTTACATGTATTGATAATGTGAATACCTTAAAATTCTTTGTAATCTCTTCAGGTTGATTATTGTTTTTTTAGAAATTTGTAGAAGATTATTACAATAGTTTCTATTCCACTGATTTCTGCGGTTTTATTTATAAGTGTATAAGTCTGTTTATATATCCATAACATTTCATCTTTTTTTTTACCTAATATTTTTTCTCTTTTTGGTGTTCACTTGTCTCTTCTTTAATAACGCTTTTTCTAACACAAAGGTAGAATGATGTCATACTGCATTGTCTCTCTTTGTAGATAAAGATGGATACAGATATAGATGAATATCTCCCAAAATTATATATGCAAAGCATATTTATAACATATGTGTATGATATTTATATAAACACATATACAAGGGGAACCCAAAAACCTAGAATTTCTTTATGAAAAATTGTGTGCTTATTCTTACACGTTTAAACTTCAGTCACCCTCAAAGTACTCTCCATTTGATGCACTACACCTACTTGGTGTTTTCTTCCACTGCTTAGAAAGGTTTTGGAACTTGTCAATTTTAATGCCTTTTAGTGCTTCTGTACTAAAAAGTTTCTTTGATCATCTTTTTCATCTGGGGAAACAACAAAAAAAGTCACTTAGGGCAAGATCACCTGAATAGGGAGGGTGGCGCACAGGGGTCATGCTGTTTTTGGTCAAAAACTGCTAAATACTCAACACAGTGTGGGCAGATACACTCGTAAATCACCCATCATGAAATGGGCAAATGCAATGAAAAAGTCTGAAAAAAATTCACTGAAGCTGAATGCAGCCTCTCACAACAACACCAGCTGGTACACTGATACAGATGGGTTCCTAGAATGCTCAGCCAGTGAGGGAAGCCTATACTACAAGGGGCCCACACTCCAGAAGATAATTCTGTTTTTTGGGGGGGGTCCCCCCTCATATAAGCAAGGTACAGATGAAAGTACACTTAATAAATATATATCATTATATAGAATATATTTGTATATAAATGTATTTTGTGTATACTACTCATTATGTATATATATAACATTCATAATTTATATCCAATGTGTTTCCATTTGTACTTTTTTTAGAGTGTTTTTTTTTAATTTTAGGAGTTACAGGTCTATCCTTATCCTTTTATAAATGTATTGTTAATTATTTTAACACCACTTATTTTTTTATTGCATTTCCCTTTCATTTATTGGAAATGCTGCACTTTTCTCTGCTTTTTTCATCTACAGAGTTCAAATTCTGATATACCTTCATTACAATGGCACAGTATTTTAATTACTATACTCTGCCCCCCAATCTTTTTTTAAAAAATATTTTATTTATTTATTTTTCGAGAGAGGGGAAGGGAAGGAGAAAGAGTGGGAGAGAAACATCAATGTATGGTTGCCTCTCATGCGTCCCCTGCTGGGAACTGACCTGCAACCCAGGCATGTGCCCTGACTGGGAATTGAACCTCGATAGTCTGGTTTGCAGGCCCGCACTCAATCCACTGAGCTATGCCAGCCAGGGCACTCTGCCCCCCCCCCCCCATCTTAATCTCTTAGGATATGTCCATCTTTTTGTGGTTCTTTACATTTTTCCCACAATTTTTAAATCAATATTTTCATGTTAACGATGAAATCACAATATCGAGTTCCTTTAAAAATCTTGAGATTTTTAATTGAGATCACTTTAAATTTATTGATGAATTCCAATACACTTGGCATAAGTATCCCTGAGTTTTTTTTCATTCATGAGCATAAACCCAGAGTTCCTCAGTTATTATAGAATTCAGATAGTTTGATCATTATGTTTTTATAGATCCTACATACACAGGCTGTGGCAAAAGTCAGTTTTTTGTATGGAAAACAATATAATAATTACTAAATACTAATACAAGAGTAAATTCTGTATTTCATGTCCTCACAACTGTGAACTTACTTCTGCCGCCCCCTGTGCTTTTTTGAGAGATTCGGGAAGCCACACAGTACTGTATTAACTAAATCACAGATTTTGTTCCTAGCTTTTGTTTCTTTCTTGTATGAACCAGAAGGCTTTATTCCCTTTAGAACTGTAAATCAGAGTGTTTTGGGCTACACATAGGAGCATTAAGAATATCTTGGCTGTCCTGAGCAGTAACTCAGTTCTGTGAAATTATATCCACTGGGATCTATGGGGTGCTGGAGACAGCTTTATTTCTTGAATTTATTGCATTCTTTCACAGCTTCTCTTAAAGATTTCATAAACTCATGATGAAAAGTGGTCACTTAAAATCAGACTCCAAGTGTACCAGAGATAATCAGACTTGCCTTTTCTGTCCTTCACTTGAATAGCAGAAGCTTTAATGATAAAGGTGCCTGTTGATCAGGGAATGACAAAACTCTGGTAGTGGTTTTCTTCTGGTTTAAGATCACACAGGGCAGGGGAGCAGTGGGGTTCTGGGTCATTTCACAGGCCAACTCTCTGTCACAAGCAAGCTTAGTTTTCATAGGACACTTTCTGAATTTCAAAAGAACTCACAGGGCATTTTCAAAGTCCTTACTATTTGACCTATTTGCAGGTGGCTGATGAAAATTTTATACTGTTTTCTTACAGAAGCGGATGTGCTTTTGTATTTAAAAAAAAACAGTGACTCAGATTAGTTTGTTTTATGTCTTGGGGATCAAGATGTCTCTTGTTTATTTGGATTGTTTTATTAACGTCTTTATAACACACTAGAATGAACCAGATTCCATAGTTAAAATAGTATAAGTACATGGTGCAGTGGTGAGAAAATGTGTTTTTCTCTAAAAAAAAATTGTACATGATAAGAAAATCAATTGGTACAGTTGCAGTCTGAAAGGTTCAAGTTTAGTCAGTGTATATTAATATAGTATTAAAATAACATTTTCTACCCTTCACTTGATAGATTTCAAAAGTCCACTTATGACATACATTTAACAATAAAACAGATGTGGAAAATGTTAATACTAGAAAATATTACAGGGTATGGCTTCATCAATCCAAATGATGAACCAAGGTAACCCATTAAAAATGATTTAAAGTTCAAAAAAAAGAGAAAAGGATATTTTATATTTTCAAAGGGAACCCAACAAAACTTGAGCTCTTTCTAATACTCTATGCACTACTTGAGGTAATTCTCTGTTTCAACATCAATTGGTTTACCGTATCTTTAACAATTCAGATTTTCCATCATTATTGTGTTGAAAAACGCCAATAACAAAAACAAAGTGTCAAAACAATCTACTCCATCAAGAGTCTATTGTGTTTCAGTAACCTGGAAGATACTACTTTGGGAAAGGTCCTAGGAACATTCTGTACTCTTCCCGCTTCGCTAATTATAACGCAGGAATTTGCATTGGGGTTTGGAAGATGCAGGCTGCGTAAAGTAGACCTGAAGTTATTTACAAACACAGTGTCACTAGTTTACAAACAGAACAATATCCCTCATCTTGGAGGAACAATTAGCCATCTTCACTAATGGCAACTCGAGATGCTAGTTTCTATCCACATCATCTGGCTGTCACTCTTTTGACAGCAGGTGTGTCAGGTGCACACTTAAAATACACAAACCCCCTGATCTCATTCTAATCTTGAGTCACCTCTGCTAATTTTAGACTATGGGAGAGATTGGTATAATTGTAATAAAACTTGCACTGAATAATAGTCAAGAAAGATGAGTCTATTTCATTAACCACTTATTCATGGGGTTTTTGCTGCTTGGGCATAAATTACAAAAATAACTGCTTTTTCCAAATGTCAGGTGACCTAGATCTCAACACTTCATCTAAATTGCAAATTGTAACATATGTACAGAAAGATAAATTATTGTAAAAGATGGAAGAAACTGTGTACATATTGTCAATGCTCCTCAATGAAAATGGAATCAAATTGCTTTCTTACCAGCTATGTATGGAATTGCCGGTGTCTTAAAAATTTGCATGCTGCTTGACACAAATTTCACTGCTAGGAATTTATCCTTGAGAAATGGAAATGAACATGGAAGTGTTATGTTTTAGGATGTTCTTTGCTGCATTTCATACAGAGCTAAAAAATTGGAATTAGCCCAACTGTCCAAATGTATGACATTATTTAAATGCATCCTGAGACATCCACGAAATCTAATACTCTGTAGCTAATCAAAATAATATTTCCAAAGCTTTTTTTTGTATAATTCTGACATAGAGGGTAATCAATACTATTTGACTTCGTGTAAAGCATATATATTTCCCATGCTGTCTTCATTGCTTCTTTCCTCAAACCCTCACTGAATTCTATTGTGTAATATCAGGATCATTAAAGTAGAGGCTGTAGAAGGGAAAAAAGACCAGTTATTTTCATGTCACAAATGATTATGATTTAAAGCCAAATGGAATGATGGTATAACTGCCTTACTGCAGATTGTTGGCAAACGCAGGTCTGGAACCCATTGATATTCTTAATACGTTAGTAAAATGGTGTCCCTTTCCACTCTCAGATTAAGGAGAACAGCATCCTTTCAACTATAGCAAATGATCTGCCACCAAAATTAGAGTCTTTCCATGTCTAACCAATGGTCTAATCCCCCTTGGCACTGAGCTGCTAAGAAAGAGTTTGCTTTGTCCATAACTTGTTTGGTGTTCCTAAGCCCCCCTGATTTTCTTGACCAGTTTAGGGGAGGAGGATAATTGCTATTTTGCACATCTTTAGGAAAACCTGGGAACAGATGTGGGCTTCTTTAGCCATTCTGGGGATAGACAGAAGGAGAGCCATCATTTAAAGGCTTGTCCCTTTAAATGATGCCCGTGAGACAGGACGTCAGAGGCAGAGCCCCTGAGATGCAGCATCCAAATAGAAATGGTGCACCGGACAGGGAAAGTAAATAAGCTGTACTTCTTCGCTGATGTGCATACGTGACGTGATGTAGGTACATATTGCTGCCAGTTGTCAACTAAACGCCAAAGGCATCATACAAGCTTTCAAGTTCTTCCCATTTTCTGGTCCAGCGGAAGGTGCAATAAACACATACTTAGTGGGGAAGGAAAACCCCATCCTGTTACGTATTTTTAAACAACTAGTGTTATTCATCTAGAGGTTGGAGGGTCAGAATTAATTGGCCTCCAGAGAACATTTAAGTATATAGTACACTGATTCGTCATTTCTCAAATTTTGCTTCATTTTATAAATGTTTTAAGACCCACTGTCTTAGAAGAATAATTGTAGTTAGAATGGCAACCTCCAGCTTTAATCCTTAAACTATCACAGATTGAACTATATAATTTTATGGAAACATCTTAAAATTCTGATTATTTCCAATAAATAAATTTAGGCTAATAAATATTTACTAATGAGAAATATGGTAGTTATAGCTATTACACATACTGTAGATGACAAAAGCTGAATACTTTATTTCATTTAAGCTTTTTACTTTTATAAAATGTGGAACATTTTCTTTTAAACAAAACAGTTAACCTCTTTTTTTTTTTTTTTGCTAAAGGTAAATTTCTGCCCCCAGTATTTTAAATATATCACATCTCAATCCTAAATCAAGATGTAACAAACGCTCATCAATGAACAATATTTTGAACGCACTCTTTGAAAATTTGTATTAGAACTTTCTATGATTGATTACATATGTTTTTATAATTCAAATATGAGACTCTGGACAAAATGTATCTGCAACCAAAAGTTCCTTTTATTCATTTTCATTATATTTGTAATGAGTGTATTTAGCTATGTTATTAAATCGCTTGCTTTGACTTTATTATTCCAAAACTACTATTAGTGGAAATCAGAAAGAGTTATTGGCATAACATAAAAGTCCTGCCATGTGACTCACCCAATTTTGGGTCCTGGAGTTTGATGGGAATAAGACAATTTTCCTTTCCTCTGAAGTTTTGGATCTAGTTGTTATGACTACAAAGAAGAGTTATACTTTAGGGAAATTTTGAGGGGATTTTGATGTGAAACTTCTCAGTATAAACCCAAATTCAACAAATTTGAATGGACGGGTAACTGCTCTGTCAAGGTCATCTCACCTCCCATTTGAAACATCCCAGGGATTTCGCTTTTTATCTAGAATAGCAAGAGTTTCACGGATTTAAAATTAATGTGTTTTTTATTTCACTCTGTTTTATTTTTTAACTTTTTTTTTTTGCCATTTTTTTGCCATTACTCTCCCCTGCCCTACCCACCTACTACCTCCCACATACAATCCTCTCCCCTCCACTATCAATGTTTTGATGTATTGTTTACTTTTGGGAGGAAATTAAAATAAAAATAAGATTTTTACTTAAAAGCATTAGTCAAATCTAATAAGATTTTTGACATTATTAAATCACAACAAAACCAGTTAACAAATACCCTGGGTCTTTCCTGTGTGGTGGCCATATATGTTTTTTTAAGTATAATTTGCCTTAAAACTTTTGGAAAAATATGTAATAATATATTTTCAGTATATTATTACACCTGTAGAATATATAATAGAATGAATATAATCTGTGATAAACAGGAAGAAGAAAAATTTAAAATCATCTCAATTCCTCTATGTAACAGAACCACTATTAACATTTGGATAACTTAAACAATCTTCCTTGCAATTGCTTATTTTAATATAACACATGATAGGTGTGGGAACATGCTTTATTTTTAATATGTAATATCATGATAGTCTTTCATTTAGCCATGACTATAACCCTGTAAAAAACAAAGTAAAACTGTTTCAAGAGTTTCATGGGCTGGAAAGTATTTCATATTACAAGCTTTGTGAACGTTGTTATCAGCATCAGAATTTTATCAGAGTTGAAACTAAAGCATAGAGAACTAAAGAAACAAAGAATTCTTGATTCATTTAAATATACTGAGTATTTCTAAAATGCGTGTGTGTGAGGTTCGGGTTGGTGCGGACGTGCTTCTGTGACACCTTTGGAATATGTGTATGTTTGGATCACCCTAAAGGATAGCATATTTGTCAAATATAAATTTTCTTGGGGTGAGAGCACCATTCAGCACCTTAAAAACAAGCCAGTGCTTCTTTTGAAGCATAGAAACTAAATTGAAGAGCCCCCAATGGGTGCTGGTCATAGACAGAAGTACCTGATCATGAAGCCACCAGAGAAAGAGAAAAGAAGAGCAGATACTCAAAATTATTGCTCCTGGTTATGACCAAGCTGCTATTTTATGGGAGCAACTCTATGTAGAATAATGTGATTCAGTAAGAGCAGAACTTTTCAATCAATATGCGTAATATATTATAATAGTAACCATAATGATAGCTAAGACCAGTGTTATGGGCAGTATAGCTCACATTTGCATGAATTAGCACATTTAACACTCAAGAGCCTTATGATGTGGGAAATCATATTTTTATTTGCATGGTAACATGTATACAATAAAATATTTATAATGTGTGTGTGTGTGTGTGTGTGTGTGTGTGTGTGTGTGTGTAACAAAGAAAGCAATTGCTCTGTTTTCCAAGCTAGGGCTCACCTTATTTGAACTTGATACCATTCACATCTTTGTAAATATTGTTGTCTGCTTACCCTATTTGACTTTCCCACCCAGCCACGTGTCCACACAATTAGTCATTAGTTACTAGATTATTTTCATTCCCTCTCTTCCTCCTTCTCACTCCCCATCAGTTTGTTACTTTAAATTTAGTTTTAAGTGGGTAATATAGGCACATGGTACAATATTCAAAAGATTTAAGGCATGTGCTGTGAAAAGCACGTCTTCGCCTCCTCCTTGTCTCCCAGCCACATTTGTCCTTCTCAAGGGTCCAAGGTTCCCAATTGTTTTTCTTTTTCTTTTTGAGATGGACCCTTTATTTATGTATCTTATTAAATTCATTGGGGTGACATTGGTTAATAAGATTACATAGGCTTCAAGTGCACACTTTTAGGATAAATGATCTGTATGTTGCCCTGTGGTGCACCCAAAGTCACGTCATCTCCCGTCACCAAATTCTTGGACCCCTTTACCACCTCCGTTTTCCATCTGGTAACCTCCATACCGTTGTCTGTGTGTGTATGTTTTTGTTCTACATCCTACATATGAGTGACATCAGATGGTTCTTAGCTAGCTAATACTTTCTCAAGTGCTGAGGTGTGCTTACTGAGTGGAGTGAGACAAACCATTCGGCTCAGAGGTTATAGGAGTCCTTGGCAAGAACGCGAAGCAAGTGTCAGGCTGCTCAGAGAGGAAGGGAAACCCCTCCCACTGGAGCCCAGGTCGTTCTGCTTCGATCCACAGTCAGTGCGAACTGACCTGCTGCCTGGTTCTCCTACAAGCTGCTAAAAACCTCAAGAAATGAAGCATAGCTTCTATTAAAGAGCATATTCAAAATTCCAAAAGGCACATACTTATGGTAAAATACAATGTTCGTTTCATTAATCATTCAATATCCAGCTTATGGGGATGAAGTTAGTATAAATGTACTCAGTTTATTTATTATTTACTTTTTAAAAGATTTTATTTATTTGTTTTTAGAGAGAGGAGAAGGATGGCAGGAAAAAGAGGGACAGAAACATCTATGGGCGGTTGCTTCTTGAGCACCTCCAACCAGGGACCTGGCCCGCAACTCAGGCATGTGCCCTGACTGGGAATTGACCAGTGACCCTTTGGTTCACAGGCAGACACTCCATCCACTGAGCCACACCAGCCAGCACTAAGTGTGCTCAATTTAAAATTCAGAAGTACAGGAACATATAATGCTCCTTGTTCCTGTTTAAGAAAGTGAATGGGCCTTAAAGCTTTTCAAAACAGCTTTCATTTATCAATAGGTTAACTTTCTTTTTTATATTTCTTTTATACAATCAATCTAGGTATATTGTTGAAAATTTGAAAAGGAGTGGCAAAAAAGGGGACAAATGTTCATAGTATTTTCTTACCATCCTTTTGTATTTCTTCGAAATAGAGAATCACTGTTAATATTTTTATGTTTTGTTATTTACTTATTTTTTTTATCGTTGTGCTATTATTTTGTATTGCTTTCTGGTGTACCATAGTGATTAGAATGCCATATTCTTTATAAAGTTTTTCCCACCTATAGTTGATGTTTTATATTATTTACATTCATGTATTTCACATATTTACAGATGTTGCTTGCATATTCATAAATTTATTAAAACATCATGTTGTTTTTAAACTTTGTAGTATATACTTATTTGCCATCAATTTATTTTTAAGATTTTTTTCAGTCGTGAATGATAAATTTTTATATTTATTTTAATGACTACATTAATCCATTATGTAAGTTACATATAAATATAAACATGTAAATTCATGACTCAGTTTGGCCTGGAATTTTTCTTTTGAGTGGTGATCTTTTCTAAATCCTGTGTCCAAAGCTATGTTAGCTTCATATGACATAGTGAATACTGTTTTCTCTGTATTTCCTTGAAAATTTTGTATAGGGTTTGCAAATGTTTTACCTTTTTTTTTTTTTAACTAAAATGTCTAAACCTCTCAAGATGCAGTAAGATCAACCAGCCTCTTTCCCTCACTGATTAAAACCAAGAGGTTATGGACCAAACGCAACCACGTGAAAATTGGGGAACAGGTACATTTGGGAGGGGAGTCAAACTTTGAGAAAAGACATACACAGCAAAAGTTTCCCACTTTTTTTCATATGCATTTCTCTCAAACCTTTTCCAGAGGTTGACTACTAGGCATCTTGTTCTTTTGCAACATGGGCATCAGTCATTCTGGGGGAAATATTCATATTTCTTGTTAGAGGACCAGGAGGGTAGGTCCCAGGAAGATGGAGAATTAGAAGAAAATCTCCATTTTTCTTTCCATCGCTTTATCCCTCCGTGATCTCTCCTACCTGTGCCCAGAAGAGAGACCCTAGCTCTCTACCTCAAGGCAGAGGTAGCAGACAATGCAAACTCCAAGATAAAACCCATCTTTCCAGCCAGAAAAAATGGCGCAAAGGCCCCAGCGCACTGAAGTGTGTGGATAGAATCCCCATTACTATTTTTTCTCTCTTTTTGTCTCATAGAATCGATACTAGTGCCAGCCCTATTTTTCAGGTTACAAATGTAGCAATAGAATAGTACAAGAAAACCCTAGACAATTCAATAAAATAAAAGTCGTAGAGATGGGAAAGTAAAAATTAAAACTGTCCACAGTTGGCATGATTTTTCATGTAGGGAATCTCAAGGAATCCATAAAAAATAATCTTAGCTATAGTGCATGGAGTTAGCAAGGCTGTGAGACACCGTACCAGCACACAGAAATCAATTTTCCTCCCGCGTCCACCAGCACTGAACAGTTGGAGATGCTTTTTACATAAAGTACCATAACATGTACCATAGTACCAGAGAAATAGGAAATATGTCCCATATGAATGCAAGAAAATATACTAAATAAAATTCATATTTCTTTTTAATACCTGTAGCAGCAGGTCAATATTGACAAGGCTGCTTCCAACCCCCAGATTTCACTCCCCTTGGTGTAAGCCTACATAAAAAAATCTTAACTCTTAATGGTCCAGACCTCACGTTATTGACCTTTCAGTTTTATTGTGGTCCCTCCAAACTGCATGCCAGCTACAACTTCATTTCTGCCTGATCTTGCTTCCAATCATTTCGACATTGGCTGTGAACGTTTTCATGGGCCTGATGGCCAGCCCATTCTATTATTTCTAAGGTCCTTCCTGTTTTTATGTGCTTGGATTATAAACTGGTCGATGCTGGTCAGCTTTTTGGTAAATTTGTATGCACTTTATTCATTTCTTTCAGAAAACATTTTGCACACTGACATACCCTTTCTGGTGTCACGTGATTACCTCTTGGATTCTATTTTATTTCTATAGATCTCTGTTCATATTGTTCAAGATTGTCGCACCAGACACTCATTGAAGATGGCAGCAAAGACTTTGTTGTAGACTATTGTAACTGAGGAGAGAGAATGAACTCAACTTTGCTAAAACAGAAAGCAGGGGGATTTTTAGGCACTGGGGTGACCTCGTGGAAAAGTACTAGAGTATGTCAGGTGGGGGAGGAGAGGTTGGCGAATGTAATAGGTGCGTATGTGTTTGCTAACTGATGCTTATTGAAGCGAGGCTGCTTTCCTTCCAGAGTTGGGAGATAGGGATGCTATATGTCTTCACAGTTACATTTCAGAGAGATGGTTCCCATGTCCTTGAGAAAGAGCTTTCCTGGGGTGCAAGAATATTTACAACTCACAGGGGCAGAGAAAGAACTTATGATGGCAAGAACAATTCTGTAAAGTTTAATGGTCTATGAAAAGGGAGGTCAGAGGATATAATGGGGAAGAAACCTGTCTAAGGGTTAGTCAAAGTTGAGGGGGAATATTAAGGCCATTTTGGTCAATACTGAGGCTAAATGAATTGACATAAATAATCACCCTGATAGAGTAGTTCACAGATGTATGGTTAAGTATGCAGATGACGCACACTGTAAAAGCTTTGTCCTGTAGCTTTCTCTTTTTTGTCTGATCTTAGTGTGGCCAAAAATGTAGTGGAGAAAGAAATATTGTGCTTTTTTATTTATTGTTGTTCAACTACAGTGGTCCCATTTTCCCCCCACCACTTTCCCTGCCCCACCCACCCCCTCCTTCCACACTCAATCCTAACCTCCCCCATTGTCTTTTTCCATGAGTCCTTTATATGTGTTCCTTGATGACCCTTTCTCTTCTATCCCCCATTCCCCCCTCCCTTCTGGTTACTGTCTGTTTGTTCTTCATTTCAATGTTTCTGGTTCTATTTTGCTTGCTTGTTTGTTTTGTTGATTAGGTTCTACTTAAGGTGAGATCATATGGTATTTTTCTTTCTCTGCCTGCCTTATTTCACTTAGCATAATGCTCTCCAGATCCACCCATAGTGTCACAAAGGGTAGGAGCTCCTTCTTTCTTTCTGCTGCATAGTATTCCATTGTGTGAATGTACCACAGTTTTTTGATCCACTCATTTATTGGTGGGCACTTAGGCTGTTTCCAGCACTTGGCTATTATAAATGGCACTACGAACATTGGGATGCATAGGATATGCTTCTTAAGAAGCTTACCTTTATCCCTGAATGTGTTAGAATGCAGTGTACCTTTTATATAAAGCTGTGATTTAACTGAATAATCACAGGGGCTTCAGTTTGTGATAGTTTATAAATTTAGTTCTCTTGCTCTTCTCTGAGAAACTGCTTGATAAAGAGCATGTATCTTAACCCCTCAGTTAAATAATCACATTTGTACAGAGTACTGTCATAAGTCCTGCATCCGGTCAAAGATCTGTCTCATTTATCTGTTTTTATGCATGTACTCTTGGGCATACACGTATGCTTAGGCAGAGAATTCCAGGGTCATATAGCAACTATACATTGAACTTGTTTTTCTTTGTTATTGCATTTATTGGGGTGACATGGGCTAATGAAATTATACAGGTGTCAGGAGCACAACTAACTGTGTATCATCTGCACACTGAGGAACTGTCGATTGAAGTTTTCTAAAGCAACTTCCTTTTCCATTCTGACCAGGCATGCACAAGCTTTCCAGTTTCTCTGCATCCTCACCAACACTTGTTTCTGTTTGTGCTTTGATGACAGAGATCCAGTGGGTGTGATGTGGTGTCACGTTGGGTTTTGATTTGCATTCACCTAATGACTGAGGATGTTGGACATCTTTTCATGTGATTATCATCCATTTGTATATCTTCTTTGGAGAAATATGTGTTCATATTATTTGCCCGTTGTTGATTTTGGACAATTTTGTTCATTCTTCTCACATATTTAGCAGATTTCACCAGGAAACCATCTTGTGCTTGGCTTTGTGTGTGTGTGTGGGGGGAGAGTTTTTTGATTACCAGTTTAAGTTTTCTACATGTTATCAGTATATTCAGATTTTCATTTTCTTATTGATTCATTTTGGTAATTAAGTGTCTATAAAAATTTGTTCTCTTCATCTAGCTTATTTATTGATTTGCACTTATTTGTACTATTCTTATATATTTATAATTTATATGAAAAATTATACATACCATGATATGCCATAATATAATTTATGTATAGTCATTACTAATGCCCTTTATTTCTAATTTTAGGAGTTTGAGTATTCTCTTTTCTTGTTCACCTTCACTAGTGATTTGTCAATTATATTTTTTCTCTTTAGAAACCAGCATTGGAGTTCCAGATTTCTCTATTGTTTTCCTAGTCTCCATTTACTTTATTTCTGATCTAATATTTATAATTCTTGCTTTGGTTTTAGTTTGCTCTTTCTTCTAGTTTTTTTTAAGGTGAAAGACTAGGTTATTAACTCAAATCTTTTTAATATAAGTATTCATAGCTGCAAGTTTCTCTATGTACACTGCTTAGCTTTATGCCATAAATTCTAATATATTTCTGTATATTTTCACTCACCTTAAAGTATTTTCATTTCTCGGACTAGATAATCTCAGTTGATCTATGTTACGTTCACTACTGATTTCATTTATCTGTCTACTCGAGTTTGTTATTGAGCTTCTCTAGTAATTTCTTTCATTACAGTTACTATGAATTTCAACTTCAGAGTTTCCACTTGGTTCTTTTTCTATAATTTCAAACTCTATGTTTATATTCTCCATTTGGTAGTACAGTATTCTTATATTCTTCTTTATTTCTTTGACCACATTTAAAATAGCTGATTTAAGATGTTTACCTACTATGTCCATTATCTAGGCTTTCTAAAGGAGTTTGTATTTATAGTTTTTCCCACCTTGTATATAGACCATACTTTTTGTTTTCAATTTTAAACATGTCTCTAAATTTATTGTTGAAAACTGGACAATGTTTTAAGAAAGAAGATTTTTGGTGGTTCCTACTCCACTGTGTTCACTGATGTCAGTACATCAGTACTCCTTTAATTTTTATCATATTATCAGGGGTTTTTTTCTGTCTCTTTTTTGTATTGTCTATTTAACAGAAATGCTAAGAGTTACATTCTGGGTTGTTGTGAGGATAGATTGAGAACATACTCAAAAGTTTGTTTTCATCTCCAATAAGTATAATTCTTTTATTTCTTCATTTTGAAGGTTTTTTTACTTTTTATTTTATTTTATTTTGTACAGTAGATACACCTGAAGAGAAGTTTCAGATCATCTTATAAAGTAATTGATTAAGGAACATGCATTAAAATATATCTATACAGATGCTAATATAGTTTATCATATCCCTTCAAAGTGAGATAGAATAGTCTATGTACATGTTTCCAGAATAGTTTAAGATTACATTAGACCTTGAAAGATCCTCATCTTTGTCCCCAGATCTATTTTGTACAAATAGCCATAAATGGTATGATGTCCTAGGTAGTCATAATATAACAGTCTAATTATGATACATGTAAGTCTATTAGTTGTTGCATATAAATAATTTATGCAAAAACAGAGACCCTTTCCAATGGAAGTCTTGAGTTTCCCTTCTAATCTCTTGCACCTCACTATCCACAGATTGTTCTTTCCACAAACCCTACACATGTTCATCATGTTACCATGTCCTATGGTAAATATGAAATATGCAATATAATGAACAAAGGTTTATATATGAATTAGTTGTGCCTCCTGTCTCAATGTGTGGTGCATTTAACAGAAGATACTGGCCTTTAGATGTTCTACTGGAAAATGCAACTCCCCCAAAAAAGAATTCACAGGAGAAAATTGTGGTATAGACACTAAAAAGAAACAAATGATTATCAAAGAAAACATTACTCTGGATTCCTTTTCTCTCCTCTTTTTCCTTTTTAGTGTTTTTGAGTAAAAGCAAGTTCTAAGTGACAGTTATCCCTTTTACTCTGGTGCATAGTAAATGATACTCACTTCCTTTAATTTTTTCTTTAAACCTTTGGCTCTAATATTTTGTTTAATTGGAGAAAGACTATGTTTTCTGACAATGGGAACTTGTGTGTGTGCACACGTTTGCAGGTGTAAGAGCTCATCCTAATTTGATTTCCCGATTTAAACATTGCTTCAACAAAAATATACTCCTTTACCATGCTAGATAAGCCAAGTGTAATTTGTGCCTTTGAACTGTAAGGGCCCATATAGTTATTATAGTTTTGGAGTTATCAGAGAAGAGACACCATCCAACACTTCAAACAAAAAATAATGAATTCATGTTGCTTTCAAATCAAAGAGATGTTGAACTAAAGGAATGCTTTCTCTGAAACATCAAACTAATACATTCAAACCTATGCATCAGTTTGAGACATCAAACTGATAATCTCTATACAGGGTTAGGGTAGTGAATGAGGAATGCAGAGAATTATAGGACTTCAGAAATGGTAGTTTTTTTTTAGGTGCGAGTTCTTGACCTTTAACAACAGAATTAATGACAACATCATAGCTGTTAGTGGCTGACTTTCAATAATGTGGGGCTGTGTCCAATTCCCTGGCCCCCAGAACCTTGTGTTCTAATGATAAGTTGGTATTAATCAATTCTGATGGATTTATTATCAGTTCTGATGTTCATAGATTTATATGCATTTTATGTATGACCAATGAACAATTGGTATTTTTCTTTCTTGAATTTTGAGTATAAAAATTGTGTAGTTTGACATTTAGAAACAGTTTAGCCTCTGGATTAATTTTTAAAAATGCCCTCATGCTTTTATTTGGCATCTGTAGATTAGGAAATTGAGGTATAACTAATTTAAAGATCATAAACTTACTAACTAGAAGAAATATTTTTAAATGGTTCTAGTACCACCCCTTAGCCACATTTTTGCTTTCTGGGGTTTCAGTGAACCCACAGTCAACCACAGTCCAAAATTATTAAATGGCAAATTCCAGAAATAATAATTTATATACTTGTATTTGAAATGGTGCACCATTATGAGTGGTATGATGACATTTTAAGCCATCCTGTTCCATCCCACCAGTGTCGTGAATCATCATTTTGTCAAGTGTCTCTACTCTGTAGGTGGTCCTCACTCCTTAGTCACTTAGCATTAATAGTTATGAGATCGAGGGTCCCAATATCATAGTTCCTCTGTTTGAGTCACCCTTACTTCACTTAATAATAGCCCCAAAGAACAGGAGTAGTGATGCTGGCAGTTTTGATATGCCAAAGGAAAGCCATGATGTGCTTCCTTTATGTGAAAAGTTGGAAGTTCTCAACACGAAAAATTGTGTGCTGAGTCTGCTGAAAGCTACAGTAAGAACAAATATTCTATCCATGAAATTATGCAGAAGGGAAAAGAAATGTGTGCTAGTTTTTCTCTTGTGCCTAAAACTGAGACGTTATAGCCACACTTCATGGTAAGTGCACAGTTAAGATGGAAAAGGCATTATATTTACAGGTGAAAATTTTTCAAAAATTACATTCTTGAGAGACAGAGTGCATTCACATAACATTTATTACAGTATACTTGTCATTTGTTATACTCGTTCTATTTAATTATTAGTATTGTTGTTAATTCCTTACTGTGCTTTATTTATAAATTGAACTTTGTAATAGATATGTATATATAGACAAAAACATAGAGTATGCAGGGTTGGGTACTCTCTGTGGTTTCAGACATTTACTGGTGGCCTCAGCACTCTGGGCAATTTCTCACCTCGTTCTGTTAAGTTCTGTGCTATTCCCAAAGGATCCATGCTAACCACGGGATATATCCAGTATTGGGAGAACAGGTTCTCTGCTCAAAAATGTCTTTCCCTGTCACTTACTAGCTGTTTTCAAACTTTTAAAAAAAGGTTTTGTTTAGTTTTATGGAGAGGGAAAGGGATGAAGAAAGAGGAGGAAAACATCAACATGTGAGAGATACGTCAATGGGTTGCCTCTCACATTTCCCCAACTGGGGACCTGGCCTGCAATCCAGGCACGTACCTTGACTGGGACTCAAACTAGCAACCTTTTGGTTCAGAGGCCCACACTTAATCCAGTGAGCCACACCAGCCAGGGTGATTCTCAAACTTTTAAGAATACCTAGCAAGGTTAAATCCACCAATTTATTATTGTTGTTGACTTAATTTGGGGGTCTGTTATGTTGGCTTAGCAAGTCAAGAGCATGGGAAGAGAATTTATAAAGGGAATGTTTCAGCTATTTTTTGGGGAGGGTGCTTAATATAGTTCCATGTAGCTATCTAAAGAAAATATATACTAAAATGGCTAGAATCAACATTTGAATGTTCTCAAAGCTGCAGTACGGTATGGTTTTGCTTAATAAAAAAGCAGTAGTCACCGATGTAAGCAGGCGTCAAATTTAAAAGCTTTGTGTGTTATAAGAAATATTTTTGCAAGTACTCATTCTTTTTAAATTTTTAGTTTATTCTATCAAATTTTGGGTGGACAAGTCTTTGGGATTGCAGACAACAGCCAACACCTTATTCGAACTTCAATATACTTGAAGTGCAATAGCAGTAGCATTAGTCCACTTATTTCTAACAACTATTTGAAAACGGGTTCTGCTTGCAACTGCATTTCAAGTTACATATCAAGAAGCCAGAAGCATTGAGCAATATTTAGAATTTAATCATGAGAAAAGCACTCCACGTCAAAAGTGGTGTGATACAGCTAAACAGGTCTTGGGAAAATGGGAAACCTTGAATACAATTGTCAGAAAACAAGACTGAGTGGAAACAAATGAACTCCCACGACCACATGTGGTTGGTTGGGGCATGAATAATGTATGACTACCCCTTTCTCATAACGGCCAGAGAGAGAGAAGAGGGAGGGTTTCCAATAAGCGAAGTAAGTAGTTATAGCAAAATCTATATTTTCTTCTTCAAATAACTATCTCAGTGGACCTCAATCTCAAATATATCCACAAGTCACCTGCAGAGGTGATTGAAATGTAGATTTCTCAGCTCTTTTCTCTGAAGGTACTGAAACTGTTGGTTTAGGTTTGATCTGTAATACTGCATTTTAGCAAGCAACCTAGGCAATTTGGACACAGATTTTAAAAATGATCTCCACTTGTGTGGCAATGTATATCTGCTGACTATTATTTCTGTGATGGTCTGAATAGGGAAAAATGGCAGTTGGAATAGTCAGTAATGTTTTTCATCATAAAGCAAGATACACATTTTGATTTAGTCCTAGGTTGAGTATTTTTAGGTTGAAGCTGCTTATTGTTGAGTTTTCTGTGTTTGTGTTTTTGAATTCTCAGGATTTAGGCGAGGCTCATTTAGCAGAATTTTCAGAATTAGTATGCCATTTTGTGTCTTATCTAGACAACCTGATAATAAAGTATTAAATAACAGACATTTTTACCGCCCCCTTTCTGACAATTGTTAACATAAAGGACTAACAACAGATCAATTTTGCCTTTGAACTTGTATCTAAATTTTATCCACCTTGACATTTATTGACTCATCAAGTAATATTTCTCAAGATAAGAGGCGCAATCACTTTGAATTGTTATCTCAAGGATAATGTTAGCAGGAAGAATGAATATATTCCCATTAAACCAGAATGCAGAGTGAGTTTGTTAGTTTGAATGTAAAAACTCTTACAGACATTTATTTGAGGAAAAAAATGACATTTTGGAAAGATTTAATTTTATCTCTAAAGCCCAAAGGACAAATAATTGAGCTCAATTCTAAAGAGCTTCGTTCCACATAAACAACTAACGTTATCAGGGGTTGAAAATTTTATCCTTAAAAAAGCATTATACAATCCGAGTGCAGCTCTCAAGCTAGAGGCATGTAATTAAAAGTAGATCTAAAATTATTAATAGCTTCTTATTTATCTGGAAGCCCTCATTTCTTTAAATCTCAACCTCACTTCCGTAAGATGTTTTCCTACAACGATGTAACTAAAATACTGTTTGTTGGAATATAAATGAATGTGTCTTCCTTGTGGTACAGTTTTGGCTTAAAAACTTACAGTGCAATAGGCTTTTGAAAATATTTCTTTTGAAAATGTGTAATGGTTAGGAGATTATGAATTCTCAGTAATATGAACTGAAGCGGGGGAAATTTTTTAAAATGTATCTGATGGGTTTAACATTGACTTTCATTCATTGATTATAAAATAAAGGTCTAGGGTTCCTTTTCCATCTTAAAGACACCATCATAGAGGAGTCTGACTGACTCCACAACACTCCAGAGTCTGTAGAGATTCATGTTGGGTCTTAAAACGATGCTACAGAAACCTACACTAACGCTGCAACCTCCCCCGAACCACCGACTGGCAATCCAAGCTTCTATTTATCAGGCTTGGACTCCTTTCTTTCCAAATACTCTAAAATCAAATTGATTTTTTACAATGAAGACTTGCTTGGTTTTTATGAGATAATATTGACTTTTGAAAGTCATTTTCTTTTTTGTTTGTTTTGGAACCCTTGAAACAACACCATCCTTAAGCCCTCCTAACAGGGGCTTTCCCTGGAGTGGAACACTCAGGTCACATCTGTGGCAAATGTTCTCCTGTGTGCTTGTTTCCCTCGTCAGAGATAATCCGATTGTAGTTCTAGACTCAAGCTAAAGGGGTTTACTAATCTGTTTGCTGCAGGTGATAATAAACCAAAGGAAATCGTGCCGACAGAAAGATATCAGCACAAACGAGGAGAACCTAACCTGCCCTACAGTCCAGCCTGAGCCATTTTTCTTTTCTGGTCATAGAGCAGGGAGATGTATCAATAACACAGAAAACCACCGTTGATCTCTGACTGTATTACAGAGCTTTCATTTGCCACCCATCCTGCAAAGTAGATCGGATAACATTCATCTGGCCTTCTTTAGGTGGATTAGTATTTACACATGAATTAACAATTTGAATCAGAGGGAGAGGAATTGAGTCTGACGGGAGCTTTTTGAGCTTGGCTTGATAGAAAAGCTGAGATGCACCATTCTTAGTCATCCAGAAACACTGAGCAATACGAAGCATAGCATCCAAAGCTCTTCTCCTCTCCAATTAAAGTGTTGGCCCATTTAGGTCTGACTCATTTTTTTTTAAAGGCTCAAGTTGGCCTTATGTGTTTTACGTTGGGTATTATAGAATAGTAAGACAGATACTCGTGCTGCTAGCCAGGGGAAGAAATGCAAGTCTCAGAAGTTGAATAAATGCTTATCTGTAATCCATTTCTGAAAATAAATAAGTCAAAATAAAACATCACAAATTATATTTTAAAAAGTCACAATTCAGCCCGCTACTCATTAGGCTTTACTGATTACACCAAAAATACATTTCAGATACAAACTTGGGAATTGAATTTCTTCTTACGTGGTTGGGATGGGCGGTGCATCTATGATCATTAAGACTTCTTAAAGTAGCAACACTAGATTTATTTCTTTAGTTTTGTCCTACGTCTAACTTGATGCCTGGTTTCAAAGCAGTGATTTTTTTCCAAAGAAAAGATGCTAGATGCATAGAATTGGGTTTACAAGTGGTTCTGTTAACTCATCAAATGACCCAGAAAAAAATGCCATGTGGGTTTTTAAAAACTCATACTCAGCTGCCTACTTCCTTATGGTTTTCATCTCGCTCATAGAAAATTAAGGGCAATGCCATGTATCTTACTTGTTAGTATCCTCATAGATCCAATTGGTGAGTGCTTAAGCCTCATGTGTAATAAATAGAAGATACACTTGCACATAATTTATTCAGTGTTTCTCTGTCCTTCCTGCTCTATGGCAATTTAACTTCCCAAAATAGGAAAACTAGATTCTTCTGCTTTATTACATTTATGGCATCTTCAAATTGATATTTTTGTTTCCCTAATAGTCACTCCCTTTCGCCCAAATAACATCCACCTGTAAGTGGCTGAATGGGCTAATAATCTGTATTTCTTGTCATTTAGACAACTATAGAGTAGTATACTGTTTTGTTGAAATGAAGTTTTCCATTAAGTAGTGTAATAACAATCTTATACTCAGAGGATATTTTATTTCTCTGAATCTTTAGATCATAAGAAAACTCTTAAATTCAGCTACAGGTGGATGGTGAAAATGATATATTACTATTTGAAAGAAATATCTTTAGGGAGAATAAATCACATATAACATGAGGATTAATAAATACCATGTTATACTGATATAAAATATATTTACAATGACACTGGCATAAATGCTGTGGAACTGCTGATGAAGATAGGATCAATAATGATATCGACTCTGTGTCTGTAATGTGTCAAACACTGTGCTAGATCCTCGATGTATCTGATTAGATGCTCACAACTCTCCCACAAGTTAGGCGTTACCCCATTTTTAAGGATGCAAAAGCGATTCTGTTAAGGTTATCTGATTTGTATTACACCTTTTGTAGGTGGGCGAGTTTAGGGATAAAAGGCATGTGTGTCTAACTCAATTGGATGTTTGCTTTCCCCTGAGCCACGTGGCCTTCTGTTGTTAGAAGGGTCTTGTCTGACCTGGCTCTGTGAAGAAAGAGGGGCGTGTTGACTACTGTCACAACCCCAGAACATCCTATCCAGTAGGTGTTGATGCACTCACTATGCTTGGTTGTTGAATGAATGAGTATCTGAATGCAGCATTTTGCCTCTTGCATCTAGCAGAGGGTCTTGTATGTCTCAAATGATTTAAAGAACTGAGCGCTGAAATTTTAATTATAATGAAAATAAGCTCTGAATTCAGAACATCAGTCGCCAAGATATGGGTAGAAGTCATATGAGAATATGCAAGGAATGCCCACTGATCAAATCCTGGTCCCCTCTCCTGCCCATTCCAGACATGTCCCTCCACCAACTGTGACAGATGGAAGTGTCAGGCAGAACCCAAGAACACAATGACAAGGATATTTCTATGACATATATCTCAGTAATTACTAATCATAAATTCTCCTCTGGACTTATGAGAAATCCCATTTTATTCTGCCGCGGATGTTATGCAATAAGGATGTTTATATTGATGTTTTCCATTTATCATGTATTTCATAATTATGTACCGATAAAAGCTTAAGTGCAGCTCATACTGAAATACTGTCCTCTCAATAGCTGGCTTGGCATATTTTACATTTTTAATAGTGTGATGTTTAGTAAAAATTTGCCAGAGGACCTAAATTAATTTGAGTAGAATTGATCTGCGGGCAACCACCAACTTAAAGGTGTAGCAAAGTATTTCTGCCAACCTTCCTTCTCAGTTTTAGGACATCATTACTTAGGGCAAAGCCTTCCAATAAAAATTAACTTTGAATTATATGCCATAAAATGGATATTATTTTCAGCATATTTTATAGAATAGTCATCAACTTCTAAATCATCACGAAATGAATTTCAGAGATAATGAGAATGTATGATTTTTAAAAATGTATTCATGTTACGGAAAATTCACGAGACACACGACATATTGATTTAAATGTTTCAAATTTTAATATTTAACTTCAACTTTTATTGAGTTCTGTGTTGCAGAAAGTGCTAAGTGATAAAAATTTGATCAGACATAAAGTTCTTGCTTTCAAAAAAATCTCAGTCTATCTTGGCAACCGCATATCAATGCATTACAGGAGGCTCAGGAAAGAGTTATAATAGTAAGTGCTGTATGGAGACTGAGCTATCTTCCCCGGTTCTAAGTTATCTTGCAATTTATTAGTAATAACATTATCAGCATTAAGATTATTAAGACATTTAATATAGTGTCCTGTGCTGCTACGTCATTTTTCTCTTTGCTTCATTTGTAGTCTCTATTTTTTCATGTTGTCCATTCTCATTATTTCCCCATCATTATCTCTTTCCTAACCTCCCTTTCCTTTCCTTTCCTGTCTCCTATATTTCTTACTCTTCTTTAGCATTTTTATTCTTGCTCTGTTTCATTTGCAAGGAAATCACTGCTTCCACAAACTCGCTATCATTGTGCAAAATGATCATCTCCAAAATACATGTAACAGAATAATATAAAACAACAACTAAGATTAAGGGACTTGCCATGTAGCAGACACAATGCTAAGTGCTTTGCACATTTTGTCTGATTTCAGCCTCACTTAGGCAGAAATGGCTGTCTACATTTTTCAGACGCCGAGATGGAAACGCAGATTGCCCCCTGTAACATGCCAGACTGTGCTCTGTGGACGCCTAGAGAACGCCATTCATGTAGACTACCTACAATAATATGGCCCTGGCTGCCCTTCAGTTCACCTTCCCAGGCAGGTGCCATCAACAACTGCCCTGTATGAACCAGGGTGATGTAAGTTGGGTCAGTCTGGGAGGCGAGGTTGGCCCACATTCAGATCCTGGCTCCACCTGTTGTAGTGTGTGGCCCACAGGCACTGAAGGTTAAACAACCTGCCCTAGTTCCTCATCTGTAGAAGGAGGTGATGCTAGCCGATACTTCAACAGGCTTGTTGGGAATTAAAGGGTTTAATATGAGTTGAGCACATACCCAAATATCTTACTTTTATAGGAAACACTTTACATTTTCCAACAATTGGCTTGCAGTGCAGATTGGAGGGGTGCCCTGGTCTGTAGCATTTGTGGGTTTCCAGGGTGTAAATAATCCTGTGATGGCCAATGGCAAGCTCCAGTGTGACGCCATCAAACACAGAGTTGGAGAGAATTGCGCAGTGCCATTTGGAGCACAGATTTCCACCATCCAGACACAGTCGCTGTAAGTAACCTCAAGAGCATTATGATAATGCAGTAAAGTGATTAAGATGCAATGAATTTTGATAGTTTTTACCTTTGTTTGTAACATAATTGCTCAATTGCATTTTTGAAAATAATGTTTATGTTTCACAGGCAGGTCACACATTTCCTGATTCTATGATAATTGGCAAGACTATATAGGTCAACTTCAACAAACCACTGAGTGCTACATGCATTTTTCTTTAGAAAAACAGATAAAATCAGATACAGTTTCACAGTGCTTCTCCATAGAGCCCTCCCTATTACTTGTATATTAACATGTTTTATTTTTAATATATTTTATTGATTACGTTATTACAGTTGTCCCATTTTTTTCTCACCTTCATTTCCCTCCGCTCTGTACCCCACCTGCACCACCATCGTTCCTCCAGTTTAGTTCATGTCCATGGGTCATTCATATAAGTGCTTTGGCTTCTCCGTTTTCCACACTCCCTGTGTCTACTGTGTACCTATTCTTCTCCCTGTCTATTTTGTACCTACCATTTATGCTTCTTATTCTCTGTACCTTTTCCCCCATTCTCCCCCTCCCTGCTGATAACCCTCCATGTGATTTCCATTTCTCTGATTCTGTTCCTGTTTTAGTTGTTTGCTTAGTTCATTTTTGTTTTTGATTTTAACATGTTTTAAATCAGACAAAAAGTGGTTTTCACCTTTGGTCTATGACGTTATCTGTGACTTATGTAAGCTACTTTAACCAACCTTAGGGTGGAAGACTAAAGCATTATAATAACAGAACTTTGATAAATGTTTTATAACTAATTAGCGGGAAATTCTACATTTAACCTCAAATTTCCCCTACTTTAAGGGCTATGATGTTTTAAATATTCCATGCCACCTTTTGAAATAAGAACAAGAATAGGGATATGTACTTTCATGCAGGAGTTGTGTAAAACACACTGCTAACTGCTGAGTTATGGTATAATCTGGTATGAAACAGGCTATTACTTCTCAGAGAGCCAGGAAGGGACAAGCACATTCTAAACTGTGCGGTGATTTTTAAATGAAGGTACTGGCAATGTAGGTGGACTTGTTAATTTTCAGAAAATGCACTAAACTATTTTGGAAAGTAGTTGAACAATTGAAGGAGATGAGAGCTAATTGTCGAGCCATGTCTTTCCCAAAGTTTAATATAATTTAAAAGAGTAAATAGCTTTCCTGATTTGCCAACCTATGGCATTCCCTTCCTTGCTTTTAAAATGTTGTATTTTTAAGAGCATTGTATTATTTGAAGTTAAGCTAAATAAACAAACTTTACTTAACGTATTTGCCAAATATCTTTCTGTTTTTCCATTCCCTGTGGGGCTGCAAGTAGGGTTTCCAGAGACGCTAGCTCTGAGATGGAATTTAGTACGCAGGATGTTTATACTGAAGAATAACACGGAGCCAGCCCCACTGTGGGAGGAAGTGGGAGCAGGGTGGACAGCGGGATGAGTTCGTCATAGGAGCTGTGGTCAACCCGCAAGCTCCTTCAGAGTTGTCCCCCAAAAGGCCAAGAAGTTCGGCCTTTTATAGTTCCCCACTGATCTTTTATGGTATGTATGACCAGTCAAGCAATGGTATGGTATGTATGGTACATATGGCTGATTCTCTGTAGCAAAGGAAATCCCTGAAGGGGCTGAGAGGTGAGAGATGCTGCAAAAGGGACCCTCAGGAGCAGGACCTACAGGTCCTTAAATGGGGAGGGGAGTGGCTCCGAGTGGTGCATTATCATGTCCATCATCTATCGTCATAGTCCAGAGCCTCACACTGGCTTTGGGGACACTTTAACCCAACTGTAGTTTTCATGGCCATGTGTACTTTCTACTCACTTCTAACAGAGCTATTTCTCTCTTCTGTGATTCTTCCTTTCACTTCATCTTTGTTTCTTGTCTTATCTCTTTTTCATTTCTTGACCAACTACATCTCAAGATGTAGGCCTGACTTGTCTGCCCCATTTTGATTTTCTGAATCATCAGCACCAAATGGCATTCTCCATTTTCACAGACAGTCTCAATTGCAAGAAATTGCATTTTTTCCTAGAAAAGGTGTTTTATCAAGTATATAGCCATAAAACCTAATTTGCATTTTCTTATAAAAGTTTTTTTTGTATGTATCCAGTGCCACAAATGATAGAAAGAGTACTTTTAAAGGTAATGCATTGATTGTGTGATTGGGGAATCTGGTCATTGTACCTCATAATAAAATATTACCAATAAATAGCTATTTAATACTCTGTATTGAGATGGATTATACAACTATTGTTAGTTAAGTTTAGATTATAAATCATCCTCAGGAAAAATAAGGCATGGTCTCACTGTATCATAAACAGCTCTTAGACTAGTCCTAAACTCATAGGAATACTTCAAACACCCTCCTGTTAAATTTATCAAGTTTCTGTGAGGACTAAGAAGCGACCCGCAGCTGGGACTCACCGGTTCACACGAATGGGATCCCAAGTTGCAGAACTTCTGGGGATACTTTCTGATCATTTTTCTAACAGTCCATGCAAATCAGAAAATATCATCTGCTGGGCTACCTTCTCAGTGGTTTGGAGTGAGATTTCTCAAAAGAGAGGGTGTCAAAATGCATTTCATAAAGATTAGTGCAGAGTCTTTTCGGTAGAAATGGTAGAAGTGGACTTGCTTTCTAGGTAATGCTGCAATGAAGGTCTGTGCTCACAATGCCGGGAAGGAAGTAAACGTCACTTCCCCTGGGGGTGTCCTTGGCATATTTCAATAGGCCAGGAAGGCAACAGGACTCTGCAGTATGCTCAGTCTCCTGCTCTCTCTGAACACAGAACAAATTGTGACAAAAGATGAAGAAAAAGAATTAAAAAGGCAAGACTCCTAACAGTTCATTCAGTTCCAGAGCTGAAAGTGCTCACTCTCTCCACTATTTTTCTGGCAGACCAGGATGTGGACCATTAGGAAGTCATTCAGTGTGATGAAAATGGGCCAAAAGGGACCTCTCTTCTTAAAATGGATATAAGAACATGTGAGAATGACTCTTCCTGATGGAAAATGTAATATCATTTGTACATAATTCTCTTATGTCATATTAAAAAAACAAGAATCCCCTATTTTTTCAAATGATTTGATTCTTGCCAGCCTATTCTGCCTCCATATAATTTATTTGCTTGAGAAACACATGTGTATCTTGTAGTTAATGTATCTTTAATGCTCTTCATGGTCATTGAAGCTGAGCAAGTATATGAGGTGAACTTTTGAATGCCTCCAGCTCCTTCTTCTTTGTAATATTTTATTTATTTTTAGAGAGAGGAGAAGGGAGGGAGAAAGTGAGTGAGAGAAACATCAATGTGTGGTTGCCTCTCGAACGCCCCCTACTGGGAACCTGGCCTGTAACCCAGGCATGTGCCCTGACTAGGAATCGAACCAGAGCTGCTGCCTTTTAAAAGTATTTAAAGGGCTGTCTGTGCTTACAAAATTGTGGTAAGAATCGAAAGCTATTTTCTTTGGGTTCTGTAGCTATGTCTTAAAAGTTTCACATGTATGTGGGAGCTACCACTGAGGGAATAGTTTATGCAAAAGAACAAAATGAGGTAAAGAAATTAAAATTAAAATACTTTCCAAAGTCCTGTGTTGCAATTTCAAATGCAATTTAATATGAAAAGCATGCATCTGCATTTCAACACTTTTTTTCTCTAGAATCTTAAATTCCTATCTTTGAGAAGGCTTGGTTGAGAATAATACATTTTTTGTTTAAATATATCATGCCTAATACATTTTGTTAGTCATCTACATTCAAAGGCATTGTTCTTTTGTGGGATAAATTATAATTTGGATAATAAATTTTGAATTTCTTGTTTTTATAACACCTAAATGATGCATATTTTGTCAATATAATCTATCACATAGTGATATGTAAGACATAATGTTTCAATATATAGCAAAACAATCATGAGTTCAGTCCAATTTGATTATACAAGAAACTTACACTCCTTTGAAGAACATTTCTCAATAGCAACTCAATAGTTTACCATTTAGTACTGAATCTGAAAGAGGGTTTTATAGAAATTAAGAACTAATTACATTTTTAACCCTAATTCAATATGATCATTCAATATGACATTTGATCAAGTCCCTTTAAAATGCATATACCACATTTGGAAAGAGTCAGGATTATAAAAATGAAGAAAATGTTCAGTTTCTCAAGGTAAACGTGTGAAATACATATAAAGAATATAAAGAATAGGCAGATCTAATTTGATTATTAATCCTTTCCTTTAGAGGAGAACCCCAAAGGCTTATTGAAAGAGAAATGCATGTTCTTTTTCACTGCTGTTAATTGGGCAATGGCCATAGATTAAGGAAAGAAAAGTTGGAATCACTGGGATCACTACAGTATGTACATTCAGTTTTAGAACTTCATTTTTTTTTTCTAGCTTAGAAATCCTTGACAAGAGAAATCTGGAGAACGACAAAAATTAGTTTGGTGATACTAAAGAGTTTCAGTTGTTTGCGGAAGCATAAGCAGCCCAGAATTTTCCAGGTGTTGAAAATGAAACCCGGAAGTCCTGTATTTATTATGTGTTCAGTGAGGAATTTATTGAGGCTTTGCAATGCACCGTGCACTGCTGTTGGGTGCGAGACAGTTTGTTTGGGGTTATAAAAAGAAGACCACACTGTGTATTAAGGGAAAAATACACGATCAAAGGATGTTTAGCTAGCAGAACCTGTGGACCAGGCCAGAAGTCACACTTGGAAGCTATACAGTAAAAACAAAACCAAAAAAATCCCAAAGACCACAGACAAGGAATTACAAGGCGTTTAATGATGAAACTGAACTGAAACTTAACTCTCCCAGCTAAGTTGCTGCAAAATAAACACACTTTTGGTTAATGCTGACCATTCCAGTATAGGATGGAGCTCTTTTTGTAGAACAGTTAAAGTTTGGTTAGACCTAGATTCCAAGGGTGAGTTAGGCATATTATGATATCAGATCTATGCCTGTATATGGCATTCCTGTGGCTATAAATATGACATTTTCCTTCAAATATAAAGAAAAATAACCAAATAAATAAAAGTCTTATGAATTCCCAAAATGCACTTTTCTAATAATAATTATTATAGTAATAATAGTAGTGGAAGCTACCATTTATTGAGCACTTACTAGTTTATAGGGCAATAATTAATATTAGTTAAAGTACCAGGTGGCAAAAGTGATTTGTACTTAAAAACATCATGTCTGATACAACAGCTTATTTCGAATAGTGCTGGCTTTAGTGCCAAATATCAGCTCCAACATTTATTATCTGTGAAGCTAAATACATCTTAGTTCTGCTGAGCTTGTTTTCATAACTAATAATGAATACAATACCTGCCTTGCAGGAATTTCATGGTTTTATGAAACTTAACATAAGTGCTCAAAGGAATTTAACTTAATGTTAGTAACATTCATCATTGGTATTATTCTGAAAGAAAGACCAATGATTATAGCAGAAGAAAGTGTCCAATATTAACCCAGTCTCACTAGACATGTTTATTGTGAGTCCCTGGCCCTCCACTATGACTAAAGAGGTTGAATCCCAGCCCAATGGCTGTTGCAGGGTCCTGAGCTTTAGAGCGGAGATGGGTGTGCCACCTCCCAGGTCCCCTGGTGTGTCTTGTTGGTGACAGTGTCATGGCCAAACAGGGCTGTAACCTTGAATTCATGGGTACAGAACTGTAATGGGGACCCCGGTGGGCAAATCAGCCACCTGGGTGGGAAACTAGCCAAGAGACGTCCCACGGTATTTCTCGTGTTGGTCTTGGAGAATCTGCCCTGAGTTTCCCTGTCTCCTACCAATACCTTAAAGCCCCCACAGTGTACTTCTGCCTGTGGGCAAATGTCAAGTTAGCGCTGTTGAGGGGCACAGGGAACTTTTCATGGGGGTCTTGCTGACCTCACTCCTCTCACATTAACTTCCCGATTGTTCCTATAATATGCCAAGTATGTTCCCATTCAAGTCCAGAAGTTTTCTCAGTTTCTCTTCCCTTCAGATATCTGAAGACCAGTATATGTATATCTGAAATACTGGTCTTCAGATATCTGTTCGGGGTGGGTTCTCACTTCATTCAGGTCTCTGCTGGACTGTCACCTCATCACAGACAACCGCGGGGCCAGTCTCTATAAAGGAGCACCCCATCCCTTCTGGTGCCCTTACTCTGCTTTCACTTCAGATAAATGACTTATTTAAATCTATTTGTTAAATTTATTCCTACACAGAACAATTAAAATTGGCGAGAGTGTGGAAGTTGTGTCTTGTTTTCTGCCACATTGTGCCCATAGAATGAATGGATTAAACAAAATAATCGCCGTGACAATATTGCCACAGTGCCAGTTGCTCAATTCACATTGCGTCTTGTTTTTGGCTCAGGGCAGGAGTCAGTCTTACAGCTCTTGGGCAGAGTCAGCCTCTACCTGTTCCTGTAAATAAAGTTCCTGTAACATGACTGCAGCTATCTGTTCATCTCTGTGGCTGCTTTCCTGTTACAATAATGCAATGGGATGGTTGTGGCAGGGACTATATAGCTGCAAAGATTGGTATTTGTCATCTGCTCCTTTACATAAAAAAGTTGGCTTTTGCAATCCAGCATAAATGAAATACATGGGTGGGCAGGATGAATGAAAATAGTAAACATGGGTGAATGAATGAGTGAACCTCAGGTCTGTATGGCTAATGATAATAGCCATCACTATGCATCTCTGTTTGCATTCTTGGAATTTAGTTCCATGTGAGTACCCGTCTCAATTTGAACAAAATGTGAAGTGTTACTCCTGGCACATTGAAAATAAGATGCTTGGCATAGTTGGACTCTAAGACCCCAAAGTGGAGGATTTGCCAAAAGTCACAGAGCAGGCTGGGTGCAAGTAGGAGGCGAGGTCCGAGGTCTCTTCATATTTAGCCCAAGCATTGAACAAATGTATATTTGGGTGTCACTTTTTCAGCACTTTTCTTAAAAGTTGATGAAAGCCTGCGGCACTATTATTGTCAAATATGGTTGGGAATCTTTTTCTACATTAGCGAAGATAGATGTTTTTAAAGAGAAGTTTAATCTTTCAATGTGTTCTTTGATGAGGCGAATGTGCTTTCATGGCTGAGTCCCTGTAAGTGAGGGTGATTTTTTTGTGTGTCTTCTTGAGATATGGTACCTACTGGTGCTGACTCCCCACCCTCCCTCTGGGTAAACTGATGTTTGAGCACTTTTTTTATTGCTAAGAAGAATACAGATTTTTCTCCCATCTACCCAAGAACAGATACCACAGTGTCACAGTATCAAAAAATAAGTTTTTTTTTAAGCTGTCGGAGAAGTGGAAAGTAGATTTCATTCCTGGGTCATCTTTGGTAATTCTGAACAACTGTCATTTTTTTTATAATTGCCGTATTTGTCTTTATTTGCAACCTGAGATACAGCATAATCCTTGGTTCATAGTTGATACTTGTTGAGAAAATAAATGAATCAGTGAACAGAAAACAGGTTATGGTTCAAAAGGAAAAAAAGGAAGTGAATTTCAACACAAAATAGAAACCCATTTTACATCTGAGCCTTTTTATCAATAAGAAAAGCTGAGAATTGGCAAAATTAAGAGAAGCTTAATAAACCTCACAAGCCAGGTCAAATGTGTTTTGTGGAGTTGGTGGAGGTTTGTTTCATTCTGAGGTTTTTAAAAGGCCTTTAGGTGGTGCTAGAGCTTATCCCTGTGCTTACTGGAAAAAGGTCAGGGCGCATCTTTGGGAACATGTGGACATTTCCATATTATCATACCAAAGAAAAGATTAAATATTATAGCACATATCCAATATAAAAATTACTCACGTTACTATAAATCTGAAAAACCATAATTATATCCTCTGCAGTGTTAAATGAGGCCAAAGTAATACTACAGAGTGAAAGGGAGGAAGGTTATGTTGGTTAAGTTTCTGGTTGGTAGTGAGAGAAACCCAACTCAAAATAGAATAAGTTGAAAGAACTACAGGTGAGTGGGAATTTACTAAGTAACGAAACTAAAAAGTATGTCTTTGTTCTTGCCTTCACAACTGAATGCAACTCAGTGCTCAAATAATTTGCCCGAGAATCTCTGATCCTTCCACTGCTCGGACCCACTTTCCTCTGGGTTGAGTTTATACTCATGCAGTTCTCTTCATGTGGTAATACCAGGCTACTAACCTTACAGCACAGGAGGCAAACACAAGGCCCATGGGCCAAATCTGGCCCTCCACCTTGCTTTATCCAGCCAGGCACCTTGTTTCTCGATGAACTGTAAGGAGCAGTTACATTTATACAATCCTAAAATTACATTCGGTCCTTTGAAGGCAACCTCAAGGCCGATGCGGCCCCCGGTGAACGTGAATTTGGCACCCCTGCCTTACGGCTCATTGAATCAAGGAAAGCATGTGACAACCTCTCGCCCCATCATTATTTCAGATGTGAGTGTCCAGCCTGAGCAGAGGAAGAGAGGACACATCTGTTTGGGAATGAAAGGCAGCCTCCCCTTGGAAGGGGATGCATTTTGTGAATGTGATAATCCCTCTGGGTGTGTGGTATACGTTTCTGTTGGAAATGTTGAAGACAGCAACAGTGTAGGCCAATGTAATGTAGGCTAATGTAATGTAGGCTAATGACAGTGGTCACCCAAATGGTGTGTCAGTGGTCACACCCAGTGGTGTGTCAGTGGAGGCTCTGTTGTAACATGCAGAGGGAGAGGCTTATCATGGGAGAGGCTTCTCATACACGGGGGTAAATGGTATTTAGTAAGAGGTATATCTGATGCCTCAAAATATACAGCGAGTGAGATGGGAAGAGTCCTTAGAAGGAGATGTTAGGCAGATAAAAAACAAGAAATCCAGTCCTGTGTTGAAGAAGTAAACTAACGTTCACCTACCTTAATGGAAAAGTCAGGGGAAGAAGAGTTTATAAAGGAGACTCAACAATAGAAATCTGAAAGGGGGGCTCCTCTAACTTTACAAAATCTCCAGAATACAGATTAGATATATTGATGATCTCAACGTACCTTTACATGACTCTATGTGGCTCGATTTCCTCTTGTTCAAATATGGTGTAGATTTTATAAAGGAAAAGTATACATAGATTTTAGAGATTATCTTCTCCAACCATGTCATGTGATCATCAAAAGGACCAAGGGTACGCAGGGAGTCAAATCAGCTTTCTTAAAACATTCACAACCCTCTCAAGACTTGTGCTCTCAGGGCTGATGAGGAGGTCCGTGTGTGTGTACTTGCCCCTTTTGATTTATTATCTCCTTATAGTCTCAATATATTGGTTCTGTAAACGGTAACTGCATAATTATAAAAACATTATTATACAGCTAGAAGATTCAAACAGAAGGAGAAGAAATTCATATTCATTCTACAAGTATGTCTATAGTAATCTGAGATATTTGGCCAAAATGTACTAAGCATTTTTATATGTTTACACTGAGAACAAAGGATGAAGGAGATAGGCAAGTTCTCTGATAGAGTTTATAGTCTAGAGATTTTGGTAATCACTCTGAAAAAAAAAAGCAGGCAATAAATAAAGAAAATAAGATGATGGAGCAGGAATCACTCATTTACATTGTGGGTTAGAAGATGTATCTGAAACGGTCAGTGGAAGTGTGAATCGTAAGGTGAGATCCGGCAGCTCTGGCTGGTGTGGCTCAGTGGACCGAATGCCGGCCTATGGACCAAAAGGTTGCAGGTTCAATTCCCAGTCAGGGCACAGGCCTGGGTTGCAGGCCAGATCCCCCCAGCTGGGGGCATGTGAGAGGCAACCAATCGATGTTTCTCTCCCTAACCCCCTCTAAAAATAATTTTTTTAAAAGATGAGACCAGGAAGACACAGATCTCCAGAGAGAAGGTCTCAAGAAGTGAGAAACAACACTACAAAGATGCTAGAAAGGAGCAAAGTGTGTGGGAGACTCACAGGGACCAGTTTGGCTAAACATGTGGAGCCTGGGGCCAGGTCATGTGATATCTTGTAAGCCTTGCTGAAGGGTTCAGACTGCACTAAGTGGAACCATTAGAGCATTTGAAACGTGGACAAATAATTTTTTATATCAAAACCCCTGTGTTTCAGATATTATCATACCCATTTTATGGATGGCAAAATTTGATGCCCAGAGGTACCTAAATAACTCAGTGCCTAAAGCAGGATTCAAGATGAGGTCAATATGATGAAAATGTTCTTTTTCATTAGACTAGAGAGCCACTTACTGTTGCTACTAACTCAGTTTTTTTTTTTTTTTACAAAACTACAACCGTATGATCTGGATGAAAAAAAATTAGAGAATAATTTAGCCTTCTTTCCAATGGAGATGAATATATATTTTTTCCTTAATCTGCCTTCATGCACATTGTTAATGCCTTCTTTATTTTATTATAATGTTCTTTAAATCTTTTTGAAAGCTGAAATATCAAAGTTCTTTTATCTTTTTATTTTATTGTGTTTGAAAATCAAGATCCTTTAAAATATATCTTGTACTAAAGTTAACAATTCAAATAAAATTCAACACGCATTGAAAAAACACCCTAAATCTGAGGATCGAGATAAAAATAACGACTGAAATTTTCCTCACATTCGTTACTTACCACTTTGTTGAGCAATACTTTTTTCCACTGTTGCCTCTTTAGTCATTGTTCTTAAAGCAGTATTATCTATAATTAAGGGGATTGACTGAATTAATATTTTAACACCTTTCAGTAACATCCCTCATGGATAAGTAGTACAAATGTGGTGTGATTATCTTCAATCTCCTTTTCTTTCCTCCTGTTTGAAATTGCTTTAAGTTTCCACGTACACACTTTATTAAAAGACATCGGCTAATTCTGTTGTTTGTCCTTGAAAATCACACAGTATTCTCAGTCGCAGATATTATTTCACAGTTTGAAAGAAAGCACTGGATTGCCATTCTGGTTTTATCATTCTGGTTTTATAAAATATACTCATGCACACATGTTAATTCCAGAAGAAATGGGAGGTGGCTTGTGAATGTAATCGGCTCTGTTATTGGTCCTGACATCTTTGGCGTATTTGTGGATGATTTGCATAATGCCACAGTGTAAGACGATCCCATTTTCAGGCAGTCAGGAAATGAGAGAAGTGTCTGAGTCAAATAATAGAAATAGGATTCACATGCTTCATTATCATTTGGACTGACGTGCAATATCCGTATAAAGTCCGCTTACATTTCCGCAATTTAAGGAATTCCAGTAAGTCCAGAAAAACAAAAGCAATTATAAGGGATGGAGAAGGTATTGTTTAACAGGTGACTCTGAGAGGAAGGTATTGTTTGAGGAAGAGAGGGATCTGGGTCAGATTTGCCATTCCTAGTGGGGAACTTGAAGGGGTTCTCTGGCTGCCATTCTGAGATGTTTTGGTTCTGATTGGAATGGGGCATGTCCCACACACTGTGTTCACCTCCAGGAACCATTGTTTAAATGATAATCCGATAGAGTAAAACACGGGCAAAGGGAGGGCACGGGATAGTGAAAGAACTCAGTAACAACTTCTATGGGTTTAAAAAAAATGTCTAGAGACAGCTCAGTAATCTTCCCGAGTTCAAGTCTTAGATCGATCTCTTGGACATCTTAGTCTAGAGAATAGAACAGAATATACGAGCATCTTAGGGCTCCAGGTAACTGGCATGCTTAGTTTTCCTCATCTGTGGAATGGGGAGATGAAATAAGACTGTATCACACATACCTAACACATTTGTGATGGTCATTGAGTGTTAACTCCTATTAGTTTTTTGTTTGTTCTTTACATTATAATAATTATTGAAAGATGTTGGGGACAATAATGTACAAATACAATAGCTACAAGAAAAATATATACCCCCCCAAAATTATTTTAGCCTTTGAGGTTGCCCACAAACAGCACCTACAGCAATCTTACCCTTTAACCTAACAGGCCACACCCATATCAAATTTTATGTGCACTCTGACATGAAAAAAGGTGGGACTCATTTTATAAGCAAGAGAAATGGTGAAGTTATTATGCAGTAACTAGCAGTTGTGTGAGGGATAATTTGGATATGAAGGTGGGAGAAACATGGGTTAGAAAGGTGAGTTCTTACCATAATTTCATGTCTGTATTATTATAATATCTAAAGAAGTGCTAAAGGTGACAAATATGACAGTTTTGAGATTCCACTGATGGCATCTGCATTATTGCACTATAGATTTTAAAAAGTGGTCTTTAGCCCTGGCTGGTGTAGCTCAGTGGATTGAGCATGGGCCTGCGAACCCAAGAACTGCAGTTTAATTCCCAGTCAGGGCACATGCGGGGTTGCAGGCCAGCTCCCAGCAGGGGATGCATGAGAGGCAACCGTACATTGATATGTCTCTCCCTCTCTTCTCCCCTTCCCCTCTAAAGATAAATAAATAAAATCTTTAAAAAAAAAGTGATCTTTAACTCCTCCAAAACAAGGGGGAAGCATATAATTCAAGAAAACAATAATTTATTTTGGCAATTATTTAACTCTCAGAAAGTTATCTAAGGCATGTTCCAATGTAGAAAATCTCTGTAATCGGTAGAATCCGTTTCTGATTTGTCAGCTTCAACTGTATACACTCATTTTCTTTTATCGCCCCGATAGGCCATGGCATGCCAGCCATGTAAATTTAACTGAATGGAAAGGAGGAACGTATCCTACTCATGTCCTGTTTTTGTCCAATACTAGGTGCTTCAGATGTGGGATCTGATTCAATAATTACGACCGAGGAATCAAACGTATAGTGTTACCTACTCGGGTGTCTGCAATTGTGCAGTAAGGATTCAAGCCCTAGGCTGTCTGATTTTACAGTTTGTTGTCTTTCTTTTATATTGTACTGCCGTCGAGGTCCACTAAAACATTGCCATTTTCATACTTGGTCACCCACTGTGTAGTAACATGATTTCCCTGTGGGAAACCGATTGATAATGTTGTTGAATAGCAAAGACGCATGTCCTGTAGAGAGGGGCCTCGCAGCCGTCTTCCAGGTGGGGGCTGGGCGGGGCTTGTGTGAGCCTGTGAACCGGAGTCTGGGTGTGGCTGTGAGTTTCCTGCGCTCAGTGTGCTGGGAGTCTGAAGGCATGGGAAGGTTCCGTGAAATTTCTTGAAACAATATCACCAAAACATCCACCACTCGGGAGGGCAGCAGCAGGGAAGTACCTGCAGAGAATTGTAATTAGCACCTTCTAGAATTGTCTAATTAGCACAGAAACCTATTTCACTAGCAACCAAAATAAGACTTTCATTTTAACCCGTTATTAGTCATCCTATGTTATGAGTACACCCCGCATAGTTTCGAGCTGAGGCAAAAAATAAAAAAATCAACATATTCACGATTCATCAAAACAGCTTCATGTGTTCTAACCTTTTCAAAAGTTACTTCTAACATTCACTACCCAGCAACTGCAGCTGAGTGATAAGGAAGGAAGGAGAACATTGGGGAAATGGAGATTATCAAGTAGGATCAGTTTTTTTTTTTATTATTATGTCTCTTAAACTCTGTGGGCAGCGTGGGTTTGAGTTTATAGTTGTGTACCTCGATGCCAAAATAAATTTTTTAGAGGAAGGGGTATGTCAGTGTCAAATTGTTCTTTTCCTGCAGAATTGTGGTTTTGCTTAGATTTACTTAAGAGACTCTAAGCTGGAGACATTCTGGTCCGCATGCTCTGGCTGCATTTTTTTTTTTTTTTTGATGGGACTCAAGGTCAGTGGGACCTCAGTTGCAGATATTATGGCACCTGTGATGGCCAGCCCCCAGCACACTCTGCTGCTCTCCATGCTGTTCTATGGGGCCTCACCCATGAGACCGCATGCAGCACAGTGAGCTTTGAAGAGCCAGTCCTACTGTGTCTAAATGTTCATGACTTGAGACTTCTGTTTGGGTAGCAGGAAAGAGCCAATCTTCTGGATTCTCTTACTTGCAGAACCTAGGACTACTCTGTACAGCTGGCCAGGCTTTGAAATTCTAATCCTTTTGGAAATTCTAACCCTTCTAATACTTGAAGACCTTGAGCAAGTTTTCACAAGGTTCCTCTCGAATTTTTGAGACAACCCAGACTCCTTTGTGGTAGGACTGGACAACCAGATGACTTTGAGGTTGGCGTTTTTTGTTGGGGGAAGAACTGTTGTCAACCTATTGGGCTGTTGTAGCCTTTTTCTTTTTCTTCTCACCCTCAACAGCTCCAGAGAATGCTGAGGACCAGTAGAAGGATGATATTAGGGTTGACTTGTCCTCCCCAGTCCATGGGGGGATCTACGTAGCTGCTCTCCTAAGCATCGGGTTCTGTCTTCTGGAGTCATTGCAAAGGCTCACCACTGTCCGACAGAGGCCCAGAGCCCAGAGCGCAGACCCCCATTGGGTCTGCAGCTGGCCTGGGGGCTCTGCAACCCTCCCTGATAGCCTCTGAGATAAAGGAGGAGGCTTTTCTAGTGAACAATGAAGATCTTTTGCATCTGAAAGGGGAGACAGCTGAAAGGTGAAAAAAATCAGCCATTGGCAAACTTTAGTCCTAATCCCTGCTTTTCATTACCCTGGACACATTTTAAGGACTTCAGTGGGTGCAACCTAATTAGCTCTAAGGTTTTGTTAAGCTAGTTTGCAGTTATCTGGCTAGTAGCAAGGCATGGGGTAGCACACGTTCCAGCTGGGCACGATGGTACCTTATGCCCACAGTCACTGTTAGGACCTGGCCACACGGCTGTGCAGCTGGATCATCTCTCTGTTGCTGATCTGTTTACACTTGGTCTCAAACATCAGTATGTACTTGAACACAGTATATCCTCTTGTGCAGTTGTTAATCCAGTTTCCGGGATGTGGCATTGAACATTTCGCTGTGTGGCTGTATCACACGGTGTAGTACAGGTGCAGGGGTTTGCTGCTCAGGGCTATCGTTATGAAGACAGCTCTTTGTGGTTCCTTCACAGCGTCCCCACCACACCTGTCGGGACCTCCCATGGACCTTCTCTGGCAGGTGGGGGAGCAGCGTTTTCTGGCAGAGCCTCTGCAGGGAGGTGTACTCAGGATGCACCCTCTCAACATCACTTGGGATTTGCATTCCTCCAAGGGAGTCACTAACCACAGTTCTGCAACTACTCCTCCTGCTCTGGAGTCTGCAGCTGGACTGCCACCAGCCCTGGGTCCCTTTTGTCTTCCCCCGCACAGAGTGACCTGTGGTCATCTCATGCCCCTATGTTCCTGCCCCTTCAGGACAGTACCTCTGCACAGCCAACTGGGCGACCCTGCCAGGGGCAGGTCTCAGGCTGTCATGGAGTGGCCACATTGGTCACTGTGAGGCACAGAAGTATACTAGACAAAGGTGATACTAACCAATCAGATAATTGATGGAAATCCCATACTCCTCTCAATTTTTCTTTTAATGCAAAACTGAAAGGCAGTAGTGAGGATAATTAATGATTGTTAATTAATGATAGAAGACTGGCTTCTCCTTCTTTAGCTTATGAATTCCATTAAAATTAGGACTAGCACTATAATTTATGTCTATTAACAATGGTCATGCGGATAGCAGTGGATAAAAGAGAAACATATTTCTTTACAGGTGGTCTCTGGAATGTGATGAGAGCAAGCAGACATTTCTGTGGGATGTATACTCAACATACTTTACATGGAAACAGACTTTAGTGGTGGACATGGAGACACTGAGCACATCGGATGAATAGAAGTCCAGGATCCAGGCGACTGGCAGCCTATCAGCAATGTCAAGGGCCCTCCAAATAGCAGTGGATCTTCTCATTTTACATTATGTGGAGAGCGTGGAGATGCCTGCAAACAGTGAGTACAGTTCCTATGATTTTCCTGATTGCTATGCTGCAAGTCGTTTACTTATTTATGTTTCAATCATTTACTTTTCTTCCTCCACGTGGGCAATGTACATAGGACTTACTGACCTTGAATGACTTGAAAAAGGCACACATAGATCTGTTACTTTACACTGTCCTATTAACTAATTTATTTAAATGTAGCTAGTCTTCCTTTCATCACCCCAACACTATGTGCTAGAATATTTCCTTTATTTTGTTTCCCTGTTTACATTTTTTTCTCAACTGCTCCAGACGGATGAATGACTTTGAGCAAACAACTGTCAGTCCAAACACCTACAGGTCAATGCAGACAAAAATGTACCTGGCTGTCTTTCTTGCCCTTCGATCAACACAGTGACATTGCAGTTGTCCGAGCAAGGGGCTGACACAGCCTGTGTTCCAGCCCCACCTCTGTCCCTCCTGGCTGTGGGACGTTAGGCCAGTTCCTTAAACTCCCAGCGCCCTATTTTTTACTTGTGATGTGGGTGAGATGACATCTACTTTGTAGACAGGGAGTGAAAACCTAATCAGCTCTGGCAGAGTGAGCTCTTCATTTAGGGATTGTTGTTTAATTGGTACCCGGTACATGGTAGCTGTTCTTACTAATGGGTTTCGGGGCTACCTTTCACATATACATAGACCTACCTAAACAATAAAAAGCCTTAACTGAACAGCTTTCTCGATCTGTTTTAGGGCATTAGAAGTTCTTATTATGTGTCCCAAGTACACATACGTGAGTGGGCAGAGGCATTGACTGCACACGCCTGTGCGTGGTGGTGCAGAGATCGGGGTAGTGAGTTGCTGTGTTCGAGAGCACGATGCGTGGCTTGTGCTCATCTGTGTGGCGGGTGACCTGCTGCTTTACTCTCGTGATTTCTGCCCGCACTGGGCTGAGGAGAGTAGAGACTGTGGCAGGCATTTTTCTTGTATGAGGCCCGAGGGAGAGGCATGGGAAGAAGGAAAAATAACCCATGAACTGGACACTGAGAATCAAAGCAGAGAGCAAGTTTCTAAGAGGACTTTCAGCTCCCTTCTCAGGAGGCTGCCGAGAAGTAGGCTGTGCTCGTGATGAGCTGTCAGCACCTTTGTGGTTTTGTGCTGTTGTTTGTGATCGCGTGACCTTTGTTGAATACCTACTATGTGCTGGGTTAGGTGTGTTGCAAAATGGTAATAAAAAAATAAACCAAAAATTGTAAAACTCTTTCTGCCCTCAAGGTATTTCCTGGAGGTAAGTAGTGATGAATAAATAACTAGTTTATGGTATCATGAGAGATAAACCATCTGAGAGTGACAGGTGTTCATTTTACAGCAAAGAGATGGCCTAGAACCCACTGGAGGTCAGAGAAAGCAATTGTGAGTTGGGATAGCATAGGGATAACTCAGGCAAAGACAGGGTGTGAGGGAATGATGGCCATTTCCAACTGGGGGAGCAGCTCATGCAAAGGCTAAAGGTGAGGCCATTCAGAGCATAGTCAGTAGCTTGTGTTAAGTGATCACAGAGCAGGGAATGGCACTTGGAGATGGCGGTGCGACGAAGCTTCCTGAGGACCTTGCAGGCCCAGGTAAAGAGTTTGAATGTATCCTGAGAACTATGAGCATTTGAAAGAAAGCAGATGAGTAACTCAATCTGAGTGTGCTTTAGAAAATGAAGTCTGGCTTCAGTGAAGACGGTGGACCAGTGGGAGGTAAGAGCCAAAGGAAGAGAGGAATTTAGTGTCTTTGGTTATAGAAAATTGGTAAAATACTAAGCAGTCGTGAGGGTCTGGAAGGTATGCATGGCTTTTTGAAACATGAGAGGGATGATCACAGTGACTGTGGAATTTGATCCTTTTATTCTGGCACTATATCTTGAGGTCTTGAGTTCTGAAAAAACTAGGTTACTCCTTCACTCATTAATTTCTTTATTTAGTCCTCCACTGAATAAACATTTAGTAACTACTCTGAGGTGCAGGAGCTGGACTACAGGTGGCAGACACAGAGATGTTACTCAACACCAGGCCTTGAAAGATCTCACTGCCTTTCTAGTTTTGGAAAGCAGATTCATCCAGGCAGATAGGAGACCTGTGCTCCAAAGATGTCCTCATGCATTTCAGTGGCCCCTTGACTGGAACGATGCAAGCAGAACCAGGTGGTTCCATTCCAGTGCTGAAAATAGTTTAATCGTGTTCTTACAAACACGGATTATTCCGTTCTGACTGTTTAAACTTAACTTTGAGGATCGGGCTGGGAGCAAAAGATCTAGGCTGGGACCTTGCGTCTCCTTCAAGTTTGGGGATGGTGCAGCCTAGATTTAAATCCTAGCTTTGCCTCCTGCTGCTCGCTTGACCTGGAATAATGGTCGTTCATAAATGTTTCATGCCATCTTCCTTTCTTTCCTTTTCTTTTATTCTCTCTTTATATTTTCCTTTGCGTACTATTTTTTTTCTCTCCTATACATTTGAAAGGTCCTCAGATTTTTCTGACACATTTATGACAAATCTCTGAAAATTTTTCACTGGTTCCTACATACTTGTATTCTGACACCATATTAACTTGTGGTTAATTTTGCATGAGACATGGGTCATGTTATATAGGTGACAAATTAGTCTTAAAATTTTTCATCACTATGTTAACATTATTGTAATGACTTTGTATCAATGACATAAGAGTACAATTAATTTTCATTCCTATTTGCTATGATCTTAATTCATTCCAGTGGATATATTAATGGGGAAAAAAGTCATGGAGGTGTAATTATGGTCAGATTGCAGGACATTGGACAGGGCTTCTGAAACCAGAACAAAACAGAGTCTATCCCTGACATTCACCATTTGTGTAAGCTTCTGATCTCTGATATTTCACTTGATATTTCTATTTAATCTCCTCCTTTTAGGGAAAATGTGGGTTGACACATCCCAAGATTATAGTGACAATTTAATGCATTCATGTTTATGGAGTACAAAGCATAGTTCCTGACATACAATGATTATTCAATAAACAGTGGCTGTCATTACTCAATTATTTATGCTGATTTTTTGGAGGGCTTCTCTGATACAATGATTATAGGCTATAAAATATTTTAAGAAAATCATTTCCCTTTCTGCCAATAATTTTAAGGGGAAACATCTTCAAAGTTTTACTCACTTTTGTTACAATACCTGCAGGTTAGTGAACAAAGAAAAAAATAATGACTTCAGGTGTGTGAAACTCCCTAGTGACATAAAATCAGTCAGTTACTTCATTGTACATCATCTTTCTCCTGCTCATTAAACATACCAGTGGAGTAAGACAGCTATTAAAATCTATTAACCTGATATTCCTCTTTAAATGGAAGGATCTATGCAGAGTCAACAACAACAACATATTTAAAAAGAAAGCGTGGTACAGTTTGATGGTCCGTTTCTTCAAGTTTACTCTTTCTCAGTGGAAGAGATGTCTTTCTTCGATTTGTTAAGTAGAACCTCCAGGAGCAAAGTGAATGAATTGCAGCTTCCTCAGCCAATGGCATGTTCTGAGGCTGAAGTTCCTCAGTGTGGTTTAAGTGTTCCTTAGGGTAATGTCCTCCAATTAAAATAAGTCGTTTAGAGAGTTCATCTGAAACATTTAAAAAAAAAATTACTTTGTCACAAGGCCCTTCTGGGATTCTCAGAATGAATTTTGAAGAAATGGGTTTTAAGTAAAGGCTTATTATTGGTGAACTGTACTCTCATATTACTTGGTTAAATTTGTAGCTTTCGCCCATTTCCATTATCAGCTGCCATATTCTTCTTAGCCTTGGCATATGTGTGATTTTTGTGATCATATTATAACAAATTTGTTTTGTATGATGCTTACACTTCAAACTTCATTCAGAATCGTTCTATGATGTCAGGCAATGATGCCATATTAACTAGTAAAGAGTAGAATGGGGGAGGAATTGAGATAGATAGTCAAGGGAATAAATACCTGTTTTCCTTTGTAAATTGATGGAACTTGAGGTGATAAAACATAAACAGAGAGAGAGGTGTTTCTGGTAATCAGAGCAATGAAATATAAAACCTTATGCTCACCATGATAAAATAGCAGAGAGGGCCAGAAAGAAATAGACTTCTCCAAGTACTGGGAGAAAGGATAGAAGGCAGCTAGTGGGAAGTCTGGCCACACTTTCAGTTAGTCTCCAAAGCAGTCAAGTATGGATTTGGGTCAAGTAGTAATTTTACTGCTTGGCAAGAAAAGAAAAAAGAAAAAATACTAATATACACATATAATGAATTTCACAAGCACTATATTTAGCAAAAATACTATGCATATAACACATTTTTTAAGATTTTGATCTGTATGATTTTCAAGAAGAGACAAAGTAATCGATGATCATAGAAATCAGAATATTAATTACCTTTTGAAGGGGGTAAAGTATCTAGAGGAATTTTTTAAAATCTTTTTAAACTTGTTTTTATTGTTGTTCAAGCACAATTGTCTCCACTTGACCCCCCAATCCCTTCCTCTCTCCACCCCACCCACCCCCACCTCCCAACTATTTGTTACTAGATAAATCTATAGCAATATGTATTGAGAGGTGCCTACTTTATTCTATATATTTCCTAACTTTTTTAAAAAAGAAAAATATGTAGTTGCATTAAATTAACTTCTGTATTTGCACTGAGTAGTCTCAGCACTGGTATAATTTTGGTGCTTAGAAAAACTGTGTGAATGTTTTATGGATGCAGAGAATTGTGTGTGTGTGTGTGTGTCATTTGAGGTGTTAAAGGAAAAAAAACAAGTGAGTGTTTATTTATTTCCAGTTAATCAGCATAACTACCCTGTAAACTTTCTCAGAGATTAAGTAGGTCTTTCAGGACTGGTGAGGGTAAAAAAGAAAGAAAAATAATACGACACAATCTGAATCCCAAACCTATGGTTTCTTCCACTGCTGTCTCTCTGCACTGATGATGTCAGCCGAATAGTTTAATAATATCCTAATTCTATGCATGGAGAGAGAGATTTTCATTTTCTTTTCTTCACAGATAAAAATATGGGATTTGAAAAGTTGACATGTTTACAAATTATTTAATTACTTCATTTTCAAAAAGGATTTGAGGCAAGTAGGGATTTCAAGAGAGGTGGTTTGAGATGTTGAACCCTCTGGTATTGTGGCTTAGGTAAGAAGATTCATTATTTTGTCAATATTATTAATGTCTCTCATTAGACACATTTAACTTCTCACCGGAACTTTTAAATAATTTTTCAGCCTTGTGGGCAAAAAAGCTCAAAGGCATGAAAGCCTGCATTCATTGTTATGGAAAGCTACTGGAATTTCAGTATGCACTCCTTCTCCTGTGGTCTGGTCAGAGGAGAAGGGGGAGAGAACTTTACTGAAATACCTGATAAAAGCCTTGACTAAAGTTGAAGACAGTGTGGAGAATGATAAGCAAGTCGGAATGGAATGAGATGGGTAGATCGGCCAGATACCTCTTTCCTTTCAGACCTCAGATGTTTTAACTTTACTTTGTAACTTTTCCCCTATGGGCCTCATTCCACTTTCTGAAGTCACATAAAACAAGGCACATTAATACCCCCGAAGAGAGCTTCCCAAACAGGGTGACCTCTATTGTTCGGGTAAACAAGGCCAAATGCGTATCTGCCTCTAGTGTGAGGGCCGAGGCAATCCTTCTGTGTGGTTGCCAGTAGAGATAGAAGCCATTTGTGTAATTTAGATTAAGTGGTCTATAACATGAAGGCAAAATATCTCATATTTTTGTACTCCAATTCTTTCTACAAGAATGCCCCTTGGGTAAAAATGCTGCTTCCTGGGTGCAATTGTATAGCATAACAGATTTATTTGCGGATTTTAAGTATTTACTCATACGTAACAATACATTCGTTAAGGCGAGGCTGACCTATTTTCATTATCTCTCATTGATGCTATAAGACACCAAAATTAATATCATTAGTTTCTTTCTTCCACAATTTCCCATGATTCAGCAATACCACCATTCACCTTGTATCATCATACGTGCCCTATTCTATTACATAGAACATCCTTGCAATCATGAGCAGTCTTTCTCTATATTATCTTTAGTCTGCAGCATTTATGCAAAATTATTTTTATTCAATCTGTACATGGTAGACGTGTGGCAGGTGGGACCATGCGATCGATTTGGAGCCAATATATCATGTTAAATATTACAAGGCCTTTCATTAAATAAAGATAAGAGATATTCTGAAATAAACTCACGGGTTCAAAGTGTAGGTGGCAGTGATACACTGCCCTTCACAGTGTCTTGGGCTATTATGAATATGGGACTCGGAGTTCCCAATAGTGGAAGGCCTTATTAATATATGGTAATACTGAAGACTATTTTCTCTTTGTTACAGTAAGCTTGTTCAGAATGGGCACTTTTCAGGTAGGTTTGTAATATACGTATTGAAATTCCTGTGATGTCCAGATAATATTATATTACATCAGGAAAACCCCCTAAAACTTTACATGCCAAGTTATCCTAAGAGTGCAGGTTTTTGTGTAAAGGGAAAGGAGACGCTGGTATTAATGACAAAATGGAAATTGATTTAATTTTTAAAAGATTTTATTTATATATTTTTAGAGAGGGGAAGAGAGGGAGAAAGAGAGGGAGAGAAACATCAGCGTGTGGTTGCCTCTCATGCGCCCCCTACTGGGGACCTAGCCCATAACCCAGGCATGTGATCTAGACTGGGAACCGAACTGGAGACCCTTTTGTTCTCAGTCCACACTCAGGCCACCGAGCCACACCAGCCAGGGCAGAAATTGATTTGTATTTGTGATACACAGTGACATGAGAACATGACCTAGACGCAATAGGGGTGAGTAGAAACATAAGTACAAAAAAGCACATGGCTTTTGTTGTTTATTATAGCAATAACAACATTAAAACGATATCTTTTGATACTTGGTTTTAGATGACCCTGGATATTGTCTTATTTACCCCCACAACAGGGAAAGTTGCCTTTGCTTGATAAAAGAAAGAAAATAGCTTATAAGCATTTTGTACTCAGTTAATTTAGAATATTCTATACCCCTCTTATAAACAGGATAATATACCATCAAAGGAAAAAAATCAGGAAGCAATGCCTTGGCATCACTGAGCTTACATAGCTGCAGCTGCTTGTTGAAAAGACAAATTATTTTATGCTGAATATTTTCACGGTTTGTATGCATGTGTTGGTATCTCTAGCACAAGGTATCAACAAACACTGACCTTATTTATATTCTGTCAAAATTCAGAATCTGTATTCTGTCACATGCAGTGTAAACATTGTTAACACACAGTGTTATTCAAAAAAAGAAAAACAAAAACCCAAACAATAATTCCGTGAGATCAACAAAAAAAAGCTTCTTTTTCAGAGAAAAGTGATTGTAGAAACTGGAATAATCGAAATAAGGGCACCAGACAGCCTGGACCTGGACTATGTGTTGCCTGCTGCCCCAGCCCTGAGGTGCCTTCCCTGCCTTTTGTAGAACCCACTGTCCAGCTGGACCACAGACCAGCCTTCTGGAGAGGCCATTCCTGAAACTGAACCAGCAGGTTTCTTTGCTCTAGAGATAGAGAAGGTGGGAGCAAGTCTCCTTGAACCCATTTATTTCAGAATATTTTAATCTAACACCCTGGCTGGTGTGGCTCAGTGGATTGAATGCTGGCCTGTGAACCAAAGGGTTGCCAGTTTGATTCCCAATCAGGGCACACACCTGGGTTGCAGGCAAGGTCCCCAGATGGGGATGCACATGAGGCAATCCCATGTTGATGTTTCTCTCCCTCTCCTCCCTCCCTTCCCCTATGTCTACAAAGAAATAAATAAAATCTTTAAAAAAAGAGTATTTTAATCTCATAGTTCTCATTAATGTTCTATAGCGCTAGTCTATTACTATAGTCATGTGCAAGTTAACAGTGGGCATACCTTCTAGGCATTGGAAGGTATTAGATGCACATTAGGCGATTTTGTCATTGTGTGAACATCCTAGGGTGCACTTATACAAACCCAGGTGGTATCCAGGGATGTCCAACCTTTTGGCATCTCTGGGCCACACTGAAGGAAGAATTGTCTTGGGACACACATTAAATGCATTGTGAAACATAATAATAAACCATAATTTTTCAAGTAAATTTATGATTTTTGTGTTGAGTCATGTTCAAGCCATGCCGGGATGCATACGGCCCAGGGGCTGTAGGTTGGACACCCCTGGACACCAAATATCAAGGCTGGGTGGTCTAGACTATTGCTGTGATGTTACCAGATAATAGGAATTTTTCAGCTCCATTATGATCTCATGGAACCCCCATTGTGTATGTGGTCCATTGGTGACCAAAACATCTTCATGCAGGGCATGACTGTATTAAAATTTGCAAAACTAACATTTACAGGTTTGCGTATTTTCCAAAAAAATATAACATTAAGACATTTACTGACATATGGGTGTACTTCACAATGAAGCAGAAGTTAAGTATTCCAGAGGGAGACACTTAGTTAAGGAGCCATTCTTACTTAACATCCCAACTTCCCAATTCAATGTTTTGTTTTCTGCTTATGGTTGTAAACACATTGTACAGAGGAAACTATATTATGCTCATATTTTAGAATGTGATGGGCCCTAAATACTACACTTCTGATACTCATTTTAAAAAATTACCTCTTAACCATTTCCCTGATGAGGGTACTGAAGCACCAACTTCAGTAATTTCTCCAGGAATAGCAAATGGATATAGTGATCCGTGGTGCAGTAGCTAAGCAATTCTGCATTTCTGATACTTTCATATTCTCTGAGGTACCAGAACCTCATCTCTGGGCACAAGTTTAGGCATGTGACAGAGTTCTGGGTAATCACAACACACCCTATCCTGGCTACAGTACTTGGCCCAAGAAGTGGGCACGCTGCCCAAAAAGGGGATTTGGGGTATTCTTCCTTGAGGTCAATATGCGGGTACTAGGGGAGAGTTTTCCATATTGCTGGGATTCAAAAATTACAATTCCCATGTCCCTTTCTTCACTATCTGGAGAGACATTGTAAAAGCAGAGAGAATTGGAGCATCATTCAAAGATAGACAGAGAAAAGCATAAAGAAAGAAAAAGGCATGAAAGAGATTATTTTGTACTTGGATAGTGAAGTCCTCAGTTCCTGTCCCTGTATCTGTTTTTCTTTTCGTATAAGCTTTCACTATGGCTCTCCTGCTCAATTGAGCCAGATAATTCCTCAAGATTCACATCAGATTTGACATGCACATTGTTCTAATTCTTAAGTTTATGCTCTTTAAAAGTTTTCAAATTTGCTTTTTCATTATTTTTAAAAGACTTGACTTTTTAGAACAGTTAGCAATTCACAGCAAAATTGAGCAGAAGGTATCGATATTTCCCATATACCTCTTGACCCCACATTCACAAAACCTTCCCAACCATCAGCATGTATGCTCTTCTTATATATTAAAATGATGCTAAATGTTTTTATTTTTAAAAATCAGCAAGTTCTTGACTATGAGCACAAGCCAGTGTACTTCAGATTGGCCTTGTTCCTTTTCAGATGTCGCCCTCCAAATGATAGTTGCATCTCAGCTCCAGGAAACAAAAAGAGATTTGGATGCATGGCCCATATCTTGAAAGCTCTCCGGGGCTATCAGAGTGAGGTGCATAATCTGGTGTTGGAAAATAAGAGGTGGGAAGCTGAAGACATTCTTGAGATTCCTTTGTAGCCAAGGAATGGATGAATAAATTGTAAAGGAGATTTAGAAGAAAGGCTGGAAAAGTTAATGGAGGCATAAATGATCAAAGCAGCTGCGGTCTGGGGGGGAACTGTAATTCTGGTTGGAGCAGCAGGTGCCTTTTATGGCACCAAAAGGTGTCTGGCAACACTTTTTATGTCAATTCTACTGCAAAACACCCATGTTTATAGCATGTTCCCCGATTGTATATAAATGCCTAGACATATACTTAGATGCATTTAAAAAACAGTACTAGCTTATTAGTTTGATTCATTATAAAATTACTTATCTGCCCTATAGGTCTGGGCACCTTTCTCCTGATGAAATTGATAATCTGCTGATAGTCTTCATACAGAAAATGGCAGTGAAAAATTTTCAGTGAAAACAAGTAGAATGATAAAAAGGTGTAGATCTTTAGTATTTATGAATTCAAAGAAAGCCCGATATTCGTCTTTCTAATTTTCATGCAGTGCCCCTGTGGGTTAGATCATGCACGAGTATCAAAGTTCTCCCCCTCTCTGCCTCCTCCAACAAATGAGTCGACAGAATGAGTGTTGAGTGTTTGTTTGAGCAAATCAGAATGTCAATGCCATTCTGATGCTCAGATGGGGAAAGGTATACTGATGGTTAGCAGACATGGAACAATTGTGTGTGCATGCCTGTAGTCATCGGTATTGTGCATAGTTATAGGGTGGATTCTTCCTTGTTCTGAAAATACTAAGTGTAAGGTATTGATACCTGTAAATGGTATTGGAGCCAATTCCAGAGGACCAAAGGTAAATCTACTCTAAGAGCTAGTTGGCTGGTGGTGAGTGAAGAATATGAGGTAGATATCAGAATTCTGAATATCAGGGCCAGGCTGGGTAAAATGAAAACTTAAGGGACTAGAGGCTAGACCTAAAGGCAGGAAATTCTGGAATTGTGCAGATAAACTAAAACTGGGTTCCAAGTGGTCTGGAGTCAAGGGGTACATAAATTAGGGAGGTCAGTAGATCATGCATCAAAATCTACACAGGATTAAGGAACTGGATATATAAGTCATATTTAGACATGGAGAGTAGGGTGAAATCTATGGTTAGGTTGCTGGGGAAGAGAATGTGTGGTCAGTGAAGCAAGTCTACAATGGGCTTTATACGTGGATCACATGCTTGGTATTTAGCTATGACGATAGGGAAAAAACACACTGAGCTGGTCAGCTTTATCAATTTGACAGATTTGTTCTTTCCATTTTTCTCTGTATGCTGAACATCGCCTCAGTAATGCAAAGCGAGACCATGGAGAGGCAGTTGTTTCCTTCCCAAACAGTCGCTCATTTTTTATCATACTTTGATGCGGAGAATAAATAAGTCCAATCCATTTGTTTTTCTCATCTGCCTCTTGATGTCTATTTCATTTCGAAGCTGTCTTGAATGAGAATTAAGTTTTACAGTGCCTTTCCATAGACTTGGGAGAGAATATCTTTATGCATGAAAATTTTTAAACTTTTTCTCAAGGCCTTGACATTATTGCTTCTGTGCATTCTTTTAGCACTTGAGTCTTTGAAGGGAGAAAGCTATGGCACAGAACAGGCCTTGAGCTTGGTCAGGCTTCTAGAACTCTGGGTCATTGCATCTTCTTTGGGAGAGCAAGAAAGACTTGATTTTTGGTGCCCCCCCAAAATGCATCTCCTAATACTCATGCAGTATGGCAATAGAAGCAAATGAAAAGTGGGAAATGAAATAGAATAGGTAGCCACCTGACGTGTTTATATAGTTTATGTGAATGAAATGAGATAATGAGTGTGAAGGCTCACTTACAGGCTCCCATATAACAAGATTTGTGTCGTTAACCCTCCGATGACTCAATCTTTTAATCAGTCAAATTGGGATAAGAGGCTTATGCAGAGTCACACTCCTAATGTATTAGCAACATTGGATTAGCACTTAAGGATTTTCATTTCCATTCTCAGGTCTCTTATTTACCCGCAGTTCAATGAGAGCGCTGTGCACCAAGGGGCAATGAAAACACAGACGGGAGCCGACCTGCAGCAGGGAGAACGGTGGGGCTCAGGAAGGTAGAGATTTGAGACTGTCCAGTAGGTGTCCAGAAATGATGGTTTTGAAGCAGGAACCTGGCCTAGTTAGTTTGCATTTAAGGAAGACTCTCTGGCAGAGGAGAGGTTAATATCTCTAGAGTCATCTGGGAGAGACACTATTGTTTGCCTTCGATACAGGGGATCACCTGTAGGTCATTAGTGGCAGGAAGAAGGAGGACTTATCTGGAGGAAAAGGGATGAGAGTAAAAACCTATATGTTTTTTTCTTCACCGGTGCAGGGTCCTTGCCTTCTGAAGGCAGTAGCCAAGGGGACAAAGTCTCAGCGGTGTGCCTGCAGTGACACAGAGCTGAGTATGTCATGTGTAAGGAACTGAACCTGGAGCTGGGCTCTGAGGTGACTGTCTAAAGCAGGCTGGCTCAGAGTGTGGCCCTGGGCCAATCGCGTTAACACCACCTAGGAACTTATTAGAAATACAAAGTCTGGGGACCCAGCCCACGCCTACTGAGTCGGAAAGTCTGGAGGTGGTCCTTGACCCCTGTGCCTCAGGTGACTTTGCAGTTGAAGAATCACTAGAACAGTGGTGCTCAACTGGGGTCATTTTTGCTCTTCAAAGGCATTTGAAAATTATTGGAAATGCTTCTTTATTCACAGTTCTCTCTCTCTCTCTCCACACACACACACACACAACTGTATATGTATATCATTTTATTATTTATCATTCCACTTTTACCTTTGAAAATCTCAAAGCACAGTAATGTTAATTATCTTTCCAAGTGCTTATTTGGACCTAGATTCTACAACTAATTTTAAAGTTCCTGGATTTGGTGATTCCCTCCCCTCTTTTCATCCTTCTCTCCCTCTCGGAATTCAAATGTTAATTATAGAATATGGTGTGTATGTGTGTGTGTGTGTGTATGTGTGTGTGTTTCAGGTAGATTTTATGATACAAAATGAGTAATACCAGTTTCTCGTCTGCAGGGATTTCATTGTGCCTTGGGGTGAACATCATATTTTTTGCTTATTTTTCATGTACAAGTGCTGTAGTAAATGTTATCTAAAACGTTTTAAGTTTTAGGAGCAGGAAGAAATTGGGGAATGTCTAAAGTCTTCACAAATGGCGAAGCATATTAAAGTGCCAAGAAAATTGCTTGGAAGCAAGAATTAACAGTATAAAGAATCACAGGACTTCAGTATTTTATCATCTCATTCTTAGATTTTTAAAATCTGCATCTAAACTATCATGAAGGAAAGACTCAGAGAGATGAAGTATTCGAGGTCACATAGCAGGTGAATGGTAGATCTGGGATTAGCTTTTACTGATATCTGATTCAATAAGCAGTACAACTTCTCCTGAGCAGTGACCGAGAATGCTCTTTTCTATGTTTAAGTTTGAGAAACAGGGTTGAAAAGCATGTATGGATCCAGATGTGGAATATTTCGTGTAGAATCACGTGAATCCAGAGAAAATAAATAATTAATTTTGCCTTCCTTATCTTCTTTCAAGTAAATCTTAATGAATAAATAAATGAATAAAAAATAAATGACCAAGAAATACTCTTTACATCCCATACTCTAATCTCAAGTGGGCTGCCTGGCAATCCTAATCCCATCATTAATTATCCCGTTATCCAAAATAATAATTTCACAGCCTCTCTGCTTTGCTCAACCTTTAAATCCTCACTCTCATTTTGACCTGGGTTCCTATTTCGCTGAGAAATTTTAAGCAATTTGCAGATTACTTTCACAGACTGGGAACTCCATGTCTGCCAATTTGTTGCATGTATCAGCATGTCTTGTATTTTTCATCCTGTTGCTGCAATTAAAATCCTATCTGTCCTGAGGCGAACCCCTTCACTGATGCACACATTCCCATCTCCTCTCACTATGTAAACACACAAACACATCTCTCCTGCAATCACCCGTCCCTCTCTCCATCAGCAGACCCTCCTCCTCTTTAGCTAATGCTCAGTGGCATACAAAGGAGCTGTAAATTCTTTAATCTACAATGAAAAACAGTGTCTCTATATATTTCATCTCCCTCAAGTTACCACACTATTTATCTTTTCTCTTTATACTTAATATAATTAATTTTTTTTCAATTTCTGTTGCTATCTAACTCATCTCTTCCAATCATCTCTTTACCCCACTTCAATGAGCCATTCACCTCCACAGTTTCAGTGAGAAACCTCTTACAATAAACCTTGTAATGTGAATTCTGATGATTAGGTTTAATTGATTATTATTTGATCAATCATCAATTAATCATTTATTTTTTATTATTTATTATTGTTATTCTCACCAGAGGACATGCTTCTTGATTTTAGAGAGAAGGTAAGAGAGAGAGAAAAACATTAATGTGAGGTGGAAGCATCACTTGGTTGCTTTCTGTATATGTCCTGACCGAAGACCGAACCAGCAACCCAGGCATAGGCCCCGACCTGGAATCAAACCCAGGGCTTTTCAGTTTGCAAGATGATGCCCAGCCAACTGAAGCACACCAGGCAGGACCAATCATTAATTTTTTTCTAAATATTTTTTTTCTGTTGAATTCTAGTACAAAACTCTCTCTTGGCTGTCCTTAGGACTAGCTGCTGTTTCTCAATGTCCTTTTTTGGTTTCTCCTCACCTCCAAATACCTAAGTATTACAGTGTCAAGGACAGAGGCATTGGGTCTCTTTTCTCTCTGTAACTCCTATCTAAGTTCCACAACCATTTTCATGGCTTAAAAAGAGCCTTGTACCCACTGAAAGCTTACAACTTTGTATCTCTAGCCTGGACATCTCTGTGTATAACATCCAGCTTCTTTTTGTGTGCTTCCACTTGGATTGCTAAAGGATATTTCAAAAAGAACATATTCAAAACACCTTTTTTAGATTTTTTCCCCCAAAACATAATCATGCTGTGTGACACTCTACATCAGTAAGTGGCAATTCTACCTTTTAGAAGATTCAATTCTTAGAACTTGAAATCATCTCTAATGCCTTCGATCATTCACACATCTAATCCATCAGCAACTTCTCATTATACTATCAAAATGTATCCTAAGTTTTACTACTTATCTCTTTCTTTATTGCTGACTTCTTTTCCCAAGCCATCATCTGTGGTATCTGTTAACTACATTTCTCATCTGGCTGGTTCCCTTCCTCTAGCTGCCTGGTGGAGGTTGCATTTTAACTCTTATAAAGATCATTATGACTCTGCTAAAGAATATTTTTCCAAAATTCATTTTATGTATTGCCTGTGGTAAAAAAAAACAATCCATTTTTTTCATAATCTGTTTTCCCATAAAAAGTCTTTATTCAGCCGAGTTGTCCTAACACCGACTATCAAACTTGTAAGAGTCAGTACCCAAATGAAGAGTCCCCAAAGGCGTATTAGCAGGATGACACTTCAGAAGCCAATGACCTGCAGCTTATACTTAGACTAGAGACAGGCCTTTTGGCGGAAAATATTAGCAGTTCCCATAAGAGTAATGGAAAGTGACTTAGCTTATCCTAAACAGCAAAACTAGGTCATTTATCAATGAATGGAATTAGAAATTTCTCTTTCTGTTGAGCCATGTTTTTCCTCCCTGACAGCAACTTCCAAAGACTAAATGGGGATTGCCTCAATAGATGGTGGATTTGTAAACACAGAAGGTATTCTGTAGATAATGAATTCTCAAGCACTAGAGATATTCTCAAACACTGCAATGGCAGAATGTTTCAGCTGAGGTTTAAGGAATGATATTGGATCACACAGCATCTGACTTTCTTCTCACTTTATGGTCAAACATTTTAGCTCTCATGGCTACTGTGGAAGCAAGACATGGGTCTCAGACATGCTTTCAAGAAGCTAACAGTCCAGTAGTGAGATCCACAAAGACACCCCAATGAAATAAAAATTGTGATTAGGTATTAGTTTTTTACTGCTGCCGTCAGAAGTTATGACATACTTAGCAGCATAAGCAGGACAAATTTATCATCTTACAGCTCTGTAGGTCTGAAGTCTGACACAGATCACACTGAGTTTAAACCCAGGCAATGACAGGGCTTCATTCCTTGCTGGAGGCTCAAGGGGAGAACATGGTAACACTCACACAGGGAAGATGTGTTTTCTTTTTGGCCCATACAAATACCCTAGGGATATTGGCAGCAGTTATGGATGGAGCTTTAATAAAGCCAGCACTGTGTTGCTTATTTTATAGACTAAAGACCTTTAGTGTAATTTTAAATTCTTAATATTTTCAATGAGTAGGGATGGAATGATCAACCAGCTATTATCTCTGTCCTCAATTGGCTAACGTAGTGGAGGGAAATACAGATAAAGAAATGGAGACCATTACACACTAGGGTAAGGACTCTACTTGAATAAAATGCTAAGGGAACATAGATCAGGAAAAGATAGTAAAGATAGATAGTAAAGATAGTAAAGTTTCCAAAGGAAAGAGTATGAGGTTAAAGAGAAAGGAAATGATACTTTACATTGAAAGAGAAGGATTCATAGAGAGTGGAAGGTGACAGTGTATTGTGTTTTCTCAAAGTGAAAATGAATGGCTAGTGTAGTAACTGCAGAGAAGGTGGAGGAACATGTCAACAAATGTGGAGAAGTAGATTAGGATGAAGATAGAATTAGGATTAATTTGAGATGTATTATTTTCCCAAACATACATGAGTGTTGAGTAATCATACTTGTCAACAACACAGCCTACTTCTCTTGTTGACCTCAATTCTGGCTTACCAAAGTCCATGAGCTAAGTACCAACTATCAGATATAATTACACATGGTACAATCTGAAATGTTACCTTTATCTTCAGTCTACGTGGAATTTATAGTCGAATCAGGTAGACTTAATGGCTTTAGCTATACCATCTATTAATTCACTCACTCATTCATCCATTTTCCAGATAGTAAAAAGATGTTAGTATAATAAGAGACACCTTTCTCACCTCCACTGAAAATGTGGTATGCCAGGGGTATCAAACTCATTTTCACCAAGGGCCACATTGGCCTCGCAGTTGCCTTCAAAGGGCTGAAGTAAATTTAGGACTGTATAAATGTAACTACTCCTTAACTTTTAAGGAGTTGAAATTACATCCGGCCCTTTAAAGGCAAGCAGGAGGCTAATGGTGAAATGAAGCCCTGGTGAAAATAAGTTTGACACCCCTGTAGTATGCCAGATAACCTACCATAAAGGTAGGTATGTGAAACTGAGTGTAGGTATGAGAAAGGTAGGTATGAGAAAATGTGTGTAAAATTCTTAGCACAGAACTTGGCTTATAGAAAACCAAGTTCCTTTTGTACCATCAAAGAAATGATGAATGATTTGCTCATTTGTGGTTGTAAAATGGAAATCAATGAATAAATATTAGAAATCTGACAGACATGGTTTCAAATTGGAAAGCTAGATCAATCATTTATTTCTGTGTGACCTTGGCCAATTTTGGTATTCCTTTTTATTTCAATTTTCTCAATTTTGAATGGGAATAATTATATTGATTTTGTAGAACTGGTTTGAGATTTATAATTTAGATATGCACATAATAAAGTATATTATTCTATTTAATTCATTTCCATTCAAATGTCAATACCTAGCAGGTTTTTAAAAGTAACCATTTAGAAAATTTAAATTTATTTCCTCCTTTCTGAATTCAATCACCAGCAGTATCAAACTTTATCATTTATATGGGTGATAGGCAGGGCTTTGTAAGAAGTTATTACAGTCTTTTCAGATGCTTGCTTTCATAATGATGGATTATCACCATATAGAGGTTAAAATGAATGATGGAAGAAAGTTGGCTCCCTTTGGGAGTTTCCAAGAAATTGTAAGAATACATACAAGACTGAGTTCATTCAAAGCTAAAGATACATTCATACCTGTTAATGTATCTTCTTTTTTCTCATTTGATGGACCATTTATTTTATATAGGCTTTCATTTACTCATTAAAGTGGTATGCACCATTAGCTTGGACGTCTAAATAGAAAGCAACATAATAAGCCACCTGCAGACATTCTCTGGGGTCCTCCCACACATATGCAGAATTCAGCCAGCAGGAATTCATATTCTGCATGGGGCCTTTTGATTATGCACAAGTCATATGGTTGCATTTTGTCCAGTTCTAATATTCTCTTTGGGCAATCAGGATGAAGGAAACTCCTGATGAAAAATATGCAAGAATAACTTATTCAGTTAAGTGTGTTTCCCCTCTCCAACTTGTGCTTATTTGGCCTCAAAGCATCCTGTTGGTCATCTTCGTATTTAGAGTCATATAATGTTCCATGACAATTCCACTAAAGAATGCTATTTGTCTAATAGATTCACAAAGCTTCTTTAAATAAGAAAAGTAATGTGAGCCCTTTTTGGAAGTTTTGAAAATTGCAGGAGTGTATAAAAGCAAAATAGTTCTCATCCTTTTTCTTACTATCATTACCATGCCTTATTAAATAATTTACAATATATTATTTTTTTTAAATAACCCTTTGTTGACAAGTGGCCACCAAACATACTGAGGCAGATAAAGTCTAGAGAGGGCATGCTAACTTAAATCATTGACTCTAGAGTACTGTCCATGTGACTGGCTCATACTGAAGTGTATAGTTGGTGGAAGGCTGGAGTGATGGTTTGAAAAAGAGAAGCCCAGGGGAATCACTAAGGGTAAGGGGCAGGGAATGGTACTTAGAAATTAAATTGTCATTGCTCAGAAATCTACTTTGAGTTCAATGATTCCTTTTGTTATAGCTCTTTAAGTTGAGGTGAATTTTCACTATATATGGCCTGACTTAATCTCTATTAATCTTCTAAAACCCCTCTAATTAATCTCCTAAAAAACCACTGAAGAAAGTATCATGCTTATCTACTTACTAACAAGTCCACCGCTGCTCCAAAAGTTAAATCACATTATCTGCAGTCCCAGTAAGGAAACTTGCATTTACCCTGAGATTATTTAGTACCAACTAAATCCTGCCACTGGGTTGAGATGCTGAAGGAGGTTCCTGATTACGGAGAACACACAGTTCTATTAATCATGGGAGTATCGCTCAGATGATGTCATCCTTGTCTCAGTTATGTTCCTGTTTTATAGAACTATTTACAGCAATTGCCATTTTAGTTGAATTGAAACAGGACTGCCATTTTTTTCCAGGGACCTCACACAGGAAGAATACTGAGGTATAGAGGAAAAAGCTGATGGCATTAACTGAACAATACATTATATTCTTTCAGATCTCTTTTTGGAGGTTTGAACCGGGAGCTGTTAGAGGTCCATACATAATACCTTCAAATTGCTACTGCCGTGTCAAACTGTGGCTAGTTCCTTTAGGCTCCTTATGGTGTTGGTTGTGTAGTCCAGCAGCCAGAATGAATCTGTACCAAGAGTGCTTCTTATGTAAGCGATTTATATGAATAACAGTGCCTAAATGCAAATTACAGACTCCATAAAACCATAATCTTTTAAGTTAAAAGTAATATAGGTCTTTAGGTCTGAATTTCCTCATTCTAAAACTGGAGTCAATAGTCAGCTAAATGATATATCAAAGAGCTTCTAGATAATCAATGGAAACATTGAATTGCATCATCACTTTCTTCACCTCTCTAGTCATTTGATCTACTTCTACCAGTTGCCTTGGGCTTTTCACTTTTTAAAAAAATACTGTTAACTTTAAACAAAAAATACTTATATCTTCTGCCTTTTCCCCCTATTTCCAAGAGTACATTTATATGGCTGTTTGTTTGGTTCTTTGGGTAGTTCTGGCAGAAGATCAGATGGAGGTAGAAGGTTGATGTTGGGTTACTGTTTTTATAATAAAGAATTTATCTGGTCTTTGTCTTGAGTTCTTGAGAGGAAAATTCTAAATCCTTTTCACAGTGCTAGAAGTATCTCTGTTATTCAAAAACTTGGACCACACCCGAGTTTTTGCTAATAAGTAAGTCAATGGTAAGCCCCCAGAAACTTAAACACCTAGACAGATGGGTCTCTACACAGTTGGGATGGGTGTAGCCATGATGGAAAGATCAACATGTGACTAGAGGGTTGGATTTCTGAGCCAACTGATATCAACCTGACCTCCCAACCTCTGCCCAGGGTAAAAGGGTCAAAGATTGAGTTTAGGCATATGGCAAATGACTCAGTGAATGCTACCTATGCAGAGAAAAATGAATAAAAAATTCTGGACATCTGAGGCTTGGGTGAGCTTCCTGGTTGTTGAATGCATGACGGTCCTGGGGAGGGACAGGTCCTGTGTCCACAGGGTGAGAGCATTACAGCTGCATGTTTAGGACCCTCCCATACCACTTACTGTGCATTTCATTGTTTCTTGGCCTTTCCTGATTTATATCCTTTGTAATAAGACTGGAATCATAAGTAGGGCACTTGCCTGAGTCTTTGAGTCATTCTAGTGAATTTGTCAAACCCAACAGGTAGTTGGCTCCTCAAATTTGTAACCCACTGGTCAGAAGTGTGTGTGGCATGGGAACACCAGAACCACCAGCTGGCATCTGATGTTCTGGCAGTCTTGCTGAGGAATGTGATTTCAGCATGTGGCGTGTGCTGGAACTTTAGGTAGGGTTCAAAATGCATTGCAACATGGCAGACACGGACTGTTGGGCTCTGCCCAGATATTCACATATCCTTACACTATTATTGTGTCTCGTCTCAGCTTAAGTGTGCTTTTGCTTTACGGGGTTGGCATCTGTGACTTTCTTTGCAAGGCTGTCTTAGGGCTAATAGGGCCAAATTGACCAAAGTTCTGGGTTGAACTGTGATTCCCCAAACTCCTGTGTCAAGACTCCAACCCCCAGTACCTCGGAATATGACTGCACATGGATGTGGGGCCATTAAAGTGGGAATTAAGTTACACTGAGGCTATTAAGGTGGGCTGCAATCCACTCTGAATGGTATTCTTACAAAAAGAGGAAATTGGGACAGAAAACGAGACACCAGGGATGCAAAAACAGAAAGGAAAGGCCATGGGTGTGCACAGCAAGAAGGCAGCCATCTTCAAGCCAAGGAGACAGGCTTTAGGAGGAACGGAACCTCCCTTGATCTTGCACTTCTACTATCCGGAACTCTGAGGAAATAAATTTCTATTGTTTCAGTTGCCCAGTCAGTGGCATTTTGTTATAGCAGCCCTGGCAAACTAATACAACCATATGTATATAAAAGTAGAGAATATTTAAGAATGTATGCACTTATGTTTGACCCATAACAAGTGGCTAATTAGCAGAGCAATCGGAAAGCCCAAACCTTCTGCCTTGAGATATCCCAAACTCTGTGGGACATAATTTATACCTCATACTTCCCTGTAGGTTTTTGCAAAAGACGGAACTTTGTCTGAAACTGTATCCTCATTTGACTTCATTCCCCTACTTCCATCTGCTTTCTCTTGAGAGCATTTTGTTAATAAACCACTTAACATGAACCCTAGTTTCAAGATATAATTTTTAGCTAATCCATTATAAGACAAGGTGCTTATTCTACTGACTTTTTTTCTATGGGATCACCCTAGGTTGGCTAGCCCCTTGGCTAATATTAACTTCTCCTTTCAAGATAGTCAAACTGTATAACTCTCACTTTCTAGGTCTATTAACTGCTTTTAATAGCCATTCATATTGAACTAGAAGTGATAATAGTTTTCTTGATGGAAGTTCCAGAGTGCAGCTCTATTCTCTATGATTTTTTTGCCACTGAGCACATTGTGTTAATAGAAAAATAAAAAATTATATAACAAAAGATCATGGTACTTATTATCATTGGCTCTGGTTACAAATGTATATATTTACTGTGTTTGTCTTAATTACAAGAAAGTAATAAAGTTTGTAACTATATGGATTCTAGAGCTTTGCCACCTAACAGGTAAATGACCAAAGGCAAGTCCAAGGTATTGTAGCTCTCTGTATGTCATTACCTTCACCTATAAAATATGAATAATTATCTATTCCATTATTTTTTTTTCTTCATGGAGCTAACATATCCAAAATATTTATACTGGTAAATGCTCAATAAATTATAGCTGCTGTTATTATTGTCTATTGAATATACTATTAAGAGTATTACGGTATTAGAGTTATTTGTAGACTATCCTTGAAAGGAGAGGTAAGAAGAATATTTTTGTCTTATACATCTCTTTATCCCCTAACTTGCAAAATTATGCTCCACCTACTTTTTCCAGAGCAGAGAGAACTCTAGCAATGGGCCCTGGAGATGCTTGTATTTATTCAACACACATTTGCATAGACAATATCTGTCTAGGTACTCAGAATATAGTAGACACATGGAAGGCGGAGTCTAGGGAAATCATGAGACATACCAATGAATAGTGCAAACCTAAGAACACCACTGTTCTATTTGAGAAAATGACTGGGCTGGAAATTGCAGACCCCCATGTATATGGGAGTCAGCAAAGACCTCTGGAATAGGTGGCATTGGAGAAAAAGCCAGTCAAGAAAAGGGACAGGCTGAAGGACTTTTTAAAGTAGAGAAAACAGCGATGGCCATCATCCTGGTAAAGAATTTGTTTTGTCAGATAAAAAAAATAACAATAATGAAATGATGAAAAAGTTGCAAATCTTGAGAGTTCCCTGACCTACATAGGAAAGTTCTCTTGAGATATTCCTTATATACAAGTAAAGTAATTAACTTTGCCTTAAAAGAGCAGCAAACAAAAATCATCATACCGTAAAAATGTTTGAAATTTTTTTTCCAAAGGTCTCCATGTAAATCAAGCTGATCAGATTACTGAGCTATCTGTGAAGCGGATTTACTCATTAGAACCTAGAATTTGGAGTATTGTGTCCTATTTGTTTAGAATTCTCAGGAGGACCTGGGAAGTCTGAAGAAGCCAAAAGAAAAGGCCAAATGTCAAATACTTGCTCACATTTGCCCTGAAATAACCCTTGGACAGTAACTTTTGAAATGTACTACAGCTCATTTAATGCACATCTTTCCTAAGGTCTGTGTTCTTCTCCAGTTTTGTACAAATGAATTTAAACTTTCCCAGCTCAAATTTGGCTCTGAGCTTCTAAATGTTCATCAAAGATTGCACTGAAAAATTCAATTACGCTCTTCTCCCCCTTTTATTTCAAAAGGGAGAAAACCTTGCCATAATCAGTGGAGCTATTTTTAAATTGCAGGAGGGCAGGAATGAAGGTACAAATTAATGAGCTGATGTCATATTAATGTAGTCTTTTTGATCTTGTAATCACGAGCTCTTTACAAATCATGTTTGGTTTCAAGATTGTGATTCGAGACTCCTGGTTGCAGACGTATAATTTAAATACCATTAAAGGAAGCTCCAGATGTTTCAAGGGAAACATTTCTTATATTTAAGAATGAAGCCACAGAAGATAATCCTGTCTAACTAGCTGGGTGCCTGTGGGCAATTTGCTTTGTCTCTGAAGCCCTTCAATACTCTGCACGGATTGGTTGATTTCCAGGGCTCTTTCAGCTTTGATGTCATATAAAAGTTGTCTATGATTGATAAATCTAGGGAAAAAGTCATAAAACAGAAGTCTCAAAATAAGGTCAGGTGGTAGACCTAGTAGTATTAATTACAAAAATACGTATATTTAGCCCTGACTGGTGTGGTTCGGTTGGTCAGGCATCATCCCACAAAGCAAAAGGTCTCTGGTTCGATTCCCAGTCAGGGCACATGACTGGGTTGTGGGTTCGGGCCTCTGTCAGGGTGCATACAAGAAGCAGCCAATTAATGTTTCCCTCCCCCTCTGTCTCCCTACCTTCCCTTCTCTCTAAAATCACATACATTAAAAATTTTTTTTAAGTTTAACTTCAGGTTACACTTTTGGGTTTTTTGGAAGGAGGGGTGGTGTCTTGTCATTCTGCTTTAAGATTCTTGTTGCCTACATGCTATGGGCCCATTGAATGCAAACTTCGTGCTATAGGAGGTCACACTGCTTTGTTCTGAGGCTGCATTGAAAGCAGGACCTTGATTAGTTTTGTGACAACTCTGTCGAAACCTTCAGTATCCTTTGATCAGGCAAAAAAGCCTTTACAACAAAGCTTTCTTGCTAATTGTATGGAAAAGAAAAAGAGGGGAACCAAAAAAGGAAAACAATGCAACAACAAAAAACTCGACATTTAAAAGTGATTTGAAAACAAAACAAAAATCAGAATTATAAAAAAAGCCAGATTAGGATGATGGGGCAGTCAGAAATAGTTCTTCAGAGGAAAGGCAAAACAGTTTTTCAAAGGTGAATATTTTTGTTCTTTGAATATTCTTCATTAGGTGGACACTATTTATTTATTGAAGGTCAGGAAGTTTAGCTTAAATGCTACAACAATTGGATGGAACACACAGAGTGATTTCTTCAAGGACTACTCAAGGAATTGTTCCTCCTTTGTGGTTTAAACACTTTCAGTTCTGCTTTTCTGACAGCTGTGCGGTTATGAATATTTATAGTTTTGCCAAACATGAAAAAGAAAATGTTTTGTTCCAGCCCTACAATGAAATGTATATGCTGCTTTTTAGAAGAAATAGGGGGAAGCGGTAAACAATTAGTTATCTTCGAAACTGAATCTCTAATATGAATGATTTGGGGCATATAAAGCATTACCGTTGAATGGTTTCAGAGTGAAGAGGTTTATTAATTCCTTTTTGATTGATACCACTTCAATTACCCTTGATAAAAGTTATCTCCAGTAAGAGAGCCCATTGTTTCACAATTAATTCCATTAAAATTTGTAGGTGTTCTTTTCTTAATTGAAAACAGAATTCTTGGATGTACAAAAAGCTGAGCAGACCTCAGGTAGCTGAATACAAAATATACTACATTAGGTAGGATGTATGATCTGAAACCAGACCATATTACCTGAATATTTTACATTTTGATGCTTTCACATATATTTCCATAGTTTTATTGAGCAAAAGGCCATATAATTTTTAACAGCCTTAGTTATAAGCCCCTTAGAGAGCCAACATATAATGTTATAATCTAATGAAACAGCATATTTAGTTATAAGCGCATGTTCACTTTATAGGAGGAAATATTTTTGCTTCCCTTTCTGATTTCTAGGAAATTGAGTTGTAAGTGATTTTTTTAAGGGAAATACAATTCCATATGAAAAGTAGGGGCAGCCATGACCTGGGAGTTCTGTTGGTTAGAGCTTTATCCCAATACACCAAAGTTGCAGGTTCAATCCTCGGTCAGGACACATATAAGAATCAACCAACGAATGTATAAATAAGTGGACCAACACATTTCTCTCTCTTTCTTTCTTTTTCTCTCTCCTGTCTCAAATCAATACATAAAAAAAAGTTAAAAATCAAAGAAGCAGGTACAAGGCTAATGATAGAAGGAAGAAAATCCAACTCAATTTTTGCCTTTATAAGGCTGGTTCACTAAGTAGGACAGATTACAGGAACTCATGGATTAGTCTATTAGGATAGAAAAAAATGAGTCTACCCACATTGACCTTCCATCTGTCAATGACTTAACCACAGGGCATTCATTCCCACCCTTGCTTCTGGGTCTTAGATAGCCTTCTGGAACAAAGGCTTCCCCTGGGATTCAAACATCAACAAAGAAAGCATCAGGAGAGGAGGGCGACAGGCACTTGGGGCCAGCATGCAAGTTGTACTTGTACAAATCTACTTAAAGCCTGCCTAGAACAGTCTCCAAAAGCAGCAGCTGTTTCAAGAGCCAGGCTGGTGTTAAGGGAATGAGTTGTTTGGTTATATGCAGAAAACTGTGGTGACTTAACACTGTTCTCTTTGAAGCTGTGCAAATATACCAATCCTTTCTCAGCTGTGCATTTCTAGGTCACAATCATAAACTATTGTATACTTCTGCTAAAGTAAGTATCCTGGATCAGACATGCGTAAACAGTTTCAAGTTAAAGTTGATGTGTTCACATTGTCATGGTCATGCTTTCTCACTAGTATCACCTTTGAGATCGTGAACTTGTGGGTCTCTTATATCTATCCTCCACCTTTTGCCAGCTGCTCCCCATGAGATCAGTCTCACTCATTCTCAGTTCCACAACGATCCTGTACATGTGTGTTCATGCCGTAGCAATAATTATTCACCACTTCTCAGAGTGTCCCACTCACCACCAACAAGATATTATTTCCAATGTAATATGATCAAATAACATTTGTATTAATGTATAACTTCTTTTTAGGTGGCGTGTGAATATATATACCTAAAAATTAGCATAGCTTGAAAAGTAAAGCTGGAAGGTTGGGAGGAAGGAAGTTAGAGTCAGAAGATATGAAGCCAAAAGAAAATTAGCATTCAAAATTCATCTTCCTCCTTCTCTCCCCTCTCCTATTTTTTATACTATGCCATCTTTTTTGTCTTAGCTAAAGGCAAGTTGTACTCATTATCTTCAGTAATTACACTTTTAATATATTTTGATGATACATACAAAAGGTTTCATTACTAAACATGTAATGAAATATTTTTGTGGCCTAAACAAAACTTGTGAACTACCCCAGGCTTTTGTTGATATTTCTGATATAAAACTATCATAGAAATAACCCTGGTTCAAAAGATGCAACTTACAACTCAAAGTCCTGGCCGTGTCAAGTTGTCACCTGGCTGGAAATGTTATCTGAGCTAAGGCAAAGAACAATATTAACATGGATTTACTGATCTGAATGAATTCTTCCAAAGAAACCACCATAGTCAGCCATTGTACAAATCTCAGTAGTAAAGTTTGGTTATCCAGTAGGGAATCTTGGCGTGGGAGAAGAATGGTCATAACATTATTTGTTTATATTAATTATCTTTATCATTGGCACAATTATTTTCTTTGGAGTTAAACTGATGGAAAGTAGGTAGGGAAAAGGAAGGAAATCTGGTCTCATCTGCCGTGATAATCGTGAGAACCACAGCATCCTCAGCTGGTCCTATAGACTGGGCAAGGAGCTTCATCATGACTGAGATCTGGGCAAGCCAGCCCTTTTGCACACAGGCATATAGCTTCAGTACGATCCTTGGGTCGTACATCACTGGAGCAATATCTAATATCTTGTAAGTGCCGGGTTCCAGTCATGTAAAACCATACTCTTTAACTGCTCTTAGAATGTCGACATAGTTGGAATCTAAATTTTCCTTATGTTGCTTAGAAACAAATGCACATGTACTCTTCTATTTTTTTTGTTGTTGTTTTTACCCTTCCAGGTTACTTTCATGTTTTTTTTTAAGAAAATATAAATAGAAGTATTGGTGGAGTTCAGGACACACTACCCCAGATTATGTCACCTTGGTGTATTAAATATTTTAAGGTGAGGATTGTGAGAAAGTCATACAAGTAGGAAGGTCACTTTGACCTTCTCACCCTTTCTTCTCTTGAGGCGGAAAGCCCCTCATGTGAGAGGCTCCTCTGTATACCCAGAGAAAAGGCGCATCCTTATCTTCCAAAACAAAAGGATGCTGGGAGAATCCTAATGAACCGGCCTTGTTAAGTCTCCCCTGGTTTATAACACTCACCTCATCCTCCTTAACATGTTTTATTTCTTCAGGGCTACCTGCTCTGAAACTACTCAAGTCTAACTGTTTCTTCCAATCTTCGCTTCCTTATGAAGGTTCTCATGTCATTTAAACTTAAAAATGTATATGCTTTTCTCCTGTTAAAATGACCAGTTTAATTTCCAGACACATCCAGGGACCCTAAGAGAGTTGAGGGAAAACATTTTCCTCCCCCACAGCATCTGTGAAACAACATTTTTGGGAAGCCGGTGGCTGGTTGTGTAAAAGTATGGTGTAGTCAGATGTCAAGGTTATGACCATCACGCATGAACCTGAATAGGATGCCTACTGGTCACAGACTCTTTGAAACCCAAAGTTTTAGAACAACTTTTCAGTGTTACATTGGACCACAAAGCCTGGCCTGGAAATGTTACATTCCATTTTCATGGGAGAGAAGTCTGTAGTTCCCGAAACTTATAACTCCAACCTACTCTAGCTTCTAAATTCCCAAATACATCTTTTCTTCCTGTGCAGTCTCATCATTTACCTCCTGCTAAGATATGGGAGGAGGAATTATACCTTTACTTTGACAGGAAAAAAAACAACTAAACTTTTAGGGGAATTAAAAAAATTTTATACCTCATTTAACTAGAAAACAAAAAAATAGAAAATACATTATTGTGATGGTTCAAACATGGAGCCCTGTTCATTAGTTTCAATATTCATATATTTTTCCTCCCTTAATTTAAAATACTTTTCACTTCAGGTACTCTTCCTTTTTTTCTCCCCAAATGTCTTCCCCCCAAATTAGAATTTCATGATTTTAATGCAAGTGTTCAAAAATGAAGATGGTCCATCCAACTTCCTGTTGAAATTAAAAATATCCTCAATTTGAAGTTATTATTCTATATCTAGAGTCAAAGGATTATTTTTAAGGCTTATCAATCCACTAAGATAAGCTTTTATAATCACCAATTTAATGTTTTAAAATATTGTAGGGTTTTAAGTATTGTGGGGTTTTTAAATACTGATGCTCAGGAGACATATTCTTTAAATGTAGTATATTGTTGAAAACCTCAGGAAATAAGAAAATTAGTGTTACTTTCTTAAATTGATAAACAGACATCCTTAAAATATATTCCCTTAATTTATTTAGTGGGGGAGATTGGGCAGAGGAAGGAAGGAGAGATGAGGCAGAGGTGTAGGGAGGGAAGAAGAGAAAGAGAGAGAGAGAGAACCTTCCTCTCCCAGCTAACAGAGATACTCCTAAATTCTTAAGGAAGGATGAGGATTAAGAAAGCACTAGTTTTCACAGTTGCCCCTTTTACTTGAATACCGGGCGTCCTATTTTCTCAGAAGACAAAATTTAGATCTCAGGTGGAAAAATTTGATAAAAACTCTATGAGTTTTTTTTTCTGTGCAGATAATCCACAGTGTAATATAGAAATTAAGACTCTGAATTGCATTAGAATAAGGCCAGATAATACAAGTCACATTTGCATTTTAAATCTGCCCACGGTTGACTGCATTACTAAGCTTTAGCTTATAAAGAGCAGATGGTTCCTTATGCTCCAGATCAAATACTGTCGACTACTTATTTGATCGTCTGCATTAGGTCTTTGATTTAAATAATGGAGTTTTTGCAGTCAGTGCTTCTGAAATCTGACCTGCTTCTTGCAGCTCATCCCATTGTGGAGACCATTTCTGGCTCTGGCTGTTTACTTATGCCAACTCTTTGAACGTAGTTAATGCATGAACAGAAATTTGGAAGAAAGTATAACCCTTTAGAATATAGCCTTCTGACTTCTGTTTCCAATAACTAAATAGATCAAATTGTGCTTGATGTAATAAGCCATGATCCACAAATAAAAGGAGATGGAATAATTGGTTTCCTTGTTTCCTTCTAAGGCCATCACTCTGCTTTCTGTATTTACTCCCATTTCTGTCACTTTGACGCATCTCCGCCAAGAGGAAGAGTGTATTTCCTCACCCCCTGAATCTGTTCTGGTCTCCTTACTTGTTTTGATCAGTAGAATATAATGTTAGGGACATTGTGACAATTTTGAGTCCAGTGGATTATCTCAACCAAGGTAACTAGAGCCATCTACCTGACCTACAGTTGACCAAAAACATTTGTGGGAATGCTACGTATGAACTGCATGGCTGAGCACTGTCTAAATTGCCCTCCACAAAAATGAGCACTAAGTAAGTCGTTGCTCGGGATGGGTGGCAGGTAAATGATGATGGAAGGAGATTGGACTTGGGGTGGTGAACACACAGTGCAACATCCAGGTGATGCATTGTAGAATCATACACCTGAAACCTATATAATTTTATTAACCAATGTCACCCCAATAAATTCAATAAGGAGAAAAAGTAAACTGGTGCCATTTTAAGCCATTAAGCTTTGATGTTTTTGTTTATATATCATCAGTTAACTGATACCATCTCTATTTTATTTTCCTCTGAGGATTGTTGTTTCATATGGTTCAGGAGTTCTGACATGGGTTTAAACCCTAACAGATCTTTATTATTTGTTTAATTTGACAACTTTCCTTAACCCTTGTGTAACTCCACTTATTCATTTAGTCGACAGATGTGTAACTGAACCGTTGTTCTATGCCAGTCACTGCAAGGCTCTCTGGACAGAGTGCTTTCATCCTAGAAAGACAGGAATATCCATTTCTATGACTGCTACAATACAAGGAGTAAATTAGGTGATGAACAGATAGCATCCAAGCTCACGAATGTCAGTTATACCAACCTCTGTCACTCTCCAATCTCTTTCAAGTGGAAAAAACACATTCCCTAAGGAATGACCTCAGATACAGCTTTCTAACCAACTGTTATTTTGCTGAAAGGAATAGAGTCCTACTGACCAGAATTGATATCTTGATTACCATTCTCAACTAGTACTTAATCTCTCTAAATCCTGAATGCTATTCAATAAAACAGAGCCGATACTTCTAAAATTATTTTTACTACTAAACATCCTCCATTTATTTGTCTTAACATTGGCATAATGACTCTGAATCTTGGCAATCGCTACCAGTTCTAATTAATATTGTAAGAAACAGAGTGAAGAGCATAAAACCCTGCGTAAGTTGTTCTTGATATATTTTTCTTCAAGGAGCCTGAGGGCCTATGACTCGGACACTTTTTCTGGAGCCGTTGTTGCTGCTGGGCAGACCCGACTGAGCCAACCACCACATGCATTTCCCAGATTGCTGAGCTGAACCAAGAATCTGATCAGAACATCCAGGAACTTCAGCTCATTAGTCATTTCATGGGGGGAAGCAGATGGCTTCCCTAGCAGAGGGATCTGCACCTCCTACAGAATTTGGACACCATCACAGAACTAGGCCCAATTGTTCAGAGAAGCATGTTTGAGGTCCTTTCTACCTGAACCTGTAATTCTCCCTTCTCTCATGATGCATGCATGCACATATGATATATGAAATGGACTCCATGGGAAGAAAGGGTTCCTGAAAGGGAAGGACCATCACATCCTTCCAAGCTCATCATCATATGTATCTAGTCATAGTATGATGGCACAAAGAGTGATGGAGGAGCTCTGTGCTGTGGAAGTATTCGAAAGAAAAAAGTATGCATCACATACCATATAAACCACATAAACCATATGCTTTCATTCTGGGCACTGTTGATATTTGGGGCTAGACAGTTTATTCACTGTGAGGGGCTGTCCTGTGTGTAGGATGATTTATAGCACTCTAGTCCCTACTCACTGGGTGCCAGGACCACCCCAATCACTAACTAGGACAATTAAAAAATGTCTCCAGACATTGGCAAGTGACCACTAGTTGCCCTTGGTTAAAAATGATTAAAACACAAGAGCCAATGTCAGGAGGGGTTCCTAAACAGCGTGGCTCAGTTGGTTGGGTGTCATTCGACAAAGCAAATGGTTGCTGGTTGAATTCCTGGTCAGAGCATATGCCTAGGTTGCAGGTTTGGTCCCTGGTTGAGGTACGTGCGAGAGGCAACGGATCAATGTTCCTCTCTCACATCAATGTTTCTCTGCCTCTTGTTCCCCCTACGTCCCCCTCTCTCTATAAACGAATACACAGAATCTTAAAATAATATCAGAAGGGAGAAAAGTAATACATTTACATTCAGCATGACCAAATGGAGGAGGGTCGTAAAGGAAATGGAATCCACCTTCATTTTCTATATATTACTACAGGTTTGCTATTCATTCACCTGTTTCTATATAGGAGGCACAGAGCTAGATAGAGACAGTGAGGAGATGTGAAATCCTGATCACTTTCTTCTTTTAAAAGCATAATCTTCCAAAAGGTATCATCAAGTTTCATTTCATCAGGTGTTTCAGTACACTGCTACCAATAATAATGATGCAGAAAACTGTAGGTATTGGATTTTTAAATGTAAAGTTGGAGTCTTACAATGGCGTGCAAAATGGAATCAGGAAACTGATTACGCAGCACTTTGGAAAATTCACGCCACCTGTGTTAGTTTGTTAGGGCTGCCATAACAAAGTACCGCAAACTGGGGGCAAGGCGGGGACCAGATAACAAAAATTTCTTCTCCCACGTTTTGGAGGTTAGAAGTTCAAGATCATGTGTCATGCTGATAAGGCTGCTTTCTTCTGGTTCCCCTCCTTGGCTTGTACATGGCTGCCTTCTCCCTGTGTTTTTACATCTGTCTTCCCTTTGTATCCTTGGGTTGTATTTTCCTTTTCTTATAAGGGCACTAGTCATATTGAATCCACCTAGCAACTTTATTTTAACCTGACTTCTTCAAGGACCCTATATCCAAACCTAGCCACATTATAAGGTACTGAGGGTTAGGACTCAAATGTATGAAATTTGTGGGGACACAGTTCAGCCCATAAAATGTCCCAAGTCTTCATTTTCTTATCTATAACACGGTGCAGAGTAATACACATTTTATAGTTAATTTCTGTGCACATTAAATAAACAGAGATGATAAGATTGTATATTATATGTAATTTAACATAGTCTCTAAAACATCGTAAGCCTACAACAGAATTAACTATTACAGTAACATTATTTCATTTTATTCTGGCTAAATAAAAAAAAAATATTGATGCGAAGGAGCTGAAAATCTCAGAGCCGAAAAGCAGATTTGGATGAGGGACCATCCAGGAACTTGGATGAAGTTCCTGAAGGAAGATGCTGCAGACAAAGGCACAGAAGCCCTTCTCAGAAGTGAACATTAGAATTAGAATATTAGAATTCCCTCGATTCTAATATTGACATTTTCTATTATTATTTTTAAATGTTTAAGTTATGTCTCACACTTGATATGCTCATTTAACTTTGTTCCTTTCAATTCTCCTGACTTCTAACCTGATACCAGATAATTTCTACTATCGCTCGCCTTATGAACTCAGGAGTTCAAGTGGTCGCATTTCACCCAGAATGTGGCAAGAACCTGTCGCAGTGAAAGTGTAGGTGGGCGGAAGCTCGATTGAGCTTTTTCTTAGGATTTTTCTTCCTAATGCATAAATGTTTCTCTGAGCCTACGTGAAAGTGCAGGAGTGAGTAATAGGTCCGTGGAAGGCAGGAGAAAGAGTTGGACTTGAGGAGACAAGGATGAGCTTGGAGTGGACCAGGCTGAGTTGGTGAGGACTGACCATGCAGCACCTGTGTACATGGCTGGCCACTGTCCCTTATCCTGTTCTCATGAAAACAGGAAGAATGTAGTTGTTGAAAATATTGTGTAGCTCTGGTGCCATTTCTTACTCCTAACCTCTGTCAACTGCCAGTAAAATGGTACAAAAGAACACTTTGTTGAGAGAGACTTGTTTAAGAAGCTGGTATCAAATGAACTTGAAGTTTTATAGTTTCAATACTGTCTATGAGCTTTATGTATATGAAGTCTCATCTGCATATACTTATAGTATATATGTTTATGTGTATATATTCATGTTTCATCAAAACATGAAAATGTAATGTCTAGAATATATATCACAAGGAAATTTTATGTTACATTTATACAGTAATAGTTTGTTGAGTAATTTTTATAAAGTAAAATATATTTATGGATTACAAGTCGACTTTCTGTTGACTTCTCAAAGCTCACAGCAAAAGGGAACTAATTTTTTCTTGTAGTCTAAAATCCTCTTGAAGTCAAGACTTCCTCATAAGTCCTTTTTTAAATTATATTTTATTTATTTTTAGAGAGAGGGGAATGGAGGGAGAAATAGAGGGAGAGAAATATCAATGTGTGGTTGTCTCTTTTGCACCCCCTACTGGGGACCTGGCCCTCAATCTAGGCATTTGCCCTGACTGGGAATCGAGCCAGCAACCTTTTGGTTCACAGGCCAGCACCCAATCCACTGAGTCACACAAGCCAAGGCTCATAAGTCCTTCTAATTGAGCCCAAAACCTCAGTGCTTTTCAATGGTTTGTTGCTGTTGGTTGAGTCAATGCAATTCTTCCATTTAGATAGGCCTGATATTGCAAGTCAGCCACAGCTCTTCAAATACTCATATTACTTAATCTCCCTGACTCTAAGCTTGCCTTTCCTTCTATAAAATGCTGATAACATTTGGTCTTAAAGTTTTATTATGAGGATTAAATTAAGTAATAAATGCGTGAAGAGCATCGTATGCACCATACATTTTTCTCCCTGTCTCTTCACCGCCGCTGAGCAGGGAGGTATCAATCAGTGCCTAATGACAAGTAGGGACAGAGAAAATTGCATTTTTACATAAGCAAGTTTCTGATAATTTATCGTAACTGGGGGACAATTTTTCTATGGGAACACATTTCAAATTATAATTTGACTTCAGATAGCCTGGGAACACTAAACACATCATAAACCACCGAAAAACAAATATTTACAAAGACAGATGCACAAGAGCATTTCCATTACCACTGCATTTCCCCTGGGGACTCACCTGACCTGGAAAGGTCTCTCTGAGTTTCTAAAATGAAAGAAAATAGGTGCATTTCCTCCAGAAGGTATCAGGGAGAACATTTCTAAAATGCCTCACTGTGAGAACTAGAGTCTCGCCCTTTGGTGCATCCCAGCACAGACCACGTGGTGCTCAGACCAGTTCAGCAGACACACAGACCCGTGACTCACTTCTGGAGAGAACACAGCGCCATTGCAGAAAGTGAGGACCAGGAACCGACTGGAACAGACTCACCCCAAGTGTGAGTCAAGTTTTGACTTGCTGCACTTGCGCATTTCCGTTTTCTCGTCTTCTCTATCTAGTTGTTTTTCATCCATTAGTTGAGCACCTGGTTATTGTAGTGTATGTTTCTGTCACAGTGAACTGAACTTGGCTTTGTTGTACTTCCTGCCGTGATCTCTACTCTGGCTACTTTCCCACGGTGTACCTCTATGTTCACGACACGACACGTTCTTTTCACTGCAGTTCTTCATCTCAAGTAGTAGCTTAACAATTTCTGCAAGATTTAGGGACTGTTCTCACATTACCCTTTTGACCTTCTTGTCCTCATGGAGTCTAATAGGTAGCAACTGGATAGCTAAACATATTTATCACGGTATGAGTCTTATCATATATATTCTTCCTGAAACCTTACAATCCCATCTTGGAGTTGTAGAGTGGAGGAATTAGGCTTAAAGAAGCCACATACCTACCCAAGTTCACAAAATTGATAAAAGAAAATGTGCCTGACTCCCAACTTTCCTGCATTCCTAGCTCAAACAGAAAAAAGCGCAAAGCAAAAACTGGCAGATAGAACAGCGAACTGAATTCAGAAACTGAAGCTTTGCTGGCTACTAATTCTAGGTTCCATTAAGAATGATGAGGAAGAAATGCCTTTAAATTCCCATCAAGCTTAAAATCTATATGTACAGTTGCATAGTAACAGCCATCTTCATTTTCATTTACTTTTATTTAGGCCCATCTAAAGGATTTTGACATGGAAATATATTCTCCAAAATTAATCTGAGACAGAGTATTGAAATATAAATGAAGACACATCAGAAAAGAAAAGGAATCTCGAAATCGATTTGTGTGGTTCCATCTTTGGGTTCCCTTCATTAATTGTTCTGTCTACTCTTGTTTTTCGTGGTATGCCCCACATAGAAAGCTTTTTAGAATGCGCCTTGACAAAGATGGTATTTTAGTACAGACCCATCCAATTCATAATAATGTGTCCCTAAATCAAACCTAGGGGAAGAGAATTGTGGAGGAATGAGCAACCCTAATGAAAGTAGTCTCTGCCTGATGGGAGAACTGGGTGGAGATAAAAAACCAGCTGCGTTTGGCGAGAGGACAATGGATCTATGTGAAAGCATTTTTTTTCCGTGATCTTAAACACAGTATTGTGTGTGTGTGACCAGGTCCAATCCAGGCGTGAGAAGCCATAATCATAAAGAGAACCTGGAAATTACAGACTGGGTACCAGTAAAAACATGAGCCTGAAATGAGGGAGACACCAATAAGGGCAGTCTGATAAGTTCTGGGAAGCTGCAAGTATAATCGTGCTCATTCAAGTTTACTTCTCTTTGGGGGGACACCAGGAACAGCCACTGAGACTGGTTCAACATTGCTGACCATGTACTTATTCTGGTCCTGCCGTGGGCCACCTGTTCAGGCCCAGTACTGACAGGGTCCTTCTCACATTTCATGCTGCCGCAAAGTTAATCTGCTTAAAGTTTCCTGAATATGTTTTTTCCCTGATATTGTGATTTTTGCATATCCAGTGGCGGTGGCAGGGGGGTTGCCTCAAATTCATGACTCCTGCCTATCCAGGTTCTGCCTTCCAGAGTCGATCAAAAATTTCCTCTACTCTGAAACATTCCTAAGACTCATCATCCAGCAGATACAGAGTGTTCTATTCTGTGTTCCTAAGGCACCGTACGTGAATTTTCCATATAGCAATGGTGACGTTACATCGTATCTGACCCTGGTATAGGACTGTGTTTCGTACAAATCTGCTGTGTTTCTACATAGACAGCAGTCACGCTCTCTGGAAATACATTTTCCCCTGTTGTCCACTTTCCCAGATTTTATCGGTCAGACAACACTGGGACTTTTGTTCCTCTCTTTTTTCTGTGACAGACATCACTAATCTGTCTCAGCAGGTTTCTACTGAGACAGGGTTTCTCAATCCTTCCCCATTTGTCACTCAAGACCAGACTTTCCGTTCATCCAAAAGAGCCCGCCGGGTAAGCCTAAAATGACAATATTTAAATATTAATATATGGACCGTTGACTGTGCGTTTGTGTCCCATGTTAAGCTTTTTGCTCTACCTAGTCTGCAAAAACACCAAACAGGACTTTGCATTCGACTGATTGAATCATGTGGCTGATGAACTTACCATTTAATATATAATCAGTTTATCTTTCCTGAAGTTACTTTAAGTTGCTTTTTCCTACCTGTCTCCCACACACATGGATTCTTAAAGTAGAATCCTTTTTTAAATTTTTGGTTTGAGAGGAAGGGGAAAGGAGGAAGAAAGAGAGGGAGAGAAACGTCGATGTGAGAAAGGAACATTGATCAGTCAGTCGCATCCCATACCTGGGACCAAACCCGCAACCCAGGCAAGTGCCCTGACTAGGAATCGGACTGGTGACATGCTGGTTTGCAAGGCCACGCCCAGCCAGCTGAGCCGGCTGAGAAATAATAGTGGCTTCAAGGGACTCTCCGTCATCTGCAAAATGGAAAGTCGCAAATATTTGCAGACAAGACGTTTTCCATATTTTTGACTCACTGACTATATAGAATCTTTCTCTCAAAGGCTGGTGGGAAGACCATAGAGTTTCTAGAAAGTCATAGTAGCGTAAGGGGGGTAATGAAGATAATAAGTCCAACTGACTGACTGTCCCTGTTAGTGGGGACTATGCAAGTGGCATTTGACAGTTTAATATATCCCTAGAAGGTAATCAGAACTCTTGCCCTTCACTTCTAAATAGATGGTCTGCCTGGCCAGCTTTGTGATGACAGTTCTGTGTCTGTGCCTTTTAGAGGGTGTACTTAAGGCTTGTGCGTGTGACCTATAAAAAACGCTCCTCTGTATATGAACAAGCTCGGTGTGGGATTGGAGTACACTGTCCCTGAACAACGTGCTTTTCTTTCTTTTTTTAAATTTCTACCCTGGGGGTAAATTTGTCTATGACTCCTTGTCCGTCCTACTTTATGGTGGCTAACAACCACCAAATAGCTAACAAATTCACTTGTGCTCAAATAATGACCACCAATAAAAGGCCTTCAGAGAACTGATTTTGAGTATAATTTAGGTCCATTGCTTGTACTAATCAGTGAACCAATGATTCCTGTAATTCCCTCTGGTGTTTTAAAGACAAGGAAAAAAGATTACATTCACTACAGATGAGGTATAAAAATCTCCTGGAGTCTGCACCTTGCACAAAATACAGAGTTGTATTTTTTGTTATTTTTTAAAGAAGGGGGATATTCTTAATTAATCTGGATTAATAAGATTACCTATCTCTAAGTAAAATCACCAGATAATTATTCAACCTATTATTCCAAACAGCTTATATTTTAACTAAAATTTATGTATAAGCATTTTATAAATAAAGAAGATATAATGTGGAGACATATGCATTTCTAAAAATTTGAACGACGTATTGAATTTCATATGTACTTCGGAGAGAGAAGGAACACGTTATTTGAAAAGCAGGATTCATAGATTTTTTAGCTTCTGGCTCATTATGATTATCTTTTCCATTTTCTAAAACTCTTTAATTATGTAGGAGTTCGGAGGTACATTTTGCTGCCAGGAGGGGAATGTAATTATTGGAAAATAAGCAAAGACCCAATTCAGACTATGCTGCAAAAAGCTGCCTCTCTCCCCGAGGCCCCAGGGAGACCATCTAGACACAAACACATACGGTCATTCCAGGTTTCCTTTCCCGACGCTACTTCTCCCGCGTCTCCCCAATCTCTCTCTCCTTCTCCCAACACATGCTGCCTTGTTTCCCCCACCTTTCCCCGCTGCCAGGGATTATTTTCAGCCATGCGGGTCCATCTGGTTTTCTCCTTGATGGCGCCGAAGTTTCTCTCGGTTTTTCAGTTCCCGCCAACCTAACTCTTTATAAGAAAAACTTTTCTCCGAATATGGGGCCTTTTTTTATGGCATGGATCTGGTACAAGCCTTCCCATAATCCAAGCTGTGTGTGATTCTGAAATTGGGATGAGAGGGGAGGGGAGGTAGGGATAAACACTTCGGAAAAAAAATATAGAAGAGAACCCTACCCTTCTGCACCGGGAAGGAGACTAAGGGTGGTGATCACAACGCAGTCCACCCAGTGTTAGTGAGAGGCAGGGGGCTGTTGCTTCCCCCTTAAACAGTCAGTCTGTTCATGCTTCTGTGATTACAACAGGTTATTTCAATTATTATAATGATTCTTCTCCTCCAGAACGTAGTGATGTTAAGCAGTTCCCAAGGTTAACTCAATATCCTCTGGGTAAACGCGGTGGAGTATAAGCAGATGGTGCCCGACAGGCTCCTCCCAACCTTCCGATGGAGGAGGCGGCCTCTGATCGAATGGTCGTCGCTTGGGAGCGTGGAATCCAGCGTTGATGGACTCCCGCCTTGACCTCGGTCCCTGCTTTGAAGGCTTGTTGCCTGGTCAAAAGTACAGTGACTGTTTGGCAGCTTGGAGAGTCAAAAGCAATGTATTTTCTAGAACAAGAGAAACAACTGTTTTTAAATTCAGCTCAAGAAAAAGTCATTGAACAAAATTGGACAAGTACTTCATTAAATTAAAGGCCTAAGATGATATCTTTACATAATGTTTATCAAATGAAATGATATAAACAGATAAATCAAAAACCATGTAATAGTCACATGGATATTTTTTAAACAAGGAAATAGAAGGGACAGGGTGATTTCTTTTATTTGCATGCATAAGGAATGTCGTCTTGAGAACAAAGTGACAAATGCATTGTGAGCCAGGTCCAGAGGTACATATATAGACAGCAACTAGGCATGCAAAGCGATATATAACGAACGCATTCACTAATTACAGGTAATGGGAATAATAGATTCCAAGGTGCAGATAAGAGATCATTGTATTGTGGCAATTCTAAACTGCTTGAAATTGAAACACCAAATAAATAGCAATTGAAATATTAGGAAATGCGTGTTGAAGAAAGAACTGTGTGTATGTGTTGTGCGTGTGTGTTGTGTGGGTGAGAGAAAGAGAGGGAATGAATGGAAATCAATTAGGAGTCAGAGCATATAAACCTTGGGCTTTATTCTTCGTGCTCGTGGTGCTGAATGTTTGCTGCAGAACCATTTGCTTGAAGGAATTCTTCACGGAGAAACAAGATACCGGGGCTGCTGCAAGACTGTGGTGAATGTTGAGTGGGGACTATGGTGTCTCCTCTCCGAGGCTCGATCAGTTCCTTCCCCCTCCAACATCACCAGCTTCCCCAAACTCCCACTGACTACCCCAGAAGGGTTTCCTCAGGTTTGCTGAATGTCTGCAAGACACACCCAACAGTGTACAACCCGGTTCAGATTTTTCTTTTACCCAGAGGAAAATGACTTGAGGGAGGACAAGGGAGAATTCAGAGCAATGTGAACCCAGTTATTCTGTCTAGAAAAGATGCAAGGAAAGTTATTGATAATCTAAACAATACAATCAACGGTGTCAAAGATAGAACAAGGTGGTAAATAAGCGATGTGCATGGAGTTTGTGGTTTTTCATTTACGTACCTTAATTTTTTGCGATGATAGACAGGAACTAAACAGACCAATCTAGGCTCTTTGGGGCTCCTGTCGTGAGGTAAAAGGTAGCATTACTAACTTATTTGTCCTATAAAGGCAGAGCATTTCCTTTTGTTATTTTCCTGCAAAGAGCAATCAAAATTCACTGTCCTGAGTACAACCAAATGGGCACATTGATTCCTTTTATTTTATTTTTTTCTGGAATACATTGAAAGGTTTCTAATCCCACTGAGCGAAAACTGTTGTTCACCACAGACTCTGAAAAGATCACCCGGAGACATTTGTATATTTAATGTTCCTTCAGGTCAAATATACTTAATCACAATTAAACTCAGTTGAGTGGCTTTTAAAGGAAGTTAGTTAATGTGATTGGCAGTTTTCTGTGCCTTTGACAATAGCTAATGAAATATGCCTGGGTGGTGAGTAACACTGACAAATGCTAAAATTTATCTTCTGTGCTCTCTGGCTAGTGTAATGTGATGATGTTGAATTCCCTGTTTTCAAGAAGGCATGTTATTACTTCCCATCATCTAAATAAGAATGATAAATGTTCGAGATTTTTATGGAATATAAACAATCTTGAAATCAGTATTCCTCAACTACCTTTTTTTCTAAAAAAAATGAGACAGTATTATTTTATAGGAGGGAATAAAGAGAGACAAGTGATGCATCATTTTCTCTTTTAAAAAAAATTAAGCTGTTATATAACAGATGTTTCACATTCACAAAGAAGAGGAAAAAGGTGCGAGGGGGTGACACTGAGGATACTACTTTGGGGTCCCACGAGGTGACAACCTTGTATGTAGGCTGTCACTGGTTCTCTGGCTCTCCACTGGTGGGACTTGGTGTAATTTGCCATATTCTCCAGCACTTCCAAAAAAAAATACCTGAAAATATAAGTATGTCTGAAATCAAATCGCATCCTGGCTATAAATCCCCTCCATTTTCAACAGTATGACTTCTGAGAAGTGGAAATATTTGCTCAGAATTGTGGCACAGATAGATTTCTATGTTCTCTACAGTTTGGAACAATTTGGTTTAATTCCACTGATTTTCCTGTCTCAACATACTTATTAAGAATTTCCACGTAATTGCTTTTCTGATAAGGTCACTTTCTGTGATGCTTTCAAACCTTTTGCTCCTCAGCTTATGCAGCCCCGGCAGGCTGCTTCTGGCTGGGAGGAGAGAGAGAGAACCAGCCGTACATCAATGAACCTCACACCGAAAGTGAAATTGAATAGAGTGATGACTGAGCTGGTTCTATCTGCCTGGACTTTCTACTCTCCCAAAAGGCAGTGCGGTGGTGATGGAAAAGACAGATTCTGCAGCTACACAGAGTTCATAGCTATATGATGTTAGGCACGTTTTATGTTAAAGTCTTACATGTGGGGGTATAGGCGTGAAATAGAGGTAATATTTATTCTATTTCTTGGTAGTTTTGTAAAATTTAAATAATAAAAATATTCAAAAACGGTTAGAAGAGTACTTGGCATGTACTTATTATAGAAATTTACCATAATTGTACTTCCATACTTCTTTCTGTGATTTTATATTTGACATAACTCTTTTCTGCATTAAACTATAAGTGCTGGTATTTTAGAGGTCATGCTCTAGGTTGCTCATGATTTGTTGCCAGTGGCACAATTCCTATATAATTGCAGGTACCTAATATTTGCTGAATTCAAGTGTCAGAGAAACAATGAATTGATAAATTATGAAAATCATGGAATAAGAGATAGAAAAAAGCTGAAAGAGTGAAAAGAGGAGGGAGAAAGAACACTGATATTAATCTAGTTCCAGTGTAAATCTCTAACAATTTCATGACCGAGGACACATTTCACAGCATCTCAAACTCAATTTTCCCATTATGAAGTTCGCAGACTAAGCCATGATTTTTTTTGGAGAATCAAGTAATAAAATAAATAAGGGTGTTTCTGGTTCTGCATCTGAAGAGCATGGAAGTTGCCTCTGCCCCCTAGGACAAATAAAAAGCTGAACGGACTGAGAACTCAGTACCTCTTCCAGGAGCCATGAGAGATGGGGACATGAAGGCACGTGGGCTTCAAGCCTGCAGAGAGAGATTGCCTCAGGGGGCCCCAGTTTCCTGGAGCAGCACCTCCCAAGCAGAAACCACTGTGGGGACCAGTGTTGGCCTAGGAAAGCCTGAGTGGTAGTTGTCTGAGGGTTACAGACCCTGGTAGCACCCATTCATGGGGAGAGAGGTGTGAGATACGGTGAGATTTACCTCTAGGGGCTTGACCTGTTTGCCACAGTAAATATTGGAGGAAAAAGCCAGATTGGAGAGGGGACACAGATTACTAATATTAGGAATGAATGACAGGACATTATTACCAATTCCATGGTCATCAAAAGAAAAATAAAAGAGTGCTTTGAATAACTATGTCCACAAATTTGGTAACTTAGATAAAATTGACCAGTTCCTTGCAAGACAGATCTGCCAAAAGAAATAGGCATTCAGAATAGGTCTATGTATGTATTAAATAAAGTAAATCAATGATTAATAACCTTCCAAAACAGAAATCACCACATCTAGAAACATTCACTGGTGAATTCTACCAAATATTCCAGGAAGAAATTATACACATTCTCTACAGCTCTTTCAGATATGGAAGGGGAATATACTCAGCAAAGACATTGCAATAAAGAAAAGCTACAGGCCAATATCTTCTCTGAATATAGATGCAGAAATTCTCAATATTAACAAATTGAGCCCAATACATGAAAAGAATTCTATACCACAAACAAGTAGGATTTATCCCAGATATGCAAGGCTGGTTTCATATTTGAAAACCAATAATGTAAGCCGTCATATTATCAGGTGAAGGAAAAGAACTAATATGGTCATATCAATAAATGCAGAAGAAGCACATGACAGAAGCCAGCTCTAGTTTATGAAAAAATAAATAAAAAAACAAAGACAAAAACAAAACAACCTCCCCAAGAAAATGAAATGCATTAGTGAGGAATAGAGGAGAACTTTCTGACCTCCGACCTTGATGAAGAATGTATAGAGCTAACATTCTACTTCACAGTGAGGAAATTACGTGGACAGCAGACAGATGTCCCCTGGGGTCCCACTCACAGGTGTGTTAAGGAGGGGACAGGTGGAAGGCAGAGGATGTTCAGGGTGATGAAAACACCGTGTATGATACTATAATGATGGGCACGTGTCACCGTGCAGGGTGGGGCAAAAGTAGGTTTAGAGTTGTTTGTATGAAAAATAATACAATTACTAATCAATTATCATACAAGACTAAACCCTGTTCCATGTTCTCACTGATCTAAACCCAGTATTTCTCCAAACCCACAGAAGTACAAGAGTGATCTCTCAGATAAACTAAGGACTTTGGGTGATTACAATGTGTTGCTATAAGTTCTTCCATTGTGACCAAGGTATTGCTCTGGTGGGGGATTTGGTAATGGGGGAAGTTGGGTGTGTGTGGAGGTAGAGGGTATACTTGAAACCTCTGTGCCTTCCTCTCCATTTGGATGTGAATCTAAAACTGGTCTAAAAATAATTTTGAAATAATAATAAAGTAGCTGTAAATATGCTTTAGAAACTGACAAATGCATAAACATGTTAGCTGTTCCATTGTCTTACTATTTGACATTGAGCAAGCCACTGCAAACACCTCAAATTGCTGACATGGATACTGAAACATAGCGAGGTGGGAGGGTGTGTCTTCAGAACCCTATAAACCGAACATTCTACAACCTCTCATGCAATCATGCCAGTGTTTTCTGCAATCTCCTATATGCCACACTAATCTAAATAATGTGGTATTAAATGAAAAAGAGGGCCAACAAATGTAGAAAAATTGTCACTTCTCTTGCACAGTGATAATGGACTAATAGAAGTTAACTGCAGGAAAATAGCTTGATGTATTGATAAATTCCCATTATTCCCTTAATTTTCTTATGCGTGGCCATGGTCTGGGCTATGAACAAAAGAGAGTGAAACAGGCAAGATTAAAATGTCTCGATTTCCAGTGTCGGCTTTTAAAAAACAAAATGGATCGCCCCGAGTGGAAGTATTCTGTAGAGTTAATTACATTAAAAAGAATGTACCATCACAAAAAGAAATCAGATGTTCTTATTTCATGCTTTAGCAGAGATTTGATGAGGGTAAATTGAGTTTGTATTGGAAATTAATCTTGAAAGGGTTGGGGAAGGAGAGGAGAGAAAGACCTTACAGATGGACAGCAACTTAAATAAAGTGCCAAGCACAGTGGCCTGGGAGGGGGATGGTGGTTGGTGGGGGAGCTAGGTGAGGAGAAGAAAGGCTTCCAGTCCCATTCCTTGCATGTGTATCTCTTGCTTGTGTATTGCTCCCAGGTGCTCTGGCAGGAATGACAAATTGTACTTCCCGAGATTCCCTGTGCCCCATCACAAACGGGGTGTATTCCACACATGTTTCCTGTGTGGAAACATGTCTGTTAGTGTCTCAGCTTAGGGCCCTTTCTCTCCCGTCACTCCCAAATAACCCCTAGTCACAACATCAGAGAAAACTCACTCTATTTGCGTGAACATCCAATATCATTTTAGTCATTTGAGAGGGCCTCTAATTTAAAAAAATATCTAGTATGGCTAGCATGTTTGAAAAATGTATTTTCTTTGAGAATCATCGCTGCAAGAGATCCTACAGAAACACTTAGTCCTTATTGAGGACTAAGGTACAAATGCCACTGATCCTTCACTTGTATACAAGCCTCTGTCCCTGTAGAGTAAAAAAGAGGAGAAATACACACCATCAAAATGCAACTTGGGACAAGATTTTGACAGAAAGGCTTGGATGAAAAATCAAATGTACAATCACTGGGCGTATACATATTCATATGCTTGTCACCACATAAATGTATAGAGGTAGCTATTTTCTAACATATGTAAATATAGGGTGTTTTGACAGATGTGACAGAGACATATACATATACATTGATTGCTATCAGTGTTTTTAAAACTAGTGTGATCGATGCTTATTTGCTGCATTTCTTTATTTTTAGTCAGAGTGTACCTGAGGAATAACTCTGTCTCGTTTTTAAAATAAGCAAACCATTTTGTGTTCCTGTTAACCTCTGACAGTGCAAAGTAAAGCGATTCGTTAAATGCATAGTCTATGATTATTTATGAGATGCTAACGAGGTGTGTGATGTGCTAATTATTAAGAAAATGCACATTTGGAACACCTCCAGGTGTCTCTCTCACTCCCCATTTCCCATCTCCCAGGGGTAGTTGCTCTCCCTCTCCCTCTGACAATCATTAAGATATTGTACCTTTCCTTCAACAGACTAAAATAGGCTTAAGGGTAAAATTCAAAAAGCCGTTGTACATGTTAGTTTAAAAATATATGGTAAAACAACAAGAACCTGAAAATAAAAGGGTGCTCAATATGATGGGGAATTCATCATTCATAACACTTTTAATGTTTAAAATAACTTTGTTTTTTAAAGTTTGTGACCAGTCTGACCATAATGTCATAAAGACACAAAAGAAGCAACTCTTCTGTCGAATTATTGTACACCTGTAGCAGAACAGTGACTTTCAGTTCGTCTTTGTGTTTATTGTTTCAAATCTCAGGGCTAAACAGATATGTCTTCATGAACACCGCTAGTTTGTGAGTTGAGAGAAATGTAAAATATGTTTGTTAAAGGTTCGCCTAATAATATGCGTGGCTTCATTATTCATAATGACAACACTAGAAGCAGATTGACACGGACCCTGTGCCATGAGCCTGGGACTTGCCTAAGGATCTTTATTATCTCACACAGTTCTCCGAATCCTGCGAGTCTGGTGAGGTGTTTCAGGACCCTCCCAACCTGTTCGCTTACACCCATTTTTGAAGACTCTGCAGTGCTTTTTACACTTTAAGTGGTCTTTCTGAAATGAAGTTATCATCATATCATTTCCCGTCTTTGCTTAAAATGCTTGGATTGTTTCCCATTCTTCTCAGAAGCGAGGTGAAACCTGTAAGTAGCCTCCAGAGTTAAGTTTGGTCTGGCTTCTCGCGGTCCCCTGTCTAACCTTGGACAAGGTCCTTCCCTCTCTCTGCTTCCCAGTCCCCCTGGCTCTCTTTGGTCACTCGCTTTGCGTTCTGCTGTTTCCATCCCCTGCATTGTTTTTCCCCGTCTTTGTCTAATAATGCCTTTGCATTACACTATCATTTCCGTCACATAAACCACCCTAGATTTTCCTGACTTTCTAAAATTCCAATTATATATACTCTCATATATATATATAAATAATAGGGGCTATTATATATATAGCTCCTATAATTCATATTTTAATGATAATTTTTCAAATTGTGTTTATTGCTCTGCTGAATTAATGTTTGTCTATCACATTGACTGTAAATTTCATGAAGCCAGGGCCGTGTTTGATTTGATTCGTGATTTCCACCCCTGTGGTGAGCAAAATATCTGAAAGATGATGAAGCGTGAAGAAGTATTTGTTAAACAAAAGCATACATGAATAAAAGAATGAATGAATTAATGAACCCTTTTCTATGGTGGGCTAGAAGTATATTTTAGGTATTATAAGCATTCTCACCCTTGTCTTTTTTTGCAAAGCAGAATGTATAAAATGTCAATTAGAAACAGATATTCCTAGTGGATATCAATATTGAGTATTTTTAGATGCAGAAGTTATATAAAAACATAGCTCACAGAGTTGTTCAGGGTTTTGGTAGAAGTATGCGTGGTAAATACGGATTAAAACAAAACAAAGGGTGGTCAGTACGTATTTTATGGATTTTTTGAAAGTTCAGGCTAATCAGAGCTAAGGTTTCTCTATGGAATGAGAGGGAAAATGAATGAGGTTTTAGGGTAAAAATATGAGGCCCGTGTACTGATAGCAGGTTTCAGTGAGAAATATAATCTTTTAGATTCAAGAATTTCCCATTCTCTCGGGATAAGAAATATGTAGCATTGCCCAAATGGGTAATATGCAGTAAGACTTCTACTAAGGATTATACCGGAGAAATTCAAAACAAAGGTCATAGGTCAAAGGTCAAAGCACATACATACAGTAGCATCCTTCCCTGTTCCTTGAACTCTCGAAATATTTTTCTGATGTCTTCCCAGAAAAACAAGAGTAATCATGGCACCATCTTGCAGTCTGTTTATGAACTTTTGTTTCATTGATTTGATTGCTTTTTAACCAATGGTTTGACTGAATCAGCACATTGTGTGATACCATAGACCTGTTAGTTCAGCAAACTGTTGAACCATTTAGAGCACGCATTTCCCTAGCTAACACAGTTCCTGGTCAGACAGGGCCCAGAAAAATCTGGGATAGAAAAAAACACTCTGAAAAATATTCATCATTGACTTTGAACAGCAGCAACATCTAGGAGGAAGTCAAGTTTTTTTCAAGCCTTCCACACTGAGTATCACCTTCTTCTTCCTCTCAATGGCCTTGGATATGCTGCTTGGGTACTTTCTCACTCCCAATCTAAGCCAGCTGAGGATCTGCAGACAGCATGGCTGTGAGTTTCACCCCAGAGAAGATGAGCCTGCTATAGGCAGTTTCTAGGGGAAAGAAAGGAAGGGATAACTCACTGAATACTTGAAACATGTAAGCCAGTCGAGATAATGCACTTATCTTTAAAAAGAGAAAACAATGCTAGAAGTCAAGTGCGATAGATAGAAAAGTACTTGCAGATCTGAATATTGGAACACTGTGACTAACTCCCTAGGGAGTATTTGGTTGGCGTGGAAAGATTGACAATTGTAATTAGGCATGGGCTCAGAGAAAAATGGCAAGTTATTGGAAACAGATACATTTACACAGCGCTGGAGAGAGGCAAGATTTGATGAACTTGGACTGGATAGCAATCCAATGGATTGATAGCAGTTCCCAGCTGGTTTTTGAAAACACGAACTCTGATGTTCAAATGCTGGGTTGCACCACTATTTCCTATCTGTGTTGTTCTGGGCAGCACTTAAGCTTCTCCTTGCTTCATGTCCCTCATTTGTAAAATGGAGATGATAACAGTACAACAATAGTGCTTCATTCATAGAGTTGTTGCAAAAGCTCTGTTGGATTTGTTTGTAAAATAGATATACATGCTTATTGTGGGGGTGACTTTTCCCGCACCTCCCCCTCCCCCATTCCCACCACGGATAAAAGTAAACAAGACAAGATGTGCTCTGCTTGAGGAGGAGAGGTGGCCAGTTTCTCAGGAGAAAAAGGCCCCAAGCCCCCTGCTCTATAGCCTTTTATTAGGTTGTAATACACAGGAATACAGGGCAGCAAGGATCAAACAGTAGATAACATTTCAAAGAAATATGAGGGCTTAGTCTGAGTCAGAGTCTGTCAGGAACAGAGTTTTAGGGTTTCCTGCTCAAACCCTTAACATACGAATGAAAGCACTCTTAGCAGAGCAGATTTCACAGGTTTATCAGCAAGTCTTTGTGATGCCAGATTTTTCCCCAGGATACACTCTAGCAAGGCAAGGAGCTGCACCTCTCCCCAACAGGTATTCAGGCTTAAGGGGATTAGAGCCAGGAAGCGCTTCTCCCAGAGAACATGGGGACCTGGGCTATGTCAAAGCTGGGGGACGAGAGTCCATTGCTCTTTGTTGCAGCCCCCACCCAGTCCTTCCATGAAGGTTTCCCAAGTGATTGAGTCTGGCTTAGGTTTCCCCCCACTGTCAGGGGTCTTACCCGTCATTGACTTCCCACCATGCTTTGGGAGCAGGGAGGAAACTGAGGCAGCATTTGCTACCAGAGACAAGCTCTGTCTTCTGAGGCTCGCATTCCAGAGGTCATCCCTTGCCCTTAGCCACAGGGGGTCGAGTTATAATTCCTAGAACCAGGCAGAGCAGTCCACAACAGCTTATCACAATGCGTGTCCATAGCAGAACCTGTGTGCCCATATATATGAGACTCTGGGGATCGAATGTACAGGACGGTGACCATAGTTAATGATACTGTATGGTATATACTTGAAAGTTGCTAGAAGAGTAGATCTTAAAGATTCTCACTGCCACCACAATAACAAAATAGTAACTGTATGTGATGGGCCACGTGCTAGCTGACCTCATTGTGGTAATCATTTTACAATACATACATATATCATAGTTACACTGTAAACTTACACGGTGTTATATATGTCAATTATGTCTCAATAAAGCTGGAAACTCTTTTTAAAATAAACACCTCAGGCGCCTGTTAGAACACAGATTGCTGGGCCCCACCCACCAGGGGCTCTGAGTCAGTGTAAAATTGAGAATTTACATTTTTAGCAGATCCCTAATTGATCCTGATGATCCTTGTCCAGAAACAATACTTCGAGAATCGTTGTACTAATGAGCTATTTTGCATTTTATCCTGAAGGTACTGCTACTGGCAAATGTTCGTTTTAATCATGCTCTGCAGGAGTATCTAGGTGATTTCTAATCTCTCTTGTACCCACATCTTCAGGATTTTGCAAACCGCCTTCATATGGCGGCTCAGTCCACCTTCATCCGCAAACAAGTCACCTTGTTTTTTGAAATCCTCTTTGGAAACGTGGTATCCCGAGAACGTTCTTGTTTGTTTTAAAATACGACTAAATATAGTGACACAAAAATGCGTTCTGCTATTTTACACGTGAAACAGCCTGGGAAATCTCTGAAGGGAGAAAGCGTGTTTTTACCAAGACCACCTTCTCTTACCAATGTCGTCTAAACGTGTGCTGCCTGGTCTAGCAAGAACCAAGGACGGTTTCACTGCCAGCTCATTCCCACAAAAGCCCCAGGGATTTCCTCCTCCACAGAAACTCCTGATGACAATCAGGAGGGGGAAAGCGGCTTTTATATTTAGGTAAAAACTGGTGTCCTTTACTTTCTTCTGTATTTCCAGAATCTGGAGAAATGGGTAGCACGTAGAACGAGCTCAGGAAATATTTGCGAAGAGAATCATTGAACGCATGCCGGGCCTGATCGCCCATGTTTGCAAATTTCAGCAGGGCGTTTACACAGTGTATCAAAGTTAGAATCCCCCAAGCCCCCGTCACTGAGTGGCTCTGGCTGTAAGGAACAGCTTTATGGAAAGCTTCCCCACATCCTTCCCCTTTCTCAGCTTCCCACTCACACAGATGCTTCCACCAAGTACGTACGAAGAGGTCAGTCTCCATGCTTCCTGGGTGATAACTTGAGAATCAGAAAGATGAGACAGTTTGGCAGCAATCTCAAGTATTCTGCTAAATATGTTGAACTGTTGATGATGGAGGTCGGTGGCCCAGCTTGTGAATACCTTTTATTCTAGGTCCCAAATGTAGACCCTAGGGCAAATAAATACAGGTGGAATAGCGTGAAAGGAAAGGAACCAGCCTTGTGTGTGTCTGTCTGCTGGTGGCACATTGTTTTAGCATTTTTACTTCTCGTAAAAATGTGTGGAGGAAGTATTTCTAGCTCATCACGTTAATAAGGAACCTGAGGCTGAGAGACGTTTGGTAGATTCACTTCAGTCACACAGCTGTGCAGTGGAGGATTTGAACGAAAAGGACAAGTAGATTAAAGGTGAATTTCTGCCACCTGTGTCTTAACTGGTATGGACAGACCCTCTGTCTAACGGATTATGAATGGTGAAAAAATAGGCAGGTCAAAGTATTGGGTGAGTGAGTTTGTTCATGGAAAACCCTCTATGTTTATGACAAGTACCCTAGGGACAGACACAATTCTTAAAATTTAGGGGAACAATATTTTTTTTATCTTTATTACAGGCCCAGTACTCTGCTAGAGACTCAGAAAAGGGAGATGAGTAAAATTTGATGAAGTCAGTGAATGGAGAAACCCTACTTATAAAAGAATGAGGTGTTATAAATAAAATAAAAGGCAGAAGTGAAACTGTGAAGGGGGGGATGAAATGAAAAGGTAGGGGGAAGGGAAGAAAAAAAATACCAGTTAGAAATCTTAATATATATATATATATATATATATATATATATATATATATATATACACACACACACACACACACACTATATAGCAGGGGCGTCAAACTCATTTTCACCAGGGGCCACATCAGCTCTGCATTTGCCTTCAAAGGGCCAAAATAATTTTAGGACTGTCTAAATGTAACTACTCCTTACCTGTTAAGGAGTTGAAATTACATTCGGCCCTTTGTTTTAATTTTTAAGTTTAAACTATTTCTGTTTTTATTATTTATTTATCTTTAGAAGGGAAGGGAAGGAGAGAAGAAGAGAAATATCAATGTATGGTTGCTTCTGGTGCATCCCCCGCTGGGAACTGGCCCGCAACCCAGGCATGTGCCCTGACAGGGAATCTCACCGCCATCTTTTGGTTCGCAGGCTTGTGCTTAATTCACTGAGCTACACCAGCCAGGGCTTTACATTCGGCCCTTTGAAGGCAACCGCAAGGCTGATGTGGCTCCAAGTGAAAATGAGTTTAACACCCCTGTTCTATAGTGTATATAATTATCTATATAATGGACTATTCATGTGACTATAATAAGTGACTTTGAATTAAATAGTTAATGAGAGAGACGGCGATTTTAAAGAGAGTGGTGAAGATTCATCCAGAGCTCTACTCAAAAAGACAAAGGAATATTTAGAATCAAAAAAGGATGAGAACATGGGAGCAATGAAGGATCAATAGAAATGTCAACACCTAGCAGGTGTTTTAGGGAGAAAATCGCAGAAAGGGTGTAGCAGCAACACTGAGGAGGGGATTTGGTCAACCTTTCAACAGGGAAGGATGGCACTGGTCCTTAGCTCAGGGAGATTCCCTGAATCCAATTCACCAGAAACAAGAAGAAGTCCTGGCCTAGACATCCTAGCAAAGCTACAGATGACTGCAAATCTTCCATTTTTACAGGATGCTCCAGTTAAGTTGAATGACAGCAAACTTCTCATCAACAATAATAGATATAGGAAGAGAATAGAATTATTTTTAGAGCTGGGGAACTCATAAAAGACAGATGAAAGTTTTGAAAACTAAATGTATTTTCAAAGTTAGCTAGAGGAGATCCATCCAGAAATGTTCACGGAAAGAAATGTTAAATCATAAACCTGAATAGTAACGAAAAGAAATTCAGAAGCAAGTTTGGTAAATTAGAAAAGAACTTAGGAGCGCTAAATGCACTAGTAGTTTTTGTGTTTAAAAAACAGCTAAAATAAAGTTCTAGATAACAATAGCAAGTGGACATTCCCCAGTGCTAAAATAATGCTACAATGACTTGTTTTGGTCAAGCTTAGAAATACTAAATGAATGGGTTTGTTGGAAAAATTTATAAGTGAATGTGTAATTTAATGCAGGCTATTCTCTAAAGAATAGAAATTCAAACTTTTAGAATCTATAGATAAAAATAAAGAAGAACAATGAAAATTTAAATTAATAGAAAATATAGGAGAAAACAGTGAAGGCAAAAACCGATAAAGAAAATTTCTAGTGTTTGGTGTTTTCAGTCTAAATATGCAAGCAATTCTAAGTATAATTAAAATAGGCCCTGGCTGGTGTGGCTCAGTGCATTGATCACCAGCCTGCGAACCAGAGGGTTGCCCGTTCCATTCCCAGTCAGGGCACATGCCTGGGTTGTGGGCCAGGTCCCCAGTAGGGGGCGCGTGAGAGGCAACCACACATTGATATTTCTCTCCCTCTCTTTCTCCTTCACTTCCCCTCCCTCTATTAATAAATAAATTAATAAATGAAATTTTTGTTAAAAATGCATAGGATAACATTACTAATTAGGGCTAGAAATGATCTGATTTGGATTTTAAAATATACAACATGTTGGTGTTTTTAAGAGACACAGTATTGTGCATTACAAAGTAATATCAAAATACAGGGTTGAAAAAGACATTATCTGTGCAAACACTAAGCAGATATAGCCACTGTGACAATATTAATATCTTCATGATTGAATTTTAGAAGAGAACATATTGTAGATAAAGTATATGAAACTTCTCATTAACAGTATTAAATTGTTATATATTTATAAGATAGAAATACTGTTCCTAGTTAAAATAAAACATATCAATATGGATAAAGCCATATAAATGCAGTGCATTTAAGAAATAGCAAAATACTGTGTACAGTATTACATAAACTTAAAGCAATTAAAATACTGGTAATATGTTTATACATGCTTCAGAAGGATAAACACGAAGTTTAACATAGTGGTTATCCTGCAGACAGGGATGCTGATAAAAATTTAATGACAAAAAATTCTAGGATGCACTAATAATATCTTAGAAGTAAAGAAAAACAAACATCTCATAAAATGTTCAGGGATAAAATAAGAAAATGTATTTTAAGGTCTGACACCTTTTGCATATGACAGTGTATGTGCGTGCGTGTGTGGATAGCGGATGGGGTAAGGGCACAGTTGCTATTTGAATCTTTAGCATGTGTCTCGTCTGAGACTAGGACATCAGCCCATAATTAGCAATCCAGGCCACTAGGCAGAGGAATGAGGAAATCAATATGCGAAACTCCTTTCTTGAGAGGTTTGAACTCTCAGAGGCAATGAGTTGAGCTCTGCCAAGCTTGTTCAGCCCTTTGCTAACCCTCCTTCTGCTCTGATTATCCTCAGGGGCTCGTTCCCATTTGTCTCTCTCCTCACGGAGCCCCCAGCAATCACAGGAACGCAGTTTGCATCGGTCCTGCTCTCCCTGAAAAAGTCTGATTTCATGCAAATGCTGCTTCTCTTCCCTGCAACCTGGAGGGGCTCTCTCCTTAGACACACACGCCACAGGCAGTAAGAGGGGTGGCCCCAGCGTGTGCCTGTGTCAGTAAGAGGCAACTTCAGTAATTTACTCTTACCTCCAAAACCTTGTATTCTTTAAAATTGTTTAGTCCAATATTGGCACTTAAGTTCCTCACGTGGTTTGCTGTTAGAGCCATGTCAGCTTTACTCAGACGTTGACATCAGGAGAGGGGCAAGATGCAATGTTAGAAATCACCCAGGCTTATGAGTGTCCTAGGCTTGTGGGTGTCCCAGGGCAGTGGGTGTTTGGCAGATGACTTACCTCTTAAGATAAAGGCACTAGCGTTAGCAGTTCCGCCAAGATGAACTTTGTCTCACCCCCTTGACACAATGCAGCCTCTCATTTTCTGCATCCCAGTCGCAATCGCTTACATTCCCTTTTTAGAGAATATTTATTATTCAAAATGTTATTCTTCAGTTACAGTTTAATGCATTCAGTACTTCTGAGAAGGAAGTCACTAGGTGCCCACAGTTAAAGGGTAGTGTTACCTACTTACTGGTTAAATGTATAAACTATTGGACATTTTTCTGCATGAAAGCCTTGTCTCCTCTTCCTTATTTATTTATTCAATTCTTTGTTTATGTGGGTCTGGACTCATGGATATTTCTTTGCTTTCACTATGCAAACAGTTGTGAATTTTTACCAAGTGCTATAGCTCCAAAGGGCTAACAGGACCCCCCTCCTGTGCACTCAGGACTAACATTTCAAATACCTGCCCGGTCCACGTTAGCTCTGGTCAGGGTAACTTCACTGCATGGCACTTTGGCACAAACCAAGATATACTGGCCTCACCTCATCAAATATGCACAATTCATCTGCGCCATGCCAGACAGAGAAGTTTTATCCCCCTCTTTCCCTTTTTCTCTGAATTCCCATTGCTACCTAACAAATAACCCCCATAGCTCAACCATTTATTATACCCCTGGATTCTATAAATTCCACCAGGGCACAGCAGAGATGATTTTATCTCTGCTCCCCTATATCTTGTGATTTAAGCTAGAGGACTCAGTGGCTGGGTGGGGTTGGACTCTGTGGTTTGGAATCCTCTGAAGCCTTGTTCACTTAACACGTTTAACAATTAATGCCGACTGTTGGCTGGGAACTTAGCCGAGTATGTCATCCAGAACATCTGCCTAGGTAACTCTTCATGTAATCCGGGCTCAGTATAATGGTTTGGGGTTACAAAGATTAGTTTATTAGAGACAGGTAGAAGTAGCTTTGACCTTTCTAGAACCTTGAAAGATTCTGCCTCGGCTGGAACCTTTTCCAGCCTACCTAGCCAAGGTTGTCAAGTTTCACACCCTACTTGTGGAGGCAGAAACGAACCTAGAGGAAGGAATGTATATTTTCCTTTTTGATGGGCATAGGAAGGTTCTAGAGAAAGATGTTGGATCACTAATAGTTTTGCAGCCATTTCAAAGAAGAAAATATGCTACTTTGTCTTAGGATCACCTCCAAGGACATTTGGGATAACCAGACTCTGTAGTTCTGAGTCTGTGGCAGCCGCTGGACAAAACATCTGAGGTTGTGTTCCTTTCATTAAACAATCAGTCCTAAGTGTGGGTCATTCTTTCTGACCACTCCCACACCTTGCTCATCCTGGCTCTTCCAAGTCTTCATTCACTGGCATGTCCTCTTGATTGCCCAATTTCCTCAGAGCCACAGAGAGTTTCTTACCCAAGGACATCATCGCGGCAAAAGAAAACAGGTATTAGAAATAATGTTTAAAGATAGTAAAAAAGGAGTGGGAGAACAGACTTTTTCAATTCACATTTAATTGAAAAAAACCCCACCAACGAGTGGAAAATAAATGTGTCCGACTCACCAGAGAAGCACACTATGCCTGTTGTGTTGGAGAATGATAAGGGGAATTGAGCCGACCTCCACTCAGAGAACCCAACTGTGAGCAAATTAGCTTACTGGCAAGGAGAGGCAAATTTTGTTTCCACAGTATTCACGGTGGTGTGGAATAAAATTGGAGTATAACCTGGTCATAGGTAATCCAGGCTAGTAAATTAATGCCAGGAATGGGGTTAAATGCAAATTGTTGTTTTCCCCCAAATCTCTGACACACATAGTCCAATCAGGATTTATTTCACATGGTTAGAGAATTCACAGTAAACTGCTTATGTAAGTCATGGAAGAAATGTAGCACTTTGTACAGGGAGAACAGTCAGCTGTATGACTTTTACTCTCTCCTCACAAATCCTGGTCTCTTTGCTCCCTGCTAAAACTGAGAACACACGAAGAACTGTACACTTCGACAGTGATGTTTGATCTCATTGATGTTCCTATTAAAGTCAGTTTTAGTTTTAAGATTTTCCAAGTGATGACTCTGCACACCGCTTGAATCAGTCTGTATATGTGAAATGGAAATGAGCAGTGATGCTCAGTTTGCCCGTTAAAGACCATCCTTCTTTGTTTAGAATTACCCACCTGCCTGGGACCCCTTCACTACGGCTTTTCCCTCATGTATTCATTCCACAGTTTGCTAAGAGTGCTGTGTATTTCTTCCATGTGTTTATTAAACATTTTAATATGCATATTTGGGTATTTCATAATTGGTTTCCCCAAATAATCAAGTTTTAACAGCTACACAGGTGATACATATATGCACATACAGAGGCACACCTGAGATCATGTGTGTATAAATACACACACTATGCACATATATGTCTATACAAAATAGTTCTCATGTATTTGTGTTGTTTGTGTGTATTCCTGTGTGTGTATGAGAGAGAGAGAGAAAGTTCTAATGCAGTGTCTTATAAAAAAATAATTTTTTTGAGTTTTGTGGTTCATAGAAATCATTCACCATACAAGTATCTCTATTGCCAACACGTTATTTAAAATTTTTATCTTCAGAATATAATATATTCCTTATTGTCTTTTTGGATAAAAATATTTGTAATACCAAAATTCATATAAATGAGGATAACCTATCATTACCATAGATTTATGAGAAATGTCAACTTTGGTTATAATATTGTTGCAAAAACATGAGGCTAATCTCCATATAATTGAATTGGAATTTTTTGGTTGGTATATTTTCTCAGATTATCCAATGAAAAATTTCATTTTGAGAATTCAGAAATTAGCCATCTGGCATGTTTTATCTTATAGCATTCAGTCACTTTATTATTACCCAATAAAATAAAATTCTTAAGTACAGCTTTAGAGTCTATATTTTTTATTCAATCATAGACTGTTTGTAACCTATTGAAATGATAATATTGAATCTCAATTTTTTCCAAATATAGCAAAGTAATCTTTTATAGTATTGTATTTTAAATATTATATATACATATTTTAAATCATGCATATGAATGAATATACATGTCTATCAACTTTCAGAACAGTTTGCATAAGAAATATCCAGTTAGGACTAAAAATATCTGTATAGTTAGAACTTAAAATGCATTACAATTGGTATATGTATAGGTGTAGAAAATGTATAAAATACTTAACCCTGAAATGCTTTTATACAAATGGAGCTTCTGGAAAGTTCTTAGTCTGCTGAACATTTTTCATCCTCTGGGGATCATTTTTATTTGACATATTTAGAAAGTTTAGTCCCATGACAGAGCAACAACATGAGCAATTTTATTGAAATAGAAATCAAAGAACAAAAATTTTCAATAACTACTTTATTGATGTGTAGGGATGAATTATTCATGGTTTCAAAGTATCTGTGAATAATTCTAATTACCTGCTTTTAACGGAATGAGACCCACTGAAAGTACGTTAACAATTTTGGTCAAACATCTACTACCTAGTGGTATATGGCAGACATCAGACACCAAAGCTTCTCTGAGTACGTGTGTGTTTGTGTGTGTTTCATTATGCACTGTGCTTGTTTGGCTTCTGATACAATGCTTTGATAGTTAGTAAAATAGATCATTTAAGGTGATTAAGCTGAATTATTCCCAACTCAAATTTATTATGCATTTTGAGTCTCTTTTCATTTGTTGCTATGAAATGCATTTTGAAATATTATACATGCTTCCTGAGGTTTACTGGGATACGGACTTGCTTATTTATTTCTCCATTCTCTTTAGTGACTGGTAGATAAAACGATGTCTGATGTCTGCCACTAACCAGCTTTTGAAGTGGGACTTTTTGGACTCAGGACCTTCACCTATTGGTCCTGAGTTTTGTTGGTCCTGATGGTCCTGAGAAACTACTCCTGTAGTTTTGTTGCTATTAGTGTTAGGTCACCATCCACCTATTTAACTGGCTGAACCATTTATCTCAAGAGTGCGGTAAGCTTAAGGGAGAAGGCAACGTGTAATCCAGCACTTCTAGCCAATTTTATTCTCTTTACCATTTTTTTAAATGTCTTTACTTCTTTCATATCCCTTTCATACTTGCTTAATTCATTGACAGTTTTACTTGGAATTTCATTGAAATTACAACCAGTTTTTTTTTGTTTAGTTATTTTTCAAGTACAGTTTTTTGTCTGCTTCTCCCATCCCAGCCTCCCCTGCCCCTTGCTCCCCACCTCCCTCCCATTTCCACCCCCTTAGTTCTCATCCCTGTGTCCTTCCTATTTGTTCCTCCAAATCCTTCCCCTTTTTCCCCTTAAATTCCGTTCCCTCACCCCTCTGGTCACTGTCCCCTTGTTCTCTATTTCAGTGTCTTTGTTTTTTTTTTCTGCTTGCTTGTTTGTTTTGTTGCTTAGCTTCCTGTTAAAGGTGAGATCATATGGTATTCGTCTTTCAACGCCTGGCCTATTTCACTCAGCATAATGCTTTCCAGTTCCATCCATGTTGTTGCAAAGGGTAGTAGCTCCCAAAGCAATATACAGATTCAGTGCAATACCTATTAAAGTACCAATGGCATATTTCACAGACATAGAACAAACACTTCAAAAATTTATATGGAACCATAAATGACCCCGAATAGCAGCTGCACTTTTGAGAAAGAAAAACAAAGTAGGAGGGATCACAATACCTGATATCAAACTGTATTACAAGGCCACTGTAATCAAAACAGCCTGGTACTGGCATAAAAACAGGCACATAGACCAATGGATCAGAACAGAGAGCCCAGAAATAAACCCAACTCTCTACAGTCAATTAATATTCAACAAAGGGGGCAGTAACATAAAATGGAGTAAAGATAGCCTCTTCAACACATGGTGTTGGGAGAACTGGACAGCTACGTGCAAAAAAATGAAACTTGAGCACCAACTTACACCATACACCAAAATAAATTCAAGGTGGATGAAAGACTTAAATATAAGCCATGGCACCATTAAAGTCCTAGAGGAGAACATTGGCAAGAAAATCTCAGATATTCCACGCAGCAACATTTTTACTGATATGTCCCCTAGAGCAAGGAATATAAAGGAGAGAATAAACAAATGGAATCTCATCAAAATAAAAAGCTTCTGCGTGGCTAAAGAAAACAGTATTAAATTAAAAAGACAACCAACTGTATGGGAAAACATATTTGCCAATAATACCTCAGACAAAGGTTTAATCTCCAAAATATACAAAGAACTTACACGACTCCACTCTAAGAAGACAACCAACCCAATTAAAAAAAAGGGAAAAGGACTTGAACAGACACTTCTCCAAGGAGGACATACAGAACATCCAGAAACACATGAAGAGATGCTCAATATCATTAGCTATCAGAGAGATGCAAATTAAAACCACAATGAGATACCACTTTACTCCAGTCAGGATGGCTATCATAAACAAAGCAACAAACAACAAATGTTGGAGAGGTTGTGGGGAAAGGGGTCCTTAGTTCACTGTTGGTGAGATTGCAGACTGGTACAACCATTATGGAAAACAGTATGGAATTTTCTCAGAAAAATAAAAATCGACCCGCCTCTTGACCCAGCAATTCCACGGCTAGGATTATATCCTAAGAACCCTAAAACATCAATATCAAAGAACCTATGCACCACAATGTTCATAGCAGCGCAACCAGTTTTTTTAATGATGTTTTTCTTCTATCACCTCTTTTTACAACATTTTCCATGTTGTATTCACAGTATAAATTTGGTGGATACTTTTCATGCTACACTCCTTTCTCCATCCTTCCTTCACTTGTCCCTGAATCCTTTATGTTATATGGTACTGACTTGATAGAATTCTCCTTCTGTGACTTACCAAAGCTATAATTCTATGGTCTGGTCTTTTTCTTTCCCTCTGCCTTATTTCTTAACATTTTTTCCCCTCAAATTTTATGATTGCATATCATTAAACACATTTTCCCAAAGCACCGTAGTTTTTATGTTTTTTAGGCATTTACACTTATTACTTATCTTATTGTGAATGCCCAGCTTCTCATTCTCTGCTTACTTGGATGTCGAGCTTTGTCATTTGAGGTGTAACTTACATAGCTATTTCTTGAGTGTTTTCTTTGATTTCTTAAGAGTGGGTTACATGTTCCTTCTTTATGTTTCTACAGGATCTTTATTGACTCCCATTTACAGTGTTTATTTCTTTGCACTATAATTTGTTGACCCTTTATGTGTCTCTCCATGAAGGCTTCCTATGCCATTTGGTAGGACCTGTATCATCAAACTTATCCAGGTCACATGTCATGGCTACTAACACATAGCTACCTCTTAAGTATGTGTTTATACTTACAAATGGTATTTAATTAGTTTAGAGAAAGAAGGATATTAGATATTAGCCCATGGAAAGAATGTGTTCAGCCAAATGACAGTTCGAGCATTTGAATGATATTCAGCCTATAATAGTAAGAAGAATGTTGTACCTAATTTGGGTTAGGCTAATTTTTGATATAAGAAAAACTTACCATTTACTTGTTCTTTGTTTACAGTCCTTGAATTTTCTCAGAAATTTCTTTGTCCACTTTTTATAAATAAGTGAGTTCTTGAAAGAGTCTTCTCTTTATTTACTGTGCCACTATATCTCAAAATACAGTAGGACAAACTGTGTATTATTGTAGCTGGATTCTTTGGTGCTTGGCTTTAAAAATAATAAAGAGCTAATATGTTTCTCCAGAATAAGCTACAGATAGATCATTCTTATAGTTGGTTCAAAAGACAAATTGGGTTTCTCCTAAGTGCTAGGAGAAAGGAGAGAGAGAGAGAGATATCTGAAGTTTAGTCTATGAATTAAAATGAAACCTGAAGAAGCAACTCAAAAATATTTTTTGCTACATCTTTGAGGGTATGAGACACAAATAATACTAAAGCTTGTCTTTGGTAAAGAAATAAGCTTGGGAACTTTTCCCCAGTAATTCAGCAATAATGCTTCAGTAACAAAAATCTAGTCATACTACTGGGTAAATATCTCATCTGTACCAGATAATGTAGGTGTTTTAATATTTTTATCTCAAATTTTTATAGCTATTTGACAATTATGAATCATATTTCACTTTTCATTGGAAAATATGCTTCTTAGTTTAATTAAGCCCCGAAATTTGAGCATGGTACCTAGAGGTGGATTCAATGAAAAAAATTTTCTATCTATTCCACACTGCAGTCTACTTGACTTTCCATGTTACCGGATCACCATAAATATACAAAATGTTGAGTGCAAAAATGTTAGAGGCATTAATTATACAATAAATACCCTAAAATATCTCTTCAAATCAACTAAGTACAGTTGAAAAAGGTAACAACATTATTTGGTCATAATATCCTCTATTAACGTTTAATGCTTCTATAATCCAGTTAAATAAATGCTTCGCAAAATGTGATAAGCTATGTTTTGTTTAATGTCAGAGAACAGGTATTTGATTATTCAATAATTTTATTGATATACCTGCTCAGTATCATCAATGTAGGTATGTCTACTGTTTTCTATATTTATTTCAGATTTATTGAGTGAAAGAGGCCTAAATTACTACTTGCTTGGCCAAAATAGGGTCAAATTTAATTATAGCATTTCATGATTAGATTTTAAAAAAATCATTGGGTTTCTCTCAAAATTATTGGAATCAGCAAACCTCAGTTTCAGGCATACATTTGTATGAATATGTTTAAATAATTTACTTTTTGATCTCATTTCCATCTCTTAAAATGAAAATCTCTGGTATACCCATACATTAACATACTAGGCACATTTTGTAATGATGCTAATGCATATTATAGAAATTCATAAATATATAACATTAATCTTAAAAACAATATAAATATATGCAAGCACTGATTAAAAAATATTAGAGAATGTTAATTATATCTTGATTGATGGGACTCTGGACAGTTATTTTCTTTTTACTATTCTTTATGTCTTCAGTGAGGAATTTTTAGTAAATATTCTATTTATGATTTAGGAAAATATTTCATTAATTTAATTAACAATTAAATTAAAGATTTTCAGTTAAGATTTGAGAGCTTAAGGGCATGATAAGAAAATTTATTGTTGTGTAATTCTGATAGTCATAAAAATTAATATGAACACAATTCTTAAGAATCATTATAGAAAAAAATATATATCCATCTTATCATAATTATTATAATTTCCTGGAATTATGAGCTATCTCATGGATGACTTGGCCCAAGGTTAAAACTCTTAGTCTTTGGGCTTCAAAACAGTAATGAGAATCAGGAAGGTCAGGGGACATCAAGAAGATCTAATGAAAGTAATTAAAAATCCAGTTAATGAGTAGATTTTTATTATATGAACACAGGGTAAAAAGAGGAGATCACCACTATTTCTCCTTCACTCTATTTTTATGAAGCAGTAATAATAAAGAGTTGGAAAATGTGTTACTTATCACTGCAAATCGCTAAAATAGAGTGTTTCCTCTGCTCAGGGGAGAGGAAATGGACGAAATATAATAGTTATGCACAAATTGTTGGAGTTTTTCATGATTAACTTTTACAATAAAATATTTTCTGCATAAAGATAATTCTAAGTAAAACAGACTTTTCATTCCATTTTAAATGCTTTAATTGTGGAATATTTTAAATAAAGAAAATTTGTACTAGTGACAACCTGTAAGAAATATTACACAATTCATACCAGAGATTAAAAGTTTTCTAATAGTCACATTTTAAAAATAAAAAAAAATCATGTGAAATTATTTCATATACAATATTTTATCAAATGCAGTGTTTTTACAGTATCATTTTGGCATGTGATCATTGTGAATTTTTTTTTAGATTATTTTACCTTTTTTGTACTAAATCTTTGAAATCTGATGTACATTTTATACATTGAACTCACCTCACTTTGGACTCGCCACATTTTTTGTACCCAGTAGCTACATGTGGCTCATGACTACCATCTTAAACAACACGGAATAATAAGATAGCTTGCAATCATGTGTCCTTCACTCTGATTTAAAATACTTTAGTTATTTAAAGAAAAATACATCTAGAGCACTGTTGTAAAATATTAATGCACTGCAGATAGAAATGAAGCCCTCACCCTGCTTCTGGCAGAAACAACAACTTGCATTTTCAACTCCATCTCCCTTGAGCTAATCAGAACCTTGACATTCGCGCATAGCCTCTCCTTCCTTCTCTATTTAGGGGCTTTGTTTGCTTGTTTCTTTTCAATGATATTGACATTGCTGTTTCTGTGGCTCTTCCAGTAAGAATGATTTCAATTACAATAACTTGGCAGCTTGACTTTAATTCACTGTCTCTGTCAATGGCGATATCCAGCCCTAAAAAGGCATGCATGGCTTGAATTCATAACGTGCAGCAAGTTTCAGTAGGTTCAGTGAGCAGCTTACTTTGGTGACTCGAGCCACGATGTTTTTTTCCCATTGAGTTCTATAATGTCAACTGAAGTCCAGAGTGTGGTCAGCGGCAGCTGAGCCTACCTTTCCTACAAGGTTCCGACCGTTGAGAAAGGATGGCTTCCTGGGGCTCTCCCTGGCAGGGGGCAGGAACTCTCCTCCATAGCACTGTGGGATGCGGTACCTCCCATCTGCTTTGCAGGGATTGGTTCAGACCTTCTTCCTGAACATACCATTACCAAGGAGAAAGTTCATACCCTTGATCCAACAAGGGCCTCTTGGAGGCTGAGGATTGGGAAAATAATGACAGTAGTTCTAAGGCACGAACCACGATGCCACCTCACTAGTTACAAGAATCTGGAATTTCTATTTGCCAGCCACCCCTACCAAAACAGGCATCGCACCCATCTCTGGTTATTAAAACAGCGGCAAAAATAAGCATTCTTTTCATTTGTCTGTTGGAAGAGAGATAACACCAATTACCTTTGAATGTATTTTATAATTTTGAGGTAATTAGTAATAGCCATTGAGCGTTTTGGTTGTCACATGCAATTAAGTTAAAAAAAAAAAAGACCATTTAAGCAATGGATGCTACAGTCTTCTCTAACTTAATTTATCCTTTGAGTTCTTTTGTCTGCATCTGTGCGCTCCCATCCTCAGGCCTTGTGTGCCCTGTTTTCAGCCCTAGAGTCCCTCCCTGCTCTGTTTTATCACAGCCCTGCAAGTATTTAGAGATCCGGGTAAAATGACAGCTCTCCTAGGTTTTTCAGTTGCACGCAATGGCACCTTCCCTACATAATCCATAATTAGTACCTCTTTTATGCTTGTTTTGAAGTATAATTTTAGGCAGAATGCAACATTGGACACTTTAATTTCTTTTTTTATTTCTCTACTGGAGAAGTCATCTCTTTTCTCAAGTAGTTGTCTGTGGATTATTCATCTTCCTGTGCCACCTGTTTACTTGAACTTGGCAAAAGTTTTATTAAATACCTTTGGAATAAATGAGCTCCAGTATTGAGATGTTACAATCAATGAAACCATCTGTCCTCTCTTTCTGTCTCTGACAAATGGGAAGTGATCAAGTTCAAGTCACCGTGCCCAGGCTCAGACTGAGAATTATGGTTACACTCGAACCTGGTCATGTTTCCTGGTCAAGAATCATGGAAGGTTAGGAGATTGCAGGAAATGTGTAGGGCTGGTGGTATAAATAACTCAGATCCAAGAGTTTCAAGAAGATGTGGGTATAATCTCTAACCCAGTCCTGTCAGTTTGATTTGGGAGCCAATGGTAGAGACCCAATAACTGAGCACTTGAGGGAAATATTTTGGTTTTGATTTTTGCAGAGGGTACATGTCTGTTGATGTAATTTTTCCATTATCTAAAGTACCATCCTGGTATTACATGGAACACAGCTAACTAAAGAAATTTTTGATTATAACATTTTGTTGGAAAAAATTTATCTTTGTCCCTGAAACTGAATTGCACTCATTTCCTCCACTGACTCTTAAAAATTAGAGATACTGAAGTTCGAGAAAAGAAAGAATTCTTACCAATGGGTCCTATTCTCAATCAGAGCCAAATTTGGGGGACCAGTTCTAATTCATGCTTTTCATGATTAATTTAATGTAGCCAGCCTTGCTTGATCTAGGACGTTGCCATACGGTAGGGTGTCTAAGACTTCTGCAGGACCTTATAAGACAGTGGAGAAGCAGCTGTGCCAGTATGGCAGTCATAATAAATACAGTAAATGCCACGGCAGAGGGGTGAATGAGGCACCTGGGGAGTCTAGAGCATGAAAGTTACAGTTCTTTCCTTAACGCCACTTAAGTGTTTGTCTGGGGTGGAGCATAGGGTTAGACACATGAAAGCACAATCAGTCTCTGCATCTTTTGTGCTGAGATTATACAGTGAGGCCATTATTTCTTTGTATCTCCATCCCAAGGCTTGTGGTTAATTTACACGCCTGAGTGAAAAGCGGCAAGAGCTTGTGCACGCATGTGGCGGATAAAAGCTTGGTCGCAGCAAAAAACAAAACAAACAAACCAAGTGCAACGTTAAGGAGAAAGAAAGAAAGAAAGAAATGAAGAGAGAAACCTGAGCCCGGCATAGGCACAAAAGCTCAGCTCCTCGAGAATGTTAAGCCCTATTTTATTTCTCTGCCACTGAATTTAAAATGAGCTTTGAGGACCGTAAGTGTTAAGAGGAGGGAAGCAATTTCAAGTGACAGAGTTCAAAGGAGGTGGCTATGCATTTCTAAATAAGCACTGGATCTCCTTCAGAGATATTTTGCACTTAGAAATAAAGAGTTCAGTCGAGACCATCGCCTAACTTTCTGGAGAAAATGGCCTATGCAAATGCTCCATATCTCTTGCTGAATGCCACAGTCACAGTAATTCTAGGCTTCATTCATTCGACACTCCACAAATATTTATTGAATGCCTACAGTGCACCAGAAGCTAGGAAAACCAAGCATAATATTTCAAAGGAACCTGTGTGTACTCTCCAAATCAGTATGGGTTACTAAATATTTTTCAACTATAGGCCAAAATTTAGGTTAAAGAAAGAAAGAGGGAAAGAAAAAAACAAAAGAAAGAAAAAATGCTATAGTTTGCTTATAATTTGGAAAAAAACTAAAATAAAGGAAGAGCCATTTAACTGCATAAGCTATCATTTCTTACAGAAAATAACAACAAATAAAATTTGTATTTATTCATAGAGGGTGTCTAAAAGAAAGCATGTTTTCTTTGTATTTAGATATGGGGTTTTCATTGTAGACATTCCAGAAGAGGTGTTCTCAAATATGGCTTGCTGAACTGTTTAATAAAAAAACATGAGATATTTATACAAAAAAGTATTTCATGGCTGTGGAAGTAAATATACAGAATTAACTAAGTTTTTTAACCATATTCTTATACAATTTTATTATCAGCTTTAGTTGTCCACTAAATTGTGCTTTTATTTCACTTGCAAAATATTATACAGAATATACAAAGTACGCATTATTGTTAATATTTTATATAAATTCCAAGATTGCAATAGTAGGACACACATATCATTATTTCTAACTAGGGTCCCTGCCTCTTCGGGCTGGTGAGAAAATCCAGTTTTGCTCTGGGAAACCATCCCTATTTGCTTCCCTTCCTATCTTCCCTCACTTTTACGTTGTGTCCCTCCAAATGCTCCCTATTAAAATCATGTTGTTGCAATTTCTGTCCTACCCCACTCCCTACTGGGGTCATTTACTCAGTTGGCCAAATAGAATATTTCATGCCCTGACAGCAGTGACTGTGTCAGAGATGGGCAGGCAACTCTAGGTGGACCTCTCACAATGATGAGGGCCCACAAATGTTCGAGGGGTTCCAAGAAACAGCCCTTGCAACAATTGCAGCCTCAAAGAACTAAGTCAGTCCAAAGCTGCCTATGAAACATAGTATCTGCAGAGTGAATCAGCTGCAGGGTATCAGCTGCAGGTGCCACAGGTGATACTTTATAGCAGAAGGGGAGAGAGAGTGCTTGTAAGTGAATCAGAACATAATGGGGGGCCCAGTTTGGCACTCTTTTCATCTCTTTCCTCTTTCATCCGTTGTGTGGCATCTATTGTCAAGCACCCTCCCATCCCCCCTTGCTTGGTGGTAAAATCAGGGTCATCAGCCCACGCTTTCATGCTATTTTCTCAGCAACCCAAAAAGAGCTTGTCTCCTCCTGGCAATGTCAAGGTGGGTCTCAGAATTAAATCTCATAGCCGTGCCTTGGGAAATATTTTCATTCCAGAACCAATTGCTATGGCTGGAAGGCTGGATTAATACCCAGGTTAGCTGTGTTGAGATTATGTGTCCAAGGCTGATTCTGGGGCTCGGAGTTAAGCTCATTCGCACCACGTGGACAAAGATCAGGGAAGAGGTGATTTCCTAATGTAAAGAAGGTTGGTGCCCTCCAGGGAGGGAAAAAGACATAGAAAAATGGGGAAAAAAATAACATAACGCCCAGGGCAGAATCCAAAAAATGAACAGCAACTGAATTTGGAACCCGATAACCCTGACCTGAACTGCATTTGAAACTGTTTATGTATGCCAATCAGTTTCATTGTGTTGGAACTAAGTTTTTATTGCTTGAAATGGAAAGTCCTGTTCAGTACAAGGTTAAAAAGTAGACTTGTGCTGATACATTTTCTGAGGAGCAACTCAGATTAAGTCCCAGCCTCATTCCGATGCTCAGAAAAGCAAGCAGTACTCAGCTGTGAGAATCCCATGGGAGGGAAAAGGTTTCTTGTATGAACCCAGACAGTGTGGTCTACTAGTATCTGTAAGCAAGGTAGTCGGGATGAATTTTATCGGTAGGTGCTTGGTAGTAATAATTCCATTTTCACCCATTTACTTGCCTCACTGTCCATTTGTCCCAATCCAGATTCCTGGAACCCGGGTATGACAGAGGTGTAGGTACATGTTTACATCTATGGTGACTGATTATGAGCTAAAAGTGCTTGTGTGTGCCAAAAGACAGTATATTTTTTGTCTTAGAAAAATATTAAAGTTGGCAGCCACCAGCATATCAAAAAGTTATCTGAGAGGTGGCAAAGTTATCTTGATAGGCAATTCTGCTGGATTACTATTTTTTGGTCTTTTCAAATAAAATGAAAGAAGAAACAAAGAGAAGTGATTTTTTTTCTGTCTTTTAATTTGAACAACACCATCGGAGGGATTTCATCCTGATCGTTGGACAAAGGAAAATTAGAGTTTGATCTCACTCCCCACAGCAAGAAGACTCCATCTTTACCGAATACAACACCTTTCCACGTAGGTCTGAATCACACCAGATTTACTCGCCGAGATTCTTGCTTTTGGAGAACAGACTTAAGTTCTGCATAGAGAATTCAGACCTGGTTGTAGCTACTCTTGCTAGAGTTGTTTTAACTCATAATGGGAGCAGTACAGTGTTTCAGAAGAATGGAAATGTAATTCTTCACTATGAAGCACTTTGGCCCATGATTTAAATAGCCGAGACAGTACAAGCAAAGGTAGCTCAGATTATAAGGTTTCTGTGGGGGGGGAAGGAAGATGATTTATACCTGAAATCTTGTCAGTATAGTGACTTGCTCTATAGTGCTGTATTTGGTTCAGAAATTTAGAGCACTGTGTTTTAAAACCATGAATGATAATGTCCACCTGTTCAGTTTCTAAAGCATGCCAGACACCATGCGAGATCATTTCCATTTACTATTTCTAGTAACAATAAAACTCTGCAAGGTAATCAGAAGTATTAAGTACACACCATCAGATTTCCAATCTAAGGGATGCACCCAGAGAAATGGAAACATTTTACACAAAGATTTGTAGGTAAATGTCTATAGCAGCTTCATTCACAACAGCTACAGCCTGAGGCAGGTGAAAAGAACATAAACATTCATCACCAGGTAAATGGAAAAACAAAATGAAGTCTAGCTGTACCGTGGAATACGACTCAAAAATAAGAAGCAAAAATAGAAAATTGAAACTTGTGGCACAAAATAGTGATGGGTTTTAAAATCTTTATGCCGAGCGAGAGTGGTCAGCCCCCAAATACCCAGCTTCCATGAACTATGACCTCATCCCTGGTCTCAGAATGTAGAGTATTAGTTCCCCGGTGCAGAGAGTGAGGGAGGGATGCATTTCAAAGACCATGAGAAGCCTTTGTGAGTGATGGAAATATTCTGTCTTGATTTTGGCAGAGGTCTCCCTGGAATATGGAAATGACTGAATCACATCCAGTTAATGCACTTTAAATGGATGCAATTTATTGTATATGAATTATTTCTCAATAAAGTCATGAAGGAAACAAAAGAGAAGGGGAAATCAAAACCGAGAGAGGTACATGTCTAACGTCACCTGGCTATTAAGAAGCAAAGAAAGTGACAAGATTCCTTTCATTTCCCCCTGGCCCTCAATCCTGGGCTCTTTCCTCTCCATCTGATATAGAGGGAAAAACATTTCATAGTTTTCTTCTTCACACATTCAGAATTGTAACCATATCCCATGCTACTATTTATTCTGTTATTAATTTAGTATTCAGAGTATTCTAAGTTATGTATAGTGCTATAACTTTAAGTAGGAAATATGTCTGTGACAGGAAGTCTTGAAATTTTAGGTATGAATTTTTAGATGAAGCTACTTGGAGAGGGTCACATTATACAAATAAAATATGTGTTTTTCTTCCTATTTTGCTTCTAGAAATGTTAAATGTGGCATATATTTTTAGGATATTCAAATAGGTGCTTTGAAATGAAATGGTTTTTCTGTACCATTGACTCAGTGGTGACTGGAGCATCCTTTGATCCCTTTGCACTTCAAGTGCCCGTGTAGAGATCAAAGTACCCCCTGGTCCTCTCCTATTAAACAAACTCAGGCACTGAGACCACACCAATGTTGGCACCACACATGAGGATGTCAAATGCGGAAGCCTTCAATAACGTGCAAGCAACGAGTAAGTGAATGGAGACGGAAAAATAGTCTTAAAAGTGTTATTTAGTCCGCAGGAAATTATCAAGTAATCGCTATGCTGTAGACGGGAAGCGGTTTGAGACAACCTTTGTTTTTTAGTGTTTCCTTCCAATTTGCATTTATATGATGTAGCCGAGATAGTCAATTTTATTACTTTATATTTATAGGATGAACAAATGCATGCTTAACTTTGGTTTCCCAGCAGGGCCTGCTTGCAATGCTGTGTAACAGTGGATGGCTAAGTGGCATAGGGCTCATAAAAGCAGTTAAAACCCTCGGAAAGAGAGTCGTGAATGGGGTCAGATTGAAAGGCAGTGCTGAGGACCCCAGCAAAGATGCTCCCTAAGATGATTGTTGGCGGCTGCGGAAAATTCTATCATACTATTTTTATTCCACTCAAATGCGAAAAAAGGTAGCTACAAAAATAGGTGGGTTTATATTTTGTTTTAGTATTAACAAAGCCATCTGCGCTATTTAATTTTGATCATGAAATGCACGTTAAGGAATGGAGGCCTAACTCTGCAGTGGAATGATGAGTTTGCTAAAAACAAAAAAAATGATAAAAACAATTTTCATGCAAGTGTAACTAACCCTTGCAATAGCGTCTGCTTTTTTCTGTTCCAAGTCATGAGATTATTTAATATACATGCCCTGATGCCGTTTGGGGTACAGATAAAACTATACCCCCCATTTTTTTCATCAGAGTGTGCTTGTTGTTGATAATTAGGAAAGGAACTTTTAGATAATATGTTGAAATTTGGTCTATTGCTTTCTCTCTCAACTGTAAAGATATCGAAGTATCATAGTTAATATGACTGTCCCAAATGCCGACTCAGCAGTAAGCATGCTGATTCTGAGCACGGTTTTGTTGAAGTGTGCTGACGTTGTCAGGTCTATGGTGGAAATGAACAGTGTTTCTCTATTTCCAAGCTCTTTGATTTCATGAATGTATGGGTTACCCTACTGTGTATGTACATTGGACTTAGCATGTCTTTGCTGGCAGTTATAGAAGTAGCACCTTGAAGTACTCACCTACAGTGAAACGAGTGTGAAAGAAGACTAGCAGCATTCAGTTAGCACTACCATTGCCTAGAAAAGCACAGCATCAGAGCTGAGGCTTCTAGGATACATTCAGAGCTACTTTCACAGCTTAAATTAAGGATAAGGGATCATTCGGCTTAAAAAGGTAGAATAAGCTTCGAATTAGTTGGACTCTAAATTCCTGGCTGTACTCTCACCAACTTTAAATCAGTCCAGGGTTAGCGTAGGTAAGTAAAACATCTGAGACCCTTTTCTCCTATGTGTGATGTCGGTGTTGATGGTTACCTGAACTGCTGTGAGTTCACCGTGTTAGCCATGCCAAGGGCAGTGAAATGGATCGTGATGTAAACAGCTTTCTGATTCTTTATTTACTGTTGGTAAATGAACTGTTTTTATTGAACTCTTTAATCTTCTGCAACCGTTTTTAGCATCACTGATGAAAATAATAGCTCATATTTCTCTAATGCTTTGCAATTTAATATGTGCTTTTGGATGTCCTTCAAGCCCCAAAGAACTTTGATATTATACTCATTTTACACTTGAAAATATTGAGGACTGGAGACAGACACTGCGGCCTGATTTATCTAGGGCAGGGGTGTCAAACTCATTTTTACTGGGGGCCACATCAGCCTTGTGGTTGCCTTCAGAGGGCCAAAATAATTTTAGGACTGTCTACATGTAACTACTCCTTAACTGTTGAAATGTAAGTAGTTGAAATTACATTCAAACCTCTGAAGGCAACCTCAAAGCTGATGTGGCCCCTGGTGAAAATGATTCTCACACCCCTGACAGGGATAAGCAGCTAATAAACAGCAGATTTGCATCCTAACACAGAACTTCTTACTTCAAAGTGAAGGTCCCACTCTCTACACAGTGGAGCAAACACCTGGGTCTCAGCCCACCCAACACTACGCTGCCACCTTCATCAGCACCAGGTCTGGGACCTGAATTCAGGTCTGATGAACACTTGCTGGCCTGAGACACTGTATGAAACTCTGACACCCTGAGTTCACTCTCCACCTTCCATAAAACTGGGACCCTATAGCATTGATACCAGGTACAGGGGGTAAGTATCCCATGAGCAAAACTATGTGTGAGTGGCAGGAATATGGCCAGGGCCTTTGATGCAAGAGCCCCTTATCCCTCTGAATTAGATTAAAGTTAATTACAAGTGTCCATTTACCAAGATTGGTGTGAAATGTAATAGGCGTAATTTTGTGGTTCTTTCTACTCTCCGTACGTGGCCTCTGGAACCTGGGTCATTACCATTCTTGGCTTGTGCCCCAGTACTTTACTGCGCGATGGGTACTCTTTCTATGGACATCACTCTCTCTTTTTCCAAGAAAGGTCACAGGGACTCCAGGTCTCTGGAAGTTGACATCCAATTGCACAGACATTCATACACCAGCATTCCCGCTGGACACTCACACACCTACCCTCCATGACTCCATGGCCTTGCAGCCACGGGGATGCATAACTTCATTCTCTCCCTCTGGCGCCTGAAGAACACGGCCTCCATCTCCTCCCCTTCTTCCCACTTTAATCTCTCTGGATTTATTGTCGAGGCCACAGACTGGAAGACCTGGGGGCCAGACACAGCCTGGTGCCTCATTTCCTTCGACTCACAAAATGTTGGCTCATGCTGTGATTAAAAATAATAATGTGTTCCCAGTCATTAAAGGGCAGAAAATGTCACAAATTTCACATTTCTTTTTGGAAAAACATGTGCTCTGGCATCACTAGGCTGGTTTTCTGGCAAGGCGACGAGTGACTGAAGCTGAGTAATTTCTTCCACCTTCCACCTGCCAAAGCCTCACGAGTGTCCTCCTGTTGCTGAGGCTGTAGGGTAGTGACAATCCATCATGCTCATTTCTCCAAGGCATTTCTTTGAGTCCTTTATGGCTGTTTTAACTCGTTTCACTCACCAGTCTGTCTTCAGGGGTCTGGTGGTGAATACTGAGATTTATAAAAATAAAGCAACACTGCCTCGTATTTCCTCACACCACTCATCCAAGAAAACAATCATATGTTTATAACTGTCATTCTCTCCCACCACACCATGGCCTCCAAAAGATGTGATTCTGCCTCATGTTACTCATTATTGTGCTCCTGGAACAGTGACCGAAACACAGAGGGTTCTCAGTAACTACGTGAATGAAGGAATGAAATAAAACTCTTCTTTGGAAGTGAGGACACAAATTGTTGACATCACGTGGCTTGTTTAGTGTCCCAACACATTAAGACTTAAAATCAGATTATCCTGTACCAAAATATAAACTTCAGTGAGTAACCCTATCTCACAGGTTATATTGATGTTATTTATTAATTTATCAGTATCATTATACAGAGTTTTCTATGAGCACAATTAACATACATAAATCAGGTATATGTGTTGAACCAACAATAATAAACTTCCCAGATATAGAGATAAAAGAATAAAGTTTATAATACAATTTAGCGCATTGTCTTTTCTTAGAGAATGTAGACCTTAGAGTGAAAAAGTGGTATCCAATCTGTAGTCTCCTCGGTCAGATATGATCCCCAGGCAACTCTCCTGGGATAAGCACCTCACTTTGATTATGAGAATTTATCTAGCACTTAATAATACGAACATTTTTAGATATTTTAATATAAGTTTATTTGGTATACAATCTTATATTGGCTATATTAATTTTAGTAGTACAATATAGTGGTTGAACATTTTTATACCTTATGATGTGGTCACCCTACTCTATCTAGAAATTATCCGTCACCATGGAGACGTATCGCAATATTATTGACTATATTCTGCTTCCCCTTTTAACCCATCTCCTTACACCCTCACCGTGGTAACCATTTCTCTAGTGTCTGTTTCTATGAGTCTGTTTTTGTTGTGTTTTATTTATTTTTGTTGTTGGTTTTTAGATTCTGCATAGAAGTGAAACCACACTGTATTTTTCTTTCTCTGCCTGATTTATTTCACTCAGCGTAATACCTTCTAGAGCACAGGTGGCAAACACAAGGCCTGTGAGCCGAATCCAGCCCTCCGCCTTGTTTAATCCGGCCCGGCACCTTGTTTCTACCTGGTGGCAGTGCTGAGGTCCTTGTCCCTAGTTAAGGAGTAGTTACATTTATACAGACCTAAAGTTACATTCGGCCCTTTGAAGGCAACCTCAAAGTCGATGTGGTCCCTGGTGAAAATGAGTTTGACACCCCTGCTCTAGATCCATGCATCTTATCAGGAATTGCAAGATTTTATCCTTTTTTATTGGGGCCTAATATTCCACTGTGTATATGTACCACACCTTCTTCATCCATTCATCTATCAATGGAAAATGGGTTGTGTACATACCTTGGCTACTGCAAGTAAAGCTGCAATGAACATTGGAGTGCAGATATCTTTTCATTTCAAAAATATGAATTTTATAAAACAGTCCCAAATTCAACACAGCTGTTTAATCTAGTAGTAGCAGTAGTAGAAGCTATAGTACTATTAGTCGTAGTAGTGATAGCAGTGATATTAATTATCGCGATCATCCTAACAATGAAGTAAATTTTTAGGCCCCCCATGGAGCTGCCCCTGCCTGGGTACCACTTCAGCAAACCAAAGTTTGGGTAATGTTTGCATCCCTGTAAATGCCCTGCTTCATCATAAGCTCAGTAGATCCACTCAGCTGGCATTAAATTTTAAGCCAGCTCTGAGCTCTGTACCCTGGTCTCTTATTTTCTCCTGTTCTCCTTTTTGTTTCTTGTTCTCTATCCTATAAAAGCTTCCTGCCATCCACATCATTTTGAAGTTTTCTAGATCCTTTGGGAGAGACTGCCTGCTTCAAGAAGTGCTAATTCTGTCTGTCACCTAAATTGCCTTTTTGAATTGTCTTAAACAACAATACCATGCTGCAAGAAAAACCATCTTTAGTTTAACATACTCTACCAAACATAGGTGATTTGAGCTATTGAGAAATGCTTCTATACTTTTAGCTTCGTGAAAATTGGTTTCTCGCCACTTTTAGATTCTAAACAAAATGTGCCTCTTCACCTTGGTGTTAATGAGCCACAGTACTTGCTTTTCAGAAGCACACAACCTGGACACGAACAATATCGATATAAAGGACAATGCACAATACGTATGAGAGATGGTGTTCTACAGGGAAAAGCCAAGGATAGTTATGAACACCAAAGCAATCCTGATTCATGTGGCCTGAAGTTTGGGAAAAGTTTTAGGGAAAACAAACATCACAGTTATACACACACAGACATATAAAGTACAAGTATTTAAATACATATATGTAAATGGATGTTTATAATGATCACATGCCATTGAGAAACATAATATGTAAATGCCACATTTATTTTCACTATCTATGGCTGCACACTGGGTTGCTATGACAACATAGATTGATTAAGGGCCTTTCTGTTACAAATCTTCTCAGGACTTGGAAGCTGTAGTCATTCTGTACCTGTACATTTTATTTTGAAAAATAAATTTGTATCATAGGCTGAATTATCTGTCCAGTCCTCTTTATCCTCGTTTCCAACTAAGATCTCCTTTGGTTTAAAAAAAAATCCTTCTTTCCTGTGCATCATCATCTTTGTCATAGTATACAAAGTGAACAAGCCATCAGGATATTACTTATTTTAAAGAATAGGCAGAGGAACAAGTGCCATATTTTTTACTCCTTATTTGCCTGCACAAGTCCTATGGCTATTATTGCACCACTAAATGAACATAGAGATACTCATTTTTTCTTCTTTGTACTTATGATCATGTTGGTTTTAATTAAAGAAGGAAGAGGTTAAAATTACAGGTCAGGGAAACAGTGTTTCCAATGTTAATATTGCCACCATCTTCCTTAGTGACTTTTGAATCTTTGTAAAGATTATATCAAATTATGAGATTTGAAAGACTTTCCTCTGGTCCGTCATTCAGAGCGTCTGCCAGTCTGTCATTGTCCCAGGCACTTCATTATAGTCTGCACAATTACTGAAAAAGTCAACTTAAGAATCACTCTTGGCGAGTGCCTACTCATTGAGCAAACTAGCATAGGACAATTTCACAATGAATTCAGGCCTTGTCATCAATACCGTATTTTTTGGACCATAAGATGCACTTTTGGACCAAATTATTTGCTTCAAGGCTTTCTCCCCCCTATTTTCCTCCTCTAAAACCTAGGTGCATCTTACAGTGTGAACCCCAGATGGACCCAGGTTTTAGAGGAGGGAAATTGGGACAAAATGTTGAAGCAAAAAATATGGTAAAAAAGTCTGTCTTAGAGTCTGAAAAATACGATATTTTCAAAGAACATTTTTTTAAAGATTTTATTTGTTCATCTTTCAGAGGGAAGGGAAGGAGAGAAATATCAATGTATGGTTACCTCTCGTGAGTCCCCTCCTGGGAACTGGCCTGCAACCCAGGCATGTGCCCTGATTGGGAATTGAACAGCCATTGTGTGGTTTGCAGGCCCGCACTCAATCCACTGAGCTACACCAGCCAGGGCTTCAAAGAACATTTTGAAGCAACATTGTACCCACAGAGGTAGTTGAGTGTAAACATTCCACGAGTATCCAAGCATCTCCTAGCCCGGCATGCTCTGTTCAGAGCAGAAGTACAAGCTGACTCCTGAGTATAACCTTATGTGCACTCTGCACAGGTCTCTCCTGGGATGTAAAAGCAATTTCGATTAGTATGATTTATTTCCAACTCTGACCCTGCAGGCTATCATCAGTGATGGCTTATCACCAAACAAGTATTTATCCCTACTGTATTTCCTTTGCAGCTACAACTCAGCACGGTGGGCAGCACATTAAAGGCCCCATCTTCCAAGGGCTGGTATTCCTCTTAGTTTAGGTTTTTACTGAAAGCAGAGGCTGAGATGGAGACTGGGGGATAGACAGTGTATGCAGAGGTGACCTGAGAACGCAAACAGGGAGGCGGGACAGTGGTACAGAGACAGAAAGGCAGTGAAGGGTATTGGACTAGTCACTGCAGCTGGTTTGTGGGGCTCAGTCCCACTGGGGCTTCTCTCATGCAAACTCAGAAAATGCCCGGCGAAACGGTCCTTCCAGAGTAGAGGACGATGCAGTGCACACCCATGGACTTTTGTCCCCATGTGTCGACCACATGGAGAGATCAGTGCAGAATGACCTTGAAATGATGACATATGGGGATGCACTGAATACAGGAAGACCTTGTAATAATCCTCTGGGTTCTGAGGTCTGGTAACAGAGAGGTTAAATAATTCCTCTCCTCAGTATTTTGTGAAGTGGGAAGATGGTTATTCTTTTTCTTTATGTTTTATTTCATTATTGTGTTTTTCCGTTACTGTTTAGTCCCTTCACACCCCCTGCCCCCTGCAATGTTGTCTATGTCCATGAGTCCCTTTTCCTTTTTGCTGAGTCCCCCCCACCCCAACTCTGCCTCCCTGACCCTGGGCTGCCACCCTGCTCTTCATCTCTGAGTCTGCTTCTGTTTTGCTTGTTAGTTCAGGTTGTTCACTAGTTCCCACGTATAAGTGAAATCATATGGTATCTGACTCTCTGGTTTATTTCACTTAGCATGATGTTCTCCATGTCTGTCCATACTGTGGCAAAGGGTAAGATTTTCTTCTTTTTTTATGGCCCAGTAATATTTCATTGTATTAATTTCCCATTGTTTTATCCACTCATCCACTGATGGACACTTGGCATGCTTCCATATCTTGGCAATTGTAAATAATGTTACAAGAAACAAAGGAATGTTTATGCTCTTTCAAATCAGTGTTTTTGGTTCTTTCAGATATATTCCCAGAAATGGGATCGCTGGGTCAAAAGGTAGATCCATTTTTAACTTTTTGAAGTATTTCCACACTGCTTTCCACAGTGGCTACACTGACCTTCATTGTAGGTCAATGGCCCACCAATTGGGCCAAAAGTTCCCCCTTGTCCACATTCTCCCCAGCACTTGTTGTTTGTTGATTTATTGAAAATAGCCATTCTGACAGGTGTGAAATGATAGCTCATTGTGGTTTTAGTTTATATTTCTCTGATGAATAGTGACGTTGAGCATCTTTTCATAGGTCTATTGGCCCGCTGTATGTCCTCTTTGGAGAAGTGTCTATTCAGGTTCTTTGCCCAGGTCCTTTAATTGGGTTGTTTCTTTGTTTGGTGTTAGGTTTTGTATTCTTTGTCGTTCATTCGTTTTATTTTATTTTAGTAGCATACACAGAAGTGCATGTCACACACACAAAGCTTAGTGATCAATGTCAAGAAATCTACACATCCTGTGAAATTCACAAATAAGTTGCTTGCTCACTGACCAACTCTGAAAGGATTCCAGGACAATAGTTTCTACTGAGGGAATTGTAATTCAAATATTTTAATGCTATATCTTGGAATTAGGGGCAATTTTTCAGATTGTCATATATCTTCTGTAATAGGTTTTGTATGTTTTAAAATATCCTGTAAAGCCAAGACTTAGTTACTTATTCTTTTTAAGAACTGTAAATTCTTCTTTGTAGTTTTTGAAATAAGTTTAAAATGAACGTAGTCCAAAAGGTTGTTTTAGTAGAGTTAAGATTAATTACGGAGATTTCAAGTAGATCTCTTTCTCATGATACTAGTATAGGGATAAGAAAAAAGTTCCTAGTAAATACTAAGTACCCATGAGATAAAAATGATAATGGTTCATAGGACAATGTCCTGTGGTGGAGCAAAAATTGCATTTAAATAGACTCAGTCTTATGTTACCCATTGTTCTGTGGCCTTCTTTAAATTGTTTTACTTGTTTAACCTGGAAACAATACTTTTTTCATATGTCTGTTCAAGGCAGAGATAGGAAAATGTTTAAAAACTGACCTGAGTGAATGCTATAGCTTAATATATATATCTCATAACAGACTCAAATATACTAATTTCCCTGTTTTCAAAAAGTTTGCTTTTAAAGATCCAAAATTAAAAAAATCTCTTTCTAATATAAAATGAAACTTTTATCTTCTACACTAGATTGTATTTTAACACCTAATTGCTTGACGTGAAAAGGGCGAAATGAAGGGCAGTTCTCTTCAGAGACTATTCTCTTCAGTCTATTGCTTTGAGTGTTTTGGGAGAAAGAGTTTCAGTTCCCCGAGGAAGACATGACTTTTGGACATAAAGCCTAGCCACGGGGTGCCTTGTCTGTAAAACTGATGGAGAATCAAGCTGGGTCTGCCCAATCTGAAGTCAGAAGTAATAAAACTCATCTCAGAGGGAAGGTCCAGAAATACCTGGAACAAAGTAAGACCCATTTGAAAAGAAGCGCAGTATCCCAAGCTGAGGATAGTGATTATAATCACATTCTCTCTCTTCAAACCTCCTATTTTAAAAATACTTGGCATATCACATGTTCTGCATCTCAGGTATTTTTTATAAAGATTTTATTTATTTTTAGAGAGAGGAAAGGAGAGAGAAAGAGGAGGAGAGAAACATCAATGTGTGGTTGCCTCTGGAGCGCCCCCTACTGAGGACCTGGCCCGCAACCCAGGCATGTGTCCCGACTGGGAATCAAAGCAGTGACTCTTTGGTTCACAAATTGGTGCTCAATCCATGGAGCCACACCGGCCAGGGCCTTCTCGGGTATTTTTAGTCATTTTCAGAAGCCCTGCCCTTTTCCCCAAAGCTTCTCTTTTTTCCTGGACCCTAATATGATAAAACCTTGCCCATTATAGTTGTATATCCTTGCTGGTCCAGAGTTAGGATCAATATGCTCTGACATTATTATTATTATTATTATTATTAGTAGTAGTAGTAGTAGTAGTAGTAGTAGTAGTATTTTTAATGAGGAGACTCACACACCTTCTAAAGCTCATGTCTGACTTTTGCCAATATCTGAGTGGTGTTTATAGTATGTACTTTCCAAGGGGGCTGGCCAGGACTGGTTGGAGCCTTCTCTGTCACATGGATCCAGAACCACACTGTCCTTTTTCCTACCTGATAGGTTGTACATATTGTCTTTTAATATCAAAAAGTGTAAAAGCTGAGATCACGCCTCTTCACTCAGACAATGGAATTATTGGCCTGCCTTCTAATGACATGTAATCCAAGGGCCTGTACACCCCTTTATAGAAGAAGGTGCCCTCACTTACTCCAGAGTGATGTGTACTCCAGCTTATGCAGTGGAGTGATTACTTCTTACCTTTTTTTTTCAAAAAAATTACTAGTTTTTTGTTCATTTCAACAAGTAAACCCTGAAGCAGTCTTCAGTGGGACTTCATGTAAACAGAGAAACCAAATGTTCAGGCCTCCTGGGGAGCCGTTTGTTTTGCCTTTTGCATCTTGACTAAAGGCAAAGTTTTCTGCCTTCTGATCTGCTTTTGAAAGTTATTCCTGAGACCCAGGCGATCTGAATCTAGACCCGGAGGTTGGTCTCAGACAAATAGCTGTTCTGCCTTTGTTTATAAATAAGGACTGAATTATAAAACAAGAGATGAAAGTTAAAAAGTTCCTGGTCCAAGGATGTAGTCTCCAATGACAAAAGACACCTGTGCTGAAATGGATGCAGGCTTTAATTGAAGGGTAGAGAGACCTCCTCTGCACAGCAGATGTTGTAAGGTCAGTGGGATGGAAGTAGTTCTTCTTCAGCCGCTTGTTTAGGAAGCCTCATGCTCCTTTTTAGTGTTTCCCTATGAATAGTCACTCCCATGATTTTAGGCTGAATTCCTGAGGGTAAACAAAAAAGAAAGGCCTAATTGTCTTCGTCAGTTAACTAAGTGATCAGGTATTATGTGTAGAGCTCTCTGTGTAGTAGGTACATAATGCCCATTCCGTATTCATGATCAGTAAATGTTATTTGATTTTAATCTCAGGCAGTTTTCATTCTCCCGGGCATTATATTGGATCCAGTTTAGAAAATAAATTGTTGGAAAAACACCTCTATTATGCACTTTGAAGTAAGCAATGCAATGTGGTAGAGATGCTTGTACTATAAAACCACAAAGAAAAAAAAACACACTTTTTTATCTTACCATGTCTGTCCCAGGGATGTCTATAGTATACAGATGACTTTATATAGGACATATTTATTGAAGGAATTAAAATGGATTATAATGCTAATTCTGCACTCACTAGCTTCATGACTTGGAGTTAAAAATTTTAGAGACACAACTTGCTTCTAGGATAAAAGGCGTTTAGGGCACATTGTCCACAGGGATGCTATTATAATTATTTTATGTAAATTGCCTATCAAAGAATTCAAATGGTCAATAAACTTTAGTCAACTTTCTTGTCACTTAGGCAGTTTGCAGAAGGCTCAACTTTGTAAACAAAGTGACATTTCAGGTCTATCCTAAAAATAGCATCTTCCTTTTAAATCAAGATAAATGATAACAGACTGTGGCTGTTTCATTGGCTCTTCCAGAGCACACAGCAAATGCTTCGGAGTCAACAGCTGAGCAGGGATAGACCATTGTTTGGTAAAAGATAAAAACAAATGCATTCGCTGGTCTACATCCCTCCCCACTGAGAAGGACAAATGATTTTCCTGGACTGTGTTAGCCCAATATCCCATATGAAGTTAAATCAACTTGCTCAGGTCACACTGATGGAACAGAGTACCACTGTCACCTGTCTTTAGAAGGAATTTGAGTAAGACTATCCTCAGTTCTGAACCCTTGTGTAACTTGGGTTTTTAATTGGCGACTGATATTTGAACAGAAAACCAATGATTAACACTGAAAAAACAAGCATTCAAGGTGTATATGCCTTGATTAGACTTTGATATATATACACACATATATATATATATCTTGATTTTACCTTGATATATATATATATATATATAATTATTGATAATGAAATAGTAGAAGAAACCCAAATATTCTTACAGTGAAGGAGTAGCTATAGGTCATGACCTATGCCTTTAATTAAATATCATGCATGCACTAAGAATAGTAGCAATCAAGTACCTCTAGCAACATTGGAGTTACATAAGAGAAAACACTAAATTAAAAAATATCATGTTAAAAATAGTTTTCCTCCTCAACATAGCCATGTGAAAAAAAAAAACAGAAAATCTGGAAGATAATGCGCAAAATTAATAACAGCTCTTTTTGAATTTTTCTTAATGTCATTATTATGCTATATTGCCTTTACGGTGCAGGATTAACAATTCCTGTCACAGTGAACCCGCAAAAGAAAGAAAAACTCATCTTTAAAATTAATTATTGCTGTGTAAATTTATATGTTTCACAAGGGTATTTATCACAGTGGTTTTTGTATGAAAAACTGAGAATACTCTTAAATGCCCAACAATATCTTATTAGTTTAACCAATTAATACATGTTCAGTACAAGAAACACTATGCAGACGTTACATAGCATGTTTTCAAAGATTATATAATTATATTAGGAAAGGTAAGTCAGATGATAAAGCAATGTGAAATTATGGAACTCCTCTTTATGTATACAGATAGTGAACAATTATTGTAAACATGTAACATATACTAAAATATTAACAAAAGTTACCTGTGGACAATTTATATTGTTCTTTCTTCATTTCCGTATTTAGCTTTCTTTACAATAAGAATTTTCATCCCATTTAAAATAATAGCAGAAGGAAGCACTCTGTAGAACATAAACACTTCAGTAATAGGTTTCTTAGTTTAGGCCAATGCCAGTTACAATAAATTCTCCACCCTCTGACTCCCGATTGTTTTATAATCCATTCAGTACCTCATATCATGGCAGGCTTATAGTGGATGCCAAGAATCATTTCCTTTAGGTTCGTTCTTAAGTAACTCAAGGGAAGTAATGTCGGTCTCTTAGAAATGGCATCGCCGAGTGTTTGTAAAATTGCTTTGATCATTTTACAAGTGATCTCAACACATTTATCATTCTGAATCTACCCATTCTTCTACTTCTCATGTGTTCAAGTTCATCCCAAGGGGATATCACTCCTGCAACTTTAGATACATTGACTGACTCCTTCCTAGATGCTTGGGATGCATATCCCAAGCTCTGTGATGTGGCATTTCATCCAAATACAGAGGCGGAGGGAGAGGCCACAAATTTAGGGTGTGTGACTAGTGAGCTTTGCCATGAGAAGGTAGCCAAAGGAGAAGGTCCCGCTGGGTCAGGCTGAAGTATCCTCAGGGGAAGGAGCAATCTTTCGAGGGCCTAGTAATCATGGCACTAAGCAAATTGAAGGAGAAATAAAGGATGTATCAAATACAGTAGAGAAGGTCATGACCATGCCTAGAAGCTTGTCTTGGTTTAGGTTCTCCCAGAAGCAGACTGTGAGAAGGGTATTTGAGCCCAGATTGTTGGGAGGGGAAAGCAGTGAGCACCTGTAGGAGAATTGAGAAATGAGACAGGAGAATAAAAGTCATAAGAGGTGTATTATTTGCACATTTCTGTTGACAAGTAGGGCTCTTGAGATGAACTGTTATTTCATCTAAGAGATGGGGAACTGGGTCATTCATCCACTAATTTTCTCTGTGATTGATGGATGGTTCCTCCCTGGCCCTGCCCACCTGCCATGCAGGTGGGCTGGGCATGCGCAGACAGGAGAAGCCCCTTTTAGAAAAGCTCTCCGTGCTTGCAGTCGAAGCCCATGGAGACTTCATCCACACTACTGGCACGTTGCAGGAACGTGGTGTATAACAATATAAGCCTCAAGGGAGAACTAGGAAGAAGGATCAGGAGATGCTAATCAAATTGTAATAGATCTTCCAAATCAAGTGGAAACAGGAAGGGATCATTATACATTTTTTAATATTATTTCATAAAATAAATCTGAAGACTGATTCTTCTTAAAAAATCTTCTGTACATAGAAATTGCCAAAGTAATAAGCAAAACAATGAATGACAAGATTGATAACTCCACCATCTACAAAAATCCTTCATTCAAATGAAGGGCTTTAGTCAAACCACCTGGGTTAATATTATGGTCGGAGAATATGGATGATGACTGCTGGAGGGAAGGGGGTCAAGTGTGATGTGGTCATGGAAGTAGATTTAACTTTGGGTGGTGGGCACAGAATGCAAAATACAGATGATGTATCAGAAGATTGGACACTTGAAACCTATGTCATTTTATTCACCAATGTCACCTGAATAAATTTAATGCAAAGATTAAAATATCAATTTCACCCCAAAATAAAAATTCTAACCCAGCCTGGGTTAGAATCCTGCCTTAACCGCTTAATCAGTGTGGATTTTAAGGAAGTTACTTAACTATAAATAAGTCTTTGAGAATCAGTGTAGTTTTTTAAATTGGCCTACCAGTTAGGACAGTGAGGACACTGAATGTGGTAACAGCTGTGAAGATTTAGGCACATAGAGAGCTCTGAGTCAATATTAGCTCTTATTACCTATTACTCTTATTTTTATGACCAGAGCACCACTATTTCCACAACCAGTATTACATCATTGTTGCTAAAATTACTATAATCACATAAAAAAGTGAACGCTCAAAAAAATCTCATTCTCCCATTCCCTCTTTCTCATTTCTCTTTTTTCTCTCACACTGCCACACATAAAATGTGGCCAAATATTTTTAAACTAATTAGAACTTTTTTAAAAGATGAGTTGTATAATCAAGACAGTAGTCCTTAATTATCAAGTTAAAAATAATAATACTATATTATAACAACTGGAGGGAGAATTATGTTTCCATATTTTGGGGGGAGGTGTTCTTGGTACATGTATCAGTTCAAAAAACATCCTGAAGGAAAAAGACATTACAGACATTTATTTCTAAGATTATTCATTACAGCAATAATTATGACAGCCAAAATTTAGAAACTATATAAAAACCCATCAATAAAACATTGGTTTAAATTATATGTTTTTATGATGTATCACTAAGCAACCATTAAAATGACACTTGAAAAAGATTTTTAAAGACATGAAAAAAGTCTTCACAGTGTATTGTAGGTAAACAAAAAACTTTATGGATAAAAATATCCACTATTCATATAGAAATCTATGTAATAATTAAGGATTATGATATTTAAAATGTATTATGTGTATTAGCTTACATAATTCTCATAGAAAATCTATGGAACAAATACTCCTTTGTGGTATTCAGATGTAACTACTATAGCCAAGAGAACAAAGGCTATACGACATTAGTCATTAGGTTCTTAAAAAAATTCAAAAGGAATGAGCCATCATGCTGAATATTCAAGGTGGTGGTAGTGATGTTACTGTATGTGTTAGAGAGATAGAGAGCATATATGAGATACATTAGGATTTGAACCTTTTTTACATGATCCCAATTTCAACCAAAAAATTGTATTGCTTTGCTGTTTATAGTTGTTAGCTTATAGAGCTCTTAAAGAAAAAAGAGGTAGAAAAAGAAAGTGAAAATTGACAGTCCAAGAAACAGTCTCTGTTTTCAATGAATAGTACAGTAGGTTTTTAGTTGACTGATCATGGTTGTGTTACTGTTACAGATTTCAGTTGCCTTTAGTATCTAAATGTGATAGATTAGCATACGGAATGTGCAGAGTGCCTAGCACATATTATAATTAAGAAAAATTCTGTAGTCCCAGTGAGCTTCTCATAGACAAGCTGTATTATGTCCTCTAGTTGTATAAATGCAGAGAAGAGGGATAATATTTAATGAGGGCACTCATAGAGATTTTATAGGGAAAGAAGGGCTAGAACTTTATGGTAGAAGATTTGGATATAATACCAAGAGCTTTAAAATAGAAACACAATTTTATTAAAGTTCTTTTCGTATCATGAAGAGTTCTGTATTTGTGTTGCTACTAATATTAGTAGTAGATTCTTTAAGAATGTTCAATCCCAATTTTTATTCTGTGTACTAAACAAAACTAGCCTTACCATGCTAGTTTTTTATAAATACTGATGACCTTGGGTAGGGTCCCATTACTATGGAGAAGTGGGATCTGTCAAACTATGCAATGGCATTTACAGTTCTACTGGTTAATTTACTATATATCATGAGGTCTTTCCAGGAAAAAGTCCAGCCATTATTAATATAATCAGAACAGTTTGCACACAAAATCTATGTAATCTGGCAGCAAAGGAGGGTGGATTGGAATGCGCGTGCATGAACAGTGATGACTTCACTGTACCAGTCAGTGGGGTTGGTAGATGCCATTGAGTGAGCATGTGTACTGTGTGGCCATCACATTCAAATTGACTGAGCAAGTAGAGAAATGAATCTGCACCAAGTTTTGCATTAAGCTTGAATGTTCCTCTGAAGAAACTGTTTGGATGGTTCAGAAGGCTGCATCTATGAGCAAATGGTGATTGGCAGCTTCGTCATAACAATACACCTGCTCATGCATCACATCTCATGCAGAGTTTTTTGTCAAAACATCAAATCATTCAGGTGACTCAGCCCCCTTACAACCCAGGTTTGGTGTCCTGCAACTTCTGGCTTTTCCCAAGATTAAATTCACCTTTGAAAGAGAAGAAATTTTAGATGTTGATGAGATTCAGGAAGATATGATGGGGCAGCTGATGGTGACTGGGAGAACTGTGTGAGGTCCATCCCAAGGTGCCTACTTTGAAGGCAACTGAGTTGTCATTGTCCTATGTATAATGCTTCTTGTATCTTGTACCTTCTTCAAGAAATGTATCTATTTTTCATAGTACATGAGTAGATACTTGCTGGACAGACCCTTGCGTATGTAGTCGTTGAGCTCATATTACATTCAAAGCACTATGTTAGGCACTTTAATACACTAATGGACATATAGACACAAATCAAAAAAGAAGTTTCTCCTCTTGTAGCACTGCATTCCATCAATTGATGAAGTTTGCTCCAATGGCAATAAGTAATAGAAGATATCTGAGTTCGAAAAGCATTCCATGTTTTTTCTTCAGCACCAACCTAAGCATTTGATTAAAAAGGATGTACTAACAACACTGAACTTACAATTCACATGTAACCATCTAATGCCCAACAGTATTAAAGATAAAATCAAAAGAGAGAAGGTACTGTGGGTTGCACAAAATAATGTAGAATAAATGAGTTGCTCCTTTAAAACAAATCTGAGTCTATATGATTTGTAAAGCACAGTTCTGCATGCAAATGTCAGTATTCTACTCTATAGGGGGCATCAGAGAATGCAGAACACTTGTGGAGGGAGGTGGAGAAAGGGCCACCTGACACGTTTGTCCTCAAAGACACTCTATAATTGTAACTGTCGAGATAAAAGAGAGAAAAATAGTATTTGGATAGCATATCTGAGGCTTCAGGTGATTACCCACTATAGCACAGGCTCAGATAAAATTCTAACTATCACACTCAGGTAGATGGAAGAAATAGCAATCTCTGCATTTTGCTCACAACAAATCAATGCATTTTAAATTTTACCAAATTAGCACATCATAGACACCTCATCACAAAACTCTCTCCTGGAGACAGTGCATTGTTTAAAAAGCCACCTCTTTGTGATGTGGTTTTAATGGTATTGTTGGAAATGGGTCTATTTCATAACAAGTGTCAGGTTAAGACCTTTCCACTGCAAAACCCACTGCAGATTCGGACCCCTTTGCAAGCCAGCTATGAGATGTAGGCCAACAGTAGCTTCGTAAGCAGGGGGCAGCGAGAGCTAAAATATTTCGTGAGATGGCTTCACGTGAGTCATACAAATTGAAGCAGATTTGAGCAGTGCTTACAATGCCAGCCATTGGCTTAGGAAGGGTTTATGATCTGGTTGAAAAACCCAAACTCCCTGTCCAGTAAGAATCCAGTGTGTGTGTTCTGCAATGGACCAGGCTGCTTTGAGAAAGCAATGGTTCCATGTGTAGGTCTCTGGGCACATGGACTTGGGGTAACACTTCCATGGTCTCTGACTGCTGTAAGTGCTGTCATTGACATCAGTAGACATTTGTAGATTGTTTAGGACTTTGGACTGAACTGTCTGGAAAACAACCGGTTGCCATTTGTCTCTCTTTCTCCCCACAACCTCCCTCTCTGTAGACCAGGCTGGAGTTGATGGTTGCCAAGGTGGTAATGATGAAGGAGATGAGAAGTGGTTAGTTAGTTTCAGGGTAGATTTGAAAATAAAGCCAACTGGATTTACCCACATGAAACATGATGAGTTGAAGGTGAAGCAAAGATTTTTGGTCAAGGAAGCTGCATATTGGAGCAGATATTTCCTGAGTTAGGGAAGGTAGCAGGGAGAAGCAGGTTTTCAGCTTGGAAAATTAGGGCTTCATCTGCAAGGATTTCATACAGAGTGTGAGTCTACTTCTTACAACAGTACTTGGCATATAGTGAATATTAAAGGTTAGATATAATTATTGTCACTGTCTGCATTTCTATTATTATATTAATTCAAAAACCTTGATGTCCTGGTTTTTGTTTTTTAAGAAGAGCTACAATTTTTATTTTGCAATAAGATTCCTTGGTTTTAAATGTTAAAAAACACAAACTTCTTATCTTAGCTGCACCTGACGTGGAATTCCTGTGTACACATTGGTGATATCTCACTGAGGCACCTGCTAGGTCTCAATTTTGCTGCCTAGATCCTTCTCTGAAGCCATGGAAACTTCCTAAGTTCTTGGGCAGGGAAAGCCTGGAACGTACAGGGACTTTATTTCTCCAGGGACACCCCTTAAGCACTGCAGCCCAGGCTTTGGTTTCAACCAAGCTTTGATGGATAAATGGGAAGGGCACATCATAATTTCTCCTCTGCAGCTCCTTAGAGGACACCCAGCAAGAATGCATCCAGTTGTTCAGAGAGGCTAACAGCTTATTAACATGGACTTCATTATAACATACATTCTATTAGCTTTGTCTCTGTCCTTGTCTGACTCTGCAGCCTTGCTCTGAGTTTCTCGGGTCACCTCTAAAATCAAAATCTGTCTGAAGGTACCTCCCTCAGTTAGGCTTTGCTTCCAGTAGATTCCACACTAAGACATCAGGTAATGAGAGGAAAATAATCTGAAAGCTGAAAATGTGCACCATGCCCCTGGCTTGCCGTAGATACTCATGCCTTCACAGATGCCACTTTTCCATTATTCCAGAGTCTGCTTGACTTATTGTCCCACTTAATGCAGAGAAAAATCCCACTTTTCTCAGGAGGGCTTACGTGATCCTGGAGCATTTTTAATACCCTTATCATTTGAATAGATATAAGTGGCACTAGGGAAAAAAGACATATACACAAATTTGGTTCTAGTTCACATCCTCAGGAGAGAAATTAGGTGGTAACATTAAAGAAGAAACTTCTTATGTGCAAGGCATCAGATTGTGTCTTATATAATATTTCACTGACTATATTTCTCCTAATTGACCTTAGGAGAATATATGCTGTGTATTTCAGATTAGAATCAAGGACATACAAGATGCTAACTGTCCAATATCACATAGCTAGCTTATAATAAACCCAAGACACAAGACATGATGCCTAACATCTTAGCCTAAATGCCTTTAAGTCCATAAGACTAGAGAATCTGTGATTCTTAATCATTATCTGAGGATTTCTTGCTTTGATCAAATATCTCTTAATTTAATTAAACCAATAGGGAGAAACTCCAATTTTATGGGCTAAGACAAATATTAGAATTTAATATTGGAAATTAAATTTTATCTCTGGTGGCAAAAAAATGATAGAATGAGGAAGAAGATCAATAGTAGGTAAAGGTATTGTAATTGCAAATATAGCTAACTTTTAAACTTTTGCCTTTATAAGGGATTGGAATGCTTGTAGGAGAAATGTTTATAATGGAAACATTTAGAATATTTTTCCAAGTCATATAGAAATTTGCCTCTCAAAATAGTTTAATTTATTCAATGATCCAAAATTTTCATCAATTTAAAGTTATCCTTTTTCTTGTATAAGTGGATTTATAGGAAAGACTTCTTGTATGAATTTGGAAAGTATTGGGCACATCTCTCTGCAGTAATGAATTACTTTAGGCATTGAATAGTTTTAATAACTCTAAATTCAAACACTCACCTATCCATTTTCTAATGGATTTTATTCGGTTTTAGTGGTATCCAATTTAATCCCCATTAAATGCAACTTTTCTGTTAATTTAATTAATTTTCATATCTATCAAAAGCCTTCATTAACATCATTTATTTTTAATAAGGTTTGATTAAATCACTTTATTGCTAATTCCTTTCCATAAACTTCAATCAACTTTCAGTTTATTCTATCTATATGCCTAAAACCAGCATTGTATACAAAGTATTGGGGGCCTCTTTGCACTTAATTGAGCCGAGATGAGAACTAATCTTTCTCATTTGAATCAATGCGGCACAATTCAGTGCCCGGTGCCTGTCAAAGTCAGTACTTCTGTGATAAACATAGCTGCTGGCTTGCATTTCCTGAACCTGTTATAAATAATTCTAGTTAAGCAAGAGTCACTGTTCCTGTGTAACTTTGCTGAGTTTCAGAACCTGTGACAAACACTGTCTTTGTCCTTTTGCACTGCCCACATTTGCTAACTTTTGAAAGATGAGCAGCCACCCCGAGTCATCGTGGAGAGAGCCCACCTGCCTTGCTCTGAATACTGACGCTGCCCCTTGGTTACCGTCTTACCCTGGTTGGGCAAATTGCCTAGCCCTTTAGTGACCGGGGTTTCTTTGGCAATAATAATATCATCTGCCGTTTTGAATTGTTGGCTGGAACATTTTTAGAAGAGTGTCTGACCGACAGAGATTTCTCAGTTTTAGGTCCTGTTGTCTCCTCTTTTATGGTTGTCAAAACTAACATATATTAAGCACCAACCACATGACACAGTATTATTTTGTGGTTTATGCCATGACATCATGCATTATATATATAGAAACCTTGTAAACTAAGTACTATTTTTCTTGGTCTCTCCATAAACCCATGCTCAGAGAATCAACTGGTAAAGTCCCTAATGTTACTCAGAGATTGAGACAGATTTGAGTCAGGCCCGTTTAAATGCAAACTAGCCTGATTCCACAGTGCTGTGCTGCCTTCCACCACTGGTATTTTCCTCAGTGGCAGATCTTTGTTGTAAAACTTTGCTGTTGGAAAGACTTGTTTCTAGACCAAAAAAAAGCAGGTGATATTGATACAGATTTATAGAGTGGAGATGGAGATGCTAGAGGCAGAAGTAGACTTTGGAAATCGTGGTTTTGGAAGAAGAGTAAATGAGCCTCATAACACTCTCTCCATCATTCATGTTAGGTGCACAACATGGTTTGCCAAAAGCTTTCCTTCAACTTCTCCTTCAACGATGTCATTAGGAACATGCAGGCTGGATAAATAAAGTATGACAAACTTTAGATTGGAGAAAAGTATACACAATTTTATAAAAATACACAGGGATCTTCCAGGCTGCCCGTGCACTATTACGGATGTGCAGAACGCACTAACTCATTGCGTCCAGGTGTCCCTGCCTTCACCAATGGTCAAAATGCATCTCTAACTGAGAGACAAGAGTGGAGGCCAAAGAAGAAAAATATAGAATGGAATATTCTACCCAGTTTGTCTGGAGCAAGAACAGCAGAGATTTAATAAGAGTCCAAAGTCTTGAAAGAGGTGGGGTTAGGACTGAGAAGGCAAATGTCCAGGTGTAGGTCGGCACACAGGCAGTGGAGGCAGGTACTGGGTGTGGTGGGAATGAATATGAAAGGTGATGAAACTGGGAATCAAGTGAGCAAAATCCTGGGATCGGCCCTAACAATGCTTCTGGTCCTGTGATTTTTCCATCACCTGTTTTTAGGCAATAATGTGATGGGAAGTTATGCCTTAGCCACTTCTGATTAGGATCAGTGTAACCATGGGGAAAGCAAGACAGCTTTTTGGGCTCTACAGATTTATTTTTAGAGAGAAACGAAGGGAGGGAGAGAGAGAGAGAGAAACATCCATGTGTGGTTGCCTCTCAGGTGGCCCCTACTGAGGACCTGGCCTGCAACCCAGGCATGTGCCCTGACCGGAAATTGAACTGGTGACCCTTTGGTTCACAGCCCATGCTCAATCCACTGAGCTACACCAACCAGGGCAAGGCTCTCCACATTTTAATTGATAGTAGATGAAGTATGTCACCTGGAGTAAGTACTGAATGAAGATGTATTGGCTCCTCCAGGGAAGGCACTTGGATGGACAACGATAGGTTTCTGTCGTTATGGTGAAGAAGGAAAGGCTTGGTCCCTGCCTTCCGAAACACTCCCACTCTGTCTTCTCACAGCAGGTGTCAGTAAATGGGTGTCTGTCAAAAACTTCCCTGGCAGTGTGAACATAAAGCTCACATTTCATATGAAATGCTAAGGTTTTTTAATTTTACTGGGGTTTGGAAGTAGTGGTGTTCATTATGGAAGATATAGAACAAATTGGAAAAGACATGTTAGGAATTTAAATGAAAATAACACATTTATGCGTTGAAAAGGTGGTAATTACAATTTGATATTATAATGCTAGTTTTGAAATGTTTGCAATAACATGAAAATATTCAGTCAAAGAAGAATAAAAATCTAAAATAATGAAGCAGTGCAAAATTGAGAAGTGCAATGTGAAAATCTTTATCTTTTTGACAAACGGAGTCATTTTAAGGGCAGATCCTATAGCTTTTCTGGTAGGAAGCTTTGTTCCAATTTTAACAAATAAAAATTTATAGTATCTCCCCTCCAGAATTACCCTTTGCTTATCTAGTAATATAAAATGTCTTGAGTGAAATTAAAATAGTAGACGAGAAATGGCCAAATTTCAAGAAGAGGCTCCTTTGCTGATATCATATCCATCAGAGTTAGAATAGTTTTTAATAGATGAAGTATTGTTTATGAAAGCCACAGAGAAGCCCAAATGAGAAAGAAGCACTTTACTTTTATCCTTATTCATAACTTGAATTTCAATTTAAAATAACTTTACATGAGTGGATTTTCCCCTCCATTTCCCTCTACGTATATCATCACAAATTGCGACGTTTTTTTCTCCAGTGTTCCCAGTGTTTGACTGTTATGATACAGCTGCACTGTGAGAATGCAAGAGCCTTAAGTTTGGATCAAACTAGGAGGAAAATAACCTGTAAATAGCAGAAACAGCATTTTGTTTTCTTGTAAGAGTCAAGTTTGTGTTCCTGAAGTCACGTAAATATCTACTGAGTGCATTTCAAGACCAGGCTAAACACTGGAAAATAAGTAATAAAGTGGAGATAGGAAGAGTTGAGAGAAGAATAGGTTGAGGGTGAGAGTTCAAGAGTGAAGCTATGAATGAAGTGACTACAGAGGTCTTGTTATTTTGGAGTTCAGCAGGTGCCATGGATTCAAAGCAGTGACTTACTGGGGCATCCCTAGACTCCATAAATTGCAGCCATTTAGAGAGCAAAGAACAATTTGAAGAGTTAAAAGGAAAGACAGGAATAGGAGGTCAGTGTGAGAAGAAGAAATTTAAGATAGTCATGGAAGAATTAGCTATCATGAATTCATTTCTTATCCCTCTCTGGCAGATGCTAGTTATAATACCTTGAGTGAGATTAATTCTTACACCTCTGCTGAGAATCACTAATCCTGTACTGCTCTGGTATTTTAAAGATAGGTTTCTTTGCAAAAAAGATCTTGGCTGAATTGCTAACTGCAGACCATTTTACATTAGGAACAGAGTCCACCACTCAAGTATCTTCAGTGCATCTGTAGAAAGAATGAAGATGATCTGAAATTCACATATACACAAAAGAGCAAGGGCAGGAGGTGGGAGACAAGGTCCTTCATCCCTCCATTCTGCCTTGGCATCTGATAGTTGTGTAAAGCCAGTATTTCCCATTATAAGACAAAAATAAATCCATGTTGATCTCTCATCTCTCTGGAGTGGTCTTTGGAAAAAATATTTATTTGCAAAGGAGGTACGAATCCCTGTGCAGCTCAAATGGTTTCTTTCAGATGAAAAATGAGCATGAAGTCAAATTATACTAGGCTCAGAGACAATGTGTTTGTTTTATTTTCTCTTTTTCTCCTCAGCCAGGGTGAATATTGTTATTTCAAACTTTATTATCTCATACATTTAGATAAAACCTATGGCACCTTATTATATAAAGTAGTTACATGCAGGGTAAACATAATCTGTATCTACTATCTTTTTCTCCCACTGAATTAAAAAGGCAGTTTTGTTATTTTTATACCTCTCCACACCATGCTATGCACATAATAACAATCAATTTTTATTTCATGAATGCTTGAAAAATTCTGTACAAATATTAGGAAAACAGGTGTTCTCATATAATTCTGTTGGCTTACTTGAGTTCAATTGTATATATCTTTTCATGTGAGCCAGTATAAATCCCTTTTGGAAGAGTATAGAGTATAAATCATAAATCATTAAAAATTATAGTGATTTATGGATTTTTTTCCTACAGAAGACTAAATGTTCCATATTCTCAGTTATCTCTACAATCCCAAAAAGGAATAATCTGGGACTTCCGTTTATGTTCATCATTCACTTCCCGAGGTGGTTCTGATTGAAAATGGCACTGGGGAAATTTCATGACACCACCTGTCTTATCTGACTATGTAAGCTTCCTTGGGCTCTCATTAAACTTTGAACTCCTGGGGAAAAACCTGGAAAATCATGAGTATAACCTGGGCATATGCTCTGGACTTTGATCTGAGGAATTGGAACTGACTGCAATTTGCATTCGATTATGCCCCAACATTTCACTAGTTAATTTATCAAAACGCAGATGTGTTTTCCAAATACTGACTAATTTTTAAATTCACATTAAATGTGCAGAGACATTTAATCCATATGCTTCGTACTGTAATTCATCATTTTGTAGGCGCGAGCAGGTCTAAGTTCAGGACTATTTTTTGACTACGACACTTTGAGTGTTTTTAATTAACATTTAAAACTTTTTTTTAAGGCAGTAAGTTATGTTTGACAAAGTTAAGGCCAAACACCAAAAGGTTAGAGTTTTGTCTAGAACTCAGCATGCATGAATCTTAAATGAATTTTAAACCTGGCTAGAATAAGCCGCCTCACTCTTTGAAAACATGATAGAGAATAAGGAAGCTTGCCACTAAGGAACTTATGAGCGAGTATCTATTAAAATCTAGAGTCAAGGGAAGGTATATGAAAAGGCATCAGTTTGTTTAGAAGAAAAATCCTGGTATACTAATAATCAGGCTAAGCACAGATAAATAATTTATTTTATGTTCTGAGGAATGCAATCATTTTGGCCCTCAGTTTTTTCTCACTCACTGAGTGTTAAATTTAAAATCAGCCTGCGAAACTGCCCATGCCAGACACATCAGGTAGTATCTAGTCAGTCTATTAGGGTGAGTGTGTGTGTATGTACGAGAGAGAGGGAAGGAGGGAGAGAGGGAGAGAATAAGAGAGGAGGAAGGCTCAGAAGATGAGGCATCTGAGGTCATGCCTAATGTTGGCAATTATTGATTGACCTTTGGTCTGATGATGTTCTGACAAAATGAAGATGGTTCAGCAGGGTGTAGAAAATGAATCAGAATTGTCCAACACAGGGAGTAAAGAATGGAAGGGGGTGAGGGTAAGAAGGGAGATTTGGGATGTTGGTATAAAAAAAAAAGGAGATGAGAAGAGGACCCAAGCTTTGATAATCAGGAATGAATCGCAGCCCGTGTGACAGCCAGCCCCCCAGGGGACCTTCAGGTATGCTTGATTCCTGGCACTCACACTCCAGTGCCGGAGCTGCACACACTGAGTGTGGGCTGGCCTGGTGACCAAGAGGATATGTCAAGAATAATGGTGTCTAATTTCTTTTTTATCCACATTATTTTTTAACTAAGATCTAATGGACATACAGTGTTGTATGAGTTTACGATATACAAAGCACCGGTTGGATGCATTTGTCGAAGGTAATATAATATGTTGGCCACTGGAGCGTCAGCTGACACCTTTGTCATGTCACACGAGGATGCTCGAGGAGCTTCCTGTGGGGTGTGACTGGCACTCTGGCCACAAGTCGGCCCAACCTTGCCAGTCACGTGAGGGAGCCACGTTGCAATAATCACTCATTATTATTGTACTAAGTAAATTTTGAGTAGTTGGTTACATAGCTATTAATAACTAAGACATAGAAAAAGTTGATCAACAAACAAAATAAACTTATCCATTCAAACATCATATATATACGTTAAAAGCTGGTATTTTGAGGTTTTCATGGAGGAAACACTGATACAGTCCAGTCTCAGAGAATGCATATTCTAATGAAGGTGCTTTATTTTTCAATGTTTTAAAAGCATCTTAAATGTTAAAAAAATAGCAATGCAGTCATTTCAAATTAAGACATTCCTATAAAGGGAGCATTGATGGGTGAAATGAAGAAAATCAGGGGTTCATTAGGGGAAGAGTGTGTTTGAAAAAGTGTTCCTGGCAGCCTCTCTGAGAAGATGGCATTTAAATTGGAACAAGAAAGCCGAGAGGAGCTGGGTCATTCATTTGTGGAGGAAACCATAGATGTGTAGGTGCGTTGGTCCTGGGGCGAGGAAGGGCTTCGTGCATTTAAAGGAAGGAATGAAGACTGGGGCTGAGTGCGTGATACAGATAACTCATAAGGAAGGTAGGATGGGTGACCAAGGCTCCATTTTGCAGAATTTCATAGACCTTGGTAAGGAGTTAAGATGTGCAATGATAATCTATTGACCAGTTTTGAGCAGAGGAAGTACCATTGTCAAAAAATTCAATTAGTGATAGGCACAAAAGTACTCCTTTGCAACACTGACAGTTTCTTTAGCAACTGAGTGTTTCGGATGACCAGTGAAGGGTCCTCACATCAGTGACATTACTTGATAAATAACGGTATTCTGATTTTGAATGCATTCAATTAGTGGCGAACTATAAGATGCATATGTAGTTTGAACATTCGGAGAATGATCCCTGGTACCTAAATTTATTATTATCTATTTTAGAGAATTTAATATCCTTAAGAATAAGCATCTTGGGTTTGGTTTGTATTCGGGATGCCGTGATACTGTGAAGACATAGCAGTAAAAAACAGAATCATTTCAGGAAGTGTTAATGGGTCAAAGAGGTAAGGAATCTTCCAAGAAAAAGATCGACTTAATTATAATGTACAAAATTCCTCCCTATAATCAAGAAAATCATTTTTGTTACCTAGATCCTCATCCCACTAATCCAAAGAATCATCAAAAGTAGCGAGTATAATTATCTTCTAGTTTAAGGAACCCGAGTTGTGCTGAATCATGGTACAGACATGAATTGACAAAAGTGTAATAATGCAGGCAACATTTCAAAAAAAAGAACATGATAATTTTGGATTTGCAATTTGCTACAATTCAAATAGCTCTATTACTTAAATATTGGATATTCCGTTTGAATTTTGCAATTTTTTCCTCAAAAGGATTGAATGTCAACTCAAATTTTGTCATTTGCATTAAAATAAAATAAAATAAAAAACCTTTGTCATCAGTGTAAAATACTGTTTGTCACCTGGCAGGTAATAATTTCCTACCCCACCTCTTCATTCTGGTGAATATTTTCCCTTTCAGAGAATATATTAAATCAAAAAAACACATTTTATGCTAATGCAATCTTTGTTAAGGGCTGATAAAATTTCAAGTACTGATAATTTAAAAAACCCTACAAGAGGATTCTAGAAATATTGGTTTCTTATTCCTGGGGATGATGTTGTCTCTGAAAGAAATGATTTTATATATTCACTTTCAAAAGACTAATTCCAAGGGATATATTTCTATGAAATACCTTTCTCAAAACAGCCATTTAATTTATCTACTGAAGAACCACATTTCATAATTATGCATTTCCAAAAGACAGACACACACACAGAGCGATCATTTTGATTTTAAAGTATGTATCAGCTCAAATAGTAAGTTTTTGAATAATCAAATGCATTCAATAATTCAATAAGCATACAAACACTTATTTAGCACACACTTTATTTAATGATTTTGTCAAGTGCCAGGAGTTCAAAGTAGAAAAATAAACTTTCTTTCTCCAGCCAGTTATTAGCAAAGCTCAGGAGATAAAGTATTTCATGTTGTACCCCTATAGTTTTCTATAGAACAAATAGAAGAAGACAGCCACAATAGTGATCTTGGAAAGAAACCCAAGGGAAGGCTTCCTGGAGGAGGTGATGCTTGAGCTGTGTTAGAAGGCAAAGTTAGAGAGTAGGGGAACATATAACAAGCAGAAGAATCAGCGTGCCACGAAAAGAAAATTCTGAGTATCAGAAAAATAGTTGCTTGACATGGCTGGATCCTAACGTATATATTTTGCAGGGTCAGCAAAAAAAGGAAAATAAGAAAGAGCAAGATTAAAGGGGACTTCTTGGCTATATTATGATATCATGACTTTATTCATGAGGCAAAAGAAAACCACAGGGATATTTTTACTCAGGTCTTAAATCTACTTTAGAAAAAAACTTGAACAAAAACTCGTTTATGGATTAAAAAAAATCACCCTCAGTCGTGTTTGCCATGCTGATGTTGTCCTCGCTCTAAATTTTTTAAAGAGAAACTCGATACTCTCCTAGGCATGCAGGTGGCTGGCATGTCAACTCAGAGAGCAAAGTCTTTAATTAAGGCTCAGCCACACAGCGAAGCAGCTGTCCTTCCCATATTGATCCGGATAAACTGCTTAGGAGAGTGAAAATGCCATTGTCTTTGTTTATTTTCCTTACACAGCCAGAAGTGAAATTTCCATCTTTGGGGCTTCAGCAAAATAAACCCATGGCGCTTGATCTGCAGGCCAACCGCCCAATCTCCTTCAGTCTTCACTCTCAACAAGGCCATCGCTGCCCATTGGGAAGGCCGTCATTGTCAACACATTTTCCTTGATCAACATGTCTCGGGACCTTTCTTTCAGGACACTGTTGTGAAGGTGCCCCTGAGGATGATCTGAGAGACAGACAATGAATGTCCTGAGTGGAGCACTTGAAGAAATAAACCATGTTGCTCTTTTGAACAGTTGGATGCAAGAAAAAACTAGAAAACCTCACCACCATAAAAAAAAAAAATTACAAAACTTTTTTTCTCCAGTCTGTGTTTTGTGTAGCCAATATGAAGCTATATCAAATGCTATTTTGTGTTTGCGAAGAAATCAGGAAAACTGTCTATTGTTACACACAGTGAAGCAATCATTAAACTGTTTTTAACCAAATTTCAGGAAGTTTATCATTACACTGAAGAGTGTTTCCCCTGTAACCTTAGGTGGGGAGTTGTCATGCCCAGGGACAAACATTCAAATGTTCACAAAAGTTTAGGCAGTTAGTCACTCGTTGTCAATATAATGCACTTATCAACCATGAGTGCCGGGGGTAGACCTGTGGCTATGGAAGCTGAGATGAGATCCAAGTGCAAGTTGATTCATTCACTAAGGACGAGCTTCTAGGGAAACTGCCTGCAATTGTGTACTTGTTGGTTCTCTTGCGTTTCCTGCTCTGCTCCCCTCACTCCACTGGCAATCCTGCAGAGGGGAGCTTCAGTCTGTCCCACAGAGGAGGTCTGTAGGGTCGGTTGTACCTTGATGTGAACCAAGCCAACAGCACTAAAACCTTCACATTCCAATGCCCATCTTTAGCAGACTCCGAGGGGACTGCGATTCCAAAGCACTCTAACTCTTCCCACGAGGGATCCGGTAGCCATGGAGGCCGACTTTAGTAAAAAAAAAAAACTCATGAAGCTGAGAAGAGCAAAAAATAAGGCAAGGAAATCTGATGGGAACAGAGAACTTATTTATTTACATTTGGCCAATGATTTCATTGAATAATAGACACATAAATAAAGATTTGCTGTGAGAAGTTATAGGAATCTGGAGAAAGATGATTTGCAATCAGAGCTATCCTGAAAATTCATGATATGCAGACCACCTAAGTATAAATAGCTAAGATAAGAAATCTGCATTTCAAAACATTCAATTTACCAAAATTAAAGATCAGGGTGGTGGAGAAGTGCAATACAAACCAGGGAGCAGTGGACTCTATTGGAAAGACTGTTGGAATTATTGTCTGAATGGAATTCTATCCTTAAGTTTGTTTCATGCAGTGAGTTAGTATGTTGATGTGCTAAATGAATTTCTGCATTACGGATACTGTGGTACCCCAGGCAGACTTTCCTCTTCAAGGCAAAGGAATATATTTCCACAGCTACCAATGTTGGAGGCTAACACTTCACAACTGAGTCTTTCCCCAGGAAATTGCCTTGGGCCAAAGTGTGTAGCTTTAGCCATCCCTAAGTACCCTCTCTGGGAACAGCTTGCATCTGCTAGGAATTCAGGTATGAAGATCTGACCCTTCGCCTTGATTTTAACATATCTCAGGGACTATCCCATTACTGGAGCCACTTGTGGGATTCCCCAAGGTTTCCTCTGCAACGGCAAAGTTCATCTCCTCCCTCTCTTCAGTACTACTTCCCTCACCCTGTCACGGTTGTTCTCAACAGCTCTCTCCCTCCGAGAAATATCCCAAAGCTGCGTCCATACCTCCATGTCTGTCTTACAAGGAATATGATGTAAGAATGTTGATCCCAGACAGTAGAATCCAGAATGGAATTTTATCTCTTGTAATTAAGTACACATAAAATGAAATTTGCCACTTTCATCATTTTAAGATGTATAATCCAGTGCGATAAAGTGCCTTCACTATGTTGTGCAAATACTACCACTCTCTAGTTCCAGATAATTATCATGGCCCTGAAGGGAAGACCCATCCTCACGAGGCAGCAGTTGCTCATTCCCCTCACCCTGCAGGCTCAAGCAATCACTAATCTGCTTTCTGGTTCTGTGGATTTACCTATTCCCAAAACGTTATTCAAGTTGAGTCATAAAACAGGTGGCCTTTTGCACCTGGCTTCTTTTACTTAGCATAATATTTTCAAGATTTATTCATGTTTCGACATGGATTGATACTTCATTCCATTTTATGGTTACATAATATTCTATTGCGTGGATATACCACACTTTGTTTATCCATTAAGCCATGGGTGAACATTTGGATTGTTTCTGCCTTTTGGCTCTTATGAATAGTGCTGCTGTGAGCATTCATATACAAGTTTTTGTTTGAAAACACATTTTCAGTTATTGTGGGTATACATCTAGATGAAGAATTTCTCAGTCATAATTCTAATTTTAACTTGTTGAGAAAAAGCCAGACTGTTTTCATTCTACCTGCATCAGTTACAATCAGTAATATGTGAATGTTCCAGTTTCTTCACATCCTTGCCAACACTTGTTGTTTTCTATGTTTTTGAGGGTGGAAATCCTAGTAGGTATGAAGTAGTACTGTATTTTGCTGTGTACATTGCATACCCACATGTCTGTGCATGTTACACATGGGACTATTATACCCATTAGTATACTCAAGGTATATAATCATCATCCCATGCACAATGTACATCTTTATATTTCCCTCCAAAATTAGAGCCAAAAAGTGTGCATTATACATGGCAAAATACACTATCAGTGTGGTTTTGATTTGCATACTCCTAATAACTAAGGATGTTGACCATCTTTTCATGTGCTCACTTACTATTTTTAATTGGACTTTGCCTTTGAACTGTTGAGTTGTGCGTGTTCTTTGCATGTTGAGAATGAGCGGTTACATGCTGCCTGGCTGGCATGGTAGGTGCATTGCTGGTGGTGTCCTGACATCCTCTAGCCAGCAGTGTAAATGTGGAAACTGCACCAGCCCCCTCCCCATAGTAACCTGAGCTGGGATATTGTGGAAGGAAATAACTCTGGCAGATGTGGTATCTCAGGCGTAGGAATCTTGTAATGACAAATGCTACAGTATCATACGCCTCTTGCTCGGAGTTATCAATGTAGTAGAGAAATATAAGGAAGTATGTGAGCAATTAGCCACCAAATCGCCAATTAAAAACTAAGTTCAAAAACCAGAATTCTTCTGTAGCAGCATATACAGGAGATTTTAATTGCCTAGACTTTGGGCTCCGAAAAAGCTGAGGATGGAGTTGGAAACTTAATTGTAAGGACAGCAGAGCTCCCAAATAGTGTTGGATGCTAAAAACCAGTCAGTATGTCTGCTGTTCCCTGGTCAGATTTGCTGATTGAGAATGACAGGGACCATGAGATCCGAGATGAAAATATCTCTGTTGATTCACCCAAAGTCTCGAATCCCCAGATTCCCCTGCCCTTTCTATGTCTGCAAATACATTTTACTTCTCCTGGATGAAGACTAGGACCCTCTCCATTCCCTTAATGGAAGGTGATACAGAGCCTCACCTTTCAAGACACATGCTTTCCTCAGGGTATATTCCCACCTCCTCTGCTGGTCATCAGACCAATGGTGAGGGTCAAGTGATAGCATGTGTCAAGGGGAAATCCTAAACCAGACTATGATTTCGATACAAATATAATATATATTGGTTTACTTTAACCATTGCTCTATTGTTGAATGAATGGTTTATCATTTTTTACCATTATTAGTTATACTGCAAGAGTATATATTAATACATAGAACTTTGAATTTAAATTTAATTATCTGAACTGGCATTACTGACAATAATAATACTTAAGGAAATAGATATTGTTTTTCTCTTAGGCTTGATGGTATTAGTTACATAAGTGTTTTTATATCTATGTGACATAATTATAACAAAATATATTACACATATTATTACATTATACTATTCAATTTATTTTACACAAAAAATATATACTATATAATATATGTGTATAAGCATAAAATATTTGCCAGTCTAATAGGGATACATTAAATTTATATATGTCTTCTTTTCTTTGATTTTTATTGAGATAGAAATCTTTATCCATGCACTTAATAACTACTTAATATTTTTTCTTGTAAATGGTCTGTTCAGGCATTTTTCCATTTTATGTCTTGAATTCTGGGTATTTTTCTTAGTGATTTGTATAACTTTCAATATAATAAAGACTTTGTCAGTTTGTCACATCTCCTAGAAGTACTCTTGGCAGCTTCTTTGGAAATAGACCTTTTATAACCTTTTTGTTGGTATGTTGCTTTGTGACTGCTACTTTATTCCTAAATTTAAAACCGCATCTACATGTCAGAAAACTTTCTCAACAGCCTATTCCATTTTCTCCTAGCTATCTATGCTTTCATCTTAATACTGAACTGTATTCGCTCCTGAAATATCTCTTGCTGTACAGTAACATCACCATTCTCCTCTATCAAAAAATAAACAGAAAGAGTGAACGTCTTACTTAACCCTCCTGTGCCTCACCTTTTTCCTCAACCCTTAGTTGGCAAGAGAGACAACTCAAAGCCACCTGCAATGCTAGCAAAGCATTAAAAGTAATATCTTACATAGGAGATATTAGACCTAGTGTTTGTTGCTATTGATGGATCAATAACTATGTATTAATATCATAGGATAGTAAAAAAGAGGAAAACCTCTTAAATGCAGACAATTAAGTACTGTAAGCCTATCACTATTAGCTGCGATCATTCTTCACTGCTTTTCTTTTCCACATTCAGGTCACAGTACTTACCAAACAAACACACCTACATTTTCGGAGAGTCCTATGATTCTTATGTGATTACTGGCGAAATCAAAGAAAATGTACTGTTAGCATTCAGTTTATTTTGGTCAAAGGAGATAAAGTGAAGATTCGGGAGAACCAAATAATGGAGGAAAAATGACTAAATGGGAGAGAGAAAGAAAATGAAAATCGGTGATAGTTTAAAAATATTCTTCATGTGAAATAGCATTTCTCACATCATTATCAACACAATTTTGAAGTTACTCAGATGGAGCCTTAATTTGCTTGAGTAGAACCAGCAGGTTTGTTAACCGCTGCTGAGACCCCTATTTTCTCTTTGATGACTTTACATTCAGTATCACGTTCTCTGTCCAGACTTCCATAGGTTGGAGGATGAACAAGTAAAACCTTGGGATGGCAGGATCTTTACAGAAAAAAAAATGACCCTTTGTCTATGTCATCATACTGGGGGAAATGTGGCAAGTTAAAAATGAAAAGGTTTGAATATTAAGGACACTGAAGTCCTATTTCTGGATCCCAGTGTGCTTAAAAGAAGAGATGTGAAGGAATGTCTAATTTATTCAGCTCTGCATAAACCCCTATCGAACTTTCTCCTCCCTCCATCAGCCTCCTAAGGAACATCATTCCATACCCCAGGTGTGACCTGGCCGTAGTTTCATCCATCACTTTCATGCCTGAATGGGGGCGAAGCCTCCACTTCTTCCTACTTCTGCGCCCACCATTAATTTCTCCTTTTCCTAATCAATACTAACTAGGGTATGTCAAGAAATCAAAGCAGGGCTCCTGTTTTTATTCTTTCTTTTATGTTTATCCTTCTTTATTTCCCTACACATGTTTTTAAAAGTTCAGTGTCTGTTTTCATATTATTAGTCTTCAACTTAGTGAAGTCCTGAAGACCAGAATAGTGTGATTTAGAATAGGAGACCCCCAAAATATTAAAACCTTCTCAGAGCAATATTCAAACACGGTCTGACTTACAAAACTGACAACTCAGTGTAACAAGGTGTGCATTTTGTCCTGCAGTGACTTAAACGCCACATAAATTCACTTTACCATTTTAAGACTGACAGCATTTTGAAGTAAGTTGCCCTATTGAAAAATACATTGATCAAAATTATTGGCCAACTTGTATGTGACATTATCAAGTCAAAATTATCAAATCAAAATCATACAGCCATATGATTAACAGATATAAATAATTATTTCAGAATGGAGAATACCGTGTCTTCAAAATGGAATAAAATTATAAAAGCTCTCTCAAATACTTGTCAGGTTTTTTTAAATTATTTTTTCCTTTGAATTGAATTCATCGGGGTGATAGTCAACACACTTATATAGGCTTCAGGTGCACAATTTCACAGCGTATTCTCTGTATACGGTATTGTACATTACTCTGACAGAATAAAGAAGGAAAAATCTTCCCTTTGTCACAGTGTAGATGCACCTGGAGAACATTATGCTAAGTAAAATAAGCCAGTCAGAGAAAGATGAGTACCATATGATTTTACTTATGTGTAAAATTTAAGGAACAGAATAAACTAACAATCAATTTTTAAATAATTTGCTAGTCTAATGTCCAACATATGTTAATCTCTAAAAGATAGAATAGTATTTTCATTTTCCAAATGAAGTTATTTTCGTAACACAGTTTGGTGTGACTCTTTTTGTAAATAGCTCTGTTCTCTTAATTATATTAATGGTGTGATTACCACGCTAAATATTTTCACTCTCAACTTTGAATATTTTCACTAGGTTTTTAGTTCTGATATAACTCAAATACAAAACCAACTCTTTCTTTTTAAACTAAAAAAAAAAACTACCAATATTCCACCCTCTCTGAAAATGCTTTGAACTTCAGAAATCATTCAAAGATGTAAGCACATTTTGGTAAAAATATAAATATATTTTTATAACATGAGAACATGCCAAAATAGCTCTTATACATTTGTAATGAAGAACATGAGGTCGTCATGAAACTCGTTTATTTTTCAGATTATTGTGAGACTGTGAAGGTGTTCTATTTTCTCTAGGAAAGATGCAAGTGGAAGTGACTTGAAAACACTTTGGAAAATGTTTGTATCAGACACATAGAGACTTAATGATTATTAAGGAAATGTATACCTGGGTATTGTTCTGAAGGCGTTAACAAACACCCATGCTTTTTAGCCCATTGAAGTTCTCTCCTCCCCAACTCAACAGAAATAAATGTGTGCTATCTTCCTACAACATAATACACACAACACGTACACACACATTCACACTTGGTAAACACACACACTCAGGTTAACACGCATAACCCCCTCCACACACCATTCACTGTCATAGCTTGAGATACAATTTTTAAACATCGAAACATGCTGCTGAGATTATAGAAAATGCTCAGATTCATGTATAAATACATATTAGAAGGATGCAACTATTTGAGATAAGAAATATTTAATGTGTACAATGTGTTTGTTCACTAAAATTAGTGTGGCCTTCATGATGGGCAACACTTCATGTCACCCTGAATTTGATTCTTTTTCTTTTTATCTGTACACAAACAAGTTGGGGTGCATGACCCCTGGACATGCACCCATTTTTGGAGGCCATGACCAAGGGTTCTGAGTTGCCTGCAGGCAAAGAATAACTTTTACTAATCTTTTTTTTATTAAACTCTGCTGTGCCTAGCACTATGCAGTTCTCATTATAGGTGTTCAACTAATTGAATTTGATACCCACTTCGAGTGTCTCATTTAGAAACAGATACTCTTTACAGTCAGTCATAACAATTCATGCCACTCCGTTGGCTTGGGATCTGGCATCACTGTGGAATGAGTTTTCATTCATATTCAACTTCACTTAATTTCCAATAGCCAACCAATGGCATTTGGAAACTAGAAACCCAGGAAACACATACATTTCCGAAGTTTCCATTTAAATCTTTTGAAAGACTGTATAATTGAATGCATTAACATTTTAACAGTCTGCATTGCATACTGAAGGCCTCTATAATCAAGTGGCTGGTGAATAAACGCTTGGCGCCCCCATCCAGCTTACTGTAAGAAACAGAATAGATATCTTTCTGGAATAAACCTTGACCACTCAAGCTAATGGGAATCCGGTTAGGTCTTTGCCAACCCCAGAAAACATCCGTAGTCAATAGACGTTGAGAAAATTATATAAGAAGTAAGCGTTTGAGAGAGAGAATAGAAAGTGCCTCAAAGTTGAAAGAAAACAAAATCCGTGATGGTATTATGATTGATTTTGGAGAGGAATAGCAGTGAATGCTTAAATATATGAAGCATTTGAAAATATTTTAGTCTTGTAAGAGTAAATATTATTGACCTAAAAAAATACTAAAGTGTCTTGGTAACTTGTGATTCATATATAAATACATATTAAGAGATTGTTTAAAATTCATATTATTGATTTAACTGATTTCAGCAGCTTCAAGGGAGTCATTGAACATTTTGTGAATAGCATATCTTGTAAAGGTTGGGCCAGTGTTCGCGAATTTACAGAGCACTTCTGGGTTTGATTTTGAAAGTAATTGGAAAGTTAAATGAAGAAAAAAATAATCACCTGGTGATAAGAGCCAGATATAAGTGCCATGTTTTGTTCAACTTCTGTTGGAGAGTTTTCCATACAGTATTGAGATCAGCTATGAAGTTATTCAAGATAGATAAGACAATATTACAAAGTTAAGACAATATTTTACCTACTCTTTTTGGATTGCTATGGAAGTGGATTTAGGATCAGATCCTTAGCTTTGCTCATAGTTTATTTTTATTCTGTAATCTGAGCAGAGGAAAATAAAATGTCTTCATTTTGAATACTCAACTACAAGTCCTTAGAAACTACTGCACCAAGGGAAGCACTAGAATGCATTTTCAAATTATTAAAATTTCATAAGGACTGTGAGTAGTTTGCAACTTCTTCTCAGGGTGAGATCAGTTTAAGGAAGGGAAGGGGTCAATGTTTCAGCGCCACCCCCCCCCCAAAAAAAAAGCTTACAGCCTGGAGACCACACATTTTCTAAAGAAACTTGTTGAACTTCAAAGATTAGAATTTCCAACCTTTGAAAATAAACTTAACAAAGCGGGACCCCATTCTACCCACCATAAATGGGACAGCAGATTAAGCCATACTTGTGTCGCATGAGCCAATGTATAAAATGACAAATGAATTTATAAAAGAAAGTGACTTAAAGGGGAATGTTTATCAACTAACATGGCTCCAGGTTTGTAGCCTTGAATTATAAGCTCACTCTAATAGCATAGCACATGGCTGTTGTGAATTAAACCTGGAAAAGATGCTTTCCTGAACATCTTTTGTGGGAACATGGTCTATCTTCAGTAGTAATAACAAGAACCAACCCAACAGTGTAGGAAATTTTCCAATCTAGTCCCACTTAAAAACAATTGCCTCCAAAAACACAATCTTGAAACAAGGGGTAAAATGAGAGTTTTGAATTAAATAAGGGTTGAAAACCACGTGTTTTGTTTTGTTTTCTTACTTGCATTGTTCCTAAACTATTTACCAAAGGTGGCCAGTGTTTTTTTGAGGCTATGTCCAAGCAAGACCAGAAACAGTGAAATGATGTGGTATCGGTCGGTTGCATAGGTATGAGAGTTGTCTCATAGCAGTAGTCTGTAATTCCATGATGGTAATTCAACAAACTTCCCCTATAACGAGTTGTGATGTAAAAATAAATAAATAAATCCAAGCAGCATCCATTTCAACAGGTTGTCTTTCTCCATTAAATAAGGTCCTCAGAGCAAATCCATTCTGAATATTTGCCCCTGATAGGAAACAGTAGACTCTGAGGTTCTGTGCTTTGCACAGGGAAGCTAGGGCATGGTTCACAGAGTATTGAAAGTGTTGGGTGTCTTTATTAATACCAATTTTTCCCTGTCTGTAACACATTAGTTCTATGATAAATTCAGGAGGGACATAATCTTAAATAGTTTATAATAGTTGCATTAGTGAAAATCAATTTCAGGGACAATTAGTAACAACTCAATACTGCTTTGTAATAATAGCTACAATCAGTCATAGAATAGTAACAGAAGCCTGTTACTATTGTAACAGGAAGACCACTGTCTTCCGGTGGTTGGTGGTCAAGTTTATTTGTGGTCGAGTTTATTGTCTCTCCAGTCAGATTGTCCTGGTTCAAACATGAGTCTGCCACTTACTAGTTGCAACACTTTGGCAAAGTTTCAATATGTCAAAATGGGGATAAGGGTAAATCTTATTTTTATCACATCATTGTGGCAACAAAATGGCTTACTCTATATAAAACAAAAGAGTTCTCTACTAAGAGTAAATTGCCTTAAATATTAGATACTGTTGCTGTCATTATGTGTATTATTATTGAGAATATGAGTAGAGATAATTTATATTTTCCTGGCAGTGCAGTGTAGTTATTCAAAGCAGAGGGACACAGAGAAAAGTAGAGTTCAAGTGTGGAGGTACATACCTGGGTTGTAGGTCAGGTCCCCAGCAGGGGGTGTGCGAGAGGCAACCAGTCAATGTTTTTCTCACACATTGGTGTTTCTCTCCCTCTCTCTCTCTCTCTCCTGCCTCTTTCTCTAAAAATAAATAATTTTTAGAAAACATTTAAAAAATAAATGCAGATAGAAATGATTGGGAAGAACAATTATTCTTCCCAATCAAAATATTACCTAAGATCAAAATATTTTCACTATCATTAAAATACTATCACATTAGATGTGTATTAGCTGAATAGTGGTGACTGTTTCACAATGTGTGTGTGTGTGTGTGTGTATCAAACTGTACACCTTAAATACATATAATTCCTATAGGTCAATTATATTTCAATAAAGTAGAAAAAATAGCATCACTTGGCATTTAATGAGAATTTCCAACATGTCAGGCACTGTGCTAAGCACATTTATTCATATTACCTGTCTCATATGATATTCCTGGCAATTTCTGATATATTGACCATCCCTGATCTACAGAAAGTTATTCCGAATGTGAAGTTTTCTAACCTTGCACAGTCTAGCTCCAAACTTATAAACAGTGCAATTTTACACAAACCTGCTAGTTTAGACCTATGGGGGTTGGATGTGAAGTGAGGAAGAAGTCTGAAACATAATTGATTATATTTTAAGTGTATTAGATTTGCTTCTTAATTTCAGCTCTGTCATTAACTAGTTTTGTGACATTTACCAAATCGCTTCTCTGAATCAGTTTCTCCCTCTATAAGAACAGAAATTATCTACCTTGTAGCTGTCAAGGACTAAACGATTTTAAGTACTGATACTTGTTTGTAAAATGAATGGTATCTAATTATAGCTGGATACATAATAGATAATTCAGAAAATCATAAAATCTGAGACAATATACCTATAATTCTGCAAATCACATAAATCATTCAGAGGGTAGATTTAGATACAAATATCATTCTGAGAAGATCAACATTTGGCCTCCTTTATTTTTTTTAAAGATTTTATTTATTTATCTTTAGAGGGGAAGGGAAGGAGAGAGGGAGAGACATGCCAATGTATGGTTGCCTTTTGTGCATCCCCTGCTGGGAACTGGCCTGCAGGGAACCTGCCTGCAACCCTGGCATGTGCCCTGACTGGGAATCGAACCGCGATTGTCTGGTTTGGCCTCCTTTATTTTTTATAGTATAATTTTCATAGAGCGTATAAAATAAGCACTAAGGCGGACCTTCGTACAGTCTTTAACAGGTAACAGAATCTGAAAACTTTATGAGGTGCTTTGACATTCACTGTTTTCATGAAGATCTGTTGCATTGCCCTTGGAGGATAAAATTACCCGGGGAGTAGGTTTTAGCTTCATTACTGTGACTGGTTCTGATTTCCTTCTGGGAACCCCCTTGGGAACCTTTTATGAAAGACCTCAGTGAGGACTTGCTAAATTATTCAAGTATCATCAAGCCAAACCTTTAATTCCATTTTTCTGACTCTAATCTGAAGAGTAAATTCTACCTGAATTTTCCTTTGAAAGATATTCAGGTAAGAACCTTGAAATAAAAATCTCAGAGCTGGAATGTGTCCAGGGGAGGGAGTACCATGTCCTTGTACAAAATTGATTGCATCCCAGAAACTCACTAGTATCTCTGGTTTCCAGAACCTCTCTGGTGTAGTTATCGTGAAACGGACAGGCAGGTAAAGCATGAAACTCTTCCTCATCAGGCGTAATTCCTGGCTGATCATTGTCAGTGGATTTGATGCCTGCCTCAATATTAATTGCACAAATTTCAGGCAGGATTAGACAGAATACAAGGAAAAAAAAACCCAGACAGACCAGGAGGAAAAGGTTTCTTAAGCTATTTTAGCAGCTTAGAAGTAAATCATAAAATGTCAAGCTACAGAAATTGGCTCTGATAAATATGATGTTTTCCTGAATTAGTTCACTAAGCTTTTATCCTTTCTGAACACTTTCAGTCAATCTTAAATACTTTAAATGCCAACCTTAATACTGAACAGTTATGCTTCAGCACATATAGGAAGATTGAAAGCAGCAGTGATTTGAGATGAGAATGAGTTATTTTATCTTCATTTAGACCCCCAAAGGAAAGCAAATAACCATCATGTGAAAAGAGAGTACACAAGTGAATACTTCTAAGGAAGCCAGGTTGCGCTACCAAATGGGAAAGTATAAATTATAAAAATAATGTATAATCATTTCAACCAAGCTCTGTCTACAGGATATGCCTTCTCCCCATACCTCTGAGAGTTCCTGTGAGGGAATATATAGCTCTAATTGTAATTTAATTTTACATTCTTATTTAGGGGCTTTTAGATTTGACAATGACTATAAAAATTGTGCACCAGCTGTCACTTGGCTTCCACTCCAGTGTGGTTTTTGCTGGTTGCACATGAGTAAGTCCCAGTAAAGCTGAGGGACTTGTGCAGGAAAGAATATATTTTTGTATTCCTGTCCTGCAACTTCTATAGGAAATATTCTTGACGAAAAAAATCACATATAAGCATTATCTGTATTCCAGGTTTCTTAAGGAAAGACTATTTTATGTCATTTAATGCCCAAACTGTGATTTTTTTAAAAAGATTTTATTTATTTTTAGACAGAGGGGAAGTGAGGGAGAAAGAGAGGAAGAGAAACATCAGTGTGTGGTCACCTCCCATGCACCCCCTACTGGGGACCTGGTCCGCAACCCAGGCATGCGCTCTGATTAGGAATCAAACTGATAACCTTTTGGCTTGCAGGCTGGTGCTCAAACCCACCAAGCCACGCCAGCCAGGACCCAGTCTGTGATTTTAAAATGATGAGACAAAAATCACATGGGACCTTAGAAAAGGATATGAATGTAGAAGTCAAGAGACAATGGTTCAAGCCCCAGAAATGACACTACCTGTGTGACTTTGGACAAATGAGGTCATCTGTTGGGGATTTGTTTACCTCAATATAAACTAGCTTGATTTGACTTTCAGTTTTCTAGGATCGGGGGCCATGTTGTATTCACTGCTCAGTAACATAGTACTAAATGCAAAATTGGTGAGTAAAATATTTCTTGGTTGAAGGAGTGAATGAATGCTGATACCACAATTTATTAGAACAACTCATTTCATTTTTCCCAAGCTGGAGAGGATCTTTTAGAATACGATGAAATTGCCATGTGCCTTTTATTCAAGGACATCCTTGGTTTATTTTATTGGCACAGAGCACAACGGAAAGCAGAAATCCAAACCTTGTTTAGAAATATGAAGAAATCAAATGGGTTATTCTTTGTTTAATGTTCATAGAAGTCTACCAAATGGTGCTGTTTGTAATCAAGCAGCTGCTGTTTTATTTGCAATGACAATCTAATGTTTCAATGGTTTGCTAGGAAAGGGCCCATTTGTTGCTTAGTTCTATAATTTTCTGGAACTTGTCTCAATATGTCTCATTAAAGGGAAAAATCAGGGAATCCCGGTTGTCTTACCCACTGATGCCTGAGTTCCTAAAAAAGCTAAGTAATGTTCTCTGGGTTCCCACTCTTAGCTGGGTGTTGGAGACCCGGCAGATCCTAAATATCGGCTGCTTCTTGAGTGAATACCATAAAGATAAAGGAATTTTTAAATAAGAATGTTACCTTTAAAATATAAAATACAACCATTAATGAATATTCACTATAGATAAATCAGCATTTAAGTAAATGAATAAAAGCAAGATGGAGATACCTTCAAAAATTAAAAATAGATCTGCCTTTTGACCCAGCAGTCCTACTTCTGGGAATATATCCAAAGGAACCCAAAATGCTAATTTGAGAGAACGTATAAGTACCCCTATGTACATTGCAGTATTATTTACAATCACCAAGATGTGGAAGCAGTCCAAGTGTCCACCAGTAGGTGACTAGATAAGACAACTACTGGACATTCACACAATGGAATACTACTGGCTTATAACAAAGAAGAAAATTTTATCCTCATGCCAGCATGCATGGAACTGGAGACCATTGTGCTACCTGAAATAAGCCAGTCAGAGGAAGACAAGTACCATATGGTTTCACTCATATGTGGAATCTAAGGAACAAATTGCACCAACAAGCAAAATAGAGACGGACTCATGGATGGAGAGCAGGCTGACAGCTCAGGGGCGGGGGTTAAGGGCTGGGGATCCAGCAAAAAGGAGAAAGGACTCATGGGCTCATGGGCGTGGACAACATGTGGTGATTATGGGGAAGGTAGGGGGGTGGAAGGGGGCTAAGTGATAATGAAAAAATACAGGAAAGATTTTTTTAAATTAATGAATATTTACTATAGATAAATCAACATTTACATACATTTTAATTTCAGAATTTAAAAAATTGATACCTTCAGGAAAAGTGTAAAAGAATAATGACCTTTTATCTGGTTGTAAATTACTCTCCAGTGTAATATGACATAGTTGAATGTCTAATAATTTCAAGTGTCTTTCCTCAATTCTGAATATAATCTCTTTATTTAACACCTTAAAAGAAATTATATAATCAGTCACTGATTGAGTTTAAAGACACCTAAGTCTCTCTAGCTAAATAAATCAGGGAATTGAAGAAAATTGGCTAAGATCAACAGGCAAGTCAGCATGAAAGGTGAATTTAGGACACAGGCCTTCCATTTTATTACCTTGTTTTATTCAACTATGGAACCCTATTCTGCAAACATTTCCATAAAATAGCTGGGTAAACTTTATAAGACCATATCCTCTCTGATCTTATTGAATATAAGTTCCCTTCCCAAAGTAAAATATTAAATACCTAATAATTTGGTCTAGTTTGGAAGAAACTGAGATTTTCCTAGATAAATGTACATAATTTCATGGAGAGGAGGTAAATTATGTAAACTAAGGACTGGACATCTTTATTTATAACTTTTTCCTTATGCTATGGATATAATGTAAATATTATATGCAGTTTTAATAAAATGATTTAGAAGAGTATATTTAAATAATTTAATCCAAATAATTTGCTCAGCAGAAATTTAAAATGAGGTTTGTTTCTCTGAGTTATGCGAGACATATTAACCTTATTGAGTGATGGATGGTTAGCAATGTTTTTAAAGCAGTCAGCTATTGATGGTTTCATCGAGGGCAGAGTTATTTAATAAACTTTACAATTCTCAACTTCAGTGTTAGAACTGTTTTCTCTGAAGCATTTCTCAAGGTAAAACTAGCCTGCATTCTCATTATTCTCTAGCTCATCTTACTCCAGCAAGAAAGCAAATATTATTGAATTCGAAAAGGAGAGTGAAAATAAACAGTGAGAAAATATTTGTTTCTCCAGATGTTGTAGAAACACAACTTTCTCCCATGTTTCTCCGCTAAGCACTCAAAACCTTGCATTCTCTAAATCAGCAAATGCCTACTGTAAATCAGGATAAAAAAGCAAGCGAATTAGATGAATGCTAGACTTGAACTCGTCCAAGTGATATTACTTCTGTTTTCTGAGAGAACCGGAGTGTGGCTTCCCTCTGAACAGAGGCCGATTTCCCCAAATAGCTGGGGTCCCCGATGTGTTTCACAGGCCAGCCTTTATAGTAGAGTACGCCTTTATGCCCAAATATGAGATTGTTAAGACAATGGACTTGCCCAATCCACAGCCTCAAAAGGGAAGGCAATGTCCACGTTTACAATTACTTAAAGTGACAGCCCATCTGGTCTCGCCTGATGCCAATTGTGGTGTCAGGATGCGGGAGTTTCCACTTTAAAACCAGGACAGTTGTACACCAGACATGGGGGAGGCATGGAATACGGGATTTTTAACACCAAAAGCAAGGAAGTCCCGGGGCAAACTGGGACAAGTTGGTTACCTTAAACACTATGTCAGGAAGTACCGGAGGTGATGTAAGTTCAGAACTGCAGAGGCAAAATGGGGATGTTTTTGGCAACAGTAATCAAGTAACGCAGTGGATATAGGATGGAATCATTGGTCTTAGTTATGTTATGACTGGACGTCTTACTGCCTCCTTACACGCACTGGGAAGTAAGTAGGTGAATCAGGACAAAACAAAAAACAAAACAGTCGGATTCCTTACCTAACTCTACCACCAATGAGCTGTGAAGCCGAGGGCACGTAACCACTTTTCTTGACCTCAGATTTCCATCTGTGAAATGTGTCTAAAATTTTACCTTGAAGATTTCTTGTGAGCATTAAATCACATTTTTAAAAATATAGATAGATGACATATAAATGCCGGAGAGTACCCAGAGTTTCATGAGGAAACTAAAGATACCAGGACAATTAAGTATGGATCTTTCATTAGCGAACTTTAATTCATTATAAATTGCAAAGGTTTCCCCTTTCCCTCATGCTGCCTTTCAGATTTTAGAGACAGAATGCAAACATTGATGCTTAAATCCTTCTCTCTCTTTCTCTCTCACACAAACACACACACAATTAAAGCAGAAAAACAGACCAGTTATTACTTTCTGACTCTTGAGAACTAATTTAGGTGATGAATATGGCTCCCTATTAAAGTATCAAATCTAAAAGAATCACTAGAATGCAATTGTTAAAAATTCTCTTTTCAAATTTTAAAAAGAAAGCCATACTAGGGAAGAAGGATTTTTTAAGAGATAAAAGGGAATTTAGGGATTGTTTTGTCCATTTACTTTATTTTATGGATAAGGCCAGTGAAGCTAAAACTGAAGAAATGTCTTATTCCACATTGGTTAGGTTGTTGTTTTTTTTTTTACTTTTGATATCTAAATCAAGTAAGGAAACAAAGATGTAATTGTTCACTCTCAATACTGTGAAAAATACTATCTTTAAACAAATACCATATTGAATGGAATTACTTTGACTAACATATAGATAATAAGTAAAAGAAAGAGTGACTGAGGATGGAAAAGATAAATGTTTGATTTAGTCTAGTGATTGTTGGTATGGATCACAGTTCCATGTTATTTATTTTTTCCCTTTAGATAGGATGCACAGTTAGCAAAGAAAATTATTATTGGATTTACAGAGATGATTTTTATGTTCAAAGCTAAAATTTCCCAATGGAAAATAGTATCATGTAACCTGCCTAAATGGGAAATAATTATTCTTCAACAAAAATATGAGATGGATAAGTTGTGTGTGTGTGTGTGTGCGTGTTCTTATAAAGGAAGATGTATTCTAACAACAGATCACCATTAACACCCCATCAGCTTGGAAAGCATGAGCCACTGAAAGATAAATTAAAACAAAACAAAAATGAAACATTCCCAAACAATCACTGAGGACTCAGGAATATATATACAATAAATGTAAGAGACCATTGAAATTACTCATTAGATTAAACAGACTCAAAGACTGGTACTTCACAGAAAAAGACAAAAACAATCTCAACATTGTTACTTCTTAAATCTTCCGTGGAAGGGTCAGAGTTTGCGGTAAAAAAGAAAACTTCTATAAAATCTGCAGGTCCTGGCATTTCTGCAGTCCCCATATCTTCTCGTATCTGGAGAATTTCCATTCCCGTTGCCACTACCAATTCTCACTATCATTCCACTGCTCTCCAAAATATGTTATTCTTTTTTCCTGCATGTTGTGATTGGTGATTCAGAAAAAGCTTTACATCAATAATTAAGTCTAGGCATATACTCTGCACCAGTGTGACAGATGTTTTGTAGTACAAACAGTTCCCCGTGAGCCTCATGCGTTTTCCAGCCAAGTCCTGCCCTACCTGCCCAGGCTCACTCCCTCCACAGACTTACCTGTTTTCTATTCTACTCATGGCCAGGACTCGGCTGGCTCCGTCAAGCCTGTCTCTGTGCTTGGTTCATGCCAGTTCTTCCGATTAAAGTAACTCTCTCTACTTACCAATTTAACCCTGAAAGTCATAACTCACCTGTAAGTTTTTCTATACGTATCTATTCTTCCTTGTGGATTTTCATAACTCTGTTATAATACCCTTTGTAATCTTCCTAGTAATTAAGTGTGAGCCTGTTGTTCTTAGGCTGTGAGTTCCTTGGGGATTATGACTACAGTCATAAACCTATCTGCAGGATGCATGGTGGTGTTTGACAAAGTGTTAGATTTAAAACTTATTTCTTGACTTGAAATGTTAGCTAAGCAGACATTAAGCAAATCTCTCACTGTAGGTGGAGAAAAAATAGGGCATTTGAACATACATATTCTCAGAAGGTTTTGCACCAAAAATATTGTCCTAATTTTCAATACAAGTAGTAAAAAATTATACTCTATTATTTCTGTGAACACAAAGTTATTACATATTGTTACAAAGTTGAAGGCATTTTTAGAATTACTGAACATCAACATGTCTCTGCAGAAAATGTGCTGTTTAAAATCTTTATGTAAAATTCAAGATAAGGTCATCCTCGTATTGTGTGTTAAGGAGAGGCATTTGAAGCCACATATGATTTTAAATATTTTCTATGTAATGGATGGCATATTTGAAAACCCTCTCTTGATTGTCTGTTAAATAAAGATGTTTTCCTCTTTCTCTATTAAATGATATTTTGTCCTTGTAACATTTTTCTGTAAGGCATTAACTTTCAGCAGTTGTCTCTTATCAAACTAAAGAAAGCTTTCAACTTAATTGAATTTGAAAAGTACAAAGATTGAGTGACTTACTAAAATGTGCGTGGTAGCTTTAAACACATAAACAAAGTGCGAGAAATTGGCATATTTTTCAAGTCTAGGAGGTGAAAAAAAGGTAGAGTGAAAAAACAATTTAATTAAAGGCAGAAGAGTCAATAAAAACAAGATTATATATACAATGAAATGTATGATAATGAACTTGAATTTTTTAGATCTTAAATATCCAGCTCCACATCCAGTCTCAAAAATTTTCTATAGTGTGTGTGTCAAGATCTCATCAATGGAAATATCGTTTTGTAGAAGCTCCCCCATGACATGAAAACTCCACATAGCAAAGAAAAAGTCATTTCATTTAAGGGGAGAGAAGAGAAAAATTACCATCGAGTACGGCTCTTGAAATAACCTGTTGTCTGCACAACCACTTTGTATTAATTATGCCTTAATATATGCGAATTGGGTTAAGGCTCTACACATTCCTCAACAATGGAATCAAATGCCTTTCTTGCCTGAAGTATTTGTGTTCTGTATTCATTCAGTTCCTTTCCTCCTGGAAGTTAATGAAAGGCCTAGGGAGAGAAAGGTTTGTACTTTAGCAGGGACACTGGTTTTGTGAGGAAATTATTTTTCCAGTTCTTTCTCTGCTGGGAGTGGGGTGGCAAGGGAAAGGAAGACAATAACAGACAAAGCATATGTTGTCAGGTGTTCAAGAATAGTAATGAGGAATATATGTGTTAATAAACTGTGTATTAGAAAATGGCTATTTCACTTACGTGAACATCTTGGGGTTGACATACATCTTTGTCTCTCTTGACTATAAGCAGTCATGAATGCGATGGTTGGAGTGTGTGGTAGGTGTATATTTCATGTTTTAAGAAAGTGCAAATCATTTTTCAAAGTGGTTGTATTGTTTTATGTAGTTACCAGTAGCACATGAGAGTTCCAACTGTTCCACACACTTACCAGGACTTGGTATGGTTTAGCTTTCTCAAATTTAGCACTCTGTTGGGTATGTAATTTTACTTCATTATAGTTTTAACTTAGTTTTTCCTAATGATTAATGATAATGAACATTATTTCATATGCTTGTTTCCCATTATTATATGTTTTCGTCTCTATCCAAAATTTTCCTGTTTTTTAAATTGGATTTTTTGTCCACCTATAATTGAGTTGTATGTATTATTTTTATATTCTCAATATCCATAGTTTCTCTAAATATTTTGCAAATATTTTATCTTATACTGTGACTTTCAGTTTCATGTTCCTAACAGTTCCTTTTACAGAGCTAAATTTGTTTATTTTGAAGCCCAATTTATGATTAATTTCTTTTTGTCTGTGTTTTTATTGTCCTATTTATCAAATCTTTTGCCTAAGCAAATGTCACTAAGATTTTGTTCTGCCTTGTTCTCTTCTAGAAGTTTTACAGTATACTATAAATGGTCAAGGTTTATATTTTTCATATGGATATCCAATTGGTTCAGCACCATTTGTTGAAAAGAATATCATTCTCCATTAAATTACCTTGGAATCTTTGTCAAAAATCAATTTGCTGTATGTCTAGTTGTGGTTCAGGCCTTCTGATTCTATTTCATTGATCATTGCACATAGCTTCTTACCAATACAAAACTGTCTAGATGAGCGTGGCTTGATAAGTCTTAAAATCAGATAGTATATATTCTCCAACTTTGCTATTACTTTCCAAAATTGTGTTTGTTGCACTAGTTTTATTTTGCTCCATGACAAATGATCAGGACCTTAGTGGCTTAAAATATTCATGTAGTATTTGACAGTTTCTTTAAGTCGAACGTCTGGGCAAAGCATGACCGGATTCTCTTCTCAGCGTCTCAGGGCTGAAATCGTAGGTCTGCTGGGACTGTGTTCTCCTCTGGAGCTCAGAGTCTAAGCTCATTCACAGTTTGGGAGAAGTTCCTTCTTTTGTGGTTATATGGCTGAACCTCTGTTTTCTCACTGGCTATGTAGCCGAAGACTCTCAGCTCTGAGAAGCCCTCATCAGCTTCTTGCCAGGTGGCCCCCTCCATAGGTGCTCATATGCTCACAGGTTTCAGAGATCTGCCTTCAGGAACAGTCCAGATCCTCTGAAAGGCTCGCCTGATTAGGTCAGGCCCACCCAGGATCATCTATATGACTCAGTCATATGCGATGATGCCTTTATTACTGTAAAATCCCTTTTTCTTGCCTCGTAACACAATCTAATCTAAGGTATAAAATCTATCATAGTCACAAGTCCACCCACAAGCAAAGGTTTGGTACACCAAGGGGTGGGAATTTGGGGGATGACTTTAGAATTCTGCCCATCACACCTATTCTATATCTTTTCCATTTGCCTGTAAATTCTAGAATCAGATTGCTAGTTTAAAAAAATCAGATGTTTAGATTTGTGTTGGGTCTGTAGATCAATTCGAGGAGACTCAATCTGTTAAGACTGTTTTTAAAAATCCATTGGTATGGTATAATACACAATACTTGTATTTACTTCATCTGTTTCAATATTCTTTTCATTTTTACAATAGAGGTCTCAAATGTCCTTTCTCAAATTCATTTATGGGTTTTGATGCAGCTGCCAAATGAGCAAACATTTTAAAAACAATCCCTGGAGTGAAAAAGCATTCACCTTTGGATGCTTTGTGAATTAATGCTGAACACTGTCGAGCTAATAATATTACTCAGAGGAGAGACACACGTAAGAGGGCTGAGGCATTGCTAAAAGCAATAAATTGCCTGTAGTGAACTTTAGGTCATTTTTTTTCCTTTTGTGATAGCCTAGCATGCTTTTGTTTTTTCTCATACCAATGATAGTAAGTCTAGGAAATTTTTTGAAAGCATACCTTTAAATTTTTATCCATACCCATTTCCTACAAGGTGACTGCTTTGGTGTTTAATAGCATGTTTACTGAGTAGGGCAATGTCTTATAGGTAGGGACAGAGTGCCATGCTTGATTTCGGGAGGGAGGTTGTGTGTGTGTGTGTGTGTGTGTGTGTATTTGCTGATAAGGTTGTGGTGTGATATTTTAAAGCAATCCTCAGATAGAGAGTACTGGATGGAATTTAAGGGGGCACTAACTTTTTATTGCTTGAGCTGTCTTAGGGTCACTAGCTATACTATTCTAGACAAGGTAGTGTAAACCATTAACCAGAATATGTAGGTTCAAATCATAAAAAATTCAGCATCCCTAAAAAAAATGGCATTGGAGCAGGTATAAATCCAGGGGAAAAAAAAGAAGCAAAGATCTATGCCCTGGCCAGATGACTCAGTTGAAAGAACACCATCCCATGTACCGAAAGGTTTTAGGTTCCATCCCTGGTCAGGGCACGTACCTAGGCTCTGGGTTTAATCCTGGTCAGGGCATATGTGAAGGCAGCCAACAGACTGATGTTTCTCTTTGAGTCGATCTCTCTCATCAATAAACATATCCCTAGGTAAAGATTTAAAAAAGAAAATGAGACTAAGAAGCCAAGATCTAAGCTATGCACACAGAACCAAGACTATAGGTTCAGATCAGGAAGCACAACCATTAACAACACTCTGAGAGTCCTTCTAATGATGACTTGAATTCTTGGTTTATTTAGGGCTGGATGTCCAAAGTGCTTGAACCAAGGTCACCACAGCAGGAAAGCATTCTAACATCCAAACGATCAGTAAAAATAAATTGTCAGGAAAGAAAGAGTCATTTACTTCTATCTTTTTCTCATTGCTGTTATTACGTATATATTTTTACATCCTGACGTGTTGACTCAGAACAAAAGATAATGGAGATGGTTACATTGAGCTGCCTAAGATAAGCAAAGGGCAGGATGAGCAGCAGTGGAATTTTAAAGCTGAAATCAGAAAGCAAAGGGGTCAGGATTATGAAAGCATTTAGCTAAGGTGAGAAACCCCTTCAGAACAAAGTAAGGTGGTAGGGGTGGGGGTTGAGCTAAAAGAGACACCAGACCACAACTCTCTCTAAGTAGAACGATGAAATGTAGCATTTACAGTCCATACCCTGTCTGAAATCACATACTCTGTGCTAAGGGTTTTTTTTTTTTTATATTTAAAGTCTTAGAGTCAGCCATCTGTGGTAGGGGAGACCTTATTAAAACCCACTCAATTTACCAGAAAACATGGCATTCTTCCCACCTTAAAATTAAGGGGATTATCATAACAGCTGTTCATGAAACTTCTTTTTCACACACTTTAAGTGACCTGTCATTATTTATTGTATTGGAATTGACTCACAATGAAGTTTTCCATCCTTTTTTTTGGTGAGAATTTTCATGATTTCTCATTCTTGCTGTCTACTACCTGTTTGCCATTAAGTGAGATGCTTATGGTCCCCAAGCCTGTTTCCTCCTCTATACAAGCTTACCTCATGGGTGTATTTTGAATTGAATAAGAGGATGCCTATCACATTTAGCCTAGTTCCTTGCATAGTTTGAATGCTCAATAAATGTCAATTATGCTCAAAACATGTTATTGTTATTATTTTAGAACAGGAATATAGCAACTCTGTCAGGAATCAAAATCTTGGATCCGTCACGCGATAAAGTTATATCCTTGAACCAAGTAGTGAAATTTGGAAGCAAAAACCAAAATCCCTATTCATTATGGAGCGTACATTTCAATGGGGAGATTGCTGTTTGCTGTGTTATTGAAATGATGTGCAGTGTTTTAGTGAAATATGTAGAGGGCGCTATAGGGACTGTAGGGTACGGTGACATATTCTAATCTAAAGAATCAAAGACTCTTGCCCTGAAAATTCAGCGTTTGAGCATACTAGGTGCCACTGAAAAGGCATATTGTTCAGCATATTAGTTACCATATTTTACAAATACTGGAACTTGCCAATGGACTTGAACCTTGACAAAGGGAGATAAAACAGTAATAGAAAAACCCACCAAGCTTGGCAGCCATACAACAGAGTTAAACCAACCCTATAACCTAGGTCTGCCCATGTGAAGCCATAAAGCTTTTAGCCCAAGTCTGGCACATCGTAAATCTTTCATAAATGATCATAGTTGTTGCTTTTTATTGATGAAGAAGAGGAGCAGGAGGAGGATGACCCAAGGCATATAATACTGTAATGTTCTGTAGATTGATCCAACAGTTACCTCTAACACATAACACAATCAAGTGGGTTGACTCTGTGAACCAGTTTTTCTTTATTTTTAATCCCTGAAACACCTACTATCCCTGCAGAGTGTTTTAGGAAAAGTTGCTCTTGCATTAGACACATGAAGAAGCACATTCAGAAAGAAGAACCCCCAAATTCATGTTTGTAATGAATTGTAATATACTCAATTTGAAAACTAATTGTATACCTCTGAGAATTAAAACCTCCAAGAGTTCAGACAAATTATCAGGAAGTTAAGGCTATTAGTGTGTTATTATTGAAAGAAAAGAAAAATAGAGAATATCACATTAACCAAATAATTGCACATGGTTATTAATATTTTAGTGTTGACTTGGAGATTTTAATTGTTAATTATTAAAAACAAGTTTTAAGGTGTCAACTGAAGAAAGGCTATTACTATACATTTAGAGGGCTATTTTTTTTTTAGAAGCAAATGCGCTCATTTGTTAGAGGTGCTAAGACTGGCATGCTCTTTTGTTTCTTGTACATAATTACGAAAACTCCAGGATGACACACGGAAGCCGGTGAAAATGGAAATTGCTCTTTAAAAGAGCTAATGTTCTGAAGAAAAACACAATTTACGCTCGTTCACATTATTTTAGTAATTTTTATGTGCATCACCAGTAATAAGCATTCTCGGACTTCAGTTTTAATATATTCTGATTGAGGACAAATGGGGAAGAGGATGGTGGGCAAAGAAGCAAGAATCTGTATTTGGAGCTTCAAGTGATGTAAAGTATTCTGCATTTTTGTTTTTCTCTTCTTAAATTCCAGTGGAGTTATTCGGGGTGGGGAGTTAGACTGAACATTATAGATCTTTTTCTCTAGGTTCTCATTTCAGAGATGGTGTAACCAGTTTCCAAGAATATGATTTTCCAACTGTATTTCCAAAACTGTGCCTTGTTTAACAAGTCAGAGGAGGGCCTAGAATCTGACTGTTGGTCTCAGATAATGACTGATTTAAATTTTATGAGACCATGCTGGGGGAAGTGTAAGCTCCACAATAATTGATATTAAAAAAAAAACACACACACAAGGCACTATATAGAGAAGTAGTTGACATTTTGTGGGTCAAACACCTATACTGGTGTCTTGCTTCCTGAATTTAAGTTGTGGTTTTGAGGAGAAAGTCATATCCATTTGCTAAGCCTCAATTTCCTCAGCTAGAAATTAAGTTTAGCTCCTGCTATAAAGAGTTCAAATGATGTAAAGTAATAAACAACTTTATTGTTTTTAACTTAATGAGAAATCTGGAGGTAGAAATGGCCTCTGTGGTAAACCAGGGTTGTCCTTCAGATTCTGAGTTTTTTCTTGGCACTGCCCTTTTGTGGGGCTTGGTTTGACTCCAGTCTAGTGTCAAGTTGGGTACAGCTGTCTCCTGCACCACCACCACAAACGACAAAAGCCAAAGGAAGGCAAGAGGGCTGATCCTTTTGGACGCTTTAGCAGTGAGAAAACCATTACTGGAAGCTCCTCCCCATAAGGACCTCTACCTATGGTTCTTCAGCCAGAAAGAATTCCCACACCCTTTCCTAGACCACTGTCTACACAAGGGAACAGCGGTAGTATCATACCTGTCTACTGTGTCTCTGGGGTGGAATAGATGTGGCTGAGTAACACTATACCCAGAAATTAGAGGCAGTCTTCTGGAGGACAAGACAGACATCATAAGGCAGCTTACTTCACAATGGCAACATGTTATATTCACTACCATGAAGAATTGGGATAGAATCCAAGCACAAATTCAAGAATCAAATTATAGGATTTGCTTATTTGAGTCTAGGTCTTTGAGAAACTCAATTCGCTACTTATATTTAATTAAATGCACTTAAAGCACGGGTAGCAGTTATTTGTAATTCCTTTTATTTAACTCTTTGCAGTCTTCTCCTTACATTTGTAAATGTACAATTATAACAAATCCTATGCATATGTTTCATAGTATTCAATTTTTTAGGGGCTTAGTGAGCACAAAGCAGTCCTCATCTCTGCACACTTCTTGTTGTCTTGAACACTGAACACATGCATCAAAATCTCTGTTTTGGGAATAATTAAATATTGTTTTTCTACATTTAGAGGGATTATCTATTTAAACATGAAATGAAAATCAAATGCTCTTGAAGGTGTAAATTTTTCTCTTTCTTCCCATGTTTCCTCTGGATATTAATTACTTGAAGCAAATACTCATGTCTGTCACATTTGTCTTCTCGAATTTAAAGTAGGTCTGCCTCATGCAATATAACATTTTTGTTTTCTTTTGAGACATTTTTCTCCAAGTGAGTATATAGAATGGATGGGGACCTGGCTGGTGTGGCTCAGTTGGTTGGAGTGCAGTCTCGTAGACCAAAGGGGAGCAGGTTTGATTCCCGGTCAAGATACATACTCAGGTTGCAGGTTCTATTCCCAGTCAGGGCACATACATGAGACATATGACTGGTGTTTTTCTCTCATATTGATGTTTCTGTCTCTCTCTCTCTCTTTACCCCAATCCTTCCTTCCTCTCTGTCTCTCTTTCTCTCTTAAAGAAAAATATTCTCAGGTGAGGATAAAAAAAAGAATGAATGGCAAGAGGCATACATCTGAGGTGTAAGACACTTTCATTCAGATTCCAAGTCAATTAGTAAAGGTGTTAATATTGTAAAATAAAAACAACAACAAGAACAAACAACCTAGGGCCAGACAACAAGAAAATGTTGAAATTTGAAAAGATGGTAGAACAGTGATGGAGTTGGAGTCAAGATAGTTAACTTTTAGATTCAAATATACCATTACCTAGAATTTTCAGAAGAGATTGGCTCTATTGAAATTTTTAAATATCTAATGGGCAGAAAAAGTATAAATAAAAGTTAAGTTTTACAACATTCTTGAGGTTTGTGAATTCATATTTTGATTCTGTGTAATTATTCTAAGATCTGCAAGTATTTGTATCCCTCATGCCATGCCCACACAGATTTCTTTCTGTCTTTTAGATTTCTTTCTGTCTTTTTGTGTGACTGTTTTGGTTTTGGTTTATAGAAAGGGGGTGAAATGATATCATTGAGGCACTGCACAGTGAGTTTTGCTTCACCTATCTGGTTACACTGCATTTTAGGATGCACCATGTGTGTTACATATTAATATGTCTAAAATGGTATTTTCATTTTCCTTAAGAGAAAAACACACCCTCAGGTCAAGCATAATACACCTCACTTTCCAGTGTTGGATTTTGAGTAGCGCGCTGGGGTTTTACCTAATGGAAACCAAGAGTTGTGAACCATCTACGTTTTGTGAAGAGAGATAAGACATAATTTTCAAATTGGGTAATGGGGTGGATCTTGTTTTTAGCTTTCAGGAATTCCTTCCATTCTTTGAGAGTCTCCCTTTCTACCAATAACGTGCAATTGAACACACACACACATACGTGACAAGATGATGCATAAAAACTAAGAGAGAGAGTGAGCTTTGTATCATTTCTAGACTCCCCTCTCTAGAAAGTGGCTCCTGCTATGTGAGGAGTGCAAAGACAGAGGTGAGAATCTTACTGAAACTATGTGCTACTGAAAGCACACAGTAGGAGCACAGACATAATTTCCATCTCTCTTTTTTCTCCTTATATGGTTTGTGAATTTAATGTATGCTTGACCTTTTCCTCCCTCTCATGAAATACAGTCCCATTGTCAGGGATACATTTTTAAAAAATAAATGAAAAGATATACAGATAAAGTGCTTCTCAGATAAGATCAAATTCAAGGAGTTCATCATCACCAAGCCTTTATTATATGAAATATTAAAGGGACTTACCTAAGAAAAAGAAAATAAAAAAGATGAACAGTGAAAGGGCAGCAAATTCACAGTTATTAACAACCACACCTAAAACAAAAGCAAACTAAGAGGACAGCTAGATCAGGAGCAGAACCATAGAAATGAAGATCACATGGAGGGTTAGCAACAGAGGAGTGGGAGGAGAAGGGGGGACAAGGTACAGAAAATAAGTAGCATAGACAGTAGATAGAAAATAGATGGGGGGGCAAGAATAGTATGGGAAATATAGAATCCAAAGAACTTGAGACACATGGTCATAAACTAAAGGGGGGGAATGGTAGGGGTGGGGGGTGCAAGGTGGAGGGGAATGAAGGGGGGAATAGAACAACTGTAATGGCGTAATCAATAAAATAAAAATTTTTAAAAAAACATATTTTTTAAAGTATTTAAAAATGTAATCAGGTGTTTGTCCTCTGTTCTAATCTTGAACATCAAGCTGAATATTCTGACTCAGATCTTTTTGGTTCTTCTTTCTTAATAGGATGTCAACATTTCTTTAAGTTACAATAGATTTCTCCAGTGTGTGCAGCCCTTTACTCCTTAGTATATATAAAAGGAGCACTCAAAGAATTTTTTAATCCATTTCCACAATACAGTCTTTGTAGATAATAACAATGTTGATGGAAACATAGTGTCTTTTATCTTCAGGAATTCTCAAATGAAATAAAAATCTCCTTTATTCACTGAAGTGTTTTATATAAGTTTAACTTATTTTTAGATGTTTTGTGTACTCTAGAAAATATTTTCTTCAAAACAGCCACAGAAAGGAAGGTATTCTGAACACATTAAAAAGAAAAATTGAAGGCGTTGCCCTCAAAATTAAGTATTTTTAAAAGAAAAATATAAAAATGTTATTTATTATTTGCAATAATGTCATCCAAGAATTTTATTCTAAATTTAACCACCTTATAACCACTCTTTAGTAATTATTATGATTTTATAGGGGCTCAAATGACATAATTAAAAATATTATAGAATGGCATTCATTCATTCAAGATACATTTATTATGTCTGTAATATATGCCAAGCTTTCTAGTAGACACTGAGGATTCACTGTCAGGGCAAAATAACACATAGCTACAGTTTTAGTATCGTGGGAGAAACCAAGAATCTTTTAAATACATGTTACAATGCAAGAATAAGAAATATTATAGGTAGAGCTAAGTCATGTTATGAATATGAATAACTGGATTATTTGTCAGAAAGAGCAGAATGACTTGGAAGAGGAAGTGAAGAATGAATAAAACGGACATGAAGGAAAATGAGGAGTTAGGTAGGTAATGAGGAAATAAAAGATCTTCCAGGGAGGGGGCATGTCAAGGATTCTGACTTTTATTCTAAATCCGCTAGGAAAATATTGCTGCATTTTTAAATATGGGAGAGGACATGATTATACAGGCATTGTGAAATGCTTCTGGTCTATCTGGAGGGGTCCAGATAACAAGTGGAAACTGATGAGAAAACAATTTTAAGAATAAAAAAGTACATTATGATAGTGGTGGTGATCAAGAAGATAGGAGGTAAGTGACAGGTTCCAGATGTGTATTTACAAGCTTTGGTGGCAGAGAAAGTGACCAGCCATTGCTTACTCAGTTTGCTCCTTGAGATTCACTGTCTTGACTTCCCACCCTCCTTCTGTCCATGGGAGGCGGATCTGTATAGACCACACCATTGGCTCATTTTATCTTTGGCTTCTAGTTGGGTCCAGGTAATAGGGAGCATCAACAGAAAAACAGAGGATTTAAAACAGTGGGGTAAGGATATGTATTCCCACAGAGTCATCTTGGGTGGCTGCCTTCCTGACACCTTCTCTAACAGAACAAATGGACAGGACTCTCTCTAGATTCCAGTGGCTCTTTCATGGTTGAGGTAAAGAGCCCCATGATACTTTACTCTTTCTTCCTTATGGTAGCTCTCCACTGGCCACCCTTCAGAAAGACTACCATAATTAAATATATTTCAGACTTATTCTAATGACTGTGCCATCTGTTTCCTGCTGGTCCTCTAACTGATTGAGTGAGATTAAATATCTAGGATCTCATAGGTTTCTGGCTACATAAAAGGATTGATCACAGGATCATTCACTGAAGTTAGAAAACCAAAGAGAGGGCTGGTGTTGGAGAGAAAAAAATATGATTGAAGGAATGAATTTGGGGTATGTTGCATTAGAATTTTCTTTTTGTACATCCAAGTGGATGTGCGAAATGGTTCACTGGCCTTTAAGACCAAAGGTAGGTGAGGAAGTATCCTTTGACTTCCTTTTAAGCTTCAACCACATAGAAAAGCATCTCGGAGGACAAGGAAGACAGGGTGTAAAGGGACCTGTAGTTACAGAGCCCGAAAAGGCAGTCTCTGCCTTTGGGGAGGCAGCTGTTCCCTCTGCCCAACTAAAGTTTAAGTGCTCGTGGGATGCAAATGTATCTGTTTCATCTTTGTGCCTATCTTTCAACTGAATACGTTTGCTTTATTTATATCGCTTATGGCGTAGAAGCAATCCCCTAACACCATGTCTAACATAAACTAGTTGCTGTGTAAGTGTCGTCTGAGTAAATGAAGTTTGCATTGTATGTGGATTTTAATTATCCACAATACAAGCGAACATAGAAAACAGAGAGAAAGCATTCCAAATAACACCCGGCAGACTTAGCTGTGACTTTGAAAGTGCCTTTAGTGTTCTGTGGGAGAACATTAGCTTGCTTTTCTGCCAACACTGCCAACCCAGTCGTAACAACCTCCTAAAGTCATAGAGTGCCATTCCGGTTTTCAGTCCTTGGGTGAAAGTTGTAAGTCTTTAGAGTTTAAACCTCCTAGTTTTAGATTAGAACATTAAATAACATAGCTTCAAAGTGACTTGTCCATAGAAATACACTGAGTTACCAGAATAAGCAACATTAGGAATATCCAACCTAGGGCATTTTTTTTTCATCTTGGATATTTTCTCTTTTTTTTCTTTTATATAACAAAAAACATTGTGTATTCTTTATAGAAAAATGAAATGACAGTAAGATATATTTAAATCACCCTAAACATACTAATCAATTTATTAAATTATGGGAGGCAGAATAATGTTACCCACCCTGGGATGTCCATATCCTAATTCTGAAACATTCGCTGATGTTACATTACACTGTAAAGAGAGGTTGCAGATGTGATTGAAGTGAAGGCCTGAGATGAGAGATTGTGTAGACTTACTTGGTGGGATCAATATAACAGAGAGGACCCTTGAAAGTGTAAGAAGAATGCAGAAGAAAAAGCCTGAGTCAGAGAGAGATTTGAAGAGGATCTGCTTCTGGCTTTGAAGTTCATCTCCATCTTCCATTAACTCAGGATGTCAGATGGGCTTCAGAAGCAGAGAAGGGACAGGGTGCACCTCTCCCCTGGAGCCTACAGAAGTAACATAGACCAGCCAACACCTGGACTTTGACCCAGTGAGGCCCATTTCTGACTTTTGAACTCCATGTAAGATAATACATTTGCGTTGATTAAAGCTGTTAAATGTGTTATTTGTTATGGCAGCAATAGAAAACCCACACAATTATCTAATATATTAATCTAAGCACATGAGTTCTCAAAAGTGAACATTTCCTGGCTGCAGAGAAATGGAGAACTGTTTGGGGAAGAAAAAATAGCTATCATTTATTATCTTTTGGTATATTTTTTCCATTTTTTTACTATAAAGAAATTTCCAGCATTAAACATTTATGAGTTATTATTTTATAAGAATTGTTTATATGTGTCATCTATGTAAATTATTTTTCTAATTTCTCATTTGAGTTGAATTTTATTCTAATTCTAGACATGTAATTTTAGTTCTAGTTATAGACCTATTTTAATTATTTATGCAAATGAATATTGTTAAAATAATTTCTTGATTTTCCAGATAGTTTATCACTAAATTAAAAACCACCATATTATTTAGTGAGAGTCTTGCATTTACTTATTTATTTAATCCTTAAAATCATCTGAAGTGCATTAGAGTATAAAAATAGTAAACATGTTTTTCTAAATATTCTAAAACTTTGTAACTGTTGAATAACCCATTCTTTATTGACTTATTTAGAGTTCTACCTTTATAATATACCCAGACACACCTATTTTGAAAAGAACTTATATTCCATTTCATTAAAATATTTTTGCAGACAGTATTATATTATTTATAATTATTTATATTCATCATACATTTTGAGGTCTGACCATGCAACATCTAGCCTTCATGCTTTCATATTCAGATATCTCTGTTCTCATATCTTTATACATTAATATAAACACAAAATATTATGCTCTAGCAATAAAATTCCCAAAGAATTTGTTAGGTGAAAAAGAATGATATAATTTCATTTAAAGAAATGTCATTCTAACTATGCAGCATTTTCTTATTCATGAATTTGGACTATTTCTCCATGCATTGGTCTTCTTTTATATTCCTCAGTAATGTTTTATGCTTTTTTTTTCTCCCAGAAAGGATTTGCACATTCCTTATTGAATTTTTCCAGGAGATTTTTTTTACTTTCAGATCAGTTATGAATGGTAAATTTGAGCCTCCCAGTTATGCTGGTTATGAGAATAAAGCAATGAATGTGATGATTGTTAGCAACTCCCAAGCTCAACTCTTTTATTGCTTCTGAAAGTATTCAGTTGAGCATTGGGGGTTTTCATCATTATTCCAAATCTTCTGCAAATATAGTCACATATTAGCTTAGCCACGTGCAACTAAATATTTCCAAAATTGTTATTTCAGTGGCAATAAGACCAAAAAGTCTCCCTGTCGTGTGATATTTGTTAGGTAACTATTGTACACATGGACCATAATTATAGGCGATGAGCAATAAATGCCTGTTGTATGACAATGTGTTCTGCAGCTATTTTCAAGGTTACCTTGTATGTTCTGGTACTAAAAAAAAACATTTCTAAATTAAAGCAAGAGTTCTTTCAGAATGCTAGACAAAATGTACAGGCAAATGTTTTATACACAGTAACTTTGATTTACGTCCATGTGTTTTTGTCTGTTGATTCATTTGTCAGTACTATAGTATGAGCTTCAATCTAGCTTGATGCTTGGAGAAGTCATGGAAACTAAAGCTAAGCAATAATCTTGTGTCTAGATCCAAAGTCATAAATAGCACCGTATCTATTGCCACACCAATAATGCTAGTATTATATATTAAAAATGATAGCAGTCTCCTGTAGCTGACTGGTATAATAGAGCAATGTAAATAAGATAATTTTTATGAATGGTTGTTTTGTTTTCGGAGCACAGAGATCTTATAATATGCTACTAATCTGTTTGCTAGATTTACTTGTTACAACCAGATCTTAAGTGGAAATGTTTTAATAATTCACAGCCACCCACATCTCCCTCTATTATTTCATCCACAAAAATATTTTCACAGTTTCACGTGAGTTACATATACAATTCAAGTCAGTTTCTCTCATTACTCTTGTGAAGCTCAGGTTTTGAATATGATTGTATATTATAGTCATATGTTCAGTAGATCATTAATCTACCCACTGTGATTCTCTTCTTATCTATTCGTGCACGTTAGTATTGACCAATGTTGGGTTTGAGAACAACATAATGAGTGAAAGCAGATGTTTCTCTGCTTAAAATAGCATATAAGTTGGCACCATCAGGAAAGACAAGACAAGAACTATGTATTTCAGACTTTTGGGGGATTCTTTATATTTCAAATAAAGATAACTCACCTTTTATTTATACTACACCATTTTTATAGAAAAATACATGTAATAAATAAAACTACAGACTAAATACAATTGTATTTTACAGCTCCATGAGAATTTGCTAAGGATTTTAAAGATTAGAAAAAAGGTCTTTTGTTTTGCTTTACATGCAGCCTTTAGGTATTGGGATTACAGTGATGAGCAAAATTGAATGAGACCCATTTAAATTATCATTGACAGAAAACTGTATTTGAACAACAAACCAAAAAATATATATTTAAATAAAAAATTGTAATTTGCATGATATTTCCATTTTTGATGAGCATGAAGAGAAAATTCTTATGTGTTGGCAATACTTTTCTCTACCTTCTAAATTGCTGACCCCATAAGGTAAGACCCTATAAGTGGCTTTAACCAAAAGAAAAAGAGGCTTTATTTATAGTAGTAGCTGGTCATGGTCGTTACTATGCCAATTCAATTCCACATTATTTTTCTAAACAGTTAATTTATATATATTTTAGATAGAGGGGAGAAAGGGAGAAAAGAGGGAGGTAAACATCAGTGTGTGAGAGACACATTGACTGGTTGCCTCTCACACACTCCCAACTGGGGACTTGGCCTGCAACTCAGGCATGTGCCCTGACCAGGAATCGAACCAACAACTTTTCATTTAGCAGGCTGATGCTCAACCCACAGAGCCACAGTAGCCAGGGCCAATTCCAAATTTTCAACTCCACAAACATGGGTTTATTTCAACAGCTCAGTGACTGGGTCAATGAGGAGGATGCGCGCACACACACACGCCCTACAGAATCCAGGAAGCTCTCAACATATATTCCTGAATTTAAATACTCATTCATACCCTAAGTCACTCCCAATTTTCTTTACCCTCTGACCCCACCAAGGTTTCCAACCAGTAGTCCCTCTAGCAGGCTGTGATGCCCTCCTGTGTGGTCTCCCCACGCTGCCTACGTCCATGTCAAACTTAAGCTGGTACATCTTCCTCCTTGGAAAGCCATGCCTTTGTGGTACAGAAACCCTTTGCTGTCCTGCATGGCTAGGTTCCTGAGAAATATTCCTTTGGTGGGAGTTTTAATACAAATTGGTTATCCTCATGCAAACAATGGTATGTTTCTGGGGAAAATATTTTGCCAATAGCCAGGTGTTGACTTTTAGCTAGGGCTTATGGACACATGTTAATGCTGAAATATCCACTTGGTTTATTTTTTTTCCATCTTTCCACTCAGTTGTGTTAGTGTATGTGACATGCTCTTTTTATTCAGTTGTTTTTATTTATAAAAGTAAATTGTACGATACTTCTAAAACAGTGAATTCTAGGGCTTTTTCACACGGTTATTGTTCATCATTAATTTCTTCCATTATCATACAAGTAGATATAAAGAAGAATGTGGAGAGATCCATGGGGCATTTTGGTGGGTGTATTAAACATAGGTCTTGCACATATTTTCAGATTTCCTTATGCATTTGCATGTGGTCTCATTCTCTTTCTCTCTCTCTCTTCCCCCAACTCTCAGTACTCAAGACACACAGGGCAGACTGTGCAGAGACTATCGATATCAATGAGAAAATTAACCATAAGAATAAAAAATAATGAGGGGCCGGCTATCCAGGTCATTCATATCTGAGAGAGATTTCTTCTAAGTAGGACAATGTTCAATTAATGAACAATATCTTCAATAACACCTTTATAATAAACAGTGCCCACTTTCATGTAAGTATATCTATAATATTTCACCATAAGAGCCATTGGCTCAAACTCAATGCCAGATCCATTAAAAGTCATTAATCAGAATATACCGTACCCAGAGCATGACTCTCAAATGACCTGACTTTACTTAGCGATAGATTTTCTACTACTTCAAACTGTGCATCCATCCAGCAAACCTCTGTAAGTATTGTTTCTCTGAGCATAGCCTGCTTCTGAATGCTCCATAAACTAGAAAAGCAGTACTTAAGAATTAAATTTTGGGTGAGTTCCCATGTCAGTCCAAATTAGGTGCATCCCCCCCCACACACACATAATGTAAACTTGACTGTATTCATCAAGAAGAGTGTAAAAGGAAAGAAAAGTGTCTGAGAGTATAAACAAGTACATGAATACAAATACATACTCAGGGTGCTTTAAATCTCACACATGTAGCAAATTCACTGGGGTCGGGAGAAGAGTGTACAGTGGGAAATCTCAGTTGGTGACAGTAACTTTTCTGACTCTAGAATTATTTCAGCCACAGGATATTAAAACTTGCAAAGCCTTGTTTTCTTTATTGGAACACAGGGAGGATATTTAATTATTTGAGAATACCAAATCACACTTCACTAGTAAATTTTCATATCAAATGCCACCTTTGGCACTGCACCTGATATCAAAACTAAAACTGGGTTGAGGGTGAAGTCATCTGCTTTTTTTCTCCAGGATACTGTTTTATTAGGGTCCAGATACATCAACTATTGGAAGTATAAATAGCACCACCACCCCCCTCATTCTTTAGATCTTAAAGAATGGCAGAATTTTTTTTTGCAACCTCTCCAAAATATAATATTTTATTGTGTTTGCTCTCTTGGTGTGGGCACATTTTTTTCAAAGCTTCCATGTGGTCTTCCCCATTATTTTAACTTTCACACCGCACACTAACGATCCGATGTCAATGCTGTGCTGATTTGCAAGATGTTGATTCCTATTTAAGCTCTTGGGAACCTGACACATGGCAACCCTTTGCCTGTGGTCCCAGTAGACTCTCTGTGAGCAGGACCTTGGCCAGGACCCCATTTATTTCTTGGTTTCTTTACATTCCCACATTAAAAAGTGTCTGTGTCTCAGTGTCGATGTCAACCTGGATCTGGGTCCAACAGTTCAGAAAATGTTTGGATCGCCCCACTCTCCTAGCATGCAGTTCACTCAAGCACGTTGCCATAGGTCCATTTGAGGACCTACTATGGGGATCGGGAGTGTAAAACTGATGTAATTTTGCAGGATTCATTGCCCTTGGAATCCAGCCTCTCCTTTAGTCCCTGAATTCTGTGTCAAAAACCTGTCTTTGGTTAAAAAAATTGGTCAAGGGATCATGATGTTTTATTAGGTTCACCGCCCTCAGCCTAACTACTCATCCTTAATGTGTTTATGATTGTATAGATCGAGTAATGCCCTTTTCTGCACCCATGTAAACCAGTAGAAGTTCTGTTTTCTATTAAATATATGTATAACTCTCTGTAAATCATCTCTGCTCCCCCTGCCCCACCCTTGGCCACTGGAAACTTGCTGAGAATTGAGATAACTGTCCCCACCTAGATAGATGCTGAAGTACCCCAGACTTTGGGGGGTTGGAGATTTTGTTATCCTCACTGATATCAGGGGCCTTAATTCTGTCCTGGACTCTCCTAGCATCAAGCCTGGCAAATAGAGAAGAGATGCCCGTGATTTGTGTGCTCCATTAACCTGTAAACTCACAGTGGCTTTGGGAAATGCTGGACTCAAGTCGTCCTGTTGCACATGATTATCACATGTGTGTCATTACCATGCATCTGAGCATTCTAATCTATTTTTACCACTTTCTATAAACATTCTTCTCTTTAAACTTATTTAGAGTAGCTTATCACAACTATCATGTTTTTAGGAACTAAGTTTTAACAAGTGGCTCTTATCCCCAGGCCAGCTTTGCTTCACTTACCACCATTGATAAGATCTTCCTGCCAAATCCTTCAACTCTGAACTTCAACGCCTTACTGTCTTCTTTATTAGAAAATGTCTGATACCAACTGCTACAGGTCCGGTTCCCCCCAAAGCAGACTCTGTGTTGAATCCGGCCCACGGGATGATTGTTAAGGAATGCCCGGGGGATCAGCACCCATGAAAGTGGGAGAAGAAAGCAGGAGAAAAAAGGGAGACCTGAAGCTTTAATGCAAGCAGAATTGCAGCCTCGGCTGAGTTGCACAGACGTCTAGAGTCCTAATCCTTCCAAGTTGTCCCAAGATAACTAGGTCTTAACACGCATGCACATGCACTGACACTGATTACCTTTGGCTAGATGGCTCTCAGTGGCTAGGCCAATCTCTAGTCACTTCTGGGGATAATGTTCTCAGCACCAGGCATAAAAGCAATTATTGAGATGAAATCTGGGAAGTTAATCACAATAGCTACCCAGTCCCTGTCCTTAGCCCTTTGTCTAGTTTTGTTTGTTTTGTTTTGTTGTAGAAAGGACAGACTGTTTCCTTTTAAAGATTTTAATTCAATTTATTGGCCTGACATTGGTTAATAAATGATATAGGTCTCAGGTGTACATTTCCGTAATACACCATTTGTCTATTGTACTGTGTGTTCACCACCCAAAGTCAAGTAAGCCTCAGTTTCTCAAAAATGGTGGTAAGTCATGAACCTCAGGGCAGCTGTTAGGAAAATTAAGATTCAGTCTGAGCTTCACCTGCAAGCTTGTGCTCTTAATTTCTATGCACTAAGTTGTCCAATAACTGCGTATGATTCTTCATATCGTCTTATAAACTAATCCACCTATTTCTAATTATTTACTGCCTTTTATGTTTTAGTTCTTAGTCTTTCCATAGTGATACACTCTCTTTAATAAACACTTATGATGTTAATCAGTGTTTTAAAGAGAAATTATGGCCTCATTTATTTAGAATATTTAATAGGATGTTATAAAATAATCCATGTAAATATATACATATTTATCAAGTACTTATTTTCTTATATAGTATGGTTACTAGTAATATTACTTTCTCTAATGAACAGCTAATTAAGAACTTGTACCATCACTCATTGTTTTCCTTTACCTCATGTTGCCTTGGTTACTCTTATGCAAACTTAACTACTACGTATACTATTATGGTATAAAAGAGGGCTCACTAGTTTTTTTTCTTTCATCAAGTTCTATGCTTCCATTCAATAAGGGCGTTCAAGTGCTTAATATGATATGGCTTTACTGCTGGCTGGCTATTGGTCTTAGGCCATCACTGCTGATCCAAAGTTGAAGAAGGCCAACTCCTGTTCTTGATAATAATGCTATTATGCTCTTGTCAGAGAGGCAGACAAGCAGATCTTCGACAATGATGCACTATGATTAGTAACATGATTTAGTAATATCTATTCAAGATATTTTCCTAAAAAATATAACTGGTGCACCGTCTCACAAATCAAAGTGTACCTACATATGCGATCCTACATTTTATGTGTTTGTCATTTGGAAAAAAAAAACACTTAAAGATTTCCCCATCTTTAAACTGGAATCATATATATAAATCACATTATATATATATAATATGTGTGTGTGTGTGTGTGTGTGTGTATATATATATATATATATGATTGTTAAGGAATGCCTGGGGGATCAGCACCCATATATATACACATTATATATATATTATATATTATATATAAATATATTATATATTATATATATAATATAATATATTATAATATATATAATGTGTATATATATAAATGTATATATTCTTTTAGGAGAGGGTATATATTTTTCTTAGAGTTTATTAAGTAAGATGTCAGAAAATTAGTTCTCATGTTAATTCACACTATTGCCTATCCTTGCAAAAATGCAATTTTATATGTGTGTGTGTATATATATATATATATATATTCCCTCAAAACAATTTTTAACAAATATAGTTTCTTAAAAATTGGAGAAGAGAGTGAGATGTTTTTGAAATTCAGTAAATAAAATGATTTCTCACACTGAATTGCCCAGTCATTCACTACTAGCATTTTGTTTGATTGTTTATTTTTAATTTCTTTTGAAAGCCAAAACACTCCTCCAGGAATAAGTGTCCCTATGTCCTTAAAAATATAAGACATGTTTCAGCTTCAGAGTCCCCAGCATGGTTAATGGCTGTCACTTTTGGCGTATAATCTGAATTCTCACTACTTAAATCTACACTATCTCTAAAGATGTTTCCTCTTGTTTGTCATAGCTCTTATCTTAGTTCAGACTCTCATAAATTCTACCTCAGTGTACTGCCATAGCTTCCAAACTGGCCTCGCTGCCTTATCCTTCCCCTACTTTAGTATAAATCAGATCGTACATAGCTATGCTTAGTACCTTTGAGAAGCTCTATGATGTATGGACAACATTCTTCTACTGTCATCTAAAATCTCTCACAATCTGTTGCTTTTCCAACAACGTTTCCACGTGAGTCCTGAAGTTGAGCCGCACTAAACCACCAATAGCCTGAGTTCTTACCACCCTTCCCCACTAATTATGTATGCGATTTTGGATCAGGTACCTAAGAACATATCTCAATTTTCTCATTTGTAAAAGAGTTAGAAAATGTATTTGGCTCATAGAGTCTTGAAAAAAGGTAAATGACCGCTACTACCCCTGACGTAACAATAATAATGAAAACATTACCCGTAGCAAATATTTAGTAAGCAATGACTTAGTGACAGATACTTTTCTAAGCATTTGATGGTTTTTTTACCCAGACTTGCCCAAATATTCAGTTGTCTCTCACATCCGATGCCTTTTGACTGGTTGCATTGTCTCTATGAAGGGATTTCCCATCGTCTTCTACTGGGAGAATTTCAACACCTCCTTCACAACACAGTCAAGCATCTTTTACTCTATGAGCCTTTGCCTGATGCTTTGTGAGGTGTAGTGAGAAACCCCTTTTCTGTGATCTCATCCTACTCATTCTGTTTATCTTTTTCCTCTTCACATTTTATTGGAGCTACTTTGTTCAAGAAATTGACTAGGTGCTTCTTAGAAGGAAAGAGATGTTCTCTTTCTCACCTCTGTATTCCCATTGCCAAATACACTGCTTAGCATAATCAGTAAAGTATGAATAAATAAGCTATAAAGCCCATGTCTTTAACAAGTGTAAAAATATCTTTATTTTTGTTGAAATTAAGAGAAATGCAAGAGAAAGGTCAGTTTCGTTCAATATCTGTGATTTAGGTTTCATTTGAGAAAAAGTTCTTGGTGATACCATATTATTCTGCTAGTTGTCTAGTATTCCCAAGGTAGGGTTTCATGGGAATTCTGAGAAATCACACTAAACAAAAAATTACCCCAAATAAATATAAAATAGCTTTGTATATAACCATAACCTCAATTTTTCTTTTTTTTTTTAAGATTTTATTTATTTATCTTTAGAGGGGAAAGGAATGAGAGAGGGAGAGAAATATCAATGTGTGGTTGCCTCTTGTGTGTCCCTTGCTGGGAATTAGCCTGCAACCCAGGCACATGCCCCAACTGGAAATTGAACCCTGATCCTATGGTTCGCAGGCCCATGTTCAATCCACTGAGCTACACCAGCCAGGGCTCAATTTTTCTATACCTTCCATCTCAAATAAAGTCTGAGTGTGACTATCATAATTTTTATTCATTGTGATACAGGATTAAGTTTATAGGGACCAAAGCTCTGTGGTGCATCAGATGATCAGTTCACGGTCAATGTTGTCTTTGTTCTTTAAGACATGTCTAGCTATTGGTAAAGGGACTTCAAGAGCTGTTCAAACATTGTGTTAGGAGTGTATACTGGTGTAAAAAAGAAGTGAAGTAAACATGGGGTTTTTAAATTTTTTAACAGTATCTACCCATTTACTAGCCCATTTTATATCTAGGAATCCACACCCAGAGTTGCACTAGCTCATTAGCACAGGCAAATGAATTCATTAAATATGATTAGGGAGGCCTTGTTTGACAAGACTGAGACAACCTAGGTGTTTATTATCAGAGCAGGACCTGGATAATCAAAGGATGCATTTTGTTGTTGTTTTGTTCATTTATCTTACACCTAGGACATATAGACTGGACAATCTCTTATTCAGTGATATGTTTGTCTAGATAATAAGTCCAAAGATAAACATGCCAAGAGAAGAAGGTTTCTCAGAGAAATCTTGAGAAGGTCCTCAGAATTTTCACATTCCTAGGCAAGATCCTTGATGCGCAAGTGAGAGCTTCACACACATCACATTTTACTGCATAAAACAATGACTTTTCAGCCTTTTTCATCTCATGGCACACAATAAACTAATTGCTAAAATTCTGCAGCACACTAAAAGTTGTATTTTTTTGTGGATCTGACAAAAATAGGTGTAATTTTGATTCATTCACACCAGGCAGCTATTATTGTGTTGGCTGTTGTCATTTTATAATTTGACAATTTAAAGGAAAAGAAGCCAGTGCCCCTGACTGAATAGTCGGTTCTGCATGTTTTAAAAACTCTTGCAGCAAACTAGTTGAAAAGCACTGGCAGAGAATAACACCAAGAAAGGAACAATCTAAAAAATCCAAAAGTTCTACACTGAGAATTTGGGGGAGTGGAAGAAAGAGGAAGAGAGAATTTTGCCTCCTTACACCCAAAACTGTATCCTTTATGGCTGTGTCTAATTAGTATCTAAATATGCATGGTCCACAATTAGCATCCTTCTTCTTAAGAGAAGAACAAGGTAGAGGAGATGATGAAGGGGAATCTAAATTCCTGGCTAAGTCCAGCAAAGTCATAATTTACTATCAGTATTAGCATGTTGTTGATTAAGTCCATGAGGTTCAAACTCCTTTCCAAAAAGATCAACTCCATTTTTGGTATTGAAAAAATACATGTTTTACATAGTTTGCAGTGAAGAAAACAAACACACCTAAGAAACAGGTTATTTAAATTCTACTTCATCTCTATTTTTTGCTGTCAAGTTCCCTTCCCATCTCATGTCAATCATCTTTCACTCTTGTAGATGGGACTGTACTGAGATTTTTAGGACTTGTGTTGAATCTTGACAATCACAGGCCATCAGAATGAACTGAATTCCACAAGAATTAAGCCCTCTTACACTGATCATATGCACTTCAAGACATGTAAATGAGGGATACTATTCACTACCAAAGAAGTAGTACCTGAAAGTGATTCATACACGTGGCAGGCTAGATGTGGAGGCGTGAGGATGATTCAAGGAAACCTCTGTTACATTAAATAATATCATCGATCTCGGAAAAAGAAGTATCTTTTAGGTCATTCTATTTTATCACAAAAATCTATCTTGTTGCAGGAATTATTGTGATCAATGCTAATTTTGCTTTCTTTAGGGATGACTCCAAATTTCTATTATCACTGCTTAAATTGTGTTAGATTCATTTGATAGCTCTTCATCTTACTAGGCTTGGCCAGTGATAGACAGTAAAATAGGAGAGAAACGTGAATTTATAGTAATGACTCTGAATTGTGATATATAGCCAAACAGCAACACATCTTAAAATATTCTCTTGAGGTTTTTAAGAGCTGAGTTATTTGCCACATAATTAGATAAAGTCACCTAAATTATTCATCCCAAAATTTTACTTGCAACTTCATATATTCCATTAAGAAGATGAACACAAAAAGGGTGAGTTAGGTCTTTCACGATGTAAAAAAAAGATCAATTGGGTAAATAGGGGTTGAGGAACCTATAATGTAGGACAGAACTCTTCTAACTTCCTCGGTTCTCTTAAAAGTGCCTCAGTCTGACCACAAGAGTAATCAAGCTCTAATGAAATTAATATACACTCCATCTTAACCCAAGTTAATACACTGTCATGTCATGTTTAAAGCATTGCCACTGCCATATAATGGCAGAAATCTAGATGCCGTATTGGGAGAAAATAATAGGACAGAGTATATGCTAGAGTTAGCATCAGTCTTCAGGTCCATGGTGTGATTCCCATGTGACACTTGGTGAGATTAAATAATTGGCCCCAAACTAGTCTTCTCTGCCTATGCTATTTACCTCTCGTGATAAAAACATGCAGATGCCATTTTCAATGCCTGATAATGTAACTGTGGGAGGTGCTCATGAAGTGATGTTTCTCCTTTCAGTGCACACATTCATCTCATGTTGGTGTTCTTAACTTTTTCTGTACTCTTTTGAAAATGTGCCAGCATTGAACACTGTGGTGCAGTGAGAGATTTCTCTTTAACTCTGTGTTTAGAGTTGTCCTAACTTTCAAGGATTGTATCTGTTTAAGAGTTGTTAGTCGTGAGAGCTTCCATAGTGCCTAATACAGTTGCACTATTAATACACTGTTTGAGACAATATTCCTGTAATGATATAAATTTACTAATTCATGTGATTTAAAAATTACTTTTTTAATTTAACTCATCTAAGTCATATTATTAAATTTATCTGGACACCTTTAATAGACACATCTACAATTGAAAAAATCCCATACTATTTCTTCTGAAAAGGCATCTCTGAGTGTTTTTCAGAAATAGTAAAAGGGAGTCTCCTGGGAAGTACTGGGAAGCAAGCAGAGTGGCTGTGTTAGGTTCGTTCATATCATATTTCCATTCATCAGCGTCATTGGTAAGAGCTCATTGCTCTCTGGGTCAGTGATGTGTAATTCTGATCCTAGAACCCTACTACATTTTGAGAATGTCACTGAGAATGATAACATGCATAAAGTATATTTGCCTGTTTTTTAAGATTTTGTTTATTTATTTCTAGACAAAGGGGAAGGGAGGGAGAAAGAAAGAAATGGAGAGAAATATCCATGTGTGGTTGCCTCTCGTGTGCCCCCAGCTGGAGACCTGGCCCACAATCCAGACATATGCTCTGACTGGGAATCAAAACGACAGCCCTTTGGTTCTCAGGCTGGTGCTCAATCCACTGAACCACACCTAAATAAATAGGCCACATTTGCCTATTTATTAAACATCTAAAGCAAATAAAGTTTGTTAGAACATTCTAGCAGACTACCAATCCATTCCTCATGATTGTCTGGGCATTTCCAGAATATAACTTGCATGTGCAGTGCCTGACATGTAATGCATTAGCTGAATGTGACATGATACAATCGATTAAAGAATGACAACATGTAGTGCATGGTTTGAGTTATTTGGACATCAGTGTGTTTTCTTCTCAGGGAAAAAAAAATCGAACTCCAAAAACAAAATGAACTGGACCATCTCTGTCACTTTGACAAAAAACTATGTTGGCAGACTTTAAAAACCTGTTTTATTTTTAGCCAACCCTGAAATCAAGGCACTTACTTCTGATAGTTCCATTTTAAAATCAGTTTGCAGTCAGAAAGATTTAAACATCAAAAACAATTTTGCATTTTGTATGATCTGCTTTGTGCTTCTAATAATTCTTGCATGCTCTTGGATAAATAAGTGAATTTTCTCTGGCTTAACCTAGAGTTCATTCTACATATCAATTAGATTGAAATGTTGTTTGTAATATTGCAGTGTAATTCATCTGTAAATATATTTAACACCGTCTTATGTATTTATCGTCCTGATAATTTTGTTGTGCTTAGAATTTTAATATTTTTCTAAATAATTTTCTTATGATTCAATTAAATGTTACTCTGTCATATTAGAAACTGAGTGGTGTGGGGGATGTTGTGGGATTAAAAAAGAGAGGAAAAAATAATTTTAAATATCTTATAGATTTCCCCAAATAATGCAAGATTCATCCCCTGCGTATTCTATTACGTACTGAGACATCCATACTTAGGGATGCACAGGTCTGTGCATGTGTGTAAATACAAGGGTAACATTTGTGCTCCAGGTAGAGTTTGGATTGGAGGAAGCCAAATAAACCTAAATTTTCTACCCGAAATATTATTTTTTCCCAAAACTACATACACACACACCCACAATAGTAAATCTGTCACCTGGTACTGCTTAGGTAAAAATTTTGGCATTGCATAGCTCAGAAAATAATTTGAAAGGAGGCCATATTTTTCCCCTGCCTCTGGATCTATATTTAAGTTTTAAATTATGTTAAAATATCTTGTAATCTGTGTCTGAAAAAATTATGGTGTTTGAGAATCTTGATCAGCAACTTCCCGACTGGTGATATGACGATGGTATCACTAATAGAAATAAATATAGAAAAGGAGAAGAGGATTTGAGGATAAGGCCTTTGATATGATAGAAATGGATCTCCGAGGGCCAGACATTATTTTACTGCTATTTATGTTGCGGATGGGTTGTTTGACCTGAGCGAGGTCCCTTCTCTGTCCAGCCTTGGTTTCCTCATATGTAAGAGGAGAGTATAAAATATAAAACCTCCGTCATGCACCACATTTTTTTAGTCAATGATTTATGATTGGTCAATAATTATATTTAATGGGCTCAAGGGCACGTTGTTTCCATTTGCCTGCAACCGCTTAATAATGGGTTTGAGTTCATTGCATCATCATGGTTAGATTCTGAAAGATAATCGATAATCAGGAGAAATTGCTAATGAATCTACCATGCAAACCATTAGATATTTTGCTAATGCAACAATTTTAAACTAATATGATTAATAGCATTCTTTTAGCATTAGGAGATTTGATGAAGTAAGCAATACTCACCCTCAAAAACTACCTCGAATTGTTTAGCTCTTATTTTATACATGAAATAATTCATATATGTACACATAAATGTAAATGAATTTCCCTATGTATGTGAAAGACTGAAAGCATCCTATTACCCCATTTCCCCTTCTCAACTTGGATACAATTCAGGATTGGGGAGCATCGGTGAGCTTAAAGTTTCCTTCCTATTCAGCATTTTGGTTTTGGGCTATGTCACTGCTCTGTGCTTATTTGCTTGATGAGTCATGAGGCAGACACTGTGAGCTGTCTACCCAGTAACCAGCCTTCCTTTTATCTGTATCAAATGAACCCATATTTTATATAAGGAAGCAATATCCCGCCCTGAGGGGTCCTTAGTTTCCCTTGTAGCTAAGGTTGATCCTCTGGCTGAATTCTAGCCATGCGATCGGGGTTAAGTAAAGCCCTTGAAAGAATTGCACTCAATTGACTTTCAGCTTTTGCCTGGCACCCCTGTCCTCCTTTGAGGCTAAAATATAGATACGATGGTCTCCTCCAAATGGTCACATGACCTACTCCTATGTTCTCCAGGCATTGAACGAACAGTTGCTTCACTCCAGAAGTCCCATTACCCGAGAAAGAAACAATACATTTCCGTTCTGTTAAGCCACAGTAAGTTGTTTCATTTTGTGCTACAAAAAACCCCAAACAAACAAAAACAAAACACCTTAATCTTAAATGATGGCTACATGAATTATTGCTAGGTGTATTTGATGAAGAAATAGTAGAGTATAATATCTAAATAACTTTAGAAACACAGAAAGTTGGGCACTAGATCCTAGATTTTGAGTGTATCAGAAACATTTTATAGACACAACACTGAAGTCCAGGAGAAAGAATAAGATATAAAATCATCACAAGCCATTTTGCAGCATAAAATTCCATGTCTCAAAAGTTCTACCACCAAAGTAGGTATTCGGAAAGAATTACAACAGAGAGGAAAAAAGGACAAATTATACCTCATCACAATTCTGTTTTCTTAGACATGCTTCACACTAGCACACAAAGAACACGATGAACACCAAGTTCTGCCAAGTTAGAGGATGATCTTTTAAAGTAATTAACACTCAATGACTCAGACAGGAATCCACAGCATTGTTTAGAACTTTACAATATGGACAATAAAGAGAAAATTTTAACTTACCCACTTTTTCTAGACATATTTGTAAATGCTTCTAATTTGTTCTAAGTAAGATTCTTAGAACTTGAGCTAATATATTCTACTTCAACTTCCTTCAGAGTCACATAATCAGCTCTATAAGGAGTTCATACAATCATAGAAGGATTCCTTTGCATGATTTTGAAGTCTAGTAGGCCAGAGAGCTGGAATCCAGTCTAGTCTGTTCAAGAAGCAGATAACTGATGTGGGGTCATTTCACTCTTTTGAGCTTTGTTTTCTTTATGTTTTAGAATAAAAATAATGACACCATATTTACAAGACTGTTTTAAGATGAAATGGTTTAACATATGTACTTATCACAATAAATTGTCTAATGAATATATAGAATAATGAGGGAGAGCAAAGAATTAATTTCTACTAAGTACTACTAAGCACCCCAAATATATTGTTAAAACCCTACAAACATATTACTAAGGCCAGCTCATCTTGGTACCCCTTGAAACATCTGGAACTCTGATTTAATAATACTGAGGGAACCTCAGCGGATTCCTACAGGGAAAATTGTAAGAGCCTACTCTTTTATATGTAGGATCACTGATTCATCGTCATTGTTGGTTTTTGACTTATTTAGTTGCCATTTATGGTTTTTTTGCCATTAGGTTGGATTTTAGAAATGTTGGATTAAGTTAATGTCTTGGTTTGTGGGGCATTTTATGATTGCTGATACTTACGTAATAAGGTTTTTTCTTTTCTTTTTAATATCTCCTCCCCCATCCTCCTATTCCTCTTTATTTCTCTCCTCTTTTATGATGTAAGTTGAGTTCATATAATCGTCATTCATTCTGTGACATAATAATTCAAAATTGTATGTATTTAGCAAGTTTCAAATTCAATTTTAGGCTGACAAGTCCGGTAGGTAGAGTATTCTCTAAGACACCAGTCCTGTAGCCTTAAAAAAAGCAGTGCCACAGTGAACAAAATCGATATGTTGGCAGGATCATGCTCCCTGTGAAGGTGTCAGGGAAGAAGAACCTTTCCTAGTCTCTTTCTAGGTTTGGGTGGCTCATGGCAATCTTGGGTGTTACCTGCTTGTAGAAAGATAATCATTTCAATCCTTTTTGTGAGGAAACCAGCAATTGGATTTAGGGCCCAGTGTAATCTAGTCTGACCTCATCTTAACTGATTATATCTTGAAATACCTTATTTTCAAGTACGGTCACATTCTCAGCTTCTGGGTAGGCATGGACTTTGAGGGACTACTCTTCATCCCACTGCAACCTCCCATTCCATTTTTCCAAGGCAAAGGTCTTCCAAGAGTGATTAACAAGCTTTGTTCTTCATTGTCTTTCAAGCTGAACATGGTGTTGACTTACTTCATCAAACTGAATTACAGTCTAACAAGCACCATGGTAGTATATGTACATGTGTATATATGTCTATATATAAATGTATATATGTATATGTGTATGCTGGGCTCTCAGTGTCCTTGGGCTGGGACATGCAGGTCCTAGCTTCTAAAGCCCCCCCCCTTGAAAATGTCATCACAGGGGCATAACAGCGTACTCAGTGACCTCAGGCCCTAAAACCTAGGTGCATTTATCCCCTGCAAGTGACCCACATGAAGATTTCACTTTGTCACCCAAACACATGTCCTTCTTTCCTTTGTATTCCATCCTATTGCATATTCTTTCCCCAATTCCCTCCTTTGTTTTTTTTAATTATCTCTCAGGTAATCATACAGGTAAACTAAGAGCTACTCGGGCAACCTTGATTTTGTGCTGGTAGTGTACGATGGAAGTAATTATATATCACGTTCTATGTTATAAAGATGTCCAATAATAAGACTACCTTAGGGTCTGAATCTGTATTCCATAGTGATAATTATGGTTCAGGCATTGTGGGTGCTTTGCATCAATGATGTGATGAATGCCTTACTTTCTACAAGTCTGCAAAAACAGGTATTAGCATCCCCTATTCTAAAAATAGGGAAAATAAAGTCCATAGAATTATATTTCACTTAAGGGCACACATCTAATCGATTGCCAGAATGATGCATGAACCCAAGCATTACACCAAACATGCTGTGAAGCCATAACACGTTCTTGTCCTGAAATTCAAATCAAGAAGGTTCACACCCTGACTAGGAACTATTCTGCATCTGCCTGAATTCAATAGAGTATCAGGTTCCAGTTGGAGAGGAGGAGGCAGAAGTTAATACTTCTAGGTGTCACTGTCCTTCTTCCAGGACACCTGGAAAATCATAACAGTACAATCTTTGTGGTATCTTATTCACAGAGTTGTTTATTTTATGTAAGACATCCGTAAGTCAGAGGTACGCCTTCATATTCTGTTTGATTCCCACCAGCCAAAGCCTGAGTTATAAAAAATCAGCAATAAAACTGTTGTTCTCTGTCCCTGTTTTTAGCTTTCAAGACAGATTTGCTGGTCCATGTTTATCCCTTTGGCTAAAGAGCTGTGATTTCTGGTCAACTAGAAACTTGCCATGTTCTTGCAGATCCCCAGTTGCTTGCATACTCAAAGGTCACTTATGTATCCAACATCTCCTGAAGCACTCGAGGGGTGGCCTTTGTCAATACCTTGGCTTCTGCACACTTGGCTTCTACCGTTAAATACAGAGCTCCTACCATCTTCCCTTGAGCAAGTGGCTTTATGCCATGACCCAAGGTTGAGCTTCTTTAATGACCAATCCATATCTGCTCTCGTAAACTGTTAGGCTTCACAAGAACCTACCCCCCTCTCTGGGTACATGACCATCTCAGGGAGGCACAATCAACCAGGAGGAACACAAACACTGTCAAATCCTGTCCTGAGGCTGTTTTCATATTGTCTGAAAGTTGTAGTTTCTGCCTGACCTAGGAAGCAGGACACAATCTCTTCTTCTACTTCTTTTAATTAGTAGTTGCCGATTCTCCCTCTTTCCTGTTGGTCAAAAATTCAAAGCAAACTGGACTCCCAGCTACATGCTCCCCCTCCCCCCAATATAAGTGGAGATGGCTGATGTGTCCTCGTGTCTCTTCTCCTTCGTTGCCAGTTTCTTGTGTCCAGGTCCCTTTCCCAAATATTTTTGTTTCCATGGAGGGTTAAAACAACAATTTTATTTGTCTTGTCCTTTTGTGGCTCAGGAACTCAGAGGGCTTGCTTTCCTGGGCAGTGATTCTATTAGTTTTGAGCTTTATCTATCAAGCCTATGTAGATATTTATCAAATCTCCGCTGTCATCCTTTCTTCAAGAATCAGACATGCATATTTGTACTTATTGCCACTTGTAGCCCATTCCATTCCAATGAGAAACATTTTCTCTTGCAACCTTCTGCTTTTGAGTTAATGATTTCCTTATTAATAGATTAATGATTTTTCTCATCACCTTTGCTAAGACCATTGCAATTCATAATGGTCTACAAAATGGTACCACTTCAAACTCCATCAAAATAATTGTTTGCCTACAGCAGCAAAGTAAGCTTCCCAGTGGGATTAAGCCACCCGTAGCATGAATCAGCTCAGCAACATTTTCTTCCCATCCTCGTCTCCATCTGCTCCATCCCTGTGGCTCTGCCCAGCAAACTCTCTGCTCCCAAGTCTTTGTCTTAGGCTCTGCTTGTGGAGGAATTCTAACCAAGATAGGAGACATGCTGATTTACTGGAGATAGTCTCAATGTATGTCTGTTGCCATATTCACTCTTTAAATTTGCGTGTTTGGACCATAAGGGGCCCACTGACACTCTGCTTTGAACATATAATAATAAGAAGAAGAAGAACAACAACAATAATAACGACAACAACAACAATATAATAATAATAATAATAAAATATTTAAAGGATCTATCCCAGACTTAAAGAATCAAAATATTTAGTGGTGGAGTCTAGGAGTCCGCATGTTAGCAAGTATATCTGATTGTTCTGTCATCCATTAAAATTTAAGAATGATTGTCCTGAAATATAAAATTAGGCTGAATTTCTCTTCTCAAATATCTATAAGTATTTTCTCTTGCTAAGGTATCTAAATCCCTTGCATGTGATAGTACTTCTCTCTGAACTCTAAGCTTCCTTTTTGTTTTTGTTCTGTGACCATTTTTCTTTTGAATAGTATGTGCATTGACAACAGAATAATTGTCTAGAAGCCCCCTCTCTCAGAAATGCCCAGGTGATGACACCTGTGGGTGTACTGGATCCTGCTCACACCAGCTTGTGAGTGGCTCCTGGGCACTTCCTAACTCAGCATCTGTGATGTCAAGTGGTGCTACCTTGAGATCAGTCATAGAGGAGTGTTCGCATCATGAAAATTGTCAAAGTTTACAAATCAAGGGACCTTTGTTTGAGAGCCAGATGTTAAATGTTTACGTGAAGACTGCTGGTTACTTTTAGAGCCAATGACTGACTGATATGGAAGTGCAGAAGTCCAGCTTCTCACCCCATGTCGTACAAACTCAGTGGTGCCCTTTCCACATCAGAGCTTCCTGGGACATCAGACTGCGTCTGGACTCCGGGCAGAACTGCAGCTTCACTTTGCTGTGTCCCCTTCCCTGTCCTGTTTCCCTCAGATCCCTTTCTGTTCAGATTGTGCTCAGCGAATTGCCCGACCTGCTCAGAAATCTGTATCTCAGGATCTGCTTCTAGGGCACGAACCTAAGACAATCTCCTATAGGAACTAATGTACAAAAAATACTTTCAGAAGAGCTACAACAGAAGATTTGAGATTCTATGTCTATGGCATGCCTTCCTCCATAAATAAAACTGACTTGAGGCCCTGGCTGGTGTAGCTCAGTGGATTGAGTGTGGGCCTGCGAACCAGACAATTGCAGTTTGATTCCCAGTCAGGGCACATGCCTGGGTTGCAGGCCGGTTCCCTGCAGGCCAGTTCCCAGCAGGGGATGCATGAAAGGCAACTGTACATTGATGTTTCTCTCCCTCTCTCCTTCTCTTCCCCTCTAAAGATAAATAAAATCTTTTTAAAAAGCTATTATTTTAAAAAAAACTGACTTCGGTCATACCTTTGTTGATCTGAATAAGAGCTGGGCAGCTGGGTACCCCACTGGCCTGCGGATGTCTTGAGTGTGGGAAGTTTGCCTCATTCCATTTCTCTGTATCCTTTCAAGTCCTCATGGGCATTGTGAATACCCAAAATGTGTTCACAAACTGTTTTGACAGTACCTGGCCAAGGAAGGCATGCTACTATACAGGGTGGCGTATTATTTTAGAGCATAAGGTTCTTGTTCATAAAAGTAGACTCAATTTTATCATTTATTTGACCTAGAGCAAGTGTGTTGGCCTGTTTGCAGAAGAGACATGAATGCACTTACTCAAAACGTGTATTTTGAAGATTAATTTCCTTTGCAAAATGGAGTAAATGCATTCAGCTCAACTCTTTTTGAGTATTCAGTGTGATAAATAGTATTTAACTTGGTAACTGATACTAAGATCCTTAATATTTACCAGACATTACTTTTGAGCACAATGTCTGGCACATTGTAGGCATTTGAGAAATTTCCTTTGGAACATACTTTGTTGAATATTAGATAACAAGGTAACTTCAGTACCTTCCAGAGACACAATAATTTGCCTGTAGTGAAATTATGTTCCCTCTTAAAATAACCCAAAGGTGACCTCAAATCCTCTGTGGAAGAAGACAAAGGATTGAATAGCAATAAGTAGATTTCTACAGGCAATACTGTTGGTGATTTATTTGGCTGAAGAAATAGTGAAAAAATGCAGACAAAATTCAAACACAAGAAACCAAGTCCTAAAAAAATGCTATTTTTATACAAAAGTATCAGCTAAAAATGGTGATATTCTTATACTTACTCTCTGTCAGAGAAAATAAAAAAATACTTTTTGGTTTATGACTGTGGAAATGCTATGTGGGCAGTGAGAACTGGAAAGCCCTGCCCACATACGCAAACACACAGTTTCCTTGTTACATTCACGGAGGTTTTGAAATTCTTGAAACCACATTGATATGTCAAGTCACATAGAGAACATTTCTCCAAAAATCAAGAAAGATGGCAATTTTTCTATTGGAACATATAAATCTCATCCCAAGAGGTATTTGACAAAGCTACTTGAAAAGGATATAGGAGCTAGGAGCTGCTTCTCATTGCTTTTAAACAGAACTTTGTATAGGTAATTCTCTTGGCAAGATACTTGAAAGCAGTAAGAATAATCTCTCTCTCTCTTTCTCTTTTTCATCTCCACCTCTTTCTCATCTCTACCTCTTAAACAATGATTCTCTCTGATAAGTACGTAATTGTATGATTACGATTCTGTCAAGCCACCTGAACTCCCTATGCTTTATTTCTTCATCTGAAACCAGGAGGATAAAAATAGCATACTTCTTAAAAAGGGAAAATGCTACAACAGAAATGAAAAAAAATATCCCACTCATGCTCAAGATGCTTGGTCTGTTCTACCTGCTTGCTTACCTTCATCTCAGACACCCTGAGACAGCGTTTGTGAGGTGTGCGTTGAATTCCTGTGTTTGCTCTGCCAACTCTGAGATTAACCCTGATCAGCCTACTTGAACATCTACTTTCAAAAAGAGCCTGCCGTAGATAATCGCCTTTAAGCATCAATAAAGCATGTCATGTCTTAAGCATGTCAAAACTGAGGCAGAGATTTGTTAAGTAAACGATGTTATTTTTCCTCTAAAAAGTAGATCTGGAGTTCTAACTCAGGTCTGTTATATGCTGTTTCTCATCACACTGTACTTCCCACACAGTGAGTACCATTAGATGTGAATTTATGCAAAGATGTCTAGTCCTATATTTGTTAGATGCAGGTGGTGGGCTTTGTTTTTCTCCCAAAGACACAACGTCTTCACTCTGATGTGATCCCATCAATTCATACTTTTCATTGAGACAAAAAGTGAAAAATAATGAAAAGGTGGGCATAGCAATGATACCACTTAACCTGTGTGCATCATTTTCTCACAAACTTCTTTTTTCCCCAAGACAGTATATTAGCCAGTACTTTTCCAATAAAGAAATAAAATACAGGAAATTTAACTAACTTTACTAAGATCATACAAATGTGTAGAGGGCCCGGAACTTGATTCATGACCTCTGTCTACCTCTTCATGATGATATTTGTATTATAGAATATTGCTCTCCATTATCCTTCGGTATTTTTCTGGGAAAAAAACAGTGCTCAGTAATCATGTCACCCTGATGGATTATATAGGCAGAGTGTATGCAGATTTTGGAAGCTTAATATGATAAGAAAGTACTCTCCTTTGAGGAAGAAATTACTGAGTCACTCATTTAACATTTTATGATCTGGTATCAGAGCTATAATAACACTGAAATTTTCAGGCTGAAGAAAAATCGTGAGGGCAATAATTGTGTCATTTTCAAGAGAGTAGGCTGTTTCAGAAGCCCCATGACAGGTGTATTTTACCTTTGATCACATGAATGTGACAACAAGTTTCACCCTACTATGTACTGGAATAATGGGGACTATGTTCTCGCCCTCAGGTCCCCTCTTTCTTTTCTCTCTGCCCACTTTCTGTTTTAGAGACTAAGGCATTGAGGGCCATGTAACATTTCTATAAACAGATCTTTCTTTTCTTTTTTGTTTCTGGCATCCTTCTGCCTAGAATACTCCCTAGAATACCAGCCAAAGTCTTCTCTACCCATTAACCAATGCATTTGTTTTAAGTAGATGACTTTTACATGCGGTGTGACACTCGTCCAACTGTAAATGTATTAAGCAACAAAGAGATGTGTTATGGTGTATAATAGTAAGACTAGAAGTCATCAGTATCACAGAATTGGTTAAACCATATTGATTCCATGGACATCATCAAGGGCTCAGATTCCTACCCCATTCCTAGGGAGAATATGCAGAAGATAGAAACCAGGTTTTGTTAAGGTCCCAAGATGCATGTCCCAGTTCCAAGTGCCATATGCCACCAATGAGAAACCGTTCCTTCTTGAATATTACAGTAAGAGAAACCTTCCACAGAAGCTCTTTGGCAACTTTGTAATTGGGTCTCATTGTCCAGAATCACAATACATGTCAGGGCCTCAGTCTATCATTGTTGATGGAAACTGCTTGATTGGCTTGGACAGATTCTCATTTACCTTCTGAAGCTGGGAGTGTGGCTGGAACTGCTTAACCCATGGATTATTGAATTAACTGCAGTCCTTTAAACAAGAATGAAGGTGAGGTGGGGTGGGAAATGCAGATCACTATTTGGGCAGGGAAGGAAACATTTTTGCCACTGCATTTTATAAAATTAAAATCTCAAGTGTAGGGTAACACAAAGAGATTTGACTTTGGTTGGGTGGTGGACACACAATGCAATCAATATATAGATGGTGTATTATAGAATTGTACACTCGAAAGCTATGTAATTCTGTTAACCAATGTCACCCCAGGATATTTAATTTTAGAAAAAGATGTTAAATTTCCTGTGAAGTTCTCTGCAGTCAGACCAGAAAAGGTTAATGGTATTGTTTTCTGGCTTATATCTGAACCTTGTACAGATATAATTGCCATAATTATCCAATTGTCTTATATGAAGTAGTACAATTAAATGGGGATCGCTCCTACCAGTTGGGGACTTCTGATGGAAAGGGCTATTTTATCCATCTTTATAGCCCCAGCTCCTAACAATGACTGGCATATAATTGGTTCTTGATAAATATTCATTAAGTATAGTTGAAAAGTAATTCTATGTGTAAATGTGATTATCCGTAAATCTAATACATCATTTATGATAAAAATTTAAAAGAAAAATTAAGTTTACTTAATAAGAAAGACACTTATACACAAATATAAATGATGCTGAAGAAATTGCACCTACGTGGAAAAATGCTATCAAATGAGAAGATAGGGATATATAGATTTGAACCTATGGTGGATGGATTAATAAACAGTTTTTAACACAACTATACCAAAATATTAATAATAGAATCCAGGTGGTATGAACATGTGTTTACTATAAAATTCTTTCAAATTTTCTATATGTTTGAAGTTTCTCATAGGAAATTCTTAGAAAATAAAATATCTGAGTATGTTCTTTGGTTATAATTGTATTAACTATTTGGGGATCAGAAATATAGAAAAACAATTGGCTGGTCAGAATGATGAGATTGGTGGGTTCAAGTTTTTCTTTTTCATTTGGTAATTTTTACCATATGATTTCAGTGAGGTGATTTTATATTTCCAAAAAGAAGCCACACTGCTATAAAAATGCCAGGTGAAAATACAGCATGTTTTTGATTAAAAACTAATTTATACAGAGAAAACTATATTTAAGAAAGTATATTTAGCAACAAATAAAAATCAAATACAATTAATCATATAGAGAATGGTCAAATTGCATTTATAAACCCAGATCCAACATGTGAATTTAATTGTTTTTATAATAAAAGTCACAAATATGAGAAAATGTAGAAACAAAAAAGGTATAGAAGATGCTTATTATATCCAATGTTTTCTTTGTCCCCTAACTCAGTCTTTTATTATATAAAAGACTCAAAGTATATTGGTTTAATAAACACTTATTGATCATGTAGTGTATTCCAGCCCCTCAAACCTTGAATTGTGTCTAAAATTCTCCATCTTCAGGCAACCAAGGGAAGAATGAAATTATTCAATAAGGCTGAGCAGTGTAAATCCCCCTCTGTCTATTATTATTCCTTTGTCTTTTAGAGTATGAGACTGACATCCGGCCAGTATCCATTTTATTTAATTCTCTCCGGTCTATTTATTCACCAATGGCACGTGTCCCTTTGCACCTGAGAGCCAAGTGTAGAATTCGCCAACACCTGGAAGGCAGATGTGTCCAGCTAATGGCATCTCCCTTCTGTTCACCGTGACCTCTCCAGTACAAAGGGCACATTTCTGCAGCTGAGTCTCACCTCTCAGGTGGAAGCAAGCCCCTTCTGGTAGAGGAAATGAGGTTGCTAATGGGAAAGTGATGCCACTAGAAATTTAGCCCCACAGTGAGCAATCTAAATGACAGTGGTGCAGGCTTGAGCTTGCTCCAGAGAGTAAGTTCACTCTGCATCACCCCTGTTCCTAGCACCCGTACTTCCCATTTTGTTTTACAGTCTAAGTGTCCTTCCACCCCTTGGATAGGTTTTCTTTGTGTTTGTGTGTTTGGGATTATAAATATGTATTTATAAAAATACATATAAGCACACATAGATATATGGGGGGGGCAAGAGACAGGCTATTGCTGCTAATGATGATAATGATTGTATTAGTTTCAGTTGCTGCTTTAACAAAATAGCACAAACTTAATGGTTTAAGAGAAGGCAAATTTATTATTGTATAGTTCTGGAGATCAAAAAGATGAAATGGGTCTCAGGCTAAAAATCAAAGTTTTGGCCTGGCTGTGTTTTTCCTGGAGGCACCAGAAGAAAATCCTTTTTCTTGCCTTTTCAAGCTTTTAGAGATTGCCCACTTGCCTTGGCTCATGGCTCCCTACCCATGTTCAAAGCCAATGATCTCCCTCACATTACATCGCTCTAGCATTGACTTTTCTGCCTCCCTCTTCCACATTAAAAGAACTATTGTAATTACATTCAGCCCACCTACATTATCCAAGATAATCTTTTTATTTCAAGGTCAGTCGAGTAGCATCCTAAGTCTCCCTTTGCCAGTAACCCAACATATTCACGGACTTCATGGATTAGGGTGTGGACGTGGCTGGGGGTAGTGATCTTCCTACCACAGTGGTTGATGTAGATTGTTGGTCTGTGTCTTTTTTCACCTCCAGGGAATGAGATTTGCTGAACACTCATGTACCAGGCACTTTACTGAATGTTGTATCTATTGTCACTTGTTTATAGTATATTTTTATGGGATAAACACCGTTACCATATAATTTTCCCTTTTAACAGTTCAGGAAACTGGGATCCTGAGCACTCATGTTTACAGTTGGGGGAAGATAATTTTTATCCAAATTCACTAACCATAAAACCATCTCCTGTACTTTAATTATTACATTATAGCCCATAAACCTAGCAAACAAATATTGATTTCCCAAACACATTTGAGCTCAGATTTGAAAAGAGTAGGAAAAGCAAGGGAAAGATATTTGAACATCCTCAGCAGTAACAAGAAAACAAAATCTCTGGAAGACATCTATATGGAAAAGGCAATCTCTGATGAGTGGACCAGCAAGTCATAAATGCCTTCTGTCCCCTCGAATGCTGATGGCAGGAGAACATTGTGGCAATTGGGTGGGGATCCAAATTATGAAGTCACTAATTAATTCAGCAATATTAATTTAGCCTAAGCTATATGTCGAACAGAACATTCCTCCTATAAATAGCAGAATTAAAACTGTTCTGGTTTCTGGCTATGGGGAGCTTATGATTGATTTGGAAAACAAAAATTAATCAAATAGCCAAAATAGGTCTTCACCTTTGACCCCTGTATGTGCTATGAAAGGGGTAAATGTGAGAACACAATAAAGTGAGAATTGATCAATTTGGGAATTGAAGACTTTCCTGAGATGAAATTAGAAGGCTAGGAGGGAGTTAAACATGCTGAGGGGGCAGGTGGAACTTCGCACATGAGAGAATGTGGTGGTTAAAAGGCCAGGGAGGGTGAGAACTTGGGATGCTCCATTGGAAGACAAGTGTGAATGGAGGACATGAAGAAGGTGGACTGTGGTACAAGGTGAACTGGCAAAGGTGGGCGCAAGGTGTGTCATGTAGAGTACACCCATGTTCCTCTCCTGGAAGACAAAAATCATACCAGGCAGGCAGCACAAAGGTGTTAAAGGCCAGGATGACAATGGGCATGTCATCACATGACAGCATTTTAGGAAGGTCAAGGTTACCGTCTGTGCCAGGTGAGGCCCAGCCTTTGTCTGGGAACCATCTGGCACACCAGATTCAGAGCAAGGCTCTCATTGTCTCGGATCATTTTATGAAGTTAGATCTTGAAAACATGTGCTCCATCCCATGATGCCGAGCTCTTGTTTGACACGCTTGCTCCCCAGGGAGAGTGGGCCTCCCGGGGCATGGGAAGAGGCCGCACTAATCACCTAGGTAATTTACAGCTGTTGCAACACAACGGAACCCCAGAGCCTTACAGAGTTAGCTTTCACCACATTTCAAGAGGGGAATGATGGTAATTAAAAGTGGCATTTCTAATTAGTGAGAGGTTAATTAGTGAGAAGCTAGGAGGACTGAGGAGCCCAGTTCTCCCACTTCCTCATCTGCTTTTCCTTGGCAACTGCCTACAGGTTGCCAAGGTCTTGTGCCTGCAAGGTAGTCATGGACCTTGAGGCAAGTTTCCCCGTTGGGCTTCACTGCTGTGTAACTTGTGATCAGGGGAGGAGCTGGCATAGTCTGAGAATCTGCCTCAGTGTTTGGCAGGAAAAAGATTGAATGACCTACACAGACAACTCCAGTTCAACACATTTTCACCGCCCAGCAAAGGGAGCGAGATAGGCTTCTGAGGAGCTACTTTGCCAATGAATTTTGTGAGAATGTTCTAGCCTCTCTCAGAGCCTGTTTCTTCTTGTTTTACAGGCAGTTGAAGCTTTTGGGACTATTTTGAGCCTCGACATGAAAGTGACATCAGATTAGCACGGGAGATAAATGATGACTAGCAGATGCTCTGACAGTACAGAAAAGTGAGAGTTAAAAGACACACATAATTAAGAGTAAACTCAAAAACATCAAAATAGAAAGTAAATGTTTTTTTTAAAAAGGAAGCAAAAAAAAGGCAAGAATTAATTAAGAAAGGGAGCCTATTCCTATTCCAAAAGTCAGTAAATAGCTGTGCATATCTCTTTTGGCATTTAGCTTATAATAATCTCCACCTATATTTTGTCTTTTTAAGATGACTCAGGATTATCATCATATTTATTTGCATCTATTTATTTAGTCTGAAACATTTTTTCTATAATATTTTGCACACTTGACTATCTTCTTAATCATCCAAAATTTAACAAAGGACTATGTGTGTCTGTCTCTATACAAGGCAGCATAGTCCTGCTTATCTTCTAAATTACCAGAAAGTGCCATATAGAAAGATGCCACAACCCCCTTCAATGAGTAAATTTTAGATTGCATAAGTTGCTCTATGCTACATGAGACATCTTTATATTCTCCAAAGGGCACACACATTCCATAAGTTCAAGAAGTTATCATTTTAAAGTCAATTGACATTTCTATTTTATAGGACAAAATATTTTTTAAATATTTTATTTATTTATTTTTAGAGGGGGGATGAGAGGGAGAAAGAGAGGGAGAGAAACATCACTGTGTGATTGCCTTTTGCATGGCCCCCTACTGGAGACCATGGGCACCTACATGGGGACCATGCCTGCAACCCAGGCATGTGCCCAACTGGGAATCAAACTGGTGGAATCTATCATTCACAGGCTGGCACTCAGTTCTCTGAGCTATACCAACCAGGAGAACAAGATATTTTTTAATGTTACACAGAATTCATAGAAGTAACTGAGTAGCCAGCAGGAGAGTTTGTGAGGAGAGAGGAAGACCTCTCTGTTCATCTACTGGCCCTCTATTTAGATCTGATTGGGAAAAAGAGTTCATATAATTGTTTTAAAAATTACTTGAGTCATGGCTTAAGAGGATAATTTTAGGTAAAGAAGGTCCTATGTGCCAGCTAATTTATTTGCATATCTTAAGTAGCCATAACCACAACCCTTGCCGGTAACACCAACCTATTTCACAGATGAAGAAACTGAGGCATGGAGCCAAAATGCTTTGTTGTAAGTGAGCCTGCTCTATTAGGTACAGCCAGAATAAAAATCCATGATTGATGTGCCCTTGAACCCAAAACCATTTTCAAGGATCAAGTTTACTAGTGCCATCATGAATTTAACAAAGATAAATTTACCTGTCTGCAGATCGTCAGCCATACTGATTTTATTTCCCATGTTTCAGCTGAGTGCAAAATTGTCTTTGACACTGGTGGTTTGGGGAGACTCTTGTTTGAAGGTTAGCATCTTTGTATAGCCTTTGCAAATATTGTTAAAATGATATAGCTATCCACTACAGATCCCGTATCCATGGCTTAGAAGAGTGATAGTTGTGTTTCCAATTCTGGAGATGATCCCATGACCATTTGGTAGTTACCGACCCGCATCCTCTCTGAGTACCATCCTGATGTATTTTTTCCCTCGGCGAAACTATTCAGCGTTAGCAATTCTGTTAGTATTCTATTTTCTGACTTAACACGTATCTACAAACTTTGTGCCTTAAAATAACACACATGTATTCTCTTACAGTTCAGTAGGTTGGAACTCCAGAACCTAGTGAGTCTCATCAGGCTAAAGTCAAGGTAGTGGCAAGGGCCTGCTCCTTCCTGTAGCCTCAAGGGAAGCATCTATTTCTTTAATTTTTCCTGCAGCTGGAGGCGGTCCACGCTCCTTGGCTCTTGGACGTCTTTCTCCCTCTTCCAGGCCAGCAACTCTGCATCTCGCAGACCCTTCTGCTTTCCTTACATCTCCCTGTGATTATAGCCTGGAGCAGATTCTTTACTTTTAAGAATTTATGAATGGATTGGGCCGACCTAGACCACCCAAGATCCTCTCCCATCTCAAGGTCCCTCTCCTTAATTACATCTCCAAAGCCCCCCTTTCCATGCAAAGTAAGAGTTTCATAAGTTCTGGGATCGGGATGTGGACATCTTGAGGGGCTATTATTTGGCTTTCCACAAGTTAGGGGGTGGGTCAGAGCATTCATCTGCAGGTAATAGTATACATACTAGGATCATGATGAATAAATCCATAAAGACAATGGATTTACCATAAACCGAGAAAGAAGTGGTCAGGTGATTCCAAATTCATGCAGTAGCTTAATCAAGAGCCTGGGTCCTTCTGTCACGTTCCTGTACTGTGCTCAGGGTGACCATCATGCTGAGGCTCTTGCCTAGAAGTCACAAGGATGCTGCCTCACCTACAGCACCACTTTCTCAAACAGCGATATTCAAAACAGGAAAAAAGGAGAAAGGTCTCCCCCGTGGTATTTTCTCACGCATGTGTTTTCTTGCTGGGGTGAAAGAAAAATCTATCTCAAATCTTCATAGAACATATTATCTTCCTTACTCTGCCTCAACTGTATCATAAGGCCATGGGTGTCTTCACAAAAGAAAGGTGTATATGTTATACCAATCATGATTCACACGTGCCTTCCTAGAATGTTTCTCTAATAGAGTCCTGACTCCCATCAGTCTCCATTGGCAAGAAATTAGGGGGGAAGTGGTTGTAGACTGGGCAGCCAATAGCATCTGCCACAGGGACATACTCAGTATTATACCTGTATTTTTCAAGGTTACTATGGCAGTAAAATAAATATGGCTAAGTTAACGAATGCCAGTTGTTATGTAAGAGGCAGGCATTCACTGAATAATTAATGCAATTCTAATTCACGCACTAATATGATGTCCTGTTGTTCTGGAGGAGTTAGCTGTGATAACATAAAACATTCTAACACAATGTTTTATCATATGATATAGGATAATGCCATGTGTTACAATAATGATCATTATAAAACTTATTAAAACAGTTAATCATGTAGATATATTTATACCATCTATATACGATACACTGAAATATACTTTTCACCTTGCCCTCAGTAGTCCAATAAAGATTTCCATTTCTTGTATAACCTGCTCTCATATAATTGAACTAAAGCTTGAAATAAAACTGATATATTCACTACATCTTAATGGACTCTTAAATTTTCTGAGGGATGGTGGAAGAACTCATTGCACACACTGTCCTAAATCAGGGACTTCTCGGCATTCTAGAAGGAGGCAGTGAAGAACAGGGTGAGGAGCTGTACGATCGGAAGGCCAGGCTCCAAGCCCTGGCTCCACCGCCTCCTCCCTGAGAGTAGGCAACATTCTCAAGCTGTTGCATGTCTCTTAGCTTTTGTTTTTCAGCTATAAATTGGGAATAATAATACTACTCTCATTTCATGCTGATTAAAGAAAATAATCCTAAATGCTCTTAATAAAATGTCTTTTTAAAAAGTAGGATCACACTATGTGTTCATTTTATTTCCTAGAATATAAAATAATCACAAATACCAGTTGATCATTCATGGGCATTGGAGGCAAAAAAAAACAGTACAGGAACGTGATTCTGATCAGTATGTTGTGATTAGTTAGCTGCAGATTGAATCACCCACTCTGCTACTCTATTAACTCAGAAGCCTTCATTCATTCATTCATATTGGCATGACCTCAGTTTTCGTGTTTGTAGAATAGGTATAATGCCCATGCCTGCTTCCTCAAATTATCCTGAGTGCTAAATTAGTATGCTTAATTATGACAGTGCCTAACATAGAAAAACCACTCAGAATGAGGTGCTATTATTTATATTAATAAAGAATGGAGATTGGAGAGAATGTTTTATTGAAGAAATCACCATTGTATTCCCTCCTCTTCTGGGTCAAGTGAGGGGGTCTTCTGAGAACAACTTACCTGGAATTTGAGAGTCAAGTTATGCCATCTCAAACATCTATTAGAAATGCAAAGGGTGAGAAGACGAAACACTAAGTTGTTGAAGTAGAACAACAACAAAGAGAGGGAGGGACCTATTGAGGGCGAGCTCTATGGTCAACTTCTCTTCACTGGAGAGGGGGTTGGCAGGAGCCAGATCTGTCTCAACTTGACTTGGAGAAAAGCCATGCACACTTTGTGGATAAGCAAGGTGACTGAGCATGGAGTCAGTCTGCACCTGGGATTAATAAGCAGCCATCTGAGCAATTATAGTCAGGCTTAGGGGCTCGGGGAAGGCTAAGGAACCTATAAAATAATTCACCTTGATAAGAACCAGTGTTTCAATATTTGCCAAATTAAGAAGGTTTCAGAAAAAATGTACTTGAAAAGTAACTAAATAAAATTTAATATTAAAAAAATAAAATAAAGTTAATAATAATAATAAAAAAAGAAGGTTTCAGTACAAATTACAATAGCTCATGGAAAAAGTATTTTGAACTCTTTTTTGTATGGCATCTCTACTCTGGAAAGAATTAGCTGCCTAAAAATAGGGATAGGAGAAAGGGGTTGAAGAGAAAAACAAGGTGAACATACAGTTTTTTTTAAAAAAAGAAAGAAAAGGAAAACAAAATAAAAGGAAAATGCTACTCTTAGACTCCTCCCAATTGGCTGACCCTGGATTCGAGGCTAGATTTGAAAAAAATCAAAAAAATAAGTTGACCATTCAAATTCCTTTTATGAAATATTTTTTATTTGCAAAATATGCATTTTAAAATACTGACTATGCCAACCTTGTGTGGGTCAACAAAGCAGGTCAATAAAACCCATCCGTGTTGCCTTTGGTCCAGCAGGTTGCAGCTCCTGAATTAATATTTTAGGTTCTCTGTTCTCAGTCCCGAAGTCCACAGGCCTTTCTTTGTTTGCAAACTCTGTTGAAGCAGGGACTTGCTGATTGTGGGAAACTCTAATACTGGTAAATAGAATAGAAGGGCAAAAGGGTTATGCTCCTTTTTTCTGCTCTGTTATCTTAGATATTCTGAATTATTCCCCAATTTGAACACCAGTTCTAAATTTAATGGGTAATGGAACAATTTGCCTGATTTATCTTCTGAAAATTGCAGTGGCATTTTTACTCTTTTACCAAACCATTTTGCTTTGCCCTTGGGTGCCGGCACAATGTGTCCTTTAGATGTATAAATTTGATGCACTGGCTGAATAGAGCATTTCTTTCTCCATGAAATAATGGCTTCTATATTAACCACTTAAGCCTCCAGGCAAGTTACAGATCTTCAGGTCTTTATTAATGCAGAGCGTCCTGATGGCAGATGGATGTCAAGTATTATACATTCATTGTGAGCAAACCTCCTCATGCTGCGGAAGGCAGATGCCCTGTGATGGCGTCATGCCTCCCTTTTCTCTTTGGATGACTTTAAAACCAGGTTGATTTTACTTTGCAGGGGGAGAGATAAGTAAGACCATTTGCAGTAGTCATAACTTTTCCTGATATTATCATAGCACAAATAGAAAAGCTAAAAGAGTGCTGGCCTAGGAAGTAGTCGATTTTGAGTTTGAATATTACATTCAGTATTGGAAAGTTGTGCGATTCTTGGCAAGCCACCTATCGTTTCCTAGCTTGCTATGCATTTATATGAGGTTAATTACCTCCCCCCAAATGATGGTTTGGGTTCTAGTTACTGGCACATATTAGGTTTATAACAATCTCCTTTTATTTTATATTTACCTTTTATTATATCAGAACACAGGCATCAGATATAAAAGTGTAAAAATTAAGAAAGAAAGAAGTTGCAATTTTCTGTTTCTTTGACCTGCCAACAGCAACCAAGCCTCAACTACAAGAGGAGGGTACATTCAGCCCACACAAAGCATGCACCTTTAATATTCAGCTTGCGTGATAGGGAAGCTGTACCACTGAACCCTACAGGACACGTACTACATTAATCCATGCTACCAAGACAGGGAGTCAGAGAAATGCTATCTAATACACAGAAACAAACACAGGGAGGCTTCCAAAACAAGAAGACAAAGAGACACAACCCAAATGAGAAGACAGATCAAAACTCTAGAAAAAGAGCTAAACAAAATGGATATAGTTAATCTATCAGATACAGAGTTCAAAACACTGGTTATAAGGGTGCTCAGGAAACTTAGTGAGGACCTCAGCAGCATAGAAAAGATCCAGTCAGAAATGAAGAATTCACTAATTGAAATAAACTATTTACAGAGAAACAACAGTAGAATGGATGAGAACAGGAATCCATAGATGATTTGGAACATAAGGAAGCAAAAAATAACCACACAGAACAATGAGAAAAAAATATATTAAAAATGAGGATAATATAAGCTGCCTCTGATTTGGAACATAAGGAAGCAAAAAATAACCACACAGAACAATGAGAAAAAAATATATTAAAAATGAGGATAATATAAGCTGCCTGTGGGGCAACTTCAAGAGGTACAACATTTGCATCATAGGGGTGCCAGAAGGAGAAGAAATTTGAAATCTATCGGAAAGTATAGTAAAAGAAAACTTCCACAATTTACTGAAGAAAATAGACATGCAAGTCCAGGAAGCTGCAGGGAGTCCCAGACAAGATGGATTCAAGGAGGCCCACTCCAAGACACATTATAATTAAAATGCCAAAGGTTAGAGTTAAAGATAGAATCTTAAAAGCAGCAAGAGAAAAGAAGTTAGTAAGCAGATGGTTTCCAGATGGGAGGGAGGTGTGGGAGAATGGGCGAAGAGGTAAGGGGATTAAGAAATACAAATAGGTAGTTACAGAATGGGTATGTAAAGTCCAGTATAGGAAGTGGAGTAGCCAAAGAACTTATAGACACAACCCATGGACATGAACAATGGTGGGGCGATTGCCTGAGGGAGTGGGAGTTGCTGGGTGGAGGGGGGCTAAAGGGGAAAATTTAGGACAACTGTAATAGCATAATCAATAAAATATAGTTAAAGGAAAAAAAAAACAGCTCTTTGAACAATGAGGTTCTTTATTGATGTCTCTTAAACTTCCCCATTGCCATGCCCTCTTCATTCTTTAAAAAGTTTTAAAAAATATGTGCTGATCTAGTACTTGAGAGACCTCACAGCATAGTGGGATGAATATGAATTTCTATTTGTACTCAGCTGTGTAAGCAAGAGCACATAACCTTTATTTTGAACTCACGGTATCTTGATTTATAATATTAAAGTAAATATACCAAACAATATTTTTATGTGGATGGAATAATGCAATAAAAGAAGACAGCCAGAGTACAGGCCAAGCACTTAGTGATAATAGTAACCTCCATTTATTAAACGCTAAGTAGTGCGTTAAAAGTTGTGGGCATTGTAAGTGTGGATTACTTTTTGTAGTGACAACTGTGAATTTAAAATAAAGTAAGAAGAGTAAGGAATAGAGTGACATCACAAAAAAACTGAACCTTTGCCATCACAGTGAGAGAGCAATGGTCATACTCTAATTACTTACACCGTCCTTGATCTTTGACTTTTCTGAGTCTTCATTTCTTCATCTATCAAAGAGAAAATAGAAATCCACTAGTTAGTTGACAAAAATATCAAATAAGATTCATTAATAGGCATGAGGGAGAGGCTTTGCAAAGCAGGTCATTGATGAAAAACTCTCCAGTTGGATAGTTCCCTTAACTTCCACTCCCGTTCTCGCAGCCGTCCCAATAATCCGGAGCAAGACCTTCACTTCACCTTTCCCCATGCTCTTTCCCAGTCCCCCTCTACCTCTGGCACTAGGGCAGTGGTCCAGCTCAAGTACTCAATGGAAGCTGACAGCATGACTCTTCATGTTTCCATCGGAATTTTGCCCCCTAATGGTTTATTAAATAGCTTATTTTTAAAAAGGCAGATCTCTCCATTGACAGCATGAAGAGGGATTCTATTCTTAAATAACAGTATTTTTTATACATTTTGTTACTTAGGAAACTATTTTAAGAAACTTCTCTGAATATGGATGAGTGTTACTATAAAAGACCTTCCATTTTTTTCTTAATAGCAGGGAGTTAAAAGTGTTCCAGAAAACCATAACAAGATTTATACATATACATTATTGGCACAGCATATGATAAAATACTAGGTAGTCATTACAAGTGATGTTTTTAGAAAATATTTCACACATAAGAAAGAGGTAATGCCAAATATTTTTTCTTTATTATTATTTTTTAATGTCATCTGCAACTGGAAATTTCAAGGTCAGTTTTCTTCACCTGTGTATCACGAGGTTGAGCGTAGATGACTTATCTACCCAAATCCCAATTTTAAAACAGTTGCATTTGAATTTTGCTTGACTGGAAGAGCCCTTGTCCTCTATATTCTCATGTATGTATCTTGACTATCTTGCTGCTGTCACTGGCAATTCTGCTTCTATAGCCAATTGTAAAAATGCCCAGAGAGATCAATAATGCATTACAATTTTGTAAGTTAGATTATTTTTTTCAGAATGAGTTACACTGCTGCTCACATTCCAGTGATACTTAACGGGTTCTTTAGTATCTGGAATGGGAAAACGCTCGCACGTTCACAGAAACTGCTATATATTTCAGGCTTCGATGTAATAGAAACTTTGAAATATAGTTCAAACCAGTATTTATGCTATCATTAAATAAATCTAAATGTCAAAGTCATTCTATCTGACTTATCACGAAATCCAACTTCAAAGGAGGCGAATAGCATCACTCATGATGACGGCAAACATGTGCGGACTTACGGACTCCCAGTACTCTCGTTGGAGGCAGTGAGGCTGAGGCCAGAAAGATAAAGCAAGAGCTGTAGCTGGGAGGAAATCCAAGGCCATGGATTTCCAGTCCAGTGCCTCTTGCATTATACTTCCCCCGAATTTTTCAAAATTTCATCTGCATTTGCGGAAGAAACCAGAGAAAACGAGCGTGTCCAGAGGCAACCGCCCCCATACCCACAGGCTCTGTTTTCACAGGTCAACTTGACCTAGTTCATGCCTCATTTCTTCTCTCTGAGCACCAGTCTCTCTAGTAGCTCTGCTGTGAAAGTCCTTTGGGAGCATTCAATGAAATTTGCAGAAAATACATACAAATTAGAAAAATAATGATAATACATAAAGGAATAAATAGAATTTTTAAAAAAGTTTTTAGATATTAATTTTCTTTTAGAGAGACGGGAAAAGAGGGAGAGAAACATGCATGTGTGGTTGCCTCTTGCATGCCCCCTACTGGGGACCTGGCCCGAAATCCAGGCATGTGCCCTGACTGGGAGTCCAACTGGTGACCCTTTGGTTCTCAGGCCTGCACTCAACTCACTGAGCCATACTAGCCAGGGTATGATAAATAAGACTTTACTTTAAATATTCTGCCTTGGCCTGAAGATAGTGTGTGTCTCTAAGAATTCAGTTTTTACATAAATGTTTAACTTTTAATGTCAGATTTTTAAAGAAAAACAAAAAGGGAGGTTATTAAGGCAGTCATTTTAGTAGTCACATTTTAAAAAATTGGTCATCATGACCATTTTATCTTTCAGACAAAATACTGAATCACTCTGAAAAAGCGCAAAAGAAATTTTGAAATGCCATTTTCTAGAGAATTATATCAATATTTAGATTAATGTGGAAGAATTGGCTCACTTATAACATATTGTTTCACATTTGGAATCATGCATCATCTCTGCAATTAATAAAATTGACTTTTATATTGCTCCATAAAGCCATATTTTATTTTTAGAACAAAATTATTAAATTTAATTAAACTTATTACTTAGCTTTATTTCAATGTTTTTTATGTTTTATGTCTAGTAAAACCTTGTTATTATATAATCAAATTTTAATTTTAATATATAAAGATATCATATTTTTAAACAAACATTTCATTAGTACAATAGTCTTTTCTCAGTGGAGTATTTCTTTTATCTGGTAGATGATTATGTTGTTAGTGACTGTGTAAATACTGTTTTCATCTTTCTCCTCCACTCACTAATACAGCAATGTTAGTGAGCTCCACATCTCAAGGAAGCCAGATCTTTTCATGATTTTAAAGAAACCATCCTGGAAAAGATGTATGTTTTTCTATCCCAAGCCTCTCAGTCAAGTGACTATGGATAAGACTTGTGCTACATTCAGTTCGTCTTGTGCTGAAAAATCTTAGTGAGCGATTTCTTTTACCAACTGAAACATGATATTGAGGAAAATCCTTTCCAAGGAAAGATAAGGGTTCAAAGTAACTTTCATTGAATCAACCACACATGTACATGTATCTTTTCAATTGCTAAACATACCATTTGCAAACCATGAGCTGTTCAAGCACTAGAGCAGCGGGTGTATGTTACACAGAGACAAAAACAAAATCCTGACCTATTGACCCAGCAAATACTGTCTGGCAAGGGTCATCCATGACACGGTTTCTCCACATAGCTGCACAAAAGTATATTGCACATAGGTTTAAAATGGCGATTTTTGTGCCCTGACTTGAGAAGACAGGATTTAATTGCTCTGAATTGGGGCCTATACATCCAATACCTTTTAAAAATAATAGACTCTCTTTTGGGGAGCAGTTTGAGGTTTATAGTGAAATCGAGTAGACAGTGCAGAGAGTTCCAACAGACTCCTCCCCACACCATCCACTCAGATGTATCACCTTTCTAGGGGTGGGTGACCTTAGTGAAATTTGAACTTCTCCATTGGAAACTGAACCTGTCAGAAAGCTTCTTTCATAAAAAATGTAAACAAACAGAAGAAGTGATGGTTTTTCAATACCATTATCACATCCTTACATGTGAAACATCTTGGAAGGCTAAAGGAAGAGTTAATGAAACTCCAGAATTCTATTTTCTCCTTCCACTGCATATAGGAAAAAATATATCAAGATACCACAAGTGCTTAGAATTTAGAACATATAAATAAAGGTGTTGATTTTGTTGCCCTTTACTTTTCTAATTTTAAGAATCCTTATGGTATTGAAAATGCTGGTGGAAATGGGTACTTGTTAAAGAAAGACACTTAATGTTAAAATAGCCCATAGCTGGGGCTTAATAGGGTAGAAATCATGTTTAATGTTCTATTTTAAACTATTTAACCAGGTTCTCCATCTTAGAAAAAATATGTTTCACTTTAGGTCCAATAGTCATGATAAGATCAAGTGGTAGCTCTTGTATATAAATTTTATAATCAAGGGTAAAGATGTAAAGAGCAGAGATAGCAAGAGGAATACCTGACATTATCCCTGTTGATTTTACAGCAAACCATCTATATATTTATAGCATGTGCTATGCCAATATATTGACATAGACTGAATTTAGAAGCCCACTCAGTTGTGTATTAGTTCCCTAAGGCTGTTGTGACAGATTACCACCAACTGGATGACTTCAAACTAAGGTACTTTATTCTTGCACAATTCTGGAGACTGGAAGTCTGAAATCAAGTTACCGTCAAGGTCATGCTCCCTCCGAAGGCTCCAAGGGGGAATCTGTTCCTTGCCTTTCTCTTAGCTTCTGGGGTTAGCCAGCAGTTGTTGGCTTATAGACGCATCATGGCATCATGCCAGCCTCTGCCTCCCTTGCAGTATGGCATTCACTCTCTGTGTGGACGTCTGTCTGCCTCTGTGTCTCCTTCTCGTCTTATAAGCACACTGGTTATATTGGATTAAGCATCCATCCTATTCCAGTAAGACCTCATCTTAACTAAAGGCATCTTTAGGACCACACTTCTAAATAAGATCACATCCTGAGGTTCCAGGAAAGACATAGATTTTGGGTGTAGTATCCAAACCAGTACAATGTCTTTAGATAAATTTCATACAGTTTTACATATTATTTCAGAGAAAATGCATCTTCCTCCACCAGTTCATATGCTGGAGCCTTAACCCACAATGTGATAGTGCTTGGAGAAGAAGTTTGGGGGGTAGCAAATAGGGTTGGATGGGTCATGAGAGTGGGGCCACACACATGCAAGGAGGAAAGACCATGTGGGCATACAGCGAGATGGTGTACACCCTTCCTGGGTGGAGTGCAGAGACCCTTCACCACCACTGGCCCTGAAGACTCATCTCAGACTTTCAGCCTCCAGAACTGGGATAAAATAAATGATATTTTTTAAGTCACCCAGTCTATGATGTTTTCATGATTTTTTATGGCTGCCTGAACAAGATACATATTAGCCGTATTTTAAAAATAAGAAAACCATCGTACCTACCTTTGTGATTGTTGGGGACTGCGTGAAATGTTTGTTCAACTAAATCTACAGAAGTATTGGAGTGTTGTAACTAGCTCTAGGATGTGTTCTAGGCTTTTACAGATAAGGAAGAATAGAACCCTGCACTTGAAGTTGGTGAAGCTAATGTTCATAATATCCCCCAACCTCAATTTTCCCATGTTAAAAAGACACTGAATTGTTCCAGAAAGTAGTGAGCATTAAGAAGACAAAATATTACAAAATACCTGTCACATACTTGGTGCTTCATGGATACTAATTTCCTCTGCTTCTTAAATATTAATATGAACATAAATATTAATGTAACTTTTGCTTCATATGTAGTTTTTTAATTTTTTTCCAGTTTATATCCATGCACACTTCAAAATGTAGCATGTTTATTATTTTAGTTTTCAATTTCAAAACACATTGCCCAGTCTGATGGTATTCAATTGTATCTCACTGCCTACTGGTTTAAGTTCAAAGTGTTTATATTGACATTTATGGTACATTATAACATGACCCTCAGGTAAATTTAACATCTAATTCACTAATTTTTTTCTGTCTAGAAAACCTAAGATTCTTATTATTCCCCATCACTTCCTATGCATCTTCATAATACATGAATTCTCTAATGCCCTGTCGTCCATCTGAAACGCTTCCTCTTGGTGGAATGAAACATACATGGTATGATCATATTTAACACTGAGCAAGGCAACTGTTGTTTCCTTCTCGGGCTTTGGGAAACTCAGATAATTAAACGAGAACTTATATTATAGTGCCATGAGGCCAGGAAAGGGGAAGCACGGCATCCTTGGAGTCAAAATAGGGCATCTGATCAAGGCTTTGTGGAGAGGCTATTTGATTTCCGATCTCATGGAGAACACAGTGGGGAACAGATGGAAAAGCAACAATGATCTTTGCAGAGAGTGAGGTAGGCCTAAAGTCTTGTACAGGAGGAGACTTGACTTTTTTTTTTATTTGAAAGAAATTCATTCTGAGTAAAACATAGAGGCTGCGGGGGGAGTGGAATACTCTAAGTGATGAGTGTGTGTCATGTACTGTTGTGTTGGCTCTGACTCTGGTGACCCTGTGAATAGTGACACCCATAGTCTCCTGTTGTCAACAGCCCTGCCAGATCCTGTAGACACAGGCCTGTGGCTTATTCAGTCCATCTCACATTTGCTCTTCCTCTCTTCCTCCTGGCTTCTATTTTCCCAGTACTAATGTCTTTCCCAGAGAACCCTACTTTCTCATAAAGTGCTCAAAGTAGGGCAGCTTTAGCTTTGCCATCGTTGCCTCCAGAGATGGTTCAGGCCTAGTTTGCTCTAGGACCCACTGTTCACCTTTCTGGTGGTCTAGGGAATCCACAGAGCTCTTTGCCAAGACTGTATACCCAATGAATCATTTTTTCCCCTATCAGCCCTCTCCACCATTCAACTTTCACATCTGTACATAGCGATTGGGAACACAAGGGTCTGGATGGTCTTGGCCTTGGTCTCCATTGACACCTCTTTATTCTTGGTGATCTCTCCTAATTCTTCCCTTGCTGCCCTTCTGAGTCTCAGCCTTCTCTTGATTTCTTAGCTGCTTTCTTCATTTGAATGGAGGACCTGATGACCGACCCAAAGTAATCAAAATGTTTGACAATGTTGATGCCTTCATTATCTATGTTAAAGTTGTGTATTTCTTCTGCAGTCATGAGTTTGGTCTTTGGACTTTTAAACACAGTCCTGCTTCTGCTTTGGCACTTTCTTTTTTTTTTTTTCACTTCCATCAGAAGTCCCTTCAGATCTTTGCTGGCTCTGCCCGGTAAGATGGTGTCATCTGCATACCTGAAATTATTGATGTTTTTCTATGTTTCCGCTTCTTCCTCTGAGTTTAACCCAGTTTTTAAATATATACAATATTCTGTGTATACATTAAATAAATAGGGAGATAGAATGCACCCTTGTCTGGCACCACCTTTGCCTTCAGGAAATGATTCCTTTTCTCTAGTCTGTGTTGATGGTGGCTTCCTGTCCACAATATGGGTTACACATCCAGGTCATCAAATGCAGAGGCACACTCATTTTTTTTTCAGAGAAACTGAGAACTTTTTGTATTCCACACAGTCAAAGGCTTTACTGTAGTCTATAAGACATGGACAGACCTTCTTCTGAAATTCTTTGGAGCACTCCTGTATCCAAAAATATTCATACTTGGAGCTTGAGTGCGCCTTCCTTTTCTGAATCCAGCTTGAACCTCCAGGATTTCTCACTCCGTAGAAGAGGAAAAGGTAGTGGGAATAAGAAGCATAATACTTCTTATTCAAAGTAGACAGGGGGAGGTTAAGAATAGTATGGGGAATGGAGAAGTCAAAAAACTTACATGTACAACCATGGACATGAACTAAGTGGGGGAATACTGGTGGGAAGGAGGTGGAGAGGAATAAAGGGGAGAAAAAATGGGACAACTGCAATAGCATAATCAATTAAAATACTTTAATAAAAGAAGAAAAAGGAGGCTTTGTTGCATCATCTTGAGCATCACTGCACTTACATGGGAAATTGGGGCAACGGTCCTATAGTTACTACCCTCCTTGGCACCTCCCTTCTTGAACATTGGAGTGTACATAGGATGTGTCCAAGCTGTAGTCCATTGTTCTGTTTTCCACATTTGTTGACATATTCTTGTTAGGATTTTGACAGATTCAGTCTCTGTGGCTTGAAATAATCCTGTCAGTATCCCATTTACCCCTGGTGATTTATTTCTTCCCAATGTGTTCAGGGAAGATATCATTTCACTTCCTAGAATTGACGGTTCTTTCTAATAGGGCTTTTCCTCAAGATTTTCTGTCACCCTCTGGTCTCTTCTGGATAGATTTTCAGCACACTCTTTCTACCTTCCCTTCATTTTTTCTTGGTCAGATGGGGTGCTTTCTTGATGATCATTTGGCATTTCTAGTCTATGTTTAAATTTCCCTTTTATTCCTTGACTCTTCTGGTAGAGAGATCTCTCATTTTTTTCTTTTTTATTCTTTCCCTCTTTCTCATTACATTGACTGCTATAATAGTTCTTTTATCTCTACATGATAGTCATTGAAAAACTGCATCTAGGATCGTCATCCTACTTTTGCCTCTCTCTTGCCTTTAACAGTTTGTTGTGTTTCTTCTGTTATTCATCATGGTTCTTCTTTCCTTTTGCACATTATCTTAAAAGCAAATAAACCACTAAATTGCAAAAAGCATGGGGAGTCAAATTAAGTTTCCTACCTTGTGTTCTAGATCACTGACAAGCTCTTTTTCTATAATTAGTGTATAATTTAGTCAGCATCCTCCTTATGGGGGTGATAACCATATTTTAGTCTTTTCTTTAATATTCTGCTCTCCGTACCATACTGACTTCTACATTATTTACTATATGCTGTTATAGTATTCATGAATGCCACAGATGTGAGTTTTTTTAAACACACGGTCAACTCTATTTTCTTTCAGTCCGTCACTTGGTGGTCATTTTCCAAAGACTTAGGTTAGAAAATCCCCAAATGAGCACATTCTCTGAAACAAGTCAGAATGCTCTTTTGAAAGTCAGATGAGTGGACAACTGAATGGGCTAAATATGTTTGTCTGTCTTCTCATTGAAGAAAGGCAGGTAAATAGCTGAAACTCTTAAATACTGCAAGCAACAGCTTGAGCCTCCACTGTTCACCTTTCAGTTAAATTTCCTATTGGATAAATGCAAACACACTATGTGGTTTGCAACCAATAGAAATCAATAAATCTCTGTGATATGGAGACCAGTGAGTCAACACTGTGGAAATGGTGTTTGCATAAGCAAGTTAATATCTAAATAGGGCCTCAATAATTTTTCAAATGGGAGGATAAGCCTACACAAACACAAAATGGATACAATATCATAAAAGATAATTTCACTTTCTTCAGAGAAAAGAAAAAGTGCTAAACCAAATTAAAAAGAAGGATATGATTGAGGGTTTGCGTTAGAATTAATAAAAGGAAAACACCAATATCCAAAGTTGTATATGCTATCATAAACTTTATATCTGCAGTACTTAGATTTTATTTGCTCTCTATGCCTGCTTTCTTCCTGAGATATTTTCCCCAAGTTCAGTTATATTGGAAAGTAAGATTATATTGCTATTGAGTTCATTTTCCTAGTATATAATACCAAACTGGGTTGCAATATCTGACAGATTTATGACTATTTGCAGAGACATATTTTATAAAATGGCAGAATAGAAGGCATTTTTTTTTCAATCTGCTCTCTACAGCCAACCTTCATAGAAAAAATAGTTTTTAAGGAGGAATATATTACATTTTTTTTCAAAGTCTTTTTTGGTCTGTGGCAAAAGATATATCTGAATAATATGTTGTAAAATAATCTATTTCAGATGAAACACACAATTCATTGTTTATCCTATAGAAAAAGACTGCTTCCTGTCACTGCTAAATGTGTGAGTTCATGGGTATATAAAAATAGAATGCATTTGGCAATGAAAGTTACAGGCTGATTGATGGCACTCATTGTCAAACAATTGATAGCTAGTGAGGAATTATAGTGACCTTGTAGTAGAGCACGAAGAATTCAGCAGCCCCTGGAATATGGAAAGCAGACTAGTTTCCTTCCTAGGGGTGCCTGGGTCACTTACACAGGGGGACATGTATCTCTTTAATTTTCTTGGGAAGAAAACTGTAATCACCTACAGGCAAGGAAGGGATTTGGTCATTTCAAGGCAGTTCCTTAGGTTGCATCATGGACTGTGTCCCCTGTGGTCTCAGCCAGACTTGAGACCAAATGGGGAGTTTACCACTTACTGGCTGAAAGAGCTCAGACACACTTCAATTTTCTCTTTGATGAGAAGTACAAATGTATCTTTCACAGATTTGTTACAAGGATTGGACAGGATATCATGTTTGTGTGAGTGGATAACAAAACTCGTAGCATTGCGATGTACTTCAGAACCTACAGAACTTTGAGCCAAAAGGGAATAAGCATCCAATGAGAAAGAGCTGTATAGGATCATTCAAAGACATATATTTCTCCTGTTATTTGTTGGTGCCCTTAAGAACTTTTTACAAATAGGAGTATAGTGTATCTTTAACTGTATTTGACTCCTGTTTGGTTAGTGGTGAATTTGGAGATGGAGTTTATGAATGTGGGTCTATTACTCAGGAGACAAGGAAGCCAGGGATAGGGAGAAAAAAAAAACACCGAAAACAGATGTGAGTCATCAGCTTCCAGATGGGACTGGAAAACACAGAAGTCTTTAAAATCATCCTGGGTAGGAGATGAGATGCTATGAGAGGTGACTCTTACTGATAATTGTGTGTTTGGAGATGCCAGGTCCTCACTTGTGCTTAGGGACCTTGGCCAACCTCCTTCAGAAGCAGAAGCCACACGTGCTCACCCAGGGAGGGCAGGTGAGCAGCTGGGCCAGGGCAAACCACAAGAAGGGGGATGAGCAGGATTATCACCACCATGACAGACATCATTTTTAAAAGAAGCTTCATCTGGAAAGGCTGGGATTTGTTCTCACGAATCAGCTGTTTCTGAAATGCAATGTCGTTTTTGAGCATTCACGTTGGACAATGGGAAGTGAGTTTTGCATTCTCAAAAAACTCATCTCTGAGAGGACGCCCCCCTAAATAGACTGTGTCCTAGGAAAGCATGGATCACACCAAGTTTGGCAGGAGGGAAGGCAAAGCAAAGCCCAAGGTGGAACTCAGGGCAGAACTTCTGGGGGTTTTGGCCTGTGTGGCCTCTAAGAGCCACGTCATGAAGTTTAAAGAAAAGGATTTTAGTACTCATCTTCTATTCCATCTAATGGAAGGCTTTTGTTAAACATCTATGATAAGAACTCTGCCAGATCCTGAAAATACAGATGCTAGTGAGATTATTTAAGAACAAAAACAATAAGTCAGTCAGAGAAAGACAAGTAGCATATGATTTCACTCGTATTTGAAATCTAATGCACAAACTGAACTATCAAGCAAAATAGAGGCACACCCATAGCTAGAGAGAAGGCTGAAAGCTGTGGGGAGGGGGGTCAAGGGAGTGGAAGGATTAAGAAAAAAGAAAAAAAGAGAGAAAAAACTCAGACATGAACAACAGTGTGGGGATTGCCGGGGGAGAGGGTTGGGGAAGGTGGAGGAGGGTATAACCCCTTACATGGTGATGAAGGGAGATGTGACTTGGGGTGGTGGACACATTATACAGTGTGCAGATGATGTGTTGTGGGATTGTGCACCTGAAAGCTGTGTAATTTTGTTAACCAGTGTCACCCCAATACATTCAATAAAAAGGAAAGAATGGACAAAAACAAAACCTAAAAGAGTATGTAAGATAAACCAGATGATTCCAACCAGCATACAATTTTAGCTTTTTGAAGAATGTTGCACAATCCATCTAAATGCATCTAATAAGAGATTTTACCTGCAGCGTGGTAAGATCTATGGGATTTCTATTTTTCTCCAATGCCCCCTTATTTAGAAAATGGTGTGTGCAGTGTATGTTATCAATAAAACTCAACAGAATTCAACACGTACCTTGGCAGCAATGCTACCACCAAGGAAATTAAAATGTAAAAGGAATTTTTCTGTAAAAATGTTGGTGAAAAAATAAGTCCAACTGATATGTCAAAAATAGTCTTCAAAGAAAATAGTTTACATGCTTAGTTTTTTTCTTTTTCTACATAGTTTGCTATCTCTTTCATGGATAAAGTAATGTGTCTACAGTTAGTTGGTTCCCAAGAGTCTTTTCAAATCTTTTGCTTCTACAAGAACAAAGTATAGTCAATGACTGTTTGATACAGGATGGCAAGTTTTCTTTTTTACTTTCATTGTATTCAGAAATCTTTTGTTTTGCTCAAAGAGTAGTACTAGGAGCTTAAACTTGTGTGGTAATGAATATAGCAATTATAATAATAGTTAACATTTATTGAGTACTCAGATGTCCCTGGACCTTTGCTCTACATTGTATGTATAATGTTTTCTTGGTTGGTTGTTGCAGGGGTGGACTGGGATTTGACTGCTATCCCTGTTTTATAAAGGAATAAATATAGAGGCTAAGACTGAATAGGTGACTTTCCCATAAACATCTGACTTGTAAATGACTTTCTCCACTCAAAATGTTTTCCCATACTATTATAGAAACTCTCACTTAGAAATGAACTTATTTGACTAATTTAAATTTTTTATCAGAAAAATTTGAAAATAACATGTACCTTCCTTTGGCTGCATCATCTGAAAGGCCAATATTCACTGGAATACTTTTATTTCAGTCAACTATTTTTCAAATATGTTTCTATTGTGCCAGATATCATTTTCATAGTCAGCAGTTGACACAAAGTAAGTAAGTGTTCCCCAGGGTTCTGGGAAACTTAACATTCTTGAACTACCATTTTCTCATCTAAAAAAAGGAGGTGAGAATAGAAGTCATCCTGTTGAGCTCTAATTGGGATTGGGTTGATAAAGTAATGTCCCTGGTACAGGGCTAGGGACATTGCAGGTACCCAATTACATTAGCTTTATTATTTTTTCATGTGGTAGGAGATAAAAGAACAGTTAAGTACCTTAATTTATATCAGCCAATTCATTGGCTACATGGCCACAGATTGTTTGATGAGTGTTTAATGTATGTTATCATAGCTCATGCTCACAGCAACCAATTGAGGTAGAAATGCAGTCCTGTCTGATGAGAAGCTGTTGAAATCCAGTGAGGTTAAGTCCAATTCTGATGACTGATGTGCACCAGAGCAAGTATGAATTTCATCTCTCCAAGCATGTCAGTTAGGATGCTTTTTGTATTAGACAACCCAAATCAGAGGGCTTCCACTGTAAGGAAATGTATCCGTAGATATCACTGTGATTCTAGACATAGGCGAACTTTCACAGCTCCAGGTGCTGATCCAGGTGCTTCAATTCCATCTATCTGCACATCTCTTGTCTCAGTTATCTTCCTGAGGTCAGGAAGTTTCTCAGGAAGTACGAGACTACCGTGGTTGAAGGCTTCCTGTCTGGCTGTAACAACACATGAGGAGAACATGCTCCTCCTAGCCTTTTGAGCAATACTCACTTAAGATAGACTTTTTGGTCCTCGCCCAATCCTACACCATGCCTGTATCCTAGAAAACAGACTATGTTGATGAGCTATAAGCTTTGACTGTACCTTAAGAAGAAACCCCTGCTTAACATGCACATACGCAGAGAAAAGAAATAAACAGATGAAAATCATGAGATATCAATGTTTCTTTTCATGAAGAGGAGCTGGTTGAAGAGAGTACAGAAGGGAATAAATGGTAATGGGAAAACTACAATACAAACAACAAAAATGAATTTAAAACAAACAAGAGGCAACGAAATTAGTTTACCAAGTGGGTTTCTGTGAGGACCGATTCAGGCCATCAAAGCTGCCCTCGTCATTGTAGTAAAATGTTTCAGGTGCACCTTTACAAGTGCAGGATCTTTATTCTAAGATAGTTTGTACAAAATATCTATTGATTTACATGTGCAATCAACCTTTTTTTCAGAGAAATAAATGCTGCTCAGCAAATGTACATTATTATCAGGGATCAGAAGCAGAACTCAGAGGTAAAGAGAGAAGGCATTGGAATTCTAGAATTAAATCTTGACTCCACCACATAGAGGCTGCATGAGCTTGTACACATTCCTGAAGTCCTCTATGCTATTAAAAAATGAAAAACGAACAAACAATCAAAAACAATGTCAAGTTTACTGTGAGGATATCACGACATGGTACACAGAAAAAAATTAGTCCAGTGTCCGCCCCGGAACATGCTGTCCATAGATGCTTTTGTGTTTGGTGTTAGTCATATGACTACCGAAGTGCATTTTTTTTCATGTAGTGCAATTTTTGTCATGAGAGAGTTTACTGTCCCACAGGAAAAAGAGATGGCAGTAACAAATAAAATGCATTACAAGGATATTGAAAGCATTAAAAGGTGTAATTTTGCAGTATTTTCTCCTTCAGGGAGCAAATACTTCACAGAGGTGATGAAAATAAGTTGTGCAAGGTTATACATGAGGGCCCCCTTTCAGAGAGAGCAGCATGCAGTGAGCCTCGGGACATGGGAAAACGAGACGATTAAGTTAGACAACTTGTAGCGAGGATAAGAACAGCCACTTCCTTGGCAACTCTGCTAGTCTCAACCAAAGCAAAGATGTTCTGGCGCAGACCTAGCCCAAGAAAGGAAAGGTGACAGAGAAAACAGGTTTTCTCCTTATAATGTGTCAGAGAGCTTGGAGTACATTAAAGCCTTGTAGGAAGGCAATACAGAGGTTTGACAGCTATTTTGACAGAGAGGAAATAGAGCCCGGAGCCCATTCCTTTAATTTGCGGGGAAATCAGACTGATCAGCTTCACAGCTATTGAGGAGATGTGGCTAGATTGATGACATGGTCCCAGGTGACTTAGAGTGACGGCAGGCTTCCAGTCCTGGGCAGACTTCCAAATGACACCCACATCATCTTCACATACGACAAAATTCCTCCGGCTCTCACTAGGTATATATAGCACACAGTAGGCACATATATTTACTAAATTCATATTTATATATTTATCACAATTATGTATTTACTGAATTCATATTTACTTAGTAACTTATTTATTAATGGTAATGTAAGATGGGTTATGTAGGGATGTGTTTGATGTAGTACACTATTTCCTAGGCAAATTTGTGTACTGTCTCCAAATTATATGGCTTCCGTTCCGTCTTTCTTCCCCACCAATTTGGTGAGGAATAGAATAGACCAGGATCTGGGAGATTTCATCTAAAGGGACAAGAATCTAGAGCCAGAAATGGAGATAGGATCTGAATAATATAAAGATAAACAATATCAAGAAACCTATATCCTTGTGTAAAGTTAGCGAGGAAGCTGACGCTGTGCTTGGAAATGTTAAAATACAGGCAACACAAGCACAAAAAGACAACTATTGACAAGCAGTGGAAGCCCTGGCTGATTGCCCATCCACCCTATTAATATTCCAGGAGAGCAGCATCCATTCAAATGGTAAAGATTCATTGAGAAAATAGGATTCTTCACGATGTAAATACACCACTGCCATCCCCTGTTTAAAATATCTAGTAACACCTGTGGCCTCCAGGCTAAAAAACTTTAGCAACACATCCATCTCTTCCATTTTTCTTCTTAGGCATATCCCCACCAAACCCACCCTACACACTGTATGTGTCCCATGCTCCAGTCCTGCTGAATTCTTTACAACCTCCTCAAAGGATCATGGGATTTCCCACTTCCTTATTCTTGAATATGCTAGTTTACCTGGCATATTGATGCTGCTCCTCACCTGCTTATTTCTTGAGATCTCTTGGAATCGTCCTCTCTAACTTTTTTCTGACATCAGTGCTAAAATTTCTTCTCATGTCAAGATGGATGAGATATCTACTCCTCGTTTGCATTCACTCATTGATTGCCTGGCTCATCGATTCTTTACAAGTCACTGCCAATGCCCAGCTGGGAAAGCCTTTATCAACTCAGATATTTTCTTCCAGTTCAGTGTCCTCTGTTTTACTTCCTGTGTCACTTGTCATTTATTATTTCAAGTGCCTCTCGGCACTGGGGGAAGACCATTTATTGGAAATTCTTTTTTGAAAATACTTTATTTTATTAATTTTATTTTTTAATTACAGTTCACAGTCAATATTATTTTTATTAGTTTCAGGTGTACAGCCTAATAGTTAGACAATCACATACTTTACAGAGTGGTCCATCTAGATATTTCTAGTACCCACCTGGCTCCGTATATAGCTATGATAATATTAACTATATTCTCTATGTTGTAATTTACATCAGTGACTGTTACGTAATTATCAATTTGTACTTCTTAATCCCTTCACCTTTTTCACTCAGCCCTTCAAACCTCTCGTCTCCGGCCACCATCAGTCCTCTGGACTCATGCATCTGTTTCCAGTTTGCTTGTGCATTTACTTTAGATTCCAGGTATTAAGTGAAGTCACATGGTACTTGTCTTTCCCTGTCTGGATTCTTGAGGACGGGAGCCTTGCGTTATTCATTTGGGAACTCATAATGCCCTATGCCTGGGTTATAGTGGAATCCATAATAATTTGTTGAGAAAATAAGTGTATGAATTAATATGTAGAAATAGACTCTGTTGGTTTTCTAGTGTTGCCATAAACAAGTGTTCCAACTCAGGTGGTTTGAAACATTTCTGGATTAAACAGAATGCATTATTTCACAGTTCTGAAAGCTGGAAGTCTGACATTAGGGTGTCTTCAGGGCCATGCTCTGTCTGAATGGCAGAAGCGAGGAGTCTGTCCCAGGACTTTCTCTTAATTTCTGGTGTCTGCTGGCCGTCGCTGGTGGTCTTTGACCTGCAGCTACATAACCCCAATCTCCGGCTCCGATGTCACCTGGCATTCTTTCTCCTGTGTGTATTCATCTCTGTGTCTCTCCTACTCTTCCTAAAGGACACCAGTCATAATGAATTAAGGGCCTACCCCACTCCAGTAAGGATTTGCATTCTTCATGTTTGCAGAAACAGTTTTAGAAAAAATATATATCTACAGGGTCTGGCACAAGAAAGACCTGCTAGAGTGTGGTTGGTAGGACAATAATATGGGTGTAATAATTTTTAGTTTTAATTTGAGCATTTCACCTAAAATATCATATGGTGTGCTTGAGTATGATATTGTTACATTACAGAATTACATGCTTATGATTTTTAATAAAAGATTTTGTAATTAAAAATGGGCATTAATGTGCCGGACCCTGTATATAACAAGGTAAGCAATCTATCTTAACTTTATTCTAATATACAGTGAATAGTTAAAATTGGCAGTCATTATCCTGCTTTCTTGTTTTCCAGATTCTCTAAATCTGGGCAAGAAAAAAAATGACTCTTGAGAAAGTGGTTTGGAATAGAAGACAGTGAATGAAGTTCACATATTAACAATTGTCTATAAAATATACTCTCTGGGATACTTTATTGCACATTATGCAATGAAGGTTGTAAACTTAAGTCATTTATTTTTACACTCATGATAGATATACGTGTATATACACATATATAGGTTAAAAATGATAAGTTCTGTAATTTTTCAAGGCAAATGCTGGGCAAAAGGAGCTTTCTTCTTCCCGCCTCCTTCCTCCTTCCCTTTAGTTTGCTCACACTAGTCTGGAAGTGCCCCACTTGTGATACTTCAGCAAGGAGTTGCCATTTGTTGCATGAAGATCATGGTAAGGGGACCATGGAAGACAGGGCCAGCAGTGAACTGCAGACTTGTCTGGGGTCCAGTCAGTAGACTCCAAACACCTTACAATATCAGAGGTAAAGGGTATCATTAACTTTCCTGAGATGATTAATCTATTTACTTCAGGGGCCAATTTAATTTGGTACAAGTAATAGCTTGAGGTCCTTTTGTTGGTAAGAATCCTATGGTTGTGACTGATCTCGAGGTGTATCGTTATTAATTAGTGTTATTTGGCATGTGTCTTGTACCTTGGGTGCAAGTAGCAGATACTAGTTCTGGCTGCAAAGGAATGTGTAGCAAGAATATAGAGGAACTCACAGAAGAGATGGGATGCTGAAGAGCCTGGTGAGGAACCAGGATGATGATAAGAATCCTGGCAGCAGGAAGAAAAGGGCAGAATTGTGGCAACTCAGTAATGGTAAAACAGAATAACTGTGCATTGATATTTCTTCTCAACATTCATATTGAGAAGAACATAACACTTGGTAGCAGCTCACAGTAGGGGTGCACTAGGTCTCTAAAAGGAAATGGGGTATTGTTACCAGAATGGAGAGGGATAGGTAATGTGAGGTCAGAAAGCCAGGTAATGTCCTGTGTTTGGATCTGAACAAGGGAATGGCCAGCACTTCCCGTTACTTCCTTTCTCAACTGCCTTACAGTTGAAGAGCTAAACCCAAGAAGGAGGAATTGAATTGCAATTAGGGGAAAGTAAACTTAAAGCCGGTTCACTCATGAGTTAAAGTCCACACAAATGAGAATTATGATTCCTCTCCCAAAACGCTGCTATGTCCCAAGAAGGCCACCGCAGCCCATGAGTAACTTACAGAAGAGGGGAATCTGATTTCATACATTTAATTCAATTGTTTACAAGGTAGAGTTTGAAATCCATAAACATTTAGACTCTTCTATTAAATGATAAGTTTTTCAATGATATTCCAGCTCAAACAAACTCATGATGAAGAATATTAAGGTGAGCCCTCAAGCCATCCTCAGGCTTCAATTATATTGCTTGTTAGTATTAGAATCAAAGCTATAAACATAACCGAAATAGAGATGATAGTGCCCATTGTAAAGCTGAGTAAGAAATTGATACCATTTAGAAATGTTTCTTAAAGTCAGACCCCAATTTAATTTTTTACCTTGTATCTGACTGTTTTAATATACACATACACAAACACATACTTTTTATTCTATTTTTTATTTCATTTTAAGTATATTTTATTGATTATGCTACCATAGTTATCCCAGTTTTTCTCCCTTTGGTCTCCTATGCCCGGTACCCACCTTCCCTTCAGCAATCCCCCCTTAGTTCATGACCATGGGTCTTGTGTGTAAGTTCTTTTACATCTTCATTACCTATGCTCTTCTTAACCTCCCCATTATATTTTGTTCCTACCAATTATGCTTCTTAACCCCTGTACCATTTCCCTGTTCTCCCCTCCTTGCCCCTCCCCCAGCTAATAACTCTCCGAAAGATCTCCGTATCTGTGATTCTGTTCCTGTTCAGGTTGTTTGCTTAGTTTTTTGTTTGTTTATTTGTTTGTTTTTTAGATTCAGTTGATAATTGTGAATTTGCTACCTTTTTAATGTTCATGGTTTTGATCTTCTTGTAACAATGGCATGGTGGTAATGAACTCATTCAGCTTTACCTTGTCTGGGGAGCACTTTATCTGCCCTTCTGTTCTAAATGATGATTTTGCCAGACAGAGTAATTTAAGTTGTGGGTCCTTGTTTCATCACTTTGGATACGTCTTGCCTGTCCCTTCTTGACCACAAAGTTTCTCTTAAGGAATCTGCTGATAGCTTTATGGCACAGGTGGAAAACACAAGGCCCGTCGTGGGCTGACTCCAGTCCTCCATCTTGTTTTATCCTGCCCGGCACCTTGTTTCTGCCTAGCAACAGCACTGAGCTCTCACTTAACTGTTAAGGAGCAGTTACATTTATACAGTCCTAAAATTACATTCCGCCCTTTGAAGGCAACCTTGAGGCTGATGTGGCCTCCAGTGAAAATGGGTTTGACACCCTTGCGGCTATGGGAACTCCTTTATAGGCAACTCTCTGCTTTTCTCTTGTTGCTTTCAAGATTCTCTCTTTATATTTAACCTTTGGGATTTTAATTATGATGTGTCTTTGTGTGATCCTCTTTGGGTCTAGCTTGTTTGGGACTCTGTGCTTTCTGGATTTGTATTTCTGGATATCTTTTTCCTTTAGTAAATTAGTGAAGTCTTCTTTCATTATTTTTTCAAAGAAGTTTTTAATTTCTTACTCTTTCTCTTCTCCTTCTGGCACACCTATGATTTGGATGTTGACATGTTTAAAGATATCCCAGAGGTTCTTCAGCCTATCCTCATTTTTTTGAAGTCTTCTTTCTTCTTTTGTTCTGGCTGAATGTTTATCTCTTTCTTATATTCCAAATTATTGGTTTGAATCCCAGTTTTCTTTTCTTCTCTGTTGGTTTCTTATAGATTACTCTTTATTTCACTTAGTGTGACCTTCATTTCTTTCTTTATTTTTTTGCCATATTCCAGGAGTTCTCTAAGTAGCCTGATAACCAGTGCTTTGAACTCTGCATCTAATAGGTTGACTATCTCTATTTCACTTAGTTCTTCTTCTGGAGTTTTGTTCTGTTCTTTCATTTGGGACATTTTTCTTTGTCTCCTCAATTTGGCAGCCTCCTTGTGTTCATTTCTGTGTATTCAGTAGAGCTGTTTTTACTCCCTGTCTTAGTATTATTGAATATGTGGAGAAGCCACCCATCTGGATGAATGTATCTTCTTAATATCCTTGGTTGTTGTACTTCCATACAGCTCAATTTGCTGACAGCTCGGGGTGTTATTTGTTTTGAGATCTGGTTGTAATTCTTTCTACAGTTGTGCAAGGAGGTGAAGCAAGTCTACCTCCACCTCCACCTGAGATGTCCATTTTATTTTATGTGACAAAAATACAGACGATAGTTTCCTGTACCTTCTGTTAAAGGAAAAATGTTAGATTTGATACGGCAAAATTTTCCTTATTAGACTGAGCAATAGGCATTAACAAATACTGTGTTGATCTTTTATTTATTTATAAGTTTTGACTTCATGACTTTTGTCCAGAATGTCGATTATGCTTTTTTCATATACAAGGTCCTGGAAATATGGAATTAAATCTGAGTTTTAATTCACCAGGATTCACTGAAAAGTGTCTCAGTACTGGAAAGCAGTTATTTGTCTTATCATAGCCTCACTGTTCAAAATTTCTTCATTGCTCTGCTTCTCTCCTCATTCAAGTTGTGCTTTAAAAATATATATGTATATTGTTTGTGAATAATGAGAAAACTTTGCTCTCACCAACAGGCCTGAGTATTAAAAAAAACCATAGATATAAAAGTACTTTTTTTAGTTTATAAAAACCTCTCTAATGAGACAGATGAAAGTATGAATTGTTTCTAATGAGCTCAGAATTGCATATACTTTCCTTGGTTTAATTTTCTAAGTGTTCCTAGATATTATTTTGTTGTGCTTATTATAAAACAAGAAGTGGCCACCAGGCTGTGATAAACCAATTTGTGAGATTAAAGTGCTGAACTTGAACAGTTTCATTAAATTCTAAGTCATGAGTTGAAATCAGAATTTTAAGAGCTTCCTTTTCTTATTTACACAAGACCCACAGCATTTGTGCCAGCAGAAAGGAACACTAATTAATACTGACTCTGTTGATGAGGTCTAGAAGTAGCCCTTAGAAATGCTGTCTTTCCATGCATACCCTCTCCCCAACAATGCAAAACTCAAGTGTAGATGACATGGAACCTAGACACCCTGTAATATCTTATGCCCATATCCTCGCCAGTGCTCATTTACACATTTAAAAAAACTCTTATATGCCTTATTTAATATGTTACTCCTGGGGAGTTTATCAAATTGAAAGGGAATTGATCATTGCAATGTACTCTGTTTCTTACATAAAGATGAACAGAATTACAGTAACTATTATTTGTATGCAAACAGCAGCATCTAGTTAATTAGTGGTGCTACTTAGAAATTATGGGTTTCTCAAAGAACTGCAGGGTGTAATAAAATAGAATAGAAGATCATTAGCTTTCAGTAATGAAGTTCAAGAAAAATAAGCACAGCCCTGCCTTTCTGTAACCCACAAGATCCAAATTAAAATATATAATTTGAATATAAGCGTATAACACTTAGTCACATTAAATGAAACACAAATTTCATCGTATATTTAAACATGAATACAGGATGTGGCAAAAGTAGGTTCACAGTTGTGAGTACATGAAGCAGAGTTTATTCTTGTGTTATTTATTAATTAGTGTATTATTTTCTATATGAACAACTGTAAACATACTTTACCCCACCCTGTATATTTAAATTTGGTATCAAACACAGCATGAAACTCTTAGCATTCTCAATTTCATCTATTCCCATACTTGTAATTGGTGGTCACCAGTGTTATTAAGGGAAAGTTATTTACATCACTTAAAACAATTGAACTGGCTGGTTGTACTACTCATCAAGAGTAGTACATAAGCCTGTGTTGTTATTATTCTTTTCACAGTTGTATTTATACATTGCATATGTGTATATGCATATGATCTTCTTCCTCAGGAAGTAGAGAACATTGATTCTGGGTCTTTCTTTATGATTTGGAAGTCTGCTATCTTTCTATAACATCATTAAAAGACATTTTGTAAGTCACACACCAGTGTTTTGGAAACCAATGTCAGTACTCGGAAGACAAGTTTAGTTGCTCTCATGGTTCGTTAATCCCCACGTTGACATTTACTAGCTGTGTAACCCTGAGACATATTACTTAATGTCAGTATGGCTTAGTTTTCTTACCTCCAAAATGACACACTTACTACACAAAGTGAGTCTACAATTACATGGGAATTGCAGAGCGTTTAATACAGTCCCTGACATGTTACGGGCATTACATAAAAGTTGGTCCCTGTTTCCTTCCTTAACCACAACTATATCTGTAAACCATAGGCTCCTGCTACACGCGTGAGTGAGAAAAGACATGGTCGAGCAATGTGTCCTTTGGTTGAGTACCAAGTGTGCCCACTTCCTGTGCTCTGATGGACTGCATGCTACCAAGAGCTCACAAAAACCTAAACTAGGAAATCTTTTCAGGAACCCTAGTGACCTCAAAACACATTCATTGGAATATTATTTTTGTTTTCTCTTGCATTGTAAAGCTTGATGGTGACATTTGAGTCTCCACACATCCTTTAAACATGTACCTCAAGCAAACATGCATTTTTGGAAAATGGCTCCCGAGGAGACACAAAGGATTCTGAGTGGTAAATGCACTCTTTTGGTAGGGGCCCAGGACACTCAGCCCCGTGCAGAAGTGTCTTTGTTCTCCACTCGCCTTCTGCCACCGGTGTTAAGTCAAAGGCCCTTGAGATGGTTTCAACACTTGAGGAATCACCCGCACACCTGGAGAACAGTCAATAAGCATAAAACACTAGAAAATGTATTTCCACAATCCACTCTGCCATGCTCTGTCCATTTATGTTATAATGAACCCTGACACCCAGACAACTGCAGTGTGAAAACATGTTCTAGGGGGAAATGTGAACGGCATGGAGAAATTAATAGAGAGGCAACTGGACAGCCTAAGGGGAAATGGTTAAAAGAAAACATAAAACAAGTACTTATCGGGCCTGAGAAAGAAATGGAAACAATGAAATATAAATATATTTTCTTCTAGTAAGTTGATAGAGGGCACATAAGCATCTTAGCTGGGAAAGAACCTTTAGAGAAAAACTGAAGTGTGAATCTTTAGAGTAGAGCAAAGGTCTTATTCATGCAAGACAAGGGGCTGGGGAAAGAAGTAGCAATAGGCCGTAGATTGGCATCCTTTTCCAATCTGCTTTTACATATTCCTCCATAATCTAAGAGTCGTTACTCATCCTCCCTTAAGGCAATTCTTATGTTTCACTTTCTGTAGGGCTTCCCCCCCCCTTTCTAACGATACCTTACTTGGGTTATTAATTAGTGAGGGTATGTCTGGTTCTTGTACTAAATACTAGGTAAGCTTGACCTTTAGAGTTTTTGTGAATGGAGACTGTTGGCAGAACAATTGGCATTTAGAAGCTAGAATGACCTTAGCTCTGAGTACCATTGTGATTAGTTCGAACTCTCATATCAGGAGTATCATGTTAGCTGCCTTAGGTGCCGAGATAAAAAGCTTCTAGCTTTAGCCCAAAGGACACTGGGTAACAGAGTGATACTTGGGCAGTGAAACATAAAGGACAAACTAGTGCAATTATGTTTGATTTGTGTTGACTTAGAAACTGAGAAAGGCCCCTCAGAACTGAGAGTCCAGGCAAATGAGGGTAGGAATGGCCTGTTCGGGTTTGTCTCCTTTGTCACTGCTGTGCTATTTTCTGATAAAAACCTAATTGTAGCACAGTCTTTCTCTCCAGTGAGATTCCCCTAAATTTTGTCAGTTACAAGGTGCATTTATTAACAACGGCAGCAAAATAGAGCACGTGCAAAGAAATACTCGCTTTTGCTGTTAAATAGGCTATTGTTGCTTTTAATTGAAAGCATACATCATGAGGTTCATAGTTCTGCCAGGCCCACTGCTTATCACCAGGGATACAAAGATGAAAAATACCTTTTGTTTCTGAGCATGTGTGTGTAAACAATGCTGAATCAGAATATGGCGCAACCAACCATAGACTAAAACTGACAGGACAGACTTACCCCATGCACATGTGTATGACAGCGTAGGTATATTTCATGGCTTTGCATAGTTTAAAATCTCATATTAAATCTTATATAAAATTCATATGTAATATTGTGGATTTAGAGCAGTGAAACTGGTTGGAATGATACTCTAACAGTGGATATATGTCATTATAAATTAGCCCACACCTACAGAATGAACAACACCAAGAGTGAACCCTAACATGAAAAGTAGACTCTCGGTGACGATGATGTGCCGGTGTCGGTTTGTCAGTTGCAAGAAAGGTACTGCTTTGGTGGGGGGTGTTCAGAACTGGGGAGGCTGGGCATATGTGAGAACAGAGAGTACACAGTCCAGAGCAGTTGTGGTTATTGGTATTTACATCACTACTGTTGTTAGTATTATCATCGCTAGCTTAAAGTCTTCAGTAACTTGGTCAAACATAATTTTTCATTTTTATATTTTCCTTCACAAAGGGTAGATACAGATATGTAGCTTAAAAAAGAACAATGAAGCATTTTATAAAACCCAAAGTTTCCTCTTGCATTTCAAATAGAAATACAGTAAAGCCACATTAAAAACAAAAACACTTTTTCCACATTGAATGAGCATTCATTTTATCTACTTGTAAATATAACTACAAGAAGGGCCCTAAGAGTTGCTTTATTCAAGTGCATGGATAAGAACTGTTTTAAACTCTGAAGGCTGTGGAATCTGGTTACCTACTGCATGAACATGAAACAAAGAGACCGCTCACATGTCAAAGGAGGTCACAGAAGGAAGGAAGGAAAGGAGGTGGGGAGAGATAGTGAGGGAGGGAGGGAGTCATAATACAGGGTAATGAGTTCTACCATAAAGTCCAGCTGGTAGAACTGGATGCCATGAAAGCAAAGAGCAGGGATATTTCCCTCAGTTGGTGAAGGACAGGCAGTGAAGTCCTTTGCATTTGGCCAGTCTTGTAACAAGTCCCACTGGTATATGATAACATAAATTGAGGCTGGGTAATATCACTGCATAATTAAAAGAAAGCAGAAAAAAATAAACAGCCAGTAATAGGTTCTGACTGCAGGGACCTGTTCTCAGACAAGGACTCAGTGACGTGTGCAGTGAATGCATACATGTCTTACATTTTCTAAATTTTGGTTGAATTCCTGGTGGGGATGGTTGCTAAGGAACTAAAAGCTGAATATGGAGGGGCTTTCTGCCCTATATATATTTTTCATAAACCCTCAGACTGGTAGAGGTCTTATAAGGAGTGAGATAGGTAGGAAAAAAGACACGGGCAAGTGCTCCCATTTGATTTCTTGGACCAAGTGCATAATTTATGTATTAAATTACTGACCTATGATGCCAAGGAGATGTTGCCAAACAGAAGAAAAAATTCCCAAGATCTGATACACCATGAAGTTAACGCTAATGTACAGACTTTTTGGATTCCTGAGTTAAAGCGTACATGCCCATCCCTTGAAGCAAATGGGTTGACTTCAGTGAGAAAGAATTATTTTGATTTTATGGTTATCTAAATTGCCCAATAATGTGCCCCAACCAAAGAAAAACTTTCACTAATGATCATGCCAATGATTTTCACATCAAGGGACCACTGGACCAAGAAGTAAAATACTTACCAAGCAAAAACGGGGGGGTTATTTACTCTCATGAAAATTTCATGAATTTGACAAATATCACTTGGGTTTGTTTTTTTTCTCTGAACCAGATTCATGCAAAGCAAATGCATGATCTCAGCCAGCTATAAACTTAATGAACAGTCTACAAAGTTCTGCATTAGCAACGAGTCCAACTCAGAAACAATGCAATGGGAAGTCAAAATGATGCAGTAGGTACATATAGGTGTATTTCTGGACTGGTTTGTTTTAGAGACATTCAAGGGGGGTGTTAAGGGACTTTAATTTATTTTATGTTAATCTACAACTGACAGAAGCTGGAAGAAATACCACTTTACACATATTCAAAAAAGTTATCAATGTTTTTTTACCCCAGAAGTAAGTTAATTATATTAGGGAGTCTGTGAGTATATATCTAGCCAGGGGAAGGGAGAATTTGGAGATCGTGCACCTAACTTCAAATATACTTTAAGAATCAAATCTGTGTATTAAAACAAGTACTTTTGAAATGATAACAACAAAAGGCTATGTCTATAGGTTTTCTGAGACAGTTATTGGTGGTACTGGTGACTGTTTAAGGTTGGAATGAGGGAACGTCTTAAAATGAATGTGTAATTGGCTAACACATCCAGGCCTATGGAATTCTCTAACAGCAAACTTTATTGAGCACATAGCGTGTCCTTTATATGATAAAGTCTATCATTTCTCCTATTTTGTAAATAATTAAGCTGATGCTCGGAGGGGTAAAGTAACTTACCCAGAGCCTCATGTGACTTAAGCGAGTAACTCATAGGAAAGCCACGCCCAAGCAGCAGAGCCGTGATTGAAACGGAAGTGAGGCATGTGAGTGTACTCCATATTGTTCTGATTTTCCACTAACCAGGCCAAGCAGAATCTTTCATTTCACAGCTCTGTAATCAGAAGAGGAAGTTTTACTCCAGAATTAAAAGAGAAGTAGCAATGAGCGCAATGGACAGGGCCAAAGATTTAACATGAATTTTAGAGAGTGTATAATTGTGGAAAATAAAGAGAAAATAATAGATTTCTGTACTTCAGTGACTCTAGGGACACTTTGAATATTAATTCTTTCCACCCATGTCCTCTGCACCTAGAGAATAGTCTGAATTAAATTCTCAGCAATTCAAATGAATATATTTTGAGATAATTTAAATAGAAAGTTTTATTTTAATAGAAGTTCTTAGAAAAACCACACGTTGAATACTTACCACTTTAGATGGAAAATCAGTGAAGCTTACAAATGGAAATGATTTCTAAGAGGTACCTTGGTGAGGAGGGCACTTTCAGGGGACAAGAGAGACAGCATGCTCACCATTCCTCCCCAGTTGCGTCATCCTCAAAGCCGGGTGTTCTTCCTAGTGGTGGGCCCAGGATCGGTGCCACGAGAGCTACCCACTTCCCATAGCTGCCCTCTGGCTACTTGTGGTGGTGTCTTGCTACAGGACCAGCAGGACCCTCATCTCTCGTAAAAGACTGGCTAACCTCTGAACAGACTGTCAAGAAAGAGGGATTTTGGTCAATTATATGGCTATGGAAGGTGATTTCACTTTGGGTGGTGGGCACACAGTGCAATATACAGATCACCTATCATAGAAATGTACAACTGAAACCTATATGACCCTCTGAACGAATGTCACCCCCCAATGCATTTAATACAGTTAAAAAAAAAAGAAAGAGGACTTTTGGGGAGCTGTGGGAGTACTCCATTTTCTTGGGATGAAAATTATTTGGTGAAGAGGATAAAGAGAACAGAGTGAAGAGAACACAGGAGTGGGAATATTCTAGAGATTTAGCCCATGTCACACTCACTTATTGCGTGTGTGCCCTGTGTACTGGAATCCATCTCTATGAAACTGGGCTACCATTGCCCCTCCCCTTATTCCATGGGGTGATGGCCCATTTCTGTCATCACCCGCTGTTCTCTGCTTGAGGACTTTCTCTGGTAAAATCCTGGGAAGCACATTCTAATCAATGACAAAAGAGAATTGGTTCATAACTACCATTCTTCTTGCCTGTAGTTCCACCTAACATACCAAAGATCTTAGCAGGTAAGACCTGCTTGCCTGCAATAGAAATCGGTTTATTTCACATCCTGATTTCAGTTTTCTATGCTTCCCTGTCTCATGTTTCTGCTCCCCTGCCAGAACTTTCTGGAATCAACTCTTGCATAAACTATTTCAACACGATTCCTTTTCTTAGGCTCTGCTTCAGGGGAAATAAACCAGTTGGCTTTTTCACATCTAAAACTTTCTCTAATCCAAGAATCCTCAGCTTTGGCTTTCAACAGGTAAAAAGTTTGGGATTTGTCAGTCTCAACCTTATAACAAGAGAAAAGCTGAAATACCTGAATTTCATTTATTTGGGAGGGGCCCTTTAGAGGTTAGAAGTCACAGGGCAAACTGTCACCCCAATATCAAGAGAGGTAGTCACACTGAGTGAGTCTGCTTACTTGGAACAGAAATTTCTGAAGTCCTAAGTGATGAGAACACTAGAGCATTGACTTTGAAGAGTTTCTGGAGGTTGAGTGTAATCCAGCAGGAAAGGGAGGAGGTTCTGGGTGCTGCCACTTCAGGAAAGTGCCCACACCTTTGTAAGTTTTACCTTCAAGGACCCCAGGAGGTTCTCACAATGAAGAACCAAGAAAAGCCCCTCATGGGAAGATAGGAAGAACAATCCTTATGAAATATGCCCATGTGTTTTCCATAACTGGATCTATGCTATGAGAAAAGACTTTATCTTACTAGAGCCTTATTCTACATGGACATATGTAGAATATGCCAAGTTCACTGGACATATTATCCAATGGAGCTGGGCTTTCCAAGCCCAGTTCATTCTAACTGTCCAGTCTCACTCAAGGGCACAGTAAGCTGCAAAACACTTGTAACATTTGTATCACAGGGACACAGGCTCACTAATAGACTGAGATTTAGACATCAAATTATATAATGTCTCCTTCTAGAAATGACATAGGCAAAAATCAAGGTGAATTAGCTTAGGCGTGACACCAAAAACATGATATAAGAAGAAAAATTACTAAGTTGGATTTTATCAAAACTGAAAAAGTATTCCTCTGTAAAAACATGGCTAGGTAATAAAAAAACAAGCTCAGACATGGAGAAAAGACAGACACAACACATACCAGATAAAGGTTTTTTATCTAAAATATACATAGAACTCTTAAAGCTCAACGATAAGAAAACAAACAACCCAACTGAAAAATAGACAACGGATCTGAACAAGCATCTCACAAAATAACATATATAGATGGCAAATGAACATGAAAATATGCTCAACATAATTTGTCATTAAGAAATGCATGTTAAAAGAACAATGAGATACCACCATACCCTGTTAGAAGTGCTAAAATCCAAGAAATTTACACTATCAAATTTCGGTGAGACGATGGAGGAACAGACAAGTGAGAATGTAAAATAGAGCAGACCCTTGGAAACACAATTTGGCAGCTTCTCACAAAGCTGAACATAGTCTTAAAATATGACTGCCCCCCCCCCAGGTATCTGCGTAACTGATTTGAAAACTTACGTGCACACAAAAACTTGCATGCAAAGTTTTATAGCACCTTTATGAATAATCACAAAGATATGGAAAAAACCAAAATTAGTACATTCATACAAATAGAATATTATTCGGTGATAAAAAGAAATGAGTCAAAATGCCATGCAAAGCCATGGGTAGACTTACAAGCACATTGTTAAGGAAAAGAAGCCAGGCTGAAAAGGCTACATCATCTATCACTACAATTATATGATTTTCTGGGAAAGGCCAATCTACAGATACAATGAAAAGATAGTGGTTATCAGGAGTTCAAGTGGAGGGAGCAGAGGGTAGAACAGGTGAAGCCCAGGCAACCCCTCAGGCAATAACACTATTCTGCATGATACTGTCATGGAGAGTCCATGGTTCTGTGCATTTGTTAAAGCCCACACAACTTTATACCCCAAGGAATAGAAAAATTAAAATTAGTAGTAATAGTAAGCAAATTAATACAGACTGGTTCAAATATAATTTAGTAAGTGGGAGGAATTTCTGGTGCAATGCAGTATATGCCAAAACAACAGAACTGCATTAAAATGTGTGAAACTACCTTAATGAAGTTTGATGGAATCATTTCTCATTAGGAAATGAGTAATTTCAGAAATGAGTGGATTTCTAAAACTAGAAATAAAGAACATGTACATAAGCACTATACTTAAGTTGATGAAGACACTTTTATCATGGATTGCAAAACCCAGAATTTATTTATAAAAAATTGTATATTTTTTACATGTTTAAACTTTAGTAACCTTCAAAGTCCTCTCCATTAATGCAAACACCCATCTAGACTTTTTTCAAAACAGTTTGGTTTAAGGATTTTATATATTCATCTTTAGAGGGGAAGGGAAGAGGAGAGGGAGAGAAATATCAATGTAGGGTTGCCTCTCGTGTGCCCCTGCTTGGAAGTGGCCTGCAACCCAGGCATGTGCCCTGACTGGGAATCGAACCTCAGTCCTCTGGTTCACAGGCCCGTGTTCAATCCACTGAGCGACACCAGCCAGGGCTTCAAAACAGTTTTGAAACTCATTGGTTTTGATGCCTTTTAGTGGTTCTGCCATTTTTTCTTTTACCTCTTTTACATTGGCAAAACAGTTCCCTTTGAGGACTTTTTCCTTCCAGCAAAACAAAAGAAGTCAGTTGGGGTGAGATTGGGTAAATAGGGAGGGTGGAGCAAGGGATCATACCATTTTTGGCCAAAAACTGATGAACACTCAGTGCGGTATGGGCAGGTGCACTCGTAACTCACCCATCATGAAATGGGCAAACGCATTGAATGAGTCTTCAAAAAAATTCACTGAAGCTAAACACTGCCTCTCACAACAACACCAGCTGGTACAGTGATATGGATGATTTCCCAGAACACTCTCCTAGAAGGGGAAGCCCGTAGTACCAGGGGCCCTCCAACCAGAAGATAATTCTGATTTTGCGGGGGTTCCCCCTCTTAGAGTGTCGGAAAATAAGGGCATAGAGACACATGCACACTAATGGTGGAGGCTGAAACACAGGGGCCAGTTGGAGGTAATCTCAGTAACCAAAGCTGGAGAATTTGAGCAACAAAATAGCTCTAGATTATAAGCTATATTATAAAATAAATGTATTCAGTGAGTCTATATTGATATGAAAAAATGAATAAATAAGTAAAGGGAGAAGGGAGATAGAATCATCTCTCTTGCAAAAGAATTCCAAATAACTAGTGTAAGTACTTCTTCCCCAAGGAGACGGAATGCACCTCCTCACTCTTAGTGAAGACATCTCGACTCGTAGTGACTTCCTTCTAAAGAATACAGGACAAAGGGTGGGGGGAGGGGCAACACTCCATTGGAAAAACTCAGTCAACATTACCTTAGTCAGATGGCCAAGGTCAATTCCAAAAGCTATCAGTCTCCTTAATAGTACGTACCTTTGAAACGATGGGATAAATATGGAAGTTTACCTCTGTGGCCTTCCTCCTGGAAACCCATAACACCCCCCACCCTGAAAAAAAAAAAAAACAACCTCCAGTCTAATCATGAAAGAAACACAAGGCAAATTCCAGTTAAGGAAGATTCTATAAAATACCTTGACCAGTGTTCCTCAGATGGTCAAGATCATTCAAAACAAGGCAAGTCTAAGAAGACACGACACCTAAATGTGATGACATCCTAGATGGGATCCTGACACAGAAAATGGACATTAGATTAAAATTAAGGAAATATGAATAAAATGTGGACTTCACCTCATAAGGGTATCAGTATTGGTTTGTAACTTGTGACAGCTCTATCTTCATACTAATGTAAATCGTTAATAGTAAGAGAACCTGGCTGTGGGATATGTGGAAACTCTTTAGACTGTCTTTACAATTTTGTTGTACATCTAAATTGTTCTAAATTTGCTCTAAATTGTTCTAAAAGTGAAACAGTTTATTTTTAAAATGTGCTAGTAATTCTACCTTTGGCAAATGCATTCCCATACCAACTATTTAATTCTCATAAGCCTCAAATAGTACACTCAGATTAAATCCCTCACTTCTTCCTCACTCCCTCACTCCTGCCCTCCTTGGCATGGGAGAAGTAATATCTACTTTTTTTGACTTGGAAAATTCTTAAAGGAATCACTGTACAAAAAGTCTATCTGTTGTTATTAGAAATGTCATTTAATATGACTGGATAAAGCCATACATGATGAAATTCCTAGAGATTTGACATGTTTTGGTATAATGATTTCAGTGAAAGTCTGGTTATTACCTAAACATAAACACATAACAGAAATTATGAAATTTCTTTATCAATTGTGTTTTGTTGAATTCTCATCAGACCTTTAACCCTTTTTCAAGGGACATTTGAGGAAAGTATTCATTATTATTTAATCCATACTCACTTTCTACTTTGTGTTCTTAGAGCAAGGCATTAGTGTGCACCGAGAGAGGACAAATTGGTCACGGGCTTTGCTGAGCCATGGGAACCAATGGCGTCGCCGTACCTTTGCAATGGCGTAATTGAAACAGGCTTTGGTGGAAGTGTTTCAGGTTATTATAAAAGTGGTTTTTAACTCCTCATGACTCCTCTCTCTCTCTCTTTCTCTATCGGTTGAAAACATGCCAATCTCTCAAAGAAATCCATTATGGAAATTATCTGTACCTCTCTTAATCAGAAACTCTTATGGAATATTTTCACAATAAATACTGAGTGGATAAATGAACACCCATTCCTGAACTCTTAGGTAACATGAGACCAACCTACTGGTTTGCCCAGAAATTGACTTGTTTCAGCGATGCCAGTCTAACGTCCTGGGAAAACCCTGACTCCTAGGCAGTTGTTCACCCAATGCTAGGTATCGCTACTTCCCCCGGAATGGCTTTAGAAGTCTCAGCAGAAGAAGTAGTGGCACCCATGAAAGGAGAGCAAAAGTTAACTGCTTAGTTGCTGAGAATTCTCTCTCTTGCAGCCTCATGTGTCTTATTTCATAATGCTATTCAGAATGTCTAGTATGACCAAACATCCTAGAAAAACTAGATATAACATACACTGGCAGTGTTATTCTTACTACCTCTAGCATCAATAATTGAATAAATACACTGGAAATGTTATTATACAGGATATTTGTCAATTAGATGGATTTACTTATGCAGTCTGTTTTATGGATGATAATTAATAAAGTCAATTGAAGCTCAGCTGATATTCTAATATAAGCTATATTTGTAAGTGGATTTTAACCTTAGTAGATTTCAGAGAATATAGTCTGGTTACATAATTACAGTGTTTATTTTAATAATTTGAAGCCAAATGTAGCATCATTAAGCAGTACAAGAAAAAATATCAGGCACAACACAATTCTTACAATTATATCATCCTGAGAAAAAAATTTTTTAGAAGAGAATCATGGAAAATCTAACATTTGGTTTTCCTGATCAGGCAACCCTCATGCATATGTACTTGTTGTTCATGAGGCACATAAACTATTACTGAAATTGCTGCTTGAATTTAGAAACTGATGAAAATTAACTCATCAAGATTTAGTGCCATAAAACTGAAGTGTAGAACCCATAGCTAGGGTCTAGCTTTACACACACACACACACACACACACACACAAAAACAAACACAACACATTAAGCCCGGAAAAAAATCACATTTAGTTTTGCTCACTAATTTTGAACAGGCCCCATTGCTTTTGAGAAAACAGGTAGCTCTTCTGCTTTCAGGAACACAGTGAAAATAATTCTGTTATTAAAATATCAGGGACGGGCTTAAGGTCACCAGAAAAACTGGGGAGAAAGTTGCAGAGAGCATTGAGATAACTAAGCAGTTTCCCCTACGGCAACATCCTTGTATAACTTCATTTCGGATGTTCCGTGTGGACTCAGGCAGAACGGGCAGAGAGCTGACAGCGTTTGGAGAATAGGATCTTTTGTGATGAAGTAGACCTGGGCAGTTTAATTTTAGAAAAGTGTACTTTTTTCCTCACACAAATTGCAAAACGCATGAGAAGTAAAATTCTTGCTATGCTTACTGTTTTGCCACAGCACGTGAATAGGGAGGTGACTTGATGATTCTGTAGTCCAGTTGTGAGGGGCTGTGCAAATGATCATCCCAGTAACTATCAAGTAATGTTGTGTCTCCTTGTTGCATTGGAGATCAGGTCGAAATGTTAAAATTCTGGATAATAATATCACCGTTGCCACCATCATCATCACTATGAGGTTTTGAGGAAAGAGATACTGTAATAAGAGAAAAAAGACAAAAGGAAATGTCCTGTGAAGATATCACTGGTAAGTTAGGCTTGAATAATTAGAAGTGCTCACTTGTGTCCCTTCCTAGGGAAAGTGATGCTTCCATTCATTCAGTGTATAGCATCAGCCCAAACCCGCACTAAGCATGTTGTACAATGAACCTAAGAATTATTCAAAACAGCACCTAGATGACAATATGGATATTCTCATTTCTCAAATTACGAAAGTACTTTGAAAAGTTTTTATTTCCCAAACATTGCACATGTAGTAAATGGTAGATATTGTATTTAAGGTCAGGTTTACTTTTTCCAGTGCAGACTCTAAACAATTATATTTAACTCTTTTACTGGGTTAAGACAATGGAAATCGGGGATCAAGATAAAACTATTTTTTCTTTGAATAAAAAGTGGGGTTTGTTGACCTCTTAAGTTGCCCCCATATTTTTTTCTATTAGATTCTATGGCTACAACATCGGGTGGATAAGGTTAAATATGAAATACAACTTACTATAGTGTTGCCCTCAATTGTTTTCTTGGCTAAGGCATGTTCTCAACAAACTCTGAACTTCCTGAGAGCATGACAACCTCTTACTGAAGTTTATATCCACAGGTTTGGCACAGTGCCGACTGCACAGTAGAAGCCCAGAAACATACATTTTGGAAAATCTCAGAGTCAACATATATAAAATTGGGCTGGCTTGAGAAAGTCATCCTGGGCATCCTGTTGCATTCTCTACTCTGTATTTGTATTTCCCTTCCTCATCTTGTCCACCCAAGCTAATTTTATTTACATAATAGGGAAAGGTTTCCAAACGTTTCCTTATTACTCTTTCTTTGGTGAAAAATTCTCCCAAGCAATCTCGGCTGTCTGTTCTATGGTCATAATTTGCACACAGTACAACTATTCCATGGGCTGCACTGTACTTTAGGTGTGAGAAGTATTACGCACAGCTTCAGAGCTGGGGCTCTGAGGTTAGATACACTTGCATTTGAATCTAGGCTCTAGCATTGAGTAGCCCTTAGATAAATTACTTTAATACTCTGAGCCTTGGTCTCTTCATTCAACATTCTTTCTTCAGATGATTACTTTGGGGATGAAAACCCACAGATCATACTGGTAGACAGTTAGCTGGAAACACTGGAGGCAGTAGTGGCTCTAAGTTTAGTATCTTAACTCCAACCTAAATCTTAACCCGGAGCTTCTAATTCAGGCTTCCAATAAAACATTGTATGATGATAGGTATGTTCTGTAGCCGCTGTGGCCAATATGGTCAGTACTAGGTACTTGGGACTGGTATATACTTTAAATATGGCTCAATAAGACTAAAGAAATGAGTGTTTCATTTTATTTAATGTATCTTTAAATAACTACAGATGTCTAATGGCTCCTATAGTAAAGAGCACATTCCTGGAGGACAAGGGAGTGTCTATATTGCTTTTTATTCCTGGAACCCTCTGTGGACTATGGAATGAAACAAGATGTATAATGATGAAGAAAACATGCTATTATCTATATAATGAACTGGATTTTCCTTTTTTCTGTCAGAAGTATCCTTGATGGCCATTCATCTTCAGTAGGTTTATACTTGCTCACCATTAACACCATTTCCCATGGTCAGTGTTCTCTAAGTATCCTTTCAGGAATTTCTCACAAGTTCACCAATAGATTTCATAAGCGATCGTGGGCTCCATAACAGCCTTAAAATGTGGAAAACCTAACATGACTAACTTCCCGAGAGGAAGGCCTGTGGAAAAGTGGCAGAGTGTTTCCAATGAGCTGGACTCGGGTTAGAATTCAGCTTCAGCACAGTTGAGCTGAGCAGCCTGGGACCAATGGCTTAATGTGTCTGAAACTCAGTTTCCTCAAACATAAAGTAGACATGGCACCTCACCTACAGTGGAAAGTCTTAGTATTATAACATCAGCTTAGTGTTCCAGCTTGCTGAGAAAAACACAGACAGTAACTCATGTGTAATCTCCTCACCTTATTATTTCTGGCACATAGTCCTCATCCGATAAATGCTTAAAATATTTCATGTTTTATCATCATCTTCTTGAATGGGCACCTCCATTCCAGCTCTCCCCGTAGTCAGGTGTATACTTCTGTCTCCCCATAGAGCACTTTTGGTATCTTCCTTCCCACAGCATCTGATGAGAAATTTAACACTGTCCTTTGCTGCGTCCCTTAACTTTAGACTATCACGTTTACTGTCTTTCCCTGTAAAGGTAGACTTTTCTTCTCTATAAATTAATCTTTTAAAATTATTTATTTATTTATTTTTGCCACTGCCAGCTTCCTTTTCCCCCCTCTGTCATCGGTTCTTTCCTGATATATACTCTCTTCCCAATAGACAGAGACAGCAGGGAAGGAAAAGACTCATAGAATTAGAGTTGACATCTTGCGTTGGAAGGGTACTTGTAATATGTACAACATTAGTTAAACTTTTCAACAACCTAATAGTTTGCATTTCAGAAGTGGTGAAGGCATTTCCCCAAGTGGGGAGAGGAACGGGATTTTGAACGTCATCTTGATCACTCTTGAGCCAGTGCTCTTTTCCACTTGGACTCACTGCCTTTTGCCCTAACCCTACCTGTACTGTAGCTCCTGGTCAAGGTCCCATTCAGAGGATTACAGCTGCAGCCCTCCCGGGGAAGGTGAGGAAGCACAGCCAAGCAGCTCAGCGTGAGGACAGATAATAACCTCACTTAGATTTAAATAATGACACCCCTCAGGGACAGATTCCTAGCCTGGAGAGTGATTATGCAAATGAACTCTGTATATTTCTGAAAGTAACATTTTGAGTGGAAACAAAACACATTCCCTGACTTCAGTGTGGATGACTGTTTTAAGCAGACTTCATAAAAAAAGCTTTCTGCCAAGCCTGTCTTTCCTGCCTCTTTTCAAAAACACACAGCCAAGGGGAAAGGGCAAGTGAGCTAGCATTTAATGAATCCTCTAATGTGCCAAATGCTGCCTTAGGCACTTGTACATACACTATTTTATTTAATCCCAGCAAACACCGTGAGCAGTAGGTTTTGCTAACCCTTTTTTTTTTTACAGGAGAAAAAAAGCATAAGGGCAATATTGAATGCCTGATCATGTACTGAACACCAGAAATTTTATGTTGGCAATATTTAACATTTTTTTTTATTGTTGAGCTACTATCATCGTCTTACCACCAATACCAAGTAAAAGACATTGCAAGAGAAACTCATACAACAACCTCACTTAGACATAGAAACACAAAATTCCCTTAAAGGGGGTTTTTTAATAGATCAATAGATTTGATTTGGTATACCAACTCCAGTTTATTATGATCAATTAGTGTTTATTCCCACAAAAATTTAAATATGACAATTTAATGACAATGTATTAGCGTGATTCACCATAGTGACCTCTTAATAGGATAATAAATTATAATCTAAATAGATTTAGAAAGAATATTTGATAGGTTTCAACATGCATTGTGATATTGTAATAGAAGTGCATATCTTTAACCAGGTCAATTTAAACAAGAAATTATTCTCATTGGGTTAGAAACATTTTCTTCATAACTGATAATTGAATGTCCACTTCACTCTTATTTTATGTTGGGCTGAAAGTCCTAAGCAATAAGATAATACAAAAGAAAGTAGTGTGAAGATTGGGAAGGAAGAAATGTAACTTTATCACATGTTACACACACACACACACACACACACACACACATACACACAATTTTCTAAAGCTCATTTGGTTTCTACTACCCTAAAAATGGTCACTTTAATAGTTTCTTTTGAATCTGATAATTTGGTTAGGTGGTTACTATTTCCTCTATATAGAATTCCAAAAATCCTAAAGTATTGGAACTAATTATGGATCTCATAAAGATTACTGAATACATCAATATAAAATAATCATGTCTCATTTAGCAGCAAAAAAATATAATTTTTGAAAAGATGTCATTTAAAATATTGACAAAAACAATAAGAAACTAGGAATAAATCTATAGGAGATGACTAGATCTTTATGTACAAAATTAAATACTTTTAATAAAAGGCATTTAAAAACCACAAAAACAAATGGAAAAAAATACACATACATTTACTTATAATGCCAATCAGTATCTCAAAACAGATCTTTATGTGTACCTGACATAAAGGTGATCCCAGATCAAAAACAGACAAGACACTTTAAAATAATAAAAGTGAATATTATCTTAATAAGTTTTAAGAATTCTGTAACCTATATTATTAAAATGTAATGAGTTAGGCATAATAGATGAGAGAATGAATAGGATCTAGACCCATAGTCAAGTACATTTGAAGCCTCACTAAATGTCAGAGGGAAGTAATGAGCCGCCCACTGCATGCAATTGACTTAAGTGTGGACTCCAAGAAAAGTGTGGAATCTAATAAAGATTTTGGAGAAGGAGGGGGAGGAAGAACAGGAGGAAGGAGGAGGAGAAGAAGAGAAAAAAGGGCAAACTGGAGGAGGAGAAGACTGAGAAAGAGGGATAGGGAAAGGAGGGGAAGAAAGAAAAAAGAGGACAATGATTGATTTGGTTTGATGTCTCAGTTATGCCAAACAAAATGAGTAGGTGTTCTCTCCTTAAATTTTCAGGATTTGACTTAGTCGTTAGCTAAGTTAATCACATTCGTATTTAAGGACCATCAACATGAAAACATTGAAATAAGAATAAAATAGGACCTTAATCCCAAGGGACAATGTGAAAATAGATATGTACAGAAATTGAGAAAGTGTGAAGCCAAGGGATACATACTTTTAGAGAGATGCACACACAAACACACTTACATGATACATATACCTATTGTGTGCATAAAACTCTTATTAGCAGATAATAAAGAATAAGGCTGAAATTTTGGATAACAAGGTATTTGTAAATAAATTAACAACAAGGTTCTAATTATAAAGGCCCTAGAATTTCAACATTGATAATCATAAGATATCAGTTAATTACGAACATGCTTTGTATTAAGTCCTTTGCTAAAAGCCATATATACATTATCTCATAGGACATTTGGAAAAAATTGAGTTAGGTGAATTTTTCATCATTTTATAGATAAAGCATTAATTTCAAAATTACCCAATGAAAATTAAATGGCTATTGGTACCTACTGTGTTAAAAATTTAGGCTGTTGGAATCCATACAACTCTGAACACCTTCTCTTAATGCTTACAGGGTGTTTGCAGGTTCTTTGAGAGGAATTAATTTAATTAAAATATCTTATCATTCTACCCAAAATTAAATATTTGAAACCAGAAAAGACACCGGTGTTCAGGCTGCCTGTCACTACCAAATCCAATAAGCAATGACAGTGATTGATTCTTTATGGGTGCTTTATTCAGATGGCAGACTATCTGAGAAAATAGTGAGTTCATACCCTAACAGACCATCTTGTCTTCTCTTTCCAGTCCAGACCTTTTATAATGGGGAATAAACAAGGGAGGTGAGGGCTTTGAGATTCAGAAGCTGCAACATTCCTGTCCTGCAACACCACCCAGGAGAGGGTGGTGGTCTGTCTCTCCCTGGAACACAAAGGCCCCAAATGCCTCCACTTGTCCCCAGGCGGTAATCTTTAGCAGTGCCCCAGGAGCTCAGCTGCTTTTTCAGAAGCGAGGATGGGCCTCATCTGTGGTTTCTGAAACAAAAGCTTTAACATGCACATTACTTGCTAGATTTACAATTTCTTACCTTAAGGTAAATTTTCCAAATCCCCTATCATATTTTCTTGAGTTCCCTATCATACTTCAGTTTGGCCACACAGATTAACAAGCATATCAAATACATGTACTTTGGGCCGGAATAGTATTAACTCTTTATTAACTAATAAGGTAAGCCAAGCTTGAGCTCATTGGCAATCATGTCTTCCTTTTGTTAGTAAAACTGTGAAGTACTTATTTTTTAAGAGGTGAAGTTAATGATCTTAACTTTTCACTATCAAGGACTCTTTTATTAATCCCCTCATCCTAGTCACCATACTTGTGATTTTTATTTTTATTTTTGCAGAGTGTCATTTACTTCCCTAGTGCAAGTAATGCATGTATTTCAGTAATAAAGAATAAGCCACAAAACTATTGTGGCTTTAAAGAAGAGATTAACCCTGAATCTCAAGCTCTTACAAATATGTAAATCCAGTGCTTTCCTTTTGATGTCAAGTTGCTTCTGGGCATTTTCTACCCCTGGGCAGTTCTCTCTCCAACTCAATTGTATAACACATTTTCATACCCTCAGGTATGTCTTAACACATTGTCTTCTAATTATCTAATTTCCACTCAACTTCTAGTTCCTGGTTGCATTGGTTCAAAGGCTTTCAGACTGATCCATGTACGGCACCATCTGCCAATGTGATTACCATACTGTTTACTGAGATTTATCAGGTCATTAATAAAGAAAGAAAAGAAAAAAGGAAAGGAAAGGAAAGGAGAGAAAATGAAAGAAAAGAAAAGAAAAGAAAAAAAAGAAAATATGCTTATATTGGTCCTGCAGTACCCCGCCAGCAACTCTCAAGTCCAAACACAGCCATTTATCATTAGCCCATATTTCTGTCCCAGGACCTGACCTTGCTCTGTGGATAGGGCTGACATGCAAGTGTCCCTCTATTTGCCTTTTGAGTTAAAGTCATGGGATAAACCATAAGGGACACTTCAGTTAATCCAGCAATCCTAGGACTTCATATGCACATTGTAAATGTTCCAGAACCTACCATAGGTACCAGTCTGTAAGCTCCCTGTAACTAGAAACTATGGGTATTTGTAAATCTCCAGTAAACTTTCAGTGACCAGTCTGGGGCTTGACACACAGGTGTATTTAACATCTAGTTTGTTAAATGAATGCTACAAAAAATGTTCATTCCCTTTAAGGAGAAAGAGGCTAGTGGTAAGGATAAGCTGTACAAGCTGACATGACAATAAATATTTGTGTAATGAGCCATTCATACTATTACCATCAAGGTGGATGTGAGTTGAGTCTACATCTTCCTTGGAGAAATCATGGTGGGTAGCACACCATCGTCAATGGGGTTAAGCATCTAATCAGCCGAGTGATTATCTGTAGGGATGGAGCTGATCTTTCTGCCTCCATGAATTCAGGGCTCTCTCTGCTGTGCCTTGGTTGTCATCTCATTTCCATCTTACTGGTCTATAGCAAATGCTTCATCATGCCCTTTTTTGCTGCTCAGATTCTTTCCTATTATCATCAGTTTTTGCTTAGGGATTAAACTGTTCATGAAACGTTTTTTTTTTTTAACTACTGCTGTTACCGAACAAAAGGTCTGAGGGGTGGGCAATATTTGGCCCACCTAGGGATGCCAGAAACTGCTACAGAACAGGGGCCTCTCCCAAGGACACAATACTAATATCTGCTGGGCTCTTCTGTCCGCTGCCAATTGGAAAGGCATCTCTCAATGCCAGAGATTTGTGAAAAGGAAACAAAATGTTTATTTAATGCTATTCAAACCTAACGCCTCCACTAAAATATCAAAGTCCTTTAGGGTATACACCTACACCCACACAGCGCTCCCTTCTCCCACTGTCCCAACTCCGGGTACCGTAAATCAGGAAAAGAGCACACATCTGTGTTTCAGGCCGCTGGTATCGTCAGCTGTGTCAGGCAGGATCTCTAGTTAATCCAGAGTACTGTGGTACCCTCTCATGGTCCACTGGCAAGAGTCCTTTGTACCCAGTTCCAGTCAAAGTCTCTCCTGCTTTCCAGGCCATGCAGCCAAAGGGGCACCCCAAATCCGTGTGGGCCTCTTCTACCAAAGTTGCAGGGGTTCGAACTCCACCAAAAGCATGTGGCTTTCTTCTTCGCCTGGCTGCAGGGATCTCCATTCTGGCAAAGCTGCGTGGTTTTCCCTTTTAACTGGGAAAGAGGGCTCACTCTGCTGAACGAGATTCCGGGAGGGGGTCTGCACTCTGCCAAAACCACATGGATCCCTCTTTCACCTTACCAAGAGGGGGTATTCACTCTGCTGAAACCACGTGGCTCTCTCCTACATGACTGCAGGGGTCCTCACTCTGCCCCAAACTGCATGGCTCTCTCCTCACCTGGGCAGTTATCCCCTCATGTCTCTGAAGCCAACCTTTTCCAAGCTGTCACATAGGTGCTGTCACTCAGGGGCGCAGCCCCTAGTTACATCCTGGGTAGAAGCCACTCCCTTCTTCCTGACTCAAAACTTGGCCACAGCTATTTAACATATCTATGAAACCAGTTAAAGGTTATAGATATGTTAAATAATCATTCCAGAGGTTAGCTGCAAAACTGTTGCTATGCAAAACAGCTCTCAATGGCCCTGGCTCTATTTGTCTCTTCCCCCTGGGGGGGCAGGGGGTGAGGATATCTCATGTCTCTCCAATACTCCTATACAGCCTCACAATTTAAGGGAATTCTGTAGTGAGAGCATGTATGTTTATTGGTAAGTTCAGGTCATGGCTTCTGGCCTAGATCTGGCCTAGATACACATCATGCTCTAAAGTTGGACATTTGTCCTCCAGTCTTGTAGTCTGTCCCCTGGTCACAAAATCAAAAGAGAAAATGTAACTAACAAGAAGTCATATTTTCATGTTTGATTTTGAATTATTGACAGTACATAAGACTTAACATGTGACAAATTAGAACACAGAAGACTTCCATAAAATGATGTAGAATTGAATGACAGCCACATCAATCAGAAGTCACTTTTATGTCACAGATGTATTCTACTTTAGCGTGATTACATTACTCAGCACAGGTCATTTTTCAACAATCACAACCTGGGTTTAATTATTTGCTTTATAGGTATCTCAGTGAGATAGGTCTTCATGCTAAAGAACCCAAGATTATCACATTTGAAAATCAAACTTAGGCTACTGTAAACCTAGGTAAAGATCAGAATATACATATGGTCTCTGATCCTAAATTTTGGAGATTCTGCAGTTTTAAGCAATTTTAAGTTGATTCTGATAGTCACTCCTGAGATTTCATAGTCGATTCAAATGTCCTTTAACTCTAAATCAGAATACTGGGACTAAGAGAGTAAGAGTGAGGCATTCAAGGATAGATCCTGAGTTGAAGGCAGAGCTAAAACTAGACATGTGAAATTTTATTTAAAATGCCAAAGAAAAGACCCAGTAAGAGCAGTTGAATCAGAATTTCCTAGGGGAGGGAAAGCCAGGACAATTTTTCTAGGTGATTCTAATTATCAGCGAGGATTGAAACTCACTGAATAAGACCTAAATCTACCCATTCTTATTCCAGTGATCACTGCACAATTAATATACCCCTTTCACTTCAACCAGTTACTTGGTATTTTTGGTCACCAAATCATACAAATAAAGAGATAGATAGTAGGTCAGCATGTTTTACTAACTGGAAAACATGTTCACTCCTCCCCTGGTATTTTGTGAGGTGATATTGATAAGACACAATTTAAAAATCAAATAACATTGCTAAATGCAACAAGGGAATCACTTCCCTTTTAACTGTTTTCATGTTTCTGATGATGTCAAAGATGAAGTACAGTTTAAGGTAATATGATTTTAAGTATCTTACTTGCCAATCTTTATTTGTATGAAGACAAAAAGGAGAAGGAAGGAAACCAAGAAGAAAAAGAGAGAAGAGAGAAAGGAAAGGAAAGGAGAGGAAAGGAAAGGAAAAAGAAAAGAAAAAAGAAAAGAAAAGAAAAGAAAAGAAAAGAAGGAAGGGAAAGGAGAGGAGAGGAAAGAAGAAAGGAAGGAGGGAAGGAAGAAAGGAAGGGAGGGAGGAGAGGAAAAAGGGGTAAACATCACATTCAAAGAGTTAAGCTAAAGGAGAGTATGTTTGTGTTTTATGCATTGTATTGATTTTCATAGTTACTTTCTGCTTATAGGCAGTAACATGGTAAGAATGAAAATTCTTTTAAAATTAGTATTAACGATGTACTTTGGGAAATATATTTTAATGACCTCAGTATTAATTGTCTTACACATTGCTTGTAGACTTGTAGACTTTCAAATAATCATAGCAATAATAATAATAATTGTTGTCACTGACATACTTATTCATATATCCAGAGACTTTGACAGTTCATTCAAGAACTATCTTGTTTGTTACACCAAGGAGCATGTGCAAAACTCTCAAAGGGACTCTTCTTTTCCAGTGATTTTTGTGATAATTCCACGGTATATTACTATTTTGGAAAACTCTGTAGAGGGATGAAAATATCAAAGTAGGCATATGTTTTTATGAAAGTTTCAAAAAATGTGTTTATTTTGACTCATGTCTAAATTAGATGCCTAACAGCTGAATGAAATGTAAATTAGTTGTTTTGTTGCGGAAGATAGACATCCCATAAAACAGGCTATCAATCTTCTCGGGATGCCTGTCTTTATTTCACACCCGGTTTTGTGACCATCATGATCACTCACAGCTGAAAGGATCGGACAGCAGTGAGTATGAGCCCAGGAGTTGAAGCTCACATACCTTCCACTTCTTCTGATGAGAATTCTTCTTCTGTTCATGGCTCCTTTCCTACTAACGAGCATTTCTGAAGAGCTCCTCACGTAATTTTGATCGTTAGGTGGATGGGAATTCTTGGTCTAGTCCAGACTCCCTCACCTATAAAAATTAACCTCCCCTCCCCACTCACACCAAAATTGAACCCTCCTGGTATGTCCTGGGAGGTCTCTTGCATAGACTTTTTGATCCCCCTGTATTCTTTCACTTTCATTGGATTGATAGAAGTGATAACGAATCATAACATAACCGATGCCTGAATTCCTATTTAACGACTTATATTCCTCTTTTTATTGAATTTTAAGACACTTGAGGACAAGAAGCATGTTTGGGTACCCTGTTTGCTTTCCTAAAACAGTGTGTGATTGTACCGTAGACACCCAATAAATGTGTTTTGAATAAATTCTACAAGGACTGTGAAAATACAAGTGCAATCTATCAGAAAGTGCTTTAGACTTTCTTGGAAGAATGCAAGAATAAGGTGGAGCTTAATAGTGGCATTTGCTACTCTGAGCCTTCCAGACATCAGAGGGAGCCATAGATGGGGGAGGGTCAAATGGTGGCAGACATTAGAATATCCGAGTTTTAAAGAGAGACAGATTAAGGTGTGAAATCTCACAATTTTTAAATGTTGACCCAACATAATTATTTTTTTTTTAATATTATGAGGCCAGCAAGGTGTCATGGCCACCAAAACAGAGCAAAAAAGAGTTGGATTAGGTCCCAAAACCCCAGTGTGAGACCATAACATAACAACATAACACTCTGTTCAGCAGAGCAGACCTGGCCTATATTTTTACTTTTTAATTTAATTTTTTCCCCAACCTGCAGACTAAGTACGCCTCTTTTGGAAATCCCATCCTAGGATGTGGCCAGCACGGGGCCGCCGTTCAGCCCACAAACAGGGTGGTCACACTTACTTCCAGCCCCTGGTGTGGTTCACAGCAGAGATTTCATTTACAATTGCTTTTCTAATCATGAAAATCAATGCAGTCAAGTTGAGTAAGCCTTTTGGACAATGTTCTTTTAATGTAATATAAAAGGCTTAACTAAGTAATCAGGTCATGGAAAAGATCCTATTTATTGTGAATAATAAGTATTCAGTGGAAATACTTTCCAACAAAATGATGCAATTTCTATTTTAAATTGTATTGTTTGGTTTCCTCTTTTCTTTATAGACACAATGCGCAGACATTCTGTGATTTCTTTGAAAGCATTCGGCAGACAGTGAGACAGGGCTAAGTTATTTTTAGTATGGACTAACATCCATTCTAGTGCACTTCACCTTGAGAATAATTACCAATTCATTTGTTTTCAGGAGAGGGGGAGGAATTTCAGTTGGGGCCTGTGTATTCTTCTGAGGAGACATGCCAGTGAAAGGTCATGGAACAATTATTAAAAAGTATTATTTCCTATATTCTTAGTACTTTTGATTCTTAACTAACACAATGAAATAGGAAAAAATTATCCCTTGTTTCAGGTGTAAAAATAAAAGCTCAGAGAGATTAAATAGCTTGCCTAGTATTGCACAGCAAACTTGTAATAAAGCTAAAAGTGCAACCCCTTCCTTCTCTCATTGTATTCTTCCTTCTTTCCTAAACTACATAATTAAATCTGTGCATCTTAAAGAGGGTGCAAGACCCCAGGGTTCACACATAGAGAAGTAGGTATGTGGCTGATTTAGTATAGGAAGACTTGTCACAAGAAAATACAAATGAAAAGTAAAAAACAACAAATGACATGTAAAAAACAAACAAAAAACAACAAAACACCTTATACAAACTACAGACATCACAAAATCCATGAAAAAGAGAATACAATATTTATATCAAATAAGTGACACACTTGTCTACAACCTTTTTTTTCCGTACAATTTTGACTACATACTTTTGATCTCATTTTGGCTATCATTGTTGTGGGGTGATTTTTGTGTGAGACTGGTAAAGTTAAATTAGTCTTTCCTGAACAATGCTTAGAAATCTTTGATAAGTTATTGATAATGTAGAAAGTTTCTTTATGCTTTACAACTATTATCAATAACATCATGTAAGTATGAAGGATTGTTGTCAAATTTGGGGGAAACTATATTAGTTGTTTTTATGTATAAACTTTCAATGTTCAGGGCATTTTTAATTTCTCCTGTGTAATAACTAATCTGAAATACTTTTTAAATTGAAAATTCATGGTTTATATGGAAATCTATAGTTTGTGTTATTGGTCTACGTTTGATGTGAAAGAACTTACTTTTTGACTCGATACTAATGAAATCTGAATCTTTTGCTTTCCATTGGGCATATCTGATGGTTGAAAATGCTTCCAAGACTAGCTTCTCCAGCAAAACCTTTCATCTTTCCTCTCTTCCATTATCCACACCAGTGTGCCACCGGGTGTGTTTACAGAGTGATAGAACCTCCAGATTTCCACTTTCTTGCTGCAACCCTGGCTGAGTTCGCACAGCAGAGAGAAAGAGAGTTTCCAGAAGTTACTCTAATACCAGCACAGCCAGCAATAATTACACCAGACGAAGAGGCAATTGAGCATTATATAAATATAGACAATTACTTCCCAATTCAAAGTATTCCCAATTCAATTGCCCCTTAACTAGATTCCCATTGCAAATGCTAGTTTCATAAATATACCATCAAAATGATCTAGTTATAAGGCTGAGGAGAAATCTGTGTAGATACAAGATTTTGGCATCTAGTTTAAGGTGAAATTTTCAATGTGTGGTTTGATTAAAATTGAATAGGGATCATTATATAGTGGTTTAGAATGTACAGAGCAAGATGGGATATTTGAAGGCAAATTCAAAGACTCTTGAGAAGTGACTATCTCAACCAAACAGTTTGATATTAACTTGAATAGTGTGGGATGAACTTGAAACTAACAATGGGGTAATTTAATAACTGTTACCTTCCTGGGAAAGACTTCCCTAGAATAGAAAATTCATGGTGACTGAGAAGTAAAGTTGTGTTTGTGCAGATGTCCAAATAATAAAGTCATGGTCACGTAAGTACTTAGCTGGGTCAGTGTCAATGGTTTGGATTCTTATTCCAAATATCTTTCCATGGCCTCTCCAATAACACCTGCATTAGGAAGTCAAACTAGAAAGGGAGAGGACTCTTAACGTTTCTGATTTCAATTGTTGACTTTTTGAGATTTTACAGAAAGATGTGGTCATGAGAACATGTTCAAGGGAGAACAAATAAAAAAGTGCTGAGGCTGAAACTTCTTTAGCTTCATAGCAAATCCCTTTCTTAGAGAGGAAATTCCTGGACCACCCCATCCTTCCTCCTGATTAAATATTAAGGGTTAGCTCTAGTCTAATGCAGGCAGATAGAGGAGTAACTTGAGTAAGTTCTCACTAACCCAAGCGAAAGCCCCTAGGGGAGCCTCCGTTCTGAATTCTGTGATGCTAACACAGAAGCATCACTCGAGACTCTCTTTCTTCTCCTCCTTTGCCTGCCCCCGTCCACCCCTTTAATGGGTATATTATTTTTCTGGTAACGTGAGCACTTCAGTAATCAATGCCATTTAGTATGCTGAATAGACATGAGTAATTCCATTACTTATTAATGATGAAAAATTGCTACCATGAAACGAGTTTTCCAGCATATTTTCTGATTGTTGAAAGATTCATCTGACTACTAGAGCACCCTATTTATTTTCTCTGCAGCAGCAGGAGGGGGGTGATATTACACATATAAATACATTTATTATATATATGCACATGTGTGTATTTATATATTTGATATGTGAATAAAATACACATGTATATGCATATACATACATATATAAATATAAATTTATATATATTCCTGTCCTTTTAGTTTTATGATCTTTACTTAATAAATACCTACTTAGCTCAAGTCAGTTAACAAATACGAATAACTCTCAGTGCTGTGCAGTGTGCTAAATTTTTTATATACATTTACTTCATTTCATTTGGTATTCATATATTCTTATAGCATTCTCATTATTTCTACATTTTATAACTGAAGACATCACAGTTCCAAGAGTTTAACTAACTTGTCCAAGGTGGATACTGGATTCAAAAGCTCTGATTTCAAACCTTAAGTCTAAATGCATTGCCTTTCCTAACATGCTATGACCGCCTTGAAAAAAATGTTTTGACATATTTTATAAAATTAAAAATGAAGATTGAGTAGTATTATTACTTGTTTATTAAATTAGTTATTGGAAATTATGATCATTTTTAATCTCTGAGCAGAAATTAATAAGGAAATTTGTATAAAAAACAGACTAGTCACCTGGAAAGCTTTAAGATGCCCAGCTGGCTGGACTCACTTTATCCTGTAAGACTGGAGTAACACTAGCTTAAGTCTTCATCTGCCTTGGAGCTGTAATATCTCCAGTGTTTTCAGAGAGCTAGTATTTTACTTTATCACCTTTTCTACAACTTTCATTTTTTCCTATATTCTTCAGTTCAGTCATTCCTTAACCCTTATATCCCCTTTCAAGCCTTCTGATGACTTCTGAAATGAACAATTTATAACCTTTCATGTTTTTATAGAGTTGCTGCACTTATTGAGGAGAGTTTGGTGTACAATTCAATTTTGACTACAATTTTAATAAGTACCATTGATAGTGTCGTGTGTAGTGCGTGTGCACATGTGTGCATGCTTGCACATGGCATTGGGATAGTGCGTGGTAAGTGAGGGTTACAGTTTGGCATTGGAGAGACTGTAAAACAATTAGGCAATTTTATTCGATATTTATTTGGCTCTTCTGGCTACCCTATCACTCAAAGCTAACTCATTAGCCATGCTAGGTACCTGCCACTAATCTCTTGACTGTTGTTATAATATTGGAAAATTTTATGTCCTTATCTTTCATATTAAGGCATAACAAGGCATAGATGGATTTTCTAATTATTATGGAGAGAAGGGAAGAGAGGGAAACATCTATGTGAGAAACATAGATAGGTTGCCTTCTACACACATCCAAACTGGGGACTGAACACACATCCTGGGCATATGTCCTGACCAGGATTCAAACCTGCAACCTTTTGGCTTTGGGGGTGACGTCCAACCAACTGAGCCATTCCAGGCAGGGCTAGAGAGATATTTTTAATGAGCAATGCTCTGTATAAAGGAGTTTCTCTAAATAGAATTCCATTTGCCTCAAAGAGAAATTGTCACTTCTTTAGGGAAAAAAAGAGCACGAGTTGGTTGCTATTTAAAGGAACACACACACACACACACACACACACACACACACACACACACACACACACACACTGCACTTTATGAAGATAGGGAAATAGAGGTCAATCTAGGACTACAGCTTCCCTGTTGATGGTCCCGAATCACCCCTGGCTGCCATGGTCATGCTGTTTTTACTTCAGTTTAGACTACTTTAAAAAAATAACAAACCCTACTTTAAAATAATGTAGTGTTAAAATTTGCGTAATAAACTTAAACACATTTTAAAGAGTTGTCTACACTCCTGATATCCATTTATTCATCATTATGACAATATATATAAAACTCCTGCTTTGACTGCCCCTGTCCTGTTTTTACACATGCTTAATTTTCTGCACAATAACTCATTGGCTACATGGAAACATATGGTAATCCAGGTGTAAGATTTCCTGGAAAACTGCCCAAGCAGCTGAATACCCACCTGGCATTCTGCTTTTGGCCAGTAATCAAACTCTCCCCAAACTGGATCACTTTTGAAATCTTAAGGCTCTTAATATTTCTTGGATCTGGAAAATAATAAGAATCACTTGAGCTGTGCAGGAGAGCACTTTAAAACATAATAAAAAGGAAAAAAATGGACTGTTGGTTCCTATCTCTGGAGATGTCTGAGCTCTACACTTGAGCTGTTGGACCAAAATCAGTCTCAAGCCAAATCTCCCAGTGATTTGACAACTATATATCAAGCACTTTCAAGGCACCTGGAATCACATGGTTTCTACTCTGTGGGTCCTTTTAAAGCCATCAGTGCCCTTTCTATAATTTTAATCCAGGGAAGTAATAAATTACTTAACTCATGTTTTATCTCAAGTTCTCGTGCAAAATTTTTCCAAACTAACTTCTTGCAATGTGTTCTATGCTTCAGTTTGCTCCAAAGAGAAAAAAATTATGATCTTTGGAGGAAGATCAGTGTTCAGCCTCAGAAAGTTTGTCATTTATTTGTATTCTCACTGCTCACAGCTATAAAATGGGGGAAAGGTAATCCTCTCACACGGGATGTTGGAGGATTAAATGTAAATGAATTACCCCATGTTTACCCCACAACAGACATGTTGATAAATACTCATCTTATTTCTCTGTTGGCAAACAGAGTTTCAGAGAAGTCAATTACTCATTTCAGTGAATATAATAATAAAAGAATCAGTATAGTACCTGAGTTGCCTTTGAGCTAAAAATTATAGAATATTAAAGTTACAGGATATGAAATATCCAGTCTTCTTGCAATTCTGCACTCCACCAGTGAATTTACTTAATGTTCTAAAATGTCGACGATATTATTCCCAGCTATCTACATAAGGTAATAAAAAGTAATAATAGCTATATTTCATGAATACCTATCATTTTTATGTATATAATGCAAGTTAACCAAATAAGGAAATTTTATAGTCTTGGCTTCAGAAACACACCAAAGGTTAAGATGCCAAAAATCCTCAGAAAAAAACATGGTTCTGGATTACCCTAGACACTGTGAAAACAAATACAATACAGGTTGATCCTGTACTGTTCTGGGAATCAATAAAACATTCTTCTTCCTATTTTTTTTTTGTCCCTAGAGAACTTACAGTTTTTTTCTGCATTTTTTTAAAGAATGACTTACAAGATAAATGGACCTTTTTCCTCACTAATACTTCTCAGGTAACAACTCTCAAGTAACAGCTTCAACATGTTAAGTGAAGCACTAGGTCTACTTCTCTTATCAGTGGCCTCCACGGAGAACGACAGGTAGGGTAGTGGAAGAGGAAGGATTAATTAAAGAATAGCAGTTCCTTGTTGCCAAACACCTCTACTTAATTTGAAGTCCTTATAACAGAGATTTCTCACAAAATTCACTCAATATTTGAGAAAGGTTTCACACACACACACATACACTTTAAAGTAATTAAGAAGTGATCTACTCTAAATAATTTGAGGACATGCTTAGACACTTTGCCACAAGGTGAGGCAAACAGGAAAATTTTAGAAGAGAAAGGGACACGCTGGAACTATGCTTGCTGATGGCTTGTGATACAAATCCCATAAATATTTTATTTGACTCTTTTTGTTTCTGAGAAATAAAACCCTCATTTGGAACGACACTTCATCTCAGGTACTCCAGCATTTCCCTGTGTACCTATTTTCTGACCCCACTGAGTAAGGAAACAGCCCCAAGGCCTGTGAATCAGTTTGCATAATGCAATAAAAAAACCCACCTTCCTGCTCGCAACTCCCAGGGGCCTTGCTTAGAGAAGGAGCGAGGTTCATTCATACACTTCTGATACAGGTAGGTGAGTACAAAACAAGTGATAAGTACCCTAACGGGGAAGTTCTTAAAAGCTCATTAGCTCCCTGTACTTGATAGGCTTTGTCACCATTGCCAACACAGCTGCTTGGGAAGGCTGCCAAAGAGGATGAGACAGAAGAAAGATGTGACTGCAATGGGGGACATGTTTCACAGAACTTGGCATTATCTGCCATTCCTCAATCTGTGTTCAGAAAGGAGCAGGTCGAACGTGGATGTCGACAATGGCACAGACAGCCAAATTACTTTATATATAAATAAACATGCTAATAGATAATTAGCATGTTTATAGAATATATATACATTAGAAGAGAAATATATATATTATATATATATATTCTATAAACATGCTAATTATCTATTTCTAAAAATATAATGTAAAACACATTCCATAAATGTTTTTAATTTTTTTAAATTTTCTGTTCAAGCATAGTTGGCAGACAATATTATATGTTATTTATAACTGGAAGTTTGTACCTCTTAATCCCCTTTACCTTTTCCAGTCATTCTCTACCCCTAACCCATCTGGCAATTGTCAGTTTGTTCCCTGTCTCTATCAGTCTCCTTCTGGGTTTTTTTTTTTAGTTAATTGTTTTGTTTTTTTAGATTGAACACTGAAGTGAAATTGTACAGTACTTGTCTTTCTCTCTCTGACCTATTTCACTAGCATAATATGCTCTAGATCTATCCATGTTGCCACAAATGGAAAGATTGCATCTTTTTCATTGGTGAGTTATATTCTATTGTATATACACCATATCTTTTTTATCTGGTCATCTATTGATGGCCATATATGTTTTCAACTATGTTTCCTTTGCAGAGATCTTAAACCACATAAAACACTAGCTTCTCTACTTCAGTTACAGCACCGTAATTTCCCTGGTTGTAGGGGTCTGCCAGAATGATGGGGGGCTATGGAAACTTTTTGCTGGGCAGAAGGGTCTGGATAATGAAATGGGTTCTATACATGAATCTTCTTATGTGTGTGTATGTGTATAAAGGAGAAGAAGACAGTGGTGCGGTGGAGGGGAGTCAGATTGCACTGACAAATGAGGACCTGTTGACTTCTCATTTCTCTTCAGTTATATTAATGAAAGTTGTGAATGATGCTTCTTCTTGCCCATTCTTTTTTATAATAACATGTGCTTTTTGTATAATAACATTCTTGCCACTTTTCTTCCAAAATGTAAGGTGAGTTAGAGTCCACCAAGACAAGTTGTTAGGGGCTGGGCATATGTGTGATTTGAAGGAGATATTTAAGGTTGTTGGGAGAATGAGGATGGGTGTTGGGGAATGTTTTTGGCCTCTATGGACTAAGAGAGAACAAAGAATTAAGGGAAAAAAATAATATTTTCTTTCTCTCCCTCATTCCTTGTGTCTTTCAATGAACACTTACTAAACATGTAAAGTCTTGGTATTCAGGTTGAGGACTCATCTCGTTAAGCTGAGAGTTTGAAAATTAGACATAGGTGGGAGTTAATAGTGCCTCTCCATTGTGTTTCTACCTTTGAGAGCATTTTCTGATTCAGACTGGTGTGCAAGAGAGTGTGTATATGTAAACAAATCATTAGGTATATGTAAGATAAACTTCAGAAAGCATTTATTTGAGTTCTCCAGATGGTTTCACTCAATTCTATTAAAATATACTGAAAAAAAGTAATGAGTTACTAACTAGCTTCCCTCTCTCCCTCATTCTTTCCTCTCCCCCTTCCCTTCCCTTCCCTTCCCTTCCCTTCCCTTCCCTTCCCTTCCCTTCCCTTCCCTTCCCTTCCCTTCCCTTCCCTTCCCTTCCCTTCCCTTCCCTTCCCTTCCCTTCCCTTCCCTTCCCTTCCCTTCCCTTCCCTTCCCTTCTCTTTTCTTTCCTTCCCTTCCTTTTTTCTCCCCTTCCCTTCCTTTTTTCTCCCCTTCCCTTCCTTTTTTCTCCCCTTCCCTTTTCCACTCCCTTCCCTTCCATTCCCCTTTCTTCCCTTTTCTCTCCTCTCCTTTTTCAAAAAGGAATTACCCAGTAACCATTTAAAGAAGAATTGTATCAATTCTATAGAAAACCTTATACTATAAAATCCCAGCAACTCCGATTTATGTGTGTTACTGGGTCCAAGTAGTTTTAGGAATAAATCAGAAATACACAAATGGAAGTCCACAGTGACATGAGTCTGAATAGTTTACAATGACCCTTTCTTGAACTCTGCCATGGAGACATTCAATCACTCTTCCTTGATTACAAAGTAATTCTGAAGCAATGACGTCGCTCTTTTTACTTAACCTGGGATGAAGTTATTTTCTTTCTTTAGCTATTAAGTTTAATTGATATATTCATAATATTTAAATGCTTTATCAGCCTCTCAACCTCTTGTTTTTAACAATTCTAAGACATTTTAAAATTTAATGCTATGAAATCAGAATGAACACTGACTCCTTTTTAGCTTATTTATTTTTCAGTGTGCAGTTGAAATACACAGTATGTAGTGAATGAATGCACCACAACATCACCTTTTGTTTGATGATAAAATTATTTCACCTGAAACAATAGATGCTGTTCTGAATAGTTAATTGCATATGTCATCAGCTGTCAAATTAGTACATTTTATGGAGCTTTTATCTTGATTAAAAGTTTCTTCTGAAGATAATTAAAACCTCACTCACTAGGCTTTGTTGTAATGAATTATCCAACAGTCAAAGTTACAAAAACATCTCTAAACATTTCTGGTCTTGATTGGCTTTCTTTATTTGTAAATGCCATAAAGACTTAATCTAGAATGTACTGAATCCAAATTCTGTGATTATTATTTTTTTTTAAATTACAGATGAGTCTGGGTGAAAAATAAAATGAAACAAAGTATCTTTCTTCATGTGTTCTGGTTTAATGTTAAATGTCATTTGAAATGAAAAAAAATTATGGTCATTATCTACATCTTAATTTTTGCTTGATTTTGAAAGGATTTGTATATATATATATACACATATAGAATATTGAAGTCTAGTCCTATTTATAAACATTTTATAAATAGGATTAAATTATTATTATTATTTACTATAGTGTAATTCTTTCTCCATGTTATCATGCCTATTATACTCTCTGGAAAAATAGAACTACTGCCTACATTGACAAGATTGTTACATGAGGTGGTTTTACTACTGATAATAGTAAATACAGATATCAAGATGTCTTATATTGCATATATAAGGTGATGCATGTATTTCCTATATCACCTTCCTTTTTTTTTCTAATGAAGTATGTAAGGTGTGTATATGTGTGTATTTGTTATTTTCAATTTGCAGGTATTGAAACTAACGCTTAAAAATAGTGAATTTTTAAAAGTCACCCCAAGAATGAAATAGCCGAGATTCAGACCACAGTGGATTTGGCTAGTCTCCCAAACAGGAGCCCGAGGCGCCCAGTCTCTCCACTCTGCTGTGTTCTGTGCATAGTGTGGAGGCTCCTTCGATGTTATTTCTTCCTTTCACATCCCCGAGAAATCTCACCAACAGTCTTTCCATTGTTCTCAGATTTATGCAAGCTGCAAAGTGACTGTTTCTGTCTCTGAAATTCTGTATCAATTCCAGTTTCCTAGAACTAAGCTGTAGACAGCATGCTACGATTATGGCTATTCTAGACTATAAGAGTCATTCCTGTCTGCCCCTTACTTCTACCTCTTTTCCCATTTCTCCCTAATAAGCAGGTTTCATTCTTCCAATAGCAGTTACTGCAGGATGCCTGAACTTGAAGTTCAATGTCTTCTCTCCAATTTGGAGCTCATTGACAGACTCCTTTGCTGAATTGCTTGAAGTTTTCTGTCTATCAAAGCCCTGCTCTGTGCTACCTTCTGAGGTACCTTTGAATGAGTAGCTTACCAGAGGGAGGAAACATAGTGTGTTTAGCCCTCCCCAGAAGGTGTTCGGCCCTGAGATTAAGAAGGATTTTAGGAAAATAAGTAGGTTGGCTATTACTTCTTTCTGTGTGTAGAGAAATGGAGTTATATTTTGAGCTTGGGAGATGCAAAAAAGAAAAAGAAAACATTTACAGATTGTCGCTGAGGATCATAAAAGCCTAAATAATTAAAATGCAAACTGGGGTGATAAAAACTTAAAAATGCAGCACTGTCAGCAAATTAGATGAGACCACTCCAACCGAAATGTATTAATCTCTACTTTATACAGCTTCCCTGAGATATAATTCACATAACATATATTTCACCCATTACACATTTTAATTTTATTCACAGGGCTGTGCAACCATCACTAAAACCAATTGAAGAACATTTCTGTCTGTCAGCCCAGCGAGAAACTCCCATACACCAAGCAATGAAAAATTAACTTTATCTGAAAAGAAGTCTGGCCTCCCCCTCTGCTTGCTAGGATGTGATGTCTAGGTCCAGATAATTTTCTACTTGACAGGAGTGTCTGATTGTTTAGGGACTTGGCCACTGGACAGTCTATCAAAGTGATTAATGGGGGGGGGTGAAGGGTACCTTATATCAGTTTGAACTTCCAGGGGAGCTGGAGACTAAAAGTATCAACCTGAACCTCCAGGAGGGTCAGGAGAATGGAGAGTAGTCATGCAGTAAGTGCGAGATGAAGCCCCAGTAGACACTCTGGGTGCTCTCATCTTGGACGGGCTTTCCTGGTTGGCAGTGGTCTTCCGGTCTTGTCGCAGACTTTAGCCAGGAAGAGGTAACACCTACCAGGAATCCAAAAAGAGGATGAAGAAGAGCTTCATAGAGCAATCCCAGCATTTGCATCTCTTCGTTTTACTAGTGGTAACGCATCTCATCATCTCATATAATGTAACTCCTGTCCAAAATAGTGTTTCCAGACTTCTGTGATTCATTTTAGCAAACTATCAAACATGAGGGTGGTAATAGGAACCTCCAAATTTATAGCCAGTTGTTCTGAGGTGAGGGAGGTCCTGAGACACCCTGGACACATTTGGAGCTGGTATCTGATATAAGGCATCCTGGTGGAAACTATGTCCTCAGGCTGTGAAATCTGTCCAACTCATTGTTTCCCCTGAACACTCTCTACCTCTCAGGACTTGAAAACCACTGATGCATCTTTTGTTTATAGGTTTATAAATGAAATCATACAATAGATGGCCTTTTGTGATTGGCTTTTCTTAATCAGCACAATATTTTCCATGATTATCCATACTGTAGCAAACATCAATTGTTCAGCTCTTTTCATGGTTGAATAATATTCCATGGTTAGGACATACCACCTTTTGTTTAGTTATTCATCAGTTATGAACTGATTTAAGTTGTTTACATATTTTAACTATTATAAATAGTGCTGCTATAAACATTTGTGTATGAATTTAACTAGATGTGGAATTGTTAGGTCATAGAAATATATGTGTAGCTTACTGAGGAACTATCAACTACTTTTCCACATTAGCTGCATGATTTTATATTCCCTCCAGGAATATGTGATAATTCCAATCCCTCCATATCCTTGAGCACACATTAATTTTCATTATTTTTCTATTTCCATCCTGTGGGTATGTAGTGAGCGCTTGTGGGTTTGGTTTACATTTTCCTGGTAACTAATGATGTGTAGCACCTTTTCATGTCCTTGTTGACCTTGCTTATCCTCTTTGGAGAAATGTTTATTTTCATCCTTTGCAGATTCTTAAATTGGGTATTTTCTTTTTGTTGTAAAAGTTCTTTGCATATAATTGAGACACCAGACCCTTATCACATCTTTGGTTTGCAAATATTCACTCCCGTTTTGTGGGTCTTTCACTTTCTTCATGGTGTATTTTGAAACACAAAGTTTTTAATTATGATGAAGTGCAAATTTTCTTCAATTGTCACTGGCAGCTTTGTTGTCATTAATAAGAAGCCATTACCTAACCAAGATCACAAAAATTCACACATGTGTATTCTTTTAAAAATTTATAGTGTTGGCTTTTACCTTTATTTGCATGATCCATTTCAATCAGTGTTTGTGTATGGTTTGGGGACTTTATTCTCTCATATGTAGATAGCTATTTGTCCCAGCACTGTTTGTTGAAAAGGCTCTTCTCACTCCATTACATTGTCTTGGCTTCATTGTTGAAAATCAATTGACCATAAGTATAAAGGTTTTTTTCTGGACTCATAATTCTATTCCATTGATCTATAAGTCTCTCCTGATTCCAGATCCATGCTGACTTGGTTACTCTATCTTTGCAGTGAGTTTTGAAATAGGGATTTGTGAATCCGACTTTGTTCTGCCTGGAACTAATGCACACCCCACAGGTTAAGGGCTCTGTCCCCCAAAGTATCTCCAACTTCAGATATCAATCACAAGTCCCAGGGTGTCATATGGTACTTCTGACCAACTGGCTAGAAATTGGGGGTTCCCAAGTCTTCCTTCTCAGATTGAATAGTTTGATAAGACTGCTTACAGAACTTAGGGAAACACTTTACTTACTATGATATTTTATACATGATATTATAAAGGGTATACATGAACAGTCTGATAAAGAGGTCCACAGCATGAAGTCCAGAAGGGACCAAGTACAGGAGATTTTGTCCCCATGCAGTTCAGGGTGTGTCACCCTCCTGACATGCAAATGTGTTCACCAACCTGGAAGCTCTCTGGACTTAGTCATTTGGGGTTTTTTTTTTTTTTAAGATTCTATTACAAAGACATGCTTGATTAACTCATTTGCCATCGGTGACTGGACTCAACCTCCAGCTCCTCTTTATTCTCAGGAGGTCAGGAGTGGGGGTTTAAAAGTCCATTCCTCTAATCACATGATTGGTCCCTCTGTTAAAAAGGCCCCATTGGCCAAGAAAGAGTCACTTCATTAGCATAAACTCTGGTGTGGTTGGAAGGTGCTTATTATGAATAATAAACAACACTCCTCTTATCCCTATTCCTCAAGAAATTCCCAGGGCTTCAGGAGCTCTGTGTCATAAACCAGGGATGAAGAGCAAAACCTTATTATATCTTAATACCACACTATCCAAGAATGATGAAATAACAGAAGCTACAGTGTCTAGTAAGACCAATACAACATAAAAGAAATATGAATAGCCCTGAAGTCAAAATGTTTACTGCTTTACTGAGGAAGTACTGTATAACAGAAGACCTATTTCATATTTGCGAACAGTAGACAGGAAGGGTAACTGATAGTCATCAAAGTCCTACTATGACACAAATGCTTTACATACACTTTTTTAAAAATCAATAGCTTAATAAATAGCTCATGAGGTAAAGGCAAACAGCTTTGAATGTTTGAGGATGATAAGGCCCAGAGGTGATAAATTACACAAGGTCAGACAGCATAAAAATGCCTGAACTGGCCCCAAAGCTCAAATTTTTTCAAATGAACTGTGGTGTTTGAGGAGATAATCAGTGAATGACAAAATGCAATGGAACTGTGGTGAAGAATTTACATGTGAGAAACATGGGTCACTGTCCTAGAAAGTGCATTTTTTTCTTTAATAGAACATCGTGCAGTAGGACAGGTAACTGGTATTTGATAAACTTTTTAAAATAAATAAGACAGATAATAAATCAGATTTTAATATCTGGCAATTCAACATCTAATGGATTTCAGTATTTCATTATAAACTACCTTTAATATTTGTTTTGTTTCACCAGTTAAATCGTATTCCCCTAATCTGCCATACCATCTACCTTACCATAGTAGGCATTCACTGGGAATAACTGAGAGTCTAGAATAAAAAGAAATTTGAATATTAAAATATCTTCTTCATCCTAGACGAAAAAACAGCTGGATAGAACAGGAAACTATTTGGAAACCATTAAAATGTATTCAGTTAATTACTACATTGTTGATTGCAAGGTAAAGGAGAATTTATTTTATTTAAAAAAATTAAATATAACTCATGACACATATTCCATAGATTTTGTCACTTACCGGTGCACAGCTATTGTCAAGAAATGAAAAGAAAAACAGGTAGTGTGTTTTGACATTTTTATACTAAGGAAGGGAATGTGATTAATCAGCCCTGTGGGTATTTTGATGCTTTTTGGACAAAGAAAGTCTTCAACAATTGTGGATAATTTGGGGCATACCCTAGATTAACAGGAACCTATTTATGGATACATCCTTTGTGCTAAAGTAATTTCTCACTTCCTCAGTTATTTAATTGTTCTTTGAACAGTGTTGGCAGGCACCTCATTATGTATTCTCCTCACTATATTTTATTTTTATTATACAAAGTCACATTGAAATGCAATGGATACATGCACCATTGACTTTAATGGGATTTTGCATTGTAAGAGTAATATACAGGTACAGCGCACTGCATAGAAATAGCTTGTGGTGTAAGAATAACAGGATTATTGTAGAATTCCACAGCCACATTGCTCAACAGGCAGTCATTCCTACAGGTTATGGTTTTCTTTCCAGGGAAGTAGACAACTGAAGGCCAAGTGGTTTTAACAAGCCCACCTAGGTAATATTCATTTTAGAATGTACTATCTGGAATACTTTGTAAATGTGAAATTGAATTTATATCACACAAAAGAGCTAAGAAAACCATAAAACCTGTGTGCTGTATCCAAAGTCATTTCTTGACAAGGGAGAAAACCATGTAACAAAGGTTTCTTTGTAAGTGCAGTTTCTCTGTGACTTTGTAATAATGCTCAGACCTCGACAAAGCATCAGGTAGAAGTCCTAGCCAATTGACTTTCTCATGAGGCTAAAAATGAGCAAAAAAAAAAAAAAAAGACCATGCTGGAGCAAATCAGTCATTCTGGGAATTAGCACTGATTCAGCAACTTTTCAGCATCTATCCGGATGAACACACGAGTGGTAGTAAAGAATCGTAGTTAAAAATGTGCGCTCCTGAGTCAGGTCTCTCTGGCCCCTCTCTACCAGGGGCATTGTGTGGATGAATTACCCTTTTAGATTCTTTAACCACAAAGCAGGAGGAATGATAGTATATAATGCACAGTGCTCTTAGAAAGAATAAATAAACTGTGACCTGAAAAGTGATTAGCCTAGAGTCTGGTGTCTAGCAGGCTCTCCATATTCCCTGTTATAACTTGCTGAATATACACCAAAGAAAACTAATGACATAAGCTCCTACACTATAACAATACATACAAGCTAGTAAACAAATAACAACATAATACAGTGCTCAAATCAGCTTGTGAATTGCAAGTGGAGGGTAGTATTGTATATGAAGCGATTACCCATACACAGATGCTAAAGGGTCTGAGAATTAATGTTGAAATGATAAATGTTTACTTTTTCCAACAGAAATGTATTACACTAAATATAAGGCATGGGGATCAATATTTAATAGCATTTTGCCCCCTTTTGCATGCCAAACTGCTGTTTATGTAAGATATCATTGAATGGTGTGTGTAGACTGAAATTTTTCAGAGAATGCTTCCCAGACTGTTTGTTGGTGGTGTTTGTTCTGAGTAAAGGGCCACATGCTCTAACAATTCTGGGAAAAAACAGAGTTACATAAAAAGTTAAAAGATGATTTTATGTTTGGTGTCTGAATTTATTTCCCAGTAGTTTCGTGACTATCTCTGGGCAGTGGTCCTCAAGCTACAGGTTGTAGGACTGAGCAAATAGAAAATAATGAATTATAGGTGGAAACAGGGAGGGATGCTCCTCTTATTGGAGGTGATTTTTCCCTGTAGTCTTCCTGGGGAGAGATGCCTGTGGATATTGTACTGTCTTCTGAGTCACACTTTTTCGAGAGGCAAAGACACAGTTGCCTTTGCCTCTTGGTGTTGGTGAAGATTCTTTTCCAGCCAGCAACTCACCTTTCTGCCTTTGAATTTTAGGTTAGCTTTGAGAAGGAACCCTCTCCTTTCATTTTCTCCTCTTGCTTTTGTCCATCCTCCACCACTTAGTGTCTAAAACTGCCCCCATGAGTCACCAGAGAGCCACTTAGGACCAAATTATGTAGAAATCCTTCCGCTCTTCGCTTGATTGGAATTCTCCAGTGAGCCACTATTTTTCCTTGAACATGAATGAGCAGGAATTTTAGTAGTAAACCATGCTGCTAGCATTCACTCTTTTGCTCTATCTTATCCTCTTTTTAATATCTGTGTTTCTTCAAATTTTGGTAGTGTTACTCTCTTCTCAAACTGATACGTCAAAACTGCAGTAATACCTAAAGATGATTTCATCTCAAACCTATACATCTAGGTCTGACATTTCCTAAGAAGGTTAGACCTTTATCCATAGTATATACCTAAGAAAATTTAAACTCGGCCTATCCTTAGGTAGCCTCATTTTTTCTCTTCCCATTTCTAGTTACCCGTGTGAAAAATATACCTGCAAGCCTGCTTCTTATCTTCTCTTACTCAGGTATTGGATGAGTGATAAACCTTGTCTTTTCTCTCCTTGTTAACTCCCAATCTCCTCTTTCCACTAAGCTAATTGGACACATTATGTAACTCTAGGCCACACCATTTTTCTTATTCTACTTTCAGTTTTAAAACTCTCCATCCCATTGTACACATTTCTGTCATTTTTCCCTTTCTAGAACACACCTTGAATCATATCCCTCTCCTTCTTAACATCACAGTGACTCCCCATTGTCTGCAAGAAAACCTCTGAGTGTATTGCCTAAGAAACAATGTCTTTGCTGTCTTTCATTGTACCTTCAAGGTGAGCCTCACCACCTACAAAGTCTTCCTTCCCACTTTGCTGTCTTCGACACTGATGCTCCAGCCATTACACAAGGGCCCGGGTCCCTCCCCCTCTGCGTGGTTCTTTATAGTGCTTCCCTTCTTGGAAAGATTTCCTACCACTGGTTCACTTGCCAAACTTTTGTTTCTCATCTGAACATCAATTCTGTCTCCAGTCTACAATTCAGGAAATTGCAGAAGCAGACTGTAGGACTACTTTCTATTGCTCCCACTGAATTCTCTGCTTGTACTAATGAAACTCTGCTTTGCCTTGACCCCACCAGGACCTGCTATAAGGGCACTGACTGTTCGTTGATAATTTTTTGTTCTTAAAACCTAGCATGGCCATGGCAGAAAATTTTAAAAAGACACATGCACAATTTTTTTAAAAAATGAGAAAAACTCTCATTGAAAGACCTATTTACATAAAAGAAGACTTTGAAGGAGCTACTAAGACTTCTAATTTGAGGAGTAAATTGTACTGTACTTCATATTGAGTAGAATATTTTCTTTGACAAATGATTTTTCTGGGGTATAATCAGTTCCATGTCTGTGGAGGTAATGATCAAGTAGACACTTGTTGAGGATGCTATAGAGCTGATTGAAGTCTTTCCAGGATATTAAAAATTCACTAGCTCTACAAAAGATTATGCTTGATGATACATAAATGGGAGAAATTATGCGTTTCCTCTTGTAGTTGCTTTATCTTTATGACAAGTAATATTGGGTCTTTTATTTACTCTAGTAATATAGAATTTCCTTTTCATATCAATCTATTTCATATAAAAGCAAATCAATAAATAAATTATGAATTTGTACGACAACAAGTAGTTTGAGGATAATAGAAAAATATAAAAATTATACACGCTATACATGTTTAGATGGGAGCATATTTTAAGTCAAGTAAAAAATTTTAAAAAAACATGACCTTTGAAGTCCCTTAAACTCTTCTGTAACTTCAAACTTAATCTTTCTTTTTTAATGTAAGGGTTACACCCTATTTTGCAGGTAGGATTCCAATGTCATTACGAGTATTAAGCTCATTACCTATTTCAACCCTTCATTTTCTTAGCCCTTCCATTTGAATGGTTAGTACCTACACTAAAATAATTCATCTTGAGGTCCTCGTCGATTCAATTAATATTCAGTGAGAAGAAAAAAAAATATTTTTTCCCATAATTTTTCTTTTGTCTGCTTACATGAATGATCTATGCCTCGGAATACAAATGCTCTTTGAATAGGTTGCATGTATATGAAAATGCAAGTGAGTTTGTGTGTGTACGTGTATGTACAAGTGTATGTTCAAAAAGAGGCCGTCATATAGCAGTTGTCATAACAACACAGCATTGTTTCCCGAAGAGCAAAGTAAATAAGCACTTTTCACACAATACCCACACTTGTCTTGACACTGTGACATTTTCCCCTAAAGCAAACTCTTAAATCAATAAGAGATTTTAGTGCCACAAAAGGAAGTTCCATGATTTATGCACTTTGAGGTATAACTCCTCCCAAGAAGCACTTGGATGCTTCCAAAGAAGAGAATATTGTCATGGGGTGTGCCTCTGCTGCCTAGATTCTGAAGGAAAGCTCTCACTCATCAAGGTCCAGGGGATCGCAGGCACACACTCGTCCCTTTGACATTGTGGTGGGTCTTTATGTAAACATTTTGGCCAATACTGTAGATTGGCACATACAACTACACTGTGAAATGGGTTTGAGAGGTTTATTCTATACGAAACCAAAGAAAGCCCTAGGATTGAAGATTCATGGGTGATGGATCTTGAAGGCATCTCAAACTTTATCTAGGCTAGTGCTTTCTATGCTTGCTTTTTTATGACCATAAAATTCTGCAATACACACACTATATAAACTATAATTGTATAAACTGTAAGGAATTTTAAAAAATGTTATACGGATTAACTAAGCCCAATGTCTAGTGCATGAGAGGTGTCAATCAAATGGTAGCTACTATTATTTATAATACCTTCTTCCCTTTTCTCCTTTGAATCGCAAACTATGTGAGCTATTAAAATATTGACATAGGGAAAATTAAAATATGGACATAAATGCTGTAATCAAATCTATACAAAATAACAAGAATACTTCCTTTTTCTTAAATCCCACCGAAAGCTGCCCAGAAGTTCATGTTCGTCTTTAGTTTTCTTGTCAATACAGTATGCATTTAAACTAATTCTTACATTTTCCTAGCATGTGTATACAGTTTAGAGAACTCCATCCATTTTTTATTCTAAGTACTTTACTAACGAGTTAATAAAATAGTATGTGTGATGTGTGTGCTCATCTGATAGTTATTTAAACTTGGCTGACTCTTTCTATTTTCCCCAATGACTAATTGCTATTTAGGCACTCTGAAATACTTTCTAGGGAGTTTAACTAGCTGTTGTAAATTAAACTATGAGGCCATGTCCTCTTAATTGAACTGGAAGCGCAAATAATTGACCTTAAAATTAAATACCTCACATTCAAGTAAGAAGGGCACCCTGTTCTAGCAAATAGCCTTTCCTCAGTATACAAGTTGCTGAAAGCTAAGAAGGACTTATGGGGAGAGACTATATAAACACAGCTCATGTTGAAGGGACTCATTTACTTTCTCCCTATAAAACAGCACCATGTGTATCCATGATAATATGGTCAAATGGTAGTAGGACATTTGCCAACTTGATTTCTCTTTTCTGAGCAAACAATAACCATTGGTGATTACTTTGTAAAAGATAGTTCTGTCTAAAGCATTTCATCAGTGTTTGCCCTAGTTAAACCTTCAAGTTTGACCGAAAGTATGTCTTAAGTCTGTGGGCAAAAAGCTTTCCATTACAATTTAAAATGATAGTTAAAAGTGTAATTGCTGTAACAATTTATGTACAGTATTTTAACTACTCAGAATGATTGTTTTGGTAGCTCTGAAAGCATACATTTTTAAATAGCAAAGCTGGGCTCCTGAAGTGCTTAATAAATAGTTAGATTGTTAGTTCATTAAACTGCTGTTGAGTGTTTCAACTTCTATTAAAGATGCACATTTTTGAAACTTACCACAATCCAGACCAATTTCTTTTTGTTTCCTCTCTCTTTCCCTTTCTTTTTTCCTTCCTTCTCCCCGCTCCATCTTCCATTTCTATATTTTTACACATCTATTGAATGCATTTTCCTATGCTTTTTAATAACTCCCACTTAATTTGTGGGTTTTTTATCACTGTTGCTGGTTTGGGTTTGCTAGTATTTTGCTGATTATTTTTACACTAATATTTCTAGGAGATATTACTTTGGAGTTTCCTTTTCCTGAAATGTCTGTCTGATTTTGGCAAAAGTTTAATATTGGCCTTCACGGAGTGAGTTGAGATATATTCCTTCTTTTTATACCTTGTGGAAAAGACTATGAAGGATTGACATTAATTTCTTTTTAAATGCTTGATAGAATTCATAAGCAAAGTTGTCTGATTCTGGACTATTTTCATGTAAGTTTATGAAGACTTTTTGGTTTTTTCCTTGAGTCAGTATTGGTAGTTAATTTTCCTAGGAATTTTTCATTTCACCTAGATTCTCTAGTTTGTTGGCATATAATTGTTTAAAATAGTTCCTTAGAATCCCTTCTTATAGCTCTTTGCTGCTAATGCTCTTTCTTTCATTCTTGGTTAAAGTGAGTTTTTTTCCCCCTTTTTCTCTCTCTCTCCCCCACTTCCTCCCTCTCTTTTTTCTCATCAGTCTAGCTGAAATTTATTGATTTTGTTATTCTATTCAAAGAACCAAATTTTTAGTTTCTTTGCTTTCCTTGTTTCCCTATTCTTTTATTATAGCCATTCTAATATTGATGACTTCCTTCTTTTTGATTGCTTTGAATTTAGTTTACTCTTCTTTACTTTTTAAGTATGAAGCTTATTGATTTGAGATCATTCTTCTTTTTTTAATACAGATATAGAGCTATAAATTTCCCTCTAAGCACTTCTGTGGCTGAATCCCATAAGTTTTGATATATTCTATTTTGATTTTTTTAATCTCACAATATTTTCAAATTTTCCTGTAATTTCTCCACCAACACATTTACTACTTAGATGTGTATTACTCAATTTCCATATATTGTGAATTTTTCAAGTATTTCTTTACATTGATTCCCAGTTTAATTTTCTTAGAAAAACATACTTCATATGATTTTGATCATTCCACATTTATGGAGACTTGTTTTATGGCCTAATATGTAATCTATCTGGAGAGTGTTCCATATAAACTTGAGAAAAATGTGCTGTTGTTGTGAGAAGTATTCTGTAGAGGTCTGTGAGATTTAGTTGTGCTTTACCTGTTTTATTTTTTAAATGTATTGAGGTACCATTGGTTAATCACATTATATCAATTTTAGGTATGCAACATTAGAGTTCAATATCTATATACTCCACTGAGTGGTCCCCAACAAAAGGCTAGTTTCCATCTGTCCCCATATACTTCACCCCATTTACCCAACTGGCCCAGCCCCTCAACTCCCCTCAGGTAACCACCATCTCATTGCCTGTATTTGAGTTCAGGTTTCTTTTGTTTAGCTAGGTCCTTTGTCACTTTTTATTTTTAATTTCTCACATGTGAGTGAAATAATACCGTTTTACATTAGCCAAATTATGAAAACAACCTAAGTGTTCATCAACAGGTAAAAGGATCTATATAATGGAAAATCACTCAGCCATAATAAAAAACCATAAAATATGCCATTCGTAACAACATGGATGGAGCTTGAGGGTATTATACTAATTGAAGTAAATCCGATGGAAAAGTTATAGTTGGTTGTTTAGTATTCTTCAAGTTTTCTGTTTTTTAAATTAATCTTTTAATTGTTGTGTGTATTATTGAAAGTGAGGTATTAAATATCCTCTATTATCACTGAATTATTTCTCCTTTCAGATGTATCAGTTTTGTTTTGTGTATTATGGGACTTGGTTTTTAGGTTTGATTTTTAGTAGTATTTGTTGAGAGAGAAATATAATTTATCATGGAAGTGAGCACCACAAGTTCTAATGATAGTGAATGATTACTCACCATCTAAGCTAAATTTCTCTCATGTCGAACTTAAAGCTGGGATCTTACTACGGGGGCCTGAATAGATCATATTCTGCCTGAAGTGGTATAAATAACTCGAGATAATACCTCTGTGCTTTCTTCTTTGTGCTCTTTTATCACCAGTAGTATTGTCTTTGCTACTTTTCTTCTTCACTCCAATCTCCAATATATTGCTGCATTATTATACTGACAAATTGAGGTTAAACCCGCTATCTTCACCTTCTCTAAATTTTAAAGTGTTTGCTGTCATAAATATTGGGATTTTTCATACCTTCGTAATTCAGCACTTTCTATTTAGTTTTCTGATTGAGGCCAAATGACATGTCGTGCCATTATGAGACCATGAATGAACTCAGCTTGGCTTATAACCATGCTTCTACTTCCTTAATTTTATTCTAACCTCCAACCATTCTGTGTGGCTTCTACCATGGTATTTGTTACTGCTGCCTGCCTTTATGTTGGAGGGCATACACTGTCCCTTGCAGGTTCTCATTTACCCTTTTTGTGGTGGGATGGTCAAGAAATTAAAATCTCCTCTTTTGGAAAGTCAACTCTGCCACTACTACCTGGATTATCTCCACTGGCTTCCTGAGTCTTTCTAAACCTTAACATCCTTATTTGTGTGTTGGCATCTTTTACTTATTAAGCTTCATTATAATCTTAACAACTTCAGATTCATTTAAAACTTTTAGCAGAGATCATGGAAATAGTAGCTACCCCAAAACATAAATTATAAAAGACTTTATTATTTTGTTACTTTAAAATCCTTTAGGAACTATTCCATGATCAATCTTTCACTCTTTCACGACTGAGTTTGTGCTTCCTAATTAGCCGATGCTCTCCCATCAGTCACTGTGCCTACACATAGAAAAAAATAATTATAATATCAGGTGACTTTTGTTTAATTTTTCTTATGGGTTGTAAGTTTCATAAGAGTGTAGAATGTAATTTTTTAAAATTGTATGGAATTTATCGGGGTGACATTGGTTAATGTAAATTATATAGGTTTCAAGTGTACAATTCTATAATACGTCATCTGTATATTGCATTGTGTGTTCACTGCCCCAAGTCAAGTCTCCTTGCAACACCATTTATCTACCTCATACCCTCTTCTACCTGCCCCAACCCACTTCCCTCTCTTAATCACCACATTGTTGCTTATGCCTATGAGGCATTTTCATTTGTTTGTTTGCTTTTGCTTTTTTTTCCTTTTTGCTTAATCCCTTCACCTTTTTCACCTAGCCCCCAACCTTGAACATTCAGAGCCAAGTATATATACCTATTCACATTGCTTCATTTTTCTCAATAAGCAAGTAGATGATTCTTTACTAAAAAGAGTGAAGGTATACATTAAGCTTTCTCATCCTATGTACCTTTTCTATACATATATTTGTGTTAGGTTATGGGAGCCTTTTTTACACCAATGTTACAATGTTGATCTTGGAAAGGAAAGTCTTTCAAGCACGAAACCTTTACTAAAGATGCTCCAAATCTGTTCTTAATTAAGTTCAGCTAAGCATGAGATAGGTGGTTCTACTGTATTGAGAGTAGACATCTATGTCATTTGAGTTTTCTTGAGGGAGAATGAAGAATCAAGGTCAAAACACCTGTACGGGTTCAGGTAGATAGAGTATACATAAGGTCTATTACTTGTTAGGTTGCAACTGTTTTTTGAAAGTCAGATGAAAAATAGATACTGAACTCAAAGGTCAAATTGGCTGGTAACTAGGGAATCAAAAATTGATCTACTTTACAAAAGAAGCATTTCCTTTTATTTGCTGAGATTTATTTTATCTTGAAATATATGGCTAAGGGGAAAAATGAGGATCTAAGTTTGGCACTGCTTTTTAAAAATATGTTTGATGTGTTTGCCGAGATAATGGGAAATTATAATAATGAATTCTAACAAGTAGCATTAGCCTACTATTTATTAGTAAAATACTTATTTGTGAAAGTGTTTACCGTGGTTAACACATATTTGTCTTTTTATAATGCTTTTCCGATATGGGAATATTGATTCCACTTAATCTCAGGAGAATTTTAAATGAAGATTTAGTGAAGAAGTGTGACTGCCAGAAAAGCTTTGATTTATCACTAGTAATTTTTCCTCTGCTTTATTAATTTAAGATAATTTTATTTCCATTACAGCTTGTTTGCTGTTTAGCAGAAAATTGCACATTATAAACTAGGTTGTTGTCACTGGTGCTATTTACAGATATATTCTAGTTCTTTTCCTCTTATAGGTATATGTCAGAAATGCACTTTCTCATTCTTTTGATATCACATATGACCAGGTGACTTAGTCTGATAATAAACTATATATTGCCTCTGAATGGATGTATCACGAATCAGTGACATGAAATATTATTGTAATATTCCTGTTGTAAGATCAGAGAAAGCACCTATTGAGAGAAAGTTCTTGAAGCTGATAACAAATTGCCACATGTTTATTGACTTAAAACAACACATATCCATTATATCACAGTTCCTATGGATCGGGGTCTGAACTAGGCAGAATTGAGTTATCTACTTTGAATCGCAGTGGTCTGCAATCCAGGTTTCCACTGTGCTGCATTCTCATGTGGAGAGTAGAGTTGGGAGGAATCCATTTCCAAGCTCATGCAGGTCGTTGGCAGAATTTATTTCCTTTGCAGCTGTAGAACTGAAAGTTCGGGTTTCTTCTGGCTGTTGATAGAGGCCCTCTTCAGCTCCTAGAAGCTACCTGTGGTTTCTAGAGGCTGCCCACGGTTCCTTCTCCTCTGTGCTTTCCCAACTTCAACACTGACTTCATCAAGTCAGCAAAGACAGTCAATAGAAAACAATCTGCTAGCAAAATGGAGTCTTTCTTCCTTTTTTAAAAAATTACTTAATCTTTAAAAAAATTATTTTATTGTTGTTCAAGTATAATTTTCTATATTTATCCCCCATCATTCCCCCTCAGCCCAGCCATCCCCACCTCTCTCCCCTGCTTCCACTCCCCACCTTGGTTTTGTCCATGTGTCCTGTATAGTTGTTCCTGAAAACCCTTCCCCCCCTTTCCTCCCCTTAGCTCCTCCCACCTCCCCTCTAGTTACTGTTAGATTGTTCTTAATTTCAAAGTCTCTTGTTATGTTTTACTTGCTTGTTTGTTTTGTTGATTAGGTTCCACTTAAAGGTGAGATTATATAGTATTTGTCTTTCACTGCATGGCTTATTTCACTAAGCATAATGCTCTCCAGTTCCATCCATGCTGTTGCAAAGGGTAGGAGCTCCTTCTTTCTTTCTGCTGCATAGTATTCCATTGTATAAATATACCATAGTTTTTTGACATTTTAATATATTTTTTAATTTTTTAAAAAATTTATTTAATTATTGTTCAAGTACAGTTTTCTGTTTTTTACTCTCATCCCAGCTCACCCACCCAGTGCTCTCCACCTCCCTCCCCATACCATAGTCTTTAAAAGATCACACACCATGGTCAATTAAGTGGGATTAATCCCAGGAAGCCAAGGATGGTACAATATTCACAAATCAATAAACATAATACATCTCATAAACAAAAGGAAAGACAAAAATCACATGATCATATCAATAGATACAGAAAAAGGTTTTGATAATGTACAATACTCATTTATGATAAAAACACTCAGCAAATTGGGAATAGAGGGAACATTCCTCAATGTAATAAAGGCCATATACGAGACCTACAGCAAATATCATACTCAATTGGCAAAAACTAAAAGCTTTACCACTAAGATCAAGAATAAGACAAGGATGCCCACTTTCACCACTTCTATTCAACATAGTATTGGAAGTCCCAGCCAAAGCAATCAGACAAGAAAAAGAAATCAAAGGCATCCAAATTGGAAAGGAGGAAGCAAAACTGTCATAGTTTACAGATGACATGATAGTGTCCATATAAAATCCTATTGATTCCAGGAGAAAAAAAAAAACTACTCAACCTAATAAGTGAATTTGGCAAAACAGCAGGCAAAAGTCAATATTCAGAAATCAAAGGCACTTTTGTATACCAACAATGAAATATCAGAAACAGAAATGAGGAAAAAATATTCCATTTCATATTGCAACAAGAAAAATAAAGTACCTAGGAAAATGGAGTATTTCAATAATACAACCGAATAGTGAAAGTGACATATTATCACCTCTTCCACAGTCTGTTGATTGAGTGAAAATCACAGTTCTCTCAAAAAAAAAAAAAGCACCACAAAGGTGTGAACCCCAAGAGGCAGTGATCCGATCCTGGGGGTCACACCAGAGTCTAAAAAACACCCATAAGACCATACATAAAAGCCAGTGCCACCAATCAAACTCTGTTGGACATGGAACTTAAGTGTGAAATAAAATTTATTACATTAAAAAGGAGACTGGGGTGGGAGGGTGTTTGTTGCAGAAGCAAAATCTAGTTGAGCCTGGCTAAGAATATGGTATTAATGTGATATCTATGGTCCTTTTTTAAAAATATTTTATTTATTTATCTGTAGAGGGGAAGGGAAGGAGAGAAGGAGAGAAACATCAATGTATGGTTGCCTCTCATGTGTCCCTTGCTGGGAACTGGCCTGCAACCCAGGCATGTGCCCTGACTGGGAATTGAACTGCGATCCTTTGATTCACAGGCCCACACTTAATCCACTGAGTTACACCAGTCAGGGCTCTATGGTCCTTTTAATCTAGTGCTGATATGCAATTTTCACTGGTTATTCTTGTATCTTACATACAGCTTATCATTGCACTTTTCACTCTTTTATGTTTCTTTCATTATATGTGTTTTTTTCCTTTGCTTGTGAACTACACAAGGTAACATCCAGACCTATTTACTTACTCCTTTGCACACTGTCTGACACATAATTGAAATGTTCTCCTATGTGTCCTAAAATTTATTTGCAAATTAAAACTTCAAGGATCATATTGATGGTCAACACTGATTTCAATCACCATATACCTGCATGGAGTAAATCAAAGTTTGGCAGGATGCCATTAACTATGTTGAAGGCCTTCATGTGAAAGAGCTGAGAGAAATCCTTGTGTGTACTAGAGGCTGCTGTTTATGATTTCAGCAATTCATTCACTGAGTCTTTGTTAGGTGACTACTAATGGCCAAAAAGGATGCTAATCATGGAGAATTTTCAGTTCTCATCATTGGGAATAATAATACTTACCATAAATGTCATTTTGTTTGGTTTTGGGGGTTTTTTCTCTCATATTACCAACTGTAAATGTTATAGCAAATTCATGTCACCTCAGTGACTATTAGACATGATTTAGGGATTAATTCTTGGCCAGCCTTGAGTAAGTTTAGCAGACTCTGTATTATGTAGCATCATAAGCTTATTCCAACGCCACCTTTGTTAGTCACACTTTAGTCTTCTTCTACTTCATTTTTCTCACTTATGTTAAAATTAATTATATCTTTCCATATGGAATAAATCTTTTTTTCTGAGAAATGAAGGATGGTAGTTTAAAGGGGGGAACAAAATAAATAAAATGACAGATAGCTCAATATGCAAGCAAGCAGGTGTATGTGATCACACTTGGTAAATGTTTGTTGAATTAATCAGAAAAAAACTTGCTTTACTCACATCTACAATGACAAAACAGAATAAGACCAAGTATTGCACATCGAGTACAATATAGACACTGGAAATAAAGGCACCTAGGTTCAAACTTCAATTGCGCTATTAGTGAACCCTCTTAAATTGTCATTTTTCTTTAAATTGTCTTTTGTTAATCTGTGAAATTAGTATGTTATTTGTTTAAAAGTTTAATTTTGAGAAAGGAAGATGTTGACATACATATAGCAGCTAGTACGCTGTCCGACAACTATTAGTTAATCAGTAAATGGCAGCTATTTAGTACTACATATTACCATAGTCCACTTGTTTACTGTAGTATAAATATTGAGCATAATTTTATAACCTCAAATTACTTTCTGTTTTTTAAAGAACACCACATTGAAATTTAATTAAAGAAATAATTATTTATTTAATAATCTGGATTTTCTCATTGCAAAGTTAATGGAAAAATTATCCCTGATCTATAGAAGCTTGCATTTTCAATAAGGGAAAGTGGCTATATGCGTAAATAAGAAAGATTTCACAGACTGTTTAGTATTAATGGCATATGATTATCTTCGATTCTTTTATACTGGAAACAAATATATTTAACAGTGAAAACAACATTCCTAGTTCATGGCCACACTAAATCTACTATACAAAACACCTTACATTAAATAAAAATTCTTGTTGTATTTCTCCCTTTTTTCTGCCATTTTCTTTCTTCCTTCCTGCCCTCTTTTTTTCTTCTTCAAATTCTTTCCCTCCTGCTCTCATTCTGCAGAGATTTAGAAGGGAAAAATATATATATTCTCTGGTTCATTTAGATCACATTGCCTGGGAAGGAGGGTGCTGTTGGTGAGAGAGACATAGAACAAATGGACAAATCAACATATACTATCTCAGGTGGTAAGAAATGGTGCTGATGAAAATAATACAGGATAAGGGAGAAAAAGTAGTGGCAGAAACTCAAATGGTAATCGCTAAGTGTGTAAATTTGTTTCAGGAATAGCAAGATAGCATAACCAGAGCAAAATGAAGAAGTGGGAGTGTCCTGCAACAGAATTAGAAAGATAGGGAATGAGCGATGAGTTCAATTACAAGAGCCTGGAGCAATTCTGGTGCCACCACCGCAATGATTCTGGTTGGAGCCTAGCTGAGTTCCCTGTGATCTAGCAAGATTCTCCATGCCAGGCTGAATCTCTGGTGCTCTGTGGTTAAGAGGCTACCTCGGTAGTCCTAGGCATTATGAAGGCCGGTGGAAGAGTGGTGGCACTGAGGTCATGATAAGATTGCATACTCCCTGCCAAGTCTATTGAGTGTGATGTTCGATGACATCACTACACAGGCTCTTGTCCTCACCCTAAAACTAGAACATTTGCCTACACTTTGCACATAGACCAAGAAAATCCCTAAAGTTCATTGGTCAATTCCAAAGCCCCTCTCAAGTCATTTGAATAGCTTCTATCCTCATCATCATTACCCTAGTTGAAATCACTGCATTCACAGACTGGAGACACTGCTGTAGTCACTGAAATGATCTGACTGGTAGTCAATCTGCCTTGGTCCTCTCCAACAAAGTGATCATATTTGTTGCAACATTTTAAAAATCCCTTCATAGCTGTTCATTTCCCATCTATAGACAGGAGTAAAAATTAGGAATCTGCTTTTGGAGGGGCTTTGACATTCCCCAAACCTACCTCATCTTTATCTCCCACTTTGATCGTGCTGGAGTCCCTTGAGTTCTCAGTCCTGACTTTACTTCCAGATGGAGAGATCAGCCTGTGTACTTCTCAGATGTCCTTCAATCCTAAAAGTATCCTAAATTTTCTCGAAATCCTCAGAATATCTTCTTTACCTCTATAATGCTTAAATTTCATGTACACCCTCTAATTTCTTTTGTTATCATTATGATACATTGCAAACACCTTTTTCATTTTGGCTTTATTTTATTTCCCAATAGGCTAGAAGCTCAGGGACCTTCTAAGTCCTGGCTAAGATAAGTCCTGGCATATAAATCACTCATAAAATGTTATAGAAGTAATGGAAGCCATTAATAGTGGAATAAAACTTCAGTTAATCACTGAATTGCCCTGGCTATTTGTACTTATGATTACTTTTGGCTCTGAGGTCTGGTGAACAGAAAATGGCCTGAGTTTTTGAGTAACAGTGTATGCAGTTGAATTTTGATTTCCTCTGTGGACTTATGCCAAGGAGCTCAGGAGAGAGCCCTGCTTCCACACAGCACAAACGAGTAGCTGGAAATGAACTTCATCCCATGATAATGAGCTAACACCTCGTTATGCTGCTGGGGACGTTTGTTTCTGGGTGCCACCAGGGTGTTTTCTGCTGAAGGAAAACTGTAGGGTCTGTAGGTAGCATTGGTAGCCCTGTGATGGCATTTCTCGGTTGAAACTAAATTCTAAATTGAGTATGAAGGAAGACTATCATATAGAAGAATTTTTCTGTTTAGAAAAAAAAGATCTGGCTGTTTCATTAGACTAAGAACATACACGTAGGGTTTTGGCAAATAATTTTGAAAAGTCCAGTTTTGCTATTTTCCAGAGATAACTTAATTATGTTTAAACTATATTTCCAAAGACAATATCTCCTTTATTTTTTTCATTTTATAAAGAGAACTTATTTATTCTCTCTCTCCCTCTCTCTCTTTCTCTTCCTCCCTCTCTCTCTTTCTCCTCCTCCCTCTCTCCCCCCTCCTGAGGGAAAGGCCGATCATATTAAATAAGGCTAGTACGACATTAACCTCTGAGGCTGATAGTGCACTGTGCATAACTTTTCAAATTTAATCTATTTGATAGATTATTTATCTGTGTGGCTTCTCAGATGAGTTCTTCAACCTAGAATATTAATACTAAAATACTTTGTTAACAACTACCCAAACTACATACAGGCTTCCCTCACTATCTCAAAGTAGAACAGTCCTATGAAACCTTTCCTAAGCTGAAATGGCACAAACTGAAGAACCAATTAACATTAATTTATATAGAAAACATTTTGAGTGTTCCCAGACCTAAAAAAAATAACCTAATAAATCACACCAAAAAGCACATAAAACCTAAAATAATACTAACATGTGGTAAAAGCAGGAATCATGGGACAAATATACACCAGGCTTTTACATCCATCAGCCCACTCAAGGCATAGACCTTCAATGTTTTATCCATTATTGGGTGCTGACTAAAAGGGACGCATTTCGCTGCAGGCAGAAGCAATAGCAACTTTGGAAACTCTCAAAATGTATTCTCACTCTGTGTGAATAGTAGGAATGTGGAACCCAGGTAGTTCAATGCTCCTACAAGTTCTTTGTTTCATTCACCAGGATGGAAACGTCTAATTATGGCCAATTTTATGCTAAGGGGGTAACACCCTTACGAGCTCTTTTAAGCTTTCCTGATACCTTAGGACACACGTTGGGAACGGTTGCTCAGAATAAGTCAGGATAAAACACAGCTGCTCACAGACAGGGTTCAAAGCTCCAGCGGCCTAATCGATGCTGAGATGCTGAGTGTGGGTCCCCAAGATGAGACTTGGAAGTGTCCTCACTTGTGTGGCTTGGGCTACCGCCACCTCTGTATGGGTGTCTGCCAAGCAAATGCTATTTTCACTCTTTGCCTTTTTGTGTGTGTGTGTGAAAGTGAGAATTCTCTTACTATTGCCTTCGGTTGGAGAAAACAGGTAGTACTCATGCGAGCCTTCTGTAAACACAAAATGGCTGTAAAGTGAACTTTCCAAAAGCGGGGAATCAAACTGGCGACCTTTTGCTTTGCAGGACGATGCTCAACCAAGTGAAGTCAGGGCTGCAAGAGAATTTTAGCTCTGCTCTTTTGGTTATGAACCACACCTTCCTGGCTGACTTTTCATCTTAAAGTTTGGGACAGAAACATGGCCATGGTGCCCCTTCCCAGGCAATCATACCTTTCTTGGGGTAGTACCATTAAGCATGTCCCATCCACTAGACTGTGACAGTTCACAAGAAGTTTATTTAATCATATCATGCCCAGCACTGTGTGAACTGCCCTTTCCCCAGCTTTTATTAAGAAAGCGTGGTAGGCATATCATACGCATATCCAATTAAATTTTTTTAAAAAGGTCAAACTATATCTGTGCATAAACTGAACTACCTACTTTAAAATTATTGGATGTAACTTATTTACAGTGCTTCAAACCTCCAAAGTAAATGCCAACTTGACTTTAAAAACAGGGAAGGAAAAAAGTGGCAGTTTTCTTCAGTCTTAGGTGCACTTTAAAATATGGTGCAGAAGTTTGCCATTCTTGCTCTCGTTTTGATTTATTTTTTAATATTATCTTAAACTTTTAAAAATATATCAGTAAAAGTAATAAATATGTATAATGTCATTTATTTGGGGCCTACTTTGTATTAAACATTGTGGTGGGCATGTTAAGTACGTCCACTTATCACAAAACTCTGTTAGGTAAAAATTATCTCCGTTTTTATAGATAAAAAAACCCTGATACTGAAAGATATTAAGTAACTTTCCCTTAGAGTATCCAAATACCAAGGGACAAACTGATTTAAACTCTGATCACTGACTTTAAACCCCAGGTGTTCCTTTAAACCCCAGAGTGCCTTTTAAAATAACGCTACCTAAAATGTGTATCATTTGTTTTTATGATAACAGAGTAGGGACAGCTATTATGGAACTCAAACCAAAATAACTCAGGCTAAAACATCAAAGTATCCTACTGATCTATTGTGTGTCTGAGGTTGCATTATGCAATGGAATTTTTCTAAGAATCACTTACTGCCTATATGAAAGGGAGGAAATAACATATTAAATCATGCTAGGAAACTAAAGATGAGGTATCATGTGCTCGATAATGTGCTAGCGTAGGACTTTATAGAATTTAAATGTTCAACCAAAAGGAACCATTAATACTATAGTTTAGACATCCAACTCTCATTACTGAGCACCTTCAAAGTTCTAGACATCATGTTGGGTATTAGGAACATGAGGATGAATAATGCATGCACTCTGTCTTGAAGGAAATTAAAAAGTACCGTAATGCGCCCTCAATTCATGTCAGTAATATAAATAGTCAGAGTGATTTTTTTTCATTACACTTAGAACTGTATGCCAACACACTTTTATAATGAAAGACTGTCAAAAGACAAGTTTGGGAGAGTTTCTAGAATCAAAGGAAGAACCATCCAGGGAAAGGAAACATGGAAACGTAATGTCTGGCATTGACTGTTCACTGCTGGGGCTTAGGGTAGTCTAGTCAGGGTGCACTCTGTCCAACATCCAGGGAACCTTCTTGGTGGATGGCTGTCAGTCTTCAGGGAGGGCCTTGCTAATCTTACTTACTTTCTGAAACATTATAGTGGGTTCTATCTCCACATTTCTAACCCATTCTACCTACTCCCTGCATTTCAGCGTCTAGTGTCTACCCATCACCACCTTCAGTAAGGAAGAATACACAAGAGTGTGTGCATTCTCTCGGGTACACATTCTCTTGAAAAAATAGTCAGTGTACCAGGTATTCCAAATCCTTTCCAACTTTTCTGGGGAAAGGGAGGTTGTTATCTTACTGATTTTGAAATACATACAGAAAGAAAAATTCATGTGAAAGCCACAGAACCCAAAGTAGGAGAGATGTGTATTCAACCACTTACCTGTGATACACTGCACAATTCTAAAATTAAAGAAAAACATTTGTGCTCAACACAATGCTTAGAAAATTTTAAAGGCTTGATAATTACTTAATTTCATTTCAATTGAATTCATGAGAAAATGTCCTTCGACCAAGCATAAAATTGTCATGTAAATTAAGAGTAAGAAAGTTGAGTGAGGCTGTTATGCTATTGATCTTACAAAATTCGCAGCAATTGAAAGTAACTTTCAGTCCCTGGTACTTCACTGAGCACCCATCTGTTAAGCATTGGCTGCCTCTGTCACACATTGCCCTGGGCATGTTGAAGCTGCAAAGTGCGTATGTATTTTTTCTTTTCCTTTTTAAATTTGTTTCTCTTATTTTCCCATTATTTTCATTGTATTTTTTTCTATTACCATTTATTCCCTCTCTACTCCTTTCACCTGCCCCCTTCTGCCTTGCAGTCACCACACTGAGTGACTGTCTCTGAATGTCCATGAGTCCTTTTCCTTTTTTCTTTTTTGCTTGATCTCTCTCTACCTGATTTCCCAGATTTTTTTCACTGATTTTTGCCCTTAAGCTCCAGTATCAAAATTTTTAAAGCACAGGATGTACTAGAGATAGGACAGGAGCTATCTATAGTCCGGGAATGGTGAAAACAAAAACTTCCAATGGGAATATATACTTTACATTTATACTCAGGGTGAAAGCATCCATCTTGAGTATGACTAAAGATTAATAATCCCCAATCTGGATAGAAAATCAAAGAGGCAGGCAAATATTTCTGTTATGAAAATAGCAATAATTTTTTGTGCAGTTAGAAAATAACAACCTCTAAAAATAAATGTAACAAACTATGTCATGTGTAAAAGTAGACCAACAATTCATTCCATATTCCTTTGAAGCTTGCTGGCGGCTCTAATTCAGAGATAACATTTCTTCCATAAGATTTAATCTCTGCCTTATTTTGTGTTCATGCTGAGGTCATTACTGAAGTAACATGTACATATGAGATTCCTATAATATATACTTTCTTTGTTTACAAAGCAGATTCTGAAAACTGAACATCCCAAAATGTCCTGATAGCGTAACAAATCAACTTCCTACAGGCAAATGGAACAGTAGAATCATCTATTTTAGATTCAGAAGTATCTGCCACATTGAATTAAATTCTTAGCCCCTTTCACTCATTCATGGCATACTTATTGGACATTTTTGATTTGCCAGGGCTTATAGTAAGCATTATAAACATAGTATTGAGTAAGAAAAAAACAGATATAATCTCATGAAGGTACAGGCTAGTGGAAAAAAACAGGTTTTCATCAAATAGTTATGCACATGGAAACAGTTCTCAATTGTGGCAAATGCTATGAAGGAGGGGAATACCAAGGTATAATAGTTGCCTTGCTTTAGTCTGGAAAGCCAGCAAGGGCTTCCAAGGAAGACATGGTTTGAGGAAGGAGCTGTCCACTAGAGGGTGCTGCTCTGCACCTTGTACCCCCAAATAATCACAGTGAGAATTTTTAAGAAGAGCGGCATTAATTTGTAACCCTAAAGAGCATTCAGGTTTATGAATTAACTGTGACAATAGTGACCTGTGAGCACCACATCCGTGGTCCCAAATCTTAAAATGCCATACCTTTAGGAGGACTGTCTCACTCTCATAGAGTGCAGCCTGCATTTTTGTCCAAGTTTCCTAAACAGATTTCTTTTTAATATCTCAAGCTAAATAGGGCTGAAGTATGCAGATCACAATGATTGAATCCGATAATGGAAGCCTAATGGGTAGTTCACCTAGAATTTAGAATGGCCAAGAGACTGTGAAAGACTAACCTGCAAACACTTTTTGAGAGGATAAAATGGAAGCTGAGCAATTATTGCCAGCCTTCACGGCAGATAAAATTAAAGGAAATGAATCCAAATTACATCACTTTTATTTAAAGAAGATAGCCGCATGCATTACCAAGATACAAATGCAGTGCCTAGGAAAGTCATTAAGAATATGTAACCAGAGTGGGGAGAATCTTATCCCTCCAGAACTATTCTCTCCTTCCTTCCTCCTCCATTTTTCCCCCCTTCCATGGCCTACTAGTCTCAGGATCACTGAAGTTCAAAAACATAGTCACCATCTATGGCATTACGCTATCTAATTAGTGGCCAAGTCTATTCTACCTGAAGAATATCACTCATATTCCACTACCATTACCTAACTCAGGACTGCATTTCATCTCCCATTGAGTATTTTAATAGAGCCCTAAGTGGTCTGCTGTAGCTCAGGCTGTTCCTCCTGCCATCCATTTTGCCCATTGTAACCAGTGCTCTTATCTTACAATGCACACACCTTCCGAGATGTCCTTTCTCCATCTCTCCTTGGCAGGCAGTAAGAATTGCTGAAAGTTTTTAAACCCATTAGCATCTAATTCACAGTATCTCTGAAGAACTACTCCTAACAACTTTATTGTTTCATGTCAATTCCAATCTATTCCTGTAATGCATTTTAATGAATATTTAACAAATATGTATTGAGCATTTTCTGCATGGTAGAAATTAAAAAGACAAAAATAGAAAATGCAAGAAGCGTCTTTCTCCGTAGCAGGTGAACCCATATAAGCAAATTTTACACGTTGGCATTTAGCAAGCCACAAAAACATACAATTAGCCAAGTGTCATAAGGATGCACAGGAGAAGGGAGATTTGAGTCCAATCTGTTCTGTGATTTTTCTTCTTTTGAATGTCCTGCTATGAGTAATATGTTAGGAACTAATTTTTTAAAGGTGCATTTGGATATGAGGCTAATGACTCCAATAGAGTGGAGTTGTATTGTTTCTGTCTTTGCCTATAATTTAATTATGTTATTGACAAATTATCATTGTTGTTCTCAAAACAACAATGCCTTCCAATGATGATTACCTTGGAGGAAATAAAGGCATTTTAAAGTGTCATTACATAATACAATTTACAGTTAGCCTATTTTCAGATGTATTTGGAAAGGAAGAGGTGACATTTTTTCTTCTTTTGTTTTTGGTCTCACTCGCGTCAATATTGAATGTGAGTTACTTAATGTAAGTGATATTCAATTTGTAGTTAGACAATACAGCTTAGTTTTTAGTGCATTAGCGGTCAGGTGCAAGTATAAAGACAGACACTTATTCATACCCAGAGTCACATGCCAGTTTGAAAAGGTGCTGAAATTCCAAGTACAAGTGATTGAATTTGATTTTTCTTTAAAGTGACTATAAATAGGCCTATGAAAGTATGATTTGTGAAACTCCCTGTAAAAGTTAGAATTCAAATTCAAATCCCCTGTTTTCAAGATATTCTACATTACTGAGGAGGATATCAAAGTCAAGAAATGACATGCAGTCTCCTGTCACTTAATCCCTGCCCCTTACCATGAACTTTTCAAAAAATAGATTGCATGACTCATAATAGCACCAACCATGACTTACTGCCGAGAGTATGTGTTTCAATCTAGACAGAACGGAAGTTAAGCCCGCTGCCTCTGTTCCTTCGACTGTTACGTTTTTAGTGGTTTATTCTCTCTACGCCTCAGTGTCTTTTTGAAAAATAATCACAATATCCACTTAAAGTCCTGATGGGATAAAGTAAATGTATGTAAAGCACTTAGCATATAGCACTTCTGACTCCCTATGTGGTATGTTTGCATAAACCAGAGAGCTTTCTGAAATACTTATCCATCAAGCATTTTATCTAAATAAAATACTCTCTTACTCCTCCCAGCCTCCAACAGTTTTATATTCCACTGAGATAAGTGGATGGAAATGCTTTAGGGCGAAGGGCCAGGTCAGATCTGTGGGTGTAAGAACGGAATAAAAAAATCTCAATGCCCAACCCCCTTTCCTGTTCCTCAGTGGAAATGTCAGCTGTTTCGGGAGCTACAGGGACTTCTCTGGCCATTAGTGTGTCATCAGGGTCGAAAACAGAAGGACCCAAATGAGACAAACTGGTATGTGATATTTAATACAGATTTCGAAAGCACCTAAGGAATTTCTTCAGAGCTGCTCACATGCTGGGAGAATGTAGCACGGATGTAACACAATAAGAAAACTGGGACATAGCTCATTTAATATTGTGATTGCTTTGAGGTTCAACAGAAAACTTTGATCATCTCACAAAATATGCTTTGCTTCGTCTTCTTTCTAAGCCTGTCCTGTCTCTCTCCATTTCTCACTCTCTTTTCCACTTTTTGCTCTACTTTTTCAAGAGTCCAACCATAGAAATCACTAATGATTCTGACAAAGTTAAGTTTCTTATGTTACTTTTTAATTTGCTATCGTTCTGATAGAGCCAAGTGTTTTCATTTGTATTTGTTGGTATTCACTTATTTACCTTTAGATGGTTTAATTGATTTGAATCTCAAGAAAAGGTGGTTGGTGAACACTTGATCATATGGAGGATTTGCTTAGTACCAGACACAGAAGAGAAAGGACCCAGTCAATGCTTTGGGGGAAATCACAGGCTCACTAAGAGACTAGAATAACAAAGAAGCAATGAGATTTGTTATAAAGAATGTCTCCATGCTGTTAGCTATGGGATCTTAAGGACAAAAGTTCCTATGTTTTAGGAGTGTATTAGACCGGTGAATTTGACACGTCCCATCTTTTCTGAATCTTTGAGGACAGCTAAACCTTTGCTAGGAAATCACTCTCGTGTACAGTAGAGGGTGCATCATGAATAAAGGGAAAGGCATGCACATAGCATGTGCAGAGCCAAAGAAACTAAGTGACAAAAAAGTATTTGGTAGGCTGCAGGAAATCTGAAACAGTTAGTGGGTGGACAGTGGTGAAGAGGTATTTCTATGAACCTTTAAAACAAAATTCCAGGAAAAGCCACCCACAGTGCCAGCTCTCTGTCCTTCTCTCTTTGGTCCACTCCCGTCAGGCTTTCATTGGACCCTCCCCACTGAATTGCCTCTGTCAAGAACACCAGTGACCTCATGCTTGCCACATCCTGTTGCTAGCTCTCTCCATCCACCCTCTCAGCAGCATTTGACCAAAACTCTTTCTCTGTGAAGCAATTTGTCACCTGGCTTTCAGGGTGCAACACACTTCAAGCTTCCCCCCTGCATCAGTGGCCTCTTCATTTCCATCTTTTTGGCTGCCTGACCTAGAACTTCCTGACCTTCAAATGCTGGGATTCCCCGGAGCCAGTCCTTGGTCCTCTACTCTCAGCATGCGTTACCAAGGAAACCTTCTCTGTTGGAAACTGTTCAAACTTCTCTGTTCGAATCTGTAGTTCGTATTTAAGGGGATAACCCTATGCTGGATGTGGGGTAAGGAATCAGTGGGTCAACATGTGATTGGTCAGTTTCCAATCACATGTTGACCCATTGATTCCTGACCTCACACCCAGTGTAGTAGGGTTGTCCCCTTAAATACCAACTACATATCTTGATTAGGATATTTAATAAACATGTCAACCTTAGCATGTCAAAAAGGTAAGGATTGATATCCCCTTCCATGTGTGTATGCATGAATGTGAACATGTATCCATGTGTGCACATGCCCGCACTCACCAAAAGACCACGTTCCTACTACTAAAATTTTAGTAAGTGATGCTTGATCAAGTCTGATCCCTAGGAGTTACTCTGAACCTTTTTCCTTTACCCCCTAACCGATATCCATTAATAGTGTTGGGTATTTAACAATTTATCATCACCTCCACTAGTACCGGCTTAGTTATACTAGTATCAACATTTTTGCCACATATGCTTCATAGTAAAAACAAAGAAAAAAGTAGCATAGACTCATATATATATATATATTTCTAATTATATATAATTACCATATTATCACATTGACAGTGAAATGAATAAAAGTTTAAACTATTTTAATTTATTAAGATAGCATAGAAAGTATTCTGACTCCCAGTAAAAGAATTATTAATATTTTAGTGGCAGTCATTTCATGAAAATGACTTCATTGTTTTTGAAAATCTTGGTTTAGTAATTTGAATTTAGAACAAGACTTCATACCAAAATTGTGCTATTTTTAGTGGCTTCCATTATTCCAAAAATTATTTTTTAAAGAGATTCAAATTGTAGAAATGTAGTTTTGACTGAGTTTTCTTCATTGTGGTCTTTAGATTTGTCAAACTTATCCACCAATAGTGAGCTTTTTGCTGAAATTAGGGCACTAAATGTCAACTCCCTTTGTGAAATCACTTATCTCTGCAACCTAATCAGAAAATGATGTGTCTTCATGTTTTTGACACACAAGTTCAACACAGACAAGCTCCTGGAAGGGCTGCAAGGTGGTTAGAAAATTCTATTTCCAGGGTTTTTAATGGTAAAGGTAACAAGAGTTTTTGTGACACATTTAACACAGTTTTCAGTAACAAAAACTTGCCAAATAGAAACATTTCCAAATACCGATTTCCCAGATGCTCTCTCTCTGGCGCACACATTATTTTTAAAGCTGTTACTATCTCACTTCAGTCTACCCCCCAACCTCCAGGGAGGGGAGGAGGCTGGAGCTTGAATCAATGGTCAATGGCCTCCATGAAAGCCCTGAAGGGCGGGGCGGAAGAGCTTCCCTGTACCAGGACTGGCAGAGGTGCAGGCAGAGCTTCCTACTGAAGGACATTTGGAAGCCCCGCCTCTTTTCTACCTACGTACCTTGTTCTCTACATCTGGATGTTCATCTTTAGCTTTTATCATCTTTTTACAATAAACCCAATAAATGTAAGTTAATTTATTTTCCTTTGTGAGCTGCTCTAGCAAATTAAACTCAGGAGGGGATCATTGGAACCTCCTATCTGTAGCCAGTTAGTCAAAAGCCCAGCTGAGAACTGGAATTGCAATGGGTGCTGAAGTGGGAGGGAGTTGCAGACCCGATTGACTGAGCCCTTAACCTACGGGATCTGACCTTGTCTCCAGAGAGTTAAATTTCAGAACACCCAGCTGTGTCCTGGGGAATTGCTTGGTGTGGGGAACTCCCTCCACACCTTCGGTGACCAGAAGTGTCAGAAGTGCTGTGAGTGTAGGTTCTTGGGGGTCGGGAAGGAGACACAGAGGAAAGGAAGACTCATGGCTGGAAAGCTGGCTATCCAGCTCAGCCCGGTTCGGAATGAGTGTTTAATAAGCTCTAAGGGAATGGGATGAAGCGAGGTTAGAGGTTCACTTCGCCCAGTGATGCAGAGTCATGATTTCCTGGCTCCAATGTTTGAATTTTTGCTTTCCAAATAAAGTCCCCCAAATTCTTCCATGATGTTTCTTGGCTAATAGGACAATGAGACTTGCTAGCAATTTGTTATTTTGAAGGTCAGTGTTAGTGATAAAATGTGAATATTTAATTTAGTGTTTTGTTTTAATTGTACTTCAAGCAGAAAAGAAATAACCACATTTTTAAAATGAATAATAAAATGGCTCTTGTTAACCATTTCCCCCTCACAGGCATATATATAGGACACTATTTATAATATTTCTTAAAGTTTCCTGTTCTATTTTGTCTAAAGTAAGAAAATAGTTCTACCTCCCTCACAAATATTGGACTGAGACTTTATCTTATTCAAACTGAGATTCAGTAGCATGAAGTAATTAATTATAAACACATTTTAAAGGTATCCTGCTGGCAATCATTCTTTAGTACACAGACCTAGAAGTTTCCAACAGGTATGTTTTGAGAATATAATTAAAAGAATATCAATAGAGAAAAATGAATTCTCCAATAAAACAAATCTGTGTTCCATTGGCCATATGCTCCCACAGCTCGGTGACTTCAGGACATTGAGGATGGCATGAGTTTAGTGTACATTAATAAGAGAAATAAAAGAAGTTGGGTAAGAAATTGTCCTTTTCAAGACAATCATTGCCCAAAGTTCTGCCCCCCTTGCTTTGCAGAAGCACAGAGTCCCTCTTGCCATTGCCTGTGGATGCTACGGGAGGAACATAGTTTGGAGGAGAGAGGTGCTGAGTCTGGCACAGCTCAGCGCCATCTGCTCACTCTTGGAACCCACAGATGTTCTATACCAAAAAACTGTGTAAGTTAAGGATTAACATGCTCAGTGGGCACTCAGAACCCACCCCCCCCCCAATGGAGTGTCTCTGTGGGTAGGCTGTGGCTGAATGACAAGGCAGGCAACCCCCTACTGGACCTGCTACAGAGGGGACTTTGAGAGGAAAGAATCCTGCTTTCCTGAATGGCCCCCTTTGCCAAAGAGTGCATCTGAGTGACTTGAGCTAGGAAGCAAATTGCATGCCATGGAGAGAGGAAAGTATGGTGGATTGAGCATTGGACAATGAGTCCAAAAGATTTGGCCACCATTCCTGGCTCTGTTGCTAACTCCCTTTGTGACCTTGAGGAGGTTGTATAACTTCTCTGTGCCTTTGCTTTTCTCTTTCTAAATATCATCAAGTTTTTTTAAGTCTTTTGTACTGTCTAGAAGGATTTTTTTCTGTCTCTTTGATGTTTAGATGTATCAACTTTTCCAGAATGTCTTGGGGGGTTCTGATAAGCCCCATATCTTTTGAAGAGTGTGATCTCTCTTTAAAAGGCTTTCTTTAAAAGAAATGTAGTAAACCATCTATGATGTTTTTACAATGCTAAGTGCTTGAATTTTTGGTGCCCTAAAATATACATTTATAGATACAATGAAAATAATTTACTATTTATTTTTATTTATAAATCAATAATACTACTAGTTGTTTATTATTTTTTAGTTTTTACTATTTACAACATTTCATGGAATATAAAGAAAGAGAGCAGTCTCACCTGTCCCCCAACTGGTTATTTTGGGGTCCTATACTGAAACATGCACTAAGTGAGAGAACACCTGACCAGTTAAATTTTCTTACACGTGCATGCCAGCAGTCCAGCTATTGATTAAGTCATGCTGCAGTAATTAAAGGGAGGCCAAGGCTTGTGAACCACGATCACAACTTACCTAGAGTCGTGAAGGGAAAATGATGTCATATATGAAGCCCTTAGGACATCATCGTGGTAAATGTCACACGAAATGGATGACCATTGGCCAGAGAGAAGGATAACATTTGGTCTGATTTCTCCTGAGGTGAGGCATCTGAGTGGTAGGTTGGCTGGTGTGTACAGAACTAATTTTATAGGACAGCAGTGGGAGATGTCATGGGGGGAAGTGTAGGATGAGTGTAAGGGTATGGATTTTTGGAATAAACTGAGTTTAAATCCTGACCATCGTATAGTAGCTGTGTGATATTGGCAATTTTACTCGCATCTCCTTGGGCTTTGCCTTGCTTTTTGTAAAGGGGGAATAAATAGTGTACCTTCCCCATAAAGCATTTTGTAGTAGTTAAATGAGATAATGTGTGAACGTGCTGAGCCTCCAGCTACCTGAAGATTAGCTTCCCAATGCTTGTTGTTGGTTAGATGGCTGAAAGATTCCTATAGGGCACTAAGAGTGACTCACTGTTTGATGAAGCACTTATTACATTGTCCTAGGGTGGATTCCCACAGAAGGAGATGCTGAGATACAGATTGAATGCAAGCCATTGATTTGGCCAATGATCCCTGAAGCACCAGCAGGAGAGGGAGGAAATTAAGGAAGAAAAGGAAGCTGATGTGCAAGGTGTCACTGAGCAGGTTACCCTTATGGGAAATTGGGGTTCGTTTTCTGGTACAACGGATGGAATACTCCTTAGAGGTATCCCTCCCAAGAAGGGAGGATATTAAGGCATTTATACTTGGATTCCCTTCTGTTAGTCGCCGAGGGCTGATGTCTGGAGGATAGTAACTTCCAGATACTTCCACCCCGTTCAGTTCCCTCAGGAGGAAATTGCAGGCGGATATTTTGGCAAGCTGAGGAGATACTGACTGAGTACCGCAGTGCCAACCGCAGTGCTGAGGCTGGCACACACTACCAGAAGCGATGTGTTAATTAACGCAATGGGAGGAAATCCTTTCATGATGGATAGGTACATCAAATTCTCACACTGTGCACTTTAAAGATCTTACAATTTTATATGTCAACTATAACTCAATAAAGGTAAAATATTTTTTTAAAAGCTCATTTAATATTTGTAATAAACTTAATGTTTACAGCAGTTTTAGGTTTACAGAAAAATTGATTGGGAGGTACAGGGACTTTCCTTATACTTGCAGCTCCCACACGTGTTCCACCTGCTCGTTAACAACTTCTCCCAGAGTGAGACGTTTGCTGCAACTGGTGAATCTACACTTAAAAGTCAGTATCACCTCAAGTCCATATTGACTTCACAGTTCGCTCTTGGTGTTGTACATTCTGTGCGATTTGACAAATGCGTAATAACGTGTATCCATCATTATGGCATCGGACAAAATAGCTTCACTGGCCCAAGAATCCTCTGCACTCTGCCATTTTATTCCTCCCACCCCACAGTCCCCAACAACCACTGTTTTTGGTTTTTTTTTTTTTACTGTCTTCATTGTTTTGCCTTTTCCAGAATATCATATATTTGATGTAGACTTTTCAGGTTGGCTTTTTTTTCACTTAGTAATATATATAAGTCTCACCATGTCTTTTCCATAGCATAACAGCTAATTTCTTTTTAGTGTTGGATAACATTGCATTGTGTGCATGTACCACAGTTTATTTATCTGCTCCCCTACTGAAGGACTGCTTGGTTGCTTCTGAGTTTTGGCAATTATGAAAAATAGTCTGCTACAAACATTTGTGTGCGGGTTTTTGTTTGGACATATGTTTTCTTTTTTTAATTTTTGTATTGTTTTTCAATTACAGTTGTCCCCATTTCTTCCCCATTACTCTCTCCTCTGCTACCTACCTACCCCCTACCTCCCACACTCCATCCTTTCCCCATGGGTCCTTGTTTTTGTACCATGGGTCCTTTATACTTCTTTCTTGATTTGACCCTTTCCATTTCTCCCCTGTTGTTTTCAACTCTTTTGTGAATATATCAAGGAGTACGATTGCTGACTCATATCATGAGAGTGTGTTTGGTTTTATAAGAAGCCACGAGACTGTATTCCGAAGAAGCTGTACCACTTTGCATTCCCATTAGCAATGAATGAGAGATCCTGTTGCTCCACATCCTTGTCAACATTTGATGATGTCTTGTTCTGGGTTTTAGTCATTCTGATAGGTACAGTGGTTTCTCATTGTTGTTTTAATTTGTACTTACCAGTGATATAGTCTGTGGGCCATCATTTCATATGCATATTTTCCACCTATATATCTCCTTTGGTGAGGTGACTATTAAAGTCTTTGGTCCCCTTTTTAATTGGGTTTGTGTTTATTTTTGAGTTTTAAGAGTTGTTCATATACTTGGAGTAAAATCCTTTAGCAGATACATTTTTTGAAAATATTTATCCCCATCATTTCATATTAACAGCAACTCTATTGGGTAGATTTCTAATATTATCCACTTGATGTGTACAAGAGAAAGGCAACCCCAAAAATTAGTTTTAAGTTACTTTTCTCAAGGTCCTGCAACTAAGAAGTGGCAGCATTGAGATTCAAACCCATGTCTATACTCTGTTAATAAAATAGAGCAAAACCTAAGTCTACTGGTTTCTATGCCAGAGCTATTTTTAACAACTTTTCAAATATAAACCTCAGATATTAAGACAATTAAACAAAACAGACTCATAGCTAGAGACCAGGCTGACAGCTGTCGGAGGAGAGGGGGGTTTAGGGCAGAGTGAAACAGGTTAAGGGATTAAGCAAAAAAATAATAATAAAACAAAACAACCTCATAGACACAGACAAGAGTATGGTGATTACCAGGGGGAAGGGGCGTGAGGAAATAGAAGAGGGTAAAGGGGTAATAAATGGTGATGAAAGGAGATTGACTTGGGTGGTGAACACACAATACAATATACCAACGGTGTATTATAGAATCGTGTACCTGAAACATATAATTTTATTAACCAGTGTCACCCCAGTAAATTCAACACAAAAGTGTCATTAAACCTAATTGCTTTTAAAATGATACTTACTCATATATTTTCAATATGTAAAAATGCGTATCTTGTTAAAATGCCTAACATACAATAAACTATAAAATTTTAAAAGCAAACTTTAAAAAAGTCTTTCAAGGAGAAATAAAAAGAAACAAGCAATGTCTAGGAACAAAAAGTTCTGAGAATAAAGGAACAGGGCTTTATATGCTGAGAGCAATTAGTGGGGGCCCACAGACTGTCATGGAAATGCAAAATCTCATGTTATTATGACTAGAGGGGAATCCGCGTGCAGTTGGTGAATGGAGCCAACGGTGATTAATAGATGGTGCCATGATCCTCCAACGTCTGGTCCTGATTCAATACAGCAGGCATCAAGGTTCAATATCGGCTCCATTTACTTGTTTTCTTTTTTAATAAACCTAACTAATTAGATTCACAGCATAAAGCAGCTTAGTGTTAGAGCCCAAGATGTTGGAAAAAAAAAACCGTGGTGGAGGCAAGGCCTGGCTCCTGTGAGCTTTTCAGCTCTGCTCATTCAATCTGGAAAACAGATCTGGGGATAGTGTGTCTACAGATGTGACAGCATCGGCAAGATAGGCAAAGAGAAAAACAGAGAATGACCTCCTGCAGAACCTGTTGGTAGGGTCGGTCAAGTACCAGGGTCAAAATTGCAGGTGTAGGGTCTGACAGATTAGGGTGACAGCAGTGCTGAGTCGGTGGGACCTTATGCAAGCTACGGAGTGTCTGCATAGAAGGACTGAGGATAGTTCCTCTGTCAGGGTGCGTGGGGACCCTCCCAGACAAAGCATGAAGCGAGGCCCTCATGTGTCCCACTCTGCACAAGGTGGTCCTGGAATAACTATAAACAGCATGTTCTTCCATTGGAAGAACATCCCAGTTTGAATTATAATGAAAGGGTCATTCCACACAGGAAGAATGCTGCTTAGACCTGGTGAGTTCTCAATGAATGTTAGCTTATTTGTATTAAAATTATTGCTTTTATTTCTATTATTATACTTGGTGGGTATTATAACATCCTGTAGGATACATTTTCAACATATGTGCTAAAATTTAAAGAAAACTGATTTGTTTAATCATTCTTAATCGATTCAAGATGTACAAGGTCTTGACAGTGGAGGTGAAATATGTTTCTATTCAGGTTGGCTGCACAGAAGCTGTGTGTTTCCACTGTCAGAGGTCGGCTCAGGCTTGATTCTCTGTGATGTGAAGTCCAGTCCAGACATGCCTGGGGAGTCAGTAAAACTGGCACCTAACATCCATGGCATCAGCTTTTCCCTCTTCTTGCTTCACCTTGATAATTTCGGTTTCTGAGTTGCACGTAATCTCAACCCACTCAGAACATGTTTATTCCCTGCGTTGCGATAGCAAAATCAGATGTGAAATAGGAATAGAGATGTGCAGCCTGTACAAATACATTAGTTAAACTCCTTAATTCATCCTCCCAAAAAGGTTTTGTTGGAAGAAAATAGTCATGATGGCAAACAGACAGCATACTTGCCATGTACCAGGCAGATACTGACTCATTTGGACCTCACAGTTGTGCTGCAACATGGCCCTTATTATTATCCTCGCTTTAAGTCAGGAAACCTTGTACATGTGTGAATTAAGCAATGTGTCCAAGTTCACACAGCCACTGCCGATGCTGTTACTGGTAATTATGAAGGTTAAGAGGGTAGGCAGGAAGGAGAGAAAAGGGAAAGAAAGATAGACATAAAGAAGAGATGAAAAATGGAAGGAGGGACACTACATCTCTGTAGTCAATTGCATTTCTAGACCCAGGCAGTAGGCGTATCTTTTTTGATATGCAGTGACATTGGAAAAAAAATAGAAGTTTATTTCAGCTTCTCATTGGGAAAGCAAAAATGAGGGGCAGCACATTTGCGTATATCTATACCGTCAAAGGTCGTGCTCTATAGATATCTGAGTATGTTCACCCTGTACTCACATTGTAGTGCTGTAATCTGAATTCACTTGGACAAACAGGAAATGTAACCAAGCAACAATGGTAAACCAAAGAAATCGCATTTAGAATTGGGTAAGAAGTTGATTGAATTTGAATGTTCTTTACTGCGGGAGCTGTAATTATTATTTTCAACTACCTGCTGGAAGCTATAAAGGTAAAGAAAATGGGGTGGTTTAGTAGGAGTCAGAAAAAATTACCTAACTGAATGGGGTATCAGAAAATGTTTATATAAAAAGTAATTCATTCTTATTAACCTAACGATTTCATAACTGACCTAAAAATAAAGGTGATAAAATAGTGTTCGCTCCTTTCCTGGAAGGCTCTCTTTAAGAAGAGTAGTATCTCTCACCTGTCCTGAAAAAACTCTCCCACCTACCTTCATCCCCACTCTGCACCCCTTCAGAAAAACACAAGGAGTTATATGACTTATGAGAGATACGTCATATACCTGTTAGAACAGCATTTTCCTAAATTAAGTGAGCAGGTTAATTATGTCAGAATCACTTAGGGATGGAGAAGTTCCACTAAGCCAACCCTTGAACAACATGAGTTTGAACTGCATGGGTCCACTTATACATGGATTTTTTTTTAAGTAAATGCCTGTACTGTTTTCCATCCTTGATTAGGATTCTATGGATGGATGTGGAGGGCTAATTGTATGCATTGCTCTCCAGGGTGCCCAATACGCAGTGCACAGACCACATGCGGCCAAGGATGGCTATGAAGGTAGCCCAATACAAAATAGTACATTTAGTTAAAGCCATTTCTTTTGCCCATTAGTTTTAATTAGTGTTTGTGTATTTAATATGTGGACCAAAACAGCTCATCTTCTTCCAGTGTGGCCCAGAAACGCCAAAAGTTTGGGCACCCCTGCACACCATTTTATACAGTGGACTTGAACATCCATGGACTTGAGAACCTATGGAAGGCCAAGTTCCTGCAGATACTAAGAGACAACTTATGTTTGGGGGGAGTCAAAATTTATACCTGGATTTCAGTCTGCAGAGAAATCAACATTCCTATCCTTGTGTTTTTCAAGGGTCAAGTATATAAATAGATTCTTGCATTCCAACAAAGATGTATTATACCAGAATCTCTAACTGGGGGTTCCGGGATTTGTATTTTTAATAAGAAACTCAGATGATTTGATTTTACCCAGTAAAGTTTGAGAATAAAATTAATACAATGCATCTTTCTGGAGTAATCAAGAACCTCTATTTCAGTGCAGCTTTCGGATCACAACTTGGGGTCTTCAACAAGTTATTCCTAGTGAACCGAGATTCTTCTCTCAGTTACACTGTCTCTCTACCTCCAACTAGTTTTTAAGCTTCCACAACATGGGCCAGTTTTCTTAACTTCTCAGCCCGGGAGTAGGAACGAGAACACAGGAGAGTCGGCACTCCTAGATATGGGTGCAAAGGCAATGTTGAGTGTCTCCTAGACACCAGTAAAAAGTCTCCTTCAACCCCAGGGCAGAACGGGGAAGCTAGAGCAGATTGACGTACAATGATGATCTACTTTCCTCACCCTTCATCTGAATCAGAACTCTATTTTTCCTCAATTGCTAAACTTGTGATAGAATTAGAGTTGCGTATTAGAGAAGCAGGACAGGATCCATGAGTTGAAATCACTGGAAGATGGACTTTTGTTTCCATGTAAGGAAGTCAAGTCCATAGGCGTGAGATGGAAAACAGTAGAACAGGCTGTCGTAACAGTTCTGAAGTTACAGTCCATTCATAGGATCCAAGCAGACACCAGAGAGCAGCTGCTCCCCAGGGAGGGGAAGGAGGTGACTTGGCTGGTTGGAGAAGGCTAGGAGGACCCCCATTTTTTTTGTATAATTGTCTAACAGCACTTCTTTGTTCTATAGTTGTCTTTTTTTTAAAATTTCTAAATTCTTTGCTATCTTTCCTCTCTCCACTTTTGGAGTGTCTGTTGTTTAAAGGGTAAGTTTCAGAGACATGTAAACACACTGGGCCAGAGGAATAAAGTGTTTAATCCATTTCCCAATAGATTGTGTGCTATTCACCAGCTGAGACATGTTAATCATCTTAATCCCTCTGCAGACTGTCATTAGAATGTCCTAAAAACTAAAAGTAAAGATGTGTGAAATCACTGCAATTATGATAATTTTTCTTATCTGTAGCAGTGCCAATCTAATTCACCCGATCAAACAAACCTGAAATAAATGCATACAAGTTACTGTTATTTTAGGACTTCTACAAAATATTTTTGAAAAAAACTTTTTATGCACATTGATAAAATTTGAAACAATGTTTTTAAGTTAATCAGATTTCTCAACTTAATCTCCAATGCAGGAAGGATTTCAAAGAAATGTGACTTTTGAAAATAAATATAACTAGGCATATAATTTACTTATTTGGCATTTTTCTTCATGTAGATTACAGAAAAATAACAAATTGCAGACTTTTTAAAAACAATCTATTATAAACAATTGCTAGTTTGGACCATCCCATAAGGATTGTGTTGCAAATTATTGACATAAGTATTTCTTCAGAAAAGTTCTGGAAGTTTTAAACATTTTGAAAAAAAATTGAGTGAATGTTATTTTCAAAGAACAAAGTTTTCAACCTATATCCAGGCTCATCAAATGTGGGTAGCTCATCTTGGAAACTATCTATCAATAGCTAACTAAATAGGAGAGAACACTTACCAAAACAAATAGCAAATTCCATTTTATGTGGCCTTTTTTGTACTTTTTGTTTCATTTTTAAAAGAGAGAGTTATTTTACACCTAGTTTTACAAAATATATTTAATTTGAATGAGAAACTTGATCTGGAAAATAATGATGGTTTTGTGTGTGTGTGTTTATCTTGTAGTAACTTAGTTTACTGGTCTCTGCACTTTTCAGTGGGAACTATTTGCCACCATTGTGACTAGCTAGTCACATCTGCAAGTCAAGTCCCATAATAATCAGCACAGACATCTGAGTCATCCTCTCCAAATAATATCAGCCCCTTGAGGCACATATATTGTCTAGTTTTAAAAGAAATTTGTCAGTATAAACCACTTAAAGTTGACATAAATTACCCATTTTGAATAACAGTTGATTATTTTTGGTGAGTCAGAGTATATCTTCAAGTTTTCTTTATAAAAAGGGTACCTTCCTAATACAAAATCTTGAATACCAGAGAATAATTTTCTTGCTTTTGAAATATAACTTGCCTGTAACTACAATTGTTGGATACTTACTTTTACTTAAAACTCTAAAATATAGAATGTGTACAGTAAGATCACTTTTGTATGAACAACAAAAAGGTGTGTGTGTTTATGTTGGTGTCAGTAGTAAGTAGCAAAAGAAAAAATCACTCCTGAGACATTTCTGTATTAACTTTAGAATCTAGTGATGCAAAAAAATGTGGCAATATTTTCTTATTTACACTTTGACTCTCATGTAATGTATTATTTTTGGGTTTTGACATAACATCAGAATAAGGCACAAGGCTCTTTATTTACTTTGACTCAACTATCATAAACAATGTAAATGTCTACCTTAAAGATTATAAAAATTCTAGAAAGTTTCCTTTTGTTGTGTCTTGTATACTCTCAGCTCCCTTTAAAAAATTTTTTTGGTCTGATTTGATTTTTGAGAAAACTGATTACCTTTGTGTTGTTTCTCTGATCTTCAATCTAATAGACAGAATTACTCTTTCAAAATGATGATTTTCCTACATTCATTTTTGGAGAGATTCTTTATTTCTCATCTATTTTACCCTATATGACTCCCAAGTGGGTACTAATTATGCATTTCTTTGATGTAGCTATCGTGTATTTTATTTGTATATTTGCTGCCTCTTTTTTCACATTATTTCATTGTCCTTTCTTATTCTTTTCAATTTTGAGCTCACTCTGTTCCCTTTCCATTCCAGCCTGTCGTGTCCTATGGAGTAGAACGATTCTTTTCTACTTCTTTTCTTAGCTATTGTGTTTGACTCTGCACATTTGAAAGTACTGGATATTCTCAAACTTGGCTTCTGGATGTCTAATCAGCTCCCTTTCAGAGGTATATTATTTATCAGAATCTCCCCAACATCCTTTTCCCCTTAGTTCTGCACAACTGCTCTAATGAGCCAGGGCATGTCCAGATTCAGTGTTTTCCATCGGCCGAGTGGCTCTCTGGTTTCTGTCCATTTGGCATCTTTTAAAGACGGTCAGTACCTGGTCTTATATCACCTTTGAGTACCAGGTTAATATGGAGAGTTTCCAGTATAAGTCTTTCTTTCTCATCAGCTTTTTCTTTGTACCCCCTACTGTACTCTTATTTTTACTAAGAAGTTCTTGTCTGGACAACCCCATGCAGTTTCATGGTCTTCATTTCCAACTTCAAGTTAATGGCTTTTAATTTTCATCGCTGTCTTTCTAAAGCCTTGAATACACTGTTAAATATTTCTATAAGGATGCCTCGAATGCTGTCACATACAGGTCTTCAAAGAACTATGATCCTCTGTGACAAATTTTTCACCTTCCAGAATCCTGTATCACGTTATGTGAAGTTCCCATCCATACTTTCTTATTGTTCTTTATCTTCCTTGTGCCATTCTGAGTATCATGTGTAGTAATTAGGGTGTTTGTTACTTTATGAAGTCACTTATTCACATATCATGTTAACCACGGGTCATAAAAACTTTCATTTTTACATGAACTTTATTAGAAATAAAAATGTTGATATACTTTATGTTAGATTTGTACTTGTGTTTTAGTGTAATCATATAAATCTTATATAATTTTTGGAATAGTCTGCTCACGTACGAAACAGATACAGAAAGTGGTAGATGAGATCACCCTTTTCTTCCTCCTTCATTTTCCTTACTCATATGGAAAAAAATAACAGCAATGTGTCTTATTTGGATCTACAAGTGTATCTTTCTTATGATTTCTCTTTATTTTCTTGCACATTTATACAAAGTCCCTCAAGTGCAGAAAAAGGAAGACCCCATATTTTGCCTGTCTTGTACATTATGTTTAATGACTTATGACAAAGCCGTCATTGTAAATTAATAATTATAGGCACGAAGTGACTGTTACCGCTTAATGTGCCCCTCATTTCATACAATTAAAATGAAGACGAGCTATGCCATATCCCCTGGGGCCTAAAGAAAGAATAAAGTAAATACTAAATTAAATGTCAAATTAAGCCCAGGAGCCAAAGAGTTGCAGCCCTACCACAAGTTTATGTAAACATATAACATTTGATTTTGCGGGTAGATCCTTGTCTTCTTCTAATAAACACATTCGGAAATAATTCACAGAAGAAAAATTGTATGCATTATTATACTTTGTGAGTTCGCTCTTCCCTAGTTTGATTGCTTCAAAAAGAAAATAAGCCTCAATATTATCATAGGAACTAGATTAAAAATAGTGTTCCTTCATATGCAGTAAAAATGAGAGGATTAATCTTGGGAGAAAGTTATGTGCAGAAGAGAACAGCAATATATTAAAAATATAATTTTTAGTCATTTCGTGTTTTTTAGTCTAGTGTGTTACCATACAATTTAGCTAAGTCTCATATTTTAAATCCTTAGTGGTTCCAGTGGTATGCAGTTCTGAACTATACTAGCTATATTTGTTTAGGATATGTAAGTAATTATATTTTATCCTAATATATTGTTATGAAAGACAAAAAGGAAAGAATAATCACATAAAAGTATCAATTTTGGCTTTTCAAAATGGATTGACAGACATAAATGATGAAAAAGATCAATAATTTTGAAGGAGAGAAATACAAATCTATTAATATTGTTCTAAGATTTCACCTTCTGATTTTCCTTTTCCTCCCCATATTCCCTTCTTCAGTTATACTCCTTTTTTCTTTGAATTTAATTGCACTTAATGCAAATCAAAACAATGTAAATGCAAACAGTGGTTAACACAATTATTGTTTCCCCATTGTGAATAGCGACCTATTTGAGGGCAAATCACTTATTAAATATCCCATCACTGTAACATTTAACAGATAGGTAATTACATTTGTACACTTTCAAAGTTTTGTCTAAATTAAATTAGAAATAGGGATTATTCCCTTTGCACAGTCTGTAACGTCTATTCTTTCACTCTTTTTTTTTGTTACATTTTTAATAGGGACTACTTGGTACCTATCAAAATATAGTTTAGCTTTGTCCTTCACTGTGTGATACAATTCAAACTGAAATGGCTATTTCATTCTCAACCTGCATCTTTGTATTTTAAAGGCTTCTTTTTAAGAAGGTGAGTTATAGAGAATTACTCAATTCCATTTTACATATTAAAAAGTGAGATGCAGAGAGGTATTATAACTTTCTAAACATCAGACAGTCTGTTAACAAATGTAGTTTATAAACTTATTTTTTCTTGTACCTCCCATAGTAATTAATGTAATCATTTTTAAATTGAATTTATTGGGGTGACATTGATGAATAAAATGACATAGGTTTCAGGTATTTAATTCTTTAACACATCATCTGTATACAGTGATGTGTGTTTATCAAGGGTAAAGGGGAGATGAATGGAGATGGGAGGAGATTCATGTCATGTTTTAATTATACTTCTTGCAGCATAAATATATCAACTGATTACTAAAATAATTCCTGCTTTTAAATTACTAAGATTATTTCACAGGTTGGTTATATTGCCTTGGTTATTTCTGATGTAACATAATAAGGTTAATTTGTGTTCTTTTTTCAGAGGAAAAAAATCACTGGAGATGAATTTAGTTGGAAAGGACATCACATGCTAAGCTAGTTTTTAGATTAATATTAATCGTATACTTCATTTCTAGTTTACTTCCTTTCCAAATCAATTCTGAAATTGGGGATGAATGTATTTACTACTTTTCAATGAGCAGTCAGTAACATAAAGTGCTTATTTAGAATACCTACATAGCATTTATTTTTTTAAGTTACAACCAATGACAGCTCCATAATATATTACCACATAGCTCACATTGTGCTGCTTAGACCAGCTGCCACCCCTTATGTGAAAACAAAAAGTATCCTTTCGATAATTACTTCTCACAGCACGTCGGGCAGGGAACTTATTAATGTGGATGGCTTCCTGACACCAAAGTCAGGTGCTGATGAAGTTAAGGCGCAATAACGATCATTCACAGAGGAGAGTATCTGTTCTTTGTCTGATGCTGGGTGGAGTGCAGGGTTTGCCTGAGTCTCTTTCCATAACTGAGGGTGTAGTTTTTTGTTTCTTTGTAGAATTGTTGTACATTCTCTTTCATGTTATTTTCAAGTAATGCAATATTTTTTCTTGTTTTCTTTTTTATCATCATGATTCAGTTACCATTGTCCCACCTTTTTCTCCCTTTCTCTCCCCTACCCCACCCCACTGCCCCCTCCCCACCCCCCTCCCACAGTCAATCCCCATCCCATCGTCCCTGCCCATGATCCTCTATTTGGTTTTCCACTTCCCCTTCTTTCTCTCATTATCCCCCTCACCCCTCCCCTCTGACAACTGTCAGTTTGTTCTTTATTTCCATGCCTGTGGTTTTATTTTGCTCATTTGTTTGTTTTGTTGATTAGATTCCAACTATATGTCAGATTGTATAGTATTTGTCTTTTACCACCTGGCTTATTTCACTTAGCATAATACTCTCCAATTTCATCCATGCTTCCACAAAGGGTAGGAGCTCCTTCTTTCTGCTGCTTAGTATTCCCTTGTGTAAATGAACCACAGTATTCTGATCTACTCATTTACTGACGGACACTGAGGCTGTTTCCAGTACTTGGCTATTACAAACAATGCTGTTATGAACATTGGGGAGCATAGGTTCTTTTGAATTGGTGTTTCGGGGTTCTTAGGGTATAAGCACAGCAGTGGGGATCACTGGCTCAAAATGTAGTTCCATCTTCAGCTTTTGGAGGAATTTCCACAGTTTTCCACAGTGGCTGCACCAGTCTGCATTCCCAGCAACAGTGCACTAGAGTTGCCTTATCTCCACAATTCTTATTGTTTTTTGATTTGTTAATGGCATTCATTCTGTCTGATGTGGAGTGGTATCTCATTATGCTTTTAATGTGCATCTCTCTGATAGCTAGTGATATTGAGCATTTTTACATGTGTCTCTGGGCCCTCAGTATGTCCTCCTTGGAGAAGTATCTATTCAGGTCCTCTGCCCATTTTTTAATTGGGTTGTTAGTCTTCCTGGTGTGGAGTCATGTGAGTTCTTTAAATATTTTTGAGATCAAACCCTTGTCCAAGGGTTTCCTTTGCATTTTGTTGATGTTTTCTTTAACTGTGCAGAAGCTTTTTTATTTGATGTAGTCCCTTTATTTATTCTTTATGTCCCTTGCCCTCAGGAATGTATCAGTGAAAATATTGCTGCATGAAATATCTGAAATTTTCCTGCCTATGTTCTCCTCTAGGACTTTTATGGTGTCGTGACTTAGATTTAATCTTTCGTCTATCTTGAGTTTATTTTGGTGTATGGTATAAGTTAGTCTAGTTTCATTTTTTTTGCATGTAGTTGTCCAGATCTCCCAATACCATTTATTGAAGAGGCTATTTTTACTCCATTTTATGCTCTTGTCCCCTTTGTCGAATATTAATTGACCATAAAAACTTGGGTTTATTTCTGGGCTCTATTCTGTTCCATTGGCCTATGTGTCTCTTTTTATGCCAGTACCGGCCTGTTTTGATTGTAGGAGCCTTGTAAGACAGCTTAATATCAGGTATTGTGATCCCCCCACTTTGTTCTCAAAACTGCCGTGGTTATTTGGGGTTGTTTATGGTTCCATATGAATTTTTGAAATATTTGTTCTATATCTTTGAAATATGCCACTGGTATTTTGATAGACATTGCACTGAATCTATAGATTACTTTGGGTAGTATGGACATTTTAATGATGTGCATACTTCCAATCCCTGAGCACAGTGTATGCTTCCATTTATTTGTGTCTTCCTTAATTTCTTTCTTCAGTGTTCTATAGTTTTTCTCAGTACAGTTCTTTCACCTCCTTGGTTAAGTTTATTCCTAACTATTTTATTTTTATTGTTGTTCTAGTAAATGGGATTTCCCCCCAATTTCTGTTTCTGATAAGTAATGTGATATTTTTAAAACTAAGAGTAAATTAATTGAAATGACTTATAAATTAATATAAACTATGTTATATTTTATATATGCAATCTGTAGTGTGAACTTTATGCCATTTTTGATAGTTAAAATTTTTTGTCTAAGTAATATTCACCACATAAATAATGGAACCTACTTAATAAATACAAATATACTTTATTTGCTCTTATAAAAATAAGATGTGCCAAAATCAGGGAATATTTAATTTAAAACATATTAAAAATAATTACAATTTATGGAACTATAACAAAGATACACAATTCATTATGGCTTCATATTTAACCTGGAGTTTCCACTAGCAAAATGGAAAAGAGAAATTCATTTAGATGAATACATTATTAGTAGTAAGTAGGAAACATATCATTACTTTTCTTTGGGCAATGCTTCTTCTTGACTAAATTTCTCACATATAACCTCAATTACAAACTGATTATTTGTGTGTGATCTTGTTTAATGCTATCACATTGATCTACATGATTCAGGCCTGGTATTGATGCCATTATCTTCCTGTGCTCTCATAACTCCTTGGACATCTCTGTAATTAACCAAAATGACAGTGGATTCTAATTGCTTGTTTCTGGTTCATTTCTCTCTTAGGCATGAGCTATTCTAGCTTATGAATCTTTCACAAAACTGAAGAGTAGAATAAGAGTAGAATTTGTGTTTAGTAAATAAGTGACATAAAAAGTATGGAGGGAGAGAGAGTGAGGTAAGAAAGGGCAAGAAGGGAGGAAATATACTATGTAATGTAGTGTATACAAATGTTATATGGTGTAACATATATGTCCTATATGGACACAGTGTACATTGTTAAAAATAGTATACCTATATACAATATATGTGTGTATAGTATGTATGAGGTCTGTCCAGAAAGTATCCATCCATGTAATATAAAAAATCTTATACCTTCTTTATTGAAGAAGCTATAAGATAAAAGGACCATTTTACATAGGACAATGACGCCTCTGCCCTCTTCAAAGTAGGTTTGTCGGGACCTCACACAGTTATCCCAGTTGCCATCAGCTGCCCCATCGTATTTCCCTGAATCTCATTGATGACCTGAAATCGCTTCCCTCTCAAAGGTGATTTTCATTTCAGGAAAAGGCAGAGGTTTCAGGGTGCCAAATCTGGGCTGTAGTGGGGCTGAGTCACCTGGGTGATTTGATGTTTGGCCAAAAAATTCTGCACAAGATGTGATGCATGAGTTGGGAATGTCATGATGAAGCTGTCAATTACCAGTTGCCCATAGCTGCAGCCTCCTGAATAACCTGGATAGTTTCTACAGAGGAATGTTCAAGCTTAATACAAAATCTGATGCAGATTCAATGCTCTAGTTGCTCGGTCACTTTGAATGTGACAGCCACACAGTATACATGCTCACTCAATGCCTATCACCCCCTTCTGCCGAATCCAGTAAAGTCATCACTGTTCACACATGCATATTTCAGTCTACTCTCCTTGGCTGCCAGGGTACATCAGTGTTATTCAAACTGATCCTCTTATATTAACAATGGCTGAACTTTTTCCAGACAGACCTCGTATAGTGTATATACTATATATTCTATCATATACTACACATAATATATATATCTTTGTACATGTATGCATAGATACAATACTATATGTACACATATGTGCATACAACACATATATAAATATTATGTGTGTGTGTCTGTGTGTATGTGTATCTTTATCTATTTCCTCCCACTACTCTAAACTTGTCTGGTCAGCTGTACTGCCCACCCTCCCCCACCCCCAGTTCCAGCCCTAGCATCTGAGGACTGGGCACACGCCCAAAGGGAAGTGGGTTAGAATCTTACTGACAAACAACAGAGACCATTAAAACTCATTTTGAGGATAAAGCATCCTCCTAAAGACACAAGCTTCTGCTACATAATTGCTTAGTTTTTATCCTTTCTGAGATTCAGTTATTCATTTCTCCTTTTTAGTCTTCAAAATACTCAGAATCCTTCAGGTGATTTTTCCTTAGCTTCTATTAATGTTGCAGAGTTGATTCCCCTTCCTTATAAATCCACTGCCATGGTTGATACACATACCAACTAACACTGTGTCTGAAGCACGGGCAATATTCATTCAGTATTAGCTGGGCGAATAAATGATTTAAGGAGTGAATGGATGGATGAACAAATGGGTGAGCGACCCAATGGCTTTTCTCTTATCAGTCAGCACACTGTCCTGAGAAAGACCAAGACTGCAAGAGCAAGAGAATTTCTCACAGGGAAATCAGTAATACATTTGGGTCTGCATGAACCTCACTTGGGTAAAATAACAGGAAATAACCACTGGCTACGTATAGATAATTACGGTATTAGAAACCCCTTACTGAATTGAATTCACCTTGGAAGCATTGTGTGCAGGTCCAGCATTTTCTCTGTCAAGTTCACGGCAAACCAGGCACGTGTTGTTCCAGGACATTTTCAGCAGCTATCATGCACTGAATTAGAAGTCCTGGCTGTGTGGAGGAGACATGATGCCCCCTCAACACAACCTCCTTTTCCAACACATCACTCCCTAATTTTTAAGGAAGTTACAGTCCTTTGAAGCTGGGGACATGGCTGCTGTATAAGAGTACAAGTCGTATTTTTTTTGCATTTTTAAGCGCCTTCCTCTTACCCAAATTACTCCCCCATCGATTATTATCAGGGTCACTGAGATAAAATGAATATGACTTCCTTGATAAATAAATGCCCCTCCAAGGAAGGCATATTTTAATATGTTTAATAATCAAGTAAAATAGCTAAAATGTTTTTATTCCATGGCCCTTTTGCGGATGTCTGTTTAAAGTTGGTGATGCATTGTTTTTAGTTTTCATGTAATAATCTCATTTTGACATTACAGTAATGTATCTGTGAAGAGTGTAACTATTCACTGTTCACTGACTAGTGTTACGTAAAATGTAAGTACAAGCTTATCTAAGTGCACCAATTAGCATAAATATGGTTCACTGTAGTATGCATTGGGCGAAAAGTAAACATATAAAGAAGTCAATTTACATTAATTGGCTTAGAGGCACCTCTTATAACATGAAAACAATTCAAACACATTTCTCCTATAAATCAAGTGTTCAGAATATGGTTAGGTGCAATCAAATTAATGTAACGTACATGGCATTTTAGATTTATTTCAAAGTGGCAGCACATATTATTGAACTGCAACACTAAAACCATCAGCCATGAATTTTTATAATATTTCTTTATGGCAGTTTCTGAAAAGACTTAATATTACTGAATCCTTAGCCATTTAATTATTCCCAATTTATGGAATGGAAAAATGAAAAAGATATTTAAGACTTAAAAGCTAACACTGTGTTTGAAATATGGGCTATATTCACTAAATATTAATTGGATGAATAAATAATTTAATGAATGAACAGATGGATGAACAAATGGATGAGTGAACATATGGTTTTTCTCTCATCAGTCCTGAGAAAGACCAAGACTGCTAACAAACCTGAACACACAATGTGATATACAAATGATGTATTATAGAACTGTATACATGAAACTTACATAATTTTATTAACCAATGTCACCCCAATAAACTCCATTAAAAAATAAAAGCTAGCACAAACTCATGCATTAGTGAAGTTTTTGTGCTTCAGTGCCAGTTAAGACACCCAGGAAGTTATAAGCAACTATTTACCTGCGTTGAGTAAAACATAGTCAGAGATTAGGCTCTGCCAAAGTCTAGAAACAAGAAATGTGTGTCACAGATAATTACATTCATTCATTCCTTCTGTAAATTTCGGTGCTGGAGATGAGACCAGTGGCCCACATCAAGGCTTGATTGTAAATATTATCTGGATTGAGCAAAGCCCTAGCAATGTGTTTTACCTTTGATTAGAACACATTTCTAAGCCTGGCTGTGTAGCTCAGTGGATTGAGCATGGGCCTGTGAGCCAGAGGATTGCAGTTCAACTCTCAGCCAGGGCACATGCCTGGGTTGCAGGCCAGTTCCCAGCAGGGGACTCATGAGAGGCAACCATACATTGGTATTTCTCTCCTTTCCTTCCCCTTTAAAGATAAATAAATTTAAATGATCTTTAAAACAAAAAAGAACAGATTTCTAAATATGTCATGTCATGGCGATTCTCCTCACTTACCTCTCCCATCCTTTCCTTTCCTTTCCTTTCCTTTCCTTTCCTTTCCTTTCCTTTCCTTTCCTTTCCTTTCCTTTCCTTTCCTTTCCTTTCCTTTCCTTTCCTTTCCTTTCCTTTCCTTTCCTTTCCTTTCCTTTCCTTTCCTTTCCTTTCCTTCTCCCTCCCTCCCTCCCTCCCTCCCTCCCTTCCTTCCTTCCTTCCTTCATTCCTTCCTTCCTATCCTCTCCCTCTGTCTGTCATGAAACTTTGCATTAAAGAATAGAATAGGTTATACTGGGATATAATAAATTTACTATTAAAACTCAGTTGTTTTACTTTATTTACTTCTAAGTTCAGTATAGTTGTCTGGGTCTTTGCTCACACTCAGAGGGGCTGCCATCTTGAATTTTGCGAACTGCCCCAGGACAGGTGGAATAGGACATAGGGCAGAGCATCAGTTAGCTCCTCAGTGCCAGGAGACAGAGGAACGACACCTCTGTGAAGCTGACCACTGTTTCCTACATTAGGCATTTTTAAACACTTGTTTTATGGAATCCTAATACAAATGACGTAAGGTTCATTGGAATGCTGTGTTTTGTTTTACTGTTATTAAATTCCAGTTGTATTGCATGGTAGATAGAGATGTGATAGACCGATGGTGGACTGTACGTGCAGATCTGCCTATTCATCTGTGTGTTTCAAATCTGTGTGCATTCTCTAATTATTGCTAAATGCTTCTGTTGGAGTCTGAAGGTCAACCTTGACCATTGTTTTGTTTTCATTTTCTTGTAGGAAAAGTGAGTTATCTCTCATTCTGAATGTTTTCCTACTGCCACTTTGATCCAGGATGTGCGATCATTTCCCTCTTTGGCTCTCAGTACTCAATACTTTTCATCACACTAAGGCCTCTATATAATGAAATATTAAAATGTGCTCCTCTTAGCATTATTGGATAAGTTTTTTTCTTAAATTTACAAATGAGGAAACTGACTCTCAAAGAAGGTAGATGTGCTGCTTAATATGAAATTAGATCTGGTTGACTCCAAACCTCTGTACTCATAGTACATAAAATGAATAAATCTGACAAGATGATATTTATTAAATTTCTCTAAAATTTCAAACCCAGAAGGAAATTAATATTGATTTTCTTTAATAACCTTTTAATATATGTCTCAATTTGAGTATGCATGTTTCCCATCAACAATTTAACTCAATATTCATTTCATTTTAATTCAGTAATAAACATGATTAAATCTACTATACTATATGGATTATCACAAAACATGCAATTCAGCCAAATTAATGTGACAAGAATGCAAAAGAGACTACCAAATAAAATCAAAATATGCCATAATATTTCATCATGTTCTACATATTACAGATTGGAGTTATATTACTGTTAGGATTAAATGTCTCAGTAACACTATCATATATCAAATTTCTTTCATTTTCTTCATTGAATCTAGGGCAGTGGTAAAATTACATAATCAAAAACACCTTAATTATAGGAAAGAATATATTACTGTTAATTCAAGTAATTTATGCATTTTTGGTAACTTTCAAATAGTTAAAAGAATTTTTTAGTGAATTATGATTACCTAATTTGTAACCATTCAATATTATTTAGGAAATATATATTTCCTTGTCTAAATACACAAACACAGAGACATCAATTTCTTAATGTTTAAACTTATATAATGAAGTCAGGACCTTTGCTTTGAAGAATTTTTATCTTTGTTACACTTAGATTTCATCAAAATCATTTTGATTCTATTTCATAAATTTTTAAAACTTCATGCTTTGAAACAACGAAGTTTAAAATTCATGGAATTCCTTCTGTTAAAATAGGTAATAAATACAGTCGATTGGCATATCACATGTGTTTTTCTAAAATTTACTTTCAAAGCAATGTCTAAGAAGAAAGAGAATATGAGTATATATGCATTTAAAATAATTATAAATATACCAAGGATATATTTTTAAAATTCAATGTTTTTTACATGATCTGTTGTTCAACTGTAGTTTCAGAATGTGACCGACAGCCCAGACAACTGAATATGGTTAATTAAGGTAGTGAAGATGTACTTGTGGTTTCTCAACTGTTCTCAGGGATAACAAATACCTTGATACAATGTGAGCTTTGGGCTCATTTTTCCTGCTGTTCCCTCATTCCTGTGCCATTATATGTGGAAACACAATGTCTTAATATTTTGCTCTCATTTCTAATAAGATCCTGCCTTTTGTATGCATGGTAAAAAGAAATCAACATGTGGATATTAGGAAAAGTAGACATGAGAATCCTTTCAACTATCTTTGTAACCCTTCTTTAAATATAAATTTAAGAAAATAGATAAAAATATCTACAGGATGGTGATGTCAGGAAAATGTTGGGAAAGGCTGCCCAAGACCCCATTTGCTTGTAGAAACATCAAAAAAAATGAAAAATCTGTCAGAACCAACTTTAGCAAAAGTTTGGTAAACAGTCAAAGGTCTACAGCAACCAAGTGAACACTGAATCAAAAAGGAGGCAAATAAAATGGGGAGAAGCTTCATGGAATTTCTACTTGTCTTTGCTTCAACCTCCCTGCATCCGAATGGTGTCAGTCTTGAAAGAGCAACCCAGAGCCCAGTGTGGGATCCTGATTCCCAGTTCTGGAAGGAGCAGAGAAAAATCTTATTCACAGATCAGTGTGACTGATTCAGCTTCTCGGGATGGGTTTAGGGGGAGGGAGGCTCCCTGGGTGATGGAGCAAGGCTCTTGCCTTTGTTTCAGCTGCCTGGGAACCCATGCAGGAAAAGCAGCGGGCCTCTCTTGAAAAACTGTAAGATGAACTAACAACTCATAGATGCCTGGGCAAAGGATTATGAATGAGATATACAGTAGATGGCACAAGGCACAAAAGAAAAAGCTGGGGAATTCTTTGGGATGCTAAGACATCCTAGAGCACCCATGTATGTCCGAGAATCCATGAGAAGTCCCTCAGCTTTCACTCTGGGCCAGTCTCCAGGTGCTAACAAGCGAAGTGCTGAAGAAGTGCCCCAGCCCAGAGCCAAACTGCAAAGACTGGCAGAGATGTGCCTGATTGGTTTGTTGTTTAACTTCCCACATGGAAGGAAATTGGGTTAAAATACCAGCAAGATACCAGCCAAGTACCAGAGAAGGCACTGATTGAACATAGAGTTCAAAAAATTTGCTGAATGTAGGCTATACAGCCTTTTATAATAAAAAATATTTAGTTGATTTTATGGAAAATAACTGGCAAACCTTTAGCTAGACTATGGAGAGAGAGAGAAGGGGGAAGGGGAGAGAGAACTCAAATAAATCAATAAAAGAGATATTAAAATGGATGCCTCAGAAATGGAAAGGATCATACGGACCATTATGAACAACTCCATGCCAGCAAACCGGACCACCTAGAATAAAACAGAAAAATTCCTGGAAACACACAAGCTACCAATACTGAATTAGAAAAAGAAAGCCCAGATACACTAATAAGCAAGTAAGGAGACTGAATCAGTAATGCAAATTTTCCAAACATGGAAAATCTCAGGACCACATGGCTTCATGGGTGAATTTTACCAAACATTGGGGAAAAAAAAACAATTATATAAGAAGATGGAATACTTCCAAACTCAAACAGATTTGTAGGTCAGTCTGCATCACAGCAAACAAAGAAAAGCACAATGTGGTATATCAACTACTTTAGAATGTTCGGATTGCTATAACAAAACTACCTTAGACTGGGTGGTTTAAGTAACAAATACAGCAGTCTCCCTCTTATCCACAGGGGGTACGTTCCAGGGCCCTCAGTGGATGCCTGAAACCTTGGATAGTACCAAATCCTGCAGGTACCATGTTGAGTTCCTCCACATACATATCTATGATAAAGTTTAATGTATCTATCAGATACAGTGAGATTAACAGTAACTAATGATAAAATAAAATAATTCTAAAAATATACTCTAATAAACATTGGTGAATGTGGTGTTATTACAGAAAGTGAGCATTACTTGAACACAATCACATCAACCAATCCAATAGCCAAGAGGGCTACTTAGTGAGTATGGGGTAGGCATCATGTCCTATGTGGAAACTCTGGACACGGGGATGACTCACGTCCCAGGTAGGAGGGACGCAATGGCCCCGAGATCTTATACTACTCAGAATGGTGTGCAATTCACAAGAAGTGAATGAAGGAGACAATTATTATGTAAACTGAGTGCAATACAGGGCAGAGACTTAGAAGCCAAACTGCCAAATTCAAGTGAGAAGCTTCAAAGTCTGTGTGATCAAGAATGCAGTTCGTTGAACTCATGCATGCTGGGTATTTTTGCTGTGCATCAGTGTGTGCAGACGAAGCCAACAGGGCCGAAATTTTAATATCTTAGTGCAGTGCTGTCTTTGTTACAAGTGTGAAGTCAGAGAGAGAGAAAAGAGAAGAATTCAGTCATCTCCTGTTTTCTTGTTCATGCACTTTATTGATTTTGTACTTTTTCTAAAAGAATTAATATAGCTTCAGCTATTCCTATGACTATGCAACAGATCTGGAAAATTTACAGTGCTGTTTTAGCATGCATTACCGCCTGCAACACACACACATTTGTACATTGTTTTAATTTTTTTCATGATGCAATTTTTTTTCGTGAAGTATCAACATGTTATCTTGTCTGATTGATGACTATCTGATGCGCTACTGACCAAAATAAACCAAAAAAGGTCATTCAAAATATGACCTAAGGCATGGGTTTTGCACTGTCGCTTAGAACAAAAGAGGCAAGAGCTATTTTTCCAGCACTTCTGACTGTACCCCAGGGGTGTCAAAGTCATGTTCACTGGGGGCTATATCAGCCTCGTGGTTGCCTACAAAGGTCTGAATATAATATTAGGACTGTATAAATGTAACTACTCCTTAACAGTTAAGCGAGAGCTCGGCGCTGCTGCTGGGTAGAAACAAGGTGCCGGACCAGATAAAACAAGGTGGAGGGCCAGATTTTGCCCTCGGGCCTTGTGTTTACCACCTGTGCTGCATACAAAGCACCTACCACAACCACAACATCCCTACACAGTTTCCAAAAATTATGTTACCTGCCAAAAGATATATTGACAGTTATAAGCTCTCCCCAGTATAGCCCAGAGCAGCACCTTCATGAGAATGGTCCCTGTAACTTGTTATCATTAAGGGGAGGGAGTGGTTATAGAGTCTACTAAAAATAAAGCCAAACCTGCTGTGGCTGGTGTAGCTCAGTGGATTGAGTGCAGGCCTACGAACCAAAAGATCATGGTTTGATTCCCAGTCAGGGCACGTGCCTGGGTTGCAGGCCAGTTCCCACCAGGAGGTGCACAAGAGGCAACCATACGTTGATATCTCTCTCCCTCTCTCCTTCCCTTCCCCTAAAAAAAAATTTTTTTTAAAAAGTTCCTCAAAAAAAAATAAATCCAAATCAAACAAGAGCAAAAATCCACCTCCAAAAAAAATAAATAAATAAACACCCACAACTTTTAGTGACTCAGAACCCCCCTAAAGTTCAAGGAGCGTACAAAGTAATCTCATATAAGGTATTGAGGTGTGAGGGGATTTGTATATAAACTCTCCAATATCTACTGTTTTATACTAAACACCTGGGAACTTTGAGACATTCAGAGCCCCCTCCTGTTGATTGGCAGAGACACAAATTCTCTTTGGCCCCTCTAGTTTACATTTGTTTTTTGTTTTGCTATGTTTTCTCTAATATATTGACACTTTTGAAAATTTTGCTCCAGCACAATACTTTTGCCCTGCTTTTCTTAAGTTGCTGAAAATGGCATTTTGGCAATGTAATTTATTAAATGTCTCTATATAGAATTTCAGGAACAGATGATTCAAAAGTATATAAATTAGTCATAAATGGTGAAGAAGCATTTCCTTGTCCCCAGTATCTGCTTGGCACCGTGTACTTATTGATTCAGGAAATAAACAAGCAATCAAAATTTTGAGATCAATATCTTTATAAGACTATATTTATAAAGCTGTAGAAGGAAAGAAAAAGAAAACCCAATGTAGAACTTTATACCAAGAGAGTTCTCTTAAGAAAAAAAAATGAGAGGCTTCAGTTTCAGCTCCAACAGGCAAAGAATCTGGGTGTCTTCACTCCCATCCTACAAGAAAACCTAGACACACACAATGTAATGACTTTTACTGGGCCCTTGAGTGAACTGAAGCCACAGGGCAAATGGAGAGATGGGATGTGCAGGGAGACCCAGCATCAGGTACCCATCTAACTGGAGCAGAAGTTGATGGAGTCGCACAGTGGTGGGAACATTTACATAATAATTTTGACCAAGTTACTGGAGTCTGACTGTGAACTCGGCTGAATAGTGAGAAGCTCCTGGCAGCCACAGTTTAAGAAGGACCTTCACACCTTTGTGGATTTTATCTCCAGGTTCTCACCATGAAGAACCAAGAGCAAGTCCCCTGTGGCTCCAGCCCCATGGTGAGAAGAGTAATATCTATAAGATATATCCAGAGTCTTCTTTACAACAAAGCATTGCTCCTCAGACAAAAGACTTCCAGAGCTGTGTCCCCCACTGGGGGAAGAGATCAGCACTTTTTGTCCTGTCCAGCAGAGAAATGTGTCCCCTAGGGACAGGGCCTCAGGAAACAATATGGACGAAACACTGCAGCCGAGGAAGGGACTGGTGAACAAGGGAAACAAAGGTGCAAAAATCTATAAACCTGGAGAACCGTCAGCGAAGGTCATCGCCTGAGACACAGCCTCACCAAAGAAGTGTGATTTCATTGGATGATTACGGAATGCTGCTGATCCCAAAGAGCCGTCACCGCACCAACTTAGCTCCAGTATTATCGCCGAGGGCGAGGGCCGACAGACCAGTACCACCCAGAATCTCTCGGAGGAGGAGTATTTTGGTAGGATGAGTGACTTATTCATTGGGGGGTCCAACCTGTGAAAGAATCAGCAAAAGTAAGACTTCACTCTGTCCTTTCTGTGCCTTAAACCTTTCTGTGCTGAAGTGGCTTGGGACTGAATTTTGGCAGACGTCATGGGTACCTTCAATTGAATAGAGCAGCGGCTGGAGAGAGGCTGATACCTTCTTCCAATGATTTTAACACTAAGACCCAATGAGACATAATGGGTCCCAATTGTGTACGTAGAAGAAAAGGCCATAGGAGACTGTGCTCCAGGCCCATTACCTCTCCGATTTTAGCCTGCCTTCACAATCTTCATGAGACCTCAGTTTTGAGGTCTCATTCAGAGTCGTGTCCCCCAGAGGGAGGTTTGAAGCAGATTGACCAAATATTGTCTTCTACCTTCTAGGTCTTCTGTTTTGCCTTGACAGTTCTTGACTTTATTATAGGAGCTTTTAAAACTCCTCTATGAGACAAGGCAATAACATGTTTATCTCCTTGACTTCATTTTTTTTTCTCCTTGAAATTTTGTGAATTTGCTTAAGATCCCTGACTAGTTATCAGGGAAGACTAGAGCTGAACTCAGCCCCACTTCCAGTTTCCAGGCCTTGCCTTTGACAGCTTCTGACAGCTCGTGAATGGGCGTGGTGTTAAGATGAGCCTTAGAGGCTTTTTTTTTAAATGAGCAATTATGGATGTTTGATGAACTCTTATAACCGTGGCTTCCTTTTACCCCAACGCATTGTACCATCATGCAGTCAACAGCATATCACATCAGTGAACATAAATGATTGTTGTATTGTGAAAATCTCAGTGCGGACAAGCAATTATGCGGGGGCGGGGGGTACCTTAAGTAATGCTGTTTTGGTTAGTAGAGCCTCGGCTTTCTTCTGAGTGTTGAACTCACTTTCCAGATCACTCAACAGGCATTGATCATCACTAGCCTAAGTAAATATTTGTTTTGATGGTCTCAGCAGTCTCAGTGGTCATATTTTAACTCCTCACACAGGCGAAAGGAAACCTCTGATAGACATTTTGGCTGTACTCTGCCGTCATACCCAGGCCGGTGGGGAGCAATCACAGCACGTGAAAAAAGTGTGGAGTAAACACTAAATTGCACCATAGAAGTAGTGTCCTGGGTTTATCTCATGTGGCTCACCCAAAAGGTGGAGAGAAAAGCAACAGTGATATCTTCACTGGGGGTTGGTAAATGGAAGTACAGAGGAGGCGGGACTTGCCTTCTACCCTGAGGATCCCAGTAGCACCTTGAACTCAGAAACCTGATCTGCTTATCACACAGAGGATCCAAATGTATTTTAGGTATTGTTCATTCAATCTCTCTCTCTCTCTCTCTCTTGTCACTCTCTCACTGTCTCTCCTTTTCTCTTGTTCTCACTAACAGATAAGAGAAAACCACAGAGAACATAACAATATAAAAAGCTCCTTCACTATGCCTTTTGTTTTTAATTTTTAAAACCACCTCCGCACTGTTTTCTTTCATTCCTGCACTGTTCTACATTTTTATCCACAATGCCTAAGATTTGGAAACAAATGTCTTTCATCCAATAAGTGGATAAAGAATAGGTATTATGCACGTAGAATTAAATATTATTCAGCCTTAAGAAGGAAATTCTGCCAACAAATTTGTTCTTCTGGTAACCTTTGAGTTTCTACAAGGCAGCCATAAAAATCTATTGATCTTTTCATCTAGCATCTGATTTGTTTATTAATTGATATATGTTAATTATATGTCAATAAAAAATACCCAGAGAAGTGACTTGCCCAAACCCATATTCCCAGAGCAAGTGGGGGGACCACAGTTTATTTTTACCTTCTCTGCATTGAAAGCCTGGGTTTTTTGCACATGTGGTATCCTTGGTGGTAAGCATATCATTGTTCAAAGCATCATAATTAATAGATGTAGAAATACAATGCTTACTTTTGCAGAACTCACAGTGTCGTACATCTGCATACAATCACTTTTTCATGTGAGCATGATGAGCATGTGTGTGTGATTATTTAGAGTGATAAATATTTTATCTCATATGGGAGGGTGATGCCTTGAATTTTCTTTCACCAAAGGGGCAATAAATTATTGCCTCTTTCTTTGTCTCCTCGTCATTCTGTTGCCCCACGGTTTCCTGATTCCTATCAGAATCCATGTCCTTTGGCGAAACTATTCTCTTGGAGTTTTTGTTCTGGGAGTTATTATTCCTAGGGGCCATCCACATCGTTCTACCAAGTGTCACATTTCGCCTGAATTGATACTAAAGCCATTTAGCATAAGCTAATTAAAATTTGGATGTCCTTCATGAACACGCCACATGACGGATGGCAATGAGTTCCATCATCATTTCAGAGTACATTACTTTTGTAGATGGGCTTTGTAAAGCCTTCCAGAGCTATTTATTATGTTTTCACGACCAAGTAGTCTACTACATTTATTCTATTTAAGAAGACTAGTGATTTGAACAATATTGGCATAACAGGATTTTGAGCTCCAGCCCACATCTCTAAATTTTTGCCTCCTCCCCCTTATTCTTCAATTTTTCTGTCTTCTTTTCTCATAGTTTGAGTATAGGAAACATAAGCCATTTCCTGAGACTAAGAAAATGACATAATTCCAACCAAAATCACTATGTCTGAGAGACTAAATGAAACCTCGAGGTCAATTTCAAATTAAGTTCTTATTTTTAAGCAAGACTGCATTCATTATATTCATCTCTGTTAAAGACATCACAGATTAATGAAATGACATGTTGGCTAGTGGCTGTTTCTGGAAATAGTGACTGGAGAAAAAGCTCTAGAGTTTAAAGTAGAAGTTTCTTTTCTTATTCAGACAATATTAGCTTTCCATCCTCCCATCAGTCTGCAAGTACATGATCAATCAAGTACTCATAAAAGTGAATTGAATAACCCTGGCCAGGTAGCTCGGTTGGTAAAAACACCATCCTGATATGTCAAGGTTGTGGGTTTAGTTCCTGGTCAGGGCTCATGCAAGAATCAACCAAAGAATGTACAAATAAGCGGAACAACAAATTCATGTTTCTCTTAATCTTTCCCCTTCCCCTCTCTTTCTAAAATCAATTAGTAAATGAAATTAAGGGGGGAAAAAGATCAGCTATAGAGTCAAACTGGTGTCAGTTTAGTGGTGCATGAAATGGAGACAGTAATGATAACAACTCCTAGGAATATTTTTAGAATTCCACAAGACAATGTACATAAAAGGCTTAGCACAACTCCTGGAGCCTAGCAGGTGTTAACTAAAGGTCTGTTAGCTTTGTGTATGTGGCAAATGCCTGATCAAGTCTTTCCTAGTTTTCTGCAAAGTCTTTTGGAATGAAATCACTTACTTCCCTCTTATTGTAAAAGCCTTCTCAGCCTCCTGCACAGATCCCCAACACTTGCAGTGTAGATAAAGTGCTTGCGAATCTGCCTATCCAATCTGTTGGATTAGTTTGCAGTATTTGGGGGTAGGAAAAAAGCAAGGTGCTGAACTGCACAAGCCAGGTCGAGTTGCAGAGTTGCTCTCCCATGGCCTGGCAATCGGAGCTGTCATCAGTCGCAATCTGATATGGTAGGTTGGTTTTCTATCTCTCTGTTTACTTATTTATCTTCCCTTCACTACACTGCCGCATAAATACTGCATAGTACAGTTAACCGGTCTCCAAGATTCTTTTCCCACATGGTCGCCCTCTGCTCTCCAGGAAAACCTCCTAGCTCGCCAATTGGATATTTGTTTACATTCACACAGTCCTCAGCAGTTCCTGGAGAGCCAAGCACTGCTCTTACTACCAGAAAACAGATGGATTGAATAGGTGGCTGGAACCTGTGTTGGGGAAATACCTGTGGAGCACAATGAAGAATACAGTTGCATACAATGACATCCTTTATATGTGGTCCTCCTAAATGTAGAAGGACAACACAATAAGACCACATGTACATTTTAGAATGATGCAAGCATTGCATAATATACAAATAATGTGCCCATGTAGCCGTGTCCTCTGGTCTGGTTTATTTTAAACCCATGCCTCAAATATTGCCACTGCTCTTTATGTTCACTGCTTTGCAATGGACTCTCAGTGGCTCCTGGGTAAAAGTTGGAAGCGACAGAAAACAATGTTAGCCTAGAAAAAGGTAAATCAGACTAGTGGTGCTTGTTGCCGCAAAGCTGGTAAGACGTAGGAAGCCCAGACTGGGAAAGTTAAAGGCTGCACAGTGACCTTCCAAGGCCAAGATCTCTGTCACTAGAGCTGCAGGTACCACCCATGGGGTGTTCCCACCATCACCACCTCCATGATTCTGTAATAGTTGAGGGAGGATCTCAACTGTCCCTTTGACTCTATGACTCATTTCAGATTCGAAGTCCAGGCTGGAGTATCCTCCTGAACAAGCTTAAGTGAAGAGTTGAGCTTTGACTGACATGGGACTAAAAGGAGGAAGATTTCTCTCCCTTATCAGATTCAAGATCAGAATGGCACACACCTCCAGATTAGTCACAGAATGGGGAGTCCTCTAAATAGGGGGTGGGAAATATTGGACACTGGACAACTTAGGTAAAAATATCTGCTCACACTGCCTATTGCATCATTATGGTTCCTCTCTCTCCTCAAAGCATCCTTCATGCTGTGGTCAGAGTGAGCTTTAGGTAATGTGTATATGGCCACCAGCCTCTTTTGTTCTCTTTGAATTCTACCCATTAGGAGTACAAAGTCTTCAGGTTGGTTTGCAAAATCTTTTCCCATATGACAGCAGGCTCTAAAGGAGACCCTCCAAGGTTTAAATAAAATGTTCACCCTTGCTCAATCATGCTGATCCTTTCATAATCTCTGCGCTTTGTTCAAGCTGTTATTTCCCCGATTAACAAAACTTAAAATTCCTACTTATTCAAAACATAGCTCAGAGATCTCTTCCTGTACCAGCACATTTCTTGTCTCAGAAATAGAAGCTGTTGTTCTCTCTTCAGGAGTCTAAAAGAAGTATGAAGGGGTATCTATACTAACCCTTAGACAAGTAAGTAGAAAAAATATATATCAACATGTCAAGTCTCACTACAAGATATTAGTAACAAAGGTAGACCGTATATCAATTTTCTATTACCCTTATTACAAATATGGAATAGTTAGGACAGTACAGATCATGAAGGCAGTAAGGTATTATGTGACATATTTATAAAATGAATGGCATGAAAACATCTTGAATTTTAGCAAAAATAAAGTAGTAAGTGGATTGGTAAACAGGAAAGCAGAAAAATAATGTAGGAAGCTGCTAAGCAGCCCAGGTGACAGTGGATGAACAAGGAGCAGCAACAGGGATGAAGGAAAAGGGATGGTTTACAGAGAGGTTGGTTTGGGAAAATTGAAAGGACCTCTGATTTAAATCCAGTATCCAGCACGTTTACATTCAAAATTCTTTGAATCAAACTAAACATTTGGCTTGTCTTGGACTTTTAACTGAAGTTCTCTAACTCTATCTCAAATTGGTCATTTGGGTGAATTATGTCAGGAAAAGCCAGAATGTGGATGAAATACCAACATCTGTTTCTGACAATTGACTGCTAACCTTCAGCCACAGGAAAAAAAAATAGGTTTAGAAATCTTTGGATGCCCCCCCACCCTTGGGCATTAGCATGGAAGTATCCATTTTTGAATTTTATTTAAAAATAATGCTAAGTTGGGGGTCTTTGAGCATGAAGATCTATCCTGCAGATAATTTCAGGGAACTGCAGTTGTACCTTGGAAGATATGATCCTATCATCAGAGTGGTGATTGACAGTAAATTATAGCGGTGTTGAAGACAGATCTATAATTACATTACAAATATTTATCTCCAGGAAATCCTCTCTGAATTGCTTCTCACATGGCGTGACTTCTCTTCCCCTCCTCCCTTTGCTGAGATCTACTGTGCGTGACATCAAATTTCCACTCTAAAATAAACTAACGTGATTAAAATGTGGGTAATAAATGATCACCTGATTGGAAGGCAGATCTTCCTTCTGTTTTTAATGTAGTTCCAGTCCAACAAAAGTAGGAAATGCAGGGAGAAATGGCATCTTGCTGAAGTTCATATACCTGTAAAGGAATTGCTCAGAGAGTTCACCTGCTGACACAGTTGCCTGACCAAACACCTGTTAGGCACTTTTGCAATTTAGCATGCATTTGAGTTCCTGGTGCTGAGAACTGAGCACCATGGGAATTACTGAGGGCATAATGGTATGTTGAAGTTAATTTTCAAGCTCCCTTGATGCTATGAAATAAGTTATCAAATTTCATCAAATGATCTCTTACACGCATCCTTCCTTTGCTATCTAGTCCTATCACTCCAACTAGGTCCTTAGCTCTGTTTGCCTGGATTGTCACAATGGCCTCCTTGCTGGCCTCTGTGCCTCCATTTGACAGGCTTTGCTGTTCACGTTAGATCCTGTTGAGGTCATTTTGGCATAAATATCCGTGTTTAGGAGGTGAGATGGCTTTTCATGGTCTACCAGATGAAATCCAAACTTCCCATGCTGACCTCTATCAAAGGTAATGAAATGCTCCTGGGTGCCCAAACTGTAGTTACAATAGCAAACACGGCCACCCCATTCAAGGCAACCATTGTTCACCCCAGTGCACAGGAAAAATGCTTCTGCTTTACAATTACTACGTCATGTTGCATCCCTACAACAATATTAATGGTCTCCACACAGTTATTATGCTACGGTTACAGATGAGGAAACTGAGGCACACATGCACAAATCATCCCACATCATGCTGTATACTCTTCAAATGCATGTCAGCAGATTCCCAAATTCAGCTGCCATTTGCTTAAGACAGCTGTACTTAGTGAAGAGAAAACAAGGAAATAAGCAAAAAAATAGGTTTTTGTTGTTTGCTTTTAATGGGCACTTAAGATTCAAACTCTTTCTTTGTTTGTTTGAAAAAGATCTAAACAAATATGAAATCCAAATAAATATCACTCAGGTGCATTTATGGCCCTGAAGGCACCCACAGAAAAAGGGCAGGAAGGAAGCTACTAATAACAAGTAATCGGGGATATGATTGCAGCTGGGTCCATTATGTTTTGGCAAAATATCTTCTCAACAATTTTGCTTGGTTATTGTCATTTCTTACGAGAAATTCATGCTGTTGGAGATGGATGAGAGAGGTGGCCTGATACACATGATTGCACTGTGAGTTGCAGGCTCTTTCTGTAGATGTGCTTTTAAAAACTGCAATTTCCTCTCTAAGAATGAAGGTCATGCAATTCTCTGACTTGCCAGGCAAGGGCCAGGGTCCCCTGGCTGAGGCAGCCCCTCCTACACACGTGGGAAAATCAGGAAGCTCTTGGAGACTGGTGTCGTTGGAGGCTCAGTGATTACTTTACTAGAACAAGTCCCTTTAAATTAGAAACCAATGTGATTCCTCTGGCAATGTTGTGACAGTGTTGTTTAGAGTTGTCTGCAGGTGGAGGAAGATGGGCCACAGAAGGAATTCGATTTCATTTGTCATTGATTTTTAATTAGCCATCGAGACATCTTTGAAGATCTGTTCGTAGTTTTCATAACTTTTCCTTTGTGTGGGAGGTGACATTCCTTCTTGAGTACCAGTCCAACAATACGAAATGATTATTTATTTCAGTCGTATCAATCCCAACATGATTTAAGTGAACTTACTGTGAGTCTATACAAGAGAGAAATTTGTGAACTGTGCCTACTAATGTGAAAATGGAGGGGTTTTTAAAACTTTTTTTAAATTTAATTTATTGGGGGTGAGATTGGTTAATAAATTTATATAAGTTTCAGGTAAACAGTTCCATAATACATATTCCTTACATATTGTGTGTTCACCACCCCAAGTCAAGTCTCCTTCCATCACCTTTTATCCTTTCTTTATCTTCTTCTACTTTCCCTTACCCCCTCTTGAGTTTTTATAGCTTAGCAATAATAATTCAACTTAAGGAAAATTTCCCTAAATTGTTCTCTCAAAATATGGCTTGGGAATATATGATCAGACTCAGAAAAATCTACCTGGCTGGATGTGTATGGCCTAACAATATGACACTATGCCTGGCTCCCTCTTCTATATTCCTTATGATGCACCTCTAGTTCTAGCCTTCTTTGTCACTCTCAACAACTGTTATAGTAGGTTCCAAACGAGACTGTTGACTTTGGGTTTGCCACATATGAACAATTTCTCCACACCTCCACTGGAGTGGTACTTCTAAAAACACTAATTGATCTTGCCAGTCCTTGGCTCAAAGTCTATCAGAATCCTGTGCTGGTTACTGGTGACATTTCTTGTTGTTAAGAATAACAATCAAAGTCCTTTGACATCTGGTTCTGGGCCATCTCTCTAGTTTTTTCTCTCAACATCATCTCCTTTGCTGCAGTCTATATGCAGATCTCAGCCTGTTCCAGGACACAAGGTTATCTTTAGAACTTTATTTTTCTTCACAATGCCTCCCTTTTTTTGTCATAGTGTCAGGGAACCAGAGTCAAGTTAGTTTAAGGAAATAGAGGTTCTCACCAGAAAGAGAGTAGAGTTTCTGACTGAGCTGAAGATTCCATGACTGTACAACACAAAAGGCAAAAGTACTACTTTCTACAGAGATGAGAATCCTGCCAGGTCTTCCCTGGCATGAGCCCCCGCCTCCCGGTGTCTGCTGGCATCATCCGCTCCTGCTGAACCCCAGCTTCTCCCCTGTGCCCTGTTCAGAAGCAGAGCTTCCCCCACACACACACATCCACATGCAACAGCCACACACAACATCATGGTTTTAAGCTTCTGTCACTAGAAATAGTGACTGCCTTTTGAAGTTTTACTTAAAAAACCCAGAAAGTACTCAAATTCACCCATTTGGGTCCATGGTCTCCTAATTGCTGGATTCATTGTCAGGATGGGGGATAGCAAAATCTTACACTTTGTGAGATCTAGCTGAAAACTTTTGGTTCACGTGAGACAGCAACAGTTTGCCAAAGTCAGGAGAATGTGAGCAGTGATGAAAAGAGAGCTTATGCCCTGAAAAGATACAGCCCTCTTACTCAGCTGGACCCTCTGCGGGGGGCACCCCACACAGGTGCTTGTTCTTGTCTAAACCTGTCCGGCCAGCTGCAATCTCTCTTCTCGTAGCCACGTATAATTCTCTATTTTGTCACTACTTGGTACCTTCTGTTTTCTAAGAATAGAATGAATTCTTTGGATGGAGAGAGGAAAAGAAACTGGGTTACAATACTTCTTTTTCTCAATTCATATATATTTTTTTTCTTTTTCTCTATTTTCTCTTTCTATATATAGAATTGTCTTGGTTTGGAGGAGGATGGTACTAAATTTATAGCAGTATAATTGGGGAAGTTTAATTTTTTGTATCTTTTTTAATGTGTTTAAATATGCATAGTTTAGTTATTACAATTTTATTTTTACCCTTCCTTGTTATACTTAGTGCCATAACTTAAGCATTCTAAGCCACTAGAAATATTTATGAATATTTTTAATGGCCACATAGTGTCCTATCATATAGCATACTTAAAATTTCCCATGTTGCTAAAAATGTACTTACAGCTAATCACATTTTTAAAATAATAGGTAAACATTTTGAGGTCAAGGGATTATAATATTACACTTTTTCACTGGACATACACTTATTGGCTAGAGTTATAGGAACAAAACACGCACACATTTGAATGTGCTTAATTCACATTGATAAATTTTGTAATGTACAGTCTCGGGGATAGTATATAAAATGATTTATTTTGCTGTAGGCTTGCTAAAATTTTTGTATTTTTAAAACAATGCTCTGGTGGCAAAAAATGAGTATCATGTTATTTAATTTTCATGCATGTTTTTTATACATTTTTCTGAATTGTGTACATCAATTATCATATCACATAGCATTCAGTAGATTGTTTATAGAAGTTCATTGACACAAACATTAAGAATATTAACATATCTAGTATTATAGTTTTGTGAATTTATTAAGAGCTTTAGTAATTGAAGTGTTTTTGTAGTTGGTTTTTGTATAGATGCTTTACTACTTCTAAAAATTTGAAAAAGTCTCTGTACATAAATTATCTATTTTAAAGGTAAAGTTGCCAAATTTATTGTTTCTGGAATTATAATTATTTTTTAAATCCACCCATCATTTAGAAGTGTTACATTGTTGTTTTTGTGGAGAACGATGTAAAGTAATATGCATTTGTGTGCAATTGCGCATAGCATGTGAGATTGTATAGATTGGGGCAGTTTTCCTCATTTTTGAAAAGATTATATTTATTTGTTTTTAGAGAAAGAGAAAGGGAGGGAGAAAGAGAGAAACATTAATGTGTGGTCGCCCCTCCAGTTCCCCCTACAGGGGGCCTGGCCCGCAACCCAGACATGCGCCCTGAGTAGGAATCAAACCAGCGATCCTCTGGTTTGCAGGCTGGCACTCAATCCACTGAGCCATGCCAACCAGGGCTGGGGCAATTTTTCTCCCTTCCCTGACCTACTCTCTTGTGGTATCCATCAAATTGTCCTCTACAGCTATAGGTCTGTTTCTGGTTTTATTTTTTTTACTCATGTTTTATTTATTCCACACATAAAAGAAATAATGTGGTATTTGTCTTTCTCTGACTTATTTCACTTAGCATAATACCCTCTTGGTCCATCCGAATGGTCATAAATGGCAAGATTTCATTCTTTTTTATTGCCAAGTAGTATTCCATTGCACATATGTGTCCCAAATTCTTTATCTGCACATTCATCAGTGAGTACACCTAGGTTGCTTTCAGAGCTTGGCTATTGTAAGTAACGTGACAGTGAACATAGAAGTTCATCTATGCTTTCAGGTTACTGTTTTGTTTCCTTCAGATAATACCCCAAAGTGGAATTGCTGGACTATATAGCAGCTCAAATTTTAGTATTTTGAGGATTCTTCATACTGTTTTCTGCAGTGACCACGCCAGTGCGTAATCCCACAAGAGCATATGATGGTTCCCTTTTCCCCGTGTCCTTGCCAGAAGTTGTTACTGGTTGAATTTTTTCATGATAGCCATTCTCACAGTTGTGAGGTGACATGTCCTTGTGATTTTAATTTGCATTTCTCTGAGTTAGTGACATTGAGCATCATTTCATTTGTCCATCCGCTGTCTGTATGCCCGCTTTTTGATGTTAAGTTGTATGAGTTCCTTATATAATTTGTATAACCCCTTATCAGATGCATTATTTGCAAATATTTACTCCCATTCAGTAGGTTGTTTTTTTCAGATTATTGATGGTTTACCTCGCTGGGCAAAACAAATTTTAGTTAGATATACTTCTGTTTATTTTTTCTTTTGTTTTTCTTACCCAAGGAGACATAGGGAAAAAGATATTGCTGAGATCCATGTCAAAAAGTTTACTGCCTAAATTTTCTTCTAGGACATTTAATGGTTTAAGGTCTTACATGTGAGTCTTTAATCCATTTTGAGTTTAGTATGGCACATGGTATAATAAAGTCAATTACACTATTTTACCCAGGAATCATTTTATACATTTGTATGAGAGAGTTCCATGCTATGTTTGGATTTTCGCCACCGAATTCCATTTTAAGAACAGGAGGGACTAGAAGAGCTGAAGAAACAGGCTAATGGCGGCCAGTGCATAGGCATGGAGGGAGGAGGAACCGAAGCCTTTTCTGGTTCCGATCCTAATGCAGTCTCTTCTCCCCTCGGGACCTGAATTTCTTCATAACTAATACCAATGAGTCATAATGGTGACTAACGCATTGCTTTCTGCTAAAAGATTTTATGGTTCTACAGTGACAGTACTTGGCAAATTATATGCAGTAGAAAAAGGCTCAAGGAGACACAACAAATGCCATAATTGTTTGAAGTGATCACCATACCGTGATCTATGTCCAAGTGATGGTTTTCTTGAGACATGTTTGAGAGCTCTGGTATGAGTTCGCTAGGTTTGCGACAACAAAGTGCCACAAACTGGGTGGCTGAAAACAACAGCAGTTCATGCCCTCTCAGTTCTGGAGGTGACATGTCTGAAGTCAAGGTGCTCTCCAGATTACGTGCCCCCCGAGACTCTGGATGAAGTTCTTTCTCGCCTCTTTCCAACTTCTAGGGGTGGGCCGTGGATCTTTGGCTTTTCTTGTAACTGCAACACATGGCGCTCTCCATATGTATCTCTGTTTTCATATGGCCTTTTCCTTTTATGGCAAAACTAAGCCCTATTGGATGAGGGCTTACCTTAATAATCTCATTTTAACTGGAATGCAGCCCCAAAGACCCCATTTCCAACTTAAGGCTACAGTCACTGGTTCCAGGAGTTAAGACTTGAATATATCTTTGGGTGGTACAACGCAACTCGTAACAACCTCATCTATATTTTAGTAAATTAAAGATTCTGCCTTGTCTCATATCCAGAGGGAAGACCAGGGGCTGGGCCTAAGAGATTATGCACAGTGGCTCTTGCTTGGCATTGCAAACTACTCAAGGTGCAGTGGCCATTCTTAGCCTGTGGACCATGCACAGAGAACTTCATAACTGAGAGAGGCATGCGAATGATCATGGAGCTGGGAAGAGAAAACATGTCCAAAGGGAAATTGAGAGCTTAGGGACTGACTTCAGATTCCATTCCTGTCATTGTAATGAAGAAAAAATCCACTCTCTTATGAAAATAAATGGGAATTAATTGGTCAATGCCTTAGCGTTTATAAAAGGTAGAGAAGGATTTAAATTTATTCAGCATTACAAGACTTTAAATCTCATTCTTATTGCCCTGGCTGGGCAGCTTATTTGGTTAGCGCATCCTCCTGATACGCCAAGGTTGTATGTTCAATCCCCAGTCAGGGTCCATATAAGAATCAACTGGTGAGTGAATAAATAGGTGGGACAACAAATCTCTTTCTCTCTCCCCTTTAAAAAAATAAAAATAAATTCATATTCTTAATTGAAGCACTATACCTGAATTATTTAATATCTCTGAGCCTTGGGTGCCTTATCTATACAATGGGATAGTTACCTCCTGCTTCAGAAGATCATTGGGGAAAAATGGGATACCTAGCACATGATGAACACCCACAGGTGTATTTTTTCTGGGGAATTCTTATGCCATTTTCCAAATGCAACTTCTTTCATCCTTTCCCATCAGACTGGTGGCTTCTTGAGGGTAAGGACATGAATGATTGCCTTCTGACATGAACTCAGTGCCTGGAATATAGTCAGCACTGAGTTAGACCTAATGGGGTGACTGAAAAAGAATGAACAATTCAACAAATTGTCCACAGAGTTGCCAAGCAACCAGAAACAGAATTACACAGTGAGGGAGACTCCCGAGTTCTTGTTCTATTGTCTGTCCCAGGATTGGGCTGAAGGTGAAGGCAAAGAGAAGAAGAAGGTAAATGACTTAAAAAGTTACATTGGTACAGAAAATAGAAAACTCGTCTCTAAGTTACAGAGAGGCCTGGCTGGGCTTTGGGAAGACTCATAAATTGAATGTCTATTTGTGGAAGAGGGCAGAGGTGTAATGGTATCAGCTTCCTTCCATTGTGAGGCTTAATTAGATGCAATGCCAGGAATCCCCACCCTGTTTGACCCTCTGGAGTATTTATGATGCCACTGGCTCCTCTTTCATTAGTGTCTGTGCCCACGAACTCAGTCTGCAGAGGCACCACAAGGTTATTAGGGAGGAAGAGATGGAGAGTTTTTTAGTGTTCATTCTCCATCCCCCACACTCATATTTTGTGCAAAAATATGACGAATCGACAGTTATTAAACTGCAGAAGAGGCTGCTGGAGGTCATCTGCCCACTGGGCCTGGCAGAAGGGCTTCAGGGTTGGGGGGAATCAATACACCTGAGAACAACTGAAAGTTAAATGCTCTTCCGTGACCCAGTCTAATGATTCCAGCTGACTTTGCTCAAAAGATCATTGTTCCTTTTCACCTGCCTTATCTACTTTTTTTTTAAGTCAGTGTCTGATAGTAGTCTTCTAGGATGTTCTTATAAGAGAGAATTCTGTTGCCAGAATGGGGTCAGAAGGAACCGTTGGTATCCCAGGAGCTGTGTGTGTGTGCTTGCACAAGGAGAGGGGGGAAGCAGGAAAAAGCCATTCTGTGATCAAGGGGTGACTGTCCCTGGGAGCCTGAAGGGGAGCTAATATATGTTCCATTGCATTCCAATTATTATATCAGTGAATCTTCACATCAACTCCGCAAAGCAGATTTTATGATCTCTGCCTTAGAAATCAGTACTATGAGACTCAGAAATGTTAAGAGTTATGCTGTTAGCCACAAAATATGAGTCTGTCAGTGCCTGGTTTTGACTCAGGTCTAATGATTCTGCATGATGCCTCCCCCTTCAGGGGGAAGTAGAAAAGAAATAAGTGCTACATTGATTATTTAGTTACTCTTATGTACGTGTAACTGTGGTGTGGGGGTGATCTGGATACGAGCTTAAAAAGTCATAGGACCATTTCGGGACTATTTTATTTATCTGATACTGTCTATATCTAGCACAGTATCTGGCATTTAGTAGACACCTCATGAAATCTCCTTGAATGATTCATGAAAGCTCCAAACCAGCTCATAGAATCTGTTCCAAAGAGACAGTGGTGGCAATACTAACTCACAAGGTTAGTAAGAATTTGTCTTTTGAAAGAAGAAATCAGTATGAATTGGGAATTCATAGAAAGAGATCCCTTCTAGATGCGTCTATAAGAAATGCTTCATGGAATGGGTGGAAAACAGACTGGCTTTGAAAGGTCAGCGTTCAAAGAGTAGAGAACAAGTTTTGGTGGCCAAGGCCTTCCAGGTGATCAACAGAGAGGAGCCCACTTCCTGAGTACCCCTCAGATGACTGGAATCGCAGGCACGTAACAATGGCTAGCTCTAGGCCAGAAGATCTAATGGCCCTGTTCTAGCATTCTTTACCTGTTGTTACAAAGTACTATGAGTTAGGTGGTCTGAAATAATAGAGGTTTTTTTCCTCTACTAATTCTGGAGGCTAGAAGTATGAAATGAAGATGCTGGCAAGACCATAATCTTTGTGAAGGCTCCAGGTGGGGAGAATCCTTCCTTGCCTCTTTCCACCTCTGACATCTCTAAGCAGTCCTTGCAATGAGTCACTCCTGGGCTTCCATCCTGGTGTGGCCTTCTCCCCTCTGTGTCCATGGCCAAATCTCCCCCACCTTACAAGACAAGAGTCATTTCATTAAGCCCTGCCCTAATTCAGTATGACTTCATTTTAACTTCATTTGATTATATCTACAAAGACCCTATATTCGAATAAGGTCACTGTTTCCAGGTGAACACAGATTTGTAGGAGGGAGAGCATGATTCAACTCAGTGTAACCTCCATGGCTATTGAGGCAATAATAATGCAAGAATGTGAGTTTGGTCTGTGAGATCTGCCTTTCACATGACCTGTGTGTACTGGGATGACTGTGTCCTGGCCAAGGGGGATTTAAGGTCTGTCGAAATCATGTGATGTTTCAGCTTAACCCCCACTGCTACCTGGCAGTCACCTCTGAAACATCTTTCTGGTTCCCTGCCCCAGCCTCCCCTGCTCACTGATTGCTTTAATGCATGTGAGATCCTTCCTGCCCCAAAGTCACTAAACTGAGCTCTGAACGGTATCCTCCTAATAGTATAAATAAGGATTTGAAGCAAACCAGCTAAGGTTTTGTTTTGTTTTGTTTTATTGTTTTGCATTTTTATTAAATTCACATTGATTTGGAAAAACAGATTGAGACCTTAACAACCATACAATAAACATAACCGAGTTAAGTCTTGATAAATATTTTTAAAAAATGGACTTTTGATTAATGACAAAGATCTGTTTTAATAAGTTCCAGTGAAATAAAGTGTTGAGTGTAGGTGGACATTCTCATTGTGCCGGGCTTCCTTATTGTTATACATCACTACATTCACCCCAATCTGCCTATCCCAGACTTCATCTTTGGGAAAAGGGGAAAACAATCCGGAGCGTGCCCATTCATCTATTTGAAGAGAATGGGTGAGTGAAAGCAATGCGGTGATTGGATCTGCCTGAAGATTCACTAAATGCCTCTGATGGCCTTAGTTAGTCCCTTAGTCCCTCCAATGGTCATGGCCTTCCTTGACCACCCTAGATAAAGTATTTAATTCTTTCAACCCACATGTGTTTTCCTTACATACTTTAAATGATTCGAGATCATGTCAGTTAATTGTGCAATTACTCGTTTGCTACCAGGCCTCACTGCCAAGGATAAGCTCCGTGGCAGCAGCAACATAGCTGATGTGACTAGTGTGCCCATCCTTGTGCTTCTAGCCCCAGGTACAGGGCCCTGAGGGGTTCTGTCCCTCTTCCTTTCATCTTCTTTACCTCCTACCTTCCTTTATTTGGAACCCAGGGCTCCAATCAATAATGGAGCTTAAAGGTCTTTCTGTTTTAGTGACATATGAGTGCCTTGATGTTTGCAGTCACGTCACATCCCCTCCGTTGTCCCAGCCACCAACACTAGCCTTCTGCTCAGACCCAGGTAAACATCAATAAATGCTGTCGAATAAAATAACATGTTGTGTGTGAAATATTAGAGCTCACGGAGCTCCTCTGGGCTCTGCCATTCAACCAGGAGGGGGTTCTTCTGCACCCCTTCTACTCCTCACACTTCCTGAGTTCACCTTGGGAATATGCAGCTGCATTTCCAAAAAGATGGATCTATATCTTTTTGTTTGATATTGATAAACTGTTGACACCTTGTTTCATTGGACATTTAAAATAAATGTGCCCAGCACACCATAAATTACTACCTTGGAATCATTTGTACAATGTCAACACTCGGCAATAGGTTGCGGCGATATCCACTAGAGAGAGAGAGAAAAAACAGTTGAAAGAAGCTGAAGCTACTGTATCTGCAAATCTCTGCTAGGAGAGACTGGAAGACAAGAAGAGAGGTTTATTTTCACCTCGGTTCATAAACCTAAAGTGTCTTTGCTTTTAAGGAGTAACTCTGGATTGTTATTTTTAAAGAGTAGAAGTGCCAGAAAGGTGTGCAGGTGACAATCTGAGCATATATTTAAGGCACTATGCTCAACAACAGTTTTATGGTATGCTCTTATATATGTCATGAGAGCCTAGAAATGAAATCTCATTACCTCCCTTTTGCATTGAGGAAAGGGAGACCCCGACAGGGTATATGACCTGTCTAAAGTCACACGGAGATTAATGGATAAAATCAGGTTTTGAACTTAGAGCTTCTAGCTCTAAATACGTATCTTTTTCTTCAAACTCTTTTGATGAATGTGACAATGTAGACTGACCTTGCAAGCAGATCCTGGACCAGGTGTGAACCTGACCTAGGAAGACGTGATAGATGTTCACATAGATAAGTGGAGGTCGGCTCAGGAAGGCCGCAGGTCCAGGCTAAGTGTTTCGCATCTACTAGGTAGATGGACAAATTGTACAAAACCAAAACAAACAAACACACAAACAGTCTGCAAAATTTAGACATGGGACAGAAATAAGCTACGTCATGGGCCCATAAAGCAAGTAGGGCCCAAAGAGGTTGAGCAAATTGGCCAAAGTGAAACAACTAATACATAGGAGGCTGGAGATTCCAGTTTGAAATAGACATTTTAGAATTATCTCCCATGTAATAGTCGTTTATACCGAGAGGAACAACCCATAGAGTTGAAATCCCAGGCTCCAGTCTCCATTGCTTGGGTAGATAACTAAGATTGTCAGTTGGTTACATTTTTTTCTCTGACATTTCTATCCCTCTTTTTCTTATCACCACCATCTCTTGATTGACAACCCCAAAAAGATTGTGGAAATGTCTCCCCCTGAATTTGCCAGCTCAATTTACTGCCTGCCTGATATATGTGTCTGTTCAAAGTGCGCTGCAAATGTTTGCTTAGAGATAATGACCCGGTCTGAAAATGACTGTGATAAAAATGTCATGTAATTTTCCAGGGTGACTTTGAAGTAAGGTTTTCCATGTAAATGTGGGGGACTGAGAGATCCAGCTATTATTTTCTTCCTCAATGAGCAATGAATTGGTGACTTCCTCAGTACCAATGCAGTGGCCATTCTTCACGATGCTAATTTCTTTCCTCCTGTCTGTCTGCTTGTGTTGGGGCAATAGCCAAGACCCTCCCCATCAGTCATTCCCAGGATCGTGTGGTTTTTTGTTGTTGTTTTTGTCACAACTCACTGCTTCAAATAGTTGAAAGGACCCAGGGCTTGAAGTCAAGCAGAACTGGGGTGCAGTATCAATTCTGTGTAGATTTACATGAACTATTTGAGTCTCCACTTTCTTTCCTGTAAAATCAGATTTTTTTTTTGCAAGGATCAAATGAAACAAGCAGAATTTGTAAAATTCCTGGCATATAAAATAGTGCTTTTCAATTGGTAGTTTGAACCAGGGTTATATTTGTTAAAAATACAGATGCTTAGGCCTTGCCCAGGGAGATTCTGATTTAGTGGTCTTGATTGGAGCTCAGGAATCTATGTCTGTAACAAGCATTCTACATCATTCTGGTGCAGACAATGTAGGGCCCTGCTTTGAGAAACACTGGTACTGAAAGATATAATAATTATAATAACAATAGAATTATCACTCACTGTGTGCTATGTGCAAGGCACTATATGCTAATATGCTCTGCACTTGGCATAAAACATAAAAAACAGGACAGGATACTCAGTAGATGCTAGTATTTTCCATTCCCCTCACCCCCTTTTATTGTCCTCTCTCGATGCTTTCTAAACCTAGTGGAGCCCTTGGAGTGGGTTTAAAGGAGGTTCAGTTGTAGGAAGCAGAGTTGCTGGTCGGAAGCCAACTTGACACTGAGGATGGATCTCTCAATCTGAACTTTGAGGAGGAATTTTCTTCTCAAGCTGTGCCTGATCTTTGGAAGTTACCCCATTCACATGACCGTTTGAGATTCTCCCTCCCCAAGAACCTGTCATGGGCTTGCACAACTTCTGTTGGAATGGCCAAAATTATAAAGTACCTGCCGTCCTGGAAATATGGTGGCGTTTTTTTCCATGTCTTATTTGTGACATGAATGGCACAGAAGAACTTCAGTCTGACCCTATTTTGGGTCATGTCATATGCGTGTTTCTGATTTTTCTTGACTTTTCTGTGGCCTTGCAGCATTTGAGATGTAGTATATTTTCTTCTTTTCTAACTCAACTCTCTCTGAAGTTGAGAAATTTGAGAATCAGGGCCTTCCTAATGGACTAGACCTCATCAGGTTTGTGAAATTACTATGCAAACATTGAAGAATCAGAAAAATTCTATTAATATTAATATGCTACTATGAAAATTACTAAAATGTAACCTATCCTTTCATTGCACAAAATAGTCAATAGACTGAGTCAAGAGTATTTACGGGTCACGTGCTGTGTTTGAACAATTCACCTTTCTTTCTTTGATATCTAACGTTCAATAAGAAATACATACGGTTGACTGAAGACAGTAACAATGTTCTCTCTGAAGGTCAAAACTTCTGACTAGTGCCTCAGTCTAATTACGTTAAACTTAAGGTGATAATGTGGAGATGGTCAGCAGCTAGAACATTTATTGCGATTTTTTTTTCTGAAGCAGTGTCCTTTGAAACAGTCAATTAACATGCTGCAGAGAAGAGTTTCCAGATAACTCGAGATTGAATTGAGAGGTTTTTCTTCACCTGACAGAGCAGAAAGAGAGGCTGCGTACCTGACTTCCCTTTTAAAGTCTGTGATCCATGCAGCACTTCTGATGGAATGATGTGAGCCTTTCCCATCCTTCATGTACGTGGAGATGGAGATGAGAAGGAAATTAGCCAGAGTGTGGCTGATAAGAACTGAAGGGTAGAAAAAACCCAACTACCTTCCAATGCAACTAGCTGTCTGGAATCTTATGGTTTTCAGTTTTTTTATTTAAACTCCTACAAAAATAAATCAATAAGGGATAGTAATGTCTAAAGTGAAGGCCAAGCCTGGAAAAGACAACTATAAACTAAAATTATTCTATTATTTATTTTTAATCAAGGCCATAGATATTTGTATCACTGTTCAAAGATTTCTCTCATCTCCATTATTATTATTATTATTATTATTATTAAACACTCAATATAAGGTCTACCATCTTATAAAATTTTAAAAATACAATGCAGTGTTGCTAGCTACAGGCACTATACTATGTACAGACCAGGGCTTACTAATCTTCCATCACCGAAACCCTGTACCCCACTACCCCTTCCCAACCTAACCCCTGGCAATCACTATTCTACTTTCTGCTTCTGTGAGTTTGACTGTCTTAGATGCCCATTGGCAAAATTTAACTTTGGGAGCTGTAATAGGAACCTGGAGGATGTGATCAAGAACTTCTCTTTATATGAATAATTATTTGTCACCTACATCCCTTTATTGGGCAAGAAGTGAAATAAACCAAATATCTAAATGTTTTCTCCCTCAGATATTACATTCTTTCTTTAGCATTTTTCCAATTTTTTTTTTCCAAAATCCTATAATCAGCCTCCTGTTGTTTACCCAGGGTAACCACATCCTGGTATGATTAACTCTGTGTCTGCAACAATCTCTTGTGCATTTTATAGTGTGTTTGACAGGCTCTGATCTCCCCAACCCTTTGAGTAGTGGAGAGAGACCCTGGCAGTCCTTAGATCCAGAAGAAACTGAAGTCGTTAAAGCATATGGCCACTTCCTTACCTCATCTTCCTTACCATAGATCTCATTTTCTGTGACACGCCTGGTTCTGCATTTCAGTCAGAAGCACACAGGCATCCATTAATCAGCATCACAGGAGGGTCAGCACCGCATTCAGACCATCCCTCTCTCGTTAGCACGTGTTACACTATACCCCTTGGATTTATTTTTATCATTCTTTTGGTAAAGGAACGTCAATGCCTAATTTCTCCATTAATATTGATGTGTTCAAGTTCTTGAAGCCAATTAATGTAGACAGTTAAAGCATTTAACTAATGCTTGGAAAAATCTCAGGGATGTTAACATGAGAATCTGTGAGAATGATTATACAGTGCATGGTGTGAGGCATCTTGTTCATTTACCAACTGTAAGAGAGAGGTGCATGGTGAATTATTATTGCTACACTTTGAGGAAACGGATTCAAGACAGATCATTTGAGTTGGTAATGGGTGAAGACCCGCAAGCATTCAAATAGAACTTTTTTCCTTCTCAAGATGAGGGTCAGACAGTGGGTCTGTTTCTAATCTATGCAACATCAGTTCCAACCCAGCTGTTCTGAATGCGCTCAGCTACTAAGCCCCTCAGGCTTTCACTCAGTAAGTATATGTTGGCTCCATACCAGCTCTTCATCTCTATGGCCACTGTCCTCATCCAGACTACCATTACTTTTCAGCTAATTGTGGCAATAACCTTCGAACTAACTGCATTAGAAATATTTTATTTATTTAGAGAGAGGAGAAGGGAGGGAGAAAGAGAGTAGAAAAAACACCGATTTGTGGTTGCCTCTCACATGCCCACAACTGGGGACCCTGTCCACAACCAAGGCAAGTGTCCGGATTGGGAATCGAACCAGCAACTCGTTGGTCCTCAGGCTGGTATTCAGTCCACTGAGCTACACCAGCCAGGGCTAACTTCTTATATTCAGTCTGACCCACACCAAACATTCCCTACAGAAAGTCAAAGAAGAAACATGCATTCTTCCCTTCCCTTGAGTCTTTCAATACTTTTTTGTTTTTCATGGGAAAATCTGAATCTTGCTTATGGTGCCTGGGAACTGCCATGCCTTCTGTCCCTATGTTCCCTTGTCATCCTACTGCTGTCCACTCTGCCTTTACTGCTCAGCAGGACAGCATTGCTCAAGGTAAAACCAAGAACATTTTGTGTAATCTCAGCATTAAGAAATACAGATAAACTATAGAGATATGTTCACTCAGGCTGAGTGAACAACTCGGATATCTAAACAGCAGAATATCTTCTGGGAGCAACAAGAGACTTGTTATACTATAGTATAATGACAGAGGAAATGAGGAATAAAGCCAGAGACATAACTAGGGGACAGATGGTGAATTGTGTTAAAAGCCTTATAAAGGAATAGGTGACAAGGTATGTGGTCATTGAAGTGATTTCTCTGGATAACTACCCCACGCCTATGGACCAACTCTAGGAGAAGTCCTGCCATCATCAGAAACCTCCTTGGTCTGCCTGGGATCAGAGCAAGGGATGCTGGTTGTGTTATAGGAAAATGAAGCAACCAGACACCGAGGGATTCTAGAGTACAAGGTTTATTAATGTGCATGGACCCAGAGGAGTCAGTCTCCAAATTCTGAGCCCTGAATAAAGGATTTTGGGGGGTTATATAGCCTAGGGGTCTTCCTGTCTATGTGGCAAAGCGGGATACAGAAGCAGAATGCGGTAATTAGTTCTATCTACTGGGCAGAAGCAGAGTACAAAGGCTAAATGTGAAAATTAGTTCTATCAGTGGGGGTGCTAGCCCCAGTCCTAGTGACTATCTGGCTATTTGTTTTCCCAGACGGCCTTATCGTTCTCCTATGGCGCCTGGGGTCTTGGGTGAGCAAAGGTCTCCTAGGGTTTCTCCCTTCAGTTGCACCAGGCCCTTGGAATAGTACCTGAAATCCCCACAGTGGAGACATGTCTGCATCCTGGGCTCCACAATTTGCCCCCCACCCCGGAAGTCAATGCATCATCTGTTGACCCATCCTTTCCTTGGATATGGTGATATAATTTATGCTCATGACAGCACTTGTCAAGCCAATTCAGCAAAACATCTCTTGGAAAATGTTTAAAATCAGCCATTTCTTAGGAGACTGTTTCTCAGTTTTCCCCTAAAAGTGTTCCCTGATTTATGTGATCTGATACTATGTTGAAGTGAGCCTATTCTACATGTCCAACCCTCCCACTCTCACATTAATGTATCACCCAGCCCTTGACACCCAACAGGGATAGATTCCATGCAATGATTGAGGGATGGATGAGACATCAGCATTCTGGTAGTTTAAAAATAATGCAGAATATAAAATAACTGTTGGCGAAAATAGTAGAATAGATACTACCAGGCAGCTCATGATAGATTACTATGTGAGTGGCAGTGACAATAATTACAATAGGATTTAGACAGGGGTCAGAGGAAGCTTTTAAAAAGATGGGATTGGAGCCGGGTTTAAAAATGCAGGCAGGATTTGAATGGGCAGAGAAGAGGGGGCATTCTTGGTAAGTGGGTCTGTGTGCTGACCTATTTTAAGCAGATGATAAATTATATCTAATATACAATGAGATTTTCTCTCCACCAGATTATGCAGCCCATCCTACCGATGAGATGTCCCTCACTGTCAGGGGGATTCCACGCACTGAACAAGTGATGCATAGATTAGAAGAGACAAGAGTGAAAGGCCTGTTTTCTTGTTAAACTCAAGAAAGGTGTTAGGCCGGAAATCTTCAAGGGAAAGGTGTCATTAGAATGGGGAGAGGCTGTGTCTGAGGCTGCCTGACATGGTCTTCTTTCTTCCCACATTTTTTGTAGTATTTAGAGAATACTTACTGAGTGACTACTGTGTGCGAAATTGGGGCATCGTTCTTTAACTGCGTCTGAACATCCCTGCTGTCCTGACTACTGAACTCAGACACGTTTCCCTACATTGCTTTCACAGTGCAGGTTTTATCCTACTTTAAGCACAATGAGAAGCAATAAAAGCAAAGTCTTTGTAAGTAGACTTTGACTTGAATCCTAGCATCTCCTCTTATTACCTGTGTTACCTTTATCAGTTGCTTTATCACCTCTTTGAATTTGTTTCCTCATCTCATTTATCCTAGCAGTATCCTTGATACCCAAGATGGGTTCTCCACCAAGAATGCCCATAAAATGCCTGGGTAATTAAAAATAAAAAGGCATAGTTCTTGCCCCATCCTTAGAGATTCTGACTTAATTGCACTGAGTGAGGACTGCACATCAATATTTTGGGGGGGGGTGCGTTTCTCTAGCTAGTTGTAACTTTTCACCAGAGAGAGCACAGGATCTTAGTAAACACTATCTAGAGCTTCTTACTTTTTCTCCAGTTTTGATATAGTGACTAGGAAAAAAGAACATTAGAAAGAGATTTATTCATAAAGGAGCTGAGTGGTACATCTGGAATGTATAAACAGCACTTATAATTCAATAAGACAAACAACCCAATTAAAGATGGTTAAAATATTTGGATAGATATAAGTACATGGCTATGAAAGACAAAATATACAGATAGAAAGGCACATGTAGTGAGTGCAAAAATAATGAGCAATTAGAGAAATGGAAATCAAAACCACTGCACTCTGAATGGCTGAAATTAGGAAGACTGACCATCCTGACTGTTGATAAGAATATGGAAAAATGGAAACTGTCATATACCATTGATTAGAATATAAAATGATACCAGTACTTAGAGAACATTTTGGCAGTCTCTTGAACTGTTCAACATTTGTCTACCATGGGACCTAGCTGTTTTAATCTGACATGTTGACTCAGGAGAAATAAAAGTACATACTAAAACTTTTTAATCCATACATACTTAATCTGATGTATTTACTCAGGAGAAATAAAAGTACACATGAAGACTTGACACTCTACCAGTGTTTGGAGCAGTGCTGTTTGCTATGGCCCCAAACTTGAAGCAACACAAATTTCCATCTACAGATGGATGGACCAAGAAGTTAGGCTGCATACTCACCAAGAAACACTACTCAGCAATAAAAATAAACTATCGACACTTCAATAGATTTAAAAATAAGTGCTGACCAAAAGAAGGCCAACAGAAAGTAACACAGCAAAGTTTTCTTTCTGGAAAACTCTAAAAATGAAAGTTAATGTAAAGAGGCAGCACATCTTGGGCTGTGTGTAGGGTAGGGCAAGGAGGGGCGGGGGAGAGATTACAATGAGGAATTTTGGAAGATGACCGATTTCTTCATTGTTGATTATGATGGTAGTTTTATAGAGGTATTCGAGTATCAAAGCTGATCAGGTTGTACAGTTCAAATACGTGAAGCCTATGGCACACCAGTTATATCTCCATAGCCTCTGTCAGTTATACCACACCTGCCTGCAGATGCAGAGCTGGGGTATAAATACAGGTAGAAAACTCATCCAAATAAGCTGTCTACTGGTTTCAATGATAATGTGCTCAAACCACTAATGAGCCCATTTGCTCTCTTCACATGCATATTATGAAAAGAATGAGCTGTATTCATTGTAACATATTTATGTATCTACTACTACATAGAAAATTAGCCTAAAATTTACATGCTGAAAATAATAAGACTTACTATCTGGGCTCAAAGGCTGAGACTGGAATCCTATACCTTGGCGGTCCTGGAGCCCCAGGCCAGAAGTCTAGCTACACTGAAGTGATAACACAAAGAGATGATATGGAGATTTTTCTTAGAGATAGAAGAATGCCCAGAGAATCCCAACTGTTCCAATGTCAGTCATTTGTGTCTTCTGGACCAGCGGTACACACTCAAATGAGAGTCTTCCTATAATTCTCACCCCAGCAGTGAACTAGTTTGGTAGACTAGCTGCCCAAGGCGATGTCTAGTGGAGCAGAGATGAGCTATCTCTGCTAACTCTGGGCCAAATTAGGGAGTCTTGAGCAAATTAAGTGCTGTTTCTGTTTTAAGCCGCCACATCTCATGGTAATTCATTACACTGCATTAGATATTGGGGTACCTGGAAGCAGGATGCCACCGTAACAAAACTGAAAACATGTGGTTTGGGAATTGTATGGTAAGCAGAAGCCGGAGGAACATTACAGAAGCATAGTGAATATATAAATGGTCTCGAAAAGACTGTTAGTGGATTCCTGAAGGTGCCCTAGAAGGCCTGGGGATGGAGCAAAAAGGATCCACAAGGTCAAGAGCTATATGCTGGCATGTGCCCGTGGACTCTAGACCATATCAATTAATAGGCCTTCATTAGGAAAACAGACTTTATTCTAAGCTCAATGTGAAGCTCCTAAGTAGTTTAAATAATGACTGGGGAAAAAAAGGCATGGTATAATTAATTCTCTGGAAGGATTACCCTGGCTTTTATATGGAGAACAGATTTCATTGATTCAGATCGGAAGGCCTGTTAGGAGACCTGTATTCCAGGTGGGTCGTGAGAAAGCTTTGACTAAGGTGGTATTGAAGGAAACATGAAGTGTCTGGACTCAGGATGTATTTTAGAGGTAGACAGCAGTCAGGGCTTGACCATACAATGAACGTGTAGCAAAGAAAAGCACCGGCTTTTATCTGAGTGAATCTTAAGAAGGTCAGATGAAATAATGGGTGTATAGGTGCTTTATAAATATAAAGCTTCTTAAAAAATTACCATGAAATTCATGTCAACTGACATATCAGGAGCTCCAAGCACATTTGCTTGGCTCTGCTTCCAACCCTGTCCTCTATAGCACAACGCCTCTTGTTCAATAGGCTTAATACACGCATGAGCACCATATAATGCTTCGCCCACTTTACGGATGAATACTGACTATATCTAAATGGTATCTATATTTCCTTTGAATACTGCAAACTGGTATTTGATCATTTCATTTTCCTACAGAAGATGAAACATTATGATTTTCAATAATCCATAAAGACAGACATTTGTTTCCTTTGTGAAACTGTACCCTTCAATGATTATTTCTCACATTAATCATAGTAAAAGCCATGCTTAAGGTAATCTCTTTCTTCCTGCAGATAACAAATGTCTGCTGTTGACAGCCAAAGTGTGGCAAGATGAAAGGCAGGGTGTGCTCTGTGTGTTTGTCAGATAAACAACTGTCAGCCTCTCCTAACTGCACTGGGATCGTGAGGCCAAAGTTGCCTTTTTTTAAAATAACAATGACAATAAACTAATTTTTCTTTGACTGCTGATTCCAAAGATGTCACTGGGAACATCTACCCTATCATTTCTGTCCAGAAATCTAACTTTATTAAAAACCTACAAATCCATCCGTCATATAGTTAAACACTGAAGGAATTAACATCAGGAATTGCCCCTAGAGCTGCCCTCCTTAAAAGCAGGGCTGACATGCTAGTTCACAGACATCTCGGATAACCCAGTAGTTTCCTGACCAGAAATAAATGATCAAGACCTTGGCCAAATATGGGATATTGAAGGCGAGTTCTATGAGCAATGTGAAAGGTATACCATACATTGAGTAAGAAGAACAGGTGTTTTCTAGGTGCATTCCTGGGGACACACTTTAATGGCTTTGTAGCAACAAATTCCACTTGGTATTGCTTGCGAGCAATCAGGAGAAGGGGACTGGTATTTGTTTAACGCTCATTTTGACATTGCACTTTGTGAATGGTCTTCATAGATTGCCTCATTTGATTCCCATGGAAGCTAAGCCAGTTAGGTGTTACTACACAGCTTTGTATCCGATTTTGAAATGAGATTTAGATGGGGGACACGTGACTCACATAGATCAGGAGCATTCTGAATTCTTACAAACCTCGCCATTACTACAGACAGGTGTGTCTTCTTTCTGGCTCCTGTTTGCCTTGCTTATAGCAGCCTAGATGGCACGTTTAGATTTCAATGTGTTTTTAGGAAATGTTTTTAAAAGCAGTTTTAACAGTCTGAAAGATGATGTTTTTTTCCTAGTACCACACTTGTACCACAAAATGTCTAAACTCCATGAATATATGTACGCAATATTTTTTTCTAGAATAATTTACCTGTCAGGAAAACCCTCACACATTCAAGACCCAGATCTCATGACCCAGATGAAACGTGTTTTCTCTGTGGGCCAACTTCCCTAACCTTTGGCACACTCCCCTCTGACACACAGCCCTCCTATAACATGTGGTGTTAAGTTCAATAATTGTACGACAACTTATTTATACCCTCAAGCTTTCTGGGAGATACTTTGAATCTTCATGCCTAGCAAAAGGTCTGGCACATAGTTGTTATTAAAATAATGTTTGCTTACATTAATTAATTAATAAGTACATACTAAGTTTAAAATATTATAGTGCCTGTTGTAGCTCTAATATAAGTATATTTATGTATAAAGATCTTTATTTAACTGGGTAAGGAAGATAACATAAGTTCTATCAAAGAGAAAATGTTAATTTCCTAATAATTAATGTAGGCAATAAGCAGTTCAGACACATTTTCCTTTTAATCATAGTGTCCATTTTGTAGGCAAGGAATATGGACATTTTTAGATGTTTTCTAACATATCTGGAAGTCAAAATATATGACCTAAACAAATAACATGAAAGTCTTTTGATGAGTGTAAAATGAATAGATGGATAAACTAATGAAATTCTTATATAGTGTGAGATCTATGTAAACTTAATTTTAATCGCTAAAGATAGCAAATAGTACATGAGATTCCCTTTTCTTAGAAAAACAGAGTAATACACAAATTTATAGATTAAATACTATGAGATACATGTATTATTGTTATTTATAGCAAAGAGATGGCCATGTTTCTTTTCCAGTATGAGGAATATTAAAAACAATGTCTTTCTTAAATTGAACATTATTCTAGGAAATATAAGCAGTTAAATACTTGTATCACTTTGCAGGAAAAATGAATTTCAAGGGAGACTGAGGGAACTGTAATAATAATGGCTTGTCTCTCATTCATTGCAGTTAACACTATTGAATAAGGATTACTCCATTTTACAGATTTGCTTGATGTTCTTAACACATGACCTGTGATAACTCATGTATTGTTAACGTGCATGAAAATAATTTTCAGGGAAATTAAGTGACTTGTTTGTGACTACACTACTCACTTATAAAGAGAGAGGAGTCTCTGTAGATATAATAATAAAAACATTAAAGATAGATACAAAGGGAGCCAATGAAAGAGGCCAGGGGGAGAGATTGTGGGTATGTTCAGAATGAAGAAATACTTTATAGTAGACACACATTACTCATGGAATAAATCCTAAAGGAAAAAAAAATTACCAGGCAAAAAAAAGAATAAGAAGGGATTCAAGGTTGAGGAATTAACTTGTGCAAAATCATGGATGCATAGAACAAGAAAGAGCTAAGAAATGTCTCAAGTTTGGTTACCTTGAACATGGAGTAGGCAGGTAAATGATGGGGATGAGGCTAGAAGCTGTGGCCAGGTCTCAGGGGTCATGTGCATTGTGCTGAACTTTTCACGTTTTCTTCTGCTATCCATGAGGCATCCATGAACACTCTGAGCAAATTATTTTGGTGTTTAGAAAGGCTGCTCTAGGGCATGGGCACATGGGGGAGTGATGGTGAATTAGGTGGTAAGGAGGCTGGTGAGAAGGGTATCATTATACAAGCCCAGGTGAAAAACACTGACAGGAAAAAATAATGAAAACCTGCACTGTGGCAGTACTTGTGGGACAAACAGAGGTCAAGCGGGAAATAGCTTTAGGAAGTAAATTACATGTGGATTAATGATCTCTTCTTGGGGGTTGAGAAAGAGGTGGAGACACTTAGGATATACCTGGAGTTTCCACCTGGGTAATAGTGGGAACTCTCATTATCAGAAAGAAGTACAAAGGTCAGAAGTTAAGATATCCCAGCATTCAGATCATGGTTACAAAGTGAACATTCATCTTCTTGTTTAAAAATGTGTAAGATACTTAAATCGTTTTGTCAATGGTTGTCAGATATCTATCTCTGCTACAGAAAAGAGAAGAAACTGGAAATCTTTCTAGCTCTTGTCTTTTATTCTGTACCTTAAACACTGTTGGTCTTTAAATTTTGTTTTCCTAAGTGTATTTTACGTTCTGCATTCATAATTTGATCGTCTGAATTTTGCACATAAGAGATGTGTTTGTTTTTTTGCCCTGGTTGGTGTGGCTCAGTGGATTGAGTGCCAGCCAGCAAACAAAAGTGTCGCCAGTTTGATTCCTAGTCTAGGGCACATGCATAGGTTGCAGGCCGGGTCTCCAATAGGGGGCATGCGAGAGGCAACCACACATTGATGTTTCTCTCCCTCTCTTTCTCCTTCCCTTCCCCTCTCTAAAAATAAATAAATAAAATCTTTAAAAAATTAAAAGAATAATCTTGGAAGAAAAAAGGCATTTCTCTTTTTATTTAAGATTTTATCTACCAGCTGTCTTCATCTTTTATTTCCATGAATTTGTTCATCCATGCTTTTAACACAAACCCCCTTTATATCAATTCCTAAAAATATATTCAAATCCAGATACTAAGTCAGTGTTTCTCAACATAAATTAAAGTGTTGAAGAGGCAGCATTTTTATTACCCATGAAGAATTTGCATTGACAAAAAAGAAGAAGGAATTAGAAAAAGGTCATGACCTCTGTAATCTCACAAAGCATCTATCAGCAAGAGTGTATACCAGATGTATCAGTTAAGTGTTTAACTTTACCTTACATGTCCCGTTATATATTCACCAATAATCAATGGCTGGAAAATGATACATTTGGGCATAGTCATTTCTTTCTTGCTGCTTCTACTTTTTAAGTACTTTATAGTCAGTACACCTGGTTGGTGGTTCAGTCTTGAACTGGGTGGCTACTTTCAGGTTTGGGTTGTTTGACTATGTCCCAACAATTAACTATTTTGTTTGCAGTAGGGCTCTCTCAGCTGTTAAGTTCTACGAACTCGATGGATAGAGATGTAAGAGATAGCTTTCAACTGTCACGTTTTATGAAAAAGCCAGGGATATTAATTAAAAACCGAACACATTATAGTTCATTTTGTGTAAAACATACACATGTTCCTTACAACGTTGACATTTTAGTAATCACTCAGAAAAATATTCTTGAGCAAATCATACGGGAAGATAGTTATCTTCCACCCTTAACAATCTGACTGCTTTGGAAATAATCAACTCATAAATATTTAGCTAATATACACCCAGAGCAATGGATTGTGCAAAATTAAATGCCTCATTGAAACAATTAATTTCAAATGCTGTGATTTATTAAGCATACTTTACTGGAAATTTAATAGAAATATGGATTCAAAGTAATTTGAGCAGAGGGTGTTTGCTCTGTCTTTGATTTCTGGCCAACATTTATTCTTACCCTGCAGGTGAAGCTAAAAAAAAGAAAAAAGAACAGTCTTCCCGTAACTCTCTCTAATTGAATATGTGGGTCAGAGTTTGATGAGAGGAGGCAGTGGCCACAGGTTGTAAAAAAGCTTAAATAAATAAGTAAATAAAATGAAGTAATCCGTTCATATTTCACATACCTCCTGAAGTTCCCTCAGGGAAGGAAATGCCACTTCAGTAAAAGCTTGTCTTCATCATCAGTCCATTTCAAAAAGACTGCAGCTCCTGCTCCCCTGAGCATCAATAACCAAACACAGCCCCGGGCATCTTGGAAACATTCAGTCCTGCAGCTTCCCGTCAGTGGGTTGTGCTTGGGCTTTAAGCAAGTGCTTCACAGGGCAGTGGAAGGCAGTGAGAGTGGTCCTAAGGAAGACTTGATGGAAAGGTGGAAGGGCCAGGATGGAGGGAGTGTGATGGAGCAGCAGAGGGCAATGGAATGGTGCCTACTAGTGTCTCTAGTTAATCCAATTGATCTGGTGTAGCAGCAAGAACACTGCTCAGTGGGACTCTGAAAACCTGAGTTCCAGTCCCAAACTAGCTGTTGTTACCTTGGGAAAGTCACTGTGTTAGACTTGTTTTCTCCCCTGTAAAATGTGTGGGGAGGAGAGGGGGTTCTATGGAGAGTAACCCCATGCGGTGATCTAACCATGAATTCTTAACTATGCAGGTCATGGCTCCAGATGTATAACTTCTTTAGGGAAGGGTTTTAAACCAGCCCTGTCTATTGTTCTTGGGCATCTGGGGTAACAGGCCTTTGAAACGCCCTTGAAGGGAACACATACTCTGGTTAACTATCCTGGAATCCAGTCTCTGCCTTACTTTCTCCAGTCTTCCTTGGAGCCCCTCTTTAATTTTAAATGCATAAAAGAAGCTGCAAAACTGTTGTCCTCTAGAGCATTTGAGATTTTGCTCCCCGGCATATTTCATCAATTTTGCTCAAATAGGCTCTTACAAAAAATTATCTCCAGGTTTGGATGGTTCTTTGGTCGACAAAGAACAAGACAAATAGGCCAGATAACTAAGACTTTCTCCCATTCAGGCATTAACTCTCTGACTTTATTTTATAATCTTCTTTTTTAAATTTTGCAAAAGTTAGCATTCTTTAAAAGATATTACACTTAAACACAGCTAACTGTCAATTTCCAAATATCTATTAATGGTCAGCAAAGAACTGCATATGTTCTGCTTTGGTCTGTTTCTCTTTTGTGTTCTTAAATTAAACCAAGCTCTCAGGTATTTAATTATGATTTCTGAAATGTGTTCTGATAATAAATATTTCCCCACAAATATTTTAAATCGTATTTACAAAACTTAACATTCATTACTATATCTAGATTTGGGGGGGGATTTAATATTTCTATTCTTTCACCAATATCCTGAATCTAAGATGCAAACCATGCTTGTCTCTACAGTCTAATATCTTGAGCAGGAGATGCGTCTATCTCAGTTGACCTTGGCTGAGTGCTTTCTTGCCAGACATGGGATGGATGGTCTTGCTTTACTGGGTTCTGAATGAATGAATGAATGAATGTGAACAGGTGCTTGTTCCCAGTGACCTCAGAACTTCCTGAAAGTTACTAAACATGGGTTCCTTCATGATTTAATGACTCTGCTTTTCAATTTACCTAAGTAGAAACTTGTATTATTCATTCCAAACTTTCATCACACAGACAAATAATGCTCTTGGATCACCATAGCAAATGGAAAAATATGCACACATTACAGAATCACACAGAAGTTACTGATGAATGGGAAATTTGGGTTGTACCACTTGCTTACTTGATGTATATACATGATGTGTTTGTTTTACAGTTTCTTCTTTTATTTCCATAAATGAATTTTTACTAAACAGAGAAATTTTGTATTTTTTCATAGTTTTGTGTGATAATTAATACTTAATATAGGGGCTTTGCCAATAGCGACATCTAGAGTTTTTCCAAATTTTCTCATTTTTTTAGGAAAGAGAAACATGCTTCATAATAGAAACACGAGGGCTAATACCATTGCCATCATTCATGCTACAAGATGTTCCTGTTAGTCAGCTGTTTAAGACATTCAACAAACTAAATCATCAGGTCTGAATTTTAACATGGTGGAAAGAAAAAGGTGAAGGCTAGATTTTTAGCCTTCCCCCCCCCCCACAGTAATACATTCTTGAGATAAGGGCTTTTGTCCAGTAGACTATTATTGAGACGTGATCCCAAGAAATAACAGTGGAGGAAAAGAATGAGCTGACAATTAAGGAAGAAAATCTAGTGCGAAGATGTGTTACTAAGTTCGTCCACACTGTTGGCAACAAGGGCTCGGTTTGGAAGGGTCAACTCTGATGAACTGAGCACGTGCCTCAGCGTTGTCAGCCCCTGAGACAGCGTATAAGAGTCTTACCTAATGGCTCCTACTCTCTATTACTCAAATGTTCTCGTTAGGTTTATTTAAATTTTTTTTGCACTTTTAGGTGGCATGCTACTAGCCATAACCAAAGCTAGAATTCAAAAGTTCACTGAGAAGATGAGAGTCAGGCATAGGCCGTGTTTGACACATTGGTCGTATTCAATGGTCTACAGTTTATTCTCAAAAATTGTTCATTATTTTTATGTGCCAGAAATTATGTTACAGGTTTTAATGCTGTTCTGAGAACTAAACAGTATTATTTCCATTTAACAGATTATAATCCTGAGGCAAAAAAAAAACAGGGGAGGAGGAATAGAAGAAGATGGATAACTAATCATAAAATTAGAAAGCAAGGGAGTCAAGATTAAAACTCAAGCAATCTGACGCCACAGCTTACCTGCTTAATCACATCACTCCACATGGAAGAGAACATCACTGTCAGTCAGAAGTAGGTGTCAGTGTGTTGTATCCTGGATAGGACATAAGCCATTAAACCAGAAAATAGATTCAAGTTATGACTCTAGGACTTACCTGTGTGTCTTCGATCTAGTCATTTAAATTCTCATAATAGATGATCTTAATTCATATGTTATAGTTCTTCAGAAGCACTTTTCTGCATGCAAATTATTTTATTCAATAAATATCCTCTTTATGTCTATTTTGTGTAATGCATGAAGTTAGACCATAGTTTTCCATGTCAGAACTCTTGACACTGATGGCCAGATAATTGTGTGGGTGGTGCTATCATGTTCACATAGGGTGTTTAACAACATCCCTGGTGTCTGTCTAGTAGACGCCAATAGAACCCCTATCTTTAGTTGTGACATAGGAATCCCTATGTCCCTAGGAGGCAAATCTCATCCTCCTATCAGCATTAAGAACTATTAACCAGCTCTGGCTGGTGTGGCTCAGTGGATTGAGTGCTGGCCTGTGAACCAGAGGGTTGCTGGTTTGATTCCCAGACATGGCACATGCCTGGGGTGTGCACCATGTCCCCAGTAGGGGGAATGCTAGAGGCAACCACACATTGCTGTTTCTTTCCCTCTTTTTCTCTCTCCCTTCCTCTCTCTCTAAAAATAAATTAAGAAAATCTTTGAAAAAAAAAGAACTGCTAACCACTGAGCTAGGTGATAACAACTTTGACTCGTACACGAGGTCTACCCAGAAGTCCAGCCATTGTTAATATAACAAAAACAGTTTGCCTGACATTGATGGACCTGGAAGATGAGCCAAAGAGAGTAGACTGGAATGTGCATACCTGAGCAATGACCACTTCACTGTAATTGTCAGTGGGGGTGGTAGAGGCTGTTGAGCGAGCACGTGTACTGTGTGGCTGTCACATTCAAAATGACTGAGTGGGTAGAGCAACAAATCTGCATCATATTTTGCATTAAGCTTGAACATTTCTCTGCAGAAACTATCTGGATGATTCAGGAGGCCACAACTATTGGCAACTGGTGATTGGCACTTTCATTACAACAACCAATTTCTTATGCATCTTGTCTCATGCAGAATTTTTTTGGCAAAGCATCAAATCACCCAGGTGACTCAGCCCTGCTGTGGGCCAGATTTGTTACCCTGTGAATTCTGGCTTTTCCCAAAACTAAAATTACCTTTGAAAGAGAAATGATTTCAGACCATCAGTGAGGTTCAGGAAAATATGATAGGGTAGCTGATGACTATTGGGAGAATTATGTGAGGTCCCAAGGTGCCTACTTTGAAGGGGACTGAGGTGTCATTGTCCTATGTACAGAGTTTCTTTTATCTTCTTCAATAATTGTCTCCATTTTTCATATTTCATGGCTGTATACCTTCTGGACAGACTTCATATTTCCCATGAAACTTGTTGTTAAGAAAATTTGTACAATTTTGGGGGGTGAGGAAGTCTACAACCAGAGTTTTGGATAAAAGTTCATCGCACACAATAGTAAAAATGACTCTTCAGGGGTTGCTTAACACTAAATATTTAATTAGCCAAGAAAATGAATTTTCTTTGCTGCATTCAGATCTCAACCATTTGATTATTTAGCTTTCCCACCCAAAGCTGCATGAGCCTGAGTTTGTCATTTTACTTTCATGATTACACAAGTCGGTGCCTAACATTTTCTCAATTACCCATCATACCCAATTCCATCAAATAAAACATCTAACTGTGATTAACACACTGCTCAATAAGTGACTGGTGACTTGTCAATAATAATTACTGTGCTTCTTAAGAGAACAACATGTAATTTTGAAAGCAAGGTCCCTGTATAAGGATTTTAGATATCTTCTACCTCCTCTAGAATTTTGATGAGATGCTTGCAGTTTGACTTTATTCCAGAATAAACTCAAGCAAAGTCAATTTAATTCGATATAATAGGCAATCATTAGTTACTTTCTGTTGTAAAGATTAAATGAGCTTGTGTCAAGCACTAAGTAAATCTCAACAAATCATGGCAGTGATGTTTTGCCTTTTTCTCTCCTTCCCCTTCAACCTCAGGTTGAGGCACTTTGCTATGTAGTACTTCAGGAAAATCACAACTGAATATTTGAGTTTTTACATACAGGAGTTCAAAGTGTGGTGAAGCAATACTTCTCAAGTTTGAATTTGTATAGAGGACAGTAATTAGCTATGAGGAAGAAGATGCCCGTCCAATTGGAAAGATTGGGGATGGCTTAGTAATCTCATCTTTCTGTGGCCACAGACCAAATTCATTGCCTGACCTGTAGTAGCACCTCAGTACACATTCCATAAATAAGCAGATGAATGAAGACATCATGTAGTGAATTTTAGTGGCTAACTTGGGGTGACATTGTGGTGATGGAGTTCAAAGATGTGTCAGGTGAAGATCATCACTCACAGGTGATAGACAACAAGCTGTGTTTCGAACAGTGGTTCTGAAAGTGTCATCAACTAGATCGGCAGTGTCCGCCTCATCTGGAAACTTTTTAGAAACACACATTCTTAGGTTCCTTCCAAATCTGTGGAATGAGAACTCATGGAGGTAGGGCCCCAGTAATCTATGTTAACAAACCCTTGAGGTAATTCTGAGGCATGTTAAAATTTGAGAACCACTTGCTTAAAAAAGCAGTGCTAGTTCAGAGTACCTGGAGCTTAGAGTATATATAAAAAGAAAAAAAGGCTTAAATGGAATAACTTGTCAAGGATGAGATTGCTATCCCTAGCATTCCATTGATTCTAATCATAGGGTTGTCAGGACACACAGATAGGATTTCTCCCCTCCCCTCAGTACATGACGCAATTTACATTGACCACATGGGTATGATCTTGTCTCATCACAGATTGACAGGGATAAAGATGAGGACCAGGGAATTTAGACTTAGGGGAACGGAAACTCATCTGAGCGGAGGCAAGGACAGGCTCAGGTAAAATATTGCTACCAAATATAGTTTAGAGATGGGGAAGGCCAAAGAAACCAAACAGTGAAATGGGTTTTGGAGAGATCAAATACAAGCCTTCGCCCAAATCCAGAAAGATGGAGGCAAAATCAGAGAAGGGCTGATGATAATTGATCATCTAAAAAATTGCTTCACCAGAGTGGCCAGGAAGAGGAGTCTTCCTGACCTTCAAGGGACCCTAAGTTGTTGAAGAACAATCGGCACTGTAATTCCACACTCAGATGCCAGGATTCCCTCTCTGTGTGAAAGATGTCAGCAAAGAACACAATTAGTCCTTCAATAATGGACAATAAGGTATTATTATCATATTGTTAAGTATAAATGGGATTTTTTAGTTAAATTCTGAATATTGTCTTTAAGAAGGTGTTACTATTTAAATTATTCAAAGTCATAAACACAAAAGGTCTCTCAAGCTTAGCAGATGGCTAAAATGGATATTTTTCCAAAGAGCTGGTGAGAAAAGAGAGAAGAAAGGTCTAGGGATGGTGAGGTGGAAAGAGCCTGGTATTAAATAACAGAAACATCGAGTGGGAGTCCCAGTGCTGCCTCTGTCTGGTATTGGCGAGTTGATCTCCTCTCTTTCAGCTTCTGTCTCCTTTCATTACAATGCAGGTCCTTACTTTTCCACCAAGCCTCAGTGTCGAACACAATAACCCTTGAGAGAGATTTATTTTGAAATTGCAAAGGCCTAGGGGCATTTTTATTGACAAAACTATCTGAAGCCAATCTTGCCCTTTTCCCTCCCCTAGCTCTTCAGTTCTCTGATCATCTGAATTTTTGCCAAAAAAGAGCATAACTTAGCCATGTAGACATACACACTTATAAATTGTTATCACTTTTTGCCATTAGTCCCTTTGAAATATCTAATTTTCTTCAAAATCTTCACACTATTGCAATTACCAATACCATCAAATAGACTGTAAATTCCCTATCAATCTGGAAGGAGGTAAAATTGATTGATGAAACTGCAGGCTCTACATAGTTTTTCCTATTTATACATCCTATGCCCTTATTATTTAATAGTAAGTAAATAAAAAGATAAGCATTGTTATAAAAAAGCTAATATGGATGTGTCTACTCTATGCACTTTTTTACTTTTATGAAAATATAATATTTCTCCAAACTCATCAGACGGTGGAGACGGGCACTTTTCAAACAGCTTGGAGGAGTAAATCATCCAGGTGCTTTCCCTGGATTATTTTATTTCATCCTTGTAGCCCCACTGAGCACTCCTCTGATCCCATTTCTGATGAAGAGTTTGGGTTTAGAGCTATTCAAGCTCCGCTCACTCAGCTGTCTGACTCCAGGGCCATGGCTTTCAACCTTGCACTGGGGTCTGTATGGGGTTAATCTTAGGGCTCCTGTTTGTCTGTGTCCATTTCTTCTTTTCTACAGTGGGACCCACATTTCCTCCAGCATTCAGGAGGCTCAGTGCCCAGTGTTTAAGTAGGGATTCAGTAAATGAGTATGGAATGAATGTATGAAGTACATAGGACATCTCTGGGTTCAGGGGGAGTGACAAATTACAAAACAGAAAAATGTGGGATCGTGTCTATGACAGCGGGAAGTACCATAGGAACACAGGGAAGAGCACATTGGTCATGAGAGGAAGGACAAACTTCCCATTCTTTTGACAGTTTGTATCCTGGGAGTTGACACCCCAGAAAAGTAAAAGAGACTTGACATTAACTAATTCAAAATCAACACAACTATACGATTCTTTACTCAATAAGCATACACCTGAGTGTTAAATTGTCAACATAAGAAACATCCAAACCTGTAACTATTTTCATGGATTTATTGGAGCCAAAGTGACAATTTCTGGGAAGAAAAACTTTGATGGATTGAGAAAATGCTCTGGAAAATGGCAGGTTTGCACCTTATTTTGTACATTACAATCAAAAGTGAAGACTAAGTGGATTCCACAAAATCCACTGGTGATAGAGTAGGGAGGAAGGAGAACGCAAAGCAGGGAAGCCTCCAGGATCAGATAAAAAGTAAACTGATAGATGCATACTTCTTTCACATAGGTGGGTATAGGATAGTTACCCGTCGACAATTAACGCGACCACAATAACATGGAGAGGATTCGTGGTCTCCCTCTGGTGTGGTGCCTGTGCTTTGAGGGGTCCGGCAAGAGGAAATAGGACTTTGCAAGGGTATGTTACTGTAGATGCAAAAAGACAATCGATAGGCTCAATTAAGAGAAAGATCGTCTTTTGTCTGGGAAGATTCCAGCCCACCATGACTGACTGCCGTGACCTGCTTTTAGTTAGAAAGTTTTCATTTCAGATCATCCTATGTGGTTACTTTAGGTCTCTGAGTTTATAAGGCCCTCACACAGGCCTCTCCTGAGTGGGTCAGGTTTTGTATGGGGCCCCTTTGTGTCCACAGACTGATGGGTTAGAGTTAACCGAGAAAGGGAGTGGAAGGTCTGAGCGGACACTTGGAAACAGTCCTTGCTTTGGGAATATCATCTAACAGCCTGGTTTGGTGAGTGATGGGGAAAAATGTGAAGCATGAGATTGCAGGGGAAGCAGGAAGATGTTACCTGTCAGTGGTAAAGAATTTGGACTCTCTTCTGGAGATAAAGCTTTCCGAGAGAGGAATGACAAGCTTGTAATTCGGATGTATGAAAAATCGCTCTGGTAGCTGCGTGCAGAATGGCTGGAAGAGGTTAGACTCGGCGGGTAGACTACGAAGAGAAGGCTGTTAAATTGGCGCAGGTGAGAGATGATAAAGTTGGAATTAAGGCAACAGTATCAGTGAGGATGGAGAGAAACAAAGTGAAAAATGCAGATATATAAATAATCTCATGTCCAGAGATAGAGTAGAAGGAAAATGGCAGACTGAACATGAAAAGATGTCCCCCAAGGTGCTGACGAAGCCCAGTAGCCGTTCTCCTGGCATGTCTCCAAATTACATTCTGTAGTCTCTTTTATTGCCTTATTAATTGTCCTGACTCTCTCTTAGTGGCAAAAAGCAAAATGAATTTCGAAAATCCAGATGTGTGGAAGAAGTATCACTAACTAGAGCTTCCATAAGTATTCAAGTTCTACTAAACATATTTAATTAAGAATTAATAAGGTGGTGGTTTGGAAATTAAATCCCCCGTGATTGTCAGGGAAGAACACCTATTGGGGTATAAATATATGAAAGATAAATCTACTCCCAATGTAATTAATTCAAATCTGCAGAACCAATAAGTGTGTGACGGTGTCCCTATTATTACATTACACTTGTGAGGAATGCTCAGGAATTTAATTAGCATTTACCCATACAACTAAAGAAAATGAGATATTAAGCATGCTATCTAATTAACTAGCTATAGATTGCCTGTTAAATAAATATTAAATGTATAAACACTTGAGACCAGGTTGAAAATGTGGCCCTACCTAGATATCCATTTGCTCATGAGTCTTTTTTTTTTAAACAATTGTAGTTAACTGCAAGAACAAAAAAATTACACAGAGGGATATGTATGTTTTATCCCCATGGTTATTTGCTCTTTATTTTTAGCTCAGTGAGACTTTGTCGTCAGCTCTCTCTCCAGAGTTAGACTAGAGCCTGAACTATGAGATCATGTGCATCAGCAACACTATGGTCAGGTACGTTGGGATGTCAATGTCCCCGTTTGCAGATACAGCCACTGAAATGTGGACACATTACTTTGTCCAATATCACACAGCAAGGACGTGGTACGTGCTCTGTCAGTGCACCCTTGCTAAATACCCTTCGCTCCTGCAAAGAAGCCATAATGATCTGATATAAATCATGGGCCACTCCTCCCCAGGAAACTCCCCAGTGAGTTCCCATACCAGGAAGAGTATAAGCTTTCATCTTTAAGGTGTTACGTGGTGTGTCTACTGCTAACCTTCACCCTGACCTTGGCTCCATTACACGTCTGGCCACATCTCCTACAGCTCTCCCTTTTATTCGTTCTACACCTGGCACCAGTGTTTTAGCCCAGGCTCAGCAGCAGGGCATTTGCACGTACTGCTCTATCTCGCTCCTTCTGTTCCGGCTTATCTCTGCGCAAATGTTAGCTTATCGCTGAGCACTTCCATAGTCACTCTTTATAAAGAGTGGTTTTGTTCCCACCATTTTTCATCACATTGCATGTGTCCGCACATGCACACACATATTCTTCCAAGGGAGCATCCTTGGATTTTGGTTACTCTGTTTAAGCTGAGTAAACCCACACTCCCTACACACACACACACACACACACACACACACACACACATACATTTATGGGCTCCCCATGACTTACCAGAATTATTATTATTAGTGTCTTCATTTTGGTATGGCTCCATTCGTCCATAGGCATAAAGCAAACATATTCCATTTATTTTTTAGATTTGATGCTCAATGCTTAACACTCATGATCTCATTTAATTATGACATTTAATGCTCAGAATGTGCACACTGCTTGCTTATTATTATCACCATTTGGTGATGAGTACACATCAGGCCAAATGCACTGAACAGCTTGCTTGGGACTGAGCCTCGAGTAACGGTTGGAATGGGAATTCAAACTCAGGTCTGTTCATACTTGTCACCACTGCCCTACGCCCATGTGGCTTTTCCTGATCCCATGAAGGAGAACGAATCATTCTCTCCTTCGAGCTGTTTTATTTCCTTTATACTCATGTGTCTTATCATGTGGGCCCCCTACTGGATGGAGAGTTCTAACAGGCTATTTGCTCACCACCAGGTATCTAATTCCTAATGTGCTGAAACGGTGAACACACTCAGTGCACAAATCTTTGCATTGTTGCAAAGGATGACTTAAAGGAAATACATAGAGTTAAATTGTTAGCAATGACATAGGAGCGATTGATCTTCATTTGCTGTGGGGCAATCTCAGAAAGCTTTTCAAAGCAGGTGGCATTGGAAATGAGCCTTGAAGAATGGCTAATGATAATAACAACAATAATTTGTAATGTGCAGGAAGGTGGAAAGGTAGTTTGATGGGAGAGAGGTAGCCTACATTGCAAAGGGCATTCCAGTGTCCTTCTAAGCCAATAAGCAAACACAAATATTCTCACAGTGCTGAATTTACCAGTAAATCTGCCACTCAACTTCAGGTCTTTGCAAGTCAGTGTTTATCAAGCTAAAAGCTGGAAATCAGAGAGCTGTCAGGAGCGAGGCAGCGGAACAGTGACATCTCTCCTGACCCAGCCTAAACTAGAACACACAGATGGAGAAAAAGGACATGCCGGTTGTTGGCTCCGATGGTGTGCAATGAACCGGAGAGAATGATCCGGTGTGACAGCCTGGAATGTGTCAGAATGGATTAGGGACGCAGGTCAAAGGTGGCCGCAGAGTGTCGCACTAGCTGACAGTTCCGGAGCGAAAGTCCAGCGGAACAGCCCCAGGAGATGCAGGAAGGCAGTGGGCACCACAGGCTGGCCTGTGACTGCTGGACCAGATGGGGACGGCCTGGCAGCACATCCCCAGACACGCTTAGTGCATTTGCTGAGGACAGAAGCACGTTCTTATCAAAGGCCCTGCTCTTCTTTGAAGAAGCGGGGACAGCAGGCACTCTAATTAACTAGACCTATTTACACTGCTAAATCATGAAGCCAGGCTCCTTACAGGAAAGCCTGGCGTCTTCTATTTGCCTTTTAAGAAGTCACTCATACTTTCAAATACTAATCTTCTCACTTGCTACAACCTAAGCTGTACATAAATGTGAAAAAAAAAAAAACTGTTGCTGGGGGAGGCAATGAAAATCTTGGCAAATTCTGGAGGCAGCAGAATGGTGACTTTGGTTTGAACGCTGTCACGTCAGCCTGTCTCCATTTGGCTACTCATCACTGATTTATCTTCTTCCACCCTGCACTGGCACAGATGGGGACATGTTTCCCTCCTTCCCTCCAGCATCCATAGGCCCTGCGATTCCCCACACTTCCCTCCAGGGCTCCAGAACTTAGGAAATGATTCCTTTCCACGTTAATGCTCAGTAGGCTTCTTGTTTAAGCAGATGAGAGTAGGAATTTCCAAAGGGAGAAAAATAAAATGAAGCAACCACCCGAAAAAAACAGACGTTGAGAGGAGTCTGCTTCTGTACTCGGGTGCTTCATCCCCTAGACAGAGTGCCTGGGGCATCAGCCTGACAGGTTCTAAGTGACTGGTGTGTGCACAGAGGAATGCCCTTGCTTTGCAAGGCAGTTCAGTTTCTTGGGAGCAGCCATGTCTGAAGATTTTTGTCTTGATGCTTTCTATTTTATTAGAAAGCATATTTCCTGTTTGTTGTTGTTTTGCAGTGTTTGTTTGTTTTTAACGAGGCAGCAAGAAAGCAAAGACTCAATCTGACAATTAACTGTTGAAGACATAGTCAGTGTTGAGCACTATACTGGGTGTTTATATACAGGGTCTGGCACAAATAACACCCCTTTTTATTATAAAATTATTTATTACAAAATCATAAGCATGTCATTCTGTAACCTAACAATATCACACTCAAGCACACCCTATGACATTTTAGGGGAAGTGTTCAAATTGCTGTCCATCTCATGCAAGACATTCGGGTACCCTACCAACCACACTCAAGCAAGCCTTACTTCTGCCAGACCCTCTATATAAGTCCTCTCATTTGTTTGACTTCAAGTTCTGGTAGTGCACTACAGATGAGTTATTACACTGTTTCCTGTGATTAACTGATTAAAAATGCAATGTAGAATGCATACAAGTTTGCACAGTAGCTCAATAAATATTTACTTTTTTTTTTCAACCGCCCATGTATATACAAAGTTTTACCAAGTTTTGTAGGCAGTCTTAGCACTCCCGATGCCAAACATTTGATTTAATGATCGTCTGGATTGAGGGTCAGAAAAGAACAGAGATTTTCCCTGGAGCAGTTCTCTATGTATATTTTAAGGGATGGATTGGGGACACAGTTCTAGACTTCATTTCATCTCTAACTCATTGTGTTGTCCGTGACAGAGCTCCTGGTCCACCGGTGCTGTTCACATGTGGAATAAGTAGGAATTATGCAACTGAATGCAAGATGCCATCATGAACAGAGTTTGTGAAGTTCATGATGAACTTCACAACGTCATGAACGTCATGAACTTCACAAACTCTGAAGGCATGCATTTTTGGCTTATTGTGATAATGTGGTTAGAATTCAAGGAAATTGTCAGAGTAACAGCATCTGTGGAGGTGAAAAGAGAAGCTGGAGAGAGAGGGGTGAACCATGCGAGCATCTGCATTTGATTAAATGTGCCCCCTTCATATTAGTTCTTTCAAATTCTCATCACATCTCCATTTTCATACGTGGCTTACACTGAAACATACTGAAACTTGGGCATTTAAGTGAACTTCACCGTGCACAAAGTTTGTAGTTAACTGGGATTCAGACCCCCATATTTGTGGGCCTGTGAGCCAGTCTCGTGATTATTCACTCACGCCATCTTTCTAGTCTAAGTACATGGGGCACTGTGCCAATGAGATTTAATCCCTGTTCCTGAGCATTCTAATATGTAGCAGAGCTGAGGGAACAACCTGTCAACAGCAACAGTTTGTTTATACATGCCATTTTTAAAAATTCTTACCCAAGAAAACGTTTATTGAAATTTAGAGAGAGAGAGATGTGAGAGAGAAACATCATTCAGTTGCCTTTCATACTCACCCCAACCAGGATTGAACCCACAACCTAGGTATGTGCCCTGACCTGGGATCGAACCTACAACCTTTTGGTGTATGGGATGGCCATCCAGCCAGAGCTATATATGCCTTTCTTATTGGACCTTGACAGGGAGAGTTTAATGAAAATTCAAATAACGCAGTAATTACTTTGGGGGAAGATATTAATGAAAAGACAATGGACTCAGTAAGAGCAACATATGGCAATAAGACATCCCCAAGTACAAACCATATAGCTTGCCGCTTGGCCGTGCAGTAATATTTCCATGAGTTCTTGAACTCAGTGGAGATGGGTCTAGAGTTCTTCTCCTCTCTTTACTTGGCATCTCTTTTATCTTATTCTGCCAAAGCCTGACTGAGTAATTAAGCCCACAGAGCCCTACAGAGTGTTACACACGCACCCCTTCTGACACAGCATAGAGAGCGCTGCATACCAGGGAGCCACTGGTTCATGACTCAAAGAAACTCATCTCTGTTGTTGCCTCGTGCTGGGTACAGACGAGAGTCTGGCACAGTGTAAACCCTGGTGGATAATGGATCACGTTCCACGCATCAAATTACAAAATGCACAATTCTTTTTCAATTTCTCTAACGGGTGCCCTTTTATCATTTTTTATGCATTCGAGGGCTATGGTAGATATAAATTTATCATTTGAAATTCAAATGGTTATAGTTATAAAGCTGCTGACACATAAAAACAGGAAATGTAGCATATATCAGGATCCAAATGCAATGCATGATTTGCTGAACTTTTATGATAATTTCAATAAATTATTGAATTAGCTCTGTAGTTTTACAAATATGCTTGAGAAATGTTCAAATGGTTGTAGCAACGAATAAGACTTTTTTGGTCTTTTACCCTACTTGAAAAATAAATTTTAGCTGACAGGCAAGTTTCAGACATAGCATCCACTCATCAAAGAACAATAAAATTTCATTATTTAAATTTTGCAAGGTCCACTGGAAAACTAACTTAAGCTCTTATTACCGGCCCGGCTCCTACTGCTCTTCAATATTCAGAGTGTTTATTGATTTCAGCATTTTCCCACAAAAAGATCTTTAAAATTAAATCTAAAGTTCATGCAAAATAGTTCAGGCTGATAGAATTTTAAAAGATTTAATTGTGACCAGAAAGAGACCCAGGATTCCAATGACATTGCAATGGAAATGCACATTAGAGATTATTTAACATTTTGCTGATATCTGCACCATCCTATGGTTCTATCTATGTAAATACGGACCAATTGGATCATAAAACAAAGATGACTTCAATCTGTTTCCTTCAATCTGTCATCTTACTGTGTAACCGATATGCTAAGTCTTGCTAACACTTCTGAGTTTGGAAAACTCGAAAGCCTCAGATTGGCTGATTTTATTTTCTAAATTACTCTCTTTTGCCCAACTTTTAATAGAAATACTGCGTTAATGCAGCATATCTGGTTTAGGAACCACCATTTTTTTCATTCTGTCTACGGATTTGACTGTACTAGGCAACTGCTAATAGACACATCATTGAACAAATAGCTCCCACCATTTCTCTTATTTGATGCATTTAGTTTTCGCTGATATAACCAAACATTAAAAAGCAAACACCTACAAAGCACCTCCTCTGTGCAAGGAACTGTGTTACAAATTAGAGATAGTTTGATCAGCTATCGTCCCTTAGAGTCATTGGCATTTACTATACCTAAAGAAAATTTTTCCAACCCCATTTTATCATTGTATCCATTTAGATGTATCTTTTACCTTAATTAAATGGAAGGTTGTATCAGTGGGACAAAGAATGTCATAGACAAGAGTAAGGATTATTTAATGTGCTGTTTAATGTGATGTTATAGGTTCAAATTTGTTGACATGGCCACTGATGGGAATGTCAAAAATTGTTCCATAACTTATGTCTGTGAGGCGGGCAGTGATTAATTATTTATCTACAGTATTCAGTTGAAAACATTTTAGTCCAGGAGTTTTCTCAAGCTCACACTTGGAAAAACCAAGAACAGAGGATACCCACTTAAACTTGAATTTCAGATTAACAATACACAATTTTTAGTGTAATCCTGCCCTATATCACAGTCTGAATATTCTTACAAAACAAACAAAAATTACTATCTGATGTTTATCTAAGGTTCAAATTTCACCAGGATCCTCTATTTTATCTGGAAACCAGGCACATAGTCCAAGTAGAGTTATAAGAGTCAAAGCATTTGTTTTAAATTTTAAATTCAGGATACTTGCCACCATGCTATAGCTTAAAATGGTAACCTTAAGCCATAGCACTTCTCAGCCACAAGGTTCTAGAAACGTAATGTCTGGAATTGAGATAACTAGCAAAGTAGAAACCATCGATATAGCTACCTAACCAGTACTACCTTTGGCCAATGAAGAATAATTATAAAGCTTCAGAGCAGGCCCCCTTTCAATGTCACTCCAAGCTATGATCAGATGACTCTTTTTAATTTCTTTTGATCTTGAATGTGTGTTCTATGTACTCCACTGATACTAACCAACACAGTTGATTAAATTAGTACTGAATTTGACTAAGAAGTATTGCAGTCCAGGGGGATAAAACAATAACCTCAAACCCACCATGTACCGATCATTAATTTCTTATTATTATGTATTAAATATATATTTATGAAGTATAATATCATCTACTGACTTTTATGGAACCATTTACCCACCTGAATTAAAATGCTATGCCTCAAGCTATTCAGCCAAAGTATTCTCTTGTACCGGCATGCTATATTAATGGTAGTTCACCACTATTTCTCAGTTGTGAAAAAAATTGTATAATTTTTTTAGTGAAACACTCAATGCCTAGTTAACAGCACACAGTTTTGATTATGTAAGGAAGTCCTCTTCATCTTTGATAAGACTTCCTCATCTTTTTCTACATCATTAACTTTAATATTGAGTCCTAACCCATTGCATTCTTAAACATTCCCTGATAAGAAACATCACCATTTGCCGGGTCAGTATTGTTGCATCGCAAAGATAATGGCCTAGAAGTCAGAATCCTCGGCAAATCCACACTCCTTTGATTTTTCACTGTGCGCCTTTGGCAAGTTATTTAGTGTCTCTAAACCTTAGAAGCTTCATGCACACAATAGATGTAAAGACATTCCTTAGGACAGATTTATCTTTTAAAATCCTTGTGAACAATGCTTATGGAAAAATAACTGCTACATAACTACTATATAACTACTACTAACTACATAGTAAGCACTATGATTATGATTTTTGCTGCCTATACCTGATGGAGCAAGGTTTATTTTTTTTTTCCTGGAACTCCTCTATAAAATTCACTCATGAACAGAACACTTAATTTATCTATCCTTTATTTTATTAAAATAATTTCATCCTGGTTTTATTTTTTTTATCACTTTCTTTGTTCTGACTTCATCCTTTCTGGTTTTTATCAGTAATACTACTAATAACCAGACATAGTGAGCAAGGTTCTGTGTTAGGGATAAAAAAATGAAAGCCTATTTTTTATGTCCTAAGAACTATCGATTGTTTATGATTTGCAGACATTTATCTAAATCCTCATCTTCATTTGTAGACAGAGAAACTCTATGTTATCTGGAAGAGCTGATGTGAGAACGAGAGATAAAGTATCCAGGACATAGTGAGTTATTAATAAATAATAGCTATTATTTCACTCAGATAGAAGAGAGGTCTGTTTTAAAGGGCAGCACCTTGGTAGACTATCTGAAGTACCAGGGAGTCTCCCCCATCCGCCAAGATGCTGGCAGGGGGAGGTGCTTAACAGTGATGCATGCAAAACTAGCAAGATATTGAATAAAAAAGTCCTCCCCCAACCCCTCCAGTACCAGATTGGAGTGGGACCAGGAGGAGGCAGGCACATGCGCAAGGCGAGGTGCTGGACCGAAGAGGCCTGTCAGTCTAGCCTGGGAAAGGAAAGGATTGGTTGGGAGGTGGACCCGTCTGAATGAAGCCTGTGAAAGATTGGGAAGTTGATTGGCCATTTTGAGAAAACCCACATCTAAACTAATATAATCTCAGGGGAACAAAGGGGATGTCACACTCACACTCTGTCTGGTTCGTGACCTGTACTGCACTGTGTACTTGCCTGTTCTCTCTCTGGATCATGTGGTCCTAGCAGCCACTCGGCCCATGGCCTCCAGGACGAAGTCTCTCCCTGTCCCCCACTGGGTGATGCAGCTGCCAGTGTGTTTGCGTGCTCTCGCAGGATACATGACCTTGAGGCTCCAGCAGTCTGCATGGCCTGCGAGAAGGAGCCTGAAAGGACAGCAGCTGGGAACAGGCCACATTACCTGGCTGGGCACTAAAACTACTAAGCTACCCACAGGCTCCCACGGACTGTACTTTAAAATGGAGCAGAACCTCTGGACACTGGCTTTTGTTTTCGGTCTTGCTGAGGACGGTTAGACTTTTTCCATGGTCTTGCTGAGGAGATGGACTTTGAGATGAGAGTCTGCCCTTCTCCCAGACCACGCAGCACCTGAATAAAACCAGCATCTGCCTCATGAATTTAGCTTTTCTGGCGGCAGGCAGCCAATCCTCCTATTTTTGTTTGGTTACCAACCCCCTTCACCCATAGCAATCGCTCAATATGCTGCACCCTGACATACACATTTTGGGGAGCCTCATTAGGTAGTAAACATAATTCTTTATAGAAAGGTAAATAATCTTTTAAAAGAAAGAAGAAAAATAAAAGAAGCAGAGAGTTCACACGGTATGTTGGCACACTTCTAGGTGCACTGTTACATTTCACAGGTCACAGGACAAAAGTAATTAATGGCGTTGTTCCTTCCCATCTTAGAGATGAATCAGATAAATTTAGATCAATCCTTTGTAAACATGGAAAAGTGGCTCTCTCTGCCTCATGGGATCGAGGTAATAGAGTAATCCTCACAAACTTTGTCAGGCGGGCGTTAGATAAGCTAATATATCCTAAGCACCGAGCACACAGATAGGGACTCAAGAGTGCCAGTTCCAAGATGCTTTCCAAGTTCATACTGTGCTCAATCTGCATGGGATTGCTTTCCATCAAAGGGGGCCCATGGTGGCAAATAAGGGGCAAGGGCTTCCATTTGGAGCCTGTCAGCAGCAGATCAGATGTTTTCAGTGCAGGGAGGTGAACCACGGCGTGTGCGTACAGTAGAAAGCAGAAGCCTGGCAATGACAACAATCACTCCTACATTGGAATTCCGAGAGGAAAGTGCTTGTCAAGATCAAAATGCTAATCAGAGCTTGCTGGGAAAGTTCGTTCCCAGCTGCAGCCAAAGCAGCAGGTTGCTTGAAGCAGCTGCACAGTATGTTAGCACCTCGTCTTAACAAGATTGTCTGTGCAAGAGTGATCAGGAAATGGTCAGAAATAAAACCAAGGAAGTGGGTGTTCATAGACATGCGAATGACTGCAATTAGTTCTAGAGAGCCCTGCATTCCCAGAAGGCATTTGGGTCTCATGGTAAGAATTAGGAACCAGACTAGATGGGGCTTGAATCTCAGTAATCGTTTTGCCTAGGAGGGTCTCAGTTACTTCTATAAAATGGGGATGTTAATATCTGTAGCAAGTATTTATACAGATAAAATGAACTCATTCGTGTATATTAGAGATGTAATTTGGCATAAATTATGCCAAAATTTAGCAGCTTAAACAACTGCAAACATTTATTATTTCACCAAGTTCCTGAGGCTCAGAAATCTAGGAATTTCTCCGATGAGTGATTCTGACTCAGGTGGCTCTGAGGTTGGCATTCAATTGTGGGTGGTGGTTACAATAGTCTGAAGATTTGACTGGGATTAGAGAACATGCTTCCCACCTTACTTATGCGCTGTTGGAAGGTTTTATTTCCTTGCGGTTAGAATGGAAGCCCAGTTCTTCATCACGTGGGTTTCTGCACAGAGCAACTCACAACAGGGCCCCTCACTTCTCCCAGGGTGAATAATCCGAGAGAGAACAAAGAGCCCAAAGAGTGAGAAGCCACATGCACAGAGTAACCTGGATGGAAGCAACAGCCCTCCTATAACCCGACCTCAGGTGTGGCGTAGCATCACTTCTGTATTCGGTTCATTAGGAGAGTCGCTAAATGTAGGTCCCAGTCGTGGGGAGGAGACCACACAAGGGCAAGCATCCCCTGGAGATGGGATCACTGTTTTATTTTACAGGCTACCATGGCACACAGAATACCTAACAAGTGAAACATGATAAATACTCCCCAGTTAAAAATCAGAAAGCACTTTTAAAATGACTTTCTACAGTTTTGTTTAAGTCTGTAAAATAGGTGTAATTGCCCTTCTATGTTTTTTTAGTTTATATAAGTTTTCAATGTGAAGTTGAAGATTTACAGTGGATACTTCAAGAATATTAGTTGTCTGCCATCTTCTCCCCCTTAAATTTCAATATTCCTTGATCTTGAAATATTTTTGTAATACATCCATTTTAGAATTTTCAGTAATCTTTCCAAAAGCCTGAACTAACCCACTTATTCTCAGCCTCCAGAGAAAAAGTTATTATTTTTCTTTTAAATTATATGAAAGAAATTAATTTTTTGTTAATACACAGGTTCAAGGTTCAAAAGAATGAGAATTATCTCGACAATGATTATGTTGGCACTCATTTCTTGTTTTAATCTGTAAACATATCTAAATTCTCACCTCACTGTGTAGGTTCTTTTGATCCATGCCAAATACTGATATTTCTTTAATTCTTCAAGCATAAGTTTCAAATCTAAATGAATGGTCGTCCAATGTGATTCATTTATGGGACAGATGTGGGTATGGTGAGGAGGATTTCAGGATGTTGATGCTGAAGACCTTGATGTCATCACCTTGTCAACACACTGGCTCCCCCCCCCCCCCGCCTTCCCCATGGTATTTCCTATTTCAAGGAACAGTACCATTTGCTGAGTCACTTCAACCAGGCCAGAGCTTTATCTAGAAATGCTCACTCTGTTTTATTCCTGATAAACAATCACATCACTTTTTACCTAAACCCATCACTTTTTCTGTCCACCCCCAGTGTTTCTTCTCTTGGAAGGAAATAATGTTAGTGTGAATTATATGCAAATGTTCTTTAAATATTCCTTCTTTCTCTAACTCCTTTAATCTAACCCAACCCCATCAAGCTGTCAATGAGACTATTCTCTTGGATAAAGTCTGTCTTAGTTCAAAGGACCTTTATAGCCCCAACGAAATCAACCTCCAGAATATAACATATAAAACATTATGAAATATGGTCCTGGACTATCTCCCCAGTTTCATATTCCACAACTCTAAACTGAACACACACACACACACATACACACACACCCCTGACCTATTTGCTACAACAAAACTAAACAGCTTTTGGTTGCTGATTTTACCTCACTGACTTGTATGCTTTCATTCATTTATATATGCAGTTTACTTTGCTGTCTCCCTAGTAAACTTGTATTCTTTCTTCAATACCTAATATGTGAAGCCCTGGCTGGTGCACCTCAGTTGGTGGAGCATTATCCTACAAACTAAAAGGTCACAGGTTTGATTCCTAGTCGGGCCCAGGTGGATATTCCTATTAAGCATCTTGGACAGTCTTTCCGAAGGTGAGAGAGTAAACTGATCCTTCCTCCCTCTAACTCCACACCTTGTAGACATTATATTACTGTTCTTCTAAGCCTAATCAATGATAATGTACTGGCTTTACTACAAAAAATAATCATCTTGGAATGAATAGTGCATTTATCCTATCTTTACTACTTGAATATAATAGATGACTATACATGTTACCAATAATAAGTTGAACCATATACAGTTGTCGTCTTTGGAAGTAAAAATATGGTCACCAACTGGCAATTTCATATGATCTACTGTATTCGATAAACCTTTCCTGTGCACTGGGTGGGGGTAGGGTGTGTTCTAATGGGTAGAAAGAGCATAATCTGGTAGAGAATTGAGGGGTGTTATTAATATTTTATGTGCCATCTTGTGGAAGAAAACTTCTTTTAAATAAAATTAAAAAGTGAATCATTAAGGTCAATAGACATGGGTTATCTAGAAATAGATTTTAGCTAAACATATAAATTGAGGGCGTCAAAGGAAATGAATGGAACACCTAAGAAATGAGGTGTGCATATATATATGTGTGTATATATACACACACACATATGTATACATACATACACATGCATATATATATATATATTTGTTGCATTGATGGGCATGTCTTGTGTTTAAGAAGAGGTTAATTGGCCACAAGCATGACATATTCAAGAGGTCAATAAAAGGTAAAAGTCACTATGAATTATAATGTTTATGCTCTAAAAATGTATTAAAACAACTATATAAGATGTTTCATCAAAATGTTCAATTATGGACTTCAGATATCCATTATCTAGATAATATCTGCATTGAAAATTCTGTGAATGATCTAACAAAGTCCAGCGTATATTCATCACTGATCTACAGATAACCAGACAATATCTACAGTATCTATATTCATAGTTACAACTATACCAATCTATGTCTAATTTATAACTATCAATATATCAATGTAATTCTAGTCTTAGCATGAATACCTTTTCCATGCACGAATCAACAGACATACAGCCTGGTAAACCAAGCTCCTGGAAGGTAGCCCAGCCCTGTGATGTAGGTGGGAAAATTTATTTGAGATGAGGGGGAGGTTGGCATTACGATCATTCCTTTTTATCCCGTCAAACCCTGTGGCTGCCCATCCATCCATAAGCTACCTAACAGACAAGATCTCCTCCCTGTTTCCCTTCCTAAGCTGACTCTCCTGCTGATCAAAAGCTTCTCCATGTTCTCAGCTCCTCCCACCCTGCAGAAAGTCCCCCACTGGGCCAGGGACTTAAACCAATTTGGCTTGGCTTAATCCTACAGGGGAGATATCACACTGGGAGTCACTTTCTTGATTCTGGAGATTTCTGCAAATCTGACACAGATTGACTGTTCCTAAAAGTGAGGTGCCTGTTTTGGCCACAGTTTACAGTGGATCTCAGGTGTTTATTTTCTGTCAAGAAGTTTCTTGGGTTGCTTCTGGCTCAAGATTCACTTTGAAGTTGGTGGATCATGCTTCTGTTTACTTCATAAACATTGAGCTTCTAGTATATTTATGGAATGTCAGTGAGAGCTGTGGGCAATAAAAACCAAAAGTGAGTTAGATGTGCTCTGTGACCTTAAGTAGCTCATGAACTCCTATAAGTAAAACACTGCTTATAAGTCTCAACAACATATTAATCGAGCACATAGTAGGCATTCGATAACTGTTGATCAACGAGGCACTAGAGCTGTGGTCATACTATTGTATGACAATACAATGAGCCAGGCTAGAAAGCTAGAGGAAGTCTGATTTTCGTGTTATAGGACAGAAGACACCTCTCTCTTCCATTTCTCTAAAGGTTGCCATCTAACGTCCCTCCCAGGCTCACCTTAAACCATAAATGTGGAAATGCAAAATCTAAGCAGACGGTTTTGCCTGAATAAACCAGAGAAGTGGAAAAACATGTAACATATTTGAGAAATGATGAGCAGATTGTGGCATTAGGGGTTTGGGGGACATCAGGCAGAGTTAGTTCAAATATAGAACCATTAGATAAGAGCAGATTGGGGCGGGAGTGCTAGTTCGTGGCAAATAACACGTCTCTTCACAAAAAAAAACAAAAACAAACAAACAAACAAACAAAAAACCCTCAACCCCCCAGTCTCTCCATTTCTTCTCTAGTGTGTTTTCTTTCCATCATTCTGCTGCCTCCTGTGGGCCTTATATATTTTACAAAGTCTGAGTCATCACCTTGGTGCAGTGATTTTCAACCTGTGTGCCCTAAGAACTTTTATTTAAAATATGCAATACCTGACTATTTAGTCAGGGCACTGGCCTTTTTTCCCCTTAGATTGTCAAATTTAAAAAAGTATAACAGCCAACACAACAATAGCCATTTGAGGTGAATGAATCAAAATTACACCTATTTTTATCTGATTGTCAAAAATATATTTTTTGGTGTGCCACAGAATTTTAGTAATTAGTTTATGTGTGCCATGAGATGAAAGAGGTTGAGCATCGCTGTCTTAGTGATCTTATAAAGCTGCTCACTTAGGACAAAATGTAGCAGCATTGATTTCTGCTTCCCACTAGGCAGGCCAGACACATCTCTGTCTTCTTCCAACTGTGGTCAGTTCCAACCTATGTCATGTTAGAGTTGGAGAGACCAATAGAATGGCCGGCCATTTCCTCTTTAAAATATACAATCTTTGGAGAAGGATGACTTGTTTAGTAAATTCAGCAAATGGTATCAAAATCAACTCCCTCCGTGCACAAAATTATCAGCAACTTGGGCAGGTGGGTCTTTGTATTATGCACACGAGAATTAGATCCAACCAGTCATTGTCCCTAAGCATGCTTACATTTTCTCCTTGGAAAATGTTTTACTGTATCTCATATGTATAAATAGTCAAACATGGGTATTTTCTGTATTGCAACTATTTAAGTATTTCTTTTTAATGAGCTTCATTATCTCATAGTCATGTATATAAACCAACACACATAAAACTTTTCATGCCTCAAAAAGGAGAAGTAACTTATCTAACTGATTAGAGATTTTATGAGTGGTTATGTAGAATTAAACCTTTATAAGGAGAGAGTCCTATAGAAAATTTCAACCATTTTCTCGTCTTGTGCTGTCTTCTCTATGGTGTTGTCTAGCAATCCTCATTTGGATCTCAAAATGCAACTTTCTCTGGTGAATAAGCTCCCCGATCTGCTTGGTGGGTCTTGAACTGTTCGACTCAGGTCACCTCTGGGTGAGGTATGTAACAGGGGGAACCAGGTGGACAGAGGAAGCAGAAGCTAGGTGTAGGCAATTTGTGTCAAGGAGATATTAGCCTAGTTACTGCGAACGTTCGTTCCACTTCTGCTTCCTCGACAATGGCCAGATTTTCTGTTTCATAAAGTTTCCAACAGCTGCATTGGCCAGGGAGTCCAGAGAAATCACTACATACTGCCACTGATTAACCATGTAAAGAGTGCTTAATGTTGTCTAAGAAGCTTCCCCATCTTTAAAGCAAAGATATTACTATTACCTCCTTCAGATGAAAATTGTGAGAATTAAATAATCTAATGCATCAAAAACTTTTAGTGGCTCAGAGAGGTCTTTTGCACTTAACATTTCATCATTTAAAATTCTGGAACTCCTGTGTAAGCCAGACAATTTACTAGGCACTTGAGGGTTTAGTGTAGAATAAAAGATCCGAGTATAAGAACCCTGCTTTCATGGTGATTCTGTTACAGTGACAAACAATAATCAAGAAAATAAGTGAATAATCAAAATTAACAAGTAACAATAAAGGCTATATAAGAAATTCAAATGCTAGAGTATAAGTAAGTGGCCTTGGAGAGCCTTCCAGGAGACATTAACCTATTTTTTAAGATTTGAACATAAGAAGTAAATCATATAACCATAGAGATGGGAATTGATAGTAATGGGAATTTCAAGGCAAAAATTCTTAAGTGATGGAGCATTCAAAGACCAGAGAGAGGCCACTGTAGCTTGAAAGCAGTGAGGGGTGTGGGTGTGATGTGGATATGGAATGGAGGGACAGGAGGTAAGAAAGATGTGTATGAACTATGTTACACAAAGTTTTGTTAGGCCATAGTAATGAGATTGACTTTTATTCTAATATACAAACTATGGAAGGGGATAGCATGATCTGACTTAAATGGGAAAATGATGTCAGTGGCTTGGGAAGGGAGAAGAAATTATAGTGGAGCCAAGTGCAGAAGCAAGGCCGCTGGTCCCCCACAGTTGGGAGATGACGACGGGTTGAACCAGAATGTCAGCAGTGGAGATGAAAACGGAAGGCTGCAGCATAGGGCTGAGCAGCAGAACTTTCTGTGATGATGGAAATGTTCAGTACTGAAGCACTTGAAATGCGACTGGTGTGCCTCTGGAACTCACTTGGAAATTTTTGCTTGTAGTATTATTTATTTTGTAGTATTGTTCCATTACCATTTACCCCCTTGTCCCCTCTCCCACATCCACCCATCGCTCCCCCTCCCCCACAATCACCACACTGTCATCCATGTCCCTGAGGCCTTGAATACCCACATGTGGCCAGTGGTTTCTCCATTGAGCAGAGCAGCTCTAGAAAGCCACCGATTGGAATCAAACTCACGTGCTTTCAAAAGCCCATGACCTTAACCGCTGCCCTGCTGCACTGTCTCTCATCACTTGAAAGATGAGAGACAGTAATTTCTTAGCTGCTTCCTTTGTAACTTCTTTTGTGTTCTCTGACACCGTGAGGACTATTACCGACAGAGAAGGTGGTCAGACAATGTCGCCCAACACCGACCCACGGTTAGCGCTTCCGCTGCAGCCAACCTGCCTCATAATCCCCTCTTTGATCATACCAAGTAGTATGAAGTGGGAAAGAAAGACACATTCACTAACACGTAGTTGTCCTAGTAATGTGATTAGCACCAAAGACCTGCTTTAAATTGTAAAGAGGTTGAGTTTAAAACGGTGTCTTTCCAGTTGATGGTTAATTTATGGCATAATTATTAGGGACAACAAATAGCTTCTCTGGGGTGGCAGAAATGCAATTAGATTGTCACAGACTGTCAGTTGTTGTATTTGGGTGTGATTTTTTTAATGCATCCCTTACATAAGCCTCTGGTGCTAATAATAACAGAAACAGAACTTGCTGTGCTCTTTTTAAGAAAGGGGGAGAAATTCTGAACACATTCTATTATATTCAGAGTGAGAGTTGCAGCAAGAAAGTTGCCAGAAATATGGGGGTTCTCGAGATTCTCTTTGCTTACTGCCTACATTTAGTAAGAGCTCAATAAATATTTTAAATAGTATAATTATAAAATTTAAATTTATACTAAATTAAAAATTATGATACAATTTAAAATTATAATAATATAATGTTAAATAATATAAATAAATAAGTAAATAAATAAAGTAATAAACTAAAGGCCTTTAAAAGTAAACTCCAGAATGAGAATATCTCAGTTGTGCCCTTTTTTCAAGCAATTCTTGTTGAGGTTTGTGTGTACTTATTTCAGTATTTTTCTTGTAATGTGTTTAATCTACATTTGAAAATATTCTAGTGTCCTCTAGGTGATTAGTTAAGGGCAGACACAATTGCTCAGCCAGAGGTTTTTAGGAGCCCTGGAAACATCAGTCCCGGAAGACCACTGACTGTCCATGCAGAAAAAATCTCTCCCCCGTGAAGATGCCACCTGAGTGTGATGCAGATCAGGACAGATGCCTTTAGAGTCCTGTGCCCTGTTCTAACCAACATCCTCTCTGATGGTCAGAAATGAGCTCTGGAAACAGCACAAACCCAGCTCCAGCATGTGAGTGAATAGTGTTAGTTCATCAAATTTGGAGAGGTATATATTTTTTGCCCTCTCAAAGATGCAGCTGGATTATAAACACATAAAACAAGCTGATGAACTGGAATAACGAGAGATTTCCCATGTGTCCTCTGCATCTAAGCAGTACCCGTGCACTGAGTGAGCCTCCCTTTGAGGAAACTACTCCAAAGAGGGTAGTATCTTTAACTTTGGTTTCTGAGAATCACATTGAAGAAGCAGAAGCATCCGAGAGGATCTCAGCAGCAATGAGCAAGATCTGAGAAGGAAGCCAAATCCACTCAGCTCTTATCTTCTTGGTTATTTTCAGAAGACCTCTACCTCATCAGTCCAGGAGAAGGCCTTTTGGTGGTATTAGTTTATAATCAGCAATATCCATCTTCTTGATTTCTTTTCCAGGCTCTTTGATGTTACTTCAAGTACCCTTTAACAGTGGAGGAAAAGGAGGATGAGACATACATCATTTAATTTCTGTAAACTTCAATCCTAAATTCATCCTCCCGGAAAAGGGAGAAATGGGATGGTTCGAATATTGCTCTCTGAGACAGCCCGCCTTCATGTCATTTATTCCATGAATAGCTGCTGAGCAGCAATGGAAGCTCCAGGTCCTGAGTTGGACCTTGATGTAGCATCAGCGCCTGGGAGAGATGTGGTCCCCACCCACACAGAGTTTCAATAGATACATTGCTTGTAAGGGGAGATTCTACCTCATTTTCAATATTGTCCCCTGAAAAGTACTGCACTAAAAACTTTTGGTGCCCATAAACAGCTCAGTATTTATTAAGCACTCATCGTACACTAAATTTTACCCATACAGGTAACAGTAGTCAGGTAACACTACTGACCACAAAGCAGTGTGTTCTTCTCTAGTGAACACGAATCACCTCCAGCTCCTGTGTCTCTGAGGACTATGTCCTCCTAACTTCCCATTTAGATATCCAGTAGCAACACAAAATAGTTATCTCAGAATTAATAGGTCCACAATGGCATTGGATTTCTACTCTCCCAGACTCTTCTTCCTAGAGTCTTCACCCAGTAAACACTATGGCCACTTATTCAACTGCTCATCACAATCCCCAGAAGTTCTTTCAACCTCTTCCTGTGTTTGCCCTCCCCTGCCAATTCTTTACCTGTTTGTTGCAACCATACTTCGAAACATCCACCCTGCTCCACCTTCACTGCTCCTAGCCTGGTCCAGGCTGCCATTGCCACCAGTCTGGACCACTGTCCAGACCTTCCTCAGGAAAGGTCAAGAGGAACTTCTTGACCTTCCTCTTCCACTGTTGTCTCACTGCAAGCCATTCAACTCATGACAGATGGAAGGATACTATTAAAACAAACCTCTCTGCAGGAAAAAAATCATTTAATTAGCATGTATTGGACTTTAATTTAAATTTCAACTTAAAGCGGGGCCTGAAGTGATCATCTCTCACCTGATTATTAAATACACAAAGCTCTTTCTCACCTCGGTGAATTTGTGAGCCCCCTGTGGATAACACTCTTCCTAGGGTTCCCATTTGCTTTCCTGCTTTCTTAATAACATCGAGACTTCTTCAGCAAAACCTTAATTGACTAACCCTGATAGGGGTTATAAATATAAAGCCTTCAATAAAATAAGCCAGTCACAGAAGGGCACATACTCTATGGTTCCACTTATATGAGGTTCCTAAAAAAACATCAAACTCTTAGAAAGTGAAAGGAGAACGGTGGTTGCCAGGGACCAGGGAGTGGGGGAACAGAGATGGAGAATTGATGTTCAGTGGGTACACACTTTCATTCACGCAAGATGAAGGAGTCCTGGAGATCCGCTATACAACATGGTGCGTTTGGTTAACAATATTGTGTTATATGCTTAAAATTTTGTTGGTAGTAGATTTCATATTAAGTGCTGTTTGCACAATAAAAAAATTAAAAGAGTAGAACTTTTCTTATCACTCTATTGCATTACCTGTTGATTTTCTTCTCAGCAATTCTATCAACAATTATTTCATCCATTTGAATGCCTGTCGGCATACATACTTGATGGAGATAGGGCATGACATATTTTTATTCTGCTCTTTTCCCAGAGTCTAGCATATGTACCAGCACATGACGAATGCATGTTAAGTATTTATTAAAATAGTAAATGAAAGAATCTTTGCCTCAGGCTGCGGAGACCATGTTAGGGCCACTGTTTGATCTTCCGCTGAGGATGGTGTGTCATTATTACTCAGAGACCTTCTCACTTCCCTGTCAAAAGGAATTCCACAAGGAGGCAGTCCTCCCTTCAGAAATTGACCCTTTATGGCTGCTGAGATTTCAGACACAACACACCTTCTCAATGAAGTGCCTTCTGTTCGGTGATTTCAGAATAGCTCTCCTGAGGGTGTTGAAAGGCCTTCACTCAAACAAGTCACCTCACAAATTAATTTGCTCGCTTTAGATCTTTATGAATGCAAATTGACTCAATACGGTAAACACATACAGAGGCATGCTCAGGTTTCCCCTAGCTCTTTCTGCGCACGGAGCAGAGCTAATAACAAGCTTTGCAAACACACACACCTTCAGTCAAGAACACGGTAGAGCCCTCACTTCCAAGCAGCACAACTTCCCTTTGGGAAAGGAATCTCACACTTGCTTTCAAAGGTGATGTTGTAATCCCAGCATTCATTTCGCCTCCAGGAAGACCGCAATTGACATGATATTTCAGCAACAAGAAATTTTGGAATAACCAAGCCTTAGCACGGGTCAACTCAAGCAGACATGGGAGTCAAGTTGTTTAGTGTGGGGTGTTGCAAAATGTGAAACTCACTCGGGGAAGAGGGAACCACTATCTCGCTCTTTTCACGTGAAATACACACATTTCTTCCTAGTTGGGAATGCCTAATGGTAGGCAAAGGAAGGAGAAAGAGAAGGGTAATACATTTTGTTGGTCTCCAAATTGTAGAACATGTTTTTTTATTTACAAAAATAATTCTCACATTTGCATATCATTATGCATGTCTAAAAGAATTTTCCATCCCACCTTCTAATTAAACCCTCATCTCAAATATATCCAGCCATGTATTTAAGTGTCATTCTTTTATCTTTCAGTTTATTTCATGTATAGATAAAGATAATGGGGAAAGTCTCCTAAATTTGGGTGGGAAATTAAGTTAAAAAATGGAGCTGAGGTGAGACACCTTGAATTTTGTTTAAACCTGTAAGCAAGATTTTAATAGTCACTGAGTAAAGATTCAAGGTATGTACATCAAATACATGTAATTCAAGAATGCAACCAGCCCACTTTGCAGAGAAAGAAACTGACTGAGGCTCAGAGAAATGTAAACGGTTACATAATAAGTAAATATAACTCTATCATTATGCAGGGGTGGGCCAAAGTAGGCTTATGGTTGTAGTACAAGTAAATCATGGAATAATTAATGAGTAATATAAGAATCAGCTGTGGTTCTTGTACTCACAACCATAAGCCTGCTTTGGCTCACCCCTATGCACACTGTCCTTCACCTACCCTCTCAGCTGGGCAAATGCAAACACTACGTGAGGACAATGAGAGTCGGAGGGAACTTTAAGGTTAGGTAATACAGTGAGAGTATGCTTAGTGGTTGAACTTTAAAAGTCTGTAATCATAGTGCTTCATGTGGTCTAGTATTATCTTAACCGTTTTCAGGTTTCTTATTGTCTCCAATTAAAAGAAAAGGAGAGTGCACAACCTTTCTTCTTCTTTCATTTTCTGTCTTTACACCTCTAAATTCCAGTAAAATAATCATAGACAAAGGGAGATATTTGGCATGGTTTGTTTTTGACAAGTTGGTTTTGGTAAAAATCTAAATGTAACTCCCATGGGGATTCTACATTGTCTTGGAACTTAATATTTTTGCATTTTACTTCATAGAACTGTATTGTTTTAATAAGAAACTTTTCTAAATCTGGTAGTGATTTCTTTTTAATAATAAGCATAAGCTTCTAAGGTATAAAGAATAACATTACAAAGAAAGTTCTATAGCAGGTGTGTATGTGTTAAAGATAATTAATATTGTCAGATATGATCTAATTGGGCTTAAAGGGACACTGTCACTTGATATAAGAACAGAAAGCACTACTTTTTGGATAAAAATTGTGGAGATACCAAAAAATATTTCACTTTTCAAACCTCAAATTTTATTTTGGTAAGAGAAGCTTATTGGTTTTGGTGGGGGTTTTTTGCCATCGGATAGCTTTATCCACATTTAAAAATTATATACTGTCCAGTGTGGTCGATATGAGCCACATGTTGCTACTGAGCAAGTAAATCACGGCCAGTTCACAGTGAGAAGCGTTGTGAGGGTAAAATACACACCAGTTTGAAGGACTTAGTTCAAACAATATCTCGTTAATGATTTTTAATATTTATTACATGCTTAAATAGAGAATTTTAGAGTACTGGTGAAACCGGGAAAAACACCGGTGTTCAGGCTGCCTGTCACTACCAAACCCAACAAGCAATGACAGTGATTGATTCTTTATGGGCACTTTATTCTAATGGCTGGTCATCTGAGAAGATGGCGGGTTCATACCCTAACAGATCATCTTGCCTTCTCTTTCCAGGCCAGACCTTTTATAACAGGGAATTCAAGGTGCAGTGAGGGCTTTGAGATTCAGGAAAGATTGGGTGAAAGAAGCTGCAACATCCCTGTCCTGGGCAGTTAGCTGTTCCCAGAGGCAGAGTGGTGGTCATCTGTCTCTCCCTGGAACACAAAGGCCTAGATGCCTCCACTTGTCCCCAGGCGGTGATCTTTAGCAGCGCCCTAGGAGGTGGGCTGCTTTCCCAGGAGCCAGATTGAACCTCATCTGTAATTTCTGAAACAAAAGCTTTAAGATATACATTACTTCCTAGGCTTATAACTTTTTACCTTAAACTAAAAATTCCCAACTCTTGAGTCCCCTATCATTGGGATTAAACATTATTTTAAAAATTCACTGTTACTTTTTATTTTTTTATACATAGGCATTAAGACTCTTAGACATTCACATGTAGTTCACATGGGCAGTGCTGGTTTAAATGTTTTGGAAATGCATTTAAAAATACATTTCTAAAAAAACCTGTCCTTACCATAACCCAAACCTTCTTTGCCTGACAGATGTTTGATGTTAATCTTCACTTTACACTTAGAAAGACTTACTTCATAGTATCTGTAAGTTAGCTGGGGTATGCCATTTATTTAAATAATTGTGGCTTAAAAAAGCTCATACAAGTACCATTTGTCTCTTTACATAGAATTCAAGTAGAGATAAAGGTAACGGGAAATGTCTCCTTAATTTCATAAATAATTAAGTTAAAGAAAAATGGGGCAGATACAGATGAAGGATACGAACTTTTCATTTGTGAGAATTTTGGAGGCGCATTGGTTTATTTTTGTTTCCTTATTCTGTGGCATATTTGATATAAGAAAGGGTGATAATATATAATTCTTTTTAAAGAGAATGCAAAAATTACATCCATAACGTGGCCTGTGGAGGGGGGAGGGTAAGATGATACATTTTTGTGTTTCCAAAAATTAGTTACGTTGTTGTAATCAATGCGGGTAGATTAATAGATTATGAGTCATTTCTGTTTCCCTCTCATTATTTATATTTACCACTAAATACAGGTTTATTTTTTACATCAACTACGATCAAGATACATTAACTTTATCCTAAAGTATTTCCTTTAATAAAACACAAAATATTTCCGTTACTAATTGTCTACAAAGCTTTTAATACACGTCAGCTGCCAGTAGAACTTGCAATGACTTCATTCTAAAGAGCCCAGAATCATTAAGGGACTATTATTTCCCAGTGAATTTGGCCAAGGTAAATCACTATTAAAACATTCTCTATAATTAGACGCCTGCCCCTTGCCATCCTCACAGCAGGGACAGTCAGTAGGAGCCTGAGGCTGTGTCCCCACAATCTGGCTCCAGGTAGCTTGTCAACCGTTTCCTCATTTTCCTGCATAGAAACATTACATTTAGATGGTGAGTTTCAACTCCCCCTGGGAAACTCAATCTAAAACTTTGTGTGTTGCACTTTGATGCTTTAGGGTATTTCCCCCATTTAAGGACAAACAGGCAAACATAATCCTTTTAACTTAAAATGCCCCAAAAAGGGGCCCAGGTCAATTTCAACAAAAAAAAAAAAAAACAGACCTCAGAAGTTTAAGGATGTCTTTTGTTGCTTCCAAGCAAGATAAAATGAATCTTTATACTTTTTTGGGGAAAAAAGGTTCAAGGCAAAGAAAAAAAATCTTCAAAAGCAGAATAAAAGGCAATGTGGTGCTTTCTATGGGAGATATAAGAAGGGATTTTTATCTAAATGGATAAAATACATTTCAAATAGAAAAATATAGATTTCCCTGAGCGTTTGTGCAAGAAAATTGAACGAGTAAATGAGGAGTGAAAGTCATCACAAATAAGAAGACATCTCACTTGAAAAATATTAATAGAAGAAAAGCGTATGGAATATATCAGAAATTGGCCTGCAGACAGACCAGAAAGGTGAAAAAAAATGAAAGGCAACTGACTGTTAAGGTTTCAAACATTGAAAGCACTGGAAGAAGGATCTGTTAGGGAATGAAGATGATTTCTTATTTTTAAATATATTTTATTGATTATGCTATTACAGTTGTCCAAACTTTATCCCCTTTGTCTCCCTCCACCCAGTATCCCCACTCCCTCCAGCAATTCTCCCCACTTATTTCATGTCCATGGGTTATAGATACATATAAGTTTTTTGGCTTCTTCATTTCCTATACCATTCCCGGTCTGTGTTGTACCTACCAATTATGCTTTTTAATACCTGCACCTCTTCGCCCATTCTCCTCCCTCTCTCTCCCAGCTGACAACTCTCCAAATGATCTCCATTTCTATGATTCTGTTGCTGACCTGCAACAGAAACATCTCAGGTTCAGTTTGTTGGTAGTTGTGAATTTGTTGCCATTTTAATGCTCATAATGTCGATCTTCTTTTTCTTAAATAAGTCCCTTTAACATTTCTTGTAATAATGGTGTGGTGATGATAAACAGCGTTAGCTTTGCCTTGTCTGGGAAGCACTTAATTTGCCCTTCCTTTCTAAATGATGGCTTTTCTGGATAGAGTCATCTTGGCTGTAGGTCCTTGCTTTTCATCACTTTGGATATTTCTTGCCAGTCCCTTCTAGCCAAGGTGATTTTCAGTGAAGTTAAAATGAAAACATCTGAGAGGCACTTACAACACAAAAATCTCCCAAATATTGTCACAGTAGAAAATTATTTTATCAACATTGAGTTTGTTTGGACAATGGACTTCAGAGCCCTCAAGCCTTAAGGGTATGAGTTTCTCTCTACTCTGGGATTAGAATTATTTTAGATCATTCCTACTAAGCAGTTTACCCACCTCTATTTTTGGTCTTTCAGTAAATGTTTATAAAGCCTCTACTATGTATCAGTTCTCTTGCTGGCTCTAAAAATACAGTGGTCAATAGAACACAATTTCATCTTCCCTACAGAGGTTGTAAGGAAAAATTCTACATCAGACTGCTATGACTACACACTTAGTAATGGCTGGTATGGTGATATGAAGAAATACATGATGAATGTCCTGTGGTCAAGTACTACAGTGTAGAGACCCCCCTAAGAAGGCAGACATGGAGTTGAGACTGAAATAGGGATTAACTAGGCAGAGAGAAGATGTAGACCTATAGGATGATCCAGGCTGAAAAAGCAGCATGCATGAAGACCCTAAGTCAGGAAGGAATGGGAATGCTGTATAGGGATTCGAAGAAACGTATGTGAATAGAAAGCAGACAGAAAGGAAGGGGAGGCCAAAGGAGATGGAGAGGAAGATGGGAGACCAAACCATAGTGAAGAATTATATATTTTACGCATGTAAAGTGGAATCAAAATAATTGTCTTTCTAAAAAAGCAAAGGGTAAAGAGGTGTATCATTTAATAATAACTAATAGTTATTGATCACTTATTGAGTTTGCATGTATCTCATTTCATGAACTGATGATTCATTAAGCTGAAGAGGACACATTGTGCCTTCTTATCTTGGTGGTATAAGACTTGAATACTGAGTCCTAACAAAGTTTTGAATAAGGTACAGTGGTTTCTATATATTTCAGCCCTTTCCTCTTGAACCTTCACAGGTAAATTACCAGGCTAAAAATTCTGAAAGGTTTATGCAAACACTTTAACTTTGTTAGTCCCGTGCTCCCCAAATATCCCATGGATTTTTTTTTCATGCTGAGAAACATTCTTTCTGAAGTGATGAGCTAAGGCATTTGCAAGAAATCCTAAAAATATCTGCCACAAATATTGGGTAAAATATTCCTGGATCTGTGGTTTATAAAAAAAAAAGTTTGACCATGTTGAGAGGATGACTTTGGATGGAAATGATGGGAACTGGATGATGGGAACAAGACAGTGTTACAGGCAAGGTGAATCCTTAACAATCCAACTAAAATGCCGTACTCTGCACTTCCAGGTTTTAGAAGCACATTCATTCCCTAACTATAAACATCAGATTGGCAAGTCTTAAACAAAACTCTGGTATCTGTATGATGTGGATATGTTTTTATGACAGCTCACTGTTTATGGAATTTCACAAGTGGTGGGTCTCAGTTTTGGAAGTGAGGACCTCTTTTCAACCCCTGCGGAAATGTGGTGGGGGGGATGGGGTGCGGGCTCCCCTGCCCATGCTCTGGCCACGGGCCCTCTAAACTTACTAGTTCCGGGACTCTCTTGAGAAACAAAAACCTTACCCCGTCTGCCAAAATGCATCTCACTCTCTGAAAATCTGCAAACGCCCATGGCTACTAGCCCCATTTTCACATTGGACCCACTTGAGGAGTGTAGGCCCATTGCTCTTCAAGGAGCCCCCAAGAAGACTCACTCACGGTGGTTTTTTGGGCTCCTGGCACTCCCCAGATTCTCATGAGTGATCACCTTAGAGTATGTCCTGAGGGGCTTGTGATTAAATGAACTAGCACTGGAGTTCGACAACAGTGAATCAGAAAATAATCACAGGCATGGAAAAATACATGAATGCAATTTCACCACGCCTCATATATCTCTATTTGCCTTGGCAGGCCTTGGCACTCCCTGTGTAGAGGTGGCAATCACCTTTTATTCCTGAGTCATGAGAACAAGAATGTTTACTTTTGTTTATTCTTGTGCCCACTTACGGCATTGTACCCATGGCTTTCTGCTTCAGATGCATCCGGTGAGCTTGAAGCGCCCTAAATACATCAGCTGTATGAGTTCTTTCTAGTCTATGAAATTTTACCCACATTTTTAATACTAAGGAAACATTTTTCAGATATTATAAAACACCATGTGATATTTTTTCAGTAACTAGGTGAATTTTAATAAAACTGAAATATTCGCAAACACCATGTATTTGCGAATTCACCATGTATTTTTTATACACATATATTTCTTTTGGAAGAAATAAATTATTAATTCTCTAGATAAGCAAGTTACCTTTTAATACAAATTTAGGGCTAAGTTATATGTAAAGAATGCCATTGCCAGGGGGATGGCTTCTACTGATAATATTATTTCCAGAATGGTATTTAATTACTATATTTGACCATGATAAAAAGTTTAAGGTATACTAATCACACAGCAATGGACTGGTTGCCAATAATAACTAGCTGTCATTACTTATAGGTGCACATTTGATAAACTCATAGATATTCTCCTGTTTTTATTAACCTGACTTGAATAAATAGAATTCAAACAGATTTTGTTTTTGTTTTTTGTTTTTGTTTTTTTTATATTAAATTTTATTTAGTTACTTTTCAAGTACATTTTTTTTAATCTATTTCTCCCATCCCACCCCACCCCCCCACCCGGTCTCCCCCCTCCCTCCCATCCCCCCCCCCAGTCCTCATCTCTGTGTCTTTCATACTTGTTCCTCAAAATCCCTCCCCCCCTTTTTCCCCTTAAGTTCCCTTCCCTCTCCCCTCTGGTCGCTGCCCACTTGTTCTCTATTTCAGCGTCTTTGTTTTTATTCTGTTTGCTTGTTTGTTTTATTCTTTAGCTTCCTGTCAAAGGTGAGATCATATGGTATTTGTCCTTCAATGCCTGGCCTATTTCACTCAGCATAATGCTTTCCAGTTCCATCCATGTTGTTGCAAAAGGTAGTAGCTCCTTCTTTCTCTCTGCTGCATAGAATTCCATGGTGTATATGTACCACAATTTTTGGATCCATTCATTTACTGATGGGCACCTAGGTTGCTTCCAACTCTTGGCTATTGTAAATTGTGCTGCTATGAACATTGTGGTGCATAGGTTCTTTGAAATTGATGTTTTAGGATTCTTGGGGTATAATCCTAGCAGTGGAATTGCTGGGTCAAAAGGCAGGTCCATTTTTATTTTTCTGAGAAAATTCCATACTGTTTTCCATAATGGTTGTACCAGTCTGCAATCCCACCAACAGTGAACTAAGGTCCCCTTTTCCCCACACCCTCTCCAACATTTGTTGTTTGTTGCTTTGTCTATTATAGCCATCCTGACTGGTGTAAAGTGGTATCTCATTGTGGTTTTAATTTGCATCTCTCTGATAGCTAACGATATTGAGCATCTCTTCATGTGTCTCTGGATATTCTGTATGTCCTCTTTAGAGAAGTGTCTGTTCAAGTCCTTTTCCCATTTTTTAATTGGGTTCAATGTCTTCCTAGAGTGGAGTCGTGTAAGTTCTTTGTATATTTTGGAGATTAAACCTTTGTCTGAGGTATCATTGGCAAATATGTTTTCCCATACAGTTGGTTGTCTTTTTAATTTAATATTGTTTTCTTTAGCCATGCAGAAGCTTTTTATTTTGATGAGATCCCATTTGTTTATTCTTTCCTTTATATTCCTTGCTCTAGGGCACATATCTGTAAAAATGTTGCTGCGTGGAATATCTGAGATTTTCTTGCCAATGTCAAACAGATTTTGAATGAAGGCTGTGCATCTCCTTAAAAGTTGTGTCAGAATATTACCAAGTTTTTCTTTCTCACTTCTGTCTTGAAGAATGGGCAAGGACAACTCCTCCCCTCACTAACACACCCGCCTGTGTCCATGTTGTTGAGACAAATTAATGAGAAAATCAGAGGCCATAGTCTTCATCATGCTATGTTTTTAATAAGCTTGCTGTCGTCCTCCAAGAATGCCCTCTAATTGCAGTTATTCTTCACATCATGAAATATTCTTTAAAGATGTCACACATTTCTTTGCAGTTTAGAGACATACATTTTCTCTGCCACACCACTCCCCAAAATATTTTCTGCTATAGATTTTCAAATACTTGATTATGTTTCAAAACAAATAGACACCATAAACACCTTCAGAAATGTGATATCATGTATCAAAGGATTAAAAATGATTAAACATTTTTAAAGTTGGATGGTAAATTGAACTTAAGTTTAGGTGATTTAGCTAAAGCATTCACAGTCTGAAAACCCTCTGGGTTTTGTTTTATTTTGTATCGTTTTTATTGTTGTTCTTTATTTCAGCTGTGATACTTAATATTTGTCATATTTCCAATTTCCAATTTGGTTTTAAATTTATAAAAGTATAATTTTAGTGTAGAATTTATTCATTTTTCAAAATTGTTTTGATATGTACAAGGCGCAATGAAGATGCTAGAGAGGTATGAGACAGATGTATGGATAATACAAATAGGAGACAAAAAAATCCTTATCCTGATAAGAGGGAAAAAGACTAGTCCCAGAACTATATTACAATATAGTATATGCTCTAGAAAATATATTAACATAGAGAAATTATTTCTTGAATGGATGGTCAGGAAAGCGCTCAGATGAGGAGACATTTGAATTTGATGGTTAAAAAAAATGGGTAGTTTGTGCATATTAAGGGGAAGCTATTTCAGGTAATGGGATAGCACTAATACGGGTAGGGAGGGTGGAAAAGTATGGAAAATCAAGCAATTTGCATTATGGGAATTAGATGCCTGGAGGTCTGAGAGGGCAGCAGAGGGAAAGGTAACACAAAAAGAGTGAGATTCTGAGCAAGGTAACCCTGACGGTTTGGATTCCAAACCTCTGATCACTTCCTCTTCTTCTCTAAGCTGCCAGCAGTTTTCATGGCCCATCAGCTGAGATGGTGTGGAAAGAGACAAGGAAACCCAGAGAAGCAGGAAGTGACCCAGAGCTCACTTGGGGCTACTCTAAGAGTTAAAGACTATAGATCATGCGAAATTGGAATAGGGAATTAGAAAGCAGATAAGCCCTGCTGCCTGTAGGGCTGCTGCAGAGATGATTGTCTAAATTTACAGTGCAGTCTGGCTTCTTTGTCCCTTTTGTAACACAAATCCCAAAATGAAGCTGAGGATCAGAACATGGGTCGTGGGGATGAATATATTCCGTTAGTACCAATAAGCAAGTTGGAAAGAAGGATAGGCTTCAGTAGAAAAATATGAGTCTAGTTTTGGACATCAGACTTAAAGTTATCTGTAGGATTTCATTCCTGGGTATCTATTATTCAAGGCAGCCGAAACCAGAGGCTAGAGCACATGGTGGAAATAGAATGAAGATGTTAGCTATACTCGTAGGAGTCAGCTGATCAGGTTAAGAGGATTAAACCTGGTAGAGTGAACATGAAATATCATAAGGCAAGAAGGCTTGTCATGTCCCTAACATTACATGTATCCAATGAGAAGTTAAAAAGCCAGAAAAAGAATGAATTTCTAGATTCAGCTTCCCCATGAAAAGAACTTGGAGCTGTCAATTTTGTCCTTATAGGAAGGAAAAGATGGCCATATGGAAAACCCACAACATCTTCTGTGCCAGTCTGAGCGCTGATACTGCAGGACAAGCTGCCCCACCCAAACCTGGAGACCACAGGTGGACCCCAAGAGTGCCAGTGGACCCCAAAACTGGTAAGTACAACTGAATGATAATTTTTGACCAGTTGCTGCTGGCTGAATGTGAACTAACATGCCAGTGAGAAACTCTTGGGGTAACGTTTTTAGGAGTTTCCACACTTTTATAGCCTTCGTCTCCAGGAATCCCACCAGTTTCTCACGGTGAAAATTCAAGAAAGACCTCTTGGTGACTGATGATGGGGAGGTAGAAGAGTAGAAGTTGGAGAAAAGAAGTTATTGAAAAATATGTTCAGACCCTTGTTCATCACAAAGGCCCACTGTCTAGGGGAAGCAAAGCACAACAGAAGTTTGCCACAGCCTTATTAAAACAAGAGAGGAAGGGCTCCTCTTTCCACTCCAGCCACTGCTACTCATCCTTGTGGTGTAAGAGAGAAAATGAAATCCACTCAATAGGAGTAAAGAAGTAAAAAAAAAAAAAAAGATTGGGACCGCTGCATGCAGGTGCTGTAACCAGGGGGAGTTGACCCCTAGTTACGTCTTGGGTGGAAATAACTTCCATCCCCCTGGCTCGAAGCATGGCTGCAGCTATTTAACATATCTATGCAACCAGTTAAAGGTTACAGATATGTTAAATGACCATGCCAGAGGTTAGCTGCGGAACTGTTACTGTGCAAAACAGCTCTGCATCTTCCTGCTCCATGTGTCCCTTCCCCCAATTCACACCTGTGGTGGGGAAAGGGGTGAGGGCATCCTATATGTCTTTCTAATATTTCCTGGACACCTTGGGTTCTGGACCCCATTCCAAATCCCTATTTGGGGCTCCCCTCTTGGCTGTACCCTGTAACACTCCCATACAATGGAGTGATATTCAGTGATAAAAGGAAAAGGGCTTCCAGCCATATCAAGCTGTAAATAGTCTTCCTTGCACACTGGCCTGGTGATAGAGCTCAGTCTGAAAAGGCTACATACGGTAAAGTCTCATTTTTTATTATATCCCAGAAAAAGTGTGCTTTAGAGACAGTAGGGAAACCACTGGGTACCGTGGAGCTGGGGATGGTGTTGAGTTTATGATGCACAGGGAATTATTAGGGTGGAGAAATATTTGATGACACCATACACGTGAAAAGATGATGCAAGTATTTTTATTTTTTTAATTGAAACTCGTAGAACTTTATAACACAAAGACTGATCCTTGATGTTGGCAAATTTTACAAAATCATTTAAGAGGTCACAGGACTCCAGGATGTTAGGTGCAAACTTAAAAACCGGAAAAAAAGGTATGAACTTTATTTAATCATAATGTGTCCATGTTGATGCGTTAATCATGACAATCATTTCGCAGTCATAGAAGACATTCATCAACAAGAGCAAGAGCATCAGGTATGTGGGACCTCTCTACTGCCATCTCCATTTTTCTCTCAATTTCAAACTCTTGTAAAATACAGAGGTTGCATAGGAAAGTTTATCAAATGAGAAAAAGTTTTCTATAAAGTCTTTTGACACTAAGTACAGAAGGAACGTTGAAGGAAGTGGAAAGGTAAGCAACTGTGTCAACTATAATAGAAAGATGAGCCTGCCGTGGGCAGTGTTATTGATAAAAATTAACAGCGAGTAGAAAAACCTGTTGTTACTATGAAGCCTCTGTGTGGTGGAGAGCAGGACCGTTTTCCTGGGGAGCACACCACCCAGTGAAAGCTGCTTAAATAAACGAATAACAAATTCCCCTATTCCTCCCATTCAGTATGGTGCTTTTAACCATTTTCAACACACTGAATTATTGATTGCCTGCGACTCAGGCGAGGTTCATTTGTGTGGGTTTGTACGGAGTCCGACAGCAGAGCCAGTCTCCCCCCTTGGGGAAAAGCGGGCAGACAGCACAGCCCGGGTTTCCAGCTGGCAAAGCCCGGAGGCACAGAGGGGAGCATTGCTGGCACTGGACCTGGGCAATCCCTGCCAAGTCTTTGGTTGCACAGTTGAAAACGCCATGTGCTTCCCATCACTCCGCAATATTTTCACACCTGTTGTGCCATTAATTAAGTTCTCTTTATCCTCCTGCATTCATGAAAGAGACCCACAACCCTGGATGTTGAGACCTGTTTTTAATGGGGGCAAGCATGAGCTATATTCTATGTTGGATGGTTTTTCTATATCCATTTTTGCACGGTAGAGCTGAGTGAAGTTTAAGGCATCATATATATTTGCTCTGGCAATTGATCTTGTCCCAGAGCTGAACCTTTTGGGGATAATCATTCAGACCATCTGTCTGAGACTGGGTCATAAATTGCATGTTTTTCTCCATAGAATTTTATTCTGTAGCATTAGTATGCGTTGAATAGTTATTAGCGGACTGTGACTTGAATAAATGGGTTCTTCGAGATGTCAGCAGCACTGGGGAAATTCAAAAGTTATAGCGTGAATAGGGTTACAGAGAACAGTTTAATTTATGTCCCGTATGGGCATGGTTTGCAGTTATCCCTACAGTCGGTTGCCTGGTCAGAGGAATTACAAATAACAAAGAGGTTTTGTTTGTAATATTTTTTGCTCTCCCTAAAATAAGCACTTTTGTTCTCTTTTTAACTTTTTGTTTTGGAATAATTGTTGATTCATGGAATGTTGTAAGAAAATGTACAGGAGGTCTCAGGTATGCTTTACCCAGTGGAAGCAGCTCTTGATACTCTAATATAATATCAAACCCAGGAAATAAATATTAGTAGGGTTCAGGGAACTCATTCAGAGTTCACTTTTTACTCTGTGTGTATGTGTGTATATGAGAGAGGAAGAGAGAGAGAAGGAGAGAGAATTGGCATGTCCATATTTCTATACAATCAAACTTTATTTTTTGTTTTTTATTGCATATACTGGGTGTCAATGATGCACAAAATCACACAATATTACTGCATGTATTGATTTATGTAACTCCAGCACAATCCACATGCAGAACTATTACATCACCAACAGGCCCCTTGGTTCTGCCCCTGTATGGGCACACCCACCCTCCCCATCCCTAACACTTGGCAACCACTAATTTGTCCTCCACCTCTACACTCTTGTTCTTTCAAGAATGTTGTATAAATGGAGACCTACATTATGTCACCTGGTGAGACTGACTTTTTTTACTCAGCATAATTCCCTTGAGACTATTTTTAAAATTAAAACTAAAGGGACCAATCTCAACTGATTATTAGAATGTCTTAGGTCACTTTCAAGTTACATAGTTCTGATCTTGGACAGTGAAGGCTTTATGAGGTGCAGAATGTGCCCGCAGCTTCCACTGGCTAAGGCTGCTCACGTGGTGTCTCTCAGAAGACTAGTTTCTTAAAGTCAGGGGGGGACATGGAGGTCTCCTGTGAGGAAAATCTCTTAGCCTTCTTCTGGATAATGTGGATAAGGACAATTACAGCATCAGGTAGGCTACAGAAACCTCTACTGAACAGGTCTCCTACAGACACAATATCTTGAGTTGTACCCAAAACTACCTGATCAACATCATCTCAACTGCCATGGCTCATGATGAGAATATCAGTGCATAATGTTATGAGGCCACCTCCTTGCATCAGGATTTTCTCCTTCTTATTGACTTTTTAAATTTTATTTATTGTAATTTATTGCATTTTATTGAATTAACATTTTATTGAGTTTATTGGGGCGACATTAGGAAACAAAATTATACACGTTTCAGGTGCACAATTCCACAACATGTCATCTGTACACTGTGGTGTGTGTTCACCACCCTGGGTCAAGTCTCCTTCCATCACCATTTATCCCCACTGTATTCTCTGCCATCTGCCCACAGCCCCCTCTGCTCCGGCCCGCGGAGCAATCAACTGGGGCTCGACCACCTACCTAGAACAAATGAGTTGGGGGGACAAGAGGCGCGAAGAATGGCAGCAAGACAAAAGATTCTGATCAAGCTGCAAACTTTACTTTTCCGAACTGGGTATATATATGGGGGGAGGGAGAGGAAGGAGATTAGGTTGCTTGCTATTGGCTAGCTTGAGACAAAGAAGGGCCCGCTTATTGATTACTTGGGTGCAACTGGTACTCGTGGACACCTCATGTGCCTGTAGCTGATTGGCTTGTGGAGTGCACAGGTTCCTGTAATCAATGCAATGTTTTTAGCTAGAAGCCAGGTGTAAGGTTCCCAACATCTCCTCCCCCTTTTTATTACTTTGAGGGCGAGAGAATGTAGGTAGGGTAGACTTTAACCGGCTGGGGGAGGCAGAGGCCTGACTCCTCCTGGGCTCATTCTGAGCTTTAGGGTACCTTTTGGGAGGAGAGGAGTTGGGTACCAACCTCTTTGCAAGTCAGCTTACCTCTCAGGAGACTCGAAGTGGCCGTATGTACAGGCCTCTCCTTGCAGTGCTTTGCCTTGCACCCAGCGGTGTCTATCCCAGCTACTTGGCTGTGAAGCATACCTTCGAGGGTTATGCTGCTCCCGCAGGAGGGGAACCTGGCAGGAATCGCGGGCTAGCACCAAAGCGGCGGTACGTCTCAGAGTCTGTTCCAGCATTTCTAATTGTTGATAGTGTACTTGAATAGGTCTTCCTAGTACACTGTTAAGTTGGTCTTTGACTAAGTTGGTTATACGTCTAAGAATCCAGGGGGCAAAGGAGAGGATGAGGGTGATAGAAACTAAAGGTCCTAAGAGGGGAAGGAGGTAGGGGGAGAATTCCGTTGAGTCCACCCCAAAGGGGGTGTTCAGAAAGTTCTTTTCTTCTTTTTCTAAGTCTTCTTGTAACTGTTTTATCTTGTCTCGGACGATGCCTGATTTGTTGGCATAGAAGCAGCAGTGTTCCTGTAAAGCCAAACAGATACCTCCCTGTTCTGCAGTAAGTAAATCTAGACCTCGTCTGTTTTGAAGGACAACTTCTGCTAGGGAGTATACTTGGTCTTGGATGTCACTAATGGTACTGGACAGAGCCTGGACATCATCAATTAGTTGTTTAGAGAGCTTTGTGTATGAATGGACTGCGACTCCCAATCCTGCAGTCCCTGTGGCAACTGCTCCAGAGACGCCTAATCCAACTAATAGGGGTATGAATGTTAATGCTCTTTTTTGTCGCCCTGCAATATGGTCTAAGCTGGGAATGGGGACAGGCTCGTCTCCGGGGAGAACATCTATATCTGGTAGTAAGGTAGCCAAGACACATAGCCTGGTCCAGTTAGCGGGCAAGGCTGAAAAGGCCAGGTTGTTTCCACAAACGAATATTTGTCCATGACCTGGGCAAAGGGGGTTACTATAATTGGTTATGCTTCTACAACTAGTAAACTCTATAAAGCCGAAGGGAATGTCGAAGCTATTATTTTGAGCTATGCCTTGTAAGCACTGGGAGGGTGGAAATATTGTAGGTTGGACTCTAAAAGGTAAAGTAGGGTTACATTGTAGCTGTTATTTATTAAGGGTGGATATATTGACAGGAATAGCTAAAGGCATGGGGGTGCCTAGGCTCATACATAACCAGCAATCCTCGGCTAGGTGAGGGTTAGATATGTTAAGAGCTTGATGTGTGGCTATTTAAATGTCAGCAGTTTGGGTATCTAGGTCTACTCCCCACGGTTTGGGGAAAGCGAGTAATTCAGTGGGGGTGGATACGGTCAAATCAGTGAATTCTTTAGCCACGGCCTTGATTTCTCGAATGAGAATTAAGGCTTCTTGAATGGAGGTTTTTTGGTGGATTGTTGGTGGCTCGGGGTTGTTTAGAATGGGGGCCAGAATACGGGTGGCTGCGGGCGGTAGGTTTGAGGGTGCATGGGGGGGCGGCCGAAAAGCTGGGAGATCTTTAAGTAAGGGGGCAGAAGAGAGAGGAGGCCAGTCAAGGTTATTGTAAGAAGCTGCCTCTTTTTCGAGTTCGGCCTCTTCTGCTGGGTTTAATTGGTCGACATGGTTATTTGAGGAATTATGGGAAGGGTTAGGGGTTTTTTAAATCTCTTCCTCTATGTTAATAGAAATTGAGGGGCAAATTGAGGGGGCCCTGGAAGGGGGCCGAGATTGATTTTTTGAAATTTCTTGTCCCTCTTTACAGAGATTTTGGGCTGAAGGGGCCCTCGAGGGGGGACCAGGATTGATTTTTTAGAACTTCTTGTCCCTCTTTACAGAGGCTCTGGACATCCGGAGAATGCCCATGAGTGACTAAGATTTCTTTAATAAGATTAAAATAACTGAAGGCGGTGATAGGGACGGTCTCGGGGCCAGAGACTCGATAATAGTCATTAAGGCAATCTCCGACCCGGTTCCAACACTGCGGGTCAATCGTCCCCTCTTGGGGGAACCAGGGGCACATTTTGAATATAAAGTCAAAAAATAAAACTAAATCCTTTTTCTTAACTAGAGTTCCTCGCACCTTGAGAGTTTGCTTTAATTGACTTATAAAAATAACACTTTGTGAACATGCTTGTCCCATGATTGGGGGCCTTACCTGGCCGAGTTCGCCGTCGAGGGGAGGGGCTCCTGGATCTGTCTTGCGGTGGAGTAGTCGAGTAGTCGCGGCGATCCAATCTGTGCGGGGAAGTCACTGGCGGGGTCGGCGCTTTGTTCCGGTGGCTATCGGGCCCCCACGTTGGGCGCCACTTGCTCCGGCCCGCGGAGCAATCAACTGGGGCTCGACCACCTACCTAGAACAAATGAGTTGGGGACACAAGAGGCGTAAAGAATGGCAGCAAGACAAAAGATTCAGATCAAGCTGCAAACTTTATTTTTCCGAACTGGGTATATATATAGGGGGGGAGGGAGAGGAAGGAGATTAGGTTGCTTGCTATTGGCTAGCTTGAGACAAAGAAGGGCCCGCTTATTGATTACTTGGGGGCAACTGGTACTCGTGGACACCTCATGTACCTGTAGCTGATTGGCTTTGTGGAGCACACAGGTTCCTGTAATCAATGCAATGTTTTTAGCTAGAAGCCAGGTGTAAGGTTCCCAACACCCCTCCTTATCATACATTTTAATGGAACTTTGCATGGGGAAATATATTTTAGATATTGTATAATGCATAGCATGGCCTCTGAATCCTAAATGATAAAGCTAATGTAATTCCTCACAGAGGAGTTCATAAAGAATTCTGACTCAAGGTTTTACTTAGTAACTTGGCATCAATTCCTACCCCCAAACAGGGGCTTTACTACCAACCCCAACATATTTTTCGTAAGACAGGAACCAGGCGTTTTATATTTTTGTCTTTAATAAAGACACTCTTTTCAACCACTCTTGAAAGCAAGGACATAATGAAAAGGATTCATTGTTTAAGGGATTACAAAATTGTTCTTTATGATTTGTCACTTGCAGTTCGAAGGAAAACTTAATCAGGTAATGTTGAAGGGACTACTGATCTGATTCCTTAGAAAGGGCGTGAAAAGTCCACAACTCATCTTTAGTAACGAGTACTTAAGGGGAGATAAATTTGTAGCACTAACACGGGAAAGAGAACCACTGGATTGATCATATAAGACCCTCCAGATAAAAAGTTCAGAGCCGAATCTATGCATTCATAAGATACAAGCTGCATTAATTATGCAATGAGGTTGGGTGTGGCAAGACATCAGTTGTGGTAGTTCTGTGTTGGATATTATCATTCTACTACCGCAAACTGGGGGCTTCCATTTAATTGAATGCTTTGAGTTTAGACAAGAGCACTGTGTATTGGCTTTTGAGCATATGTGTCAAGGTCTACATGGAAGAATTGAAAGGTATTGGCTTTATTCATAAATAGTTTAGTACCTAGTAAATAAATGCCGCCTTTCCATCTCTGTCTCTCCAGACTTGAAAATAAAAGGCCGATTGGTCTCTACAAATGACTCCTATTTCTCCATATAGAAAATTTTCCTTGTTTTTCCAACACACTTGAACAGTAATCCCAAGGAATTTGTGCTCATTCTACTTCCAATCCATTTTCATGCTTCCAAACAACTACTCATGTGAGCAAGAGTGTGATAGAGGAAAATGGGATAAACAAGGATTTTCAGGGGCCCGTTCACCTCACCTTAACTTTCTCTCCTTTCATGAATTCTCTCCTCATCCTTCCAGGTGGATGTGGGTTTCTTGTTGTATTCCTAAAAGGCAAATATTTTTATAGTCACTTTCTAATTACTGTTACCGTGACATCCGAGGGTAGAAAATAAGTTCTGTAGTCATCTAAGTGCATTCCTAGTCTATAGTTTAAGATCTTGACCATAGTATTAAAACATAAGATAACTGATGTTAAAGCCAGCATTTATGCTGTTTTCCTGTTGGGAACCGCTCTGCCTGATTTTAGGAGCTGTAACTGCCCCCCATGGCTAAGGCTGAGTGAGTGACCTCCGGAATGCAAGCCACTAAAGAGACAAAGCTTGTCTCTGGCAGCAACACTACTTCTGCTTCATTCCCTGCCCTTAACCCTTGGTCGGTTAGTCCATGACCAGTAAGACCCCCCTAAGGGGGGGGGGCAATCTAAACCAAACACGATCACTTCGGAAGCCATCATAGAAGGACTCAGGGGGCTGCAACAAAGAGGGAGTGATGGACCCTCATCCCCCGACTATTCTGACATAGCCTGAGTCCCCATTTCTGTCTGGGAGAAGTACATCCTGGCTCTAATCCACTTAAGCCTGAAAACCTATGGGGGGAGGCAGAGCAGCCCCTTGCTGGCTAGAGCGGGATCCAGGGTGATCAGGCCTATGAAAGAATATGTAAAATCCTATGAAACCTGCTTTGCTGAGAGTGCTTTCATTCATATGATAAGGGTCTGAGCAGGGAATGAGTATGTCTTTCAAAGTTTTGCAACCCCCTTACCTGACATACACTGATTCAGACTAAGCCCTCAGATTTCTCTGAAATGTTATCTACTGTTTGATCCTTGCCACCTATATTCCTGTGTATTACAACCCAATAAAAGCCCCTGGAGGAAAGGACTCCTGGTCTTTCTCCTCTGAGAGACTGACTGCCTCTCCTCCCCAAGCAGATCATGTCTTGGTAGTTTCACTTTCATCCGTGGTGAATGGGGAGACTTTGCAGGCAAAGTTTCCTCCACATTTTCCAATAGTGTTTGAAAATTTGCACCATCTCTTTATATACTTCCAGATGCCAAAAGCAGAAATGTGAAAGGTCAGGACATTTAAGAGTGATTAATTATGCATATATGAAGGCAATGTTTATATTCTGCTTTTCTTCTCTTTTCCAGCTAAAATATCTTCCATTTCTCATTAGCAACATTAGCTCAAATATAAGGGTTTAATAAATGTTAACCACCGAATCATGCCCTGTCCTCAGCATTTTTATACTTTATTTTGCTTAATCTTTAAAAATCTGTGAAGTAGGTGTTATTATTTTTGACATTTCTACGAGGTAGGTGGTTTGCAAATACGGTCACAATAATTAGTGCCCTCCCTACATTTTCCATGTATACAGTTTTGTACACTCCCTTCTCACACAGATGCTGGCCTTGGTCATGTTGCTCACTCGGGCCAATGGGTCATTACCTGGATGATCTTTAGGTGTGAGCCACTTAATGATGATATTGCTGTATTCTGTGGGTCATAGGTTTAAGATCCATTTTTGCATATATATGTATATATATACATATATGCAGGGAGAATATTTTATAAGATATTACTAACATGGATATCTCTATATAAAAATGTATTTCAAGATGCATATATGTGGACATAAAACTATGCATCTTGAAATACCTATTGATATAGAATTATCTATTTTGGTAATATACCTTATAGATATGCAATATAAACAATAACATGCATAAATGTTTCTGAGTTCTGTATTCTGAGCATAGCTACCTTGCTCCCAGGTTGTTAATATTATAAATAAAGAATTGACAAACATGTCAACTATAATTTAAAGATAAGTACATAAAGTTAAAACATGAATCAGAAAATATTCTGAGCACCTCTGGGGTTATAAATACATTTTTGAATTTATATGCTGAGATTTATATTTATAGATGTAGTTGCAAAAATCAAAGTGCAGTAAGTGTGCTAAGTTATTTGTTGATATTAACTGTTAATGCTAACAATAGCCCTGTAAGGTAATTATTATTATCTACATATTATAGCTATATTATCTAAATAGTATAGATAAAGAAATTAAGGCTTAAGGAATAAAAGTAATTTTTCTCTATTCATGCAATTAGCAAACTGTAAAATCAAGATTCAAGGTCTTCTCCTTGGACCACAAAGCTCGTGGTATTCAGCATCATCTCAGATATGTATCACAGGTGTTCTGCCAACGGTAGAAGTGTCTTCCCTTGTTTTTGAGATACCTCTTCCTGTTCCTCATATGAGAAAGGGGCTGGCTTCAGGGTCCTCTCACATCACTGGGTAAAATGAGAGCTTAGCACTGCCTGAATGTTCTTGCTGGATGTGAAAAGTCTGGGAACCTGCTGGGCCATAGCAGAGCCTCTGTCTTGGACAAGTTACTGAGGTTCCCTCCATTCCCTCATCTGGAAAATTGAAAACATCTACCTTAATCAACATTTATGAGGACATGCCTTTATAAAGCAAAGTTGTCACATTATGAGTTACAATTCTGGGTTTTCTTCTGTGAACATTTTATAACCCCTTTATATCATTTTCCAATCATAATTTGTAATGAGTCTTTAAAATATATAAAATAGCTCATTAATTCAAGAATATACTTTAAGCACCTATTTTGTTGTTGCCATGTGGGAAGTTCTGAGAATTTTTTTTGTGATTTAAACGTGGAGGTGTTTCAGCATTCATGGAGGTGATATTCTAGCCCAGAAAACCAATTAATAAATAATTGGTTTTATAATTAATTGACCATGTTATTTATACAAGTTACTTATTATCATTGACCCTTAATTTTCATATTCATAAAATGGAAAGAAAATAATGTGCATGTCTTTCGGCTGTTGGGATCTTGGGTGGTTCTTCACGCACAGCCTGGTGCAATTAATTAATTAACTAATATTTCCCTTTTTTAATCTCATTTTAAATGCTGTTTTCAAAGCCCCAGATATCATATTTTCCTTTGCCGGAATGTATGTCTATAAATACTATCACAGTGTCCCCCAAAATACAGTTTAAGATTCACGTTCAAAATAATTTTTTGTTCAACAAACAGAAAGAATCAGTTGTATAACCAGCTCCTTTCTAGGGTGCAGAAGCCCCACTTATAAAGTGAGCTTCACATCCCACATCCCTCTCACCGTTGAGACTTTCTTATACTGAGAACATTTTGTAGGCAGATATAGAAATGCTGCAACTCCAAGACTAACTTTTGCCAGTGCCGTTCACTTTTTGTACTCTACATCCAGGTCGCTCCATTTTTCAGTCATCTGTTGAAAATACTTTGCATGACTCATCACTTTCTCACTCTTTTTAGTGAGGAGTCACTGCATCAAGAGGTAGTCATTCAACCAGGAGAACCTAAAAGGAAACAAAAAAACCCCACTGAGTTTGCTACGTAAACTCCAATAGCCGTTCAGACCTAAAACTGTAGGATCGTAATGACAGACTTGAGTTTGTGGATCTTTACTCAAAGAGCCCCTGGATGTCAAAAGCTAAAACATAATTCCATCACTATATAAAGGCATGATGGGTAATACACCATCGTGCATATGAATCTAAAGTATTATAGTTTTACGTGATTTCAAGCTGGCTCACGGATTTCTTTTAGCCTTTTGATGGCTCAGGTGGTATTGCAGTTAGTATAGACTCAGTAAAGCTCTGTGAATGCAGGAAATAGTCCTGAAGAGCTTTGCTTTTACCCCCAGAACACAAAGCCTAATAGGTATACAATGTATGTTCAATAAATACATACCAAATGAATTAATAAATCACTTGTTTGTCAGCATTTCCTTAATTAGCTAAATTCAGTTGAGGCCCAGTGACAAAATTAACTCATTTAATCCTCAAAATTGCCCCGTTTGATAATATGCTGCCTCTGCAAATGAGATAATTGTCAAATTGAAGAGGCATCACTTGAACCGTTGGTTCTGTCTCTAAAGCACCTGTTACATTAACCTTCAATTCAGTTCAACTAGATTATATTTGATGTAATGTACTATTCTTAGATATGCTAACATTTACTCCATATTCATTCATTCGTTCATTCATTCACTCATCTGTTCATCCATGTATTCATTCATTTATAGGAATCTGTTGAGTAATCAAAATGAGCTGTGCTTTATGACAATTGCTGGAACACATTGGTGAGTAGAAACAGACATGGTCTTTGCTCCCATACAGCTCACAGTCTAACAGGGGAGACACTTTAATCGAATCATTACACATACATGTGAAGCTATAATCCTAATCACTACAAATGAGGTACACAAATAACAGTGCTCAGAGGTTCATAATAAGAAATCTGGAATTATATATGCTTAAAGATGATTTCACTTTGAAAAGATAAACACAGTGACTCACTGAGAACAGGGATTTCTGCTCAGAGGCAACATGAATACAAATGCCCTGGATCCAAAAAGAATCGTAGGATCATGAATGAGGGACTGAAAGACTCTGTAACAGGAAGGCGGGGAGACAGAGCATCAGTGTAAAGAGGTAGGCAGGGTCTAGATGAGGCACAGCCCGCTATGGTCACTAAGTATTTTCAGCTTCATCTTTGGCACAATGGCAAGATATGCAAAGGGTTTAAGCAAGGAAAAGATATGCGCAGATACATGCTTTTAAAAGTAAACAACTGTTAGTCTCCTCCTCCCAGATATAAACCTACTTAGAAGAGGCAGCTAGTGAATGGTTAGGATTACTATTGGACTGTAATTACCTTTGCTCTCCTTTTTACCTATCAGAGCAGGGGTAGAGAATAATCTTCATTGATGTTCTAATCACTGGAGAAGTGTTCCACTTGATCCACACTCAGAGTTCTTTCAATGCTCTCTACTTGACAAGAACTGAAAATTGCCCACGGGTTGTTCTTGTGCTCTGGGTACCAATTTCATAATTATCAACCCAAAAATTCGAATCCAGAATTTCTTTGCCCAAACCGAAAGATTATTTTTAAAATACTCTTAACAACATGGCGTTTATCAATGGAATCATTCATTAAATTATCTAATGGCAAAATTTAGGAATCAATTACAAAAGTAATTAAAGTAATGAGACTAACAACATTTAGAAGATTGTAGGAGAGTAATTCTGTGAAGTAGCAATTGTCCCTGGACACACTTAATAATTACCAACACTTAAATGCATTATTGCTTCCAAAATGGCCCTATGTAGGGTACAGAGAAAAAGGAAATACTGTATTTATTCTCCCAATACTATGCTGAATTCCTTTCCAGAAATAAGCTATGCGTATTAATGTAGGTATGCAAATTAAAGTTGGATCATGCAGATAAAGTTATTATCTTAAAATGTAAAAGACAGGTAATTTCTTGGTCTTTGAACTTAAAACATCTTACTAGATTGACTAAAAAATTTCCAACCTTTCAAATCATCTTTTTCCATACTAGTAAGGATGGGTATTTTTTTAACTTAAACATACGAAGTAGGTGTAAATTCTTTGAGCTTTGGTGTGAACCACCCTTTGTTTCACATTTCAGCTCTGCACCCTCAGGCAGAAGGTGACCTTAGGGAAAAGGCATTACCTCACCTTTAAAAATGGTGATACCATTCAGATCTCTGTCATGGATGTTATTTGAGGATTAAATGGGATAATACACACGAGGCACTAGACCATAAAAGTCATTGTCATTAATTATTCATTTATTTATCACTTCTCAATACTCAAGAAAGGTATTTTAGACATTTCTATGGTATATTGTTTGATAAAGTACTTTCTACCCTTGAATCGGTCTTTTAGTATAATTCAAAATCTAGAAGTGTCTCCATTCATTTCCCTGACTTTGTAACAAAAGACCTGCGGACCGTCGTGTTGCCCTTTAGATCTCGCAGGCCAGTGGCCTCGAGACCATGTCTGTGGGTCCCAGCTCCTTTAGTGCAGGAATCCTCCTTCTTCCAGCACTGATTATGGATAAGCTTTCTAGTTTGATTCTCATTTCAAATACTTTTCTTTAGTGTTTCCAGAATGAATTTAATATGGACTAAGATGACATACATAAGTATGAAAATAAATATGAGTATAAACAAACATGTCATTCAAGAGCATGATTCTTGGCTGTGTCTTTAAACGCCCCTCAGGTGTACCCTTCTCCAGTGACCACAAAGTCTATATAAATATGTGTAATATTCTGGCAGCTCTCGTCCCCACAAGTGGTTAGCTCTCCTGCCAGCCTACTTACAGATTGACTATATTTTTCTCTTTCTATCTTTGCATACCTGTTATCACTGTTTCTTCCAAAAATCTGGAAATTGATTTTGGTGTCTTCCCTGTTTGCACCTGAAATTATGTGTTGCCACGTCTCTGCATCGGAGATCTCTGTAGTTGACCTGGGCTTACTGATGGGAAGTAGATTTACCTTAAATAAGTTTGGCATGTACATGGGTCAACACATTGATTCTGAAAGCTGAGTTCTGAAGGAGCCCCTGGTCAATTTCAGGGGCTAGCTACCTGCCCCATGGAGTAATTTGTCTTTTCATACTACTGCCTGACCTGGACTCCCATCTGCATTGGTGTTTTATAGAATAAGAGTGCTGAAAAGTTGAAAAATTATTTCCCATTTCTACCAACAGCAGTGTACTCTTTTGTATCATAAACTCCTTAATTTAGAATGTTCAAATAATAGAAATCTATTCCAATAACAAATTCATCCAATTATTAGGACAGACAAAAGGGATGCACTTTTCAAATAAAGATGTGACAAGATTAGAAACCAATGGAGATCATCAGAAATTTGAGGGGAAAAATGTATTTTTTTCTCCCTCAGCGAGCAATTAGACAGCTGTATTTTGCACAAGCTAAAATTGATACCAGGAATACAGAGCTCAAGTTGCTTGAGCTAGAAATAGAATTGAATATAAGTTTTAAAGAAGTTCTTCCGGAAATCCGTAAGACTCTTGCCCAAAACTGGCCTGTGTTTCCAGATTCATGACTAAGTGAATTTTTCTCCTTTGTTTTCTTTCTTTCTCTCCTTTCTCTCTCTCTCTTTTTTTTTACTCCTCCTTTATTTTCTCTTCTTTCTTTCCTTCTTTCCTCCTTTTATTTGCCTTTATTTTCATCAATAAGACAGAATTTCAACAACAAAAGAAGCAAACCTAGAGTTAAATGCTAAAAGCAGTAGAAATTAGTGAACAAATGAGTTGAAGAAAGAGAGCTACACAATTAGAATCTGGGTTCTTCCCATATCTATTGAGCCCTCTGCCCATCTACCTATATTTTTATCATCTATGTCTACATTTTCTCTCAATAGAACATATAAAGACTAATTTAACGGTAACTATTGCCTTCGAATAACATTCTTTCAACAGATTGAAGTGGTCTAGCTCATATTTTACTAACTCCGTGGAAAGGACATATTCCTTTACCATTGGAATCCATTAGTAAATACAGAACTTTCTGTGGAAATCTAAAATGTCCCCTGCAGCTAACACTTAATGCTACACTCTGCTGAGATGAAGGTATTCAGGCCAATTTTATTTAATCAATGTATTAAATATTTAGAAAATGATGGATAATAATGACTACTTACACTATTCTTCATCTTTTACTTCATGAGAGATCTTTCAAAAGTAATGAATGAGGAGGAAAATAATAGCGTCTTTGGCTTTCTGAGTTTGCTAATGTTTGGGGGAAAGCTGAGCCTATGATGGAAGAATTGAGGGTCTGCATCATGCATTAATACAAAACTACTCTTTATAAAATCCTGTAGAAAAAAATATACACAGCATGTTGTATGACAGATTTCCATTAGCATTTTATTGTACCAATGATATAGCAATTACTTGTACATTCGCAATCCTTTGAGCCACTCCATTCTGAGCGAGATCTTAATAATATATGTAAGAGCATTTTACCTGTATTAGTAATATTATTGATCTAACACCATTAATGTTTGCAGCATTTCTAAGACCCATTACCTGCTTGTATAGTAGCCCTGCCTGGCAAAAGTACATCACTTTCTCTGGTAAAGTTTGTCAGACAACAGCACAAAAAAAAAAGCAATTTTACCTGCTGCAGTGTATGTCTGACTGCTTGATAATGTCAATCAATAAGTGAATTCACTTCCCTAGGTTCTCTGGTAAACAAGATATCTGCCCCATTTCAGATGCAAACAAAGAGAAAGCAGCTGAAATATGGGCAGATCAAAATAAAATGCTTTAGATGATATTTAATGGGCATTTGGGGGAAGATTGGGGGTTTGGTGGTAGAGATACTGAAAATTATATCCCCTAAAGAAAACATTGACTGAATAACCCATGGCAACAGCAGTGTAGCAGCCTGGAAAAAAGAACTTGAACAAAGATCAGAGGTTTATTTCTTTCTTGATAGGGTTGTAATGGAAAGCCATTTAAAGTGAAGTAAATTTTAAAATATCCAGAGACAAATACACCATGGTATTACAATCTTGTCTATCTTACTATCTAATAAATGTGTTATCTAAATATTACTGTATATTTTTGTCTGAATATCTATTAGCTAAATTTCTGTTTTTACCTGGAGAATGAGGAGCATTATGAAGATAATTACTGCTTTTAATAACCTTTTAGAGTGACTTAGAGCAACTGAAAAAAAGCTCAAAGAAATGGGAGGCATTTTTGTATAGTGAGCCAGAGAGATATATTAGTTAGTTAAATCTTACCAGTCATGCCCACTGTGTTGGTCTCTGAGGAGACAGAGTTTGGCTTGTGATATGTCCCTGCTCAGATGCCCAATCGAATGTGGACATGAATGAAGTGGAAACTTGGGCTTTGGGCCAAACTATTTCAATGGCACAGGTTTAGGACAGTTACGTGTGCTCAGAAATCAGTCTCAGTAGTCACCCACACTGTCAGCTGACCTGAGATCAACCTTTCCATCCAGTTCCTTGAAGACAATGGTCTCCTCTGACTTCTTTCTTACTCCATTATATTCCACAAATCGGGGCCTCTGTTTTCCTTCTCCTCATGATTTCAGGTATCTACTGTTCCCCTTCCAAAAAGCAATAGAAAAATGAGAAGGAAAGGAAATGTAAGAGCAGGTTCATAAAGGTCAGACTTTTTTTGGACTGAAAGTATTGCAATTACTATAATAATATGTGCTAACAGCTTTTAGATATTAGTATGTGATTGGCACTTTGGAGTCCTGCCAAGAAAAAGATAGAAAAGGTTTACAAGGAAATTATGTCTAAAATAAAAAGAATTGAAAGAGTTGGCGAATGAAGGAGGATGGTAAGGCACTAAAGTTGGCAGTGAGAAGTCTGAACACCAGGAAGCCTGAGAAGCAAAGGAGAGACTGCAGGGTGGCGAGAGCTGGAATAGTGGAGAAGGCACAAGTCTCAGTGTTGGAGCAATTCAGGCACCACCAGAAGGGGGAAAAAAGAAGAAGAAAAGCGCAAAAACCTGACCTCCTTTTCCTCCTATTCTACAGTCTTCTATGAGTGGCTCCCACTAACCTAACAAGAAGCCAAATTTCATGGGAGGCCCAGACTGTACATAGTGTAGAGGTCAGACTGTGGGGACACGGAGCAGTGGAGAGAAGAGACTGAGTATTCAGGGGAAAGGGAGAAAATCATGCGCAATGCTTTACCTCAGTTAAGCCCCCCATAGCCAGGAGATTATCTCATATATCAGTTCAAGGAATTCACCGAGTGGAACTAGAGTTCAACTGGGCGTCAAACAGCGGAGATCAGGTTCAAGTCCAGCTATGCCTGACATCATCCCTAATACACACACACACACACCCAGTGTGTTGAACCCAAAACATTCATTAGTTTTGGGCAAGTTTTGACATAAAGAGCTTTGTGGTCCACAAACACTGAATAGTATTGCAGCTGATTTTCACAGCCTTACTATTGTTAGGCCTGGAAAGGAGATTAATCACCATGTGTAGACAAAGAGTATTAAACTCAGAGGCAAAGGACTTTGTTTCCAGTCATGGAATCAGTGTTAGAATTTGCACTCCACTCCAGGCGGCTCAAGTTTATTCCAATGGCCCCCATCATATCACATCGCTCATCATGGCTTGTGCGTCAAAAAAGGTAGCATTTTAGACTTATATCACTATTCTCCTGTAGTAACTGGCAGACAATAAATCTATGTACAACTAGCATATCCACCTCACACAAGTTGCTTCAGATAGCTATAAACTCTATTTTCCCAATGTTTATGGTTTTGATTTATGGATACTTCCTCAGCCCACAAAGCAAATATGAATATATTATTAGCTGATCCCATAGTACAAGTGATAATGACCTTTTCAAGAACTGAGATAAGCTGATGAGAGCAACCCTATACAAAATAGGAAAGGTCACCCAGATTTAATCCTTTCATTTTCCTAATGCAGATGTCAAATAAAGCCTACTTAATAAAGTGTACAAAAGAGAAGATGACACCATGCATTATATTAGTTTTACTGCCACAGTGAATTTTGGTAAATGACACAAAGTCTCTCCCCACCAAGAGAGAGAGTTCTAATGAAGAAGATTGACAGGCAGGTTCTCAGCTCCCGTACAGGAAATGCCTGTATTCCCATCCTCATCCTCATCCTGCATCTGACCCCACTGCACCCTGGGAGTGTGAACAGATCCACCATCTCAGTTATTTATTGCTTCATAGTAAATCAAAATGATAATGCTTTATCATTTGCAATAATCCTTTAGGTTGGCTGGATTCAGCTAGATGATTCTCTTCTGCTTGCACTACAGTTGGGGGTCGCTCATATGCAGGGCTTCATCTGTCTGTGAACTTGGCCACGCCTATAATGTTCAAGATGACCTCACTCACATGTCAGAGACACAGGTGCTGACAACCATCTGGGGAGCTCTACCTGTTGTCCACATGACCTCTCTCACTCTCTCTTCATGTGGCCTCTCATCGTTCAGTGGATTATGGTGACTGGTTTCCAAGAGAACAAAACCAGAAGCTCCCTACCTCAGATAGGCTAAACCAGAAGTGGCACAATGTTACAACGGCCACATTCTATTGGCCCAACCAGTTATTAGGCCAGAAGTAGACTCCACTCCTTGAAGAATGTAGTGGTGTGCCCATCCACAGATGGGAGGGTTGTTGGTGGTCATCAAACTATCTTCTATATCTGTTCTGGCCTACATCCCAAATCTAGACAACTTATAGAGCTTCAACTAGAGCTCACATTCTGAGGAACAAAAATGTATTTGGCAAAAGAATAAGAAATCATGCCATCCAAGGCCAAACTTCTTATGATTGAAGGAAGATGGCCTAGTGGGGAGATGCCAACGTCGGACCTGGTAGATGAGGTCTGAGTACAAATTTCTGGCCTATTCGACCTTTATATCTATGAGTCAGAAAATGGATCGATCCTGTCTGCCTGAACTTTTTTCTTCATTATTACTACGTAGGACTTGTGCTTGTCATCACAAGATAGTCCAAGTATTTGTACCCTATGATGAGAAGAGTCATTTTAACATTCATTGAGCAACTATTTTATGTGAGGGAACTTCATATATGTTAGCTCATGTAATCCTCAGGATACGCAATGAAGTAGTTATCAGTATTTTTAAAAGATTTTATGTATTTATCTTTAGAGTGGAAGGGAAGGAGAAAGGGAGAGAAATATTAATGTATGGTTGCTTCTTGTGTGTCCCCTGCTGGGAAGTGGCCTGCAACCCAGGCATGTGCCCTGACTGGGAATCAAACCACAATCCTTTGGTTTGCAGGCCCACACTCAATCCACTGAGCTACACCAGCCAGGGGTTATTGGTATTTTTATACTTCATTTTTTATTATATTTAATTGAGACTTCAATATATTCTGGGCATTATTTGGAGCGTAAATATATAGTACATGCTAATGCAGGCAACACTTTGTCCTCCTCCAACTCACCTACTAGTGAAGAGTGATGCTCACTCTTGTTTGTTCATTGTCTATTTATTGGCAATAAGTTCTGTGAGGAAAATTAAAACATGGAAAGGAGACTAGAGAATTTATTCATGTTGATCAGAAAAAAGCCTTAATAGTGTGACATTCTATTATATTTTGTTTGTTAATTAACGCTCTCAAATGCCTTCGTATTACCCATGTCTCCCTTCTGCCCAGTGTTTACTCTTTCTCTGTGAGATCATTAGTGTCTTTTTATTCCTCTAAAACCTGTTTTTATGTGTGTAAAAGCTAATAAGATTAGTCACCCTACTCTTTTTTTAAAGAAGAATGTTAGAGCAGTGTATTACATATTTTTTAGCCTTTATTAAAAAGAACTTAACAGTAAATGTTAGGGACCTTTCTATATTAGTACCCATATCATACAGACATGTTCCTCATTATTCTAGATACTTAGTGTGCCATGGTATATACCTCATAAATTACTGAAGTTATTGATGAAGTTACTTTTTTAGAAGAAACTTTAAGAAAGTGAGAAAACAAGCTATGTGGGTGTCTGAGGGAGACTTTATAAACAAAAGAAACAGCAATTGCAAAAGATCTGAGTCAGGATTAGGCTCAATAGTAATAAAACTACCAAGCAGATCCATGGTGCTAATACAGAACACTGTTGGAGGGTCAATATGATACACAGTTATAGAAGAAACAAGTAGGAGAACTGGCGGCCAATGACTCAATGAAATGATAGCCCAATTAAAGATGACCAATGGACTTAAGTAGACATTTGTCCAAGGATGACATACAAATGGCCAACGGGTATATGAAAAGATCCCAAACACTAATCATCAGGAAAATGCAAACTGACCACAATAAGACATCACCTTGAACCTCTTAGGGTGTTCATTCTCAAATAAGTAAGTAAATAAATAAATAAATAACAAATATTGTTGGTGAAGATGTGGAGAAATTGGAACCCCCATTTACTGTTGGTAGGGATGTACATTGGTACAGTTGCTAAGGAAAACAGTATGGGGATGGTTTAAAAAAATTTAAACTACCATATGATCTAGCCTCTCACTTCTGAGTATTTATCCAAAATAATTGAATTCAGAATCTCAAAGAGATATTTGCACTACCATGTTTATTGCAGCTTTACATACAGTAGCTCAGATGTGGAAATGACCTAAATGTCCACAACAGATGGATTAATAAAGAAGCTGTGGCATACACATGCAATGGAATGTTAGTTAGACATACCAAGTAAGAGAATTCTTGCGCATACAACAACAAAGCTTGAGAACACTACGGTAAGTGAATAGGCCTGTCACGGTAGCACCAATACTGCCCGATTCCACTGATAAGAGGTATTTAATGCAGCCAAAATTCACAGAAACACAAAGTAGAATGTTGGTTGCCAGGAGCTGGGGGAAGGCAGAAAAGGGGAGTTGCTCTTTAATGTGTAGAGTGTCATGCAAAATTTAAAAAAATTGTTGAGATCTGTTGTATTAGCTTTTCCTTACAGTTAATACCACTCTACTGCACAGTAAAATTTTAAGAGTCAATATCAATATTTTGATCATAACAAAAAGCAAAATATTATGATGATGATTAGTGGTGATGGTGGTGATAGGCAGAAAACTTCTCAGTTTTATATGTCTGCTTCTCTGTTAATACTCATACTAGCATTAACAAAGTGGAGATGAGAAATTAATCTTAGAAAGTTTATGTACGTTTTTTAAAGTTACAACCCTTGGAAAGTTAGAGATGGAATTAGGACACAATTCACCTGCCCCAGGTCTTTACAGCAGTGTTTCACTGTGTTCACAAACTGTCCAATATGAAAGTATAATGCATTACTTTGCAAATGAGAGAAATATGTACTTTCATCTAACATCTAACAAAAACAAACTTGGTCTGTGGAAACAGCTGAGGAGACCAGTGAAAGAATGAAAGGCAATGATTACAAAAAGTAAGAACTTAAAAGGATGATGGGACTTCAAATTACCAGAAGACCTTTACCAACTGGTAGTTGGTAAATATTAAAGAGAAACTGTGTTTCTGTGTATTCATGCCATGCATGCATTTATAATAAAATCACCCAACATAAATAAATAAATCCTGATCATTAATAAATCATGGTGATCACCATGATTCTAGTAAATCTTAATAATAAAATGAATCAAGTGTCCCTGATTAACAAATCTATAATTAAATAATGGAATCCTGTTTTGAAGTACAGTGTTGAAATATACTTTTAGTGAGAAATTTGTCAAACCCCTAGGTAGGTTTTTTTAAACAGAAATTAGAGCGTCACGGTCATATTTTTCTGTTTTTCTGGTACTTTCCATATACTTTTTCTGTCTGGGGTGTAGGAGAAAGTCTTTAAATTTACATTCCCTAGTCTCCCTTTCCAACTGTTTTCTAATTTTTTCTGTAAAGTAGAAAAAGCCAGTAGAGTCCCCCTTCTCTCTATAGAGCACTTTTTTAGCAGTGACTGTAGTCTTTAGTGGTATACTGCCTACTCAATATTCCCTGGCATTTAGGTCAAATGGCTTCAGCTGCTGGACTCTGAGGACTTCACCTTTCCCTTTCTTCCCCCAAATCATAGGGTAATAATAGGCTCCTATTGATATTAATCTGCTGTTTACCTCATTTTTCCTATTGTCCTATCAGCATTTGCAATGAGTCATGAATATTAAATTTCTACTGTTGATCTAGCACGGATTCTCTTTTCTAACTGGTACACTGTTCAAGGTCAAGACAGTTAAGCATAGGTGGCTGAGCCAGGACTCATTTCCTCTAGAATCTAGAGCAGACTTTGAGAGCCTTTGCTCTTAATGGACTATAAGCTTGGTGACTATGATGTTTGCAGATGGTTGATATTCTTGTTGTTTTCCTCCATTAGAGGTTAAGGTCCAACAGAGCACAGCATTAGATATTTATCTCTGTGTTCCCAACACCTAACCAAGTGCTACCGGACAAGTCAGACTTTGAAAACAACTTATCACTTTGTAATGTGCAAGAATTCCTGGCTATGAGATCACATGGCTGACCTAATCACGTGATTTCTAAATCAGTCCTGGTGAGATGGAGCCCTTGTCAAGTATGTGATTTGGGGAGGCTCAGACACAGAGACCCTCATGAAAGCCTCACCTCAGTGTCTGTCCTCCTGCTACTTGGAACAAACTTTCCAGGGACTCAATGACTGTGTACTATATTCTCAATGTATTAAACTCCTTTACTCCCCATTGTTTCAATTCATAAGCCTATTGAATCTAAGTTAATTCTCAGTGCTTCTCTAAGATTTAACCTAGACACATTATCATATCTTGAAATCTTTCATCGACCTTAAATTGTTTAAAAAAATTGCAAGGTGGTCAGTTGTGAGGATATATTTGAATGGGCAAAGGAAAAAAGGGTTGGGACTTTTAGTGTGTATGGAGAAGGTTTTAAGCATCTTTGATTTGATAACAGTTTAAACATTTGCTGCATGTTGGGGAAATGCTTTTATATCTACTAATCTTTTAAAAAGTGTTATGGATTAAAGGAAATGTTGATTTCTCATGTATTTTACTAAATATTTAAATCACAATATTTTATAAACTTGTTCATCCCTTAAGAAAACTATTGTTTGCCAAACTAAACTAGGGAATTTGCTTTACACACAAATTGTAGCTGGATTAAGAAGATTATTTATAGCAGATTTAATTCTCATTTTCGAAATCATATCAGTATCAAATTATTTAATTTACCCAAACATTATTTTAAGTTCTGTAATAAATATTCTTTACCAATATTCTAAAATAATACTGTAGTTGGTTCTCCTATGAATTTTTAAAAGAAATTTGGGTTTTATAAAATAAGCTCAGATACAGAAATTTCCTTCAGAAATAAAGATGATTTCTTCTTAAATATAAGCCAAAAGAGAGAACCTATTTGTCTAAATATTTCAGTTTATATCACATCACATTTAACCCGTGTTTTAATAATGATCAATATACAATGTGACTGATAGAGTCAAAACAAGAAAAATGAATCCATTGACATATTTTGATAGAGAGTAGCTTTAGAATGACAACACTCTCATACCTTTATGATTAGTTACAGATACTAGATGAGAACAAATTAAACCAATTTAGAAATAACTTCTATGTGTCTCTATTTTCCCTGTGTCTGTTCCTCTTTTATTGTAATACTTCTGAAGTACTTGTTTCACCTAAAAAGTAAAGCTTGACTATCCATTACTGTAGTTCCTCCATTCCCTTTGGTATATAGCTAAGGTGTTTCTAAATCACAAATCAAAATATGCCCCCTAATTAAATATTAATTCACCTTGATAATTGCAAGTCAGCAAACACAGATGCTCCTAAATTGTGACTTATTATTTTCATAAGATACTGATCACTACCTTTTAAACACATTAGTCACAGAGCATTTTTCCTTTAATTGTGAAATATCAACAGGAAGGACTTATATAAAAACATTAGCCTGGATCTAAACTTCTCAAGGAGATGAACACTCAAAGCCATTAAAGACAAAATGCCCTATCAATTTGAATGACAATAATAGCTTGGCACATCCATTAGTGCATTAATAGTACATGAATCCATTACATGATTTCCCCATATTTGTTAATACCCTTTATCCACTTATCTAGTAATATAATTTAGTGATAATATGGAAAGCATTCAATATTTCTAAAACCCTTAAAAAAAAGGTAAGTTTAAAAAGGATTGTATTGGAGAAATGACAAGGTGGCTTTGGCCTCCCTTCCTGTCCAATGACAATAAAAAGATATTAACTTGGAACTACCTTCCTACAGGTGCATATAATGATTTTCTGCACAATCCAGGAAATATCCTGGATGTTGAGCTGATAAAATATCTCCTCAAGGATTAAGGTTTTAGTTTTAGGGAATCAGCCTATGAGTTGGATTTGCATGCAATCTTATTCATTTTCCTGGTGACCCAGGCCAAGTCACTTGAAACTCTTTGGGTTGTCATTTCTTCACTTATAAAATGAAGACAATAGCATCCACCTCACAGACTAATCATTATCATTGTGAACAGCAGTTAGGACTCAGCACAATTCTTGGAACATTAGAAGCTCTTGTAAATGTCAACTTTTTGTAGAATTACTATCTCTCACGTCCCCACAAGGATCGTCACTGGGGTAGACTTAGCTCCGTCTGGCAGCAGAAGTGAACTGTATTTGGCCCATGAAAACCCAAGCAGTGAGTACTGGGGTGGGGTTTCACAGAGAGCAAGTATCTAGGAATGGGCATATTGTAGTAGTTAGGTGTTCAACGTGGTGCCTGACAGAATAAACACATAGCAACTTCAACAATAAAACAGCATCATATTTTCATGTCCTCAACATGTCTTTTCTGTCTCCTCCCTTTTGTAATCATTTTGTCAGACCATGTAGATAGGCAGCCAACGAGACTAGTTAAATAAAGACATCAAAGGGGCCGGAGCCTAGGCAGACAGAGCATTTATTCCAAGAAACTTGGATGTGACACTATTTGACCCTCCCATTTCAGATTTAACAGGGATGTTAAAGCTGACAAAGCCATGCTAGATACCAAATCTAGGAGGTGATTCTGTTGCTTGAAATCCGACTTTTTTGTCTCATTGGTGATTTGGTTTCATTCAGCGGAGAAATGTAGGACTTTCCCTTTGTGCTTGATTTTGGCTCTTGTGCTTGACTCTGGCCCCTGCTACCTGCCCCCCTTTGGCTCTTGAAATTGTTTTATTCTAACACTTGGAACATTAAGAGACAAAGAGAAATTCAAGACCTAAGTCTTTCCAAGGTAAAAGGGTATTTTGGCTACTGCTCCTAAATGACCATTCTAATAATAGTGACTAGTTTTGATTTTTCTGTCTTAGCCCAGAGCCAGTGTACAAAAGACAGTCTTTGTCTTTATTTGTATTCATAACATGCTTTGATGAACATCTCACAGCTTTACATTCAACCAGGAGTTGTTTATTTCACACACACAAACACAGCTTAAATTGCCTAAAGCACACCTATATGTTTTACCTCCAAATCTGAAGAAGTACGAAATAAATTAGAAAAGGAATCATTATTTGTTGCCATTGACAGTGATCTGCTTTACAAGATACATTTTTTCTCTTTTTCAAAAATATGTACATAATGCAATTCAGTCAGTAGTCTTAGAAAATTCAAGGAATCAATATAGTCAGGACCTCTCCAAGTACAGTTAACATGTGGTAACTGGTCTCTCAAATCTTGACTCTTTCCATACATCCTAAGGTTCATATATTAAGCTCTTTGGCACAAGGCATAAGACAGAACCTTGTGACATAGTTTGATATCAATGTGGTCTACAGGAATTATTTTTTATACCTTCAATTCAAATATATGGCTAGAAATAGATGTTTTATGGATGTAAAGAGGCTGTCTGGTGTCTATCTGGCTTAGACATGAACATGACCCTTGACCCTCACCATGCTTCTGCAAAAATTCTTCTTCTTTCATATGTCACCCTCTGGGGTAACATAAGAAGAAAATTCAGAAGAAAGGTCAGATTTTTGGCAGACAGCTTGCCTCTGTCTAAAAGGAAATTTCATTTGTTCCCACCTCTATTTTATGCTGTTTTATTTGAAAGGGGATGTTTAGGTGATATTTACTTGCTTCTTGTTGTACTTGTGAGAAAAATCACACACCAGAGACAAGCATGTCAGTGGAAGCTCTCAAGAATTTTGAAATAGGTTCCCAGTCTGTTAGTAAAAAAAAAAATTGCAAGACATTTTGTTTGTCTTCTACAAAGAGTTACTTATTGATGAAATTATTAAATCAGCATCTCAGTGAGGTATCTTTTTTAGAAACCTACAACTATTCTACTTTTCCAAATTAAAGCCAATTAATATGTTCTGTGGAAGGCAGATGATGTTTAATAGCTACTGTTGAAGCAGATGTTCTGAAACATAATTTTCACATATCGATGCTGATAATGTATCTTTATTCAACTTTTCAGAAGGTAATTGAGGAGTATTTACTAAGTTTTAAGTGTACAGAGCCTTTGTGTGAGTAAATCTTCAAACGCAATTTGATCTTAACAGACTTCTTTGCCCATTGCTGACAGTAAATGTATAAGGATACTCATTGTGTGTAATCGTTATTTATTTATGAATGTTTAGATTGTCTTCAAGATTTTTTCCATCAAAATAAAATGTGGTACTTGAAAAAATCATGTAATCTAGCCTATAAAAATGAAGCGTATCTACATGCTTTGACAAAGAGGGTTGCATTTACACAAAACTCATGAAAAGGTACTTGGATAGGGTAATGTCTAAGAGAATAGTCCATTACATTTTTTCCTGTTCAATGTCTGGCTCTGTTTACTCAGTGATGTACAAATGATGTACAAATCACCCAATGCCTTGGAACATCAGATTTCAGCTCTGTGAATGTAACCCTGGTAATGGTCACCCTATGGGTGTAAGTGTGGTAAACTAGACTAGAGTAGTACTCTTCAAAGGACACCTTCTGATTCTAGGAAGGCGAGTCCCAAGAACCGCTTCAACTTAGTGCTATGTTTGGTCATCTTCCAAATGGCACGAGTAAGGCCTATTCAGAGAGAATTCTACATGGGACAAAGAGCCCCTGGGAAATGCAGAAGGGCATGCAGAGCCTGAGCACGCGATCGGGTCACCTGGGCCCAAGGGGGCCAGAAACAAACTACCTTTTATTGACTTACATAAGCCAATAAATCTCTCTCACTCACGTTATTTCTATTTTATTCTGTATGTCTTTCTAAAATTAGTAGATGCTTCAATTCACTAGAAAAAGACATCTTATTTAAACTGTCGTTAGCAAAATGAATGCAAATATCTAAGCTTTCCTTTGCTAGTTATGACCTTCCTGCTCTCTCAGATTTTCCTACTAAAATTTCTTGTGAAAATGATGTCTAGGGAAGAAGGGTTAAAGAAATAAAATGGATGTAATGTTAGATAGTATTTGGGTCATGAATGAGGAGGCAAAGGGACAAAGTAATCATGAGAATAATGATCCAGGGGGCAGAGGGCACAGGTTTTAATTCTGGTTCTGCCTTTTATTTCTCTTGTGGTATTTAGTGAAAATAAGATTTATTTACTCAAATCAGAGTGTCACCCAGCCATTGGTTTCAAATTGAGTTCTAGGATCCCTAAAAATAATCTATAAATGTAATAACAAGCCTTTTTACCGTATTTTTAAAAACAGATTTTCAGAATCATAGAAGTGGAAAAATTCCTCTCCAAACAAAAGCATCCTCATATTCTTGTTAATATGTGTGCTCTTATTTGAACTAAGCCTGATAACTTTGGCTTTCTTATGTAAACAAAAAAAGGCTAAGATTTGTGGGTTATATGTGCTTTTGATCAATAATAAATTGGTAGTCAATTATTATTTAATAAACTCCATGGGTTTGGAAGAGCACAGCCAGATGGTCCTGTGGTTCCTGACCTTTCTTTCCCCAACAAGGACCCTTTTATTATTTTCTTCTCTCTTTTGAAATAGCTCAAAATAATGTGAGACAAAGTATATGCTCTGGTGACCCCAGAGAGTGTAATTTTGCTTCTCTCTTTAGAAATAACCAGCGAGTGTTCCTTTGAACCTTAGTTTTCTCACCTTTAAAATGGGGTTGCTAGTAACTGCAGCACAGAATTGCCCTACAGTAAAAATGAGACTTCTGTTCAGCTCGTGATTGGTGTTAAAAGTCTTAGCTCTCTCTCCAGCGCCAAGATTTTTTGACATTTCACTTTCTACTTTGACTGTGGTACATTGTACATCATGTGAGGCCATAGGCATCCGCAGGAATCAAAAAAGAGTGATTTATTGAAAATGGGGTTAATCAAAACTTAGGCAGATTCAGTAATGAAACACTAATGGAATTTGAAATGCTTCATAGAAAAGCTGGAAGACGAAGACACACCATTCACGGAACAAGTACGCTGAAAGGGGAATGTCGTGGATTAAGTAGTGCAAAAATACCCAGCTGTCACAAATGTCTAGGATGAGAACCTTAATTAAATGTCCTCTAATGAAGTGTTCACATTTGAAATTCAAGAAGGCAAAAATGATCTGACCCAGTTAGAACCTTCAGCGTGTAGAGCAAATCTGATATGCAAACTGCAGCAAGTTACAGGCAGCTATGCCAGGAAGTCTGTTCCTTCCTGTGCAGCCACCTGCATCAAAGCCAGACTTTTTCAGAAAGGGCCAGGGAGAAATGGAGTTTTGGGAAAGGGAGATCAGAGGACTGGCTCTTAAAAAAAGAGATCACTGTTGCCCTGAACCTACTGCTTTACCTTTAAACATGTCAGTCTTTGTGTGATTCATTAATGATTCATAAAACATAAAAGCTTTTGCAGCAAAGTTTGGAAATGTCTAAACACTTACAAAGGTAAACATCTTTGTAGAACTAGCGTATCAGTGCATTGATGCTCAAAGGAAACCCACAATTTCTAACCCAAGTTCTTCTCCAAAGCTAATATGGAAATTGTATTACTTATCTATTCAGAACCCAAGGAAATCCATAGACACTTCTCCAAGGATAATCCAGGTATGGACACACACACAAATTTGTTGAGAGGTGTTAGGGACACTTGGAAATACACAGTGTTAGATCAATAACCCCTGGTATATTTATTATCTGATAATGTTGATAATTATGTCAATATGTTAATAAAATCCATATCACTAGGGGTTTTTTTTTTTGCTGTTTATAATGCACACTCACATTTTTATGTACACGATGCATGGAATTATTATACCCATGGTATGTAATCATTAAACTCATGCGTAATGCACATCCTTATTTTTCCCTCAAAAATCTGAGCAAAACAATGCTCATTATGCGTGGCAAAATACAATAGCCTCTCTAGGCAATATCTGTCACTAGCACAATGTCAAAGAGAACTCATGGGAGAAGTGAGGACGAGTCCTTGGCTGAGGGATCCTACATTCAATTCTGTCATTTGAGTCAAATGTAGACTGATCATCCTTGAAGACCCTGAGCAATGAACTCAGTGTGGGTCCCATTCTGGGCTCAAAGCAACCTCCTCACTTGTCACTGCCAACCTGGAGTTATATGTATAAAAAATCCACGCTTTATTGTGTTGGAAATGGGAGAAAGTTCTGTTTTTTATTACTTTTATAACATTCTTTTTCTGTAGTAAGAAATATCACCAGGCACCATGCTGGGCACTTAGTCTATATCAGTGATTTTCAACCAGGGATGATGTTGATGTTGACCTATAATGGATGTTTGTCAATGTCTGGTGACACCGTGGCTTGTTACAGTTAAGAGGAGGGTTTTGATTACAGTGGCCTTGTAATGCAGTTTGGTATCGGGTATTGGGACCCCTCCTACTTTGTTCTTTTTTCTCAAAATTGCAGCTGCTACCTGGGGTCACGTATGGTTCCATATAAATTTTTGAAGTGTTTGTTCTATGTCTGTGAAATATGCCATTGGTACTTTAATAGGTATTGCATTGAATCTGTAAATTGCTTTGGGTAGTATGGACATTTTGGTGATGTTAATTCTTCCAATCTATGAACACAGTATAGGTTTCCATTCGTTTGTCCTCCTTGATTGCTTTCTTCAGTGTTGTGTAGTTTTCTGCATACAGGTCTTTTACCTCCTTGGTTAGGTTTATTCCCAGATATATTATTTTTTTGCTATATCAAATGGGACTTTTTTTCTTGTCCCAGCAATTTCACTGCTAGGATTATATCCTAAGAACCCTGAAACACCAATCCAAAAGAACCTATGCACCTCAATGTTCATAGCAGCACAATTTACAATAGCCAAGAGTTAGAAGCAACCTAGGTGCCCAGCAGTAAATGAATGGATCAAAAAACTATGGTACATTTACCCAATGGAATTCTATGCAGCAGAAAAAAAGAAGGAGCTCCTATCCTTTGCAAAGCATAGATAGAACTGGAAAGCATTACACTGAGTGAAATAAGCCAGGTGGGGAAAGACAAATACCATATGATCTCACCTTTAACAGAAACCTAAATAACAAAACAAACAAGCAAGCAAAATATAACCAAAGACACTCAAATAGAGAACAGACTGACAGTGACCAGAGAAGAGAGGGGAGAGAATTTCAAGGGAAAAGGGGAAGGGTTTACAGGAACTAGTATAAAGGGCATATAGACAAAAACTAAGGGGGGTGGAAATGGGAGGGAGGTGGGGAGCACTGGGGGGGTGGGCTGGGAGTAAAAGACAGAAAACTGTACTTGAACAATAATTAAATAAATATTTTTTTTAAAAGAGGAGGGTGCTACTGATATCCACTGGGTACAGGACAGGCAAGCTGCTGAACAGACTGAGATGCGGAGAATAGCCTCTAACAACGCACTTTCTAACTCCAACTGTTCATAATGCCATTTTGCAAAACCCCGGTCCGTGTTAATCATTTTCCAGTATTCTGTACATTAGAGATCTCAGTATCTCCATATGTATGTAATGGGCATATTAATGGACTCTCTCAGATTTTTTATAAAAAAGGTAAGCTAAGATTCTCGCCATCTATCTCATTCTGTATCAGCTCCCAAGTTTTAGCTTTTCCTGTATCTCATCATATATATATATATATATATATATATATATATATATATATTTCATAAAATGAGTTTGATTCATGTAATTTTCATGATTCTGGGAGTATCTGTTTGTCCTGTGTACATGACATCAATCTCTCACTATCAAATTTTGAAACCTTCCAGCTCTGCCTTCGTACAAACATTTTGTTTCCTCGTGGACTGAGGATTTAGTTTCTATTGTAGAATGGAGCCTTGCAGTCTCTTTGAATGGAGTGCTGAAGAAACCTCAGCTTTAATTAAAATGATAGTATCACCATTTAAAGGCTAAAATACCTACGAGGACACAAATAATAAGGGTCCAGTTTCATGTGGCTTAGCGGGCTGTTGTATTATAAGAATGCTTCTTATGCGCTTGGTTCACTTGAAGAAAGAGGAACACAACTTTTCTAAAGATAGGAATTTGGATCTGATTGCTTCTGCAGAGAACAGTTAAAGAAGGTTAGGCACCTCTGAGTGAAAAAAAAATCACTTTGTGTTAAGAGTTTTGTACTCTGACTGCAGTGCGAGTCCCACTGACTTTTCCTGAGTAGACTGATCCTGTGCTTGCATCCTGTCAGAGAACGTGGATATCCCAGAGCTGAGACAGGGGTGGGGCAGGTAGGGTCTGCTGTAGATCTGGTGGAGTGAGGCTCAGAGAACTTGGACTAAGGAGGAGGTTGGAAGCAAAAATCTAGGTGACCTTCCTAACCCTCATTCTCAGCTAATAATCTTGATTCCTATGTCACCAAGAAAAAGCCAGACCTGCAGATGGCTGAACCATGCACATTCATCTTTATGGATTCATCTGCATCCCCTCCTAATAATTTAAGCTGATTACCTTGCTGCTCATGTAAGTCGAAGCCTTCCACCAGCGTACTAGATTCTAACCCTCCTTTTCTCTCATTTTCATCACTGTTGACATTCCCCTGTTTCTTTGCTGCATCCTAAAACCCAACACCCCTCTCTCCTCTGGTGGATTTGCTCCAAGCTCACATAAAAATGCTTTTAACCTCCACACGATAAAAACTTTTATTGCCCCCTCATCATATCTCCTACTTCATTGCTGTGTGGCCTGTTGGTCAAATTCCTAGAAAGAATGATCCTGGTAGAAATGTAAATGAAATCATGTAGCTCCACTGTCCAGTTGATCCTCCAAAGTCTCTTTTCATTTAGAGTAAAAGCAGCAAATTCACAATGATCAAATTCCCACCGCCCCCGCATGCTGAGCCTTCAGCTGCTTTCTGACCTTATTTTCCACTCTGTCTCCCGGTTCCTTATTCACTCCCAGTTGCCAGAAATTCTCAGGCTCTTTCCCACCTCGTGGTTCCTGTATGAGCTATTCTCTCTGCATGAGATGTTCTTCCTTCAATGGTTGGAAAGATTACTCCCTCCCTTTTTCAGCTCCCTGTTAAACTGTTCCCCACCTGATTGGTGAAGTTCTCCCCAAGGACCCCACGTAAAATAACAGCCCCTTGTCCTTCAGCATTCTTACCCCCCCTTGCAGCATTTCCTTGCCCTCTGTTGTGTGGGTCACAATCTAATGTCATATATTCATTCGTTGATAGTTTGCTTTGTTTCTAAGAATGCAGGTTTCACAGAAGTAGAAACTTCATGGTCTATTGAATTCACTGCTGTCTCCTCTACACCCAGGAATGTATTTAGCACATGATTGGCAGGGGAGAAGATTGAGGTAGGATGGGGTATAGTAAATGGACAGTATCTCAGCAATGACGGAATCAGAACAAAGGGCACATCACTTTATGGTTGCTATGGCAATGTGACCCTGGCATTTTTATCTCCACTGTTAAGCACTAAGGTAATTTGAGTCCACAGCCATGTGTCCTCTTCATGGATCATGCTGGAAATATTGGTATATTCATATACTCTGGGGACTCTAGTTTCTACGTGTCTCTTTATCTATACCATGTCTTTAGATGGACTCTGGAAAAAAAGGTGATAGTTTGAGCTGTCTTGGTGCCTAGACCTTTCCGAAAACAGCCTGGATAGGACAGAGGAATGATGGACCTGCCCACTGTTTAATTTGCATATGGATTCAAGCCCCTTGGAGAGACAGACATTGTCCAAGACATGAAGACAAAAGTTGAGCTTAACCTTGAAAAAAGACTTGGTTTTTAGATATCATACTGTTCTGAGAGAAAGTAATCATGTTGCTCAGGATATTAGGGCTTTCAGATGCTTTGTGACAAAGTCAAGGCCACCTCTTTGTGCATTGCCATCAGTTCATGGGCTGCCAACACAAGAACTTCTTGGACACACTAGCTTAACTCAGGCTCCCTGAAGCCAAAAGAACGCTTCCTGGCCCAACCACAGAGGCCTCCAACTAGCAGTGTTCTCTCGGTGGGCCAGCAGAGGTTCAAGAAAGATTCAAGAATGGTTCAAGAATTTCAATTGCAGCCCTGGCTGGTGTGGCTCAGTGGACTGAGCACTGGCCTGCAAACCAAAGGGTCTCCAGTTAGATTCCCAATTGTGGCATGTACCTGGTTTGCAGGCAGGTCCCCAGTAGGAGGCACACAAGAGGCAACCACACACTGATGCTTCACTCCTTCATTCTCTCCTCTCTCTAAACATAAATAAATAAAATCTTTAAAAACACAAAAAAATAATTTCAGTTGCAGTTCAGTGGAGCTACTTTTACATTGGTTCCTGTAACATCCTGAGGTGTCTGTTGGCAGTGGAACAGTCCTCCAACACAGGCCCAGGGACCCTGGACACCATCCTTCAGAGACAGAAGTGCATCTGCATTCTAGAACACCCAGACCCTCCTAAGGCTCCACCAGGGTCTCAGCAGCCAGAGTGAAATCTCCAGAGGGCAGTCTCTAGCCTCTGCAGACATCTTCCTTCCACAGAGAATTATTTGGTATTTATAGAGGCCTTCAACTCTAAGGGGTTCTTGACTACATGCAAGACCCTCCCCCTCCCATGCATGTGAGAGAATCCCCAGTGAGTGCATCAATGATGCCAGAAGGGCAGGTGCATCAATAGCCACTGTGAGTAAATTGTTAGCTGGCAACCGCCAGGCCCAGGTCGTTAAAGTAGAAGAAAGGGCACAAATAAAAAGCAAGCATGTTTGAAAAAGCTCCCACAATTGCCCAGAAACTCTTGAAGCAGGGACAGCTTTCTCTTGACCTAGCATTAAAAGAGAGGAGCAATCATGAGCAAGTAAGAATTTACAAAGGCCCCTGGACTCTCACAGAAAGGAGGTCTCACTTTGCCCTCAGTAAGTAATACCATCATACACTGGATGCCAATGAAAGAGAGTTTATGGTGTCAGTGCCTCTCTGCAGAGAACCTCTGTGGTCATATTTTAATTGATTTCTATTTTTGTACATTAAAAAATGTGTTTATTTTCTTTTTAGAGAGAGGGGAAAGGAGACAGAAAGAGAGGGAGAAAAACCTCAAGTGTTTTGTTGCCTCTCACACACACCCCCTACTGGGGACCTGACCTGCAACCCAGGCATGTGCTCTGACTTGGAAACGAACCTTCTGATTTGGAGGCCAGCGTTCAATCCTCCAAGCCACACCAGCCAGGGCTATGTATGTGTCTTTTTAAAAATGTATTCATCTGTCAAATTTCCTGCAATAAATAATTAAAGTGATGGAAGAGATAAGCTGATCATCAAAATTTTGCTTGAGGAGGGTACAATTGCCTGATCTGGGAAAAAACTTCCGATTTTGGCCCAGAACAGGGACCGGGAGGAACCCTAAAACAACTTCACCTTAGTGACTGTGAAACCTAAGCATCTGTGAGTAAACAGAAAAGAGTTCACTTCTGTACTGGCAGGGACATTCCTGACATTTGTTTCTGTAGACAGTGAGTTTCTGTTTTAAAGGGAAGCCCTCTTCTCCTCAAGGTTCAGTAATGAGGGGAGACTTTTTCCAGCGTACCTTGTTCAATGGCTCCTAGTCACAATTTCTAAAAACCTCTATTTAAGGTAACATTTCTCCTCCTGATACTTCTGGGAATGCTTGCTATCTACAGCATCGGATTATGAATTCACTCTTTGGATTACATCTTTTTCTTACCAACATTTCATGAGGAGGCATGCATGAAGGTGAAAAGCTTGAGAAACTCTAGTCTCACTGAAAATGGGGACACCTACCAAAATGAAAGCGTGGAATTAAGAGGCTTTTTAAAAAATAATTGTTATTATTATTTATGTTTCTTTTTCTGACACCAGAAGCCTTTGTTTCCCTTTCTGCTGGGCCACCAGCTGTCTTCAGCAGATGCCTCCTTATTAACCCTTCATTCCCTGAACTCTCAGGCTTCTTAGCAGGAAGACTTCTTTTTGTTTTGAAGTTATTCTCTCTCTCTCTCCCCCTCTTTCCCTCCTTCATTTTCTGCCATTTTAGTTCCTTTAATATATCCATCTTTCCTTCTGCAGACTACATTAGTAGAAAAAAATAGGCTTCCAAAATCCTCAGTAATTTGTAACAGTGGTTTACCTGCTCCCAGAAAACTGCCTCTACTCTGTGATTGGTTTTCTGACCTGGAGAAAAATGGTTTGACAAAAGAAATAAACTCCATTTTTTCTTGCATTCTGAGGAAAAACAAAGAAATGTATAAGAAAACTAAAGGCTTGTTGAGGTCATATCAATTTCATTATATTAGAATACAATAGCTTTGCCTTTGTCATTACCACCTTCCTTAGTGACATCAGTTCCATGAAATAACCTCTGATCACTAGTCTTTTTGGTCCGTCTTGGAAATTACATGATGAGGCCATAAAAGCAAGTGATGCTGCATCCAGCTTACCCGAGAACACTCTCCCTGTGCCCTCCTGTCTCCATGAAGGAAAATTCTCCCCCTTGCTCACAGATTTTCAAACTTTTTCATCTCATGGCATACATTAACCAATTACTAAAATTCTGTGGTGCACCCAAAATACAATTTTTGCCAATCCGACCACATAAAATAGTTATGATTTTGATTCATTCACACTGGATGGCTACTGTCCTGTTGGCTATTGTCATGTTTTAAATCTGACAGTCTAAGGCAAAAGAGGTCAGTGCTCCCAACTAAATAGTCGGGTAGTGCATGTTTTAAAAATTCTTGTAACATACCGGTTGAAAATCACTGTCCTAGGTGGAAAGCAGTGTGACCCTGTGACTGTTTCTGAATTGGAAGAGGCAAGAGATACTTAATTACAACTCTGTAATCCCAGTGGAGTTTCCTTAATATGCGATCTTGAGCTAATTACTTAATTTCTCTGAGACCGATATGTCTAATCTAGAAAATGGGAATTGTCTGTCACTGAAAAAGATAAGTTAGGTCAAAGACCTCTTATTCACTACTTTATGTATAACATGGGCTCAGTAAACTTTAGATCCTATGACCCTGAATTGTAACACAGTCTTTTGGTGCCTTTCTGTAAAGATGGCTCCATGGTTCAAGCAAACCCTTTGGACTTATTTCATTATGCACTGGTTTGATTTGACAATTTACAGAAATAATGAATGTCAATGTAAATGCAATCCCTGATATAAATTAAGTTCTCAATACATGATAGTTATTATATGTCATTGTCTTATTATTTTTTATCATAGAGCCACAGCTGGCACTCTTTTCTCCTGGATAAGTCTGTTTGAAGAGGCAAAGATTCCTCTTGAGACCGAGTTGAGCCATCAGTTGATGGGACTGCCTGGTGTCAAAATCGGAAGTTTTGGCCCAGATCAGGCAAAAAATAGGGACTAGAGAGACCCACCGCTAGAGAGACCAGAGAGAGATAAGAAAGGTCAGTTTTGAAAATCAAATTTTGCCCCAATTTTCGTTATCATCACAATCTCTACAACTCATTGGGAACATCTTCAAAAGCCTGATGTGAAATGAACAGATGTCCTGCATTTTAATTTAATGTCTGCTTAATTTTATGCAAGGACTAACCGTTTTTCTTAAGTCATTTTTATTACAGTTTATACAAGGAAGAGCTCTTGCGAGTAATTACTTCATAAAAGTTGAGGGGATAAATCAGAAAACTTCAGGATTAATGGATGGTAAAGGTACCAATCTCCCTCACCTCCCTGGAGACAGCCCCCTGAGACCGTGGAACGCTAGATGAGGGGCCAAAGTACAATGAAATAGCTTCTTGCCCAGATGCCTCATTCTGTCTTCCAGAGAAACTGAGCTCCGAATAAACAAAGCTACTAAGCCTACAGCTGATGTATTATAAACCTGTGCCATTCTCGGGACCGAGTCTTCACCAAACCTCCATGAATGTCATTAAACTCTGAGAATGGGGTGTGTGGGGGGAGCAGAGGGAGGTTCTATAACTTATCAATGGAGATCAGCAGCCATTTGCTAAAAGAGAACTAAAGATAGAAATCTCAAGAGTAGTAACAATGGTGATAAAGATTAAATGATGATACTTATGTACACCCAGCTCTTAGTTTGTGCCCAACACCACAGCAGGCGTGTTGAAAGCACTTGTTTTGTTCACCACTACAGGGCCATTTCTACTGCCTTCCTTCCAGAAGCATCAAAGTTCTCGGAAATGAAAGTCCAAAGGCAGGGAGAGTCATTGCCCTTAGATCAAAGCTCGGATACTGGGATTGACCTACTGGGGAAACCAGGAGGAAGCAGACAGTTGTTAGCTTATTCTAAGTTTGTTTAAAAATCTTTGCTACACTTCAACATTTAGAATATAGCTCTGTCTCCTTAGAGACTACTATTTCCCTTCTAAGATAATTTCCCTCAGGCACATGCGGGAGAAAAAGAGTTTTTGAAGAAGCCTATCAGCTCAGTTATATTTACTAGAGTGTAGGTATTTGTCAAATATGACTCAACTGCCAACTTGTTCTAAAAAAGGACATTTGGGAATTAAAATATAAAATTATGTAAGATTGTCAAAAGCACAATACATCTGATCAGCATTTCCTTAGGATATTTTTCCATTTCTAGGCCTTAGCTTCTCTAGGTAGAAAAAACTAAACCATTTGGCCAAATGGACCTTTCAAGTTCACCAAAGCAGCCAGAAGGATCGAGCCCCAGTTGTCTACAACAGGAGCTAAGTCCTTGTCTTAGACTCAACTTTCAGGAGAGATCTAAGATACCCACGGCACCTGGGTAACTATTTTGGGGTTTTTCCCTTCATTTTCTATTGTTTTTTCTATTATAGCTATCCCCATTTTTCCCCCTTTGCCCTCCTCCACCCAGCCCCAACCCCCACTCCCAGTCAATCTCTACACTGTTGTTCATGAGTTAGTCACACATGTTCTTTAACTACTCTCTTCCCCTTCTTTCCATCATTACCCCCCTTCCCCTCCCCTCTGGCCACTGCCAGTCTGCTATATGTTTCCATGTCTCTGGTTCTTTTTGCTTGTTAGTTTATTTTGTTCATTGGATTCCTCTTATAAGTGAGATCATATGGTATTTGTCTTTCACCTACTGGCTTAATATTTAGCATAATATTCTCCAGTTCCATCTATGCTGTTGCAGAAGGTCGCAGTTCTTTCTTTCTGCTCTGTAGTATTTCATTATGTAAATATACAGAGTTTTTTAATCTACTCATTTACTGATGGGCACTTAGGCTGTTTCCAACATTTGGCTATAGTAAATAATGCTGCTATGAACATTGGGGTGCATAGGTTCTTTGAATTGATGTTTCAGGATTCTTAGGGTATAAGCCCAGCAGTGGAAGCACTGGATCAAAAGGTAGTTCCACTTTTAATTTTTTGAGGGAATTCCATACTATTTTCCACAGTGTTTGCACCAGTCTGCATTCCCACCAACAATGCACCAGGTTCCCTTTTCTCCACATCCTCACCAGCACCGTAATTATTTTCTTACGTTCATTTGATACAATTATATCCAGCCTTTGAAACTTACTGTTTATATCACTCAAATGCTGATCTTTGCACCAGACCAGTGCACTTCTCCACCAAAAGGCCATTGAAGATTTTTAGGAAAGACAAGCTGAGGCTTTCTGGATTTTGGGAGAAGGTATGGCTGGCAGAGGTGGGGAGAGTAGGCTAGAAACTGGGGTCTCCTAGAAGCAGGGACACCATGACAAGACAGCTGTGTGTCGTTTCTCAGCACAACTGCAGAATCTGTAAAGTTCCCCCAGAGGACCTGGCTCTCCCACCGCACCCTTTCAAAACTTATTTTCCTTCTTACAGGAAAAGCAGCCTCCTGGGTCCTACAGCTTATTGTGTTTTCCCAAGGCAGTCATTGTTCCCCGTGCAATTTCAGCAGTATTTTTGATGGCTTTGACAGTCGCACTTGCCTGACATTTCCAAAGCCGTCTGCAATGAGGAAACAGCTGAGCACTTGATTCTGTAAGTGTTTTCAAAGAAAAGAAAGGCCTTCCCTTTCAGCTTTGTCATCCCTTATCTCGATGAACCTTAAATTGATAGATTAAACCAAGGCAAACTTATGATTTGTTGCTGTTAAACTGCGTAAAGGTTTTACAAATGGATTTGACATAGTATTTGAATGCCCATTTAAAGTCCTGAATCATTGGAGATCAGGAAACAGGGTTATTAAAAGAAACATGGGAACACTGAAGGGCAAAATACCTGTGGCAAACTATTGGAAACAAACATTTACATAATGATAGCACTAAATTATACACACTAGAAACATGAATCATGTAAAATAATACCCAGATGACTGATGTGAATGATCATCATCATGTATCCATTTTCCTAGAAGAACTTAGGATAAAGAAACACATAAAACAAAAACAATATGGTTACTTTCCACCACCGTGTTTTGTCAGAGAGTAGATCTCATTAAATGGACCCTCTCCTCTTCTGCTAAGCTTGGGTGCATGAAGGTGGGCCCAGAGCCGATTGTAGAAGAGAGAGTGCAAGAGAAAGGAACGAGTGTTCCTTACTGAGTGAGAAGACTCTACTAGCTCCCTGGTAACCCATGTGAAGGGGAGGAAAGAAGAGAAATGGGGTAAGAGAGTGAGAGGGACCATCTTCTGCAGGTAGTGGGGACTGAAAAAGAGTTTGTTTACATGATGAGATCGCCAACGTCTGTTTTAAAGGCCATGTACTTAACATGTATTTCAAAGTCGTGGTGGTTGCGATGTCAGCCTATTGTATATGGCCCACCTCCCACAAATCCAGCAGAAGTCCATACTTCTGTATTCTGTAAAATATATTACTCTCCACAGGGCCCTCTGTGAAACAGGATTTCAAAGGGATCTGAGGCAGGGATAGCATTTGGTACTTTTCAGAACAGAAAGAGCACACATGTGCTGGGACCAGCAGAGGAGTCAGGAAAGACAGCTCCCTACCCTTTCCCATTCTGTACTCAACATTTGTTTGCTACAATTTAGCTACTGAAGAGCTTTGGGTTTCTATAGAGATTAAAAAGAGGCCATTGAGCAGATATATCAACAAAAAAAGGGCCAAAGGCCCCAGCTGACATGTAAGTTACACAGGTTATTGCAGCATGAAAATATGTATTAGCAGTTAAAAAATAAAGAAAAGAGTAATTAACCAGAAGTTCATCTCTTCTCTATTTCCTGCCACTGTCATGAACATTAGTAGCTAAATGCAATGAGAGGTGGAAAGAAAAGAGTAGAGCTGTAGACTCAGAGGGAGAAAGCTACCTAGTCTAGTTGTTTCCAAGTGTATTGCTATTTTTATAAGAGTTTTATAGTTTATGGGATCTTACATATAATAGTTCTTGACCTTGAAAAAAATCTAATGACCTACTCTATTGCAAAATCCTTTGCAATTTTAGTGAACTCAGCTGGAGAATTATAAATGCAGCTCAATACTCCCTTTTTACAGATGGAGAAAGAAAGTTCCACAAGATAACATGGTTTTCCCAAAAACATGGGGAGAGGAAGGATAGGAAGTGAACTTTGGAAATTACATACATTAGTTTGAATGCAGGCTTTTGCTCACACATTGCTTCATCTATCTTACCTAAAATCTATATAGGTTGTAAACAATCAGCTCCAGGTCTTTGACTTTTCTGTTTACTGGGGCACCTTAACCCACCAGCTCCAAATAAAGTTCCTTACACTTGTATACAGAAAATCTTTGAGTAGTTTTACTTACATTCACCCTTTAAATATAATTTTCAATCATATAACATATAATCATTATCATTTCCCTGCCACCACCATAACTATTACCACCATCACCACCATTTTCATCATCTCCATGTTATAAATAATTTACGGTCTCTATCCCTTTTCCACAAAGATATTTTGACTTGTTGGCAACATATGATAGATGATGATACGGAACTAAGCCAAGAAAAAATTATGTTCCTTTGCATGAGCACACAGAACAAAATGCTCAGAAGGGGAGTGAAAGGTAAGGGAGAGAAGAACAAGGATTAAGTAATCAATGGTAGTTCTAGAAATTAGATGAGGAAAAAAGAAATTTGAAAAATAGATCTAGGTGAAGGTGGACTGGGATGACAAGAAAGCTGCCTAAGTAAAACATGGGATCAGATGGAGAAGTCAAATTCATAAAGGCTCTGACCATGGGCAGTGTCATGGCCGCTACTGTCATTGTTTCTCTTCCATGTCTGTTCTTTGCTTATGAATTAGATGCTTTGTCCAGAGAGCAATTCTAGACCTACAACAGCTTTAACCAGCCCAGTTCATGGTTTCCCAGAAAGTGGAGCATATAATTATCATAAAACAATGCAAATAAGGAATGAACCTATTTGTTCTTAACCACAATTTAAAGAGAGAGAGAGAGGAGAGGAAAGGAGAGTTACTGAGTGCAGGAAAGAACAGTGTCTGTGCCACGCATCTGCTGATGTGCTTCCTTGGTTTTCTTACTCTGCGCTGGAGGGAAAGAAGAACTGTTATTTCATTAATATTACTGGTTGCATGGAAGCTCAAAAATTCAATAATACTAATGTTTGTCAAGCCCTAAGTCGTTAATAATTTGAAGTTAACATTATCTATGTTTAAAAGCATGCACTGACTGCGAGGTAAAAGAAAAAAAAACTTGACACATTTGAGAGATCAAAAGGTAAAAGCATCTATCAAGCTTGGGGCATTTTTCACTTTGGCAGATGAAAACACTGAGGCTTAGCTTTGGGAAGAAATGCTTCTGTGGAAAAATCCCAGCTAGCATCTGTGGAGTTTGCATAAGTGACTTGAACTCTTCATTGCCTTGGCTGAAGACCAACAGCTGCATAAGGCATTATGAAAATCAAAAGAACAGTGAAATAGCCATGAGTTATTTTTATAGACATTATGAGATAGGTTATATTGTAACATCACTGCTTTGTCCCCAGCTGATTTTTAATTCCTCTCTTAGTGCCACAGGGAATTCTAGAACAGTATTGGGAAGTGTGCTACAAACATATAAATTCAACTCCTAAGTTGCTTCAGAGAATTAATGAATAATACTCTGGTTCTCTGTAAGTTCTCAACACTGCATTGGAATTAATATCTCTCTGGCTTTGTCCTGATTCAGAACTAGAGAGGCCACATGATCATTCCAGATGATATCAGTCATTACCGTCTCCAGGTGATGGTGGTGTGGAAAACCAGTATGTTCTTCAGAAATGGTGTCTAAGTAATTGGGAGAAGCACAGAACGGATTGATGTGTGAATTTTAGCTCCTGAGAAGTCTCAGCACCACGTTTTCCCCATTATCAGAGTTAATAAAGCCAAATTACAGAGAACAAAAGGCATCCTAGTGAGTCAGGACATTTAGCATAAAAATACAAATTAGGATATTTAGTAGAAATGTATAAAATATTCATATATCTTAACCTGCTATTGTGATTCATCTCTTAATTTTTTTCAGAGAGCAAAATCAGAATTACCAATCAATATTTATGTGCAATGGCATCATCGCATCACTAAGGAACACACCAAGGCACATCATCATTACATTAGCCAAGATTAAAATGAAGGAGAGAATCCTAGAAGCAGCAAGAGCTAAGGGGACAGTCACCTACAAAGGAGTTCCCATCAGACTGTCAGTGGATTTCTCAAAAGAGACCTTACAGGCAAGAAGGGGCTGGAAAGAGGTATTCCAAGTCATGAAAACCAAAGACCTACAACCAAGATTGCTCTATCCAGCAAAGCTTTCATTTAGAATGGAAGGCCAGAGAAAGTGCTTCTCAGATAAGATCAAATTCAAGGAGTTCATCATCACCAAGCCCTTATTATATGAAATGTTAAAGGGACTTACCTAAGAAAAAGAAGGTAAAAAAGATGAACAGTGAAAGGATAGCAAACTCACAGTTATCAACAATCACACCTAAAACAAAAGCAAATTAAGAGGACAGCTAGATCAGGAGTGAACCATAGAAATGAAGATCTCATGGAGGATTAGCAACAGGGGAGTGGGAGGAGAAGGGGGGAGAAGGTACAGAATAAGTAGCATAGATGGTAGGTAGAAAATAGATAGGGGGGAGGGTAAGAATAGTAGGGGAAATATAGAATCTAAAGAACCTGAGACACGTGTTCATGAACTAAAGGGGTGGAATGGTGGGGGAGGGGTGTGCATGGTGGAGGGGAACAAAGGGGGGAATAGAACAAATGTAATGGCATAATCAATAAAAAAATGTTTTAAAAAAAGTACAACAGGGGAACATTATAAACAGCCTAAATTTACCCATGTTAGACATAGAATATTAAGATGTTATTGAAAAGGACTTGACTAAACATTTCTCCAAAGAATATATACAACTGGGCAGTAAACACGTTGAAAGAGTCTCAATATCACTAATCAGGAGGGGAAAAATCAGAATTTCAATGAGATATCACGTCACATGCAACAGAATGGCTGCTATCACAAAAATAGAAAGTAATAACTGTCGGTGGGGATGTAAAGAAATGGGAAGCCTTGTGCAAGGTTTGTGGGAATGTCCAGTGGGGCAGCCACTGTGGGCAACAGCATGACAGCTCCTGAAATATGTTAGAACTACCTCATGATCCAACGACTCACTTCTTGGTCTGAAGAATTGAAAGCACAGCAACCTTTCAGTTCCCAGGCCAGTACTCAATCTAACAGGGGAAAGAAAGGGAAGGGTCATCAAAGAACATGTATAAAGGACCCATGGACAAAGCCAAAGGGGGGAAGGATTGAGGGTGGGGGAGCGGGTTGGGGGAAAGTGGTGGCAGGAAAATGGAGACCACTGTACTTGAACAACAATAAAAAACCAGAATTGAAAGCAAGTTTTCCAATAGGCCCATGTTCATAGCAGTATTGCTCACAGTAGCCAAAAGTTGGGATAACCCAAATGTTCAATGACAGATGAGTGAACACGTGCAATGCGGCATAAACCTGCAATAAAGTATCATTCAGCCTTAAAAAGGAAGGAAATGTTGGCACGTGCCACAAGGATGAACCTGGAGGATTAATGCTAAGTGAAATAAGCCAGTCACAGAAAGCCAAGTGGCTATTCAAAGCAGTCAAACACACAGAAACAAAAGGCAGAAGAACGGCTGCTGGGGACAGAAGAGAGAGGGGAACGGGGAATTGTCGTTTCATGGATGTAGAGTTTCAGTTGTGCAAGATGAAAAGCTTCTGGAGATCGTTCCCACACAGTGTGAATGTACTTAACACTACTAAACTATATACTGAAGCATGGGTAAGATGGCTTTTATAATATTACGTGTGCTTTATTACATTTTTTAAGGGGAGGTCATAAGGTGGACAAGAATGCACTCCTTGAGGCAGGAACTTGGGTGCAGGCACTGCGTGTGAGGAACCAGTGATGAAGAGATCTGGGGAGACTGTCCTGGGAGGGAGATGAGCAGGTGAAGTCCCCCAGGGCAGGGTCCAGTCGCTGTGCTGAATGAGAGAGAAGGTCAGTATGCTGGGCATAGGGAAGCAGGTGGGATACTCGACAAGAGGTCACAGAAGAGTTCAAGGGTCAAATCACACATTGTAGACCTTGCAAAAGTAAGGCTTTAATTTTTTCTTGATGTGACAAGTGATCTGCTTTATTTTTTTATTTTTCAGTTGCAGTTTACATTCAGTATTATCTTGTATTAGTTTTAGGTGTATGGTAGAGCAGTTAGACAATTGTGTATTTTACAGAGTGGTCCCCCCAATATTTTAAGTAGCCACCTGGCCCTGCATGTACTTGTTAGGATGTTATTGACTATTCCCTAGGCTGCATCTTGCATCTCTGGAGGGTTTTGAGAAGAAGGATGATCTGATCCAATGTACATTTTTAAGCTTTTGGTTCTGTGGAAAGAGTTTTATAAGAGCAAGAGCAGAGAGCCAGGGACATCCATTAGATCCCATTTTACCATCCAAAGCAAGAGAAAGATGCGACTTGGCTAAGTCACACTCCCTTGCAGGGCCTGAGAGATCAAAGTTTGACTTTCTTTCTCCTTGGGAGTTACGAATTAATATTTATGAATCAAACAATTCTCTACTTTTGCTCAGGAGTAGACGGGACTGACAGTTGTCTAACACTCACAGAATGAGACTTCGGAAAATATTTGTTTTAATTGACAAATTAAGGCAAGAAGGGGCTGGAAAGAAGTATTCCAAGTCATGAAAACCAAAGACCTACAACCAAGATTGCTCTATCCAGCAAAGTTTTCATTTAGAATGGAAGGACAGAGAAAGTGCTTTTCAGATAAGATCAAATTCAAGGAGTTCATCATCACCAAGCCCTTATTACATGAAATGTTAAAGGGACTTACCTAAGAAAAAGAAGGTAAAAAAGATGAACAGTGAAAGGACAGCAAACTCACAGTTATCAACAATCACACCTAAAACAAAAGCAAATTAAGAGGACAGCTAGATCAGGAGTGAACCATAGAAATGAAGATCTTGTGGAGGATCTACAAGATCCTGTCTAATACTACGAGATCTTGTCTAACACTCACAGAATGAGACTTCGGAAAATATTTGTCTTAATTGACTTTCCTGTCTTGTTCCTGCTCCTGGCATATTTGTTTTGTATAGAAATTCATATTTGACCATTTTCACTTGGGAGAAATCTGGACTCAGTACTCTAAGGTATATTGTCTTGTCTTCTTACTTTAACGTGAATTCCATGCAGTTAGTAGGGGAGGGGGGACTGTGAGCTACAAATGTGGGACAACTGGGGGGAGAAACTGAGTTAGAGACCCCCCAAAACAACATGTATGGAGCTAGTTTTTTCCAAGCTCAGGACAGACATTTTTAAAGCAAACCAGTATATGATTTAGATTTGGGCAAAACTAACTCTAAAATCGAGCTCTGACACTCAGGCATCAGTGAGCGTTGAGGGACCTTCAGGTGAAGAATGTCCGGGCTTTTTGGATTTTAAATCCCAGTTTTAATGGTCTTTTATTCCTCGGAGCAATGTGTGCAGTGAGCCGCGTCCTTCATCAGGAGCCTCACGGTGTTGACAAAGCGACACAGACGTTGAGGGCATTCAGATTATTTGTAAGCGTAGCTGTAATTCCTGAGCTGTGTGAGTGTAGGTAATTTTCCTTAACTGACTGAGCCTTACTTTGCTCACCTAACAAGTAATTAATGGTGTCTCTATCTCACATAGTAGGTATTAACACCTCCCCGCCCTTCACCTTGTAATTACAGATATGTAAAAAAAAAAATGGTCTCGGTTTCTGTTTATGAGAAACTCAAGGGACAGGTGCAAAGAGGGTTCCAGATGTTCAGTCTGCAGTTGCCTCACAGAAAAGGAGGCAGGGAGAAATATCTCCAAGGACCACACCAGGCATGCGCTCAACAGAATGAATGAGATAGGCAGTCTGGAGACAGGGTGGGGATGTTGATTCCGTCAGCACTTGGCTCCATCACTGTGACCCCAAAGGTGCCAATTCCCTTATTTGGGCCTAAGTTTTTCCAACTGTGAAGTTGACCTTGGAAATCCTTGATCCAACTGAGAGGTTTCTATAAAAATGAATTTGTATCTTATTCTCTCAGACTGCCTGCTGTCAACTCTCTCCTCCTCCTGCAAATTCAATTGCTTGGGAAACAAGCCAGGAAATCACTTTCTTTCTCTGTTTCTCTCTCCCTTCTTCGAATACTCATTACTGCGGTAAAATACACGTAACACATTTTTCAGGTACTGTTAAAGACAAATGACTATTTAAAGACAAATAAAATGACTATTTTAGTGGTCTCTACTACGAGATAATATGGACAAGAAGTTTGGGGGAAGAATTGCAATCCGTGCCCCCTAAAATTTAAAAGTATTAATTTAAGATCACAGAGTGATATGTTGAAAAGAAGGGGAAGGTTTAGAGTTAGTTAGGGACAAGTCAAACATTGAGGAGTAGGGAACTAGAGCATACAATTTGAGTGTTGTGGTTTTTTTTTTTCTATGACAAGATTCCAAGTAAATATACTTTATCCCCGGTTGGCAGGAAAAAAACCTATAGCTTAGAGAAATTTAATCACGTGTCTGTTTTGCTCCTCCATGGCCCCATGTTGAGAGGAATATGTCTGGGGACTCAGTGAGCATTCCTATCTTTCGGTTGTATTTCAGGTTTGAAACGTCTCTGGTGCTTTGTTCCAAATAGTATTCAACGTATTTCCTGATGACAAACTGAAAGAGTCAACACATTCCACTTTTATAAGGCACACTTTATGATGTGGAGAATTAATCGTTGATCAATTAGGACGGCAGAAGGTAAGGAATGCTTCCCAGGTCCCCAACCTACTAAACGATGTCAATTTTGCTCACTGGTAGCTTCGGTACCATAGTCATTCACAACCAGGCATGCGCATGGCTGTGCTGTGTGGATGAGGGAGAGGTGCGGGTGGATCTGAATTTTTTCCTCTGCCTCTTTACGAAGAGCCCAGATGAAGACTGAAGCTGGGAGAGTTTTAGCAACCTTTTTTTGTCCTTTCAACATGTGTTCTTTACAGTTGCCTCATAGACCAAATTGATGGGGAAAAATAAGAAACTAAAAATACACAAAGCCTTCCGTTCACAGGGGTAATGCACTTACATAAGTCAAAGTGGCAGGTCATATAAAGCCTTCTGCGATTCCTCCGGGTTTCTGTCTTATTTCACCGGCTAGCACACAGCGAAACAGTAGGATATATATTTTTCAATTAGGTTGTCAATATTGTGATCAAACAACCTATTTATAACATTCAGGATCACTGTTCTGTTGGCGAGAACCACTAGCAGCTGCTGTGCGCTGAGAGTCAGCCCGAAGACTTGAAGCAGCGGGACCGAGGAGGGCGTGCTAACTAACGTGCTTCCCAGGTTTCGGCTGCCTGTCAGCCATGCAGGTGAGAAATACTTGTCCTCGTGTCTGATTACTGTGAGAAAACACCCACCTTTTAATACTGTACCCACTTAATCGTAAAAATAATAGCAACAGCACTAGTAGCGAGAATAGATGAGACAAAAGTGAGAGTCCTGAATCTGTTTGGAAAGAGAGTATTTCTTGGTGGAGTATTTGGATCAGAGTCCTTACAAGGACAGTGGATTAACTATGATAATGCAAAATAGCAATTTAATTTTTCTAGAGTGGAGGGAGAGGAATTGGTTCATTGAGTGCTCTTTTCTCTCCCCAAATGTCATATAGCCTATAACCATAATTTTTCTAACCTAGGATTTTTGGGAAAGGTACGTGGACTTGGAGATCCTGCAGACATGTACCAAATTCCTGCTCTTTCAGTTGCTAATCACATGAACTTGGTCTATATTGTTAACGCCTGAGCCTTATTTTCTTTACCCGCAAAATGAATACACTGATATTTAACACAGGTTGCTGCACAGAATCAGCTGAGTGACTAGAAGTGAGTACAAATTGTTAACCAAAGAACACTATTCAAATGTAAGTTGTTCCTGATGTTGAAGGTCAATAATATTCCATGTCACAATAACAAAGCGAGGCATGCATATAAAAGGAAATAGATCTAAGTGAATTGTGCAACAATGTTAATAGTTTTAACAGGGTTAAACCACTCACTGCTGGGCCACACAGATACTGAATAAGAATGTAAGACAGGTAAATAAAAAGCAGAAGGAAAACCACTGCTTCATAGCGTATCATTTCAGAGAACATGTTATTGGATAATTTTTTTCTATTAAAAACCTTCTCCTCAATTAATAGAAGGCTATCCTTAGCTTGTGCACATTTCTGCTGCTTTGTTTTCATACGATCCCAATGGAGACAATTATATCTAAAAATGTAATTATCCGGTGTAATGCAACCGCCTTTGTTCTAACTGGGCTCTGCTTATACCAAATCCCCACTGGAAGAACAGAGATATTAAGTGTCTATAATCAATTGACCCAAATCATACAGGCTCCCGGGAAACACACACATATCAAGGAGAAGAATGGGAGTTTGACTTGCATTCCAAGGAACCCCATTTCTATTGTGTAGCATACATTTTTAGGGGTGCTATGTAGAGATCATTGCTTGCTTGGGCTACTTAAAGTGTGACTAGAACGCCTGAGGAGAAATTCACTCGAGAAAAATGTCAGAGTGATTTAAATAACAAAAGATCACGAGAACCTTCAAAAAAGATTTTCTTCTTTGTATTTTTATCTTTGTTTTCCTTTTTAAAAAATGCTAGTGCATCCGGCAGCATCTAGAGGCCATTGTCACACCTTCCACTGCCCACCCCTCACGTCCCTTTAAATCGACGGTGCCCACGGAGGCACAGATCCTACTCACGCCATCTAAACATCTGCTGGGGTGATCGGAACACCCCTGGCAGTGTTCCAACAGTTCAGCTGTTCCTCCAGCTCAGTTTCCCTGGTGTGTCGATCCCTCTGCCTCCCCAAGGGCCCTCACTGTCATGTCCCTCCCATACTGGCCGCAGTCTTTTAGTTCTTAGCAACAGAAAGAACTCTGATAAGCTTGCACAAGCAAAAGACACACATTGAAAAGTTAGGGCACCTGGAAGACAATGTTGCCCAGCCCAGGAATTTCTGCTACTTTCACTTCCATCAGATCATTGTTTTAAATTGCATTCTGTAGGTGTGTGTCTCCATCGAGATCTGTATTTCCAGGAGAAAAAAAATAGAATTCAACTTGGAGTGCAGGTTCACAGAGACCCATGTAAACTGGGTAAAGAGGTATAGCCTCCCTTACCCCAAAGGCATGTTCGACACGTGCAAACTACCCAATGTCATTACCACTATCCGTTCATCTGGTCCTTTTAACTGGTGATCCGTCACATGGGTATGCCCTCTAGGATGTATTTGACATTCCTACTTCAGTAATTTTATTAATATTTGAATATTTAGTATTTGCAAGATACAACTAAGCCTTGAACCCCCAGTGCTTAGAAGAAGATAGTCACATTTTCTGTTTTCAGAGAATCCTTGCTAGTGAAATGAAATTTCACTATCAAAAATCATCTTATTTGTTGCTTAATAAAAAGCTTTCTGATATGAAAAAGATTAACCAGGCAAAGGAATAGAGACTCTAGAAAGGGTTGTCAGAGTACCTGGCTGGCGAGTGAGACATACGCGCTGTCCTGGATGATAGGAGGGATATAGTGGGGTGGAGATTTGGAAGAAGACTGTTCCAAGGCAAGCAGCAGGTCACATGTTCAGAGGGGAGGGTGTAGGTTTGGTCTGTTGGAGAAACCAGCGTGGCTGGAACACTGTGGACAAAGGCAACCATGCAAGATACGAAGTTGAAGAGGAAAGAGGGTGCTCGTGCTAGCTTTAGGGCTTGAATTCATGCCAAGTGCAAGTGGAATTCATTAGGGAGTTTGGAAGAGGTGGCTGGATGTGCTTACGCTTTTAAAGATTCGCTCTGGATACTGTGCAGAATAGAGATGGTTGAAGAGGAAGAAGAGACACAGAGACTTGAGAAAGGATGATGATGTGAAAGGGGTGAGATGTGGTTGAGTTTAAAAAATAGCTTAGAAAAAAATAGCCGTATTTTAGGGGTATCCTATTCTGTGTTTTGCTTCAAATGTTGTGGTTTGGGAGCTAAAAAGAATCGAGCTTATAATATTACTTTCCCATCCCTGTCATGGGTAGATGGACTTGAACTTCAGGCTGACCAGAATTTTCACTTTAATTACCAAACCTACAATGACAGCTCTTTGGGGACGGGGGGATGACTCCATATTGATTGGGTCTGCTTTGTGCTTCCATCGACTGAGACCAGGAAGATGGATGTACTTTGTTCATGGAATGGCATTCGAGGTACTCATGTTTGAGAATCTGCTCTCCATACAAATGGTGGCCCCTTAGGCATCATTATCAACATGTTTTAATCCATGAAACTGAGGTGATAATATCTATGATGCAATGTTATTGTAAGAATGATAGATCATGTTCACATAACTATTTATGCATGCTGTAAAGATGGTTCTTTGGATTCTCTGGTCTCCTCTCAAGTCTACCTGAGAAAAAACTTATCCTTTGCCTTCTCTTAAGCCTACATGATGTTTGAGTGTATATTTGATGTGGAGGTAACATAACCAACTGTCCTGATTTGCCCCAAACAGAGGGTATTCTTGGGACATGGGGCATTCAGTTACAAACTAGGAAAATCCCAGCAAACCAGGGCAGGCTGCTCGCCCTGTGCGGGGCTTAACAGCACGCCAACTATATACACCACCCGATTCCTGCGGCGGTAAACTTTTAATCTAGGTGTACCTAACTCTTTTGTGATACCCGACGTACCACGGCATGTCAAGAAGCCTCAGGGTTGTTTCCCCCTGCAGTGTGACATGAAACCTTCTTATCTGGTCCTTATTGTGGGGAAATCTCAGCGAAATTCACTTAATCTTCTATCACTGGCACTCTGAGAAGCGGTGAAAAGGAGCTGGTCTCTTCTAGCAACATTTTCCAATGCATTTTGACAGACTATCTGAACACCATGTATTTGAAAGCATACGAAATAGTTGTTTTCTTTACCAATGTAAAAAGAAACTTGAGGGCAAACCACAGCTAAAATCGTAAACTGAACACCAAAGAAGCCTTCACACCGTGTTCCAGGTATTGACAGGCGCCCGTGGAAAAGCTGGATTTCTTTGACAATCAACAAAAGATGAGCATTTGAAATCCCCAGGCTCCTAAAGAGCTCGTGAATTCACATTAGGTCTGAATAATAATCAAGATCATACGATATTTTTTATAAAACCCTAATTTTCCATTTTCAAATGACAATTCTACCAAGTTATTCTATTCTGCATTATTAAATTGTCAAGAGACAGCTTCTGCTTATTATATTTGAGACACTTCAGAAATTAGTCATTGTGTTTCCATTCTATTCCTCAACGGCACATCAGATCTCTTCCTTTTCCCCTTTCCCTTACTTAGTGCTTAGTTAAAAAAAAAGTGCAATACCTGGAATTTAGTCCACATCCAGGGTACAAAGAGATACATCATGTTAGTTTCCAGGAATGCTAACATGGAAGAGAAATTGATGTTTTAGGACAAGCATTTTACAACAGAAAATCTACCTCGGGGCATTTCATCAGCAACTGTCAAACAGCATGGGCACAGGAAAAAGAAGAAAACAAGAGTGAACTGTCTTTTAGGAAAATGGATATCTTTATGCCGGCATCACGCCATGTTAATTAATGCAATTGTTTTCTTAAATGCCCACTGATGGATGAATGGATAGAGAAAATGTTCTAGCCTTGGCCGGGCATCTCAGTTGGTGAGAGTGTTGCCCCCATACAGCAAGGTTTCAGGTTCAATTCCCGGTCAGGGTACATACAAGAAACAACAAATAAATGCATAAATAAGTGAAAGAACAGCCCTGTGCTGGTGTAGCTCAGTGGATTGAGCGCGGGCCTGTGAACCACACAATCACGGTTTGATTCCCAGTCAGGGCACGTGCCTGGGTTGCAGGCCAGTTCCCAGCAAGGGACTCAGGAGAGGCAACCATACATTGATATTTCTCTCCTTCTCTCCTTCCCTTCCTCTCTAAAGATAAATAAATAAAATCTTTTTAAAAATGTTTAAAAAAGCTGAAAAAAATAAGTGAAAGAATAAATGGATCTCTCTCAAGTGAATAAATTTTTAAAAATGTTATATACACACAATGGGGTATTTTTCAGCCTTTAAAAAATCCTGACCCATGCTACAACATGGATAAAATGGGAGGATACCATGCCCGGTGAAATAAGCCTGTCACATATGGATGAATACTGCCCAGTTTCACTAATACGAGGCATCTTAAATAGTCCAAGTCACAGAAGCAGAGAGCAGAAAGGTGGTTGCCTGGGGCTGGGCATTCAATACTGTAGAGTTCCACTTACTCAAAATGAGCAAGTTCTAGTGATCTGCTGTACAACTCTGTGCCTATACTTAATAGTACTGTAAGCACACTTAAAATTTTGCTGAGAGGGTAGTTCTCCTGTTAGGGTTTATACTACAATAAAAAAATAAAATAAAATGACTTCTTCGACAATGCCAAAAAAATAAATAGCACAAGAAAACGGAGAAGTGGCCCACATGGAAGAGTAGGAAAAGAGGGGGAAGGGGAGGGAGTGCAAAGGTGAGAACTGAGAGTAGAGAGAAGTAGCTTTACAGTGACCCTCGCCTTCACTGAAGCCCAACCATGCAACTCCAAGGATATTTACCATCTGGGGTGGGTGATAGAATGTGAGGAGATGGAATAGGTGACATGTTTCCAAAGAGAAGTCCCAGCTTGCAACTGCATTGTTGTGGAATCCTGAAGTTCTTCAGTTATTTTGATGTTAGTGTTCTAATTTCTAAAGTGGGAATATGTGGAGATATATATATGACATATATAATATATATAATGTATATACTATATGTATATGGAATGTATAAGAAATAAGTATTCTTCTTCATTGGACTAGGGTGGGGTCCCAGTTCTATTTCAAAAGATTTATATTAGAAAATGAAAAAGAGAAGTGAGAGAATTTTAAAGGGAAAAACAGAGTTATCATGCATAGGATGTTAATTCTTCCAAAAAGTGAGTTTCACTCTAGCTTCTCAAAGAGTAATATTTAAATAAAGATGCTGATATTAAAATAAACTCAAGATGTAGGGCATTGTAAGCTAATCCTGTTCCCACTTATGTGTAAATTGAGTAATGTATACTTATCTTTTATAATTCCCTCCTTCTTGTACCTATTGCTTCAAGCTTCCTTTTTCTCTCTCTCTTTTTTAATTTTCTTTTGTATTAAAGGCAGTGACAACTCTGAAAATCTGATGGAAACTTCTGGGTCACTTACAAAAAGTACACAGATATCCACACAATGTTCACTGTAATTTTGGAGGGTACAGGTTTGCTTCCCCCGTTAAAAAATACTGCTCTGTGTTTTCTACTTTGGTGCCTTGGCTTAAACTGCTCCACCCTGCACACACCCTGTCTTCCTTCCCTAGATAATTCCTTCCTCGTGGCCAGCTGAAATGCCAGCTGAAAAGCTTCTTGAAGCCTTCGCTATTTTATTTCTGGGTCCTAAAGTTACATCGCTATAACCTCTCTGGTCTGTGCTTTATCACATTTCATATTATCATCATTATTTGAACATGCCACTTGTCTTTTCGACCAGTTACAAACTCACGGAAGACAGAGGCTGCGTGTTTCCTCTTTGCATGGATATCGCTGAGTCTTGCCCACAAGTGTCCCTCAGCTATGTTTTATGAATAATCACAATAAAATGTGGCTAACTAAATTCTGACTATATCCAAGGATGAGCCTTTTTAAGATGATACACTGTCAGGCTTACTATGCAAAACTCCAGTGTAACAGATAAGTGAACAGCGTGTCATAATAAGTTAATAAAAGTTAATAATAAAGGCAACACTAAGTGCAAATGAAAATATTCTAAAACACATATTCATGTGTTACTAGAATCTAGTTGTTAGCTGCTACATTTTTGGAAAGTAGTTTGGTTACTTTCATGAAATTGGGGGTATGTATGGGTAATTCCATGTGTTCACCATGTAATTCTGAGTAGCTGCTGGCAAATTCTTAGAAACATCCTAATTGCTCCGATTAAGTGACACTGCAGTGAGCATCTTCATCTAAAAATACTGAGAACAAAGTAATAAGCAAGGATTCCTAAAAACATTCTTATTAGCAGTGAATTTGTGACACGCTAACTATATTGAAAATTGTACTATACTGATAAAAACTCTGGTAATGAAGATTATAAATCAAATACAAATGTTATTATATATGAGAGAACAACTTAGAATTAACAATTATATTGTTCAATTACCACACTGTTAGAACAGGAATAATAAAATGAAGGGGAAAATGTAGAAACATCATTAATTAGAATGGGGTGCGCTTGCGAACTAATATTTATTTTTGATTTTCAGAATCACATTCAATTTAAAATTGTAATTGTGTGTATTATGTGTGTGTATGAAAGAGGGAGAGTGAGCAGGAGCAAGAGAGAGAGATGTTGGCCTTGGTGGCAGACAGATCATTTTAGATCATATTGTTCAAGAATGTTGGTAAGAGATGACAAGCACCTAAGTCCACACAATAGTTGGGAAGGTGAAGAGACTATGTGTGTGCCCCTCACTGGCTCATTTATTCTATTTATCATTGTTTAGTGTCATGGATATTCTCACATTTCTGAGCCTTAGCACAGGCCAAGAATTTTCTGCAAATGGCACACTTAAACCACAAAGTGACCAATAGAAGAGTGCAGGTCCCTTTAAATATAAACACTGTCACGTCATTGCCATGGAGACGCTGCTTGCTTCCAATCTGCTCTAAGTTCGAGTTGGCTGTTTTACTTACAAGGCTCGGAATGGCTTCCCTGTGCTTCCGCGATTTTGTGTGCTGAAAGATTTGTCTGTGTGGGTCACCTGTCACCTTCTCTGTCACAATCAACACTGGCGGCCACACGGGCCCTTGGGGAGGGTGACAGTTTCTCCTTTCAATGGGCAGAGGCAGCTCCTGCTTGGGGTTTCAGAGGGAAGCCACAGGTTCTTGCGTGGGGCTGTGAGACTTTAGGCATCACGCAATGAAATGGCTTTCTTTGCAGAAGTAGTTATTTCAGGGTCCTGCTGGCTGTTTAATCGCGAGACATAATTTCCGTGTCTAAAATTACCTATTTTTCTTACATTGAAGACGCTTTAACATATCTAATTAACAAAAATCTGTTAAGTTCTTGGAGACACATGCATGCTATTCTATGAAAACAATTTTAAAATACTAGCTGTTCTCACTTTGTTGCTGGGGATTTTCAATAACCATCATTAAACCTAAAGGGAAAAGTAAAACACCCTGCTGCTTCCTCTTCTGAGATCAATTACAAAAACCTATGTGAGAAGCAACTGGATAAAAAAAACTTTTTAAAAAATTTGGAGTGCCCTGATCTTCCAAGAGGCCCATACCTGATAATGCTGTGAAGTCCTCTATCCGTGACTTCTCCCAGTCAGCTGCAAGATAGGGGCCTCACATCCCACTCAGACATTAATCAAAATAACTGAAAGATGTATTGAGAATATGGGACCCCCAACAGCAGAGTTCCCACACCCTCAGTGCTGTTAACATTTTAGGTGGAAGACCCCTTTCTTGTGCAGAACCATCCTGTGCATTGTAGGAGGTTTAGCGGCATCCCCAGCTTTTGCCCATTAAATTCCAGGTGCACTCCTCTGCCCAGTTATAAGAACAAAAATGTGTGTTCGAAATTTGGCAGGTGTTCCCTAGGGGGGCAACATTGCGTCCCCAGTGTAAGAACTTCTGCCCTACAGAGAATTCCGTAAGCAGAGTGAACACAAACCGGTAGAGTCTATTTGGATACTCATCCTTTAATCCCTGTGTAACCCGTAGAGAAAGGCAAGCATGCATTTTTTAAAAAACAAGAGCTAACATACGCTTATAAGTACAAGGTTTATGAATTAGCAACGGCACTGATGGGGAATTTCACAGTTCTCTAACTGATTGGGAAACATAAAAAGTTTATGTTGCTATCCTGTCGTAAATTTTGCACAGTTCTTAAAGTCTATTTTATAATTAGTGTAATTAAAACAAAATTTTATATTTGGGCAAGGTGATAGATTATGTCAACTGTTCTTCCTTCATCCTAGTTTGAATGTCTAAATAGCACAGTTGTGATGTCTTTATACTCAGTGAAGTCGGAGTTGTAAGGCATTTGATGAAAATACATCCTACAATTCTGGAAAGCAGCACTCTGAAAAAAAAATAAGCCTTCTCTGATTGAGCTCCAGCATCTAATCTCACCTACTTATATAAAATTTTCATAGTCTAGATGTTTGCTTATTATACAACTTCAAAAATTTTCATACCTTACATTCTTATAAAGGACGAGAATGCATTATTGGAAAAGCCTTAGCCTATTCCACAAAGTAAATAATAATAATAGAGTTTATAAGATACCATGTTGCTTAAATCAACTGCATTCATTAGTTGAGGTGTTTTGGGCTTTTTTTCCTTGAAAAAAAAAAGTCATAAAAACCAACTAAGCTATTTTTAACAAAAATCCAAATGCTATTATTAAAATATCTTATGGAATTCAAGAGCAGGAATGCAGACAGAAGAAGGAAGAGAAGCTAGAAATCATGAAATTTTTCCCAACTCTACTGTGCAGCCCACAAGAAAAAATATCCCCCGAAGAAAACATGAGTTTTGACTCTCCAGGAAAAGGCATATTATAATATTTGATAGCCCAAATTCGTAATTTCTAGCTAGAAAAATATCTCGACTCAGAGGTGAAGATAAAAACTGTGTCTAGAGGTTGTGTGTGAGCTTTAATATACAGTGTGGATACAGGAACTCAGTCAAGCAGATGAAGGAAACCAGTAAGAGAGCATGGGGAGTTTCTGCCATCTGGGAAGATTCCTACCAAGATTTATTACAAAAGGTATCACTGAAAGAATAGCCTGTCATTTGGACCAATTAGCTACTGCTACTAATAGTGGTACTATCACTGCTCTTACTATTACTACCATCACCACCACCAACGTTGCTAACACTCTTGATTCTAACGACCCGGAAACCAACCACTCTGATGATGGATTTCATTACCCCACCCGATTTTAATGGACATGAGATATTCTGCACCAGTCCCTAGAATATCACTGGTTCAATCCATACATAGGGTTCTCCACCATCTATGCTCTTTGGGAAGTAGGGAAGATACACTTAGCCAACATTGCAGTAAATGTCTAGTTTTAAGGGTTGTTTTTTTTTTTTTTTTCCAGGTGGAGCATGTTTTTGATCACTGGGCCACAGGCAGAGCGCAGCCATAGCGGGTTCCTCAGCGCTTAGATGCACTCCCCTCTGCAGACGCTGGCTTTGGCCGGCTCTGCCCGGGCTGCAGTCAGTGCCAGCAGGGAGAACAGCTCCATTCCGGTCCCTTATCCAAGGACATCGGTGCCCTCTGTGTTTGGGGTGGCAGAAGCCTGGGTTCCATAGTACTTCATGACATTTTAAAAGTCAGACTCTCTGGAAAAACCCAAAAGGAAATGACTTGCTCCTTTTGTTTTTGAAAGTGACAATGACCTGTCGATAATTCCTCCGTTTAATGATAGAGGAGGTATTTCATGCACGTAATCACATCCTGTCCATTCCAAACCTCTGGTTTAACTGAAAAAACAAAAGTATCAGTACTAGAGACTTTGTTTTTCCTCCCAAGCCACAGCTGTTTCTATTACATCATGCCAAAGGACTGTGGTCAAGTTCTTGTTTTAAGCAGTAAATAGGCAGACATTCAGGTTCACCATTAAAACTGTTACTGAGTATTTAAACATAGTTTAAATGGGACATATCTGTAAGGTGCTAGACTAAACCTGACAATTGACGTTCCGTTAACATTACACTCAAACCTTCCCTTTCAAACGTGTCACCTGTAAAAATGGAGGGAACAATGATACCGCCGTCTGTGTAAGCAGAAGCCAGCTGGGTATTAGGTTTTGCTGAAAATGGAGGGCATTGCAGGTAGTGCCACATAAATAACCGGAATCTGTTCCCTGCTTCAGTCTTTGTTTTAATTAGCATTACAAAAGAGAAACGTTGCATATATTAAGCATAATTTCTAACCTCAGAAAGAGAATGTTACCTTAAGTTCCACAGCGAGCCTAAATTGAATTACTGCTGCAGCTCAAGGGAGGATATATTTAGGCTTATTTGTAAAATGTAAATTAGAGTAAGCATTATGGTGTCATAAGTTAGTTGAATTACCTGCTTCGGAACCTGAAGCAGCTCCTCTCCTTCTGAATAATTAAGAAATCTGTTAAAAAGTATGCGTGCTTGTGTATGGCCATGTGTGAGTGTGAATCTGTCATTCTGCATACATAAACATAGATATATATGCACAGATGTGCGTGTTGAATAAATTCAAGCTTTACCTCCCAGACATGAAGGCCTCTTGAGAACATTTGATCTCTTCATCTTTTCCAGTTGTGATAAAATAATAACAATAATAATAAGGAAACCTCTTTAACCCGGGGAGCCTAGGGGAAGGTAATTAGCACTAATTACAGTTATTGTTGAATAGACCTATCCCTGCTAATTAGCAGTGTTTCAGAAGGCAATCATTTTTGTGATGCAGAGGAAGGACAGAGGGTACTAGAAGGAGAACAGTGAGGGAAGGGAGTGTCCTGGTTCAGCTTCGGAAACCCAGTGGTGCTGGGGGTGGACTCAGCAATGCTGGCAGTTGGGAACTGGGCAGCTGTCCTGTAGAGTCTCACCAGTTGACCAACTACTCCATGAGTCTCATCGTCTTGCTTTCAACATGCTTTATCTGATAGCGTTTCATCACAAATTAAAAATCATTTGTCTAACATGAATCATCATTGAAAGAGCAGTGTTTTGGAGAATATGCTCAGGGAGAACAGGTTCCATCACAACTGCAATGAGATGGAAGCAAGGAGCCTGTTTGGACACTAGACTCAATCAGCACCAAAGTCCCTTCATGCTGGGGATAAAACCCCGATTTTCCTCAGGGAACAGTGGCTTCTCCACCTTTAAGCCATGTAACTGGTTTGAGCTCTGGACCTGTTTTTTACTCCCTCCTGCTCTCTGTGAATTGGTTCAGAGGTAGGCAAGCGAAACTGGTGAGACCGAAGGAGCACAATTTCAGGTTACCATTGGAGCTACTGAAAAGGTTAGTTGTCTTCTGCTGAGGTTGCTAAATTGTACGACTGCAAGTGGGGTCTGTCTAGGTAGGGAATTTGTAACTTCATGTTTGGGAGGGTAAATAGAGTTAAAGGACAGGATAGAGACCTCTCTCTGTCCCTGGCTCTATCTCTTTTTAAAAAAATTATTGGGATGATGTTGATTAATAAAATCATACAACTCAAAAAACATCTACATTCTGCATCATGCACTCATTGCCCAGAGTAAAGTCTCTTTCCACCTTCATTTTGCCCACTTCCACCTGCCCCTACTCCTCAACATTTCCCTCTGGCTATCAACATACCATTGTGTGTGTGTGTGTATTAATCGCTTCACCTTTGTTCACTCAGCCCCCAACACCCATCCCATCTGACAGTTCTCAATCTGAAAAATTCAATAGCTGAATGAAAATTTTACTAGAGAGATTCAGAGGTAGATTTTATCAGGCACAAGAAAATATCAGTGAACTCTGGAATGAGAGAGTAGAAATTACTGAGTTTGAGCCACAGAAAGAAAAATGATTGAAGAAATGTGAACAGAACCTAAGAGATGTTAGAACATCATCAAGAACCAATGTATACATTGTGGCAGTTACAGAAGGAGAAGAGAGAAAAAATGTTGGAAAAAATATTTGAGGATATAATGGCTAAAAATTTCTCACATTTGATGAACAATATGAATAAACACATCCAAGGAGCTCAATGAACTCAAAGATGAGCTCAAAGAGACCTACCACAGGACACATTATAATCAAACTTTCAAAAGTCAAAGAAAAAGGGAACGTTGAAATTATAAAACTCAATACCAAGAAGAAGACAATCCAATTAAAAAGTTGGAAAAGGACCCAAATAAACACTTCTCTGAAGAGGACATATGCCAATAGACATATAAGAAGATACTCAATGTCACTAATCATCAAAGAAATGCAAACTGAAACCACAATGAGATGTCACCTCACAGTGGTCAGAATGGCCATCATCAAATCAATGAACAAGCACTGGCAAGGATGCGGAGCAAGGGGAACCCTTCTGCACCGTTGATAGGAATGCATAGTGGTACAGCCACTGTGGAAAGCAGTATGGAAGACACCTCAACATTTTAAAAATGGAATTGCCTTATGACTCAGTAATTCCACTTCTGGGAATATATCCAAAGAAACCCAAAACACTAATTCAAAATAACATAATCACCCCTGTGTTCATTTCAGATTTATTTACAATTGCCGACTTATGCAAGCAGACCAAGTGTCCATCAGTAGATAATAAAACAACTATGCCCATTTACACAATGGAATACTGCTCAGTTGTAAAAAAGAAAATTTTACCCTTTACAACAGAATAGATGGACCAGAGAAATGCTAAGTGAAATAAGCCAATCAGAAAAAGACAAATACCATATGATTTTACTCACATGTGGAATGTAATAAACAATGTGAACTAACAAGCAAAATAACAGACTGATTCATAGATAAAGAGCAGGCTGACAACTTTGGGGGACTGGGGTTAGTGGGTGGAAGGATTGAGCCAAAAGAAAAAAGGATTCATAGCCCTGGCTGGTGTAGCTCAGTGGATTGAGCGAGGGCCTGCGAACCAAACTACTGTAGTTTGCTTCCCAGTCAGGGCACGTGCCTGGGTTGCAGGCCAGTTCCCAATAGGGGACACACAAGAGGCAACCACACATTGATATTTCTCTCCCTCTCTCTTTCCCTTCCCCTCTAAAGATAAATAAATAAAATCTTTTTTTAAAAAGGATTCATAGACATGGACAACAGTGTGGTGATTGCAGGGGGGAGGGGAGTGTAAGGAGGAGGTAAAAGCTAATGGAAAAAATACAATTAAAAAAAAAGAAAAAAAGCAGGAAGAGAGAAGCAATTTGTCAAATACAAGGAATCTACAGTAAGTATCATCACATTTCTCACCAGAAGTTTTAGAAGTCAGAAGATAGTGAGCCAATATATTCAAAATGCTAAAAGAAAATAATCTGTCAACCAAGAATATTATATCTGGCGAAACTATCCATCCTCAAAAGTGAGAGAGAAATTGAGACATTCACAGATAAAAGATGAGAGAGTTTGTGTCCACTCTACCTACCCTGCAGGAAATGCTCAAGGGAGTCCACAAGGTGGAATGAAGCACTAGACAGTAATTAAAGCTGTGTGGAGAAATAAGGTCTCAGAAAAAGTAAACATGTGGGCGAGTACAGGAGGTGGTATTGTTGTGACAATGTTTGTCACTGCATTTTTTGTTTTTACATGATTTCAGAAACTAAGGCATTTAACAAAAATATACAATTATTATTGAATAAGCTAATATTACTATAGCTTTGGTTTGTTGCTCCAAATCTTGTTTTTTCATAATTTAAAAGGTTAAGCCATTTAAAAATTAGCTTATGTTTTTGAGCACACAATCTATATATAAAGATGTAATTTTTGGCACCAGCACTGAAAGGGGTGGGGACAGAGCTGTAAAGAAGTTCCTTTCTTATTTTAGACAGACTATCCTTTACCTCCAAGTATAGAATTATTTTTCTTAGTAAGTTTTATAGCAATTCCAAAGCCTAGGTCACAAGACTTCTGATATGTGTTGTATGAACAATCATGTCTCTAACTGAATGTGTCTCTCTTAAGTAAAAGTGTGAATTTGTGAGTTGTCAGCAAAACAATCCTTATTTTTCATGTCATATACAATATCTTATACCTTTTACATTCGTGTGTTCTCATTTCCTTCTCCCTGCGATCATGGGCATCCAGAGTTCTAAACATTATCGCCTAAAGCTTTTTCAGTTGAGTAAGACTCAACTGTTCAATTTGAAGTGTGGTGACAATCCACATTAATTGAGAAAGATACAAATTGTCGCCATGTGGTTCTTGAGTCCTCATCACCATCGAGGAGTAATTTGACTTATTCAATATGCATAGGTGAGCATTTCAAACTATTACTTAAAGTGGATGAGCATCATCTGCAAATGAAATAAGAATCTATGGGATGTTCCAGCCATTTTTATAGGAAGCATGTTGCAAACATCTCTCCTTCCTTTTTCCACTGCGCCCGCTCTCTGTCACACATACCACTGGCTTACCCTCCAGCTCAGTTCATCACATTCCCATTCAGGAGGCGAACGACACCAGTGACTTCATTTAGAACAGTGCCAGATGTTCCTGTTGCTCCTGGGCAAGGATGCATTAACATTTTAAGTACTAGGTAGTGGAAGCGTTCACATATCTGTAACATCTGATTTGTAGAATAACAATTGAATGGATATCTTATACTTACAATGCACTGCAAAACTAGGGAGGAAGTAGACTGCCAAAATTTGTCAAGCTAAGAAAAATCCTGTCAGCCTGAGGACAACACTGAAGTGAACAGTTTGATGTTGTTGTCTTCCCAAGCTTTGCATATTGTATTGGTTGTAACTCCCCGAAAGCAGCCCTGAAGGTTGCCTCTCTAATTCACTAGAACAGGGCACCATTCTTTACAGTGGCAATCCTATCATCTAGCTGAGATATGTCTTGACTTTTTGGTGATCTGAGTGCCTAATTCTGTTTGGTAATGAAATACTGAGTTCACTACCCAATTGATATCTCATTCTATGAACCACCTATGAATAGCTGAGAATCCTAAGTCCATTAAAATGGTATCTTATGAATGTGGATATGGACAAAGTGGGTATTCAAAAATACTTGCTAATGTACAGTTTCTCCCTTCTAAGAGTTGAATAAGTCACACACAACTAGCATATGTGGCACAATGTGATATATAGTTATTTATGAGGAAATATATACAGAACACTATCTAAATCCATAGAATCTATGAGTTTTACTAAATAAAAGTGCTTCAGGTACTTTAGAGAGGGGTTGGTATTAGGCAGATGAGTATTTATTTTAAATGTGGAGATAGACATGTGATGAGCAAACAAGGAGCAAAAAAATTAGAAATCACTTTGAGGAAACTGAGTTTAGCAACAGTGCTCCACTCAAAGACAGTTAGAGATGAGGTTGCGGAGCACAGGAGGTATTCAACACTGGGAGGACAGGACTGTAATTGCTTTGGAAAGAGAATAGACACTGAAGGGGACATGATTCAACCTGTGCTCTTAGAAAAATCCATTCAAGTAGAATCACCAGAAAGGGACTTGACACAGGGAAGCTTAGGAAGCCAGTGATCCTACCCAAGTGACAGAAAAGGAAAGCTCCAACCAACCAAGACAATGGCAATGAAAACCCGAGAGGAGGTGACAACTTCCAAAGATTCTGTAGAAGTATGACTGGCAGGATGTTGAAGCTGATGCTGTGTCCAGGGAGAGAAAGGAATTGATAATGGCTCTTAGATTTTGAAATTGTGTGGCAGAATGGCAGTACAGTTAACAGATAGGGGAATAACTGAATAGTCGTTTTCAGTAGATTGGTCAACTGCAATTATATGGTAGTAGCTTTTTGAACCACTCTGATGAGTGTTGAATGGTCAGATCTAAACTCTTTGGGAAAGAGCATGTTGATGGATTAGTTTTGTCTGCAGGGGGCACAGGATGAGATTACCTTTGTTTCGATATCAGATACTTTCCATCCTTGGTGTCTTATATGGGAAAAAAGGAAACAAGAAATAAGACAAAAGAGAAAGAAAGAAGAAATATACTCATTTATTTGATTTATCCCTAATTGGTTTATTTCTTATTTTATCTTCCAAAGTTGTTATCGTATCAGAATAGAGTGCAGGAGCAGAGATATTAAAGTCATAATATACGTATTAGACACAATGCAGTTGAAAATTAGGAAGGAAGCTACCATGAAAGGATCATTCTATAACAACAAAAGCATTTCTTCAAATAAAACAAAGTCTATACATGTGACTCCAGAGTTTTGCATATTGACTTTACTTCATGAATCATATTTGCATTTTATGGGACAATAGTCGTATCTAAGGAGGTCATATAGTGATAGCAAACATATGTAAAAGAACATAGGTCATTTTCTGACAAATGTATTTTTATGACCTCACTGAATACTCACAAGAGTAGCACTACCAACCCCATTTTGTAGATGAGAAAACTGAGGCGAGAGTTGTTAAAAAGCTTGCCCATGCTCACACAGCTAGGAAGTGGTAAAACCAGAATTCGAATCAAAGCGGTCTGACCCCAAAGTCCACTGAGATATTGGATGATACGGTGCACTGTGTGCAGAAGCATTCCATGTGGAGAGGCAATGTGAGTCTTTCGAAAGCAACACCCGTGTGACACGGAGTTGGTAATATGAAACCGGAGGGAATATCAAATGTCAGTGCCAGGCAAGCAACTGAAATGGATGAAGCAGGCTGGGAGCGAAGGGGAACTAAATCATGCATTTCCTGTCTGAAGAGAGTGGCTACACCTCAAAGCCAGCAATGCTGGCCCCTGGTTGACAATGTGCATTCATCTTAGAGAGGCCAGAGATCCAGAATTTTATGGGCAATCCATCTATTTTTCAGTAATGGGACCAAGTAAAAATAGTTCAGTGACGATGGGGGGGGGAGATAAGCAAAAACAAAAACAAAGCCACGTCATTGGGTACATTTTAGCCACAGACTTCTGAGCAACTTTTGCTCTAGGCAGGGAGCCGCGGACTGATTGATCTAAACACTCGAGCCAATTGGCACCTGTGCTGGACATCAGGCTTGGCGCAGGCCTCGATGTATTTTCTTATTCGTCACACCCTAAAACCAGATACTAGGGACTGGAGATCTATTCAGTCATATAATTAGTCGTGTGACCCTGGGGAAATTGCCCTTCACTCTCTCAGCCTTTGATTGTTTGTGAAATTTTTAAGGAAGAAGGAAGATGTTTGAAAAAGTATCTTAAGAATCCTTAGGGTCTCAAGGCTGGCATTCTTTTCCCCTCATTTCTCTTTCACTTCTTTTCTTTTTTTTTTTTTTTTCAGTTTTTGCATTTTTTAATAGAAAATTAGGTTGTGAGAGTGTGTCAAACTCTAATGAACCGTCATGTCATCTGCAGGGACCGAGGGGAAGAGTCAAAGCACCCAGAATATGAAGCCTTTGTTTGACAGCAGATGGTTGAGATTTTCCAAAACTTTAATATTCCTTAGATCCTGGCTGTACTGAGTAGTGGAGCTTCTAGCTGCTTTGTTCTCTAATTGCTTTTGAGAGTTGGTCAAAGCTCTTGAACATTCACTGTGACCACAAGACATTAGAAAACACGAAGGCCCTTTGAATCTCTATGGTCATACTCCTACAAAGGGTGTGTATGCAGAAATTTTGTTTAGGACACGGCAATGCAACAGTGGAAAAAAACATTAAAAAATTAAAAATAAGTAAACACATGAGTTCTCTGGGTTTCAGAAAACACTTGCAGCTGATGGAGCAAAATTCACAGGAGGGAATCTCTGGGTTCAATATTCCATTCATAGAACTCGCTTCTGCTTTGTATGGACGTGTCTACAATCTGTGTTTTCTCTGGGGTTTCTATTACATGCTGTAGAGCCCTCAGAAACCCTGGACATGTTGAGCGGTGCAATACTAAGTTTAGTGGAACAGAAATTTGGGATATGAGGAAGAATGGCATATGGGGACACAGAGAACGTCTATTCCAGTCAACTCTATTTTAGTACCAAAACTACTAACTCGTGGAAGCTAGTAGCTCAGTTACTCATGTGAGCATGTGGTTTCAGGACAGACTATCTGGAGAAACAGAAGTGCAAGCAGGATGCAGAGGGACCAGGACCAGAGAGGACCTCGAAGCTCCCTCCTCTGTCTCAGGTCTCATTTTCCTCGCACGTGACTCTGCTTGGCTGCAATTGACTCCTCTCTCGCTACTGAGCTGGTTTCTTTGTGTTCACATTTTTCACCCCATGGCCCAGCCAATACTTTTACTATTATTATTTTTTTTAATTTTAGCTTCTGATCCTGGCAAAAGCTCTGTAAAGTTCAGTTTTCATTCTCAAATAAGAGAGTCCTATTTTCTTAACTGAACCTCCTGAATTTTCTCATATGCAAAAGGGTGGGGGCTAGGAGGTGATTGGAAGTCCGTCCCGCTCTGGGAATTCTTTAGTTTGCCGTTCATATCTAACTGTCAATACTATTGTGATGAATGAAGTCCGTGTCACATTCTATTTTCTTGTGCCTATTTTTAAAGCAAATTACCATGTTTTTATTCTGTGTTATGATGTGATTTGTTTATTTTTAACATAGTAAAGTACACACATAGGCACACATACATGGGTGTATACATATGAAATCATTCATGCATATATGTGTACCTTTTTTAAGTTAAAGCATCTTTACTAAACATTTTGGTGGAAACCCCACATTCTGTCCAAGAAATAAAGTGTTGGAAGAACACTAGCCTAAGATAGTAGTCTAAAACATTTCCACATATTTCTTTCTATGTGAGCACTGCATTTATCTAAAATAGCTGTAGATTGCCTGAAAAGAGGTATTCTGAAGGACTAACCTCAAAATGAATGTTTCTATATGAAAGTGTAAATTCTTTCGTCGGTTCTATAAGACATTCCATGAACAGGTGGAGAGACGGCGGAGGGTCTGGGAAGATTGCTTTGCTGTATTTAGAATCGAGCCCTTTCCCTTATGAAACCTACATTTTTACAAGTCACTATTTTAGGTCTACACTTCCCCATTTTAAAAATAAAGTGTTTAAAAGGCTTATTGCTTGGGGTATTTAAAGATTAAAGAAGTCTCTGGTCCCATTTATAACAATATTATCTCCCACCACACTCCAGCATGAAACTCCTTATCCATTTGGGACTGTATATTCTTCTTAGAGTAGAGCATTAATATTCCTGGTGGAATAAAAGCAAGAACTTGAATATACACATTTGTGAATATACAACGTGCTGGGGTTTTTTTTGGTTTTGTTTTTGTTTTTCTGTCCCTCCTGATCCACTCTCCAAGCTTTTCTGATCTTGTTCTGGGCATCAGAAAGCTAATGACTGGACACCTCATCAACTGGCCTCTTGCCCTTTATTTTCAGTTGGGCTTTGGGCTGAGAGAACTGTTTAGTGAGAGAAGAATGAATTTAAGGCTCCTTTCCAGCTAAGCTTTACTTTATTTATTTGTTTTTATTTTAACTTTCTAAAATAATTTACATATTCTTGTTTTTTCTCAAATATATTGGGATGACATTGTTTAATAAAAGAAGACATACAGATGGCCAATAGACATATGAAATGTTGCTCAACATCACCAATCATCAGAAAAATGCAAATTAAAGCCACAGTGAGATATCATCTAACACTGGTCAGAATTGCTATCATCAATAAATCAACAAACAACAAGAGCTGGTGAGGATGTGGAGAAAGGGGAATCCTAGTGCACTGTTGGTGGGAATGCAGACTGGTATAGCCACTGTGGAAAGCAGTATGGAGATACCTCAAAAAATTAAAAATGTACCTGCCTTTTGACCAGCAATCCCGCTTCTGGTAATATATCTGAAGGAACCCAAAATTCTACTTTGAAAGAACATATGCACCCCTACATTCATTACAGTGTTATTTACAATCACCAAGATATGGAAGCAGTCAAAGCATCCGCCAGTAGATGAGTGGATAAAGCAACGACTGGACATTTACACAATGGAATACTACTCGACCATAAAAAAGAAAGAAGTTTTATCCTGGCTGGTGTGGCTCACTGGATTGAGTACTGGCCTACAACCCAAAAGGTCACTGGTTTGATTTCAGGTCCCACCATACACCTGGGTTGTGGGCCAGGTCCCAGTTGGGGTATGCAAGATGCAACCAATGGATATTTCTCTCGCACATCTATGTATCCCTCCCTTTTCCCCACTCCATAAATAAATAACTGGAATCTTAAATTAATTTTAAAATTTAAAAAAAGATGCACATTTTAGCCTTTGTGACAGTATGGATGGACCTGGAGAACATTATGCTAAGTGAAATATGCCAGTCAGAGGAAGACAAATACCTATGATTTCACTCATATGTGGAATCAAATGAACAAATTGAACTAACAAGCAAAATAGAGACAGACTCATAGATGGAGAGCAGGCTGACAGCTAAGGATGAGGGAGGCTAAGAGAGGGAGGGGTTGAGCAGAAAGGAAAAGGGACTCACGGACATGGGTAACAGTGTGGTGATTGCTGGGGAAAGGAAAGTATAAGGGGGCTAAATGGTAATAGAAAAAATATGATAAAGATTAAAACCACTGAAATAAGCTAGAAAGCAATTTATAGATGGAAGGTATAGTGTGTACTGTGACTATTTAATACAAAGGAACACTACTAGTTTGAAATGAAGATCTTGGGTATTTAGCTAGGCCCCAAAATTAGCAAAGTGAATTCTTCTCACCAACCAAGTAGCAATTTACAATTTTACAGGTAGGACATTGACTTTTCTCAAACTGACTTCATACTATACATCTCAAAGTAGGAATGGTGGCCTTTAAGTGGGCGCATATTAAAAGTTTACTATGTTTTCATTTGAATAAGCATTTACTGGGTCACTGTGAACATACATGGCATACTCATTTCTACCAATAATTTGAAAATCTTGAGTCTTAAGTGTAAGATTCTTTTTGAGAGCCTCTGGAAGTACTATTCTACTAATGCCTCAAATACCAAGTACTAGTTGAAATTTAAACTCCTCCCTTTAGTCTGCAGGAAATATTAATTATAGCTACTGACCACTAAATCTATATTGTGTTCAACAATTTCTTTTAGAATGAATGATGCACCTGGTTTTTTACAGTAGTTATGAATGCTCATATTCGTTTTGTTGTCAATTTATTCATTACCTATTTCTATGGAACCATTAATGTATGTGACTTCAATTCTACCAAAATCTTTTGAGCACTTATATTTACAAAATAATCTGCTAGACACTATGTGGCTATAAAGACAAATAAGATACATTCCAGTGTCCTCAAATTTATGGCTAGTATTGAGAGGATGTGAGAGATTGTAAAATCAAATTGTCCAATGTTATAAGAGAGAGTTCCTGGATTCTTTTAGTGTTTGGCATTGGGTTATGCTTATTAAGTTAAAAAAAAAGTTCCTAAGAAACCTTGTATAGTTTTTTAGTAAGATTTTTTGTAACAGTTTTAAATTTAAGCAAATTTGAGTTGATAATAGAGAGTTCCGTATACTTTTCACTCTTATTAACATCTGCCATTATTAAGACAAATTTGTCACAAGTAATCACTAAAGTCCATAACTTATTCATATTTCAACAACTCTTCCCTGCTTTTTATTTTCTGTTCCTGGATCCTATCCAAGACAGCACATTACATTTAGTTATCAGGTCTGTAGGCTCCCCTTGGCTGCAAGTTTCTGAGATTTTTCTTATTTTTGATAACCTTGAAAGTTGTGAGGAGAACTAATCAGGTATTTTGCAAAATGTTCTTAAGCCAGGATTTCTCTACTATTTCTCATTAGTAAACTGATTTGAAGGAGGAAATTCATAGATGTGAAGTGTGATTCTCACCATATCATATCAAGTCCCCATACTATTAACATGACTCGTCACTGTTAACGTTGGCATTGGTCCAGATGTGTGTGTGTGTTGGGGGGTATGTTTCACTACCTTGAGAGGCTATTCTCTTCTGTCCCATTTGTTAATTTTTTAATTGTATTTATATGGACTCATGGACACTTATTTTATTTTATACTTTGGGTTATAATTCAAAACTTTATTTACTCCGTTCAGAATATCCTAATGTTGCCATTGGGAGCTCTTCCAGCTGGCTCCAGCGTCTCTTGGTCACCCACTCATCCCCGTTTGCGTCTGTGTGGAATACTTTTTTCTGGCACAGTAAGGTTCTCCAAGTTCATCTTGTGCATTTCCCTACCTAGGACTTAGAATCAGCCATTTCTCCAAGGTTACTCTGAGTCCTCTTTTGGACAATGGTACCAGAAACAGAGTTCCGTACACTGGACATGGTCATTGTTACTGAGATATTGTTGCTTCTAGGATTTCATATGAATAAATATGTCTAAGTCTATATTAAACCAAACAGGAGTTTATGCTGATGTCTCCGACTGTAACTTTTCCTACCTGAATTATTGTACCTGCTTTTCATGCTGATGGTAATCTCCAAATCCAGTGGTCGGAAACCTGGATCTTGCCATTCACCAGCCATTCACTTAACTATCCAATTCCAGTACACATATCATGTATAGTGTTTTCAGAAATGTTGACCTATACCACTGGGGAGGGAAACTCTATCAACTATAGTACAATGCTCACTGACACTAAGTACTGCCTGCCTTAAGTCTTACATACTGTGCTTCCTCCAAAGTTACTGTGGCCAGAATCCTTTTCTCCACCCCTTTAATGAGGTTGTTCAATACATTTCTACTACAATTTGACTCCTTGGTACCATTCTACATTTCATCCTGGTGTCCCCCAACCTCTTCCACAATTTTGTTTATTTTGTTTTAATATGCAGACATGAACATTCACTCTTTGCTGTAAATTCCTACAGGTTCTACAGGTTCTATAGCATCATGTATCAGCAATACAATGTTACAAGTATAGTGGCATATATCACAATGCAGCGTTTCATAGACTAGTTTCTCCATCCTTATAAAATCCTGTGTTTCACCTGCTTCACCCCTTCTCCCCCCTGATCCTTATCAACCATAGTTGATTGGTTTACATCTCTACAATTTTGCCTTTTTAGGTTGCCTTATCAATGGAAGCATACCATATGTAGCCTTTTCAGACTGGCTTTTTTCACTAAGTATTGTGCAGTTAAGATTCATCTGTGTTTGTGTATGGCATCACGGCTCCCTTCATCACTGAGTAAGATTCTGTTGTGTGAATAGGTCAAGATTTGTTTTATCCATTTACCTATAAAAGATATCTTCCTGGCTTCCACTTTTCCAGTGAATAAGTACAGCATTTATCAATATTTGCACAGAGCTTTTGTGTGTGGACATTGTTTTACTATCTTTGGTTCTTTTTATGCTTAGGAAAAACCTTGAACTTGAAGAAATTTTCTTGGTGTTTCACTGTATTTTATCTTCTAGTAAAGTACATAAAAAGTGCTTTTTAAATGCTTGCTTGTCTGGCTACAAATGTACTTTAATGTTTAAATTCTGCCTTCACAGGTACTGTTCTAATCTAATTCTTTAATCTTATCCCCCATTTGATGGTGTCCTGTTGGTAATTACCTATTTTATTGTCTGTCAGTCAGTTTTATGGAGATGGACGTTCATAATTTCAATCAGACAGGATGATTCTAAATTCTCTATTAGATTTCCCTGCCCAACTTTTTGAATGGCTTACTAAACTCTATGCATTAATTTTTTTAAACCCTATAAATGAATTACACCTTCTGAATGGGTTTCCAGCTATAACAGGAGTCAAGGAAGGCTATTAGTTGTGTCTGACATGCTTGAGTATTATTATTAAACAGTATGCATCAGCCAGCAGACACTTTGTCTCTGAAAAGAGCTCTTGATACTTTCATTGAAGCAACTGTGAATGTTGATGTACTCTTAGGAAAAGGGTAATTTTTTTAATGCATCTGGATGAACATTGTTTGCATATGAGTAAAGCTGGCCTTTATCTTTTCTCTTCTATAAGGAAGATTCAGCTTTATCTACCTACACTGTTTATTCCCATCACCACTCTCTGCACCAGTACTTTGCCAGTTGTTTCTTGTGGGTATTTTGGTGCAAAATCTGGAGACAGAGCAGAGGTAAGAAGAGAAGTAACATGATTGCTATGATTGATGGAGGGGGCACACGGACATAGGAATTACCATGGATTGTAGAAAAGGGATGAGGAGGAAAAAAATGGCCATTTTTAACTATGGTGCATTTACACAATGGAGTAACTACAAAGCAGAAAGAAAGAAGGTCTCCTACCTTTTGTGACAGTATGGATGGAACTGGAGAATATTATGCTAAGTGAAATAAGCCAGTTGGTGAAAAACAAATACCATATGATCTCACCTATAAGTGGAACCTCATAAACAAAATAAACTAAGGAACAGAATAGAACCATAGGCAAGGAATCATGGAACAGACCAACAGTGACCAGAGGGGAGAGGGGAGGAGAATAATGATAGAAAGAAGGGGAAGAGACAAGACAAAGAACATGTATGAATGACCCATGGACATGGACGACCATGTAGGGATTGACTGTGGGAGTGAGGTGTGGGCTGGTCATAGAAGGGCAAAGGGAGAAAAATTGGAACAACTATAAGAGAATAACAATAAAATGATTTTTTAAATGGTGATTTTTGAAGAGTCTCTACATCATGCTCAAGAAATAGAAGTAAAACACTTGAGCTGACTTGAAAGTATTTCTGCCTTTCTGGTTGTGTTTTCTAGAATGTGGCCCCACTGAATTTGGATCAAGTTCTACGGCGTCAAGGAGGCTGCACAAGTGTGTCTGTATCTCAGAGCACGTACACACATACCAGTAGCCACAACAAATACAACCACAACCTAAGGACCACCTATGTTGGTATAAAGTTCAGGTTTTAAAGGAAGTAGAAGACCAAGATAATTTTCTGAGTGATTTTACTGAAGAAAATAAAAGCAAAAATAAAAATCAGGCTACCAAATTTAGGAATTTCAGAGCTGGAATTGCCTGTGTTGGGAACCTAGAGCAGTAAATAGCTATTTTCATGTTTCTTCCTTTACAAAATATATGTTTGGGAGCATTTAGGGTTGCAATATACATTCAGCAGATGACTGAATAAATATTTTTCTGTACTCATGTTTATTTTTCTAGGATTTTAATGTTTCCCTCTTCCTGAGATAACTCTTCATTCCCCCCCCCCAATATTTAAAACAGTGAAGTTCTGAGCTGAGCTATTTGAGCACTTTCAGTAATTGTTCAGCTTCCTGCTTTGTATTGTCTTTTATGACAGTCTTTGGATTTCTTAATTATTGCATTTTGTCTTTCTCTGTAGCTCAGATAATAAAACTATCGTCTGGCTCACCATTCCTCAGACAGACGGAAAAATAAAAAAAGCCTGCTGCGTTATTTTGTGACATTGCTACATCACCATTTCTCTCCGTCTTTGGAAATAAATTGTTGGCAGATCTGCAATTTCTTCTGTCCGCTCCCCAGAACCTGTGGCAACGTGTCACCTGTTCCAGCAGATTTTGATATTCAGGGCACAATTTGGAGCTCGGGAAGGATTCTTCACTGATTTCTCGCAGTCATTTATCATTGCCTTCTGCCTCACTGTTAGGCAGGCACCTCAGTCTACACGTGTGCATTGAATGAAGAGTTGATTGTTTAGTTTATGGATTATCTAGCTATAGAGTTTTGGCTTTTTTGTTTTTTTTTTCTCTGCATTCTTCCCCAGTCCTTAGTTCCTAATGCATTTCTTTGTGGGCTTTTGTCACGGACAGAATGGAAAATGGAAAAGGTAGAAATAAAGTTAGCCTTTAGATCTCTGTTGCAGACTGTTCTGCCATGGTTCTAGGAATTGTATCTCGATCCCTTGTGGCTAAGGGCGAGGAACGACCTTTGGAATTCGAGCTGCAGGAGACAAAGTTCGTCTCTGGTAGCAGACACCGCCTCAGTTTCCTCTCCCTGCCCCCAAAGCTTGGTCAGAAGTCAGTGATGGGTAAGACTCTTCACAGCAAGGGACAACCTAAGCCAGACTCAATCACTTGGGAGGCCTTCATGGAAGGACTGGGGGGGAGGGCTGCAACAAAGAGCAATGGACCCACGTCCCCTGGGCTTTGATATAGCCCAAGTCCCCAAGTCCTCTGGGAGAAGTGCTTCCTGGCTCTAATCCTTTTAAGCCTGAATACCTAATGAGGAGAGATGCAGCTCCTTGCCTTGCTAGAGCAGGTCCTGGGGAATAATCTGGCATCACAAAGACATCCTGATAAACCCGTGAAATCTGCTCTGAAAAGAGTGCTTTCATTCATATGATAAGGGTCCGAGAGGATATGAGTATGTCTCCCAAAGTTTCTGCAACTTTCTTCCTGACAGACACTGACTCATACTAAGCCCTCAGATTTCTTTGAAATGTTATCTACTGTTTGATCCTTGCCGCCCTGTATTCCTGTGTGTTACAACCCAATGAAAGGCTATGGAAGAGGGCACTCAGGGCCTTTTTCTCCTCGGAGAAACTGATCATTGCTGCTGGCCTTTTTCCCCTGAGAAACTGGCCACTGCTCACTTCCCTACTCACCAAGCAGATCCATCATGTCTCGCCATATTCACTCTCGTCCGAGGCACATGGGGGGACTCTCAAGGAAGTCTCTCCCACAGATCTGTTAGTAAATCTACTCATTTAGAAAAAATCCAATTTGTTTTGGAATGAATACATTATATAATCATTGCATTTTCTTCTATTATTCCCCCTGTCCCTTCATCCTGATGTTTTAACAAGCTGCAAAGAGAAATAGAATTGCAGGAACCTGAGGAGCAATTCCTTGGTAACCAAACCTTGGCTTCGAACCCTGGATCTTCCATAGGAGCTGTGGCCTTGGTCAAATACCTAAGACTCAGTTTATGCATCTGTGAGATCAAGTAATGCCATGACTTCCTGCCTGTGTGAAACAAATATTGGTGGATTATAATGAGATCACTGAATTAAAAACTTTATGATATGTTATAAGGACATGTTACCATATAGTTTTATAAGGATTGAGCTGAATCAACCTGTGTGTCGATAAGCTAGTGCCACAATTTTGCTGCCTAAAGATCCATCTCAAAGCTCAGTCACTTAACCATCATCCTGAACATGGCTCTCTGGGCATAATGGGAAACTCTTCCAGCCTGAGCCCAGCTGGTGGCTCTAGGCCTTGTGTGATTTTTGCGTGGCCCAGACTAATGGGGTAGAAGCTAGTCTAGGAAACCTCTTCTCTTGCTGATGGCAGAAGTCAAGAGGCTAAAGTTCAATGGTGCACAAGCACTTTCCAAGCCCCATCTTATGTTATGTGTGCTAACATTTCATTTGCTAAATAGCATTACAAACCTAGCTCCAAATTGAAACAGGGAAATACATCTTCACTTCAGAGGGAAGGAGACACTGCAAAATTGCATGGCAAAGAACACAGGTACTGGGAAAGGAGAAGTATTGGAGACAAAATTCCATCTATCCTACTTCTAGTGACTGACCCCAGGTTTTGCTCATTTTCTCCAGCTTTCTGTCCTTTCCCTGACCATCTACGATACCATGCCCTCTTTGACATTTTTCATGTGGAAGGACACTCAAAATGCTTTACTGGAAGTTTCAGCCTATATCGTGAAGATGAACCTTATAAATTACGTATTACATACTCATATTTGCAATATACATTTATATGCTAGCAAATTTATATAAAATACCCAAGTGATGACTGTTTTTTTCCTTGTGATTGAAAAAGACATAATTCCCTATATTTAAATTATTTATATAATAGGGCCACTAAACCAATTTAAGGAGAAAAGTACTTTGCTTGCAAACATTTCTGGGCTATTGCACATTTATTTGCCTTCTTTTATGTAGGGCAATTCATAGACTTATATCTGAACTTTTATGATTTAGGTCCTTGTGATAGTGTGATTTATAATAAAAATATGTATATTTGGTCTTTGTCCCCATTTTGGCACCAGGCTCCTAAAACCAATGGGATTCCTGAAGTGATAAGAATGACAAAAGTGTTTTCGTTATATTAATGAGGTGACTTTGGGAAAGAACTAGGTAAAGGAAGGATGGGGATGGAGGCCAGTGGACTCCCCTGTGATGAGAGGGTTGTTGCAACTTTTAGTACTACCCTCCAACGTAGGGCGACTGGAGGTTGAGTCAATTGTCAATGGCCAATGGTTTTATCAATATTGAGTATGTAATAAAACTGCCATAAACACTTAAAAGGATGGGGGTTAGAGAGCTTTTGGACTGGCAAACCTGTGGAGTTTTGGGAGAGTAGAAGGCTACAAGAGGTCATGGGAGCTCCAAGCCCCTTCCCATCCTGTGACCTGTGTATCTCTTCCATCGGGCTGTTCCTGAGTTTATCTATCTATCTATCTATCTATCTATCTATCTATCTTTCTCTCTCTCTTTCTCTCTCTTTCTCTCTTTCTCTCTTTCTTTCTTTCTATACTGATAATAAACTAGTGATCTAGTAAGTAAATGTTTCTTTGAGTTCTGTGAGCTGCTTGAGCCAATCCACTCACGGAAACCAACCTTGGAATCTCTGCTCTACAGCAGTTGGTAAGAAACACAGGTGGTAACCTGGGCTTGTGACTGTTGTTTGGGGTGTGTGAGGGGCTAAGTCTTGTAGGACTGACCCCTTAACTTGTGAAATCTGACCATACCTCTGGGTAAATCAGGTCAAAATGGAGTTAAAGCCCTTCATATCACAATTGGTGATTAGAATCCCTGACTCCCCAGTGAGAACATGCATTTCTATGCAACATTGGAAGGGACATTGGAGATCCACTTGGAAAACCCCTTCTCTGTGTTGTGACCATCTGTAATAACGATATTCTCAGGAGCTACCGATGTACCTAAGGCTGCCTCTGCTCTCAGCCTCTGTTAAAGTGGAAAACATTAGAGGAAAAAAGGGGACTTATCTGATGTAAGCCTCCCTGATCTGTGCTTCACAAAGGGTATGTGGACTGGGTGCTAAAGTACAGTTCGTGCTAGGCAGAAGCATTAGCAAGAAAAGTTTTCTGGTACAAAAGTCTAGATTAAAAGAAGTGGGGTGTCCGTGTCTTGGAAAGATAGCCACTTAAGAGAAAGGTTGTTGAGATTCCTAATAGTTTCTACTTTAAGTATTTTTCCTTGAATTTTTAAATGCAGAACAAAATTTATGCAGTGCCTACTCTAAGCCTTTCCGACGAGGAGCCAATCAAATCTTCAGTCCATTGTTTAAGTTATGATGCCTATCTTTGTATTACTTTGCAGAATACTTTTATATATTCTAAAATAGGGCCCTTTTCTAGTTTTGACATTTGCAGTTACCTTTTTTGTATTTTCTCTATGCAAAACACACATAGGGTAGTGCACAAATCACAAGGGTAAGTTCGATGCGTTTTCACAAATTGATTATACTCCCTCCCATACCAACCCCCCAAAAATCCCAATTGCGCACCCCCAACATGCTCCTGCAGCTCTTCCCAGAGTACTCACTCTATTATTTTAAATACAGATTGATTTTTTTTCTCTGTTTTGAGTTTATGTAAGTAAAAATTACATAGTATGGCCTTTTTTGTCTCTGGCTGATTTGTTCATAAGCATGTTTATGATAGGTACCCAAGATGGTTTGTATATTTATTGTTTATTTTTATTATGGTATACTAATTAATTATGTAAATATACTGCCATTTCACTTTCCAAACTATTGTTCATGACAGCTTGTGTCTAGATGTTTGGCAAATACCAATAATACTAATATAATTATTCTTGTACGTGGTTTTATGTATGCACACAGGGTGGAGAAAAAGTACATTTACATTGTGAGTATGCAAAACACAGTGTTTATTCTTGTATTATTATTCATTAATCATTGTGATATTTTCCATATGAACACCTGTAAAACTACTTTAGCCCCACCCTGTATTCGAGTATACACATTTTTGTTGTGGACATAACTAAGGGTAGACTCCCTGGCTTATAGGGTATGTGTATGTTTAGCTGTAGTAGTTAATAAAACTGTTTTCTAATGTTACAACCCTCAGTCTGTACAACTTTGCCTGACTTTTCTTCAAATCTACCAAGCATCTTTTAGCTGTGTTTTATCTATTGCTATACCTCTTTGTCCTCCAAGTGTCTTTTTTTTTCATATTAGGTTTTTGTTCTACTTGTTTTTGATGGTTCTTGTCTTCTATCATGTGGCTTGGTTTTCTTAAAAAAGTCATGTTTTCCTATTTCAAATTAAATGCTGGACTTTGTATATGCAACGATAGTAAAAGTAGTTTGATAACTGTAGAGGATAACACATTTTTCTAGAGGGAATTAACATTTGTTTCTAGCTAGCAGTTGGTCTGTGGGCTCCCGTAATTCCGTGTTGTTCCAATCCAATGGAGTCTTTCTTTGCCAAACTGGTTTATTCCTGTTGCCTTTCACTGAAGGATGCCCTTGCCGCGGCGCAGTCAGGAAGGTGCTACCGGACCCTCACTTCCGCCAGGGCCCAGAGCTCCGTGGGTCCCCACCCACACGCAGCTGTGGAAAGCTCTGCCCAGCTTGGCCTTCCGGCTGATGTTTGGAGATCACCAGCACCCCAAAGAACATGCCGTGAGTATGAAATGCTGGACTCCCTCTCCAGACCTGCTCTTTCATCTCAAAGGTGATCCCCGAATCCCTCACTTTTCCCATTTGGTGTTTTCCCAGTAACTTCAATTTTTTAAATTCAATTTTTCTAGTTACTGAGTGAAAGGGTTGGTCAGAATCACCTAGCCTTCACTGCCTGAAGCCTTTAAACACTACCTTAATCTACAAAATGTTTTAAAAAAAGGAAATAATATTTTCTAGTTCCCCTCACACCACCACCCCATTTTGCTGAAGGCTGGTAAGTAATAGAGTCAGTTAGACTTAATAAGGAACAAATTAGGTGAGTTATTTGTTCCTGGCCCAGGAGATAATGCTGTATATTTTTCAAGGCTTGTAATCCTGTTTAAAGCTATAGGGTTTTAATTATTACTTTAATTTGGTCTTTAAAAAAAAAAAACAACAATGAGCTTTCACATTACTTTTTGCCTTTAGACCCAGATGGACTTTATTGATCTAAAAATGGAGAATGCTATCATTTATTCAACACCATTACAGGAGATATGTCATCCCTGTAAAACATGTAAACAAGTAAACAGTTTGGCTGTACATCTTTGTGCTTTTTGCATCTGATATGAAGGTGGTAAAATTCCACATCAGATGTTGGTTTCTTTGGGGACAGTCCCTTGAATAGAACCCAATTATTGGGAAGGGATTTTAACTTCGGGTTTGGGGAAATGTAAATGTTGCTCTTCTCAGCAGAAGAATTCGTGGTTCATTTCACAATGCACCTTCTTATGGTTCTCCTTTTTATCCCCCTCATCAAAACAGTATGAAACAACATATACTTCATACTTCATTGGTATGAAAATTGTTTCATTTCTTTCCTCCCTTTCACAAACATACACACACACACACACATCACACACTCTGTATTACAATTCCTACATTTCCCATTCCGCTTTTGTGAAAAGTTTTCATTGGCCTTGCCAATAAATGCTTCACAGGTTTCGAAGTAAAACTTTAAAAAAGAAGAAGAAAGGATAGTAAGCTAATGCCTTTATCTCTCCCTTCATTAGTATTTTTTTTTAGCTACCATTCCTACATGTATTAGTTTATAGTCAATGCATTCCTTTGAGTCTATATGCAGTTTCAGTTGTTAAGATATGTAATTCTGAACACAGTAGACAGAAAGAGATAAGATAAACTTTACGTACAGGACCCCAGATTGCTATCACTTTGTTCAACACATATTTTTTTCTCTTTTGAGAAAGAGGGCAAGTGGAAGAGTACCAAATGTCTTCATGACAGGTTGAACATGCCCTTCCCCCAAAATTCATATGGTGTATTGAGATTCTAAGCCCCAAAGTAATGTTATGGGGAGGCAGGAACTTTGGGAGTTGGTTTGGGTCATGAGAGTGGGAGCCATCAAGAATGGGTTTAGTGCCCTTATTAGGAAGGCTCAAGAAAGGTCCCCTGTTCCTTCTGCCATGTAAGGGTACAGCAAAAAGACAGTCATCTATGACGGAGTAGGCTCTCCCCAGACATTATGTCTCCCAGAGCCTTGATCTTGTACTCCCCAGCCTTTGGGACTGGGAGAAATAAATTTATTTTGTAAGCCACCCAATCTATCATGTTTTAGTTATATAGCCACCTCAATAAGCTAAGACTACCTATGGTCAAACAACCTAAAGATAATAAAATGTAGTTTAATGGACACATGGATTTTTATCTCCATGTGTGGGGACATTGGAAAGTCAAGGGGAAAAAATTAGCAAACTGTGAGCAATGTCTTAAGTATTCATTAAAATGAGGCTTGGGAATTTTAATTGCAAGGTTTTCAAAATCTGTCTTAAGTTATTTATTCTTATAGAGAAGTTTGATTTTAATGTCACCAGGATTTTTTCCTATATCATTAGCTTGGCAAAAGGAGAACAGAGAAGAAAACAAAATATGTACAAATGCAAACCAACACTGAATGTTACCTGCTTTAATATTTTCTAGTGGAAAACATTGACTTGTCACCAAAGGAGACACTTGATCGGATGGCGAAGACCCCAAGACAATTAAATTTGATGTTGAATCTGAAAAGTATTTTTCTATGAATTCTGTGCTATTCTAAAAGCTGGTAGCTAATGAGGTGATTGACTTAAATGTCATCTCAGCAGCTTCCTAATGTTTGCTTAAGCATACAATTTTTAAAGAGATATTTAACCATGAACTAGAATTCTACATGGTATGTTGACATGAATTTCAGGTGGACACATAGACATGAATATGTGCTACCCAGTCTTTCAGATAATATTGGTCTTTATGGGAATACAATGTAAGGGGAACAACCCTGAAGGTCACTCATGTTGAACTACTACCTGGTAACCTATTGTAGTCAAAAGAGCAAAACTTGTCAGGGGGATCTACAACAATGTAGTGGACTTTTAAGGGACACTCCCAATAATATATTTGCATGTTATTATGATACTGTAATTTCACATTTTTTATAATGCAATTATCAAGAGTTAACGTACTGTATTATAATTATAATACATATAATTATAAGAAAAGTAATGAGATTTTTAAAGAGAACATTGCAAAGGCTTTCAAATTTATTCATTTTTTACTTCATTATTTAGCTATTTATTCTGTATATATGTAGTAAGTTTCCACATATCACATATAATGGGTGACTGACCGCCTCTCCAAAAAGAAAAGAGAATTATCTTCTGGAGGGCAGGCCCCTGTAGAACAGGCTTCCCCTTCTAGGTGAGTGTTCTTAGAACCCATCTATACCAGCGTACCAGCTGGCATTGTGAGAGGCTGCATTTGGCCTCATTGAATTTTTTTGAAGAATTTTTCATTGCGTTTGCCCACTTCGTGATGGGTGATTTGCCAGCCCGCTACCCACAATGCGCTGAGTGTTCAGCAGTTTTTGACCAAAATGGCATGACCCCCGTGCCCCACCCTCCCTTTTCACCCAATCTCATCCTGAGTGAGTTTTTTCTGTTTCCCCATATGAAAAAGTCCTCAAAGGGAAATGTGTTACTAGTGTGGAAGGGGTGAAACAAAAAACTACAGAAGCACTAAAAGGCATCAAAGTCGATGACTTCAAAACCTATTCTGAGCAGTGGAAAAAATACCTCTATAGGTGTACTGCATCCAATGGAGAGTACTTTGAAAGCGGCTGAAGCTTAAACATGTAAGAATAAATACACAATTTTTTATAAATAAATTTTGGGTGTTGGGGGGGTCTCCCCTCACACAGTATCAGGTGCAGGAAATATGGAGATGAACCAGGCAGTAGGTGCTAACAAAGCTGTCAGTCCCAGTGTAGGACAAAGTGACCATACCAAATGACAACCCACAAGATGTACTGCTTTGTTTTTAGGAGTGTCCTGCATTTTTATGTGGTGGCTGTGTTGGTTTATGGACTAAACACAGAAGACGTCTTCCTTGATGAGACTTCAGGTGAGAATAATTTTTTATCTACAGACTCCTGTTCCCCTCAGGATGTAAGCAGCCTGTACGAGGGTTGCAAATACTACAAAACCAAGTACAGGAGTAACGCTGAAGTATAATTTGCAAAATGGAGACATGCAGGCGATAAGGCCGTGCAAAACTGGAAACAAAGAACCATTGAAATTTTGACAGGATAAGGTCAGGATCAAATTTAATTGTTCTGCTAATGACTCCGAAGCCCTCTATAAGATGGATTAGAGAGCATGCCAGTGAATTGTCTGTGTATTTTTTAATCTATTCTCTTCCTTTTCATTGCTCTGTTTTCTTATTCAGGGTACCTATATTTTCCAGAATCCTCTTTTCTCTGGCTTCTGGTATGCTTCATTCCATAAGACGGTAGAAGTTATACATTTCTTACTTTTCCTTTGGCTTCCTAGGTTGCCTCTGAGAGATGCTGCTACCAGGCAGCTCTGTCTTCCCCAATCACCCTTCACACTGAAATACCCAGCGAGAGCTCTGGCTCCTCTTGGCTGATTCTGCATTTTGCAATCTGGTATACCTACTCCTATGGAACACCCAGCTCCGTGGGCCATGATTTCTTTCTGCTCTTAACTTCTGAGTTTTCAGTTTTTTCATTACTAATGTGAGAAAGTAGCTACTTATCCTGTTTACAGGGTGGGGCAAAGTAGATCTGCAGTTGTTTGTATAGAAAGTAATACAACAGTTAATAAATAGTAATACAGCAATCAACTGGGTTTCGTGCACTCACAACTATAAACCTACTTTTGCCCCACCCTGTATTAATTCAAGCATTTATATATAGGGAAGGATCTAGAGTTGTTACTTGCCTGTACCTGAAATCCTACTGACACCTCTAAACCAGAGTCTGTAGCATGCACAACATCTCTTCCATACTTTGAAAGCCAGCATGTACTACTGGAATGCACAGTCTTCAATGGTAGGTACAGTGTATCCAAAGAACTAACTTTCCTCTCGTATTGTCAGATCTTTACCTCTTAGAATGGACATTTAAAAAATGATAGACTGTAGGCAGCCTGATGAGATGTCAATAGTTCTGCTTGTTTATATATATATATTTTTAATCAGTGATGTAGTCTTTTGAAAGCTAAAACAACTATTTCACGGATCTCTATACTGGTACCATGATTCTGCTTCTCTGCAGTGGTGAAAAGACTATTTGCTTGGGTTTCCTCTTCTCATTACATCATTGTGATCCATCCTCTGTGGACACAGAGGTCTCAAAAGTGACTCATCTGCCAGATTTCAACCGCAGTTTCCTTTCTAAGTGCCTGTAGTTTCACTCAGAAACAATCCCATTACACACAAACGTACACCTGCTATTTCGGAGGGCACAGACCTCTCTTGACACATGTGTCGTCTGGGTCATTGGAGCCATAGTCCCTTGTTAATACTTAGAGGGAATTAATTATAGTAATTATAGAGCACAAAATGAATGGTGTTTTCATCTTATTTTCATAATGTTAAAATGAAGAGCTTTTGTAGTCATTCTAAATATGGCCCATCTATTTCACATTAGCCAGAAAATAACAACAAAAAATAAAGAGGAACAGCATTAATTAAGCACATACAGTGTGGCAGATGCTGTGAAACATGTTAAATACAATACCTCAAATTCTTCTTGTTTAATCTAAAGAACTGATGCTCAAGGAATTAAATCCATTTCCTGAGGATAAAGCAACACGTGAATTCAGTTGTCCTACATTTAAGTCCTGTCCTTTCTCCTCTGAATATACATGGGTTCTTTCTCAATTCTGGAATTGCTCAAACATATTTGTTAAAAATATTAGTAAATTAAGGAAGAATTAGTGAATTAAATGAATAAATTATGATGTAGTCTAAAGCTTAGACCCTTAAATTTTATAAAATATGCTTTCAAGCCCTTAGTATCATCTTAGTATCATTGTGTTATATGACATAAATTCTCTTGATAACAGGGACTATGACTGACCTATGACCTATATAAGAATGTGAGAGACTAACTCTTGGGGCTTTCAAGTTGGCGGTGGACTAGGACGGAGCAGATAACAGTTTCTAGTACAAAAGAGAGAGAAACCTGTCTGATCGGAGGAGGTGAAACCAGCAAGCCAGCAGTTGCCAAGCATATATGAAAATAAGAGACCAGAAACCTCATCGGTCACGGAGGAACCAGACGGTAGGGAGACAGCAGCGGTACAGTAGTCTCAGGGACGGAGCAAAGAGAAACAGCCAGTGCAGGGTAGGGGAACCAGCACCAAGTGGCGAGAGCCCAACAGCGCATGGGACAGCCTTCAGCGCCCAGACGGCTCCCTCCCTGGGATTTTTGGGCCGGGGGCCTGCCAAGTGGCCCAACCAGAGGGGAGCAGAGGTGATTTGAGCCTGTGCATAGTTCGGAGGTCCGGGGCCTGGTGGGAACTGTGTTTGGGAGAGTACCTAACGGCACCTCGGACAGCGTTCAGTGCCCAGACGGCTCCCTCCCTGGGATTTTTCTGCTGGGCAGGCCAAGTGGCCCAGGCAAAGAGATGTGGAAGGAATTTCAGTCTGCGCACAATTTGGGGAACTAGTCGCTCCACACGCAGTGTATCTGGGCGAGTGCCTGAGGGCGCCTAGACCAACGTTCAGTGCCCGGAAAGCTCCCTCCCTAGGATTTTTGGGCCCAGACCTGCCAAGAGACCCAACCAGAGGGGAGCAGAGGAGATTTCAGCCTGCACAGTTCTGGGTCCAGCGCCCGGCGTGGTGCTGCTCCATCCCTAGGTTTTTTTTTTGACAGAGGTTGGCCAGGGGACCCAGACAAACACAGGAGCAGAAGGGATACACACCACGCAGCGTGCCGCGACATGCGCATAGAGTTTCTGGGTCGGCACCCAGTCCTCAGATCGGCTCCCGGCTTCCAGTCCACCCCCCTCAGACTATCTGGAAGCCCCAGGCACTGAGGGGTCCTGGGAAAAGAGCTGAGACCCTCAACCCCCTCCCTTTCCGGCCAAGCAAGGTATGGTGCCAGGAGAGACTTGTTAGATAGAGTTTGTGGAGAGGGTGCAGAGGACAAAGGGTTCCAACCAAGGACTCTGTGGTTGCCAGCCCAGGAGAACTCAGAGGTGCAGCCTGGGGCTCTGAATCTAGTAGACAGGGCAGCCTGGTCTGCTTCACACCCAGCTTGGCAGCGAGCCCAGTATTGGGCACAGGGCCTGGGGCTTCCCAACGGAACAGGGGCAGGTCTGTGCTCAATCCCTTGGGAACCAGGCAACTAGGCCAGTGCAGGTGCCTGCAAACACAGCAAACCAGCCTATGGCGGTAACCCCTGGGAGGGGAGCGCTGTGAGGAAGTCCTAGTTCCCCACTGTAGGAAGCTAGGGAGAGGCACCAAGTGTCTGGATCCTGAGAGGGGCTGGCTGAAAAAAATCACAACAATCGACCCTCAGCCAACTGCAACCAGAAAAACCGGTTTGGCTGGTTTGAAGCCAACAAGTGACATTTCCTTTTCTGATGTTGTTTTTGAGAGATTATTTTTGTTTGTGCGTTTTTTGTTTTTTGTTTCTTGTTTTTTTTAAACTTTATTTTATTTTTATTCTTTCTATTTTTTTTACTTTTCCTCCTTCTCCATTCCTTTTCTTTATATTTTTGCTTTTTTAAAGTAATCTGTTATTTCTTTGAAATTTTATTATTGTTTCATCTTTCACGGATTTTGTCCTCTTTTCCCGGATTTTCTGTTTTATTTCTTTTTCTTTTCTTTCTAAACTTATTGCTCTTTCTTCCATTCCCCTACCATTTTTTTTCTTTTTTCCTTTTATTTCTTTCCTTGTCATTTCTTTCTTTTACCCATGAGAGTCACAATCAACTTGAAAATATGAAAAGACCAGAGCTGGAGCCATAGAAGAGGCCTCCCAATAGTAGAGTCAGAGAAACAAATTGCACATTGTTGTAGGAGAGAAGCCAAAAGTTGCTGCATATTTGAGTAGGTGGAAGCAGGGAACGACAGGATAACCAAAAGAGACTGCACCACTGAAATTCACAGGCATTCCACCACAAAATTTCACACCATAAACCCAGGGTGTCAAAACAGATTAATCTAAGAAGCTGAGGCTAACAAGAAGAGTCTCACAAACAATGGGAAGACAAAGAAACAGTCCCCAAATGAAAGGAAAGGATGAATCCTCAGAAAGAATGTTAGATGAAATAGAGGCAAGTCAACTATCAGATACCGAATTCAAAGCACTGGTTATCAGGAAGTTCAAAGAGGTCACAATCAGCTACCAGAAACTACAGGGGAGCTACAATGATCTCACCGCGAACTATATCAACATGAAAAAGGAAATGGAAATTATTAGCAAGGGCCAAGAGGAAATGAAGAATACAATTTCTGAATTAAAAAACACAGTGGAAAGCATTAAAAATAGGGTGGATGAAACAGAAGATCGGATTAGTGAGTTGGAGGACAAAGTAGAAAGCATCTCACAGAAAGAACAGGAAAGGGAAAAGAGGCTCAGAAAGAATGAAGAGAGATTAAGAGAAATGCAAGACAATATGAAACATAATAATATCCGAATAATAGGAATACCAGAAGGAGAAGAAGAAGAACAAGGGATAGAAAACATATTTGAAAGAGTAATGAGAGAAAATTTCCCTAATTTGATAAGAGAAAAAGTCACACAAATCCAGGAATCACACAGAGTCCCATTCAAGAGGAACCCAAGGGGGCCCACTTCAAGACACATCATCATTAAAATGGCAAAATTCCAAGACAAAGAGAGAATCTTAAAGGCAGCAAGGGAGAAAAAAGAAATAACATACAAGGGAGTCCCAATTAGGTTAGCCACTGACTTCTCAATGGAAACACTCCAAGCAAGAAGAGAATGGCAAGAAATATTCCAAGTAATGAGAACCAGAGGCCTACAAGCAAGGCTACTTTACCCAGCAAGGCTCTCAATCAAGATAGAAGGCCAAATATGGAGCTTCCAAGACAAAAGAAGTCTAAAAGAATTTGCTGCCACCAAGCCAGCTCTACAAGAAATACTAAAAGGTCTGCTTTAAGGAAAGGAAGGAAAAGAGACAGACAGAAAGGAACACAGGTACAAAAATGGCAATGAATAAGTACCTATCAATAATAACCTTAAATGTAAATGGATTAAATGCTCCAATCAAAAGACACAGAATAGCTGAATGGATAACAAAGCATGACTCACACATATGCTGCCTACAAGAGACCCACTTCAGGACAAAAGACCATCACAGACTAAAAGTGAAAGGCTGGAAACAAATTTTCCAAGCAAATGGACAAGAAAAAAAAGCTGGGGTAGCAATTCTCATATCAGACAAAATAGACTTCAAAAAAAGAGCCATAAAGAGTGACACAGAAGGTCACTTCATAATACTCAAGGGAAGAATCCACCAAGAAGACATTAACATCATAAATATATATGCACCCAACATAGGAGCACCAAAATATATAAAGAAAATCTTAGAGGAATTCAAGAAAGATATAGACAGCAACACAATTATAGTGGGGGATTTTAACACCCCACTATAAAAAATGAACAGATCTTCCAAACAAAATATCAACAAAGACATTGCGGCATTAAACAACACCCTTGATGAAATGGACCTAACTGATATATACAGAGCTCTTCACCCCAAAGAAGCTAAATACACATTCTTTTCACATGCACATAGAACATTCTCAAAGATAGACCATATGATAGGACACAAAACAAGCCTCAACAAATTCAAGAATATTGAAATCATACCAAGCATTTTCTCTGACCACAAGGGACTGAAACTGGAAACCAACCTTAAAGGAAAAAACCCAAAACACCCAAAATCATGGAGACTGAATGGTATGCTATTAAACAACAAATGGGTCAAGAATGAAATTAGGGAAGAAATCAAAAGGTTTCTGGAAACAAATGAAAATGATCTCACAACAACCCAAAACTTATGGGACAGTGAAGGCAGTCCTGAGAGGGAAGTTTATAGCAATACAGGCCTACCTAAAGAAAACAGAAACATTTCAAACAAACAACCTTACTCTACGCCTACAAGAACTCGAGGAACAACAACAAAAACAGCCCAAAGCAAGTAGAAGGAAGGAAATAACTAAGATCAGAGCAGAACTAAATGACATAGAGACTAAAAGCACAATTCTAAGGATCAGTGAATCCAGGAGTTGGTTCTTTGAAAAGATAAACAAAATAGACAAGCCTTTAAGTAGGCTCATCAAGAAAAGAAGGGAACAGACACAAATAAACACAATCAGAAATGAAAGAGGAGAGATTACAACTGATACCACAGAGATAGAAAGGATTGTAAGAAATTACTATGAAGAACTGTATGCCAAGAAATTTGAGAACCTAGGGGAAATGGACACATTTCTAGAGAAATATAATCTCCCAAAACTCAATGAAAAAGAAGTAGAACACTGAATAGACCAATAACAGCAAAAGAAATTGAAGCAGTAATCAAAAAACTCCCATCACACAAAAGTCCGGAACCAGATGGGTTCACAGGAGAATTCTACAAAGCATTTAAGGAAGAGCTAACCCCCATTCTTCACAGACTATTCCAAAAAATCCAAAAGTATGGAAAACTCCCAAACTCCTTTTACGAAGCTAGCATCATCCTAATTCCAAAACCAGATAGAGATACAACAAAGAAAGAAAACTTCAGGCCAATATCACTGATGAACATAGACGCTAAAATCCTCAACAAAATATTGGCAAATCGCATCCAACAATATATCCAAAAGATTATACACCATGACCAAGTGGGATTCATCCCAGGGATGCAAGGATGGTTCAGCATTCACAAATCAGTAAATGTAATTCATCACATAAACAAAAGCAAAGACAAAAACCACATGATCATATCAATAGATGCAGAAAAAGCTTTTGATAAGGTACAGCACCCATTTATGATAAAAACACTCAGCAAAGTGGGAATAGAGGGAGCATTCCTCAACATAAGAAAGGCCATTTATGAGAGACCTATAGCCAATATCATACTCAATGGGAAAAAACTAAAAGCTTTTCCACTAAGATCAGGAACAAGACAAGGATGTCCACTTTCACCACTTCTATTCAATATAGTATTAGAAGTTTTGGCCACAGTGATCAGGCAGGAAAAGGAAATAAAAGGCACCAAATAGGAAAGGAGGAAACAAAACTGTCACTGTTTGCAGATGACATGATAGTGTACATGGAAAATCCTATAGACTCTACCCAAAAACTGCTCAAACTAAGTAATGAATTTGGCAAAACAGCAGGATACAAAGTCAATATCCAGAAATCAAAGGCATTTTTGAATACGAACAATGAATCAGCAGAAGCAGAAATCAAGGAAAAAATCTCATTCGATATAGCAAAAAGAAAAATAAAATATCTGGGAATAAACCTAACCAAGGAGGTAAAACACCTGTATGCAGAAAACTACACAGCACTGAAGAAAGAAATCAGGGAAGACACAAATGGAAACATATACCGTGTTCATGGATTGGAAGAATTAACATCATCAAAATGTCCATACTACCCAAAGCAATATACAGATTCAATGCAATACCTATTAAAGAACCAATGGCATATTTCACAGACATAGAACAAACACTTCAAAAATTTATATGGAATCATAAATGAGACCGAATAGCAGCTGCTGTTTTCAGAAAGAAGAACAAAGTAGGAGGGATCACAATACCAGATATCAAACTGTATTAGAAAGCCAGTATAATCAAAACAGCCTGGTACTGGCATAAAAACAGGCACATAGACCAATGGAACAGAACAGAGAGCCCAGAAATCAACCCAACTCTCTACAGTCAATTAATATTTGACAAAAGGGGCAGTAACATAAAATAGAGTAAAGATAGCCTCTTCAGCAAATGGTGTTGGGAGAACTGGACAGCTACGTGCAAAAAAATGAAACTTGAGCACCAACTTACACCATACACCAAAATAAATTCAAGGTGGATAAAAGACTGACATATAAGCCGTGACACCATTAAAGTCCTAGAGGAGAACATTGGCAAGAAAATCTCAGATATTCCACGCAGCAACATTTTTACTGATATGTCCCCTAGAGCAAGGGACATAAAGGAAAGACTAAACAAATGGGATCTCATCAAAATAAGAAGCTTCTGCATGGCTAAAGAAAACAGTATTAAATTAAAAAGACAACCAACTGTATGGGAAAACATATTTGCCAATGATACCTCAGACAAAGGTTTAATCTCCAAAATATACAAAGAATCACTTACATGACTCCACTCTAAGAAGACACCCAACCCAATTAAAAAATGGGAAAAGGACTTGAACAGACACTTCTCCAAAGAGGACATACAGAATATCCAGAGACACATGAAGAGATGCTCAATATCGTTAGCTATCAGAGAGATGCAAATTAAAACCACTATGAGATACCACTTTACACCAGTCAGGATGGCTATCATAAACAAAGCAACAAACAACAAATGTTGGAGAGGGTGTGGGGAAAAAGGGTCCTTAGTTCACTGTTGGTGGGATTGCAGACTGGTACAACCATTATGGAAAACAGTATGGAATTTTCTCAGAAAAATAAAAATGGACCTGCCTTTTGACCCAGCAATTCCACTGCTAGGATTATACCCCAAGAATCCTAAAACATCAATTTCAAAGAACCTATGCACCACAATGTTCATAGCAGCACAATTTACAATAGCCAAGAGTTGGAAGCAACCTAGGTGCCCATCAGTAAACGAATGGATCAAAAAATTGTGGTACATATACACAATGGAATTCTATGCAGCAGAGAGAAAGAAGGAGCTACTACCCTTAGCAACAACATGGATGGAACTGGAAAGCATTATGCTGAGTGAAATAAGCCAGGTGGTAAAAGACAAATACCATATAATCTCACCTTTGACAGGAAGCTAAACAATAAAAGAAACAAACAAACAGAATAAAAACAAAGACACTGAAATAGAGAACAAATGGGCAGCGACCAGAGGGGAGAGAGAAGGGAATTTAAGGGGAAAAATGGGGAGGGATTTTGAGGAACAAGTATGAAAGACACAGGGATGAGGACTTGGGGGAGGGGGGGTAATGGGAGGGAGGGGGGAGATGGGGGGGTGCTGGGATGGGAGAAATAGACAAAAAAAAGGTAATTGAAAAATAACTAAATAAAAATTTAAAAAAAAGAATGTGATACTTAATTAGGAATATAAAGGGAAAAAAGGGAAATTCCTGGAAGAAATGGTCACATGGAAAGTCATATTGAAATCATAAACTCATTTCTTCATGTAGGAATAAGAGAGTAGTAGGTCATTAGACTATTTAGGGAGTGACAATTATGTAGATTGGCTCCCAGCTATTCCCAGGTTCTTACGACAGTTGTATAATAGCAATTACAAGAGACACTTGGAATTAGGAACAGAAATAAAGTTAGAGGAAATTAATGGAAATTAAGAGTGTAGGAAAATAGGGTTGTGATATAAAAAATAAAAATAATAATTAGCAAAAGCATGGTAAATTTTATTCTTTTCCAGAACTGAAATTATGAATTCGTTAGTAGTCTACTGACCCAGGAAAGTTTTGATGTAAATGGCTAAGAGGAGAATGGCCTGGTGAGGAGACATGCCAGTTGTAGGAGGAAGGGGTGATAGCCCATGACTTTGACAGAAGAGTACAGTATCCGATGCAGAGTATCTAGGATACATCTCCCTGTCTACCCTCTAGGTCCAAGACCACCCCAAACTGAAAAACTAAGAAAATGCCTTCAATAGTAACAACAATAAATACCAATGATGGAGCCTACTGTTACCAAGTGTGGCTGTACCTTGTTAAGTCAATGACTGCATTCAATTCTTCATGATCATAAACACCTGGTAGAGTAGTAATTATTATTATCATTTTATAGATGAACAGACATGCCCCAGAGCATCTCAGATAATTGGCAGAGAAAAAATTCAAACCCACATCTGCCAGACTCCACATGTCTTTCTATTATGGTATTATTTTATACCTACTTCCTTTCTGACCAAACCCCCAATAAAGAAATCAAAGTATTTAGCAGATACAAGTTGAATTTAGGTTTGACCTCAAACATCTGCACAGGCATCAGAATCCTTAAAACATGAGGCATGTTTACAAGTTGTCACAATGAAAAATTTTAGGATGTTTAAGGAAACCAGCTATCATACTATTTGAGCATTATTGTTTCTCTTTCTGTTAGATGTTTGTTAGCTATATTCTTGTTGGATCCAGGAGAAGAGAGTGGAGAATGCATTGGATTATTCTCCATATGGATGACAGGAGATTAATGATCACTGAATACTTGCTGTATCTCAAGCACTGTATAAAGTGTTATAAATTACCCCTACTTAATCCATAACAGTTATAAAATCTCATCCATTTCACAGATGACACTGGGGGTCATAGTGACTTGCTGTAGGTCTCACTTCTAATGCCATAACAACGAGGGCATTCTGATTTCCAAGCCTGAGCTCTTCCCATGAGCTTTTCCATGACTGGGTGCTCCTTAACTGAGAGAGGACATGGGCAGCAAGGAGCTGTGCTGATGGTTGTCCCACTCTGTACTTCCCCCCACTGTTGCTAGTGTGTCAGCCATTGGGAATTGTTTGTAGGCTCTAGAGGAGCAGAAGACAGCCATGACGAGGATAATTAGGACTTGTCTGATGAATTTGGACCCCAGATCTCTGGGAACCTAGCAATTAGAAATTTACGTTGGTCCTCTGAGGAGCTTTATGGCATTTTTATTTGGAGTGACGCAATATATATAGGCTATGGCAACAATAATAGAATAACAATAAAATACCATTCACACATCATCCAATGGATACAATGCCCAATAAGAAGCGAGACATAGACTAAGCTATATACAATTATCAGCACGAATATATGCAACAGACAGAATACGATTTGGATATCAAATGAATTACAATACATAAAACATTTCAGTAAGACCAATGGGTTAAGTTCTAAGATTAATAAAAGTATGGGGGAGGACAGTCATATGTGAAGCTGTTGACCCCACCTGCATAGTGTCTTATCTATCTTGTCCACGTGGAAGTCTTGGAATTATCTTGGCTTTATGTCAGATATATTCCCCTTATAGAGAAGAGCATATAAACTGTGCTATCCTTATATCTTTGAACAATGAATTCCTATAACTAACTCTTCTGGTTCATAGTGCACGCCCATTAAAGAACCATCTTAATTACATTTTAACTGAATATATTCAACTAATGGAAAGAGAATGTGTAGGTTAACTTCATACCCTGAAGGATGATGAACTAATAGATGTATGTTATCCAGAGGGATTTTTGTCTTAGCAGCTATTAGACCATTAAATGGGGCCTGAGAAACCCATTGTTACATTTTATATTTTTATCTTGTCACCAAAACAGATAATATTAATAGATGTTTCTGACATTCTTAGCTCCCTGTTCATGATACACTCTTCATACCCTAGCCTTCATCTCCCCAGTGTGATTTGCAATCTCATTTGATCAATAGTATCAAATCCCAGAAAGGACTTTGTGTGTAGAAAGGATATAATAACCTTTAGTATGGAAACTTCCCTTAAGTGCATTAGACAAGATCCAATCAAGAAAAAAATAGCACTACTCTGAATTTCTAAAAGAGAAATAATGGAGAAAACTACTCTGTTGATGAACACTTGGAAAGCCAAATAGCTAACCATAAGGCATGCCAGATATTAGCAACAGAAGAAAGCTTTTACCATCACCAGCTTAAAAGGAAAAAAAAAATGGAAGCAGTGCTAACATTTCAGAGGAAAATGGAGATGGGTATGTCACTGAGGGTCACTAGGGCCCTGGGGGACATATGTCACTGTTTGGGAGGCCTACTGTTGAAGGGGGCAGGTAAGTATCCTGATTTTTTCATTTACTAATGTTTTAAGTACATGCTTTATTTTTTAATAATTTGAGACTCACAGAAAAAAACTCAAAGATAGTACATAGGGTCTCCACATAAACTTTACCAGGTTTCCCCTGATATTAGCAAGCAGAACCATGGTAGGTTACCATTAGCTAACTCTAACTTCTTCTTCTTGTCACTTCTTTTCAGAGGTTTCCAAAGACTGAGATCAGTCAGAGACCAGCCTAGAGGGGAGAAATGCAGCCTGTTCAGAGGAAATTCACCCGCAACACATAGCAGAGCAGGAAGGGAGACTGGTCTCTGTAGAAGGGAGGCCGAACAGCCATGAGATGAGCGTGCTGCAAGATACCCTCTCTTTTTGATTCACAGATTCTTCAAAGCTTCATATATCTTGTACTCTTACCACTCTATTGAATCTATACATGCATTGTTAATTAACTATCAGTACGACAGCCATAAAAGTCAGGTATTGTGCTGTCCTCGGGTCGAAGAACCACTCATAAATATAGTAGTGAGAATGTAAACTGGAGTGTATTTGGCACGCCCCACTTGCTACGTTGAAGTTCTGAAATCAGCATAGTCATTCCTCAGCACGTACTGATACCAAAAGTCCGTAGGCCACGCTGATGCATTACTGTTTTATGACTGTAATAACACTAGGCAATTCTCTTCCCTTCTAAATTAGGACATTTATCTACAAAACAAAAGGAATTTCATGCCATCTTAAAGTTCTCAATTTAAACCCGCTCTTAACTGTGTTTGCCTTTTGACAGTGGGTGAAGTCCAGCTGGGTTGGACTTGACTTTATCATCTTCTTTCATTCCTGCCGACAAGTGCTTATGGCTCATGTTCAGACTGACAGTTAGTTTTGAATGGCACACTTGGATAATTCAAGGTGTATATAACAAAACTCAATCCTTCATCGTCTCCAAGAGAAAAGACAAACTATAAACCCATTACAGGTTAATGAAACCTGATTATCTATGTAAGTTCATCATCCTCCCCCCGAAATAAAAACATGCTAACTTCACATTAATTCACTTTATTCAAATGGTCAGCTACTGGACTAGAACTAACAGAGTAGCAGTGGCCCAGAAAAATTTCTAGATGGCATCAGAGCTAAGCAGAAGGGACTGCGTTGTCTGTGGTTAACCACATATTGTATTTCGGCTGCTTTGTATCTATTTTTGTAGAATCCAATAAAGTTCTCATTTTTAGTGAACAAGCTTTGGACTTGTTATGTTTGTTTCCAGCAAACCACGAAGAATTCAAGTCAATTCACACAGTCTGAGAGACATGAAATTTTCATGTACAGATTTCTCAAATGTTTGATGGGCCAAGGTGGTGATTTAGAATTTCATAATCACATGCCCCTCCCACCCCTTTTCCTGCAAACCTTTGCTTCAAACTATCATGTGGAATCAAGAAAAACCACCAAGGAGAATATAATGGATACGGAGACTAAATGAAATGTGTGCAAATTCTATCTTTGCTTAAGTTTCGTATGCCATTAGAGTCATTAGAGGTTATATATCACGTGTGGCAAACACAAGGCCCATGGGCCAAATCCAGATGGCCTTGTTTGACCTGGCCTGGCACCTTGTTTCTAGCCAGTGGAAGCCCTGAGCTCCTTGCCCCTTAGTTAAGGAGTAGGTGCATTTTTTACATAAGGAGTAGTTACTCTGTGATGTGGCCTCCAGTGAAAATGAACTTGACACCCCTGCTCTATATCATGTTAAAAGAAGCAGTGGTTCTAGAATATATTCATTGTCTGCTGCCTTCCCCCTTATAAAATCCCAATTTTTTTGCAGTTATCTTTCCTTCCCCGAGCAGTCTAGTCTTTCTCTAAAGAAGTTAGCCTGTAGTTGCTGGAGTCAATTATGATGTTCGTATTTGTTCTGTCAAAGAGTGGTTTAGTAACATGCTTCGGACATAACCTCTCCAATGAGAAAAGATGCCAGAGGTTTCTAACAGATTTTTACCCAGGACAGTGCTGCTTTTCTTCTGCTTGAATCTGTCATGTTTGGATGTGACACATAAAATTGTTGCATTCAGCTTGGCCCAGTGGCTCCGTGGATTAGAGTGACATCCCAGGGCACTAAGTCTGTGGGTTTGATCCCTGGTTGGAGAACATGCAAGAGTGAACCAATGAATGCATAACTAAGTGGAACAACAAGTCAACCTCTCTCTCCCTAAAGTCAATATTAAAAATTTCTGCATTCTTCTTGAAACCATGAAAGCGGCCAGCCCAAAATCGTATCCTCAATAATGTTGTCAGGTCCTTCATTAGGAAAAGATGGGTCACATATGCATTGGATACATAAGGACATTCATATTTTAATCTTTGTTTTATTTTTTACACTCAAGTCAACTCAAGGATTTGGAATTTCTTCTTGGTTGTGATTGATAATAGATGAGGCCACGAGGAGAGTCTAGTACCGTGTCTGTTGCATGATGCAATGTTCATAAGTCTCGGTTGTCTTCCCCACTGAACAATATGCAACTCAAAGATGAGTTGTCTCATCATGGGACCTAACAAAAGGACCCTAAAGGGTGTGTTTGAATAAATTACTTGGGGGATTATATTGCAGCTACTAAGGGGAAGAAACATGTATTTTACAGGAGTTTTGTTTCTTCTTACCAGCAGAAGGGAGACTCCAATTTCTAGGAGAGACTTATTTTCTCTGAGGCCTCAATATCAATTTGGAGTTCAAAGACAAGAGAGAAAGTAAGACAAATCTCACCACTCTCCAAAAGAGGCCATGAAAAAGGGAAAGGGCACACCGGCCCTCAAAGAATGACAATTCCAGGGCATTTATTATATGCAATTACCGTTCCCTGCTTACAAACACCACTCTGAGAGCATCCCATTTATTTCCACTTACTAATGTCAAAACTGTAATTTTCGCTTGTCCTCTTCTCTTCTTTCATGAATGACCCCTTTTGCCTGGCTGTTGACTCCCTTCTCCTTGTTGTACTAATGGCATTGTATAGAATTTCTTGACAGGGATACCTGGCATGACTCAAAGGCTGGTAGATTCACTGTGACTTCAAGTCTCTTTCGTCAATTTGCTCCTCAGCTTCTGATCACATGACCCACCAAGGTCAACACTTATTGCCTGGCTGTGAGTGAAAGCACGTAAAGTTCTATTTATTTGCTCATGGTCATTATTGGAACTGGATGTCTAATCCAGGTGAAGAATTACAGTTACCTGCCATAAACAGGGACTCTCTTCTTTGGGCAGGTCCTGTTTTGTTGAGAATTTACTGTACTACCTTTGAGAACAGAATTTCCAACTGTGTGCTGAAGCACCTGCGTAGCTTGTGAAACTATGTCCTGACATTGCCCAAACCAACCTGCAGTAAACTGAATCCGACTGTTTTCAGAGTGGCAAGCAAGTGTTTCTTACATCTTTTGGACCTTTGTGTAGCAGGAGTATGTGAATAGTTTAACTGTCCTATATTTTATTCTGGAAAGTTGACAAATTTACCTGAAGACACTCTAGATTAGTACAAGTTGACTTGCAAAAGACATAAGCAATGATAAGGGACTGACGGAACATTTTTTTCAGGCCAATTTCCCCCATATTTTCTGTTGCAGGTGTTTTGAGGGTTCTGGTATAAGATCTCAGAACAAAATCCCTTGGTGAGCATGGCTGCCAGTGCCTAAGTACCTCTTTCTGAATCCTGAACTCATATGCGATGTTTGTCTCATCTTGAGAAAGTTTTCTGGGAGATTGTTTCAACCTGTTCCACCAACTGAGGAACTTAGAAATCCAAGTATCTGTGGCTCCAACTTAGACCATTTTCCTGGACATCTTAAAAGAATATTTTGAGATCTGTAATTAAACAGATTTGGGTAAAAATACTGGGTCGTTGGGTTATTAGTTCAGAAATCTGGAGCAAGTTTCAACATTTCAGCATCTCTATTCCTACTTTCCGGGTAAAGAATCTAATTGTCCTGAAGTCTGCTGTTAGAAGGAAATGACTATCGAACTCCCATAGCAAACAATGGACTTTCAGTACATGTTGCATACATGCCCCTTACATTCATGTCAAAAGTTCTTGAAAGACTGGCCAAGGAAATTTATGTTCTCTTTGGGAGCATTGACAGAAAAAAAAATACATGTGGAGGATAGCATTCTAAATGAGAAGCTAAAAGAACAGTAATTTTAAAATAGTAAAAGCACAGATATAATTACTTTCTAATCTGCTGAGTATTTACATATGGTAGAAGCAGTGCTTCTGGATTAAATGCAATTGAAAACAGAAGGTTAACAGTTTATTATCTTGTGGGTCCTTGTATTGCTGAGTCTTCTCTGGTGATACTATAGACACTTATACACAGGCATCCTATTGGTTCTGATTGTGTGAAGAACCATGGCTGATAGAGTTCTGCTCTACTAGGGATTCCTATTTGTGATTTATTGCTGTGTTGTTCATTACAAGTCACTCAATACTTTTCTTACGGGTCAAACAGCCCTGTTAGTAGGTAGGATGGGTATTCCTGTCTTATCCATGAGTATGCAGGTGTTCATAGATTTCATGTCCCTCACCAAAGCCAAGAATGGAGTGTAGAATTAGGATTCAAATCCTCATTTTCTTCTCTCTCCAAAGACTGCAGCTTGCATGTCTATTGCTAAATCAAACTCTGTGCTGTAACATTTTTAAAGAAAATCACATCATTTGTCACAGGTGCTCTATTAGAACACTGAGGCCTAGAAAGTCTTGCTTTAAAAAAAAAAGATAAAAATATATGTAGCCAGTTTCTGTCTTCAACAGTTAAAGGGTGTACAGAATGTGGAAATGATTTCCAGGGGAGTGAGCATGGAGGCTGAAGGCAAGTTTAAAGTTTAAAGTCATCAAGATCATTTTCCAAGAGACAGAAGACCAAAGGAGGGGAGCAGAGTCAGGTATCTCTCCACAACAGAAGGACCTGAATATTAGGACAACTAGATCCTAGAAGCACTAAATGATTGTGTTTAAATGAATGCAGCGTTAGGGACCCAGCTCTAATCCACTCTTTGAGAAGGGTTCTATTTGTCAATTTCATCAAGCATGAAGTGTTCATAGCCTGAATCTCTTTTATGGAGTAAAGCAGTGAAAACTTGAAAATTGGCTAAAATGGAAGGTCATATTTTATTGGGAACTGAAAAGGTCATCTCCCCTCAGGAGTCTAAGGAAGGACCAACGTGACTCGCTATGAGATCTGGCTTCTGCACCATCCTGAGTGGGGCAATTACATGGAGCATAGATGCTTCAACTGCACTGACTGCTACAGAGAAGGCTATCAGAGGGCGTGGTGGTGCGGTCAGCCACCATTCTCAAAGTACACGCCCATCGCTCTGGCGTCCTTGGGATTCATCACTTCACAGAGGCAACGTTTTAAAAGCTGGACCCAATTACTCTTGTTCTTGTCTTTTGGAAAGTTTGACAACTATCTCCCAAAGATGGCAATGATTTCATTAATCACTCTTAATCAAAACCCAAGTATGAATTATTAAAATCTTTCTCATAAATCGTTAATGCTTTCATCGAGACCCAGGTTTGTCAACCTTGGCATTACTGAAATTTGGAGCTGCAGAACTGTTTGTCTGGAAAGGCCCCTGTGCATGGCAGGGTGCGTCACCTCCCTTGGCTCTCCCTGGTGTGGTCTTTGATTTATTTTAAAACTATTTACTGAGTATTTACTACCTGACTGGACTTGTGCTCAATTCTGAGGATAAGGCAAATACAAAATTCTCTCATTTCTCAAAGAGTTCTTGAGTTCATGACTTAGAAAGAGACAGAAAGAAGTAACTGTAATGTTTTAATTTGATGCCTATCATACATATTTTCTCAGTGTAAAAATGTTAAGTGTGAATGAAGCAATATTTTGTAAGCTTCTACTTTGAGACTCCCATCTTTCAATATCCCACTCGGACACTTGCTCATTTATTATTTCTTTGTTCAATATTTAACATTGTATCTTTTAGAAGGATAACTGAAAGCCTATGTTCATATGCACAGTGAAGTTCACTGCATACTGGAAAAATTGAATGATGCTAATTTCCCATCGCCCCAGTCCCAATAAGCAGTGCAGGACCTCACTGAACAGAAGAAGCTCCTCCAACGTATTACTCCAAATGAAAAACTTGCCAGGTTGATAATCTTGCTCCAAAGAGCTGCACCTGTGGCTGACTCCTGGAACGCTGCTGTCCTGAGCCTTTTTTAAGGACCTCAGTGTATGAGTGACACTTAGTATTTTCTGAACAATGTACCAAAACTGAAGCAGGTAGGGGTTCCCCGTGAGGCGCTTAGGTAAGGAGGCTTGTGATCAAGTTATGTGTTCACATGACTGTGTCAAAGTTGTTCTGAAAATGTACATACACAAGAATTGTGTATTCCTTGAAGGTTGGGGTTCAGGAGGAGAAAGAGATGATATAGTGATAGGAGAAACTCTGGGAGACCTTTGCTCACCCAAGACCCCAGGTGCCATAGGAGAACAATAAGGCCATCTAGGAAGAGCAGACAGCCAGATATTCACTACGACTAGGGCTAGCACCCCCGCAGATAGAACCAATTTTCACATTTAGCCTTTGAACTCTGTTTCTGCCCCGTAGATAGAACTAATTACTGCATTCTGCTTCTGTATCCTGCTTTGCCACGTAGATAGGAAGACCCCTAATCTATATATTCCCCAAGAATCTTTTGTTCGGGGCTCAGAATTTGGAGACTGACTCTTCTGAGCCCGTGCACGTAAAAAGGAATAAACCTCGTACTCCAGAATCCCTCGGTGTCTGGTCCCTTCATTTCCCGTAACAATAGGAATATACAGACAAAGGTTACATAAACCTGACAGATCATACTAAAGCCATGTAGTCGGTGGGATCTAATTATTAACCAGGGCAATCTGTGAAAGATATCCAAAGCATGCTTGCTCTTAGAAATTTCAACTGCAGTGCTTAGCACAGATACAGAAATGACATGGTTGATTCTATGTGAAACATGGTGAATATTAATTAGTAAAACTGCATTATAACAATATAAAGTTATGTATTAAGAATCCTAAAAAATGTCACAGTGTTAAAGCTAATAAATCATTTTTGAGATATACATGCCACTAAAACTCCATCCAACACACACACCAACAAAAGTTCATAGATAGTAATATATGCATTTATAACAAAGTCTGTGGAACAATCACCTATTATTTGACCTTTAGGTTAAATAAGCTCTGGCAAATTATCTTATGAATTATAGTATCATACAGATTTTAATTAGGTTACAATATTATAAAACCATCTCAAACATTATTTCTAGAACAGTTGAAAAACATCATGGTATATATTACATACACCTGTGTATGTATACATCATAATACCTATGTTAGAATGATGCATAACATTATGGGAAGAAAACACTGATTATTGTGGAGTGTTTTCCTCCCATAATCTCCCATCCATCTCTTTTTTTCCCTTTCTGGATCTTAAAAAATGGTATGTAATTGCCACCTATGTCTGCTGCAGTGAAGAGAAATAATAATGCAATCGACTAAACAATAACAAGGAGAGTGATTCTGGGGAAGGACCTATAAAAAGTGTCCGGACTCTGTTGAAGTCAGTGTAAATAAATGTAATTACCAACTGTCTGGAGACCAGCCTCGGTGTGTCAGGTGATTGATAGCCTTCGTTATCTTCCAAAATTAGGAGAGAAGGAGGAGGAAGCATTTAGGAAAACAGTGAAGGATGTGAGGGGGAGAAAGGCTGTGCTCGGAGGGAGAATCCTGCCCAGAGAACCCGGCAGCCTAACAGCATTCTTACTTTCTTCCTTCATGATCCAGAAAGAAGGAACTATAAGGGGGGAAAATCCTCCTTATTTTTCCCTGACAAATTTTACAGTTCCTGGGGTTTGGGTGATTATCAGTATTTGGTTCGGGAGAAGGAAATTGCTTGAAATAAGCTTGCGAGCCGAGTGAGAACCTTGGATTTAAAACAGGATTTCTGCTTCGAGGCCATTCTTTATCTTTTACTAATCTTGTAAAACTCAAGCAACAAAAGGCCTGCTATAACTCATCCTTAGTGTTGTTTTGCAAAGAAAATGAAATTATGGATATGAGCTTCCAAATGGTCAAATATTCCTAGGGCTGTTTTTTTTTTTTTTTTCAGATATCCAGAAAAGCACAGCCCACCTTGAGGTTGTGGCAGAAGATCCTGTTTTAACAAAGAGTTAACAGAAACCTTTCTTTGTTCCTAAATGGGTCCTCTGAGTACCACAGAAAGGTTTTCAATGGGGTTTGAAGTTGCTCAATTACAGCCTTTCAAATGAATCAAAGACAAGGTGTGATCATCTTTGGGCATGGTCTGAGACCCTTCTGCAGAACAAGAGAACAAAGGGCAAGTCTTTCTCTATGGGTTATTAAGTGAGAAAAGGCACTGCTACATCACAGGCATTGAGTAAACAAGCTTTGCTCACCCTTTGCTTGATTCAGTCGGTGGTTTTGTGTTTTTTTTGGTTTTGGTTTTTTTTTTTTTCAAATAAATCCAGAAAATACACAGAGGTTTTTACTTCCAGGGAGTTGAAAAAACAGCATTTTCCTCTTTGTTGCTCTTGGCCTTTGTTCAGTGGGCGATCAAAGAAGCAGAGATATTTCTTGAGTGTTAGATATCATCTCTTAAATTAACTACTAAAAATGTAAATATCTGAAAATGTGTCTAAGGAAACACACTTTTGTTCTGTGAATGTGATTATAGATGCTAAATATCTGTTCTAAGTGCTTAAAGATGTGGGCAACACACACACACACACACACACACACGGGCTGCTCGTTAGCCATCCCCCCAGTTTGGTAACTATCTGCTGAATTACAAGGTACTCCCAAGTAACCAGCATACAGGGATTGGCTTTATGCTAATTCTCAGCCAAACCTTACATAAAGCCTGTGTCCAAAAAAGGGCTGGACATTCCAGCAGGAGTGGCCTTGCCCTCTTCTGAACTTCCTCATGAACTTATCTGTCTCCCAAAATACCTCTTGTCTTTTATTTGACCCAGAGCACAAGTAACTATGATTTAATATTCATTTCTGGATTTCATTTTAAAAAGTAAGGGTGAAATAAATAGCAGTACTTTAGCATACATTCTTCTTATTCTTCTTTTAATTCTTTTAATTAAACATATATATTCTCTTAATTATAACAACTCCTGAGAGTTTTATCATGCCCTTTTTACCCCTAATGAAATCTCAGGATCACAGAGTTTCACTCATATAAGATCACATAACCCACAGGTGTCAAAGCTGGGATTTGGACCTAATGCTGTCTTCATGCATAATAATGGTAACAATCATTTTAAAACTGTTAGAGACACGGGTGTTCAGGCTGCCCGTCACTACCAAACCCAATAAGCAATGACAGTGATTGATTCTTTATGGGCACTTTATTCAGATGGCCAGGGATCTGAGAAGAGGGCGGGTTCATACCCTAACAGACCATCTTGTCTTTTTTTTTCCAAGCCAAGATTTTTATATCAAGGAATAGGTAAGGTGCAGTGAGGGCTCTGAGATTCAGGGAGGATTAGGTGAAAGAAGCTGCAACATCCCTGTCCTGGGCAGTTAGCTGTCCCCAGAGGCAGGTGGTGGTCATCTGTCTCTCCCTGGAACACAAAGGCCCAAATGCCTCCACTTGTCCCCAGGCGGTGATCTTTAGCAGCGCCCTAGGAGGTGGGCTGCTTTCCCAGGAGCCAGGATGGGCCTCATCTGTAGTTTCTGAAACAAAAGCTTTAAGATATGCATTGCTTCCTAGGCTTATAACTTTTTACCTTAACCTAAAATTTTCCAACTCTCGAGTCCCCTATCAATTTTTCTGTTCTCCAGTGAAAATGGAGACTATGTCTTATATTCCCAGAACATTATCTATAAGCCAGTTCTGCCAGTATCTTTGCTTCGGAAAAGCAGTGGTACCTGAGAATGAGATTCCCAACACTAAAAACTACTGAATAAGAGGATGATGAAAGGCCTGTGCACTCACACATCAGTGTTCAAGTGCAGCACCATCCAATTGAATGGGGCTGAGACAAAGCTTCTGTCATGCAGTATTTTATTACATCGCTTGGAAAAGATTGTTGCTATTTGCTTTTCTTTTTCTACTTTTCTTCCTTCCCTTCCCTCCTCCTTCCTTCCTTCCTTCCTTCCTGACTTTTGTCTTGTGTTCTACTCAGCAAAACTCTACAGCACAGAACAAGGAGCTCAGGATTTGAAGTACAGTTGATTTAGGTTGCAGTGCATCAGTCACATAGTACGTTACTGTATCTTTCATGTTATTCACTTAATCTTCAGAGGAGAATGATAACTGCTCCACAGGGTTGTGATGAGAATTGAATGCAATAATGTACAGGGTGTGCCAAAAGTAGGTTTATAGTTGTGAGTATGTGAAACACAAAGTTGATTCTTGTATTATTATTTAGTAATTATTGTATTATTTTCCATACAAACAACTATAAACCTCCTTTTGCCCCACCCTGACTACTAAGTAAATTGTGTTTAGTAAATTTTAGCTTTTTCACACTTTACAAATTACAAAGACAGTATTTATTAATGTTTAAGTACAGCATAAAATTCCAGTCTGTTTATTGTCAAATAACATGTTTCTTCTTGCAGTTTCAAAAATCGTGTATTATATGCTCTCATTGCCTGTTACGTTAAATATAGGAGAGTTATTCAGTAGTTACTCCTATTCAGTAGTTACTGAATAAACGCATCTAATAATGTTAAACTTCATTCAATATGGTCTGAAGAGAAAAAGTTTGAGATAGTGCCTGCATGGTTACCAAAATAATTGTCTCCATTCTATAGTCATCATCTTCCAACTACTTAGACAAATCCATGTTGGGGCTCACATGTACCTAAGCTTCCCAAAATTAAAGGGATTTTTCTTAGGTTGGATTTCCCTGAAGCAGTCCCAGAAATGAGGATCATTCATTAAAACTGTGTTCCTAAGAGAACTAGATGAAATAGTGGGGGGACAGGACAACACAAAGTGGGGAAAATTTGGCATGAAGAAGCCAAATGTAAAAGAAACAAGGGTAACAATTTAGACACAGTCCCAGCCTCATCCCAATATCGAGGTGAGCGCTGAAGTGACCCAAGTCTAGTAAATGAACTTGGGTTTTCATATTTCTGAGCTGGTCTGTCGCAGGTTTTGAGCTCTCCTTGGCTGGAGGTAGGGGGATTATAAACCATCAGACAATTTTAATTTCTGCGCTTTCAGGCAAAAGTAGCTCCAATGGCCAAAGGCTGTCCTGTAAGAAGGATGCAGATATCAATACAAGACAGGAGACACAGATTGCAGATGGTCACACTGAACAAGTAAGAACGCCCTGGGGTAGGGCCTGGACAGAACATTGTCAATGCCCACTACGGGCCCCCAAACAGAGTCAAGGTTGTTCCGGTGGCTGACTCATGTTTATCTAATAATTTTTTTTGCCAGAGTCCCGCACAAAGTCTAACAATAACAATTATTTTTCCTAAAAATTCATTCTTTCAGGGAAGAAAACAAACCTTTAAAACAAGAGGAATTCTGGTGTGGAAATGCAGGGAGATTTGAAAGTTAGAAGTCAGAAATATCCATCTGTTTAGTCATTTATGTTTATTCTAAGTCTTAACCTGCTCAGTCCCAGATTTCCTAGGCTGGTTCACATAGCAACAGTACAACTAACAAAATGCACGTAGTTCTTGATGATTTACAAAGTATTTTCTCCTTTATTGTCCTAATTGAGCCTCTCTCAGCCCGTATATATGTCAAGTTAGATGTTAGTGCTCACATTTTGTAGCCAGGGAAACTCATGTTTAAAGAGTTGTGATTTATTCAATGTTATTCAATGGTGCAGTGGCAGAACTGGGTCTTATAGTTATCATTTTGCCTTCAAATCCAGTCTTCTTTCCTTTCATATGTAAGCAAGCATGAACCTCAGTTCTAAACACTAGGTCTCCACAAAAATATACTTTCTGTATTTCACAGCACATTTTCCAGCTCTGAAGCTAGTCCTCATGGGCCAGTGAAATAACCCCAACAAAAATGAAATGACCTTAGTCTTGTACATTCTTCCATGTCTCCAGGGTGTCCTTTCTCAAAGCCTTTGTCCACTTCAGTATGTTGATGAGTAATTACCTGTCTTCCAGCTGGTCAGCGAACTCTGTGATGTCAAAGTCTTGATTGGTTATGTTTCATTGACTTCTGAAACCCCACTACTTAGCTCCATGCCAGGCACAGGATAGTGCTCACTAGGAACTCAGTGTTGAATGAAGCACAAGGTCAACAAACAGTAGCCCTCACACCTCTTCTTATGTCCCAGATTCAAGCTTGTCACAGTGTCTGTCTCCTATTTATCAAAGGAAATTGCACCATCAAAGATCTGCCTCAGGTGTGACTCTTCCACTCCTAATGTCATTTCCCAAAGTCACTTTTTACTGTTTGCTGAGAGACTTGTTTGCCTTGCCTGGCAGATTTCCACATCACTCAAATGAAAGCAAGTAGTCTGTTGGCATCTCTGCAAGAGGGGAGTGTATGGATAAAGATATTGGGAGCCTATAAAAGGTGATGACTGAGCTGAGTCTAAAATGCTAGGTGGAAGTTGGTAAGCAAAGGTAGAGGTGAAAGAGAAAAGAGCAAGTGTAGTGGTGTGAAAGGCAAGGTGTGTAGTTTTTTAGGAGTAACAAAGGTTAAATTAGGACCAGCTGTGACTGGGGTTGAACCTAGAGAGTAGCTTGGGTGCCCAGTCTGGCAGAGTTTGCATGCCATGCTTATGAGCTTTTTCTTTATCTTGGTGTTGCAGAACATTGTACTCAATAAACAGACTTTCAAAAGGATTATGAAGAGTCTCTAATAGTTAAGTTAGCCATGGGAAAGTTAATGCACCAAATTGCAAACAGACACACACATGCACACACACAGTCACTGCCCAATGCATGAAAGATTTTCTACTCTTATTGAAGTGCAAATCATTTCAATGTTGACTCATTTTTATCAAAGTTATTGGGGTGACATTGGTTAATAAAATTATATAGATTTCAGGTGTATAATTCTACATTGCTTCACCTGTATATTGTATTGGGTGTTCACCACCCCAAGCCAAGTCTCCTTCCATCTTGATTTATTCCCCCCACTTTACCCTCTTCTACTTCCTCCAACACCCCTTTCCCTGTTGTCTGTGCTTAATCCCTTCACCTTGTTCACTCAGCCCTCTGACCCACTGCTCCATAGCTGTCAGTGCTCTGTGTCTATGTATCAATGTATCTATGAATCTGTTTGTTTTGTTTGATAAGTTATATTGTTCATTAAGGAACTTGGGATAGTGCAAATTACAGGGTTTAGAATAACTATTTTGGGTGTTCACAGGAATATGAGGAAGGAAAGACTGTGTAAAAGTGGAGAGGTATGAAAGGTGAAGCACGGCTGAGGTCTGATCCAAGTTTTGCTGTCACTGGAGCATGGGTGGGATTGGAAAGGCTGGTGTTCATACTGCCTGGCACTATCAGACCCAATAAGCAGAGATGGGGATTGAATCTTTTTGGTCCTTTATTCAGGTGGCCAGTGATCTGAGAAGATGCCAGGTTATGTACCCAGCAGACTGTCTTAAATTCCATTTTAAATCAACCCTTTCCATAAAGAGAAAAAAGTGTAGGTAAGAGGTTTGGAATTCAGGGAAAAAGTTAATCAGGTAAAAGCTGCAGAATTCTTTATCTGTGCCCCAGGCGATAGTCTTTAGCTGTGTCCAGGGTAGTGGGCTCTCACCCTGGAACACAATGACTCAGATACCACCTTCAATTGCTTGCAGTCCTCCTGAGGCACAAAGGTAGAACAGCTTATGGTCTCCTAGAGTCAAGGTGGGTCATATTTTCAGTTCCTGGAACAATAGCTTTTTATATATGTTGAGTACTAAACTTATTAGCTATTATCTAAACTAAAATTTTCTGATATTCGAGTCCCTCATCATGGGAATTGCTGCTTGTTGACCAGACACAGTATATAGGGCCATGTGTATCCTAATGAGAAATATCACTTTCTTGAAGGAGGATGTCTTTCAGCACTAGGAGAGGACAGGTATCCAGCAATGTAAATAGACATAACCTCAGTCTTGTACATTCTTCCAGGTAATAGGAGTTCATACTTGAATTATAGAGAGCCCCTGACCACCTAGAGATCTGGAGAATGGGTAGCCTGGTGTTGGACAGGAGGCAAAAATTCTCATAAATTTGCCCTTAACATTGTCCAGACCAGAAATAATCAATTCTGAATTAAAAGAGGTGTGAGCAGAAATGAAGAAGAGGTAGAACATCTCATTTACATGGAAGAAAAATTATTTCTATATGGGAATTGAGTGACTCTGGGGCTATTGAAAGAACATTTGAATGAGGCTTAGATATGCACCTGGACTGTGTCAACATAAGGAACGTCCAAACCTATAAGAATTTCTATGAGCTACCACACCTAAAACAAAAGCAAACTAAAAGGACAGCTAGATCAGGAGTGGAAACATAGAAATGAAGATCTCATGGAGGGTTAGCAACAGGGGAGTGGGAGGAAGAGAAGGGGGGAGAAGGTACACAAAATAAGTAGCATAAATGGTAGGTAGAAAATAGATGGGGGAGGGCAAGAATAGTATGGGAAATATAGAATCTAAAGCACTTGAGACACATGGCCATAAACTAAAGGGGGGAATGGTGGGGGTGGAGGGGAATGAAGGGGGGAATAGAACAACTGTAATGGCATAATCAATAAAATTAAAAAATTAAAAAAAAAACTGATGACAACTACCAGGAAGTAGAACCTCCATAGACAGAGAAAATGCTCCAGATAATGGCGGTTTTGCATCTTAATTTACACATTACAATCAAAAGAGGAGGTATAAGGGGGTTACATGAAATCCTTTGGTGATAGATAAGGGAGGCGGGAAGAGGCAACAGTGGGGCGCCTTTGGGATTGGGTAAAAAGATGAGATGATAGGCACGTACTTTTTTTACACAGGTGGATATAGGATAGTTACCAGTCAATAGGTAACATGATAGTAATACAAATGAGGGGATTTGTGGTCTCTGCTCTGGTGTAGTGCTGGTGTGCCCCAGGGGGTTGGAGAAAATGGAAGTTACCAGACATTCCAATGGTGTGTTATCATAGATGCAAGACAATAGGCTCAATTAAGGTAAAGATTGATGTTTTGCCACAGAAGGTGCTAACTTAGGGCAATGACTGTCCACCATGACCTGCTTTTAGTTAATGAGTTTTAACTTCAGACCATCCTTTGTGGTTACTTTAGATCTCTGAGTTTGCAGGGCTGTCATGATGGTCTCCCCTGAGCTTGTCATGTTCTGTATGTGGCCCCTTTACATCCACAACTGCCTATGTGGTGCTTTTTATCAGGATGCATAAGATCAGGATATACTAGCATTTATGGTACAGTCTAGTATTGTTTAGTTTGTGTACAACTAAGAGGCCAGTATATAGATCTTAGCTCAATCCAGCTATTGTTCCTCCGAGACCCTCATGGGAGAGATATCATGATTCATGTCCAATTGGCAACTGAGTTGCATTTTCTTAATATTACTGAGAAAATGCTCACTGCAGAACTCAAACAAATGGGGGTGGGGGTACAGTTTAGATCTGAGGCAGAAGGTCATTGTCATGTCCCAGAACTTATAGCCAGCGTTAACCTCCTTTCTCTGTAGATAGAGCCTGGGGTGACTGCAGAGCCAGTGCACAGGATGGAGGAACAGGGGAGGGAGAGGTGAGTATGAATGATCTGGTGGCTGTGTCTGATTGAAGGTAGTACAGGGTGAGAGAGAGCCCCACATAAAACCAAGTTGGGTGAACTTCAAACAAACAAAAACTTCTCAAAAATTGTATGCTCACACAAAGGCAGAGAGAATTGTTTAATGAATGCTAGTGTGCTCATCAGGGAGCTCTATCAATTATCAAAATAAGGCCACTGATGTTTCATCTACACACCAAGTTCTAAACAAGTATAACAAAGATCAAGTATGTCTTATCTGTGCATCTGTAAGCTCTTCAGTATGTATATCCAAGAGCTAACACCCTATCCCTAAGTAAGATTTCCATCTCTTGGGATTCTGATCCAAACAGGTTAGCTTGGTTCTTTTCTTTGAGTAAGGGTGGGACCTGGGGATAATTTTTCCTTCTCTCACCTACAGAAACACAGGACATCAAGTAGCATATTGTACATGAGTCTTGGTGTTTCAGCTTTACCTGAAAGAATTTTAAGTCAGTATCCAAATCTTATATTCAAATTGTATGCTGGGGAAAAAAAAAAGGAACACAGGAATTTGCATGGAAAACTTTTCTTCAGAATACTTTATAAGGTTTTACCGAGCAATATTTATCAGAAGTGAAAAATTAACCACAGTATATTGCCCTAAAAGTCAAAACAAAACAAATTTTCAGTTCTCAAGCCTGTTAGATTTTCATCATTCCAGTATCACAAGCAGGATATTGCCTTTTTCACAGCTAGAGAATTAAAGTGGGTGCAGAGGAGGGGCCAGTGGGGAGACTGGCGGCAAAGAGGTAAAATCCGATATGATTGAATCTCAGGTACTTGGCTCTTATTTTATTGAGGACATAGCAGATTTAGAGGGCCAACTCAAGTCATGCTTAACAATGTAATTTTCTGCATATCTATGATATGTCTACTTATGAACAATTAAAACAGTTCTGAGAAATAATAGGCATTATGTTGGTAATTCTCATAGTCATTATTACAGGGAAAACATTACCATTTTCCACAGATCTGTAGAAACCTAGAGTGTTTTCTTTCATATTTTAAAATACATCATTCGTGAGAAATTTAATAATGACCAAGTGAACAGCTGCTACCTCATTACAATCTTGGAATTTTCAACTTTCTATACAGGGGCTGGTTGTACTTGAATCATATGTACATTGTGTCTCTCCAGGACTTTAATGACAATGTAAGACAAACCCATTCTCCTGGATATTAACAACAGTAGATTAACCTCCTTAAGTAACCCAGCTGTTATTAAGAACTTTATACGTATGCCACGGTGTTACCAAACAGCAAGTAGAGTCCTGCGGCCTGCTGCCACACTCTAGGCAAAATTGCACAGGCAAAGGTTTGGTGATAAAGGAAAGGAGTCTTTATTCAAAAGCTACACAAGTTTGGAATAACAGCTTTCCACAGGCATTAGTCACTTAAGCTTGTCAATTAAGTCTAAAGTCCTTGACTCCTTAGTTACAGTTTTAATCACTTAAGCCTGTCAATCAAAGCTAAATTCTAACACCTGAGTTTTCCTAGCATTTTTTCCCCCATTATTTTTTAATTATCTTATTTCTATAGGTTAGTTTACAAACTAAAACTACATAAGATACTAAAACAACCCAATTTGGGAAGAATGGCAGGCTTCTGCTCCAGAGCTTGTCCCCTCTAAAACACCCAAAAAGAATAACCCTGCCACCCTCTGTCAGGCCAGTCCAATCCTAGGCTGCACCTGGATCTTCTTCTCCCATCCAAAATACCATCCTTTGGGAAATACAGGCAGCTGCAGCATAACCATCAAGGCATATTAGAGGAAGAGAGAGCTCAAGAGCCCTTTTTATTTTAAATCTTGTGGCCCATAATTCCATGCGATCTGGAGGCATTCAGCTTCTCAGCCAATTCCATCTTGGACTCTACCATTGCCTGTGGCAACCTCCTCCCGAGGTCCCTCCTTGCCTCCCCAGTGATCTGATGAGATCTGTGTCAATCACACTTAACTACCATTCATCCCTATGAAGTGGATTTTAATATCTAATTGTAAAGGTGAAAATACTGCCCAGAGGGTATAATACTGTATCACACAGTAAGTCTTGGCTTCACATCTCAGCTGAAATTACTCTTTTCTCTACATCTAGTGTTTCCTTTCGTACATCCACATCTTAATGTTGTTCTTTCTAGAGGAATAATCTCTCTTTGCTTTAAAAAGCCTACTCCTCCTTCAAATAGATTAACTTTCACATTATTTATTTTGGGAATGCTTCCTGACTTCCCTTCCCCAGGCTCTTAGGTACATACTTCCACACTTTCATATTCTTAGTAATTTTATTTATACGCATTCACAGAAATAGTAAAACTCTTATAATCCTCTTCTAATTAACCAAAATATTGGTTTAACAAACACTGTACATTTCCTGGGTAAAAAAGTAAATGCAAAGCCAACAGACTTTTCTATGGTGCCCTGACACTTTGATGCCACTATTTGTGTTGTTTGTTTATTCAGATGTGTTGGTTTCCAACCCCATTAATTCCATTTGTACTTGCCATGGCAATTATTTACTGTATTTTATTGTTTATGTAATATTTAATTAGAGTGCGGAAAAAAAGCATTGCTGCATTTATGAGAACAAAATAGAATATTTTATAAAGACACAATAAAGAGCATTGCAAAAAAAAAGCATTCCTACTTCAGGTGAACAAGAAGCAATATGAAAGAGTAGGAGAAATTTCAAATGGATGTTGTACTTATTTCACAAGTGCGAGCTCTCTTCTCCCTTTGATGAAATTGAAATTGGAAATTGGACAGGATGCATTCATTATATGTGAGAATCATGCAATAAAGGCAAGTCTGACTTTTAATCAATAAGCACATATACTGAGAAGTATATTTTCCTTCATTTGAAAGACGAGTATAAAGTTATATGTTTAAATCAAAATTTTTTGTTTAAGTTTGAATATTTGTTTTGATTCCCAGTTGAACCACATTAGTTTTGCTAACCATATCATCAAGTTTCAACAGATAGAACACTGAGATGATTTAATTCATGAGAGTTTAATGAAGGAACATTTGCGGAGGTACAAGCCAGTTTAAAGAAACAGACAATGGGCAGTAAAACAGTTCACTTCCGCCAGCTGGATAGAATCCCCATCCCCTGTAGAACCCAAGTAGAAAATTCAGACCTGAAGTGGAAAAGGAAGTAGTGATGTCACTGGAGCCAAGCACTCTGGAACCTTGAAAGAGAATTTGCTTCAAAGGAACTATGGCAAGAAGTAAAAGAATTCAGCCCTTGCCAGAACCACAGCCATGCAGGAAAACAGATGAGAAAGGAATACTCCAACGTCTCCTTTCTCAGGCTCTCTCATCTCTGGTTGGTGCCTCCCATTGCCCCAAACTCAGTTGGTATCCAAAGGAGCCTAGATACTTCTGTCCAACTGTTATCACCCCCTACCCCACCAAAGGGCTCCCAGCAAGACCAAAAAGGATGAAAAGGATGAAAATGATTGTAGGTGGTAGAATAACCAACCCACTGACAAAGTACTAGTTTCTATGATGATGAGCAAGTAAGTTTCCTCCTAATTCATTTACCACTTACCTTCTCTATTAGATTGTAAGTTCTGTAAAAGGAACAACATGGCCATTTTGTTATGTCCAATGGCAGTTAGTAAATATCTGCAAAGTGTAGCAAATCAGTGAATGTTAGATACCTCACTGATGATTTAGAAGAAAGAGAATTTCAACTGTAAGGCTGGATTGAGTTAACAACATGGCCATTTTGTTATGTCCAATGGCAGTTAGTAAATATCTGCAAAGTATAGCAAATCAGTCAATGTTAGATACCTCACTGATGATTTAGAAGAAAGAGAAGTTCGACTGTAAGGTTGGATTGAGTTAACTTTCTCTCTTGATTTTTTTTTTTTTAATGCAAGAGCAGTGTATGAGTTGGTGACAAGCAGTGGCTCAAAAGATTGACATTTGCCCATCTATTTAGTTTCTGCAGATACTGAACAAGTGATCTGCTAGATTGGGTTTTAGTTGCTAACAGCATGTGCTGGATTTGAACCAGTAACCCAGATGGAAGAAGAGCCATAGCCAAGGAGCTCAGCTGTATGCGCCCCCGAGGAGAGAAGTTAACCTAATTAGTCCTCAAAACAACACTGCATGTTTTATTATTCATTTTTCTTTGCTCTTATACAATCATATGCTAATTTTTGCTGCACACTCACAAAACAGCTTCAAAAAGTAAATTATATATTGTCACTATGTGTTTGATTTATAATGCTTTTCTAGAAGAAAACAACTTATAAAACTCTGAGAATTAGATATTTCTATGTTGTCTCTCAATTTATTTGATTTTCTCACCTTTGTAATAGCGTGGTGCCCATTCAAAATCGTTTCTCAGTAAGCATTAAGGCCTGGGAGAGTATTTTTTATTCTGTAAATTGGGTAGAAATTGAACACACTAGATAAACATGCTGAAAAAATAGAACAGGTTGGGAGACAGACTTCAGTAGACTTTGACTGTCTGACCTAAAAGATATCTTAGATACTTGTTGTCTGAAGTCATTGTTTTTTTAAGTGAAGTTCCCAAGGCCCAGAAAAGAGAATAAAATTTCCTGTGAGAAGAGAGAAGAGAGAACCCATGTAGAAAATTCACTCCCTCTCTGGCCTATGTCATGGGCAGGATTTCAAAGTGTCTTATTTCTAGCTGGCTTCTTCCATTTCCAAACCCAACTCTCAGAACACTAACCTAGGTACTGGGATGGGATTTCATTTGGCAACATGTTGTTTTACTGTAATGTGAAAATTTTAAGGCTGTTTGTTCCAGCATCAAATTATTGCAAGCATCTCTTTCTATATCATCTTTCACCTCATATATCCTAGAATCTGTGTGCCATTTATAATCTCCCCAGGAAACCTGAGCTCCTAGAAAGTAGCAATTGAATTTTAATGATCTATCTCCTCAACAATAAGTGAAGTGCTTAGTACAAGTTGCCAAACACATTGCATTTGGTGGGGGGAAATATCACAACAAACATACATTCTGGTTCTTTACCCAAGGCTCTTTTCAGTATCTTTTTACATTGGCTTTTTTATAGCACCTTTCTACAAATTAAATGATGGTTAACATTACATATTTTGAAGAAAAATGCCTAACACCTATATGAAATAATTGGGCTCCTATCACTTAGTCTATGTGTCATTAAATGAGAGAAATGTTCAAGCATGGAAACCTTGCTTGAACATGGAAACTCAGTCACATTACACTCAAGTGTTATTTTCACAAAATTAAGTAAGTTAAAATAGTCATGACTTCTTTACAATTTCAAAGATTAGATAGGGGAGTTCTGACTCCCTTTGTTCCTCCACATTGTATTCAGAGCTACAGAAACACATGTTTACAAATTGTTCTTTTGTATTTTCTACTTTCTAAACCCCCCAGATGGGAGTTCCAGCAAAGGAATTACAGGGAAACCAACCTACTCTGACAGCTGAGCCTGCAACTGAGCGGGGGTGGCTGGCGGGGGGGGGGGGGGGATAGTGGTACTCAGTAGCCTGGAATGGAAGACCTTTGAATGCATCAAAGCAAGCAGAAGCCATTGTTCCTTTTATAAACCCCCCAACGCCAAAAGAGCCACAGAGCTGGCAAACTGGTGCCATACTGAAGCTCCACCAACCTAGCTAACTCTGTTTGACCTGCCTTGGAGATACCCAGAGACTCTGCCCCACCCACTTACTAGCCCACCCAACCTACTTTTTCATATGAATAGCTGGGCTTGGCTCAAACCACATAACTTACTAGATCCTGTCAAGCAATAGCTGCCCTTGTGAGCCCTAGGCTCAGCACTAGCAGCAGCCAGCCTAGATTTACAAGCTTGACTTTGCCTGGGAATCTCTGAGCCCAGCACAAGTAGCAGCCATCTCAGATTGCTTTAGAGCTCAGGAAGTGTGGCCCTGGGGAAAAAACAGGTGGGTGCTGAATTTAGTGTGCACTACCCAGGAAACACATCAAGGTAGCACACCCAGTAGGTGGCTGTAGACCATGAGGGAGCAATACCACCCTGCCCCTGCACAATGATTCTCCAGAGAGTGGAGGTTGGAGGTAAGTGATTACAGCCAACCCTTGCAGCTTATTGGCCTGGGTAAATCCCTCCTATTGATCTGCCAATCACAACTAAGCCTCAACTACAAGAGGAGGGTGTACTTAGCACACATAGAGGGTCTATCAAGAGTACCAAGCTTGGGTGATCAGAGAGGTTGTGCCATTGGACCCTACAGGACCCCTACTATATTAAGCCATACAACCAGAATATGGAGTCAAAGCAGCTTTACCTAATACATAGAAACAAACACAGGGAGGCTGTCAAATTGAGGAAAAGAAATGTGGCCCAACTGAAAGAACAGATCAAAACTCTAGAAAAAGAGCTAAAGGAAATGGAGATAAGCAATCTATCACATGCAAACTTCAAAACACTGATTACAAGGATGCTCAAGAAATTTAGTGTGGACCTCAGCAGCGTAAAAAACATCCAGGCAGAAATGAAGGATGCACTAATTAAAATAAAGAACAATTTATAGGGTAACAACAGTGGAGTGGCTGAAGCTGAGAATCAAATTAATGATTTGGAACTTAAGGAAGTAAAAAACAACCACACAGAACAACAAAAAGGATAGTATAAGTGGCCTCTGAGACAATTTCAAGAGGTCCAACACTCACATCATAGGGCTTCTAGAAGGAGAAGAGAAAGAGTGAGAAATTGGAAATTTATTTGAAAAAATGAAAGAAAACTTTTGTAATTTGGTGAAGGAAATGAACATGCAAGTCCAGAAAGTACAGAGAATTCCAAACAAGATGAATGCAAAAATGCCACTCTAAGACACATCATAATTAAAATGTTAAAGATAAAGAAAGAATCTTAAAAGCAATGAGAAAAAAGAAGTTAGTTACCTACAGCGGAGTTCCCATAAGACTGTCAGCTGATTTCTCAAAAGAAAATTATCAGGCTAGAAGAGATTGGCAAGAAATATTCAAAGTCATAAAAAGCAGGGACTTACAGCCAAGATTGCTCTAGCCAGCAAAACTACCATTTAGCATCAAAGGGCAGGTAAAGAGCTTCCCAGACAAGAAAAAACTAAAAGAATTCATCATCACCAAACCATTATTATATGAAATGTTAAAAAGACTTAAGAAAAATAAAATCAAAATATGAACAGTAAAATGGCAGTAAATGCATATCTATCAACAGGTGAATCAAAAAAACAAACTAAGCAAACAGGAAGAACAGAGACAGAATCATGGAAATTGAGAGCTTTTTGATGGTTGCCAGATGGGAGTGGGCGTGTGGGAGAATGGTTGAAGAGGTGAGGGGATTAATAAGTACAAATAGGTATTTACAGAATAGCCATGGGGATGTAAAATACAGCACAGGAAGTGGAGTAATTGAGGAGCTTATATGCATGACCCATGAACATGAACAATAGTGTAGGGAGACTGAGGGAGTGGAGGATGCTGGGTAGAGGGGGGCAAAGGAGGAAAATCAGGACCACTGTAATAGTGAAATCAATAAAATATAACTTTAATAAAAGAAGTGTTCTAAAACTAATCACAGGATTTACAGGACAAATAGACCCACACAGGTATTTAACAACACCTGTCGAATACTTTCTAATATGCTTGGCCTGATCCTAAGGGCTCCACATATATAAGCCTACTGAATTCCTTGAACAACTTGTGGGGTAGATACTATCATTACCATTTTAGAGATGAGAATACCGAAACAGCCAAGGCTACATAGTTAGGAAGTAACAGAATCAGATTTTGATAAAAGCAAAGGCTAGGATACCTTTTTGAAAGAAGAAGGGAAAAGGGCAAAAACCAGCTAGTATTTATAGATAATAATGATCAATTCTTAATGGTAAAATCCATCTTACAGTTAATAATTGAGTTTGAAAAGGCAATAATTCGAGAGTCAGGGACTTGGAGTTGTAGACTCTACTTTGTAAACTATAAACCATGTAATCATTTCATAGTGAAACAAAATGAAAAATTTGCGCAACAGGGTATTTACTTAGTTTAACAAGACTAAATTTATTGCTTTAACAGATTTCAGAAATATCCCAATAGGCTATGCTTCATTTATTTAAACCTAATTGTTTCCCATTAAATTGTAAATGGTAGAGACCATATCCATCTTTACTGAGTTCTCAAGTTCTAACATATAGTAGCTATTCAGTAAATGTGCTCAGGGATTTTTGTTAAATTAACATAGGCATAAATGAACAGATGAATATAAATGAAAAAAGAACAGAAGGAAAACAAACTTGTTTTAAACTTTATTTTGGGGATCAAATTATAATTGGTCAGTGATTTTATGAGCTTAGTTCTCCAAAACGTAAACTATAATTTTATGTATCTTCCATAAAATTTCAAAATGTTACATTTAAGATATTACATCTGAAGTTTTCAGGTTTTTTGCAGGTTTTGTTTGTCTTTAAAGCATATTTGCCACTTCCTTTAAAGTCTATCTATTTAGGTACAACTTTGGCCTTCTCGGGATAGTTTTTTATTGGCTGATTTTTTTTAATAAAGGCCATGCTTTCCTATTTCATTGCATGTTAATTTTTTTGTTTTGTTTAAAACACTATTATTAAATGATATGCTCAGTAGACAAATTAGATCCCTCAACTTCGTCAATGAACTTCTCGTCTATGGTGAGATTGAAGAAGTAGGGCAGTGTTGCTCCTGTGAAGCCAACATTCATGCTCTGTGCACTGTTCTAGAAGCTCTCCATGAGGTCCTGGGAAAATAAGTACAGCTCGTTTCTCTAGGAGTCCATGGTCCAGTGAGTTAGCAGGAATGGAAATAAATGATTGTACTCATTCTGTTTTTGGTACTTATCACCTGGCTGTGAAATATATCACCACAGGATCTCAGTTGCCACCATCTCTCCCTGTCTGTGTCAGGAGTGGAGGTCCTGGGACTCAGAGAAGCCTTCACAACAGCATCACTCTCTGAAGAAGAACTGGAATTTAACAGATGTGCAAGGAATGAGGTGTAGTTGGGGCATTCAAAGTAGCAGGAAAGTATGTATGTGGAACCGTAGAAGTACAAATGAGGAGCCATGGAAAGTAGAAGGAGATGAGTTTGGAAAAGCAATTTAGACCATGGACTTGGTATATTTCATGTAAAATTGGTAGTCATTGGGATCCTCATTTTATTGAAGATGAAGTTGCAAATTTCACCAGTGTCTTACTGTACTTTATATAAAACAGTTTTTGAAAATTACTTTTACTGAGAAAATGTCAAGTTCATGTCACTTATGGAGAATTTTTATATAAATTTGAAAATATGACAGGTCACTTGACCTTTTGCTAATTTTTACTTTTCTTTTTTATTGTTTCCAGATGGTAAGAAGAGGGGCAGAGTGACATAGCCATTGATAATGTACCTGGTTAGTCTAAGCAAAAAAATGGAGGCAGGGGAAGTTGAAGCCTTCCAATAAGAGGTTACAGTAATTTTGGTGTAATTATATTATGAACATATTTTTAGAGACTTGAGGGGGAGGTTCTGGCCCCTGAATTGCGTACTAACAGTATGTATATTAATACCCATACATATACTTTTAGTAACTAGCTAGGGAACATAAACAACTTAAAAACCTAAAAAATTTGAGGGTGGTTATATTGCATAAAAAATTATTTTATTAATTTATTTTGTGCTGACAAGATTATTTAAGATAGGTTCCCAGTGAAGATCCGTGGGCTCACTAAACAATGTGAACATGTCCAAAACAAATATTTTCTGAAGCATTCACTGTACATAGTATCTAGCTGTGTGTGGATTGGGGGAAGGAGCTGTCCAACAGGGATAATGTGTTGAACGCACCTATGTTCACATGTGTCTACATGTGTGTGTAGTGTCAGGAGATGATTACCTTCCTCATGGACTTTGTCCCCTAATCCACACCTCTTAAGTACTAGCTTATATTTTATCAGAAAAGTATATAGGCAATTGCCAAAGACTGTAAGTTATCTGCATGCTTCATGGGGTAGCAAGTCACTTTAAAAACTCAGATGAGGAGATACTTGGACTGGACTCCTGAAGATAAGATGGGGAGGAAGGGGTGACATTTTATTTTAAAAATAAATAATATAGAGAAAGGAAAATGACACATGGACTCACACCATGTTAGGAGATCTCTATTATCTATGGAACTATAGTTTCACTGCAAAGTAGAAAATGTGTGTCTATTGTGTGTTTGTGTATGTGTGTGTGAAATTAAGTACAGGTTTGAGCCCCACTGCTAAAGTCCAAGAATTCTCAGTACAAACTTTACTTTGGAGGGAAAAGGAGCCCCTGAGGATTTTTTTAGAGGGTGAGGATAATAATGTGAGAAAGTCAAGGAACAAACAAAGAAAGAAAAATTCAACTTCTTTTTCTGTGGAAGACAAGGCTTGGAAATCTGGCAAAACTCAAATAATATAGACAAAAATCTGTATATAGTTTTTTAAAATATTTTTATTGATTATGCTATTACAGTTGTCTCATCCCCCCCCTTTATTTCCCTTTGCCCATCACACCCCCTCCCACTCACATCCCCCCTTTAGTTCATGTCCATGGGTCATACAAGTAAGTTCTTTGGCTTCTACATTTCCTATACTATTCTTAACCTCCCCCTATTTTCTACCTACCATTTATACTACTTATTCTCTGTATCTATTTGCCCTCTCTCCTCCCCACTGATAACCCTCCATGTGATCTCTATTTTTGTGATTCTGTTCCTGTTCTAGTTGTTTGCTTAGTTTGTTCATGTTTTGGGGTTTTTTAGGTTTAATTGTTAATAGTTGTGAGTTTGTTGTCATTTTACTGTTCATATTTTTTATCTTTTTTTCTTAGATAAGTCCCTTTAACATTTCATATAATAAGGGTGGATAATGATGAATTCCTTTAACCTGCCCTTCCATTCTAAATGATAGCTTTGCTGGATAGAGCAACATTGGATGTAGGTCCTTGCCTTTCATGACTTGAAATACTTCTTTCCAGCCCCTTCTTGACTGCAAGGTTTTTTTTGGGGAAATCAGCTGATAGTCTTATGGGAACTCCTTTGTAGGTAACTGTCTTCTTTTCTCTTGCTGCTTTGAAAATTCTTTCCTTCTCTTCTGTAGGAGATCATTCTGCCTGGTGTGGGCCCAGCCCCCAGTGAAAAACATTTACTGCAAAATAACTTCCTGAAATCCATGCTAAAGCTTCGAAGGAGTGTAACTAGTTCAACCACTTTTCCTTTTCATTTCCAAATATTCCTCTTCTGTGATGTGATCAGCAGTACTGGCTCCTTTGTTTTCTGTAAAAGGTAACCACCTAAAGCAACCTGTAGGTAGTAAATGAGGATTATAATGTAATGTGCTGAGAAACCCAGTAAAGGCCAATCACTGCAAGGGCCGCAGCTTTTGCTCCCCTTGAGAGAAAAGCCATGCTGTCCCTTTTCCTCCACAGGACTTGGTAGTCCGTGTGAATGTCTCATTTCATCCATAATGACATGGACTGCGGGCCATTGTCTGCATCACTCCTTAATCTTGCATAATGTAATTATGATGTGCCTTGGTGTGTTCCTCTTTGGGCTCAACTTCTTTGGGACTCTGAGCTTCCTGGATTTCTGAAAGTCTATTTCCTTTGCCAGATTGGGGAAGTTCTCCATTATTTTTTCAAATAAGTTTTCACTTTCTTGCTCTTTCTCTTCTCCTTCTGGCACCCATATGATTTAGAGGTTGGAATGTTTAAAGATGTCCTGGAGGTTCCTATGCCTCTCCTCATTTTTTAAAGATTCTTTTTTTCTTATTCTGTTCCGGTTGAATGTTTCTTTCTTCCTTCTGGTTCAAATTATTGATTTGAGTCCTGGTTTCCTTCCTGTCACTGTTGGTTCCCTGTACATTTTCTTTTATTTCACTTTTCATAGCCTTTACTTTTTCCTTTATTTTGTGATGATACTTGACCAATTCTGTGTGCTTCCTGGTTACCAGTGTTTTGAATTGTGCATCTGATAGGTCGACTATCTGTTTATTGCTTAGTTATATTTTTTCTGGGGCTTTGATCTGTTCTTTCATTTGGGCCATTTTTTTTTTTTTGTCTTCCTGCATCTGTTACATAGTAAGGGTTGGAGCCTTAGGTATTCACCAGGGTGGGGCAACACGTCACTGGGTTGTGATGCTGTATGTGGGGCAGGGGTCTGAGAGGGAACAGTGAGGCTTGTTCAGCTTTCTGCCAGCTTTCAGGCACTTCTGCTGCCACCCACAAGCAAACTGGGCCCTTTTGGTGCTGATTCCCTGGTGGGTGGGCTTGTGTACATTCTAGGACCTTGCGGGTCTCTCCAATGAACTCTCCTTTGAGTCTGGGAGTTCTTCCCACTGCCACCTCAACCCCCACAGGTTTTTTCAGTCAGAGGTTTTGAGGCTTTATTTTCCTGCACTGGAACCCCCGGTTCTTCTCGGTTCATCTGCATGTGAATGTGGGACCACCCAGTCTGCCACGACCTCACCAGCTCTGCCAGCCACTGCCTTGGCTGCCTGTGTCCTTTGGCCACCTTGCTGCGAGTCCTCGCCACCCTTCCTGCCTGTGTCCACCCTTCCTACCAGGGTGGATGAATGTTTCTTCTTTAACTCCATGGTTGTCAGACTTCCATAGAGTTTGATTTTCTGTCAGTTCTAGTTGTTTTTTGTTTTTAAATTTGTTGTTGTCCTTCTTTTGGCTGTGTGAGGAGTCACAGTGTATCCACCTACACCTCCATCTGGGCTGGAAGTTCTGTATATAATTTTTTAACCAAATTAATCTTAGTGACCCTGAAGCTTCGTTTTTTATTATTTTATTTTTTTTGAAAAAGGAAAAAAGAAGGGAAGGGAAGTTGTAGGAAAGGAAAGTTTAAGAAAGAAAAGAGTTAGCAAGAGACTAACGAAGGAAGGAAAACAGAAAAAAAGGAGAAAGAACAAAGAAAAAGTAGAATTGGTAATTAATTTTATTCAGAAACATATAATATACAGGAAAATGGCATTTAAAAAAATCCTGCATTGCTGTGGCGTTGTTTCTGAGAGGTAGTGTCCATAGTAGAACAGAATGACTTCAAGATAGAATAGCTAGAACCCTGTTTCTCAGTTTCCTTGTTTATATATTAGCTAATACCTGAATTTAAGTGAATTGCTACACTTTTGTTACCCCTTCTTCACACACACACACACACACCCCAATTTGTCTTTTACAAGTGCTTTAAGAAAGTAGAGTTTTGTGGATAAATAGACCCAGAGAGGTTTTAAAATATTGACATGAAAGTAAGAGTAAGATTAACTTTTAGTAAATAAACATCTCAACCACACAATATTTTTATACTTATTGTGTATTTTCTTCATAATGCTATAAACACAGGGGAAAGAAGAAACTGTATCTCTTTTATTTAGTGATAATACCCAATTGTCTAAAACAGTGTCCACCACAGAAAACAAACTGACAACAAGTGCTAGTTAAATGAGTGAATGAATGGATACATGGATAAAGGGATCTAACATTGAAATCACAATCTTTTAGCTCTGCTAATTATGTTTGAAATCAACAATGACAATTTTTCACTATTAGAAGGTAAAATGTTTTATTTCAGTAACTATAAAGGCTCCCTTTTTTATTTTCCTACAGGAAGGGAAAAGAGCATGTGCAAGGAAAGTACTCCCCAACCATATGCTGAGATGGTTTGGTTGGAATTCCATGTGAATACTGATTGCCCACTGACCTTCCAATTGGCCTCTCCTCTAATGAAGAGTTGGATGGTCACTTTCTAATTACTGATATGAGCTTATTGTTTTTCTACAGCTGGGGAAGAGATTCAGCAAGACTGGTTTATTTAATGAATTCAAAATAGTTCTCCCTGGATCAAGTACATATCTAACAGATAGGGTGCCATACAAGGTCCAAGTGAAATCTCTCAGATCACTGCTCGCTGCTTAATTCATGGTGGAAAAGCCAAATTTGGTACCCCTTATGAGGGCAATGAGGGTGAAGGAAGAGGTGTAGGGTGTCTCACGATGCTATGGCAAATGTGTCCAAGGGCCCACCTAGAAGAGAGACTCAATTAGGCTCCCTTTGGAAGAAATTGGGTTTTTGAAGAGTCTAAATATGGCAGGATGTTAGGACTGAGATCTAACCATAAACTTAATTTAGAGAACATTAACCTACATTCCTTGAGCACATGTCTCCAAATGTGAAGTACAGAATTTTCCACTAATGATGGCAAAGACTTCAAGCAGATCTCCATTTCAGATCTCCACAGAGGACAGAGGGGTTTTTTCTGGCTCCACCAGGAAGCTCTTGTGTGTAATATTGTTCTCCGGCCTGCTAGGCAGCCATCTGCATGGAACACTTATAGACCCCATAGTGAGAAAGGCAGGAGCAAATGGAAGTCTCATTACTGAATGCTCTGGGCTTTTGTCAAGATTTGGAAAATGTCAAGGTATTATCTTTGCTTCATAATGCTGATGTGTTCTTTTTTCATTTTCACCAGTAACTATTGATTTGGATATTTTGAGTATGCCGATTATCTCCTCTGTGGTAGAGCATTGATTGTTCTCAATGTCTCAATTTTGCTGTGTTCTTAATTGAGGTGGTAGATAAGAGAAGAAAGACAAATTCACACAAAGGATTGTTACTGAACATAGTGGTTGTTCAGGTATTATTCCTCTGTTTTTATGGTCTGAAAGGATGGAGACACCTTAGTGATTGAGGAAAGGGGAATGCATTTTAATAGAGTCCAAGGCAAATATTTGCCAGATGCAAAAAGAAGGGGAAGGGGAGGATAATAGCCCTGGCTGTAACTACAACAGTGGTTGATATGAAGATTGACTGATTTAATAAATGAAACCGAGATTATTACGATTCTAAGTACTTCAAAATGCATACAAAGTTCTCTTTTCCCGTAGTGGAAAAAAATAACTGCAAAACTTTCAAGCAAGAGCGGTCACTTTGAGTAACAAAGCTGAGAGAGAAGGAGGGAGATAGGGAAAAAGAGAGTCTGAGAGACTGAGAGATATGTAGGGAGTAAGACTTCCTGTAAACCTGTGAAGGTATTTTGCAAGTCATAAATTAATAATAATTTCTTTTTTAAAAAGATTTATTTATTTATTTTTAGAGAGAGGGAAAGGGAGGGAGAGAGAAAAAGAGGAAAACTTTGACATGAGTGAGAAACATCAATGAGCTGTCTCTGGTATGTACTCCAACCAGGGACTGAACCCACGGCCTAGGCATGTGCCCTGATGGGGAATTGAACCAGCTGACCTTTTTTGCTTTGTGAAATGATACCCCATCAACTGAACTACACCAGTCAGGATGGTAATAATTTATATTAAACATTAATTTCCCTTTAACCAGCCCTAGGAACCTAGAAGAATTTTAGTATCTCACTTCCCCGTATTTCACTGAGATGTGTATAGATTCATTTTGCCTTATTATAGATAATATGTATGCCAGGAGGGAATGTGCTTACTGTGGTTGGTCTCCCATTCAAAATTGTGACATCTTTCTGATTTTATGGGCCATGAAATATAGTTTCCACAGCTACCTCTTGCCTTTCTCAGCCTCAAACTTTTGGTCCACATTCTCTTGTGGATATCAAAGAATATATATGTTTTCTAACTTTCATAAGTCATGGTTACTGGAACTTAAGTTCTCAAGATTTCCTAAAAGAATTGCCAAAGTAAATTTTTACATAAATTTCTTCTCATCTACACAAGAGTAATTGGTACCAAAATTTTTCCTTGTAGCCTTAAAGCCATATAACCACCCATTACTTCTCATTATAGTTAATGTAAAAATGCACTGTTACTGTTAATGGATGCAATTACAGACTGTAGATAACTGTAAACTCTATCATTACACTAATGAAATGTAAAATATTTCAAGAACCAAGAACTTTGTAAGCAGCTGAAACATCAGGTTACAGTAATTCACCAGTTATCAGAGAGACCAGCTACACTTCTCATATATTTGAGAACAAGTTTCATACGATGCCCTGGTAATTTTTTAAAATATTAAAGAGAGTGTTGAAAGAATGTAGTTATTATGTATGTACACTTAATCCATCCATGCCTCCTCCAGTGATTGGAGTTTCTAGAGATTTTGTCAACTTCTCTTTTAGGGGCTGAGAAGACACCATTGGAGATTCCTTTATAAATGTAAATGTCTCTTCAAAATGGTAACTCGTCTTGAGTTTTCAGCAAACAAGAGTAGTCACTTATGTGTCTACTTGTGTCTACTTGTGTAGTCACTTTTGTGTCTACTTGTGTGCGCTTTTTTGTGTCTGCTATTTTTTAAAAATGATCAGCCTAAAATAACCCTCATTCCAAAGAGGCATGTCTTGGGTGGCTAGTTCTGCTCCCCTTCATCTGTCTCCTGCAACTGAATGTAAGCTCCCTTAGGGCAGTGGCCACCTTGGCCTTGCTAACCTGCATGCGAGGAAATGAGACGAAATTCCCTAGGTTCAGACTTTTATGGCTCTGTATCAAGATATGGGCCTCTACAGCAATGCAAACTAGAGGCCACTATCATCATCCTCAAAGAAAATCAGTCTGTCTCGACTCTCCCGTGAAGATCCTGCATCTCCTTCCCTCTTCTCAGTGGCAAACACCTCCTGCTGATCCAGGCATTCCCACTACCTGCTCCTTTACCACCGCCTTCCCTCACCCAAGGCAGGAACCCCAGTGCTGCTCCTATGTTATATCCACCTGTACTCAAACTTTCTACTTCAGGGCCTACTGTCTCTTATTTGTCCGCTCCAGCTCTACCCCAACCCAGAGTTAGAAAATAATGACTTGGCCCAAGAAATTGGGGCTAATCAGCTGTGCCATATTCAGGACGGAAAGCCATTAGAAAGGAGAATGTTCCTTCTGCCCTCATGGTGGTGGGGGGTGGGTTGTCTCCATGGAGTCCGTCAGATAAACAGCTGTTGATGGCCCAGACAGACAAAGGCTGGTAGGGCCCAGGGCTTTTCAGTTGTCTCCCGAGAAAATCCAGGTAACTCTTGAGGAGTCCCAGCTGACACTGGACACAGGGAGTAAGGCTGTTTACTTTTTACTTGACACAGAAGCCTCATTCTTGGTTTTGAACACCAGACCAAGCAAACTCATCAGTAAAAAATGTAACATTATGGGAGTGTCAGGGAACTCAGAAGGCAAACAGTTCATTGTACCCCTTAGTTGTAAATTGGACAGAAGGGACTTAGTCACTCGTTTCTGTACATCCTGGAATGTCCTACACTTCTACTAGGAAGGGACTTACTGCATAAACCAGGAGCAACCTTCCATCTGAATGGAAATATAATGGAAGTAAATGTCCCTTTTGAGAAAAGAAATGAATTGGTCATGTTCCTAGTTAATAGGGGACAAAAAGAATCTCCAGTAAATGAGGAGGTTGAATTACCAGGACCAAATGTCCATGTACAAGCTCAAGAGCTTTGGGGGCAATAGGACGGGACAAAGAGGCTAGCTTAATAATTGTCTGATTAGAGCCAGGACACAGCTGTCCTAACGAAAAATAACATCCCTTGCATTGAGAGGCCTTAGAAGAAATAGCCCCGATAATACAAGACCTAATCAAGCAGGGGCTTATAAGACCTTGCCAGCCAGCCTGAAACACCCCTTCCTTCTCAGGGTGGGATAATTTTGGATAGTATGAGACTTAAGGACAATAAATGAGACCACTAAAGACACCGACCTGGTGAACCCCAATCCTTACACGTTACTATCCACCCACAATCCAATAGAACTTGGTGCTTTCCTCGATCTGAAAGGTGCCTTCTTTGGTATTTCTTCGAACCCAGAATCCCAAGAGAGCTTTGTGTTTAAGTGGCAAGACCCCCATTACTCAATAAAAATGGCAGTTCTGCTGGAGGGTCTTATCCCACGAATTTAAGAACACTTTCATCCTTTTTGGGGAGGCCCTGGCCGAAGACTTAAGGGACTTACACTTGGAGGAGGGTGCCCTCCTTTAGTATATAGATGGCATTTATTGATAGCCTTACTACAGAATTACCGGTCAGGAACACTACAACCACCCTAGACTGCCTGGCTGCTGAGGGATACAGGCCTCAAGGAAAGAGGCTCGAATACCCCAGACAAAAGTTACTCATCTGGGGTTTATTGTAACTGAGAGACAAGCTTGCTTCAGGAAGGAATAGACCATTTGCAGCTTCACCAGCCCCATCAGCTCTACAGCCTCAAGAAGACAACTTAGAGGGTTCTTGGCGATAGTGGGATTCCCTCATATTTGGATCCTTAATTTTGGTTTCTTTGCCAAGCCTCCCCAGAAGGCCTAGAAAGGGAAGGACAATGAGTAGTAATTCGAATGGAACGCAGCATGTGGAAAGGCCTTCAGGGAACTCAAGGGAAAGCTGTTTCAAGCTCCAGCATTAGGTGGCCCAGGTTTAACAAAGCCTTTTGATGAGACAGAGAATAGCACTGGGGGTGGGGTCTTAACTCAGTTGGACGTCTGAACAATTAGATCAGGTAACCAAAGGAGGGCCTCCTTGCCTGAGGGCTGGGGTGTTGGACTCTTTTTCACTGGGGGACCACGTCAGCCTCAAGGTTGCCTTCAAAGGGCCGAATGTAATTATAAGCCTGTATAAATGTAACTACTCCTTAACAGTTAAGGAGAGCTCAGCTCTGCCTCTGGGTAGAAACAAGGTGCCTGGACCAGATAAAATAAGGTGGAGGGCTGGGTTGGGGGGGAGGGGGGCTTGTGTTTTTTGTTATATCCACCAGATGCAAGAATAACTTTCGAAGACCTTTCAGGGTTTTGATCTTATGTTATTGGCCAAGCTTAACCTGAGCAGGGGTGAACTCTCAGAGTGTCCTGAGACAAGGTGCCCAGAGAGTCGCGCCGAGCGTTTACAGCTAAGTCCTTATATAGGGATGAGCAAGCAGCGTTGAACAGAAGCAGACGTGGCAGTTAGCTATTTGCTGACAGAGACCGCGTGCGGGGAACAGGGCGGGGTTTCAAAATTCAAAACTAAACAGATTACAATCTGCCTATCTTGCTCTAAGTAGGGCACTCACAAGCTGCAGGATGTCTGCTCAGCCTTTGTTTGCATGCTGTTCCTTGTTCCTCTTTTGCTGTGGTCAGGCTATGTTCTCAATTTCCCAGATCTCGACATTTTTCACCTGTGCCTCACGGACAGTTGCTACCACAGCCCCTCCCTTGAAAGAGGCAAACAAAATTGACTCTTGGACAACCTGGAACCACCTGGAACCCACACCAGGTTCAAGCCCTGATAAACTTTTAGGGGGGAGAATGATTGTAACCTGGGAGATCAATCCAGGTTCAGGCCTTGCTTCTAGACAACCCAGTTGTCAGCATAAAGACATGCCACACTTTAAACACAGCCACCTGACTCTCAACTGAGCTGGGAAATCTGGGACATGGCCACATAGCAATAATAGATACAATATACTGCAACCAGCCAGACCTAGAAAGTGAGCCCCTCCCGAATGCAGCAAAAGCATGATTGCGGATAGAAGCAGCTTCATAAAGGAAGGTAAAAGACTGGCAGGCTATGCAACTGTCACCCTAAGGAAAACTACGGAAGTGAAGCCCTACCTCCTTGGATCTCCACTCAAAAGGCTGAGTTAATAGCTCTCACTAAGGCCCTAGAGTTGTCAAAAGGCCTTGAACATCTGTAGGGACTCCTGGTATGCTTTCCCCATTCGACAATTCCAAAAGGTTACTTTCATCTCCTGTCAGGGACACCAAAAGGGAGAGGCTGAAATAGGGAAATAATAAGGCAGATGGGGCGGTGGCCAGAAGAGCTGCTTCAAACGACGTTATCCAGCAACGGCTCCTTCTACCTGGAAAGCCTAACCCATCTAATTACTCCCTAACATATCCAGAGAGGGAACTCCATAACACAGAAAGGCGGAGCCTCACACAGGTCCTTGTCAATAGTGGGTGGCTAACCAACCAACACGGGCAATCCTTATTCTCTAAAACTGTAGCTGTGCGTGTCGTGTGGGAGGGCCCATCAAGGAAGCCACTGTGGGAGGAAAGCCTTTACCACTGGCTGATAAACACCATGGCAGCTCCACGGTATGAGGGCTCTGAGTAGGTATTACACGCTTGCCCAACCTGCAAGGCCAGTGACCTGAACACTTGGCCTCCCCTGATCTCTGGGGTGAGCCTAGATAAGTGGACTTCACTGTCATGTCTAAGGTGCCAGTTAATTTCAGATACCTCTTAGTACATTGGGTGGGTGGAAGCCTTCGTCACCAGGACTGAGATGTCGACTCAAGTGATAAAGGTGCTACTGAAGGAAATAATTCCTAGGTTCAGACTCTCCAAATCTTTACAGAATGACCATGGGCCGGCATTTATCTCTGATTACAAGAGATGTTACCAAAAGCCTTAAGAGTCAGGTGGGTACTACACTCGGCTTGATGAGACCTCAATCATCAGGAAAGGTGAAAAGGGCTAATCAGACTCCCAAGAGAAGTTTATCCAAATGAAGCCAGGAAACACAAGAGAATTGGATAAGGCTCCTTTCAGTAGCTTTACGGCATATATGCCTTGCTCCAAACAACAAGTTAAAATTAAGTGTTTTTGAGTTAATGTATTGAAGGCCAATCCCTTATATCCAAGAACAGGAATCACTCAACCCTCCATGAGCAGAGCAATTTAAATGTACCTCCCAAATATTGGAAAGCATGAAGGTCCTTACAGTGCATGAAAATCAAGAACTACCAGCTCCCACAGATTTAACCCTTCATCCCTCCCAAACTGGAGTATGGGTAAATCTCAAGACATGGAGAACTCACAGCCCTCAAGACCAACTTGTACCAAAGTGGAAGAGACCCTATCTAGTAGGTTTATCTGCTAATTCTGCTCTAAACTCACAGGGGGTTATTCTGTGCGTGCATAACACTTGGATAAAATGAGCTCCTGGACTAGCATTGGTGTAAGCCCCACAAGACCCTAAGGCCCCACAGTACTGCACTGAACGAGTGTCTGACCTGAAGATACTGTTTGATAGGACACCATATAAGATAAGTAATGAATCTTAAGTCTGCTCTGATCTTGGGTTTCTGCCTTCTATTAGAAGGGGCTTGTGCTCTTTATTCTTTTCTTCATCTGTGGTCCTCTGGGAATGCTTGATTTAACTTCTTGACTTAACTTCTTGATAGCTACTTGATTTAACTTCATTCATTCCTCCAACTAATTTGTTGTAAGGCCTATATCCAGCTGTGACTACCCTCCTAGATATCTTCTCCATCTTACAAATTCCTCACCCTGTACTCACCTGGCAAACCAATCTCCTTTATAATACCACTCAAAATATTCAGAAGGGATGGAACTTTATTGACGGGTGGATCTGCCACCAACAACCCAAACTAAACAGGGAAACTCCTACATACCTCCCCTGTGTCGGGAGAGGAAATAAGCAACTACACTCCCTGCCTGTGAGATCCCAAAACATATAACCTGCTCCCAGCCATGCAAGTGGAACCTGCCCAATGGTGCTTCCAAGCAATAGAGTTGTCCTCGTATATCAACACAGACCCTGACTTTAATGAGCTTGTTATCAATTTCCCATGCCATCACTATTTTGTAACAGGGGTGTCCAACACATGGCCCACAGTCGCATGCAGCCCAGGATGGCTATGAAAATAGCCCAACACAAAATTGTAAATTTACTTAAAAACTTTTTTTGCACATCAGTTTTCATTAGTGTTTATATATGTAATATGTGGCCCAAGACACCTCTTTTTCTTCCAGTGTTGACCAGAGACACCAAAAGGGTTGGACACCCCTGAGTCGAAAGAGATCATATGGAATGCACAAAGTGCCGAACCCTTGAAGCCAGTAGAACAAGACTCGGTGATTATTGCGACGTAAACAATGAGTTGTGATTTTGAACAATAGGAAAGACAGGTTTGATTGGCAGCCTGATGCTGCAGGGTACACTGTGTGTGGAGTTGGTCCCTGAGGTGCCATGGTTCTCAGCCCTTGGATTACTGGCTGTCCACCTCAGGTTCAATACTCTACCTAAACCAGATCCATAGTCAACCCAAGACAGCGATCTTACAAGAAGGTTATACAAACCTAGGGAGTGGGGCCGGGTTCGACAAAAAGGGCTGGGCAGCCCAGTGCTTAAATCATAAACAGGTGGGGGGAGGGCGGTGTGGGTACAATAGCAAGAGTCCACTCAGACCCTAAATATGTACAGATTTATGACCATACTACCTCAGCTCCTCAGCAAACCAGAGGGAAAAGAGGGAAAAGAAGAGCAGGGCTCCTCACTGCTGGGGTCATCACCTTAATAAGATCATTAGTAGCATTAGTGGGAGGCACCATTTATGATACTGTAGCAATTAAAGAAGTCACTGCCACCATGGCCGTGCTAGCTGATGAGGAAGGCCTGGATTTCAAAACATTACAAAATTCTACTCATTGCTTACCAAAAATGTTTCTAGATAACAGGATAGCCCTTGACTACCTTCTACTGGACCAGGGAAGAGTATGTGCCTTTGATAACACATCTTGTTGCTTTTTATGTTTACGTCAGTGGCATCATTGAAGAAAGTTCAACTAAGCTGTTAGATAAAGCCACCTGGCTGACAGAAAATGGTCAACTTGATCTCACTGATCAGACAGGGAATGGAGTTAGACTCTCTGAACCCACATGGCTTCCACTGCTTCTAGGCCTCCTCAGATCAATTCCACTTCTAAATTGTAGACCCTGCATTTTGTTTCTTTATTTATTTTTGTTTCAATTTCAGCTTATATTCAGTATTATTTTGTATTACTTTTGGGTGTATAGTGGTTAGACAATCATATACTTTTCAAAGTGGTCCACCCAGTATCTCCAGTACCCACCTGGCACCGTACATAGTTATTATAGTATTATTGATTATATTTTCTATGCTGTACTTTATATCCCCATTACTATTTTGTAAATACTAATCTGTGCTTCTCAATCCCTTCACCTTTTCCACCTATCCCTCCAACCCCCCCTCACCTCTGGAAACTTTCAGCCTGTTCTCTGTGTCTATGAGTCTGCTTCTGTAGGGTTTTTTTTGTGTTGTTGTTAAGATTTTATTTATTTATTTTTAGAGAGAAGGGAAGGGAGGGAGAGAGGGAGAGAAACATCAATGCGTGGTTGCCTCTCACATGCCCCCAACTGGGAACCTGGCCCACCACCCAGGTATGTGCTCCAACTGGAAATTGAACTGGCAACCCTTTGGTTTTCAGGCTAGCACTCAGTCCTCTGAGCCACACCAAGCAGGACTGCTTCTGGCTTTTTTTCTTTTTTATTCTCATTTATATTGTTCTTTAGATTCCATATGTAAGTGACATCATTGTTACTTGTCGTTCTCTGTCTGATTTATTTCATTTAGCATAATACCCTCTGGATTGAACCCTGAATTTTAAATTGCTTGCGAACTTTTCTTACAAAGAGTCTAGAATTTACCAAAATACAGGTGATAGGCCATGAACAGTTTGGGCTTAGGCCTGGTGACAACCAAACTGATTTTAGACTAGATGGAGAAAAGTTCTGTTCCTCTGTGGTACCCGGCAATGATGTCCAGGTGCAGCACAAAGCAGGTACAGAAGACTAGCTGTCACCCTTTATCCCTACAGGAATGAAAGGTAAGAAACAGACAGAGAAGACATGTCACTGGGCTATCATCCAAAAGACCTTAGCGTGGCAATAAACAAACAAACAAAATTTGTTTGTTTTTTTTTTCTGACGTTTTTATTATAGCTAAACCACAAAGACAAAATGCTTCTTTCCTTGAGAATTAGCATTCAGTACAAAGAGAAAGGACATTCCTCAGCAATGCTTCCTGGACAACATATTACGTTTACATACACAGCTACGTGAGCCTCCTCCTCCCCCCCGATTTAAGATCATCATTGTTGCATCGCCCTCACGAGAAACAGAGGTTCGGAGACTTTCAGAATTTTCAAGATGTTACTTTATGGGCCAAGTTTTACCTGCACAGGGGCGAGCTCTCTGAGTGTCCAAGGATGTTGGGAACCTTGCCCAGGTCTCGCACTTCCCCGAATTGAGCACCTGGCCTTTAGCTAAGAACATTGCGGTTAGCCACAAGGCACAGTCCGTTGACCATCGAAACATCTAATCAACAGAGACTTTCCAAATAACCTCCAGCTAGCCCCCGTGTGCAGGCGCTCCACAAGCCAATCAGCTACAGACACATGAGGTGTCCTCGAGCACAGGTTACACCCGAGTAACCAATAAACGAGCCCTCCTTTGTCTTAAGCCAGCCAATAACAAGCAGCCTAATCTCCTTCTTCTCCCGTCTTCCCTATATATATACCCAGTACGGAAAAATAAAATTTGCAGCTTGATCAGAATTTACTGTCTTGCTGTCATTCTTCATGCCTCTTGTCCCCTCTAACCATTTGCTCCAGGAAGGTGATTGAGCTCCAGTTGACTGCTCTACTGGCCAGAGCAATTGGCGCCCAACGTGGGGCCCAAAAGCCGCCAGATCTCGGCGACTACTCGACCGCGAGACGGATCCAGGAGCCCCTCCCCTCGATGGTGAACTCAGCCAGGTAAGGCGCAATCATGGGACAAGCATGTTCACAGAATGGTATTTTTATAAGTCAATTAAAGCAAGCTCTCAAGGTGCGAGGAACCCGAGTTAAGAAAAAAGATTTAGTTTTATTTTTTGACTTTATATTCAAAACGTGCCCCTGGTTCCCCCAAGAGGGGACGACTGACCCGCAGTGTTCACCCCTCAGACATACCGCCAGTCAGTCCCTGCTCTCCCGATTATCAACCACGCCTCCATGTCACAGACCTTTGGAGAGCAACGGCAGGCAGCGCAGGATTGGACCTCTGTGCCACCTCCAACACAATATTAACATCAAATAATAGCCCCCTAATACTCCCTACTGGCATATATGGCCCCTTACCACCTGACACCTTTGGTCTTATCTTTGGCCGAGTCAGTTCAGCCCTTTGAGGAGTTCAAGTCCTCCCTGGCGTTCTAGATAATGATTTTGAAGGAGAGATACATATAATCCTGTTCACCTCCCAAAACTTAATCACCATCCCTAGAGGGACTAGATTAGCCCACAGTTATTCTTCCCCATCATCGTATTAACTCTAACTTCCAACAAACCTTTCGAGGACCCAGCACCCCTGGATCCTCTGATACCTATTGGATTCAACAAATATCTCACCAACGCCCCCTACTTGAACTCAAGCTTAATGGAAAACTCTTCACAGGCATTCTAGATACAGGGGCAGATGCCACAGTAATAGCTCAGTCCAACTGGCCAAAATCCTGGCCACTGACTGCAGTTGCCACTCATTTGCGAGGCATTGGACATGCCACAAACCCCCAACAAAGCTCTCAAACAATCAAATGGGAAGACTCAGAAGGAAACAGTGGCTTAGTCACCCCTTTCGTCCTCCCAAACTTACCTGTCAACCTTTGGGGGCGAGACATCCTCTCCCAGATGAAATTAATAATGTGTAGCCCCAATGACATTGTCACAACCCAGATGCTAAATCAAGGTTTCTTACCTGGACAGGGATTAGGGAAGCAAGGCCAGGGAACCACCCAACCCATCGCCATTAGCCCTAAACAAGACAAAACAGGTCTAGAGTACCAACAAAATTTTGCCTGACGGCCATTGACAGTCCTGTACCCCATGCAGATAAAATCCTTTGGAAAACTACGGAGCCTGTTTGGGTTGATCAATGGCCTCTTACTCATGAAAAAACTTTAGCTGCCATAATGTTAGTACAGGAACAGCTTGCAGCAGGACATATTGAGCCCACCAACTCCCCATAGAATACACTTAATGAATCACAGCTACAATGTAACCCTACTTTACCTTTTAGAGTCCAACCTACAATATTCCCACCCTCCCAGTGCTTACAAGGCATAGCTCAAAATAATAGCTTCAACATTCCCGTCAGCTTTATAGAATTTACTAATTGTAGCAGCATAACCAATTATAGTGACCCCCTTTGCCCAGGTCATAGACAAATATTCATTTGTGGAAACAACCTAGCCTTTTCAGCCTTGCCCGCTAACTGGACCGGGCTATGTGTCTTGGCTACCTTACTACCAGATATAGATGTTCTCCCCGGAGATGAGCCTGTCCCCATTCCCAGCTTAGACCATATTGCGGGGCGACAAAAAAGAGCATTAGCATTCATACCTTGGATTAGGCGTCTCTGGAGCAGTTGCCACAGGGACTGCAGGATTGGGAGTCGCAGTCCATTCATACACAAAGCTCTCTAAACAACTAACTGATGATGTCCAGGCTCTGTCCAGTACCATTAGTGACATCCAAGACCAAGTAGACTCCCTAGCAGAAGTTGTCCTTCAAAACAGACGAGGTCTAGATTTACTTACTGCAGAACAGGGAGGTATCTGTTTGGCTTTACAGGAACACTGCTGCTTCTATGCCAACAAATCAGGCATCGTCCGAGATAAGATAAAACAGTTACAAGAAGACTTAGAAAAAAGAAGAAAAGAACTTTCTGAACACCCCCTTTGGGATGGACTCAACGGAACTCTCCCCTACCTCCTTCCCCTCTTAGGACCTTTAGTTTCTATCACCCTCATCCTCTCCTTTGCCCCCTGGATTCTTAGACGTATAACCAACTTAGTCAAAGACCAACTTAACAGTGTACTAGGAAGACCTATTCAAGTACACTATCATCCATTAGAAATGCTGGAACATGGAACAGACTGAGCTGTACCGCCGCTTGGGTGCTAGCCCGCGATTCCTGCCAGGTTCCCCTCCTGCGGGAGCAGCATAACCCTCGAAGGTATGCATCACAGCCAAGTAGCTGTGATAGACACCGCTGGGTGCAAGGCAAAGCACTGCAAGGAGAGGCCCATATATATGGCCACTTCGAGTCTCCTCAGAGGTAAGCTGACTTGCAAAGAGGTTGGTACCCAACTCCTCTCCTCCCAAAAGTTACCCCAGAGCTCAAAATGAGCTCAGGAGGAGTCAAGCCTGTACCTCCCCCAGCCGGTTAAAGTCTACCCTACCTACATTCTCCTCGCCCTCAAAATAATAAAAAGGGAGGAGATGTTGGGAACCTTGCCCAGGTCTCGCACTTCCCCGAATTGAGCACCTGGCCTTTAGCTAAGAACATTGCGGTTAGCCACAAGACACAGTCCGTTGACCATCGAAACATCTAATCAACAGGGACTTTCCAAATAACCTCCGGCTAGCCCCCGTGTGCACGCGCTTCACCAGCCAATCAGCTACAGACACATGCGGTGTCCACGAGCACAAGTTACACCAGAGTAACCAATAAACGAGCCCTCCTTTGTCTTAAGCCAGCCAATAACAAGCAGCATAATCTCCTTCTTCTCCCTTCTTCCCTATATATATACCCAGTATGGAAAAATAAAATTTGCAGCTTGATCAGAATTTACTGTCTTGCTGTCATTCTTCGCGCCTCTTGTCCCCTCTAACCATTTGTTACAGGAAGGTGGTTGAGCTCCAGCTGACTGCTCTGCTGGCCAGAGCACGAGGACACTGCTCAGGAGAGCTGCAGATGAGAGCTGCGCCCCGGCGCTTACAGCTATGTCCTTATATAGGGGTATGCAAGCAAGCTTTAAACAGAAGCAGATGTGGCTGTTAGCTATTGCCTAGCTCTAAACAGCTGATTGCCATTGGCTTATTAGGGAAATTCAAAAGGCTCTTTGTGTAGTTGGTGGTTAGCCCTTTTAGGAAGTAAAAATTTCCCCGTTCTTGTTCAGCCTAACTTTACCCAGGGCTCGTTCGGGATTGTCCCTTTTCAACATCTGTTTTGGACCTCAACATTCCCCCATTTCTTTTGGTCGTGGATCAAACCCTTGATTCCTCATCTATGGGTAATAATTGCAAGAAGTTTGTTAAGTCCCTGGGGTTGTTTGAGGACCTAGAAGGTGGCTCCCGTGTCGACCAGGAAGTCTATTGGCTTACCTTCGACTGTTAGGGTGACCATGGGCTCCTAGGAGCCAACGGGAATGGAGGCCTGGCCCCATCAGTCTAAGATTTGGAGCAGGACTTCAGAAGCCTGTCCCTGCTTCTTTGGACAGTCCCTCTTCCAGTGTCCTCTCTCCTTGCAGTAGGCACATTGGTCTTTGCCTATTCACGGCCCCCTGTTATGGCCCCTTGGCTGTCCTCCTCTGTTCTTGTTCTCGGGGGTCTTCTGGGCGGCAAGCAGGATCCTAGCAACCTCTTTAGCTCTACCTACCTCCGGATCCTCCCTGTTTATGTATACTTTCTGTGCTATTTCTAATAACTTACTCCTATTCTCCCCCTCAAATCCTTCTATCTTCTGAAGTTTCTTCCTAATGTCTGAAGCTGCCCGAGTCACAAAGGCGATGTTAACAAGTCTCCTGTTTTCCTCCACTTCAGGGTCTAAAGGGGTCTATATCCTATAGGCCTCCATTAGCCTCTCGAGGAAAGCCACTGGGGATTCTTCCCTCCCCTGAATGACCTCACTAACTTTACTAAAATTAGTTGGCTTCCTCGCCGCTGCCTTCAGCCCCCTAAGTAGAGCCTGGCGATACTGGAGTAGCGCATCCCTTCCCCCTGCAGTGTTGGGGTCCCAGGCTGGGGGTTGCGAGGGAAGGATGTCTTCCATTTCTCTTCTCCCTGCGGCCGTGTCTCCCTCCTCCCCCATTACGGCTTTTACCGCCTCTCGATTAATTCTCTCCCTTTCTTCTGATGTGAAAAGGGTCTGCAAAATCTGTTGACAATCATCCCAGGTGGGTTGATGGGTCCGAAAGATGGTCTCGAGGAGGGAGATTAAACCCTGGGGTTTTTCAGAGGAGGGTGGATTCTGATGTTTCCAATTATACAGATCACTAGTAGAAAAAGGAACATATATCAACCGGGGTGGTGCCCGGGGTGGCGCATTGGGCCCTGGTTGCACTGCCCGGAGGGGCAAAATGGCGGCACCCTCGCGGGCCGTTTCCTGCAGCCAGGCGGATGGCTCTCCTCCCCCTCCGATTTCCCTGTATACATTGTCTAATATAACCTGGGCGCTCCGTGGCGATATCTACCCAGACATCAATATACACCAATTGATCAGGGTGGGGGACTCGGTAGACAGTGGCTCGAACAGCGAAGAGGACGGGCAAATCAAAAGTGCCCTGGGTCGGCCAACCGACATCAAAGGTCGGCCATTCAAGTTCGCTCAGGGCCCGGAGGAACTCGGGGTCTGGTGGTGGCCCACCGTATCCCCTCGCTCGTCTCTGAAAGTCCGAGAAGTTGTTCAGCAAGCAATCTAGCGGACAGCCAGGCACGGATTCTTGCTGACCCATTTGTGCACGCCGAAAAACCTCAGGGAGCTCGGAAACGAGAACGGTAACAACAAGGGTAACCACAAAGGCAAACAACAACACATACAATACACAGTCTCTCGACATAAAGCCTAACCCTGGTTCGCGGCGCAGCACAGCGGGAAACAAAACCTGACTTGACCGGTCACACTTTCTCAGAACTGAACTAAAACCAGATCAGAAACCGAAAGAGGATCCTCGCATTTACTTACTCAGCTCGAGCCGTCCTACTCATCTCCGACCTGAAACTTCCCGAGGGAAATCTCGCTGGGGCCTCCAAAATGTTGCGTCTGCCGTCAGGAGAAACAGAGGTTCGGAGACTTTCAGAATTTTCAAGATGTTACTCTATTGGCCAAGTTTTACCTGTGCAGAGGCGAGCTCTCTGAGTGTCCGAGGACACTATAATTAGGAGAGCTGCAGGTGAGAGCCGTGCCCCACGCTTACAGCTATGTCCTTATATAGGGGTATGCAAGCAAGCTTTAAACATGTGGCTGTTAGCTATTGGCTAGCTCTAAACAGCTGATTGCCATTGGCTTATTAGGGACGTGGCTGTTGCTTTGGTTTAAGTGTTGCCATTGGCTTGGGTGTCGTTAGTTTGGCTAGCTCTAAACAGCTGATTGCCATTGGCTTATTAGGGAAATTCAAAAGGCTCTTTGTGTAGTTGGTGGTTAGCCCTTTTAGGAAGTAAAAATTTCCCTGTTCCTGGTCAGCCTAACTTTAGTTCCTGGTCAGCCTAACTTTATCGGGGGCTCGTTCGGGATTGTCCCTTTTCAACATCTGTTTTGGACCTCAACAATCATAGATAAATATTTCAAGATATCAGTCCTCATTTCCATTAAGAAACATTTCCAATAAGGAGCTCATCATACTCCAGCCAAGAATGAACTCACTAATATGGAGCCTCTTTTTCGCCCATTTCTAGAAAGCAAAATAAAATAAAATTTAAAACTAATCTGCTGAACTTTTTCTGCCTGAGACTAAGCATGTCACTTGTGACCTTTATTTATTCAGCTATTGGTATAACAAAATATCAAAGTGTAGTAATGTTTCCTAGAAGGTTCTTTACATGCCCCACATGGAAATTTCTATAGGACTATAGTTTCTGTGACCCCTTCTGTTGTGGATCATTAGAGGGGTCGAGATGTTGTTTCTGATAACCAGATTCTCTGTCACCCTAATTTCTCTACATGGTTCCATCAATCACATAGTTGTTCAAGTCAAAAACCCTAATGTAAAATACTTCCTTCTTTTAGCTTTAAAGCAACTGCCAATACTGCCAGTTTTATGTCAAAAATAAATCTGAATTCTATATAGTCTTTCTATTTCTATTACCACCTCAGTGGTTACTGTGAAGATAATCTCTTGTGGGGGCTACTGCATCAGTCTCCTGCCTGGGTTTCCTGATTTTATTCTTGTTTGCTGTAATCCCATTTCCAGAGTTATCTTTCTAAAAATATAAGCCAGGTCATTTCTTTGCCTCTAGGTCCCCTCTAGTGCTTCCTATTTAATATAAAGTAAGTCTGAGCTTCTTATCCTGTCTGACAAGGACTCCTAGAACATCGTCTCTGACCAGCTCTCCAAGCCATATTGTGCTCCGTTTGACCTTCATGCACTGAGATCCAGACCTCACTTTTATTTTCTGTGTATGTCCATCTGCTTAGCACCATAACAGAACAACCAACACAAACTTTTCCAAGAACTTTGCTGTGGTTTGCATTTATCATGGCAACTCAAATATCACCGTGTAACATAAAGTGGGCTCACATATGCAGAATTATGCTATGCTATGTGAGGTTTTGGCAGTTTTCTGGCTTTGCTCTTTTCTAGTATTTAAACAGGTAGGGGCTTGCTACTAGTTAGGCACGCAGCTTGTGGCATGCATGGCTCACCCACCTGTGAATAAAGGCATGTCCAGCATCCCCATGGCTCTGAGCATTTTCTTCCATCTACTGAAGGCAAAAGTAGATCTGTCTGGCCTTGATCACTTGCTACACACCATTAATAAAGATTCCCACAAGAGGTAATACTTACAGTCAACGTGTGCATCAGCTAATGGCAGGCAACTCCAGTGGGGGCAACAGCACCAGACACCAATTCCTCCAGCCAATGACTGCTGGCCTTTTGGCCCAGATGACCCTTCCATAAGCACAGGAGCCAGCCCACATGCACAAAAACACTTACCACTTACTTTCAACCCTGACTAGGAGGTGGAAAACCAGATTTGGACTTCGCTCTCTCCCACTTATGGGATGTTTACTTTTAACTCTGAAAAAATCCTTAAGACATCTCTGAACATTATATATATTTTTTCACCTGTAAAACATGTTGCAATTTAGGTACACTGAAGTGGATCTTATCGTTACAGAACAGACGAGGGGGTACGATATAATATTACTGAAAGGACACCCACCCCCCACTAGGTTCCCTGTTCCCACTGCCAGAGGTAAGACGTCTCTCAATGCAAGAGATTTGTGAAAAGGAAAGGAAATGTTTATTTAAAGCTACACAGACTTGAAGTAGTGACCCAAGTCTTCATTAAAATATTAAAGTCTTGTAGGATGCCCACAGACGCACACAGTCCTTCCTTCTCCCTCTGCCCTAATCTGGGTACTGTATGTCGGGAAAAGAAGCAGAAGTCTGTGATGCAGGCCCTTGGCACCATCAGCTGTGTCACTGCCATGATCTCCGGTTAATCCAAAGCCATGTGGCACCTTCTCTTGGCCCACCAGCAAGAGTCCTTTCACCCCTTTTCTTCCAGGCAAAGTCTCTTCTGCTTCCTAAACCATGTGGCAAAAGGGAGCACCCCAAAACCACGCGGTCCTCACGCTCACCAAAGCTGCGGGGGTCCCCATTCTGCCAAAGCCTCATGATTCTCTCCCCACATGGCTGCTGAGTCTGGGTTTAAATCCCCCCCTAACCTTCTTCTGTACCTCCATTTCCTACTCCTCCTACAATCAGTTACACCTGCCAGCACTCCCCTATCCATCCAGCTTTACTGGGCTGCCATAGTGAGTCTGGGCAGGTGTAGGCCCATGGTGTGGAGCCAATCATCTCCAAGCTCTCACACAGGTGCTGTAACCAGGGGGAGTGGCCTCCCAGTTACATCTTGGATGGAAGTCACTTCCCCCTGGCTCAAAGCATGGCCACAGCCATTTAATGCATCCGTGGAACCAGTTATAGGTTATAGATATGTTAAATGACCATGCCAGAGTTTAGCTGCAAAGCTGTTGCTGTACAAAATGGCTCTGCGTGTTCCTGCTCCATGTGTCCCTTCCCCCTACTCACACCTGTTGTGGGGGAGGAGGGAGGGCATCCTATATGTCTTTCTAATATTTCCTGGACACCTTGGCTTCTGGACCCCATTCCAAGTCCCTATTTGGGGTCCCCCTCTTGGCTGCACCCTGTTACATTATGAGCTCCCACTTTCTGGATCTTTCTGAATGTTCAAAAACATATCATTAACTTATAAACATGGCACTTTACAAAAAAAATCCCCTCTTAGTTTTCAGTGTTTGCAAAGCTCTGATTTCTGTGACACCCATTCTTCAGTTTCCAACCTTTTTGAAAACTCCTTTCAGGTTTTTTGGGTCTTCCATTCTAAGTCACTTACTTCCTCCTCGGTTCTTATACATCACTGTAGACAAGTTAGCTTCTATTTCTTATCATTTTAAGTCTCACATAAAAATTACAGACAATGTTGTTTAGTCACAAGATATGGGACTTTTATGTCAGACCAATGTAAGTTTAAAGCTAGATTGGAATCCTATTTACCAGACCATTGGCAAAGAATGTTTCAACGATTAGTATTTTTTAAACATTTTATTTTATTTTTGATTTTAGGGAGGGGGAAGGGAGGGAGAAAGAGAGGGTGAGAAACACTGATGTGAGAGAGAAACATGGATTGGTTGCCTTCTGAATGCACCCAAGGGAAATGAACTACAACCCAGCCATGTGCCCTGACTGGGAATCAAACTCACAACTTGTTGGTTCGTAGGATGATGCCCAACCCACTGAGCCACAGCAGCTGGGTCTCAACCATTAGTTTTGGATGAGATTCATTAGCTCCATTTTATAAATAGAGAAAACAGGTTTGGAGATGGCATCTCATCAAAGATTGAATCTTTCCACATCACTCTACAGATTAATTCCTGAGCTGGTTGGTGCTCAGTATATGTAGGAGACACAATTGTTTCCTTTTAAATAACCCATCCAGTGGGGGGGGGGTGGTTTAAATTGCATGGATTAAATACTAGGATTGGGTCAAAAATACACGGACTAACGTATCTTTAATACCAAGGGTATATTCATGTAAAACAGTGTACCATGCAACATACAAATGTGTGTTGACTAAAAAGAAAATAATAAAAGTCAAAGTCTACTGATGATAGAATCTCAATAGTCTTCACTAAAAGAGAACCACGATTGCACAGACAAATATATGCTACACTGCTCAACTGAGTCACTTAGCAAAGAAACTCTGTACAACCAATAAAATGGTACTGTAATTTAGGAAAATAAAACTGTTGAAAACTACTCCCTGAAAAGTACATTCTATAATTATTTCTTCCACAACAACACAAGAAAATAAAAACAGCTAAGTCCAGTTTCACAATGTCATATACTTCATTCTAATCCTGGGTATTATAAGCTATTATTTTGTTCTCAAAGAAAACCCTTCACCCTCAGTCCAAGTTCTTTCAAATTCAAGGTTAGAGTCAGAACACAAAAAGCCACTGTTCCAGGTTTGGGGCTGTGTTTGGGATTGTGAGACAGGAAACTACACATATAAATTAATCCCTGGTAACTCAATTGGATATATGTGTCTATATAAAGAAAGATGAGTGTATGCGCATATATATGTTTTTTTTAGTGTTGATATTCCTGTTTAAATTGTGCATTTATATGGCTTTTATAGTGATGCTCCCTGTCACCTTATCTTTTTGCCTGACAAAAATGGGATTTCAGTCATGCTCAGCCTTTCCTACAGAGCCAGTGATGGGATTTTTTGAAATCGTATTACTGGTTGCACTGCCCTGATCTCAGATGGAACTTTCAATCAAAAAGGCAATCAGAAGGTTATACATTTGTGAGATTCCCTGCAAAGCCAGTGATCGCATAATACAACTTGTTGGAAGGGCCTACTTGCCTCCAGTCCTTATGTGGCTATAAAGAGTAATTGGCTACTTAGCTCTCAGCACCCGCGTTTCCTTCTCCAAAATACGGCGTTGCTCAGGACGCTATTGAGACTCAGTGTGAAATCTGGCTGCTCCTAGGAGACTTCTAAGTCTCACGCAGAGACTTGCCTTACTTTAAGCATCTGATTAAACAAACTCTCCCAAAGACACGCCGGGCTCTTTCCAAGCATGCTCGCTTCACTGGTGAGGCCAGCGAATCGAAGTTTCCTTTTATTTTGTACACACGCAAACACCCACACATTCCTTTCTAAAACGTTTTCATTGTCAAGTTCATATCCTAGAAATCACAAGTCTGGAGAGGAAGATGAACACTTAAATTTAATTTCTAGCATAATTGGACTATGCTTTATGAATTATTTTTAATCTTCAATAACTCTACTCATCAAAGATTATTATAAAGAATGGGCTCTTAATATTGTAGCGTATACATATATGGATGTTTAAAAGACACTTTGGTAATTTGATTTGACCTGTTAGTAGACAGGGCGGAGGCTGGATTGATTCCATGCACTGTCCGATCACCTCCCAGACAGGAGCCCTAGACTGTGACGTAAGCAGAGGGAGATGATTTGGTTTCACTTGGCTGCAAATCAGTGGTTCTTCTGCACTGGTGGAAAACCCCTGGGCAGGGATAAGATTCAATAGTGGAAAATGACTGATGGGTGGGACATACAGTCATTAATGTGTCTGTAGGTCTTTGCTTAGTCTTTTGGGGCAGTCACTTTGACCTCCAATCACCATAATCATGTTCTTCTCAGGCAGGTGGGGAGGGGAACTGTCACCTGTGTCTGACCCATGAAGACTTTTCTAACCGGCGATCCTTCACTCAGAGCCACCTCGCTGGCTGGCGGAGACTCGTCAGGTCCGGAATGCTGTCTAAGGACCTCTTGCCAGATTCTGCTTTCTAATCCCTTTGTTTTTATATCTTCTAGCTTTTTACATTTTATTTCCCCATCTGAAAACTTTCTCTGTTCTCTCCTGCTTCTTCCCTCTTTTACTTATTGCTCCTAACTCTGATCCAACTGTCTAATTCCAGGAAAACATGGTGATCATATTGTCCCAGCTGGACTAACCTTGGCCTACACCATGTCCCTTTAATGTCCTTGTTGGTATCCTGCTGTGTGGTCATTGTCAAGCCATTTCACTTCCCTGGTTCTTTGGCTGAAAGACTCTCACAAATAAAGGTGAGGCCTGGAATGAGTTAGTTGAATGTTTTACAATCCTCTTTAGACTGGAAGACTGCAGGGGTAGAGTCGTCACCTGATCGGGGAAAAGAAAAGTAAAGACAACAAAGATATTTATAAAAATATATTTCACAAAGTAGGAAACAATACAGGAGTTTCTCTGAATACAATACATGGAGTAAATAAACAATATTGCATTAAAGCAAAGTAGAAAATTAAAATGATCTGCATGTAGTACTTCAGTTTCGTCATACATTTCCTACTCCTAAGGTTTGCATTACAAACTGAATATGCTCATATCATCTAGGGCTGTCCTCTCTCGGAGGCTAAGATGTCCTGTGTATCACCATGAAGATCGGGGAGAGAGAACTGCTAAAAACCGAAGCGGTAAAATTATGTACAAATCAGTTCCTGCTCTCAAACGTTGGGGGACAACTTGAAGTGTGTTTATTGGGCAGGGCATCGTGTAGGTATCTAAAAGTCTAGAGTTTAAATATTCACAGGAATCCATATACTTTCGGATGTTTGTGCTTGTAGTAAAAACACCAAATACTAGGATTATGAACAAAATAGAAAACAGTCCAAAAGTTTCTCTGGGAAAATGCTGTTCCTGCCATCACCAGTCACATGTGACACTTTTCTACGCTAAAGAGACTATTCGTTCCCCTTTTGATAATATTGCCTGCCATACTCATCTCATCAAAATGTACATGTATTAAACATTCATTGTGTATATATATATATATTTATATTTATATAAAACAATCTAAAGGATTATTAATGGATATAACTTAGCTTTTTTTCCCATATAGTCCCTTACTCTATAGATTACCGACCTTAATAAATAAAAGCATTAATGGACATCAATAAAATATTTATTTTCGAGGATTAAACAAATAAAACCATCTGTCTCAGATGTCGTCCACTGCGTGACACAGTTTATCTTTGTGTTCTGGTGGAAGAAGGTGAGGTGGAGGGAAGGAGTGAGTAATCCTGCTTCCAAAAAACAAGCCTGTTCAATGGGATATCTCTCCTCCCACCACGGAGTTGGCAGTCCCCACCGTGGAATGGATTACGAACATGTGAATATTTTAAGGCTCGACACAATGCTTAAAGATGCTATTCAGTCTCTGACACGTGGGGCCAACAATTATGTACAATGTGTGGTCACCGTACCGTGTAATCTAGGAGGCCTTCCCAAACTCCCAAAAGTCAGAATGTACAGCCGACCAAGTATTGCTTTATCATGTGTGGCGGGATCCTTATTAGTGAAGGGGAAAAAAACCATTCACATATATAAAAATCCTTGCAGAAGACACGTATCAGCAGCAAATTCCTCGCAAGTCCGTTTTTTTTTTTCCTAAGAAAGCACCTTTTAATTTTGATTATTTTTTCCTCTCTTTAAACCATTTTATTTTCCTAAGCATGAGTTAGGATCCCAATCTTTGTCTGCAGTGGCCAAGTAAATATCAAATATCCAAAGACTTCTAGACACTCCACATAGTGTAATTCACACTCCACAAGGTTTATAACCTCCTAACGTAGACTTTTTATTATTGATTTTTTGGTTCAACATTAAAATGTAGTTGCATTTATAGATGGTTGGTGCTAAACTTGCCTCTAAAACAAATAGCCACATTGGTTGTATCTAAGGGGAGTGACCCTAGAATATTACAGAATGCTCAGTTCCACTGATTTATTTAGAATCCACTGTCAAGTTTCTTTGTCACTTTCACCAACAGAGTAGAGTTCACCCAGTCTCTTAAAGCGGGGACCCCAGTCACTGAGGTAGTCAAAATTCTGGTCCGAGTCCGAGGTCGTGGACTCCAAGGAGCTCAGCGAGCCGGCCACGGACCCTCGGCCTTCGTAGCCGTAAATCTGAATGGAGTCATAGGGCGGGGCCGTGGGGTCATTGTCAGCTTCGTGGAGCCGCACGTTTATAAATTCATCCACGTCAACACCATTCGGGACTGGAGCAAGCCCTTGCCTTGGCATGAACTGTAAATCCGGTTTAATGTCCTTACGGGGTAAGAACCCATTAATTCCGTCCGGGTTCTGTAAAGTTGCGATATCGAAAGCCTCCGTGTCTTCCTCGCCTCCTCCTTCGTCGTCATAGCGGATGATGTTTTCTCGGACGTCTTCATCGTCTTTGATAATTAATGGCTCGTTTTTATGTCGCCGCAGAGTTACGAACAGCACCACGATGACTGCAAAAGGGAAAAAAGAAGCAAAGCAGGAAATAACAGCTAAAGTCACATACAATTTTATGAGCAACGCACAATGTAGGTGCAGAGATGGGGTCGGTATTTTAAAACTTATGAGCGTATGTATAGCTTTAATAATGATGACTCGGGAATTGAAGCAAAACACCTTTGTGAAGGATGAGCACTGAATGTTGAGTGAGTACTGTCTGATTTTAATATCAAGAAAAATATCTGAGGAAGACAATGTAATTTTGAAGATATATATATGTACATACACATACACACACACATATATGTGTTGTTTTCTTTTTATCACACTAAACTTTGTGTGAATGGATGGACTCAGAAACCCAATGTACGAACTGTTTAGATAAAAGGGTATTTTGGACATATGGGAACCCTTATTGCAGCAAACTGGGGTACGCCCAAAGTTCTGGAGGTCTTTATTACAGATGCTCTTGGAACCACAGTGAAGCCCATCCCCACTTCTGCCACCATGGTGCTTCATCTATTTTTTGTCGGTGATGGGGTTGCAAAGGGCACCAAACACTCCTCTCCAATTGGGAGATTGACTATCTCATTGCTTTTAATTTCCCTACCTCTTCAAGATCTCAGAGCTTGGGGAAGAACAAGCAAGTTCCTCTTCCCAAAAGAATGCCTTCACCTGGCTTGGTCAAGGTTTGCTGTCCTTAATTCCAAACATTTATGAACCAGAAAAATGGCGACCATTAGGCTATGAAGGAAATACCTACCTAGTAGCAAAATGATGCATGCTAATATGGCAATTAAGGCGCCCATACTGAGTCCAATCGGAAGGACATAAGCTTCGACATTACAAGACTGGACGACGCCGTCCGTGCTGCAGCCACAGACCCGGATGGTCAGGGTACTGGTGCTGCTCAGAGGTGGGTTCCCGCTGTCACTGATAATGATTGGTAAAAGATAGACTTCTTGCTTCTGACGGTTGAATCCATTATGCTTTGCCATAATGCTGAGGGAATTGTCTGGGAAAGGTGAAAATTATGAGAGTTTGCATCATTTCAAAAATGGCCACCCAAACAACACTTGATTTTCCAGTTCATGAATCCTCTGCCAACTGTAAGACAGTCCCAGCTACACTGGTCCCTTCTGCCCATTTCCCCGGTTGGCATGGACCACAACTTCTACACCTTAACAGGCCCAGTGAATGGGGCCCATGATGAACTAATGGAGTTTTACCATCATCTTGTAAATCCAACATATTTCTTTTATTTAAAAAAATACCCTTCTTGCAGAAGACACAAATTACCCCATGTACCATAAGTAAGTTTAATTTTCCCTCATTTATCCTGATTATGCAAAATTGGCTGGAAAGAATATCGCCACATTTGAAAGACATGTTTGAGAAGCTCTGTGTTCAAAGATAGGCTACGTGACAATATGGCATATAAAACTTCTTAGCCACAGATGCCTAAGAAGTCATTCACCCCCCCGAGCATTTATACTACAGTAAAAAGTCCTACTCATTGCCGGTTGGAGGAGATACGACACATATATTAAAATGTTGTGGAGAAGACCTATAGTGATTACACAAGAAAGAATAAAGTGAGAAGTTATAGGAGAAAGTGTTCCATTTTGCACATGTCAATTAGTCAGAGGGACATACATATCGGCTATCTGAAGCAACGCTTAAGGACATTTAAGCAATATTTAAGGGCATACTTCAGTTCAAAGTAAAACTTGTCAGTGAGGTTAGTCCCATGTTAGCCTTATGGTTCTCTAATGTCACCCCAAATGATGTATTTTTTGTTGTCTTCATCTCCAGCTCACAAACTATAGTCACATTACATATATTAATTATTCATCTATTTTTGCATTTTGTTAGTGAAAGACATAGCTATTCAAAATAGAAATATTAATTATCTCATACTGGTTTTCCAGCCAAAAGCAAATAAACATAATTTTGGTAAATATGTGTAATTTTGGGGGGCAAAATGATTATATCAGTTGGAATTTCTTTGCACATATTGGCAAGTTGGCAGACCCCAAAACCTTTGGCTACCTCGCTGTTGTGTATTAAGGGCAGAGATTCCCAACCATTGCTATCCAATTCTGATCATCAGCATCTTATTGTTTCCAGAACAGTCAAATACACGAACATGTAGTCTGCTCAAATGACTTCCAGTCAACACATTAAATCTGCTGTTCCACATAGTGTTACCCCAAGATTTCCAAAAAATGACAGACATTCCCTAAAACAGATGCATGCATTATATTTATTATATTTAGTTTTCTTTGTTTAAGGTATAAATGGCCCTGTAATGCCTTACTATTAAGCAGTCTGACAGAAAAAGACGGTCTTACTGAACATTTTTTTAAAGTTTCTTCTGATTGTGCTTCATTAATTAGAAATTTGAAGATTGAAAAGGAGTCTCTAATAGAGTTAAACAGTGATATACCAAATGGTCCAGTGATCTCCATTTCCATGACCTAGAAGGAAATACCACTAAGCTAAAAAGAGAACATTATCTCAAATCCAACGTGGAATACATAGCTGTGTCCAATTTGCAGAGAATGTGTGACGAGTTTGAGTATAGTTAATTAGTGCCAGGAACATGTGTGGATGCTTTTCTATACTATAGTCCAAAACAGAAGATGGGGGTTGTTCTTCAAGATAAAATGAATAAAATGACAACTCGGCTTTTTTCTTTTTGGTGACTGACATTATTTATATGAGAAAACTATCTCCATATTCTCCCTTGAGAACAATCTATAATGATAATTTAGAAAGTGCAGCAGGAATATTATTCTTGCAGAACAAAGCTATCTCCTTTGTTATGTAGAGAGGGCATAGTGGGTCTAATGCTAACCACATACCCACATGCATCTTTTACTACTGACATCTGCATATATTGTTCTAGAAACATTATTGATTGCGTAAAGGTAGTCTATGCGTCAGTTTTGCTAAATTTCCCCTGCTACCTCCAGGGAAAGTCAACTCCTTATTTGCCAACTCGCTTTTGTAAAAAAACTATTTTTTGATTGGTGTTTGTATTTATTAATGATTTAGTTATTTCATTAGACCCAATACAATTGCCATTATTGTATACATAAGGAAATCATCAGATACCAGCACATTTTAAATTCACGTATTTAATTATTGATTTTTTTAGAGGAAAACTATTTAACATCCCTAAATGGCCCTGAAGGCAAACAGCAAATCAAGAAACATTAGTCAACACTTAATCAAGAAACTCTACTTGAGCTGGGGAAGAACGTGGGGCCTGTGGTGTGTGGATCAGAACCCACCCCCTTCCACCCCTTCTCCCAACTCTGTGAGGTGGATACTGCCTTCCAAACTAGTGCAGCCAAGAACCCAGGGCTTCCTCTCCCACAACTAGCAGTTAGAAGACTATCTTAACAGGAGAGAAAAGATGTCAGTGGTTCCTATCCTGTTCCTGCCTACCTGTTGCTGAAACTACATTCTGGGTCAGTGTGGCCAAGGTATGGGGCTCCTTTTTATTTCATGGCACCTACCTGCATAACAGAGGCTCTATCTGGGCACAACTCCATTGAGAATATAAGGGAGAAACACAGGGCCCCAACTACCGTTGCCCTGGCCTTTAAGGCAGTGGTTCCGCCCTGGGAAGGGCAAGTCAGAAAGAATTGATGCTGCTGTCCCCCAGCACTAAGTGTTTGCTCCTAAAGTCGAGGTATCATGCCAAAAAATACATATAGTCTCTATCTAATTCAGTTCCAGAACCAGTGGCTCAGGGTCCTGCCTCAATGGAGGGGCAGAGAAGTTGGGAAGGAGATGAGGAGTCTACCTCTTTCATAACCAACGTGGACCACTGATCAAGGGAGATGCTTGTTTGAAGAGGCCCACATTTGATTACATTCATCTGTAGAACCATTTAGGCCCCCTAAATGGAAAACAATTCAGAAATAATCTGGCAGTTCGTGAGGCTTAACAACTGGTGTGTGGTCAGGGAGAGAGACAAAGAGAATTCTGCCCAACCACCGTCATTCCAGGCTGACGGGAGGCGTACCCAAGGCTGGGGTCTCACTGCAGAGGGGAAAATAACTCCTCTAAAACAACCCGGCCAGTCATTAATCAAATAAACAAATAACAATAAGAAGCCCTGTGTTAGGGGGGCTTTAATATCTAGATTTACTAAAGTATATTGTCTCCAATGCCCCCCCAAATGACAAGACACAAAGAAGCAGAAAAATATGACCCATACACAATAAAGAAATAGACAAAAAGAAATTGTCCATGAGAGTAGCCAGATGCCAGATTAATCACAGATTTCTAAGGAGTCGTTATAAAGGTGTTCGATGAGCTAAATCAAGCTCTGATTAAATAAGGAAAGGAAGGTATGATTACAATGTCACAGCCAACAGAGAATATCAATAAATTGATAGGAATTGTTTTTAAAAAGAACACAATGGAAATTCTTGAAATTCTATTATTCTGGAAATAATAGGACCAGCCATGCTTCAAATGACAATATGAGATGAAGAGGACAATGTGAAATGAAAAATTAATTAGGGTGGCTAAACAGGACATTTGAATTGGCAAAAGAAAGCACTGGTGAATGTGAAGATAGCTCAGAAGAAAATATGCGAGACAAAGAATGGAGAGAAAAAGGAATGAAGAAAAATAAACAGAGCATCCAAAACACGTGGGACACCACGAAGTACACTACTAACATACGTGCAATGAGAGTGCCAGAAAGGAAGAAATAGAATGTGACTGGAAACTTCAAAAATTTTTGAAACATTGCCCTAGCTGGCTCAGTGGATTGAGGGCTGGCCTACAGATCACGTGGCCGCTGGTTTGATTCCTGGTCTAGGGCAGGTGCCTGGGTTACAGGCTTCTCCCCAGTGGGTGTGGGGGGTGCGAGAGAGGCAGCCACACGTTGATGCTTCTCTCCCTCTCTTTCTCCCTCCCCTCTCCTCGCTAAAATAAATAAATAAAATCTTTTTTTTAATCTGTAAAAACAAGAAAAAATATTTTGAAACATTTGTCTACATGTTCAGAGAGCTCGATGAACTGCAAAATGGTAAACACAAGGAGATTCACAGATACATTACAGTAAAAGAGCTGAAAGTCAAAGACGTGAAGAAAATCTTAAAAGCAAGAAAAAGTGGACCTATCGCATCCAAAGGAACCCCAATAAGATTGAAAACTGATTTCCTAAAGAAACAATAAAGGCCTGAAGGTCGTGGGATAACATATTTAAAGTGTTTAAAGCCAAAGCTTTTAACCAAGAAGTATAGATTCAACAAGCTATCTTTTAAAAAAAGGATATGACAAGCTCAGATTTTTTAAAAAGTGGGAAAACTTGTACCTAACTGAAATGCCTTATAAGAAACACTAAAAGAAGTTCGTCAGACTAAAAGCAAATAAGTATAGGTGATAATTCAAAATCACATTAGAAAAAAGAGCTTCCAGAAAAGTAACTATGTAACTATATAAGGCAGCTTAAATACATATTTTTTCTTCTTAAGTGTTTTAAAAATCAACTGTATGAAATAATATACACAATATTATATTTATGTATATTATACTAATATACATAATATTATATTTAATAATCAACTGTATGAAACAATATATACATAATATATTGTTGAGTACAAAATATCTAGAAATTCCATACTCATAGTTGAATAACCCAGTATCCCACTTTCAATAATGAATAAAACAATGAAGCAAAAAGGACACAGAAGACTTTAACAACAGCATAAATCAGCTATGCCGAACAGATGTCTACAGAACCCTCTACCCAGAAAATTTTCTTCTCAAGTACACATGGAACATTATGCAGTATAGACCATGGACTAGGCCATAAAAAAACTTCAATAAATTTAAAAGAATACAAATAATATTAGGTATGTTCTCTGACCATGTGAAATAAAATTATATGTTCATATTTAAAAATTTTGGAAACTCATAAATATATGAACACTAAATGATGTACTTCTCAATAACCAGTGTGTCAAAGAAGAGCTCAAAAGGAAACTTAAAAATATTGCAAGGCAAGATCAATGAAAATACAGCAAATCAAAAGATCAGAGATGGTGCTAAGGCAGTGCTTAGAGGAAAACCTATATATAGCTTTAAGTGCCTGTACAATATTAATTATTTTTCTTATCCTACTATGACATCTAATATAATTTTGTGTATAATAAGTTATGGTAGACACCTGTACTTTGATCTTGACATTAAAAAATGAGAGCTCTGCCTGGTGTGGCTCAGTGGCGGGTGTCGTCCCACAAACAGAAAGGTCGCCAGTTCCATTCCCAGTCAGGGCATGTGCCTGGGTTGGAGGTTTCGTCCCCGGTTGGGGCACATACGAGAGGCAACTATTCATTTGTTGTCTGATGATCTCAGTAAGTGAAATATTGACATATTTGTATTCCCCATTACATCCCTCTTAGAGACTTTCCTGTTTTCTCATTCTTCCTGAATGTTTCACTTAGGAGCATTACACCCAGGAGGATAAATGACTCCATTTTTAGAACCTTACTTCACAGCTTACACCCATGTGTTTCTGGTTGTGAACTAACCATGGAAGAGAAGAGCTGATGGGGAGTTAAAGTAGATTAATAGGACCAGGCATACTTCAAATGATAATATTTCTAAAATAGAGGAACACTTGTATTCCTTACTCCTTGGCTGAGTAACAAAAATTATATACCAAATAATAATAAGGAAGAGACCACCAGGCAAACGATAGGAACATAGACTTACTGAGTTTTGAGTGCATAGTCTTGTTTTATTCCAGAGATCACATTACAGTTATGCCATTACATGTGAAATTTCTTTCGTATTCTGACAACAGATTGTTTTTTAAATTCACTTTTAGTTTTAGTTTTTGTCATTTTGTTTTTCAAGAGCACTTGTTAGAATTTTAATGGAGGTTGTTAGAGAGGCTGTCTGAAAAAGGCAGTCAATTTGAAATTAACTCTTAAAACATTTATGTAATAATTGCGACATTATAGAGCCAAATAGACACTATTCAATAAAATGTGTGTGTTATCTCACTAGAGAGTTATAACCCTCTCCAGGGAAACTAGCCTTAGTCACAATGGAAACTAGTCCCATTGTCCAGCACAGGACTTGGCATGGAGCAAAAATCCTTATAATGGCATTGGTAGTGTTGCTTAACCTACTTTTATATGGAATGCTTCCAGGTTTAAGGAACTGAATACCTAATTGATTCATTACAAGTTTGCTGAGTACATTTAGAATTTTTATTACAGATTGGAGATTTATCTTTCTTCTCTGCCTTGTTCACTAGCCTATGTCCCACCGCTCTCTCTCTGAATTCCAGCCAACCCAGCTTCTTCCAAACCAAGAATCTCCTGTCGTCAGGGCTTTCATATTTGCTTTTTCTCCTTCCTGCGATCTCTCTACCCTCTTTAGCCTTAATCTGAATTGTTCATATTTATGCATTCTTTACATCTTTGCTTAACACTGCTTCTTTGTGGCTAATTCCCTTCACTCATTGTCTCTCATCTCCCCAGATACATTTGTTATGTAATTTTATAACAATCCTTTATTTTTCATCACAGGTCTTATTATAAAGAAATGATACAGCAATGGGGATCCAATAGACACTAGGGATACAGAAATAAACTAGGGAATTTCTCAGTAACAAATAACCAACTTTAAATGCATAGTGAGTACTCAGCCAATATTTGCTGAATAAATAAATGGCCATGTAATCAGTGGCCATATTTCGTGGGTCTCATATTTATATCTCCTACGTTACTCTGCAATAGTGAATTATATATGGTTCAAAATAAGTTGCTGAGGAAGTTCAATTTCAGGCTATTGGAAACGATGTGGAAATTTAAGAGCAATATTGATAGTTTCCAAGTCTTCCTCTAGGCATTCTTCATATCATGTAACATGAGCAATAAACTGAAGATGATTAGATTCAAATAGAGAAGGCTCAGAGAGGAAAAATGGGTTGTGAAAGCACTGAAATGCCGTTATATTAAAGACGTACACACCAGAATTCTCTTTGCTGAGCTGAAACTGAATGACTGACATTCAGATGGGGGCACATAGTCTGAACAAGTATCTCCTATGGCTAGTCTGGGAGGACTTTCCTCTTTGATTATTGATATTCGGCTTTTGGATCATTTAGAGATGGAAATCAAAGGACCTTCTCTCCTACAACATAAATGTCCCTATAAGAAAAGTTTCCTTTAGTAAATAGGCCAGTAAGTATTTGTTAGAGATTGGATGTTGTTTGTGCCCCTCCCCCACATTCCTATGTTGAATCCCTAGCCCTTCCTCTCCCACCCATTGCGACTGTATTTGAAGATGGAGCTCCTAAGGAAGTAATTAAGGGTAATGAGGTCATCAGAGTAGGGTCTGATTTTATACAACGAGTGTCCTTTTAAGAAGAGACACCAGAGAGCTCTCTTTCTCCACCCATGGGTTCACAAAGAAGAGGTCCTACAAGCACATAGCAACTTGGTGGCCCCCTACAGGCAGCTGAGAGAAAAGACCTCAGATTGAAATATCTTGTCTGCATGCACCTTGATCTTCAACTTCCTCACCTCCAGAACAGAGAAAAACAATTGTTTAATCCACCAGTCTCCAGTATTTTCTTATAGCAGCCTGAGTCAAGTACAATAGTACTGTATTCACTAGTTAATTCTATATGCATAGTCAATGAAAAATTAAAAGTGTATCTGAAGAGACAGACTGAGCCTACCTGGGTAATTCTTCAGCTTTATTTTTATAATTTTTTTTTTTACCTACCAACTATCATCCCACTTCCCTTCCTTCCTTCTTTGCTTCCTCCTTTTCTTACTTCCATTTATTGACTTTGTATTTTTTAAGAAAATAAGAGTTATTATTATTGCTATTTAAATATCTCACTTTTTTTCCACACTGTTCTTTTTATTTCAGAGAAAAGGAAGCAGGAAAACCTAAATTCTCTGTTTGTTTCCACGTACTTTATCCCCCTTGGTCTCCCTGATGCTGAGCTTTTGCTGGGGTCTACGTCCCATTTGTTTGAAATCATGGAGCTCAGGCTGCTGTTCACCATGTCGGATGTAAGCAAGAACAGCACAGAGGCCAAGTGAATGAAGGCACTTACCAGACAGACGCTTATGACAAAAAAGGAATAGATGAAGAGGAGATCGATAGTTAGTATGCTTTTTTCTTTCTTTCTTTTTTTTTTTTTTTTGAGAAATGTATTTTGTTATTTGACTTGCAAAGTGAATTCAAACTTTCTTGTTCAAGTGAAATGAGATGAACATGGCAAGGAGGTCAAAACAAAGGGAAAATGGCACTCTGTTCAGGGGACGAGAGATCTAATTAAGCAAGTTCTTATCATTGTTGTATCTGTTGCTTATTTATAAAAACCCGACAAAGCAATAAAGATACTTAAATCCATGAGCTTTCAGCAGACTAGATGCATATATAAATAGTATCCAGTATCTAGAAATATGAAGCAAATAGCACACCATCTACACTCCATTTATATATGTTTATTACTCTGGACACAAAGTTGTACTGGAAACAATCAGGCTCTAATGAATTAATGAAAACGAAGCCTCTGCAAAGCCTGTTTCCCCTGGTACCGCCATAACTGCCCACATAATTCGCTGACAGTGGACCGGCGCAGTAAGCCTGCAACAGGCAGCTGAATATGTGGAGCTACCTGATTAGCTCATCACCCTTTTCCCTTTTTTCCCTCATTAGATTGATACCATGCCACCTGATGTCAATAATCTCAGTGTTTGCCTGGGTGTTGGCTCATGGCCAAATCTCCTAATATTTAATAACAGAATATAACTAGCCATTAAATATTGTCCAAGATTTACTTTGACTCTACAAAAATACTGCTAGTTCCTTTGCAAGTTCCTATACTAACATCCGATTTAGGATTTAGTCAACGATTTATAATACACAGAGTGAATTAGAACATTTTTAAAAGAAAAAGGTATTTCACGATAGTCCTATAAATAGCTGAGCAACTGTTATTTTGCAGAGGAAATGTACAGGGGGGGCTGTGCCTTTTATTTTATGAAACTTACGATGCATCAGGTGACCTATGGAACTCAAGAATCTTTAAATTTCCTTTAGAAGCTGCACATACTAAGTTGTCGATATAAAATCGTTGTTTTAGCTTATGTATATAAAAATGGTCTTTAGTGTAGTGGTCTGAATGGTGACCTCCAAAAGCATGCCCACGTCCCATTCACTAGAACCTGGGAGTGTTACCTTCCTTGGAAATGGGCCTTTGAAGACGTAATTAAACTAAGAACCCAGAGGTGAGGAGTTCATCTGGGAGTACTGGGTGGACATCCAGTTCAATCACGTGAACATCCCTGTAAGAGTGAGGCAGAGGGAGGTTTAACACAAAGCAAAGGCAGAGGGAACACCAATCCAGAGGCAGACACTGGCGTGATGTGGCCATTCCGTAATTGGCAGGCAGTGCTGAACGCCTAGAGGCTGGAAGAGACCAAGAATGCATTTTCCTCTAGCGTCCCTGGAGGGAGTGTGGCTTTGCCAACAACTTGATTTCGGATTTCTGGACTCCTGAACTGTGAAGCAATAAGCTTCTGTCGTTTTAAGCCTCCTAGTTTGTGGTATTTGTTATGGCAAAGCTAGAAAGTTAATACAACCAGCAAATCTAATTAAATATGATATACAGAGGTAGGAAGGACATTTTTACCCCTATTTTACATGTGAGGAACAGGTTTTTTTTTTTATTTAAGATTTTTATTCTATTGATTTTTAGAAAGAGTGGAGGGAGGGAGAAAGAGAGGGAGAGAAACATTGATTGGTTGCCTCTTGCATGCCCCCAACTGGGGACCTGCCTCACAACCCAGGGATGTGCCTTGACCAGGAATTGGACCAGCAACCCTTCTGTTCATAGGCCGTCGCTTGATCCACCCAGGCACACCAGTCAGGGCTGAAGAATGGGGTTTTGGGGGGATAAAGCGACTTCCTCAGCTGGCAGCTAAGAATTACAACCAACTTTAATATATTCTGTACATTCTCTCTGTCCTCTTCACAAAAGTCACCTGAGAAGACAAGGGAAAATTAGGTCTAAGAAGGCTATGTTAAAGCTCAAAGATAAGATAAAAAGGAAGTAATACATGGAGGGAGGTTTTTTCATGCCACGACACTCTTATCAGAGGCAACAAGAAAACAAAGTAGGAGAGGCACCTTGGTACGGGAGCATACAGGATTTTAGAAGGAACTAAGATATTCAATACAGCACTCTAGGAATCAAAACCCCATATCTTGAGAGTCAACATCACATAGCATAGCACCGCATATCTTGGCAAGAGTGGCAAAGCATCCAATTTGGGACAACTTATTCCGAACCCCTAAAGTAGCATTGCATAACGTAACTTTGAATTAATCATCCAGGTGTCAATTTGGGGGCCAGAGAACAAGTCAAGTATCACAGAGTACAAGTTTCAAGCTAGATACAATCACACTGTCCAAGGTCTCTGAGTCTGATTATTTTTCCCCTGCACTTAATTTGCATGTAGGCTCTTACTAGAATGCTCTATGCACCTCATTCAGATCCTTAGTGCCTGGAGAAAGGCAGATTTATCAACTTCAGGCCCTGAGGAGTGAAGGGTGATGCTTAATACTCTAACCTTCATTTATCTGAAGAATAGTGGCATTACCTAAGCCAAGAAAGTGAAAACTATATCAAGAGCCAATTTCTCCCTCGCTGGTGTAGCTCAGTGGATTGAGTGCGGGCCTGCGAACCAGAGGATCGCGGTTTGATTCCCAGTCAGGACACATTTGTGGGTTGCAGGCCAGTTCCCAGCAGGGGCCAGTTCCCAGCAAGGGGTGCACCAGAAGCAACCATACATTGATATTTCTCTCCCTCTCTCCTTCCCTTCCCCTCTAAAGGTAAATAAATAAAATTCTTAAAAAAAAAAAAGCCCAAAGGAAAAAAAAAAAGAGCCAATTTCTCTTTTGTTTGAATGGAAATTTTAAAGCCTTTACAAATAGCCACCAACCTGAAAAAGAATATTTCTAGATTAGGATTTATGAAGATGTGAAAAGAATGTCCTTTTTTAAAAAAGTATGCACACTGTTAAGAGAAAAAACAAAACAAAACTAAGAAACACGAAGGTCATTAGTCAAGTTTCTTGTGAAAATGTCAGGAAAAAAAAAAAAAAACCCTAATGCTTAGTAACCCAGACATGGAAAACTAGCATTTGTTGAAGAGTAGTTTTCCCACAACATGTCCATTGATTGAATAGATACCTCTAAATATTTAAGAAAATGGGAGTCAGAGATGAATCCATTTTGCAGTTGAGCTGATACATCTGTGCTCATTAACACATTTGATATATAGTGTAGGTGGACCAGAGAGTAACACTGTTTTAGAATAGCAGTTTAATTGAAGTATACATTGTGTATAAGACATTGGAATCATTAAATCTAGTAAACAAAGAGCTAGGATTAAGGAAAAGAGGAAGCACCAAAAATAGTTTGTTATCTAAATAACCTCTTCTGACTTAAAGGAGGTCAAATAGCCCTGGAAGTCATTACTTGTTGGATACCAGCATCTCCCTGAAGATTTTTCTTTTGCATATATGAAAATAAGACAAAGTGGAAGCTATGAAAAAGGCACAGATCCATGCATGACTTCCTCTTAACTTCCTTCAAATCCACGCTGATTCATGGTTAATTCATTCCCCAGTTATTTAGTGCCTATTGTCTACAGGACATGGCTGTCAGAGGAAAGTCTTTCTTGGCACGCGTCTCACCTAGCACGCTGCCACAAAGCCAGATAGGATGGTTTTCTGTCTCACCAACCGAGATTTTGCCTTCTGTAGTGAATGCATCCCATTGGCTACCCTATGTGTGACTGTAGAAGTCTCCATGTGTGGATCTCAATCAATCTTTGTGGAGTGAACCAGTGGATAGTTAGGTAAGTGAAGATATAATTACTGATCTTAAGCAGCTTCTGATGCAGAAGAAGGAAGAAAATAGCCTACAATCTGACAGTCCATTCTTCTCTAATTGTGGTCCATGTCTTTTGGGGAAGCTCCCATGTCCTGTAGTCCAATATGCCATTTGCTCCTTGATTTAAATTTCTATCATCATAGACACAAGAGAAGGCCTTAAGGAAGGAGTGGGATGTAAACTGGGTTTAGAGGGAAAGTCTGCTTTATTAAAGGAGGAGAATGATGTCCCCTTTTCTCCCTCCTCCCATGTTTCTGTTCTATGACATCTGTCCCCAGTCCTGTCTCTAACCTCTTTATAACTGTTTGAATCTTACTTACTTACCTGACTTCGAATACCACCCAGTATGTTTTTTCCCTAAAATTTTAGCCTTCTGCCTCCTGCACTCATCTATTGGACATAATCTGACCGGATTTTCAGTACCCAAACTCAATATTTCAATAATTAGAACTATAATATATAATCCCTAGTCTTCCCATTTCCAAAAATTGTTTTGGCTCAACTTCTTGCACCATCTTTGTGGCTGTATAATTCTGCACGTCTCCTCCCCTTGTATCTAATAACCTCACATCCTCCTTTTCAATGTAGGGAAGTTTTATTATTTTTTGGTAGTAGGCTGAAAATTTACTACTTCCCACAAAGGAAGCAATGGGGTCACATAGCCTTAGGATTTTGGAGTGTCTAATTCAGAGATGTAATGGAGATTTGATTATAAAGTAAATGATGATTTTAATTGGTTTGTTAAATAAATAAATAATAGACATCAGTGCATATGAGTGAGTTCATGTGCAACAAGAGCTTAAAATTGGAGGCAGTACCTTGAGAAGTCCAAAAGATATCTAACCCTACACATATAGAATGCAATGAGAGAAGCATATAGCACTGATCTTGCATTTACTAGTATATTAACTTTAAAAATAAAGTGTCCCTTTCTCCCTACATCATTCCCTCCTACCTTCCCTCTGGTTACTGTCAGTTTGTTCTCAGAAGGGTTTCAGGAACAACTATAAAGGACACATGGACAAAGCCAAGGGCGGGGGGTGGGATCAGGGGAGGGAGGTGGGAGTGGCTGTGGTGGGGAATGGTAGGGGGAAAATGCAGACAACTGTATTTGAACAGCAATTAAAACAATAAAAGTAAAGTGCCTATTATATACTAGACTCCGATATATCTGGTCTACCTTGACATCCCAAATTTCAAGCCCATTTAATCATCATTGTGTCTGAGCAAATATTCACACAAACAAAACCACACTGCAAAATTCAGGCAGTAATCAGATATAAATATCTGAGCATGTTACAAAAATGCAATATTCTTGGATTTTACTCTAAATCAACTGAGTAAGAATTTCTGGGGATACGCCTTGGACATCTGCATTGTAAATAAATTTTGTTTGCATAAAACTCTCTGGGATGCCTGAGAGCTGCTCTCGTCTATTCCATTTTCCCCTCAGTTGCCAGCAGGGATTAATGGCTTTGCTCTGGGCCTCACAGGCCCCACCGGGGCAGCTATTCTGCTCTGGGTCCTACAGTCCAGCAGGGGTAGGGGCTGAGAGCAATTTTCCTCCATAATTCCTGCTTTTCTACTTTCATGGGAAAATAGTTGCTAAATAAGGAGGGAAATGATGCAAGAAAATGTGGCATCCTACCGTGAGCTGAAGTCCACTATTTGTCCTTGAATCATTTTAAAGTTTGATACGTTATATTAAAACAGCTTGGCTAAATATATATCTTTGGGCAGAAGTCTTAATATACAGTGCAGGTTAGAGAATGGAAGGCAGTTATGTAGATAAAATTATTGTTCAAGCAGTGGTCACATTATCATTCTTCCCAGGTTGCTCAGAATGGCACATGCTTTTGAATCTTAAAACCACATTCTTTATAGTTTGGGAAAGAGTACTGTTTCGATCATACAAAAATGACTTTACCTTAAAGGTCAAACTGATTTCCTTTTCCTCAAATTCACCCACATATTAACAGGTTAAATACAGATGGCAAGAGCAGAAATAAAATGATTGAAGAAAAAGATACCCATGTAGGTCACCCTTATGATTGAAATAAAGATCACATCAAACTCATTCAAACTCTTCTCTTACTGAAAATGTAATCGAATAAAATTCCCTATTGTTAAATGCAATGGAGAAATCTGAATAAATTTTGGAGTCATGCATGATTTCATTTTAATACTTTCTTGTAAAATAAAAAGGATATTTTGATGAGTCTTTGAACATATTCTCAAGATAATATTAGATTTTCTCAGCTTGCCATCCCCTGTTGACAAGGAATGTGTGGTACACCCTGGTGCTGGGCAGGGATAAAAAGATCTCTGCCACCAAATTCTCTGCATTTTGGAATTATTAGAGGTATGGCTAGCAAAGAGAGAGACATTTAGGAAAATGTGTTCCCTTTTCAACGCTCTGATTTCTGAATAGCTTATATTAGGTGTAATTTCTTTAGAATGTGTATTTCAGAATGCTTCTGAATATCATATTAGATAATGTTCAGGCTCTGGACTCACTCTTAATTGTGTTTGCATTCCAATTTCATTACTTACCTGGTTGCATTTTTCAGTAATTTCCCCAAGGTCTTGGTGGGTACTCTTATTGGGCCCAAATTACTAATCAGGGAACCGAGTGTCAGTAGGTGTTTGAGGAATCAGTATGTTATTCCACCTAAAACGTATTTTCAGGGCCTGTGATGTGCAAACTGTGTAATAAAACTTAAAATAATAGTGGTTATTATTAATGTATGTAAGGTTATCAGTTACCTTAGCTTTGAGATAAAGCAAAAAAACTATTTGTCTTTTAAGAATATTTGGGTTTCATCCTTTCATACTTTATCATGAATTTTTATTTGAAAGGTTCAAAGTTGGAATAAAAGTAAATTATAAAGTAAAATCTAAAGTAAAAACTAAGAAAATATATGATAAGAAGTATATTAAGAGTCTTCAAGATGAACACTGAGGAAGTTTCCAGAATAAAATATGAGGTTATTATGGTATCCAAATGCAATATAAAATGGTTTCCAAGGAAATATTTTATCTAAATCAGTGCAAATCCATCTGAGTTAAAAAAAAAAAAAGTCCAGGGTATATAGATAAAAAAATTTTAACAAAGATATGAGTATTAATGAAAGAGTAAATAATCAAACACTATACAAACCTAATGATATCAAATATCGTTCATTGGAACCGGTCAATAGTTGTTATAAAGACTTAAGTAAATGAATCAGGAAGCAAAAGAGAAAATACAAATGACCAACTTCAGGTATGAAGTAAGGCAGTGATATAAAATAGTTTCATGACAATAGCTTCCACCACTCAGATGAATTGTACAAATTCCCTGCCATTCCCAAAATGTAGAAATGGCCTCAAGAAGGAAGAGAAACTCTAGTGTCCTTAATTCTGACCTGTTGGTAGTCTGTCCCAGAGAGCACACACACAGGTCCCAGAAAAGGGCATAAGCTTTCACTGCTGGTATACAATAGCTGTCATGGTCTGTGCCTCGTGTCTCTGAGAGGGAGACAGAAAGAGCTGATGTTTTTCTTTACCAGGATTCTTCGTGTGTTCTCAATCGCCCTTCTCCACCACCATGTTTAACTCATTTAATGTAAATGGTGCCTTTTGTTAAAAAGTCCTCAGCTGAGAGCTCTTAGGCTTATCTTATTTAGGTACATCTGCCCTCTTAGAAGTTCTTTTACAATGATCCCACATTCAACTGTAACTTTATATAAATCAGAAAATGATGCCACATATCAGTGGCTGAATTAAACAACCTGCTATCCTGAAAAATTAAAATTGCAAAAATTTGCATTTGGCTTTAGAAACATAATTGAAGGACAATTTTAGCCTTCATCCCAATACATCTAGCCATTATTTTGAGAGGATAGAATTATTCTAAAATTCGATTGTTGTGATGGTTGCATTATTCTGTGAGTTTACTAGAAAATCATTACAGTATACCATAAAACAAGTGAGTTTCATGAAATGTAAATTACATCTGAAAAAGCTATTTAAATTTTTGAAAAAGAAAAAAGAATACTGGCAGGTTCGTATTAGCATTCACATAGTGGATCTGCACATGCTAACCCTTTGCAGATGGCAAGACTAGTCAATAATATCATGTCCTGAAAGCCTATTGACACAGTGCTCCTTCAAGCGTACTGTGCATGGATTGACAGCTGACAATATATGGCTCCTAAATGAGGTGAGTCCCATATGGTAATTGGGACCGCCCTGCCAGTATGTGGGACGCCTTGCAAAAACTGTAGAAAATTTCGCTGACTCTCTGGGAAAATAATCTCTTTATGTAAAAGACAGATGAGCTCTTGAAGATATTCCATATTTTTTAAAAAGTAGGTATTTACAGACTCAATAAGTAGATCCTTCTGTTTAACTTGCCATTCTATAACAGAAAAGATGATAATCACTTTTTTTCCTTGTGAAAAATGTGATCTAAGCCAATCTTTTGAAAAGAGTCACAGCCATTTTTTTTTTTTTTACAAGAAGTAATTCAAGACTGGAAACAATTTCTGTGGATGTTCAACAGCTCATTACTTTTTAGTGATTGGAAGCAATGAGAGTTTATTTATTTAAAAATGTATATATATACATATATAACTTTATTTTTCTAATTCAAGATGAAAAATATTTTAAAAACTAAGGATAAATGGACATGGCTCCAAAAGGCTCCCAAGGGATTTCATAAGTGGATTTTCTGCTAATGACTCTGCATTCTTCCTTTTAAACAATCATTTGCCAAGATCTCAGTACCCACAGCAGTATGTGGAAGTAGTACTTAAATTCTTGTGTTGCTTTTGTTACCATACATTTACAGTTGAATATCAGTTTTTCAAATTCTCTCTCATAATATCTCCAATTAAATCCTCCAGTTCACTGCAATCATGGTGTTCTTCCTTGATTACTATTCTCTCTCACAGAAAGACAAAGGCATTTAGAGAAAAATACAACACGTGTTTTTTGACGTACATTTGTTTCATTGTGAATTCTCGTTCTGGTTCGATAAGCCAATGGAACATCTATAATGATCTTCCTTAACTTTTGGAACAAAAATCCCCCATCTATGTAAAGGCTGAAATGGATAAATCACCAGTGACGATTAAAAGTGAGAATAGGTTTTAGGTAGATTTTAACATTTTCCCTTAATAACTAGTTCTCCATTAAAATATTCCATCTATCAATACAAAAGTTGTTGCATTAAAAAAGAGCCTAAGCCCTAGCCAAACACCTCAGTAAGTTAGAGCAGCATCCTAATAACACCAAAGTTGTGGATTTGATCCCCAGACAGGGCATATATAAGAGTCAACCAATGAATGCAAAAATAAGTGGATCAACAAATCCCTCTCTCTCTTTCTCACTCTCTCTCTTTCTCTTCTTATCTTTCTCAAATCAATCCGTAAAAAAATTTAAAAAGAGCCTAGAAAGACTATACTAGATGTTGTCATATCTGGGACTTGCTTCAAAGAAGTACAAGTGGGAAAATAGTAAAGAAATAAATGAAATAAGCTCAGGCATGAGTTAACAATTTATGACGTGTAAGATATGGGTATGTGGAGTTCCATAACATGTTTTGTCTACTTTCATGTACTTTTGATATTTGCCATAATGACATGTTAAATAAATAACTTAGATACTAATTCTAATTACATTTTTGGTCTTTATTAGCTTTGTGGAGTTGGGGAAGATGTTCTACTTTCCTTGAATCTTCATTCTCTTAATTGAATAATGGAATAATAACACACGACTCATAGAACTCTTAGGGAGATTAGAGATAGTAAAAATACATGTAAAAATATAGCATGGTAAAAAACCTCAAGTCAGTAAACGGTACCTATGATTTAATTTATAAAACTTTCAAGGAGGTATTTGTACTTTCAAATAAGAATCAGATGACATAACGCACGTCTACCCTCAAATACAGTGTTGTTCTAATTGCCGTCATTGAAGCATAAATTTGAATTTCCATCTCTCTTTGGTATTTTCCAACCAACCACAATCAAAGTTTGTCTGACAAGCATGTTGAAAGAGGTAGGGTCATTAGACTAATCACTATTTGGGTTCTTTAAAAGTATAAAGAAGCTTTGAATATCACTAAGTTTTTTTCTAGTGGTGCTAACCCTAGGTATTATTCAGTTCATCATGCACTGCATTCACTCACACCTTTTTAGAGTTGCTGGTTGCAGATTGCTGGCTGTCCTTCCATTTAAGGGTCTTATAGATGAAAAGATTCTGAAATCCATTTTAGCTTCTGGCTACTCAGCTGCAGTTTCATAATAAAAGGCACTATTTCAGTCATCCTCATCAACTATGAGGAGGGGTAGGATCTGTAATTGGTAATTCTAGAAAAGTCCAGGGAACACAGAACATAAATATCCTTGAGTAAAGCTCCCCTCCAGGATTGGCTTGCCACGACTCACTTGGTGTCCAGCAGAAATGATTTCTGTTTCCACAGAATTGTCTGCTATTGTCTTGTTCTCTTGCTTTCTTACAAATACTTGGAATTTTGTAGAGGCTAGAAGATATTGGGTTGGCCAAAAAGTTCATTGTTTTCCATAAGAGGGCTCTAGTAGTGCTTAGTTTTTAACTTCATTCAAAACAGTTTCATTAGATTGTATTTGACAGTTGTCATATCAGCATGCATTAAAAAAACTTATCAAAATTGGTAAATTTTTGTGTAGCCATTTAAATATTGAAGATGGAAGAAAATAAGCAACACTTTTGGTATGTTATGCTTTATTATTTCAAGAAAGATAAAAACACAACTGAAATGCAAAAAAAAAAAAAAGATAGTGCAGTCTGTGGAGAAGGTGCTGTGATTGATCAAATGTGCCAAAAGTGGTTTGTGAAGTTTTGTACTGGAGATTTCTTGCTGGATGGTGATACTCCATGATTGGGTAGACCAGTTGAAGTTGATATCAATCAAATCAAGACATTAATTGGGAACAATCAACATTATACCATGAAAGAGATAGCCAACATTCTCAAAATATCCAAATCAATAAAGTTATGGGTAAAAATAAAAAATGTGTCTTTTTGGCCAACCCAATAATATCTCAAAACTTGAAATCAACTCTATATTATTGCCTTTATTACATTAGAAGAAGTTAGAAAATAGACAAATAATTATTATTGAAATGTGATGATAAAGTGTATATAAATCATTTTGTTGCTAAATCTTGGATTATTCACTCATTTATTCACCCATCAGCTATTTATTAAGAGAACTCTGAAAGTTTTTCTACGAACTAGGCATTGTAGATATAGCAATAAAAAGGTTCAGTGGCTTTTACGGAGTTCATTATCTGGTGGGTAACATACTTATGCAGTAACAATAATAAATGCAGAAATCACATACATTTCATTAGTTTTTACTACTGCATGTGCAATGAAAGAAGGAAGCCAGGTTACCTTAGGAAGCCTATGAGGCTCTCTACGAAGGGGCCCCATAGCAACCTGAAGCTGCATATTAATACGTTACTGAGGCTGCTTGTTTTCAGATTTCTTTCCCGAAGGTCCAGTGCTTTGCTCTGTAGTGGGAGAGGTGCTAACCTAACAGCCCCTCTGTTATCTGGACCTTGGCTGGGTTCAGCTCATGGGCAACAGAGGGCTGGAGAAAAGTCCACTCCAAGTGACTCCTCTCCCTTCTCCTCTCTCTCAAGTGGCATTTCTGGCAGCAGCTAAGCCCGCTTCAGCTCCCCTTCCTCTCACTGGCCTTTTGTGATTCTAACTTTTCTAGTAAGTCCGGGCCCTGAGATGGAGTAATTCTGCATATGTTTTTATTGTCTCTGCTTAGGAGAGGTTGTAACTTCCTTTTGTTGTCAAGCTTTGGGTTGCCTCCTTGTTCCCTCTTTGGCTTTCTAGCACCTTGTCATCTTGGTGCTAGATCAGGATGATTCCTTGTCATCTTGGCCTCGTAGTAAATTTCCTGTTTCAAATTCTCAGAGTGGTTTGGCTTGTCTTGGTAGGGTCCTTGGTCAATACACTATTTTGAATCAAAAACAGAATACTTGAGAGGAAAGGATTTGTTTCCTCTAAAGGGTCTGTGCTGGAAGCACATAATCTAAAACTTTCATCCAACTTAGTTTAAGTAGGAGGAGAACTGGGTGTAAGAGAATGGCAGTGAGCTACCATAGCAAGTGAGAATTGCTATGAAGGAGCAGGAAGCAGGTTGGGGGGACTGCGTAGGAGAGGAGAGGAAAGCTTCCTCAGTGAACGTCACATTTGAACATCTGAGCATATCTGAGGCATCTCATGAGTGAGTCCATCATGCAGGTATATGGGGGTGAGGTGGGTCAGTGAGAGGAGAGTGTGTCAAGAGGGGGAGCAGTAAGTTCAATGACCACGAGGTGAGGATGCCTATGATGCGTTCAGTGAGCTCAATAAGAAAGAAGCCAGTGCGACTGGGGGCAGCTGGAGTGAAGTGGATCTGAAGCCGGTAAAAGGAGAGGAAGTAACAAGAGACCTAGCGAGTCAGAGCAAGACAAGTACCATGTGATTTTACTCATACGTGGAGTCTAGTGAACACAATGGACTAACAAACAAAATAGAAACAGGCTCACAGAGAACAGACTGACAGCCACCAGAGAGGTGGGGTTGTGGGACCAGGTGAAAAAAAGGTTAAGGGACTAAGCAAAAAAAAAAAGAAAAAAGAAAACCTTGTAGACACAGACACAGACAACAGTGTAGTGATTACTAGAAGCAAAGCGAGGTGGGGGGAGGTAGAAGACGGTGAAGGATGGGTAAATGGTGACGGAAGGAGACTCGACTTTGGGCGGGTGAACGCACATATGATGTACACATGATGTATTACAGAATCGTACACCTGAAACCTACATATTTTCATTAACAATGTCACCCCTATAAATGCAATAAAAATAATCAAAAAAAGAAGAAGGGGCCACATACTTAGTTCTACATAGGGAAACTATGTAGAAACTAAAATAAGATTATTTAGAACACAAAGACTTCGGTTTCCCTTTATATAAAATGGAAATGATAGTGTCACTTACCACACAGGCGAATAGCAAGGATGACATGATGTAGGAGAGTGTGTCAAGAGGGGGAGCAGTAAGTTCAATGACCACGAGGTGAGGATGCCTATGATGCGTTCAGTGAGCTCAATAAGAAAGAAGCCAGTGCGACTGGGGGCAGCTGGAGTGAAGTGGATCTGAAGCCAGTAAAAGGAGAGGAAGTAACAAGAGACCTAGCGAGTCAGAGCAAGGTGTTTAACTCAGCCTGGATGCGTGGTAATGATGCAGTTTTATTGTTATTATTATCGCCTCTTTTATGTTTTGCTTTCCCTGGGTGTTGCCCCCATCAGTGGAGACTAGGAGTTTACCTGACTCCACATAGACTTGGAAGATGATTGTTGGTTTTTAGGGCAGAATCAGTGGCTCTAAATCAAAGCAGAACTGGCTCTGTCACCTGAAAATGAAACTAACTCAATTAATCACTCCTGTGTTCATTGGCCTTAGATGGTAAATTCCTTTGTGGGCAGGGGGTCATGTCTTAAATGACTTGACTGTTTATGGAATGAAAGATGAATGTTTTAGTCCCCCCGGGCCATCTATTCTGGAGGAATTAAGTCAATGGGAAGGTACCAGCCTTCAGTCATACATAGCTGAAGCAAAAGGGTTTCTTCGGGGTAGGACAGTTCTGTGTCAGGGAATCTGGATTCTCAAAACCAAAGTAAAGCCACCTCTTATAAACACAAAGATACTGTGGACGTTTAGACAATTATTCAAATAATGATCACCATTCATGCAAGAATGCTCCCATTTTTCTTACTCTAATTTTGTGACAGCAGGATTTCTTTATGCCTGAATTCTCATGTTTCAAATATATTAGTCACCTACTCTGTACAAGGCACTGTTCCCAGTACTGATGGCCTCAACTCTCCGTTTGATTTTTGCCCGTGAAAATAAAGCCAGAGAGAAATTGCAAATCCACTTTCTCATGCCAATGTTCTTATTTAAAAAATCAGCGGTCGGTTTGTATACCAGTGCTATTTTGTAAGTGCCCCTCATCTGCTTCCTTTAATTCTGGTCCATTCTTTTTAATGTGTTCGGATCGCTAGACACAGCTGCTGTGTAACCTTCCACCTACCTACCTTGGGTCTGTCGCTGTCTGCAACAGGCTTTTAAGTTCTCTGCAGAAAGATCAAATCATTAACGGTATTAAAGATGCCGCAGTAAAATTGTTATCTATGCTGAAAATGCTACTTGAGTGCAGAAAAGGAGACATTTTTAATTGGCAGTCTTGCAGCTGGAAACCTGGACAAGGCTGGGGTTTGTGTTTCTTTACATTTATTGGAATTAATGTATTGTAGGTGTATTGTAGTGTATGTTTGGAAGTCACAAGGACAATTCTGCATCTTGTGTGTGTCCTTTTGAGGTATGAAGGCAGAATTTGCGCTTAAACAAATGGCTATTGGAACAAGAGGAAATAACAAGTTTCTCACCAGTGACTAAGCTGTCTTGAGATCAGTGGCAGTGGGTTTTATAAAAGGTCCTCTAGACCCACTCCCTAGATTCCTCACCACAGAATTGTACGTGAACTATACAACTGCTTTTCCTTCAGTTCTATAAACTTGAAAATAGCGTTGGCATTTTCCTTAAAGGCTGTGATGCATTGAACAGTATGTCTGGCTGGTAATGAATTAATTTTAGTCTGACTTATTTTCCTTCTTCCTTTCACACCATGATAACAAAAAAGGAGGAAATGCAATTGCAAATCAAATTTGACAATTGACAGTCCTTGCCTCATTTCAAAGCCAAAAATGATCAGAGCCATACATTTCACGGAACTCACAGAGATTATGCCCTGAGTTAACATGCACTGCACATGTACATGTGTTGTCCCACAATCTTTGGTAGAAAGGAAGGAATGATAATTATATACCCATTTTGTAGACTAGGGCTCCAAGGCTCCAGCAGTCTGTGTAACTTTCCAAACGCCTTTCTGTTCTTTGGCAACAGCACTGAGCATCTGGGATCCTGATGCTAAAGCCTGTTCTCATCAATTTAAAGGACGTTATGAACATCTTGCTGATTATCATGAGAAGGATATTATCAACGGAAACATCCTACGAGATGATCTTATACTCGCAAGTCCATTTGTCCTCACACAAACCTTCCCACCAGGAGTCATTATCCTCATTTTACACTACGAGAGTCTCATACTAACACCATGTTTTGCCTTGTGCATTCTACAGTCAGACTGCTTGGGGTTGACTTTGTTTTGCCCTTATCACCTAAGTGCCTGGGGCAAGTTAGCCCTTACAGGCTTCAGTTTTTATCATCTGTAAAGAGGAGAAAACAACAGTACTTAGCCTTAGTAAATTCTAAAGATTTTATGGAATACGTGTAATAGATAAGCTAGGAATTGTAGTGATTCTGTTCTGGGTTTCATCTCATTTAGCTATTATCATACCTGTTTTTACCATGCAGTACTTCAGTCCACTCCCATCTCTTTTGCAGGGGACCATTATTTGCCTTGTCTAGCAAATGAGAACAAGTGAGAATAAAGACAGTGAAAAAGCTCATCCATGAAACTGGCTAGAAGGGCTTCATATCCACCTTTCTCTGTTCCCTGAACGTTTGTCCTGAACACTTTGAAACCTCTTCCTCCAAGGAACTTCTAGACTCTGCAGGAGGAAGTAAAAGAAGAAGCAAGGAGGGCCACAGCACTTTGTATTCACTCATTCCTTTCATTATAACGCATGCCAGTGTTATTTCCATTATTCCAACCCCTCTGCCAGAGCAGCTAATTTATATCTCGCTCATGCGGGTCAGATGCAAGCCAAGGATATATTGATAACTACTGCCTACATGTCCTTGGAAATGCTAATGAAAGATCCCAGCTTTCTTTACCTATGAAGCTAAGGACTCAAGACATGTACAGCAGACACTCTCTCGATGCCTCTAACCTCCTGCAAGGCGGGCCAGACTTTTCCGCACAATGTTTTGAAACTCCTTTATTTTGAAAGGAGTTTTAAAAGGATGAATTTTGCTCCTTTGACAAGTGCTTGCTTTTTCATATTGTTGATGGACCAAGGAGCAGTGGGTGGAAAGGAATGCACTTACTGTCTGAGATAACCCTGAATATAGCCATCCTGAGGGCTGAAGGTCACTGCTAGTCTCCTGTTGTGGTTCGGGCTTCTGCAGAATTATTCCACCGAGACGACAGAGGGGATACGAAGTTTTAAACAGTGTGAGCTCCCTTCTACCCTCTTACCAGCTAGGGAATACTCTGTAGTGAGGGAGCTTAGGTTGATTGACAGAGAAAATGAAATCTATTTAAAAAAAAAAGTCTTTTTTCTCTTTCTGCCTTTAGCGGATAAACCACACTTAACATCAATTCAAATGGTCCTTATCGTCTTCAAAGTGAAGTTTTCAAAGTCATTAGAAGTCCTGAATCTATTCTATGCCTAAACATTTTTTTCAGCCAAAAGCCTGCAGTAGGTTTGGAGGGGTTAAGTGGACAGGAGGACTACTTTCTTTCAGTTTATGTTTACTTCTAATTCCGAGTGTTGCAGGCAATCCTCCAACCAGGAATATCTGCAGTGCTTTAGGCTGCAGGAACAGCCTAAAGTATGGAACACAATGGGTGAGAGACCTAAGGGCAGGGGTCAGGGGTGACAGGATAAAGGGAGATGCATTGAAATGTAGATTGGCAGGTTGCCCCAAATATACAGGTAGGGTCCTCTGTTTCGCTTGACAGTTTGAAGAAATGAGCATCCTCTCTGGTACCCCAAACAGTATTTTACAATGAAATACTAATTAAGTTAAGGGCTTTTGAATCAAAATAATTGGCTCTTCTGTGACCTTGAAAAAAGCCCCTTCACATCACTCAGCTTACATTTCTTATGTAAAATGGAGCAAGTAATACCTCTCTTTTAGGAAGGTCATAAGGCTACAATGAGATACGATATATACAAGTACCATCAGAGGCACACAATTAATATTAGCCTACCTCTACCCCAAACCTCATTTTCTCCCTTAAACTCCTCCCAAACTGCAGCTTGTCCACTTAGAATTTCCATTGATTAGCCCTGTGCTTTAGGGCAGTCAGTCACTTAAAGACACCTTCACCTGGGCTTAGATGCCGCAGCTCTAAACTAAGGATCACAGCAATATCTATCTGCTCATGGATGTTTGTGGGGGAAACCAATGAGGCAGTGGAAGTAAAAACACCACTTTGTAAGTCAAGAAGATATTCCCTATTTGTCTACTAGCATTGCAGATTTATTTTTGCTTCAATGGTTATAATAATAGCCAGAATTGTATACAGAGAAAACAGGTATTGAGTCCTTCTGAAGATTTTTATAAACATAAATCACGATTTTATAAAGATGGTTTCACTAGCGTTTTTTTTCTTTTTCAGATAAAGACAGTTTTACAGAATTTAACTTCCTCAAGGTCACACCACTAATATATGTTACAGTCTAATCATGCCCTAAAATCACTGATCCAGTCTGCCTTCTACTTTCTAGGAACTTGAATTTCATGTTAGTTATCCAGCTAAACTACGGCTGTCTATGTCTGTATTCTTAGCTCTATTCTACTAAAGTTGAAATTCTTTAGGATATATAGGCAAAAGGAGGTGCACTGAACATATGCTGAATAAATAATGCACCATAGGGGATCTTTATTGGCATTTGGGCCATCTAATATCCATATTTTAAAGATGGCCAAGTTGCCTGGGTCAAGAGGGTCTCTGATGTACCTATCTAACTTTTGGAGGCATTGTTGAGAAGGAGGAATAAAGATAGATCGTAAAGGTTAATAATGCTTCTCCCTCTTGTCTTGAATGTTGGATTCTCTATTGATCCTTGTTGCAGTCCTGTCACTACTGGCTCTCTGAAACCTTGGAATAACTTGGCACGGTGGTGGCAAGTTATAAACTGCCTTGCTAAATGAGTTTTCTCGCACCTGGATGATCCTCAAATGGTCTCCCTCATCTCTATAAGCTCTCCTATTTCATCCGAGCAAAATGAAGTTCGAAAGAACGCCATTTCCATCAATATGCATGATATGATCTTCAGCATTTGGCCAGTGTTGGCAGAAATGGGAGCTGTGAAATATTTATGCTCCTTCGATAAGCACACACACCTTTACAGTTGCTATTGATTAAACCTTTTTGAAATAAATCACTCAGTTTCTCTATCTTTTTTGTTTGTTTTCCTTTTCCTAGGCCAAGCAACATGTTCATTAATAGGACTATCTATTTGTTGTAAGATCACTGTTGAATATAAGAAAAATGTAGAGGTAGAATGGGCATATCTATATAGCTTATATTTGGAATCTCTGGGATTTTTTTTTTCCTAACAGGGCTAGTTTATTTTGCATGGGTGACTCCTCCTTCAAGACTGACTGCAATATACACAATCACTGTAGGATTGCCTCCTTTTATTTCTTATTTGATTGTCTCTACTCTGTACTCCTCATATCTCCCTGGCTCTCTCCAGCCTAATTTTTAGTCACTAATGCCAACATGCCCCCTTAATATGGAGTTGACTGGTGCCAGTGAGATTATGGGTCTCCTTATCCATGTGGCTGTCCTAGTCAAGCTGTCCTCTTTGTTCTGGATGAACTGTGCTCTTATTTACTTGAGTCAGTCAAATACTTTGATAAGTATACTCAAGGAATTAGCCTAGATTTACCTCTTTCAGAGTTCAATATCCATGCTTCTTTTCTATGTTCTAATCAAACCATGTCCTGCTTGTTGCCTTGATTACTAGTATTTATTCTCAAGGCCTCTGCTAAGGAAAATGTCCTCATTTACTTTTGGTATACCTGGGCCATTGCCGAACTGAACCTCTCTGCTTGCGCTACTGGGCACTGTGGTTGGTACACACATACATTATACTTCTATATCATCTCTTTCCCAGTTTTTGTTTTCTTGGATTGAAGCACCAGTAGGTCTCTCCTTTCTCCATCTAGTAATCCTTATAAGACTCAGCACAGATATCTCCTTCTCCTAGAAATCTCATTTGTTCCCCTTTCTTACCCCAATCTTACTGAGATTCCTTTGCCTGTGACCCCGTTGTATCTTCTGAAAACCCCAGACTTAAGAGAGGCAAACCAATAGGTAAGATGGAAAGAATGCCAATTGCACTGTTGAAAATAGGGATCATCACATGGATCGTGTATGCCCCATAATTGTCACACTAGCTATTCCTCACAAGCCACAGAACTCAGTCAGCTTTTGTTACATGGATCTGAGTGTTTTGTGATCGCATATAAGTTTTTGAAATGTGTGTTCTAATTCTGTGAAGTCCATCATTGGAATCTTGTTAGCATAGCAACAGTGATCCTGAGAAAGAAGGACAAAGTTGGAGGACTCATGCTACCTAATACCAAACTATACTATCAGGCTATAGTAATCAAAACAGCATGGTACTGGCATAACAACAGACATGGAGATCAATGGAACACAATAGAGAATCCAGAATAAACCCACACTTTTATAGTCCATTAATATTTGACAGAGGAAGCAAGCACATACAATGAGCAAAAGATAGTTTCTTCAATAAATGGTGTTGGGAAAATTGGATAGATATGTGCAGAAAAATGAAACTAGACCACCTTCTTATACCAAACATAGGAATAAATTTAAAATAGATCAATATGCTTGTAGCAATATTTTATCAGATATATCTCCCAGGCAAGAAAACAAATGAAAAAAATAAACGAGTAGGACTACATCAAATCAAAAAGTTTTTTTTTTGTTTTGTTTTAAAGATTTTTATTTATTTATTTTTAGACAGAGGGCAAGGAAAAGAGAAAGAGAGGGAGAGAAACATCAATGTATGATTGCCATGGCTCACAACACAGGCATGCACCTTGACAGGGAATTGACCCGGGAACACTTTTGTTCACAGGCAGGCACTCAATCCACTGAGCCACACCAGCCAGGGTTCAAACTAAAAACATTTTTCATGACAAAGGAAGTCCTCAACAGAATAAAAAGACAGCCCATATAATGGGAGAACATATTCACCGATACTTCAGATAAGGGGTTAATATCCAAAATCTATAAAGTACTTATAAAAACACCAAACAACCTAACTAAAAAATGGGCAAAGGACCTGATGAATACTCTGTAAAGAGGACATACACATGGCCAATAGCATATTAAAAGATGCTCGATATCATTAATCATTAGAGAAATGCAAATTAAAATCACAATGAGATATCACCTCACATCTGTCAGAGTGGCTGTCATCAATAAATCAACAAACAAGTGCCAGTGAGCAGGGGGAAAAAGGGGGACCCTTTGCACTGTTGGTAGGAATGCAGACTGGTGCAGCCACTGTGGAAAGCAGTATACAGAGACCTCAAAAAATTAAAAATGGATCTTTTGACCCAGCTATCCTACTTCTGGGAATATATCCAAAGGAACCTAAAAGACTAATTCGAAAGAACATAAGCACCCCTATGTTCATTGCAGCGTTTTTTACCATCACCAAGATATGGAAGCAGCCCAAGTATCCCATCAGCAAATGAGTGGATAAAACAACTAGGGGACATTTACACAGTAGAATACTACAAGGCTGTGAGAAAGAAGAAAAATTTACTCTTTGTGACAATATGCATCAACCTGGAGAATAGTATGCTAACTAAAATAAGCCAGTCGTAGAAAGACAAATACCCCATGATTTCACTCATATGTGAAATCTAATAAACAGACTGAACTGGCAAGCCACATAGAGACAGATTCATAGATAAAGAGCAGGATGACAGAGTGGGAGGAGGCTGTGGGGGTGAAGGGATTGAGCAGAAAGGAAAAAGGACTCATAGACATGGACAACAGCATGGTGCTTGCAGGGAGAGGGGCAAAAGGAAACTAAATGGTAACTGAAATAATACAATGAAAAACTTCCAAAATGTACATGAGTGAATGAATAAAAGAAAAAATGCATGAAAGATAGTTTCTATATAAGTTGATCATAACACTCTTAGAAAACATGCTGAATAAGGTAAAAATACATAGTTGAATGCATCTAACAATTCAATCAACATTTCTTGACTGCTTTGACTGCCTTCTTAACCACCTTACTAGGTATTGACAGTCACTGAATATTTTTGCTTTGTGTATGATAACCAAGTTGTGTTCAGGGGAAGTATATTGTTATCTACTTGGAAATTATTAATATATAGCAAAATCAGTCATTTTAATCATAGAGTTGCAGATGTAGCTTAGAGGTTTGGTGACCATATAACTTACCACCCAAATATACTGGAAACCAAAGAAGTGATTGTTAACCACTATAGAGCTGCTACAACAACTGGAATACACCTGGAACCAACTTGGCAAACTGTGATGAAAGTTTAGCCTATCCAGAGGGGAAAGGCAACGGGTTTATGACTGTCACTTTACTGACATAAATTTCAATTTCCAAAGGCAAATGATGTCCAGCCCTGTAAAGATCCTTCCTATCCGAGATTTCAGCCTAAGTGTGTGAGACCGCCTATGAACCATCACATATTTCTCTTAGTCACTCACTCCTGCTATGCATGATTACTACAGTTTGATGGCTTCCTTCCTACAAGTCTATCTCTATAAGTAAATGTCTACTATCTCGCTACTCTTGTACATTTCCCCCTTTGGAGAGAATGGGAAGAGCATGTCCATAGCTTGTTGAGTGTGCTGAAATTCCTGTGCCCGCCCCCCCTGCCCCCGCAAAGTAAGTATGTACAGGCACCTGGCCATGTTGTGAGTTGTGCCTTGATGTTGCCAGATGGAAAGAGAAACTACCGTTTTTTCTTGAGTGAAAGAGAATAGACCCTGCTTCCCCTAGTATTTTGACTGTGTTTTAAACAGTCATGGGTTAAACAACAATAACAAAAAGTCCTTGGAAGCCATCCTCCCCACGCAAAAATAATAGAACAAGCAATGAACATCAATTAGTTCGTAGAAAGTTTTATCTGGTTTCCTCTGAAGAAAGATGGTGTCAAATAACGAGTAGGCTGGCTATAGATGTTTTTGTGCAAATACGTTTGCAATAACTTTCTCCCTAAGGATGCCCTTGGATCATCCCCTCCTACACTGAATCTGGAATTAACAATGGGTCTTATTTTGACCAATGGGATGATAGAAAATGTGGCCAAGTATTTGGTGCTTGCCCTTTTTTCTTGCACCTGGGTATCTTGCAACCAACACCATATAAACAAGTGTGGACCAGCTTTATGAATGGTGAGACACACATTGTTAAACCGGTCCTATTGCCCAGCTAATATTAAGCTATCATGACAGTGATGAAGCCATGTTAGCCCATCCAGCCCTAGCTAAATCAGCCCAGGCATGAAAAATGACCCAGAAGATGTATAGAATCATAAGAAATTTTTAAAGTGTATTGTTTTAAGCTACTGAGTTTGGGGTTAGTTTGTTACATAGAATAGCCAACTGTTAAAATAACAAGTATTTCAGAAGGGGTGGTTGTAAAAGAAAAATCTAGGACATGTAGCATTGGCCTGAGGACCAGGCCAGTGCAGAGGTTGGGAAAGAGGTCAGGAAACTTTTAGCAAATGCAGGAAAAGCGAACTGACAGCACTAGCTTTTCAGTGGAGGCTATACAAGTGGCGAGGAAACCACTACAGCAGACTGGTAGTCACCAGTTACACAGTGGTCTCCTGAGTTATGTAGTAACAAAACATATTTAGTGCTATGTAAAAATGTTTTTAAGCCCCTAATTAATGTGCCAACTTTGGTGAATTATCTTCCAGGCAAAATGGCGAAAGTGTCAACTGGCTTCTTTTAGCAACAGAGGATAAGGCAGAGGAAAAAAAGAGAGGAACTAAAACAAAACAATAACAGGAACAACAAAAACATTTATTTTATAAGCACCATTTAATGGAATTTTGGATATAGAGCTTAGAAAATAAAATGGTTTATTTACTGGATTAGAAAATAAAATTGTTTCTCAGTTCCTGTCTCTCAAATAGTAAAAGAGTCTCAGAGTATAAAATGACCTAGAGTAGAAGTCAGCAAACCATGACTCTTGGGCCAAACCCAGCCTGCCACCTGTTTTTGTAAACAATTTTATTGGAAATAGCCATGCCCATTGGCTTATGTAGTATTTACTGGTATTGGCTGTTTTCTCACTAGAAAGGCAGCAATAGGGAAGGGCACAAAGCATCTCCTGCTCCTCTGTTGGAAAAGTTTGCCTACCCCTCTCATGGGGTAAAGTTCAAATAAAGGGTGTGACTACCCTTTCTTTGGTAACATTAGAAAGATTTAAGGTGTTATTTCATAGAGCACCTTGACTAGAAAAAAATCTTTAGAGCATTGTCTGAAAGCAGGCTGACACACGGAAAGCAAAAGGAGATATTTCTCAAAGAGAATCATAGATGGGGTGTTTGGAGACATGGGCTGGATCTGAATTGGACTCACAGGAGACCCTACAAAGTATTAAAAGGATCATTGGCATGACTAAAATGAACTGAAATGGTTTTAATTTAAAAAGAAGCCTCAGACAACTGGCAGATGAGAATACTCAGCTGATGAGGAATATTTCTTGTTAAAAACAAAGGATTTCTCAAGAGACATCCAAAAACATAGGGGGCAGAGCCAGGAGCAGGAACAAACAATGAACTTGGAGCCACATCCAGAGAGTACACCTGGCTCACTCCCTACCCTTGAAATAATAAGATCTGAGAACAGGTAACCAGGTGGATTTTAGAATAGCCATGGACCAGTGACTTCTACATAGCTCACACTCCTCCCCTATTAAAATGGGAATCTCTAGTCCAATTATCCTTTTTGACTTTTACCATTTTGCTTACCTTGGCTCAGTCTTTAATTCATATAAGGACTATGGCCGAGAAGTCAAGGAGGGCTGAGACTTGGAAGACAGCAATCGAAGAATTAGGAAAAGGTCACCAAGAACACAGATGTGTCATTAGAGACCAAAGGTAAGACCCTTCACTCTGTCATGTTGCCAATGACGATGTACAGATAAAAAAGTTGAACAGTGAAAAGGCTGGGAGAAAAACAAATTGATTCATTTGAAATATGGTGTTGGACAAGAGCTCTATGGATTCCCTGGACCACAAGAACGATGAACAAGTGGGTCTTAGAGCAAATTAAATCTGAAACATTGCTGGAAGCAAAAATGGTGAAATTGGAGCTGTCTGACTTCAGTGCATCATGAGAAAGCAGGGGTCATTGGAAAATATAGTAATGCTGGGAAAAATTGGAAGCAGCAGGACAGGAAGACCCAATATAAGATGGATTGACTCCATAAAAGAAGCCATGGGTATGAGCCTGCAAGCGCTGAGCAGGGATGTTGACAACAGGACATTGTGGATGTCACTGATTAATAGGGAATTAATGTCACCAGGAATTGGCACCAACTCAACAACATGTTAAACATATGGGGACATATAATGTGTCTTCGGTTCATAATCTCCTGATTGAGAGAAGCTGAAGCTGAGAAATCTCATCTGCATTCAGATCTCTCCCAGCACAGGATAAGCTAATACTACAATTGCAAGAGGTGTGGGGGAAAATCCTGGGATGGAGTGAACATACATGAAATGTGAGAAGAGTAGGAAGGATTACGGGCAGAAGGTAGACAGTGGTAGGCTACAGATAATACCCATTGCTCTATCAAAGAGTGTAATCTCTTCTCCCATCCCTAACATAGGCTGGCTTCACGACTTGATTTGCTAAAAGAATGTGTTGAATGGGACCACATGTAAGTTCCAAGCCTAGAAATCATAAGAACCCGAGGAATCTGCTCTCAGTTTGGAAAACCACATGAGTTCAGATTAATCTTCTAGAGAAGAAACCACTTAAAATGAGGTCTCAGCTCCCCCAGCAAAAGCTTCACACAGGTGAGTGAACCAAGGTGAGAGTCACTGAGCCCAGCCCACACCAGAACTAGAAAGCTAAGCACAGCAGCACAACTTGTTGGCACACAGAATTGTGACTACACTACAGGGTTGTTGTTTTATGCCATTGCAGGGTCTCATTATTAAGAGGCATTTAACTAGGCAACTCTCAATTATATGCCTCACACACTAAGCTCTAGAGCAGACTGCCTTGACTTGGATCTTGGATTCATCACTCAGTGCTTAATTGACCTTGGCTGGGGTCCATTACCTACCTCTGCCCCTGTCTCTTCATCTGCAAAATGTAGATACTCCCCATAAAAAAAATGCTAGATACTCAGATGTTGTTGCTCTTATTATGTTATGTCAAATTAAAGTGTATTGAGTGTCAAAGTCAGACACTGAGATCACAGGGGTTGCCTAGAGATTCTGTTGCATGAAGATGGGTGAAAGGAAATAAGATGCAATACAAGGGAACGAAATTAAACCATCTCCCTTTTACAAATGTTTCCAGGACTCTTCCTGGTTGCTAGTTCTGGCTGAATAATAAGTCAATTATTCTAGTGAACAGTATATTATTCTAGTGAATAATATACAGTTATTGTATATGCGGCATCATCTAAAGGGTAGGCATTCTACACACATTATCTGTAATTCTTGCAATTATCATACTAGGCAGTCAATAAATGCTAGCTATTATTAAATATTATGCTCTCTGGTAAATGCTTTATATCACTATCACATTTGATCCTCAAGATCATTTCTGTAGGAGGCGTTATTAAGCCAGCCTCACAAATAAAGCAACAGAAGCACCCAGACCTTAAATAATGGTCCCACAGAGTTGTGACTGAGCAAGGAGCCCTTCTTGGGACCAGCATCATCTATAACTTATGTGCTCTTTATGGTGCCACTCCATATCTTGGTGAACGGAAGTCCTGGACCGTGAGAGTTCTTCGTCAGGTACAAACACTGGCCATAGATTACGGTCTGCTTTGTTTCCAGAAGGGCCTTGTTGCAGCAAAGGGGAAGCTTGAAGGAGCTGTCCATGCACCATTGTTCTACATTGAGCAATACTGACTTCCCAGTGTCGCTGCCTGGCATAATTCATAAGATCAAGTGAATTTCCCTTGGAGGAAGCCTTTGGTATCATTGGTTTTCAAGTTATTATATCTTGGGTTCTATGATATGGGGGGGGGTGGGACAATGGGAGATGGACAGGGTCTCTGGCCCTGGCCCCCACCTGTATTTTAATCACCAAAGCTTCCTGTCTATGTGCTCTATATAATTAGAGTACATTGAAAAGTATAGCCTAATAAAAGGATTCCTCTATTTAAAAAAAAACAACCACCAAGTTGAGTACTTTTGCTGTATGCAAATTCCTATAGTGAAGATGAGACCATTGGGTCATGAAAGGAAAAATCATTTTCCAAAGCCCTCAAGAGAAATGTATACTACAGGTACAATTAGACCTCAGAAACCAGAATCCTGCCTTTTTGTCCCGGTTGGACCGGCAGTGAGGCCGTTAGTAGATTATGCACAGAGATTCTTTTAATTGCTCTGAAGTCCAAAGATTTAGCTGACTATTTAAATAATATATTACCACAGCCCGTCTTGAGGATAAATGAATGGAAGTAACCAGGTCTAGACGTAATGAAATTGAACTTGGGCTACCTTTAGACCAGGTTGTGGCCATATTTGGACCCATTCACTGCAACAATGACCTCTAGCATCAGAGGCAATGCCAAGATATTAGGCAGAACAAGCTTGTGGCCACTGTCCTGTGCATCGCAGGGTCTGTAGCAGCATCTCTGTCCTTTACCCACTAGAAGCCAGTCATGCCTCATCTCCTCCCCAGTAGTGACAACTCTGGACATCACAAAATGTCCCCTGGACTGCAAAGCCACCTCAGTTGTGAACCACTGGTCAGATCTAGGCACAAAATTATTAACTTGATCATCCATTCCTAAAGATCTCCAAAAGCAAACTAAAAAAAAATATTACACTCAGAAAGCAAAAAACAGAGTTTGAGTTAAGACTGATGCAGCTTTGAGATTTAGAGTGTTTGGGTTTACGGTTTTGTTTTTTTTTTAACTGATTTATGGTAACTGAGTTGTGCAGGCACTGAAGTGTTTGTGGATGTTTCAAAATGACCTGCTTTTCATGAACATCAAATTTTTGATCTATTTGCAGGAAAAAAAATGGATTGATAGCTGCTATCAAATTTGATAGCAGATCCTGGATATAACAAAAAGTTTTCTTGCTGTAAAATTTTAGCTGCCTGTCACTTACATTATATTATGTCACATCTCACAATGACATATTGCAATGCAATGCAATGTAAGTCACATAATAGACAACTGCAATCCATAACTTTCTGAACAGGGCGCGTCATTTTTTACTGAGCAGCTTCCCAAGGGAAATAAAGGAATCCCTCTGCTGAGGTTGTTCACAGCGCTGATGTTGCTGGCCTGCTAGTGACTCATCTTCTCATTCTGTCCATGTTCTTTAGGTTTCCAACCTGCCTTCTTTTTAAAAGTGGCCTTCCTCCATTTCTTCTAATCGTGATGAAACTGTCAATCAAGAGGCTGACCTCCAGTGAGAGGTGGGGACGGACCCAGGCTGACCCATCAGGGGTCTCAGGGCTGGGGCTAGCCAATACTTGTATTTGTGTTAATTAGTAAATGGATTCACCTATATAGTCAATCATATCATAATAACTATGTATGGTGCCAGGTGGTACTTGAAATATCATATGACTGTCTAACCACTATGCTGTACACCTGAAATTAATACAAAATAATATGAAATATAAACAGTAATTGAAAAATAAAATAAAATAGATGGATGCATTTTTAGGAAGCTATAGCCTTAAGGGGTTCAAGGATGTGGTGATAAGATAATGACTCTCTGATAATGAGACAAAGGAGATATCACTGGGGTAATAGGCTCTCAAGAAGGGAGAGGCTAGTTTTCATTGCCACTTGTCCCAGGTTTAGGGACCTTGAACAGGAAACAACTCTCACAGCTCTAAAAGCAGCCCTGAGAATACTTCAGCCCCATAAATACAGAGAGTGGCTCAGCTGAGCACATGCTCATCTCCTAGACCAAACATGGACCTTTTAATGAGGAATTGATATGGAACCTGGGGTAAAAGATCTCTCATCCAAACCCTGAGTGGTAAGATCTGCATAGACCTACTCCTGCTGTGAGCTTTCTTTCTTACTCCTACTCTTGGGAGAGAACATACATGGAAGGCAAGACAGAAAAAGAAAGGAGAAGAACAGAGTCCTACAACATCCCTGGGGGCCTGAGTCTGGTTAGTAGAGAAGCCATTTAAACTCTGTTCTTCTGCTATTTGGGCCCCTTTGCCTTTATAGTTCTGGTAGCTCAAGTGGAGTTTTCTTTGCCTTGTAAGCAAATGTTTTAATAAATATATGTACTCTCTCCATCTATTTTTTCCTAAGAGAAAACTCATGAGCTTTTTGTGTGACATCAGATTAAATGCATTCATTCATTTAAGAGTCTTTTACATTCTTGAAACATAGCCACCATTTATTGATCTTCCCTTTGAGGCCATGCATTATACTCTGAGTTAATTTTTTTAAGTCCTTGCAATACTGTAAGTTATGATTTTTAAGAAAAGACTAGGCTGAGAGATGCCAGCGTTATCCAGTATCAGCTACCAAGTATTGGAGCCCACAGACAGAGCCCACAGACAGAGCCCAGTCTGTGGGAAATGGCCTCCCTGCCATGCCTGATTGCCTTTGTCGGTGCTCACTTTCATCATTGTTGCCGCTGAGAATATCTTATGTATCTGAAGCCCAAGGAAGATAAAAATTGTGTGGGATCAAGGATAATAGACTCACAGCTATGCCACCCCATGCCTTACCCCTCTCCTCTGATCTTCCCTGCATCATAACATCTTCCCCTCTCGGCCCTCCAAGAGAACATGCTAGTGCATGCCGAATATCTTAGACTCAGAACCACTCAAATGTGAATGGTCTTGCTTCTGTACACCCGACATCTAATGGGCCTACTGAGTGGGTTCCCAGGAATTGACAAGGAAATTATGGATTCTACGTGCTTAATCTTCCTAATCAGGTTATGGGATTGGTTTCCTGAGTTCCACTGAATCTCCTAGTAGAACTGATGACTGCCTTGGAATCCTGCTTTATTGATTTCATCTTTGCCCTTCTGAGGAGCCATGGGGAGCCCGAATAACAAGCACCCCGGCTGGGTGGTACTCCTAAGAAGTGAGGGCATCTCTGTCCAAGTAATGAGAGGGTTTTTTCTTTTTTACATTTTTGGAAATTCCTGCTGCCGTATCATCCTCTCTAGTTTGACCCTCCTAATTCCTCTTTGGGATCAGTATGTTAAGATTTACAATACCACATTTTTTCATGTATAATGTGTACTCATTTGGCCCACATTTTTGAGGGAAAAATAAGAATGCACATTATACATGAGTAGTACATAAAATTTCTTGTACCTTCTATCTGTTTTTGTGTTTTGTAATGTTGAGATCTGGGAAATTGAGAACGTAGCCTGACCACAGCAAAACAGGCTGATTGTAATCTGCTTAGCTTTGAATTTTGAAACTCCACCCTGTTCCCCGCGCACGGTCTCTGTCAGCAAACAGCTAACTGCCACGTCTGCTTCTGTTCAACACTTGCTTGCTCGCCCCTATATAAGGACTTAGCTGTAAGCGCTCGGTCGAGACTCCCATCTGCAGCCCTCTGGGCACCGTGTCTCAGGACACTCTGAGAGTTCGCCCCTGAGCAGGTTAAGCTTGGCCAATAAAATAAGATCAAAACCCTGAAAGGTCTTCGAAAGTTATTCTCGCATCTGGTGGATATAACAGTAACTGTTACATTCAATTTCTCATACCATAATATGCTAAAAAATAAATGCTAAAATTTCTTTATAACACAAAAACAAGTATCCAAATATAAATAAATAATTAAATCAAAATATTAAAATGAAAGTTTTTTCCTGAAAGTTTGGGCCAAAAATGTGGGTGTACATTTTACATGGAAAAATATGATGCATTTCCGGGGAGGTTTTATATAGCTAGCAAAATCCATGAAATCCATCGTTACCTGACATCAGCCTCCTTCTTTCCTTGCCAACTTTTATTTTGTCCACCTGAATTATAATACTAAAGACCTTTGCTATTTTTTTCCTATCTTCTACTACTACTTTTATATAGCCTTCCACACTTCTAAGGAGGAAGGACCCTGGTAAAAAAAACTCTATGGTGCTAAAACTCCATGTTCTATAGTTAAAAACAAGACCCAGCTCATACCCCCAAAATGCATTTTTAGGAGAACACTGTACAGCCAATATCTGGATTTTAAATTGTCCCTCTGCAATTCCGATGTGGACACTGGCCTGCAATGTCTGCGTCATTATGAAGGGAGAAGCCCTAGGAGACCTTTGTTCACCTAAGACCCCAGGCGCCCTGGGAGAGCGATAAGGCCGTCTGGGAAAAGCAAACAGGCGGATAGTCAGTAGGACTGGGACTAGCACCCTCGCTGATAGAACCAATTTTCACATTTAGCCTTTGTACTCTGCTTCTGCCCCGTAGATAGAACTAATTATTGCATTCTGCTTCTGTATCCCGCTTTGCCACGCAGACAGGAAGACCCCTAGGCTATATAACCCCCAAGAATCCTTTGTTCGGGGCTCAGAATTTGGAGACTGACTCCTCTGGGCCCATGCACATTAATAATAAACCTCGTACTCCAGAATCCCTCGGTGTCTAGTTGCTTCATTTTCCTATAACAATTATGAATGAAATGAGACATTCACACGGACTACCAAGTCCGATAGAGGAAAGGGGACAGCATGGCTTTTCGCTCAAGGGGAGCAAAAGCCTCAACCCTTGCTGTGACCCTCCTTTATTGGGTTTCTCAGCACATTTATGGTCCTCATTTACTATGCACAGATTGCTTTAGGTGGTTACCTTTTACAGAGAACAAAGGCACCAATGCCTCTAATCACATTACAGAAGAGGGATATTTGCAAATGAAAAGGGAAAAGTGGTTGGACCAGTTACACTCGTCCTTAGAAGGTTTAGCATGGATTTTAGAAAGTGTCTTTTTAGTAAATGTTTGCCACAAATCCGGGTGAGGGAGTTTTTAGCAAAAAGCAAGACTCAACTCAGCCTAGGTACATAGCAGGTCTGATTCCCCACGGGAGAACTTATCCATGGGCGTGGGTCCTGTGCATCTCCGAGTGGGAGCTGGGCCCACGCCGCAGAATGGTCTCCCGCACAAGTCTAACATCAGCATTTGTGCTTTTGAGAAAAATGAATATGTAATTCCTTGTTAATGGTTCTTTTCTTATTTGGAAGAGGGTGCGCTAAAGGATTAAGCTAGTCAGTGTATAATAAAAACCAGGACTGCCTTTGGAAATGTGCTTCTTTCCAACCCTTACAGTTGATCCACAACTCAAATCGCAGCGGGGCGTCCACCTGGAACCCAGCACTATTGTTGTGCTTCGGTTCTTGTTCTTTCCTTCTCATTTTGTTCATAAGCCAAAGCATTCTCCTTACAGTTTATTCATCAGAATACTGTATTTCATTGGTTCATCTTTTTCTTTTTCACATTTTTATATCTCTAAACTTAGTGTATGTCTTACAGTTGATGGCACAGAGAATTTAATGGTCAGCTCCTTAATGAAACATTTCTTTTAGTTGGACCTAAACTAGTGGCAAAATTCAGCTGTATTTTGCATTTGATGAAATTACAGTTTTAAGGCACGAGATTAGGTTTGGATCAAAGGAGGCAGAGGCAATGTGGAGGTATGCTGTAGTATCGGCCAACAGGATTGCCCTAGAGCACACACGGTTCACTAGATTACACTGATGTACAGGTCTAATGACACAGGTTACGTTCCTATTTCGTACCGTGATAACCCTAGAACTATCCATGGAGAGAATACTGATCTAGGTCAGGAGTCAAGCGGTTCCATGTCCTGAATTTTAGATCATTTACATGTCACATCATTTTACTAAAATGTGTGTAAAAACTGTTTATGTGGAATCACAGTGCTACAAAAAGCCCCATTTTCAGAAAATGGCAAAAATTTCTAAATGCTTTTTCTCTTCATTTAATGTGTTTTAGACAGTTTGTATCTTAAAAGGCTAAGTGATATATTTGTATTCTCTTTTTCAATGTATTGCATATATGTTTGGGTTATTAAACATGATCAGCAAAATAGGATAACAAGAAGCAAATAAAATATGAATAATCAGGATTAAATGGTGGTTTTATCTTGCAATTTTCCATGATTATTAATTAGATACCTTCTGTTGAACTGGTTTCTATGAGTTTCTGTGCTTTAGAAGATATGAAAAGAACAAAAGGAGCACTCATATAGGAATGGATACTCAATTTTTATGAATAAGTCACATTGTTTCTTTACCAAAGGACCACTACAGGCCTTCCCACCAACCTAATGGAAAGTAGATTTTCTGTTTCTGATAGATTATCTTTGGCTCATCATATCGGTGTTGCCATACCTATTATTTTTTGAATCTAGACATTTCAGCTTTTCACTTAATTGACATATCTTCAGACGGGGACAATAAGTTGACTGTCAATTTTGTTGTTTTGGCTTTCATTTTTCTATATTTTCTGTGTCATTATTTACATTTTATGTATCTTCATTAAATGTAGTATGGAAAGTTGTGCAAGACTGAATCAGAGCCATTAGCCCAGTGCAAGAGTTACTGTTGTTTTCCTAAACATAGGGAACTAATGCTTTTTATGTTTCCTAATTACCCAGCATCATTGCAATGAATTGCAAAGACTGTTGTATCAGACACTTACAGTCTAAAATCATGCTTTACACATAGTAGATGTTAAGTAGAGGTATAATAATTATTGTGTGTTCTAAGACAATAATACCTGCAATAGGTCATTTGTATGTATTTATTTTTTGATGTGTCTAGTTTTTACTCAACTAATGCTGTGATGGACTTCTTCAATATTTAGCTGATGATTTCTACCTTCTATGGTTTGAAAAAAAAGAAGCACAGGTATTTGCAAACTGTAAGATAGCAGTAGTTTTCCTGAGTATGTTCTAGGAGAAAAGTGCAAGCTCTGAAGGGCAGATGTGCCACGGGTGAGAATGCAGCTTTAGCATGCTGGTCGGTGCATCTCATGCTGGGGCCAACTATTGCCATATCTGCGCTTCAATTTCCTCATCTCTAAAATGACAATAGTATTCACCTTGAACATTCATATGTAATGATAGATGGATAGATATAATGTAAATTATCTGAAATAATAGGTGGTCAATAGACTTTAGCTGTTGTTTTCATTTCTTGCAATTTGACGAATAGATCTTTTATGGTAACAGAGTGCAGATTTGTATTAAAATAACCACTGGACTTCTAATTGAAATCCTAAAAATAAAAATAAGCATGCTTTCTAATCTTTATGACCGCTTTGTTCTTTCATAAGCAGTTATATTCCGATGGTATCAAATGTTAGATTATTCTTTGAAATGTGTTCTTGCAAAATGAAATGTCCATTTGGAATACACATTTATTTTAGAAAGGCAGTTCAGTTATAACAACAGTAAAATAAGGGCATGAGTTTTCTAGTTATTTCTCCTTTACCCAATCACATTTTAACTTTATAATTACCTGCGTATATTTTAGTGTTCTGTTTTACTTTAGGGAAAGATAAATGCATTTTAGATAATTGTCTCTTAACCATTCTAAAACTTTCTTTATTGAACTCTAGACTACCAACATTTATAACAAAGGTAGGTTTCATGTCAATTAAACACATGTTTTAGAACATGACCAACATTTTTTAAGATATAAAAAATGCACTGATAAATTTGTTCACATATTTGAATAAATGTATATATGTACATGAATAAATATGTTATTTATATGTATATAGGAATAAATGTACATATATGTATATGTATATACACACATAATATGTATATATACACACATATTAGTGTGTGTATATATATATATATATATATATATATATATATATATATATATATAGTGTTCATAGCAATTTACCTCCCAGCCCCACTGGTAACTTTTGTATGTGTGTGTCTGTGTGTAAAAATCTAAATGTGTAGGATCCATTTGTTATCCTGTGAAAAACATCAAGAATAGATATAGATATATTCAAAATACTAAGAACTACCTCATTAATTTCCTTTTGGAAATCAAGTAAAGGCTTATGATCACAGAGTTTATGAATCTCCACAAAGTGTTTCATTTCACTTGCCTCTGAAAAACATTTTTGGCTCTTCCCTATTTCACTTTTAACTATTTGTGTATGTGGCCATTCTGTATTAACTGTGACAGGCAACTCTACATATAACTGTGCGTTTCATTTCTGCGAAAGTTTATTTAGGCAGCACTTTGAGAGATCTTTCTGATAAGTCAAATCTTAACCCAATAATTAAATATCTTCTTAAAACTCTTATATGCCCTTGTCTCTAGCCTGAGAAGATAAGGAAGGCTTGCGTATTCTGAGCTATTAGAACCATGTGTCATATGTTAATATTGAGTTCTTTTGGTACACGAGAAGAATTTGTTTTTTCAATATGTCCAGAATTCTGCCTGAATATACTAAGAAAGAGGACCTATACTATTGTACAAGAATATGTTTTAATTATCTGATATTTGGTACGGTAATTTCTATTGTAACAATCACTTTCATATGCATCATTTCTTTTGAAGGTTGATAAAGAAGAGAAAAAGACATAGCATATCACATGAGTTCTGGGTAATGCCTGTGGCATTTACCCTACACTCTTCACTTTGTTCATCATAGCAATTTTGTTTTAATACTGTCAAACACTGTCTGCTAGGGACAGTTAAAAGCCTTGCTCAGAGTCACATCTTTATTAATCAGTAGATGTGGGACTTGCCTGATTTTAATGTTTGTGATTCTTCTTCTAATACCACACTTTTGCGAGTGCAGTATATTAGAATAGATGGCTGCTTATATCCCTGGCACAAACCCATTTATTTTGTACAAAAGGAGTCTGAAGTCCAGGGGGAGGTAAATTGCCATGTAACCTTGATGGAATTAGCAGTGACTGGCCAAGTGAAAGCATAAAACTCAGGGAAGGATGATTATGCTCAGCACACCACATACAACATCACCCTTTTTTTCAAAGTGCCTTCAAAAGGCTGAGAATAATGTACTCAGGCAATAAAGAAAGAAAATTCTAGTAGGCAATCTACTAGGATGAAAGCAAGGCAATGAGTAACCCAGAAAGGTCCAAGGACAGAAATTACTATCTTCGTCTATAAAATGCACCAGCACATTCATTCTGGTGGCACCTTAGAGAACAAAGAGAATAGAAAATCGTGAGAAAATGAACCCAATGTCATGTCCAGAAATCAGCATCTTCTAGTTGCCTGGGACCCTCAGTAAACATTATACAATGAAGGTTAGCAAAAACCTGCTCACAGACAGGTATCTGAACCGCCTGTGCACAGGAAATGGAAAAGGCATGAACTGCACATAACGAGACTTGAATCAAAACTATAATAGATTCTAATAAATCTGCAAAAAAGATCATCAGTGCTAAATCACAAAGTACACTAATATCTATGGATCTCTGTGAATTTGGAGAAAGCTCACCAACACACTCTGACTGCATCCAGAAACGCATGGAATTGTATAGTTCAACACAGTTTGCTGAACTCAGGTATAATGAGGACAGTAATCTGGAACTCACATGGGGAATTAGCTGTCTATGACCACAGATGTGTATCATCACCCTGACTAGCCAAATGCTTTGTCAAAATGAGGCGCAGGAAATCTATGCAAGCTTAACTCTTCTTTTTGTAAGACCAGCTTCACGAGTTGGATAAGGTCTAAGAGGAAACTTTGTTTATGGCAGTGTAGAAGTTGGAGTATGTAATCATTCCAAAATCATAGCACTTTGCAGGCTAGCCTGTGAAATTCTCCACTATATGACAAAAATCCATTTTAAATTACAGCACTCTTCTCTGAAAATTTAAATTAGAATAGGACTGAGTCCTAGGAGAACAAATATATTGTATACGAGGATAAAATGATGTCTATTTTATTCACTGCTTAATTCCCAATTTCCACAGTAGATCTCGGCTTCATGGTAAATACTAAAAAAATAATAATAAAATAGGTGTCGAATGAGTGAGTAAAGATGTGATCTGTTATTAATAACCTTGAGGACAGTGGAGGAACCATTCCTTGACTCATGTGTCTGCTTTAGCCATTAGCACATTGTCCTAGAGAGCAAAGCAAAAATAATAAATCTCGCAGTAACTGTTAATCACTCTCCTGCTCTGCCCACAGATGAGGGGAACCTGCCTTGTTCTGAATGACTGGAAATTAGCTAGATAGAGAAGGGAGGTAGCAGAGGATGTATATTCCAGACAAAGGAAAAGGAAGGAAGGGTTTTTAAAGCATCACTGGGTTCACACGTTGAAGCCAAAGGTTGCATAAGGGGTATATTAGATGACTAGGTATAAGGTTGAAAGTGGTGGAAAATGAAGTTGCAGAGGTAAACATGCACCATCACTGCAATTTTCAAAGCACAGTGTCAGTGTTTTATTTATTTAGTTTTTAATCTCTCTGAGCTCCAGCAGGGTGGCTCAGTTGGTTGGAGTGCTGCCCCATATGCCAAAAGGCTGTGCATTATTAGATCCCCATCCAGGACACACACTTAAGCTGCAGGTTTGGGGTTCTGGTGAGGTGTACAGCGGAGGCAACTAATCAATGCTTCTCTCTCTCAAATCAATAAACATATCCTTGAGTAAGGATTAAAAAATAAAACATTTAAAAAAGCTTGAAATGCTGTATTGAGCATTGATGAACTTCATAGCCTGGCTATTTCCTAAGGGCTCCTAGTTTCTATCACTTCATCCACCCTCAGATATCCCATTTACCAATGAAATGAGAGCTGTGTGCAATCAGATCTAGATATAAAAAATCTAGTCCTATGTAAATCTACAGTTTTTAAATATTCTTCATTTTTATTCTTTGGTCAGATTACAATAATGAGTTATATTTGAAGAACAACTTAAGTTACACAAACAATTTTCCTTCCCATTTTCCCTTTCCCTTCACTTTAATCATGGCCAATGTTTAGAGACACGTTCGATCATTAGCTCCTCCGGGAAGCACATTAATAGTTATCATCCAAATGCTTTAAGTTCCTTATTATTATTTTGTCGCTCTGGGTGAATGAGAGGGATTCAGAAGTTTCATGACATTGCAGCAGAAGGAGCAGAGGAGAAATCAGAAACTAAGGCTGACTGAGTACCTTCCACTGACCAGAAACTGAACTTGGCTCATTTTTATTTTTACTTAAGTTAATATTTTCTGAGTCAAAACAACACGGGGTAAATGTTATTTCAGTTTTACAGATAAAGAGTCAAGTTTACTCAGTTGTTTGGGCAAGTTCTCCCAGTTCATAATCAGAAGGGCTGGGGTTCCAACCTGAACACCCTGACCTGTGTGGTCTGTGCAGCCCTACAGTCCACAGGGCCTCTTTTTTCTCATCTATTCTTATTCATCTCAAGTCAACTCTTTAAATGTTCATCTATGTGAGCGTCCCCTTTATATGTGCAAATTACTCCTCTGCCTTCCCTATCATCTTTTATAAAGTGAGGGGTCAAAAGCATGTGGTATGTGGTCCTCAGGTCACATCCCTCAACAGAATGTCTTGCATGCCTGATGCTGTGTCAGTTAAGTGCTCAAATGAATTCCAAATGCCAACCTCTGTGCTGAAAGGAACCGCAATGATTGTCAACTACGTCTAATACTATTTTTTTGTTTTTTTTACAAAAGAAGGATTTGCATAGCAGGACAGCACATTTTGTTTCCTCATTCAAGTTTAATCTTTGTTTGTGCCTACCAAAGGACAGTCTTGTTTATTTGGTGTGTCTTGTTTAGTCAGTGCTCACAAAATTCTGAGGCCTATTTTCATGCTTGTAAATAGATGATAAATCAGTAAATAATATTATTTTAATGGCACAAGCAACAAGATGGTCCAAACAAAATTTGGTAAGTTGAAAAAAATTCTCTGAATAATTTTTTACATTCCTCCTGATGTTTAATGGATCCCTTTATTTTTGTTTTGAAGCAGAAGGGCTCTATGCCCCAAGGCATCTTCAAGATACCTAAGATGAATTAAGGCTGTGCCAATTTATCTCTTGGTGTTTCTCTTCCCAAAATCTTCAGAATGAGGATGCTCTGTAAGGAGCAGAAATGATTGCTAGCCAATGGACAGAGAAATTCCTAATCAATTCATTATTGTGAACAGTGGATGGACAACTAGAGGCATAAGTCTGTGCACCATGCATCTAAATTATATCCCTGGGAGTTAGTAACAGGAGAACTAAATTGCTCTCAACACACACTGCAAAATAGACACTAAGGTCAGTCTATGTCTGGCCAGAGCAATAATTTTAGGATTTTCAATATTTGCAAAGGAAATTCTTAACTTCTGAAGGTAGTCTTGTACTAACATTTTAAGAAGAACAAGAAAGATGTGGACAGTATACAAAATAACAAGACTTTTATAGAAAGTACTGACAGCAAAGAAAATCTAGTTTTCAGGACCAAACTGTATAGTCATAGGTGACTTGGAAAGTAGAAGTACAGATCTGTTATCTCTTCTTCTGGTTTAAACATTGGCCTTACTTACAGTTTAGATGACAAAATGAAACATAAATGACTTTTTATCAATGGGACATTGCTGGAAGCATAAACAATAAATTATGAATAACTGAGGCGGAACATTTTTTGCACATGATGTATGCATAATGCGATTCTGCATATTGGGGATCCCAATGGGATCTCCTGCTTCATGCAAATTGAGCACTGCCTTTTATGATTCAACCCTGAGACTAAGTGCCCTGCCTCATGCAGATAAGTGTTGAACTTTCCATGAGAAGGACCTCTAAGTCAATGTTTAGTGTTGTGTGTGGTGTTGTGGAAAGGCCCATTATGTGAGCAGAGTAGACAGGATCAGCAAACTGAAAACACAGGTATTTATTATTGCCTTTAGAAAAGCACAGTTTTCACGTGTTGCTTAGGTATGGTTGCCTGGGAAACCCAATAATAGCGGATCTCCTTAGCTGAGGGGTGGAGGCTTTTGTAAAGGCCACTTGAGGAAAGACATGCTATTTCAGAAAGTCCTCTGTTAGTTTCAAAGCGGCTTGGAGTAATCAAAGAACTTAGGGAGGTCAGAGGTGGCCAGAGAGAGGACAATTAGCTTACAAGGTGGCCCTTTCTGCTATGTGGATCATCAGAAAGGCTGATCAGATCCAGTTCAGCCAAGATGGGGCACAGCTGGCTTAAGACAGATGTGAGGAAGACTCTGTCTGCCTCAATCCCTACATCCTGAGTACAGGAGAGGAATGCAGGAGGACTCAGCCTGAGAGAGATGGAGGACAGAGGGTCAACTCCAGCTGGACTGGGACCAGGGAAATCCATTTCCATTTTCAGGCAGCAAAGTTTCATTTTGTGACAAGAGAACTCTGAGATAAGCTGCCATTATTCAAAAAAGGAAAGGAAGACTGTTTAATTTTTCAGCTTATGCAAAATGATTCCCACAGAGTATGTGTGTCAGAAGATTGTGGGTGATTTAAAACAACTTGATATGCTAGAATGGAAAGCAATCTTAACAAGCTGGAAGTTGGGGTTAGGCATTGTGTCCAGAAAGCTGAATTTTATTCTGGCAAATGAGAAAAAGAGAAAATAAAAAGCCTTCATATTCTAAATCAGATCCAGAAATCCTACAGCTATTTTTTGTGGCTGGCAAATATTTTCATTATTTTCCCACTCTCTCCTCCTCCACTTCCTCCTCTTTTTGTTCCTTTTATCCTTCTATTATAAAACCCTTTAGACTAGAACACATTGCTAAGCAGATTTCTTGCAACGAACCCTAGTGAGGATCAGGGTTTTCTCAATTGCCAAAGAGCCCATTTTTAGGAATACTCTACCACCTTCAAAAATCAATGGGTTAATTAAAACTGCAAAGATCCCAGGTTGAGAATGATAAGGTGGAGGACATAGAACATAGAATGTGAATCTAGGAATTAATGGCTTTGTGTAATGAGGACCGTGCCCCATTCACTAAGGAGTGTTTTTCTATGGGCTGCACATTGTGCCAAGAACTATCTAAGCTCTTGGTTATGCACGTCCATGGCAGCACACCTAGGGGGCAGATGGGTATTGTTATCCTGCTACTGCAGATGAGGAAACGGAGGCTTAAAATACAATAACTTGCCTGTGGTTAGTGTTCTGGCAAGGAATGCATAAAACACATAGTGCTTGAAATTGGCCAGTCAGTTGAAATGGAAACCCCCCAAAACAAAACGTGAATTATATCCTAAATAGGTAACCATGTTATAGACATTGAGATAGCCCAAAGTGCATCTATTCCAAAGCTTTAGTCGACATCTATATTATCTAAATCAATTACCATGATTATGGTCATTGTGAGATAAGGTCATTGTATCTCACTTTAGGGTGTGATACTTATCAATAGCATTTTGGTCAGAATGAAGATCTCAAGAAAAGAAAATATATTATTGTCATCAGATAATCTGGTCTCCATGCTGTCTTTTCTGAAGCCTAACCAAGCTGTAATTAAGGTCAAGTTTACCATCGACTTTTGTTGTTGTTGTTGTTGTTCCCACAAGCCCTCCTTAGAGAGCAGAGTTTCATGTTTTGCACGGTCTCTACACTTCATTCAAATATAGTCACACCCAAGCACTCACTGCATTTTGATGAGAAAAAAAATGCCCTTGCTTGGGACTCATAGCACTTGTTAGAACTTGCATGAGTCATGATGCTGCTGACCAGATAGAATTTTTTATGGGAAAAATTGTTTGGTACTCATTGGTCTTGGCACGCATCACAAGTTCCCAAACAAACTAACGATGAGTACCAGGGCACTTCAATATAAAACCTGAAGATTCCCACTCCACCGGACTGCTTTCTGGCAATTCCAGTCAAATCATTTACCTACAAAGTGCAGGTTGGATAAGGTCAGATTTTTGCAGACCTCAAATTTTTGGCAAGATGTTTCTGTACTTGTAAAAGGTCCATTTATCTTCCCTGTCTTGTTATATTTAATTGTTGAGAATCTTCCACTTTTACAGTTGGAATGAACCAATCACTGGGGGTGGGCAGGGTGGGGGAGAGCAACAGAGGAAAAATTGGGACAATGGTAATTTAACAATTTAAAAAAATAGCAAAGTAAAGCAATACTGATAAGCAGTCAGCAAAACTGCTTTAGTTTCTAAATTCACCCAACAGACAAATGGAAAAACCATCGTGTGGGCCATATAATTTAGACAATTCAAGGTGTTATGATTGTTTGGTATGTACCTGTGATATAAATGACTCATCACGTTTTTTACCTTGGCTTTCACCTTTAATCATATTAAAGGTTTGCTTCCTATTTTGGCAAAAATATAATTCTCATATATTCAGACCAGAGTTATATGTGAAATCACTCAACTGTGTAGGAGACAAGAGACAGCTAATTTCTATCTCATTCTGTCTCTGATTTTGAATTAGTTGGCTGAAAACTGCAGTAGGACCAATGTATATGAGAGAAGAAGATCACAGTAACTTCAAGCTGAAAGACACAGCTGCAAGTTTCTTAGAAAACATCAAATACTGTAACCATTTCCTTTAAATATTTAATTTAAAAGGGGGATCATCTACCCACCCATTACAAATTTGAATGCTTTGGCTATCTCAAAATCTTAACCTTCATCTGGTCTGAAGGGTCTTGTAAATTATGATGCTCTTAGGGGAGAAACATCGGGTACTGACCATATTAAAGTCCATTGTAAAAAGAAAAAGAAATAATTCTAGCCATCTTATACCATTCGATTCCTTCCATGTTTTAAACATAAAATATACCACCATTTTAAAATAAATAATATCTATTATATTGACTTTTGGTTTTGCATGTGTCTGTCATCTCATCATTGACAATGAGGACTGAATAACAGTCTCACAAGACATCTATTTCCCTATTGATCCCCAACATTTTAAATATGACACTTTCTTTTCATTACTTTGTTTTTACATGTTGAGAAGAGAGAAACTGCTTTTTATATTGCACAGTAACTGTCCAGATAACAAAAAGCGGTGGTCTATGGAGCAAAAGTCACGAATTTCTAGTACAAGGAAATGTGATATAGAGTAGGAACTTGACATATCTATTCCAAAGACCAGTGGGTTCATAGCTTATCCTGTGGAAACATTGAAGATTTGGGTCCTAAACTCATAATCACGGTGAACATAGTTCCTACTGTGAACATAATATAGTCCTAGTTTATGGTTTTCACAGGCAAAATATAAGTATGAATAGAGACCCCTTTCACTTTAAAAAATGTCCCAGTTGAAGTAATAAATTATACAGCTATTCTTTGCAAAATAAATAAACACATAACTTACAATGCATAATTGTGACACAGACATTGCTTCCTGTCCTGAGGAATTTTGCAGGCCCTGACATCTTTTTTCCTCAATTATTTCACACACACACACACAAACCTGTGTGGTAAGTCAAAACTGTAGCCTCCGCTTTCTAGTTCCAAAATAAAACATAACCTACATGCCTTTAAATATTCTATTACCAGGCTTATTGAAATATAAAACATGGTTTCCTAAGTGCATAACTTTTAACATATGTCACACATTCACTGTGGGACTGAAATGTCCTCTTTAAAAGGGTTTAGGGAATAGTAAACATATTACCAAACCATACTTTCACTGACACCCAATAACGACTTCTCATCCATTCAAGTATGTTTATCTAGTGCCTTCAATGGGCCATATCTTGAAACTGCAGAAAGCACAAAAAAACTCCAAAAGCTCAGAACCTGTGGGATGGAAAAACATTTCTTCACAGAGAATTTTTAAATGTAGGACATTTTATATGCAAAAATAGTAGCTGATACCTCTTAGCTCACAATTAAAGTAAGCATGAAGTGCATGTGTGTGGACTGTCAGTTCCGTTCAGAATTTCTGAGGGGACTTTCATCTTAGCCATACTTATGTGACTTCCAGAAAAAAGAAATCTTGGTAATGGAAAATAGTGTTCACAGAAAAACAAAGGCAATGTACCTGGATTAGAGTTGCTAATTAAGGGAGAAAACAAATGACTATTCCATTATTGATGAGAAAGAACAGGATTTTGTCTCTTTAGAGTTCATGAGAGTGGAAGTCAGATAAATGAGGAATATCTCTATAGCAACTTTCTCATTTCCTTTTGTGTAATGTATCCACATTTATCAATGCATCCCCCCCCAAAACTAAGCAGCATTATATTAAAAGGTAATATAATGCTCTCACCAGCATCAGGGCAAGAGCTGGAGGACAGCTTTCTTTCAGACAGAAAGGCAGGCAGAGGCCACTGTCCCTTTTCTGAGACCTCCCCCCACAGAGCCACAGAGCCAGCAGGTGGATACCATATATGAGACTCCATCAATCTGGCTAACACTGTTTGCCCCACCCTGGAGATCCCCAGACTCCATCCCACCCAACTTATGGGCCCACCCAAACTGTTAGCCATAACTTTTCCATATAAATGGTTGATCTTGTCTCATGCTTCACAACTTCCTAAATTCTCTCAAACAAGCAACAGCTGGCCTCTGTGAGCCCCCAACCTCTATACCTCTTGCTAATTGGTCCCAGACCCAGCACTTGCAGCATCTGGTCTAGATTCACAGCTGGGCTTCACCTGGAATCTCCAAGCCAAGAACAAGTAGCAGCTATCTCAAATTGCTTTATGCTCATGCAGGGTGGCCCCAGGCAAAGCACTGAAGGGGGCTCACCTTCATCTGCACCACCCAGAAAACCTCAGAGCCTGTGCACCCAGTGGACAGCAACAGACACACTGGAGCACCACCACCCTGCCCTTGCACAGCTGATCCTCCATGGAGGGCAGAGGTTGGTGGTTAGTAGTCACAGCCAGTCCTTGCAGCTGACTGGCCTGGGTAAACCCCTCTCATTGACCTGCCAACAGTAATCATAGGGGTGCCAGAAGAAGAAGAGAAAGAACAAGAAACTGGAAACCTATTTGAAAAAATAATGACAGAAAACTTCTTAATTTGGTGAAGGAAATAGACATGCAAGTCCAGGAAGCACAGAGAGTCCCAAACAAGATGGATACAAAGAGGACCACTCTAAGACACAGCTTAATTAAAATGCCAAAGGTGAAAGATAAAGAGAGAACCTTAAAAGCAGCAAGATAGAAGCAGTTAGTTACCTACAGGGGAGTTCCGGTAAGACTGTCAGCTGATTTCTCAAAAAGAACTTTGCAAGCTAGAGGGGATTGGCAAGAAATATCCAAAGTCATGAAAAGCTGGGATCTACAGTCAAGATTGCTCTACCCAGCAAAGCTATCATTTAGCACAGAAGAGCAGATATAGAGCTTCCCAGAAAAGAAAAAGCTAGAGTTCATCACTACCAAACCATTATTATATGAAATGTTAAAAGGACTTATTTAAGGAAAAGAAGATCAAAACTGTGAGTAATAAAATGGCAATAAATACATATCTATCAACAATTGAATCTAAAAAATAAACTAAGCAAACAAGAAGGACAGAGACAGAATAATGAATACAGAGAGTGTTTTGATGGTTGCCTGATGTTAGGGGCTGTGGGAATGGGTAAAGAGGTGAGGGGATAAATAAGTACAAATAGGTAGTTACAGAATAGCCATGGGCATGTAAAGTACAGTATAGGAAATGGAGTAGCCAAAGAACTTACATGCATGACCCATGGACATGAACAATAGTATAGGAATTGCCTGAGGGAGTGGGGAGTACTGGGTGGAAGGGAGCAAAGGGAGAAAAACTGGGACAAGTGAAATAGCATAATCAATAAAATATAATTAAAAGAAAAAAACAAATAATCTAAACAAATTCCATGAACCAATTTTTATTCTTTTGCTTGAGCATAGCTTTTATATAGACCACTCCTAAATCTAAACAAATGCCTATAGTAAAGCCATAAGAGAGTCTGAGATAATACATCTGTTTTGCTAACCATTCTAAAACAGCTAAAAATAAGACTTAAACACATCTGAGCCAGTACAAACAGTTAAAACTCCTTGTTAAATAGAAAGCAGCTTAGCAAGCAAAAATGTACAGATAAAATAGAGTTTTTTTTCCAGTACCCACCTGGCACCATACATAGTTAATACAATATTATTGACTATATTCCCTATATTGTATCTTATATCCCCATGACTATTTTCTAACTACCAATCTGTACTTTGCAATCCCTTCATCTTTTTCACCAAGTTCCCCAACCCCCTTCCCTTCAGATACTTTTTATAATAATATATGACCTCTACATGTAGTAGACAATAGTTAAGGGAAACAATCCAAACTTGTTTCTTAAGAACTAATGATACATATGAAATGTTCTCCATGAGTGAAATACTTAATAAAATCAGTTCATATTAGTTCCAAAATAAGGAATGTCCTTTGAAAATGATTTTCTGACCTAATTGTTATTGTAAACACTGGTACAGTTTAAAACAAATATTTCTAATATGTACCCACACACCAAGCACAATTAGATTAGGCTTTCCCTAAAGACTTCATAAATGTCCAATTAAATCTTAACAAATGCAAAGTATAAGCCAGATAGATCCTCCCCTAACAGATATCTCAAAATTCTTGGAACTTTCACAAGGGTTAAACCTTACAGTCCACGTTATTTTTTTAATAAAATGATTGAAGTATGTATACCACGGCATAAAATTAGCATTTGAATTAACAATTTTCATATCTATTGTTTCAATATTGAAAAGAGGAAGTGATGTTGTTACTATGCCATTAAGATAATATGCTGGATTTCAACTGCTCATGAATGAAAAAAAAATGTTATTCATATTTTCACATTTTATTTCCCAATTTATAATCCACCCTGTTTCACAATGCTAATATATTTACCTTCATTTTTCTTGATGGTAAAATTCGGATTGTTGGCCATTTCTGGAAGAAGGCTGTATAGGAAATAATGTCCATTTTTGGGCTCATCCTTGTCCATGGCGCTCACTGTTTGAATGACCTGTAACATAAAACTTGACATCAGCATCTCTGATGACATCCATGGTTTGAACTGCCTTTAAAAGTTGAGTGACATCCCTTCTGGTCCAAGGAATTTTTGCTCAATTTTCTAAATGGTCATGGATGGTTGGTACCAAGAATAGGGAGAAACATTCATCACTTTCAAACCTCTGTTTTGATTAGTTGGTGAGAATTAAGGTCATTGTCTTTATGTCCATTGGGTGTCAGGGGCTCGCCATAGCATATTAAAAGGTATTTGAAAATTCCCACTGGACAACTATATGTTTCTTTCCAATTTGAGTATAGACAGGCATCTTGAATGGGATCTGGAATTGTCATAGTGAGTATAGTGTGACTTTGGGGACAACCTTGGAGGTAGAAGAATGAAATCTTGAACCCTCACAATTTCTCTTTAATTTTTCTCGTCAGGTTGCAAGTGTTTGCCAAGTATAAGAACATTCCCCAGCACAAACATCACCTCAACAAACCTTTCTAAAGACTTGCATCTTTTCCCACCCAAGAATAAAGACTGTTTTTAAAGCTAGTGGATAACACATGCAAACAATGCCTTGGAGTGTATCCGGAGATGAATAAATTATAGGGATTAGAAGAATTACCACTGTACAGAGAACTGTTTGGATAGATATGCAGACTCGGAATTGGTGCCGGTTGAATGTGCTTCTTTCATTTGCAAAGCTGCATTAACTTAGGGCTAAGTTATTTCTTGGGATGTCAGAGAATTAGCTTAATAATTCATATTTATGATTCTGTGATATTAATCACTTCAATATAAAACTCTGGGCAATAGCTAATGTAGGAAAAATTACAGCTTATACTTCATTATGAATCACTACAACACAATTTCTACAAGAAATGTCTATGAAGCATGACAGTCAAGGTGATATCAAATTTACCATAAAAAATTAACAGGCGAAAGCTCTCACATTTATGAAATTTAGAGACTGTAAGGGTGATGCCTAATAAACTATGTCTGTTTGAACAATTATATCCCATTCAACTTTGCCGGTTTCATTAAAGAGGAAACAATGGATCACTTCTTTTCAGGAAAGCGACTCATTGTCTTGTACCTTCTCACCTAAACAAATGCAAGAATGGCAATTTCAGAACACTTTCTGTAACTGTGGAGATCTGCACTGTGCCAAGCACATGGTATATGACAAGCAGGGCATTAAGGCTTTTGAAGCATGCATGAAATAACCTCTCTGTTCTATTTCCCCATTTTTTAAAAATGAAACATATCTTACTTCATAGGTATCTTACTTTTGTTAAGGACTTAATGAACTGTCTGGTAATTGTACTTAGCTTGAGTAATAATATAACATAGCATAAAATGTAACTCATGGTTAGGACAGAATAAGTCAATTAAGATGATGGACCCTGAAATACAGTCATCCTGATAGAAGTTATAACTTCACCCTTTACTCATGGCATGGCACGAAGGGATTTTCTGAACTCTGAAGTTCCATGTCCTTGCATTCCTGAATTACAAATAATGAGAGTACTGTTCTGTTAGGGTTGCTTTGACTACTGATGCTGTAAATTCATGTCAGTTTCTTCACATAGTGCCCAGGTCATAGTAAATGCTCAATGAGTGGTAGAACATCAGTCATCATGATTATTGTTTTGTCTTTAGGGTCACTATCATTTATTTAATGACCGAGCACCTTCATAAGTACAACTTTGATGTCACTCAAAGAGGCCCTCGACCTCATCAGATTGTACGGAAAGGCCATTCTACCTGCTCTATAGAAACACCTCACACATTTGCCTTGACATTTAAGTGTGGAGAGATGCCCTGGGATCCCAGTTTTATAAAAATGAAAGAATAAAAGCACCAGGGGAGAAGCCGTGAAGCACTGATAACTCTTTTGTGGACAGGCTGGACGTAGGCATACTGAACAGGAGAATTTAGTAAGAGCCTTCTTTTAGGCAGTTTTAAAGAACAGAGGGGCAAGAAGTTACTTGTGAGCAGATGTGGAGTCCTCTTCCCCCTTTACCCAATTTTGTTCCAGAAGGGCTTCTATTCCCAGGAGTGTTTGTTGAACAAGTAAGTCCTAAATTGTGTGAGAACATGTGAAGAATAAAGGTGAATAGAAGATTTCTTGATATTCTGTGGTGGAAATCATTCATAACTAAATGCATTCTTATAGTATATGTCATGAATCGAGTTTCTATATGGAAGTGATCTGTATGAAAAAGAATCATACATGCTGGCCGGTGTATCTCATGAGCTATTTGATTAATTAAGCCACCATTATCAAAACAAAAAAAAATTGCAGTACTTTATCTTACCTGAAAGAAAGACGTATAATTACCTGTTATACCATATCTCAGATGTTTGGTCTAACTATTTCACGTACAATGAACATATTTTTTCCACCATTTATTTAAGCCAGTAACTCAGTTATACATGCAATGGTTTAAGCCTACTCAACCACAAAGTCTCGGGGGGCATAGAAATCCACATTTTAAACAGTCTTCTAGGTGATTCTGCTACATACTTAAATCTGAGAACTGTTTGAGCCCAAAAAAGAGACTGGTGTTCCAAGCTCCCACATTATTATTCATTTGGAGAGTTTGCATCACAGCCTCACACCATGCTTAGTGCATAACGTGTTGAGGAAAAAGTGATGAAATGATAAATCTTTAAATCAACTTCCAAATATCCTGTGAACTGGTAATAGTCAAGACTTTGTTTTAAACCATTTCCGACACTTCAGTTCATTTTAATGCAGACAGCCACTGTCTGGTCATTTTATCTCAAAGTAGATGCCTGGTAGATCACTTGAAGGACTTTATGCTATTAAAATGCATTGAGATATCCATATTAAAAAGGATGAAATTTTCACTGATGCAATAACCACTGAACACACTTAGCTTTAATTAATAGAAGAAAAAGAGCAGATTCACTCAAGGAAGGACCCCTTCACTCAAGATTTTACAGGCACACTGAAGAGATGGCAAAGGGAAACCATGCATCTTTCCCACTGTAAGCTGTCATGAAATCAATTAATTTTTAAGTAATTGGGCAAGTATTTCATGAATATGGCAAAAACATTCTAGAGAGTTCACAAGTTTTTAGGAGTACATATGATGCATATACTTAAAATATTTTTCTTTCTACCAAAAAAGTTAGAATACAATAAAAAATCTAATGTTTAATAATTTATTGTGGAGCAATTTAAAGGGAAGCTGCAAGCTAGTGTATTTCTCTATCAGAAAAGCAAGGCATGAGTGGATGTTGGGATAAGAAAGGGAATTCCAGGGCCATTCTTGGATGTCTGCAGAATCACATTATTTTATTTGTTTTTCTGATACTACTGATTTGGAATAACTTTTCTAAGGCACGAAACAGAAAAACAATGAGAACCGAGGGGCCATATCATAATTCTGACTCTGTTTTTAAAAGAACTCTTCATTGTTTCTCAATCGCACTAAACCTAAGTCAGATACTCATTGGCAGAATTTATTAAACTTTATTTCAGATTATTTTATATGAACTCAAAAATATGTAATAGCAGTAGGCCATTCCTGTCATTAGTAACCATTTAAAAGGCATGTAGGCAGCAAACAAACACACTTTTGATGATCTTATTTGTTAACAACCATAAAACTATCATGGGATCTATTAGAATATCCCCTATGAGTTCTTGTTTATGTTGTTTGTTGATTTTTCCTTAGGTGATGAGTTGGTATTTTTGTGTTTTTTTTCTTTCTCCTCTCACTGCTATTACAACAATGTCTGGCACATGGTGGTTATTTAATAACTATTATCTAAATGAATAAATGAATGGATAAATAACTGAATTATGTTAGGCATGTTTTAGCGTTATCACTGATTCTTACATGACCTTGAGAGATAGGAATGAGAAGACTTAGAACCATAGTGCATCAAGGGCGTTCTATGCATCATCTGATCCCAGATATATCTGATAATAAACTATGTGCATCCTCCTGCCCCAATACGTCAGGCCTCAGAATCTCGTTGACATTCATATCCTCTGTCCATGTATTTTGGTTAAATCAGGGCTTAGACTTTCAAGATTTTGCATAAGGATGAACTCAACCATTTTTGCTGCTCACATACTTTGAATTATAGGTATAAGGTTCCATTCTGATTCTAATAGCACAGCAAAGGAGGCTTAGACATCATAGTTCTTTGTGAGTGTGTGCAAGACGAGAGAGGACTAATCTATTGCAACTGTTGGATTGTTTCCCAAGGCTCCGGAATAAACATCTATGTTGTTGCTTTCTTGGGTAAAACTTAAGTTTCTCTTTCTTAGAAAATCTTTCAGGGGTGAATGAGAACAGAGGAAGTCAAAGGCAGTGCAGAAAGACCAGCACTCATTTTTGGTGTTCTATTTATTCTTCTATAATTGCTTGTTTATTCCTAATTATCAATATGAGCTTTCCTGAAGTACTAACTTCTAGTTCTTAGAGTAGCAGTTGTAAACTTGCAAAAGGAAAAGATGATGCATGAATGAGCATTGTACAGTTCAAATCTCTCAATTTGAAAGTAAAATTGAAGCACAGACCAAAAGGATGGTTACCAGAGAGAAGGGATGAGAAATGAGTGAAAGAAAGAAAATGAATATAGTCAATAATATTATGGTAAATCTACACAGTGACAGATTACTAGAATTAATAGGGTGATCACATTGTAAGGTATATAAAAATATTGAATCACTATATTTTATACCCCAAACTAATATAACCAAATAGAATTGTATACCAATGACACATACATTTTTTTAAAAAGGTAAAATTGCATGAAAGTATTTATATATGCCCATCTATGAGGAAAAATCCATAGCTTTCACAATGGTGTCCACAACCGAGAGGGAAAAAATGTTAAGAAGCATTTCCTAACAGAGGGGCCTTGGAAAATGAAAAATATATATATGCATACAAAATAAAGCAGGTTTTGATATTGATGATAAATTGAAAAAAAAGAATATGGAAATGTGAGAAATTATACTAAAATCCAAACTATAATAATTACTCTCAATTATTTCAAAACTGTATATCATAGTTCAAGTATAAGCACCATTCATAGCCACTTAATACACAGTTTTTGGATGTTTTTGATCATTTGCATGCCAAACCTTTACTAAAACTAAGTTGAGGTGAAATACTACACAGGAGGGGCTCCTGCAAAATGTGTTCATAAAAACTGTGGATTTTCCAGTTCCTCCTGCCTCCTGTTTTATTTCGCTAGGCTCTGCGTGTTTTATGGGTTTTATTACACCTCTGAAATGATCAATATTTTTTTTCTAAACACTCCATCATTTGATTTGCTTTGAAAACATCATTAACAGGATAATATCCACAGTTTTTAACATAGCTTTGAGGTCTGAACTCTCTTACCCTCTCATTGGCTTCTCCATCTTCTACGCCCCACTAGTCCATGGGGACATTTCCTGATACTCCCTTACCATACACACAGCAGTTCCTACACTGAACATGCATCCTCTGGTTTATTTTCCTGGAGAAAGAGTTTTCCAACTGAGTTCCACTTACCACTGGTTCTATAGTTTTCTCTGAATGAAATTTAAAAGATTTTATAATCAACTTTGGTAAATGCCACATACTATAATATACTTCTTTGGTGATTCATGTGTATTTATCAATGCAAGGGAATCTCAGAGTTAAACAAAACCAGCAAATGGTAATGCTATTTAACTTTGTTTAATATGGTTAAATAGTATTTAATGCCCCAAACTTTGTTTAATGCCCCAAACTTATTAGGTCAAACACACACACACACAGACGCCACACCATACATTGGCATGCTAGGCCCTACATGTGTTTCTCAGGCATGCAATGTAGAAATAGTTATCCTCTCAAACCCCATCCAAAGGCCTGGAAGACATTGTAAAGACTTTGTAAAGACCTTAGGAAGGTGTCCTGTCTACATAGTTTGGTGGTTATAGCCTGTCTCCTTTTTCTTTTCTGTCCTTCTAATAACATGTCAGCTCCTCTTGGTACCAGATCTTATCCAATCTATGTCATTAACACCAAGCTTAAAACCTTCTACTCTCTAGTGTCAGTTTTACTTTCCTCAAAAAGGCATGCACATGAACTCGGCTTCCAAGGACAAGCAGAAACAAATGAGCATGCATGTGCCCACATCACTCCCTCCCTAAATTATTATTTGGAAACTTGTAGGTTGACCACAAAACCAAGAGAATGCATCAATCTGCAGCGACTCAAAATATTTAAACAGTCCTTTACACCATTTCCCCTGTGGATCATCGATCTCATTTAGGTGAGGGGCCAGAAAGAACCTGTGGAATACAGACTCCCCCAAAAGGTGCAACCCTCCCCTGCAGAGGCTGCCAGCATGCCTTCAAAATCAATTTAGAAAGTATGTGTTCTACCAGTTGGTTCCAGTGGATTTGAAAAGAATAGTTATATTAACTCACCAAATCATATTGGGAGCGATGAAGAGGGAGCCCTTGCTTCACCCTTGACAAGACCCGTGTAAATGTTTCATAAGAAGCATGTGTAAGGAAATGTTTTATAGAAGAAGAGTTTGATATAGGGGAACAGATGGTCTTATCACATCAACCCATTTAGGGATGACTTATAGTGTTTTGCTTCAAATCAAAGCTTATAAAAATACAGCAATAACAACAACAATAAAAACAACAAATACAATGCTAATATTTGTATTTTTGACTTTGAGACTAGTTCAAGTAGATACTACTGATAATAACAATGATTTATTGAGCATCTAAATTATGACACATCCCTAAAATAATGAAGATTAAGCTTAAACTAATGAAGATTGAGACCCCAACTCGAGAAACACGTAAGTGATAAAGCTGTGATTCGCACTGAGGTCATTCTAGTTTCCAATTTTCCACAGTGTTTGAAAGGTAGGCTTTTCCTCCTGACAAAGTTGTGCTCTTCAAGTCATACTTCTACTAATGGCTCTCTTGAAATAGGTTTTGTTACATATGATTTTCTCAGATATCGTTTTATGCATTTCACTAATTTACCATCTCCTTACTCTTGCCAAAATAAAATGAAAACAGTACTTTATGCATTTTGTGGAGGCCATCAATTTCATCCGCTGTAAAACCAATCCTGTCTCCCTCTTGTGTATGCAGATAGGTCCTGAAAAATGCCTGTTGGCAGAAAAGTTAAAATTAATTCTCCTATATTTACTGCTTCATGAAGGCTATAAAATGCCATAATTGCATTTCATTGTTTTGCATTTATTAAAGATCAACAAAAACGGAAAAATACATAAGTGAAGTAGCAAACTCATTCATTGCTGGTGTTTAGCAAGAGATAATTATCTTTTCTTATTAAGCTTTATTTCTTTTCACTTAAGTTTTCATGGCATGCTTTTGAATACAGTGTGTTACTGGTCACAGGAGTTGATCTTGGTTTTCTTTTGAAAATGCTCACATTGATCAGAATCTCGTTCTCATTACTATTTTTGCAAGAAGTGTGCCTCACTGGCAATGGAGTTTCAGTGTCTGCTTCCTCCTCGGGAAGTGTGGTGAGACTCGAGAAAGTGCAAGGACTTGGGCACCTTCAAGAACCAACTTTGAGACACAGCTTTGCCCCATTCCTTGGCCTCAGGCACGAACGAGCCTTACCCTTTTCCAGCCTCAGCCCCCCCATCTGGAATGTGATTGCCACCCCAAACTCTAGATCAGTGATGATTATATGTTAGATATTTGTATATATTATTGCATCTGTGCACTTTTATAATCACTTTTCTCCATCTCTGCTGCCACCACCTTAGACCAGACTAATGTTAATCTTTTGCATGTACAACCTTCCTAATGTTCCCCCTGATTAATTGTGCACCTGTGTATGTGTGTGTATGTACATTTTATTGAAACATCAGGCTCTCTCTGTCCAATCTCATACTTGCGTATCATACTTATTATTATACTTGCTTAGGACGCTTATGTTTTCAAGTCTTCAGACAAACCAAGGTCTTTCTCCTTTCACGGTCTTTGCACAAGCTTATGCTGTTGGCTAGAAGACCCTGTTCTGCTCTGGCATGCCTGGCCTTTTTCCATCTTTCTTCTGGTTCAGCTCAAATGATACCAATATACAAAGTAACTTTCTCTGACAACACTCTGTAAAATACATCTTTGCTTTTTCTTTGTTTCCTCCAGACTAGTTAGTTGCATTCATGTTTCTTTGACTCAGTTTTCAAAATTTAAACCTGTTATTTATTCATTTTATTTTTAAAAAATAACTTCTCTTTCTTATTAATTTCTATTAGACAGAGTTGGTTTTTGTCCTCATAGTATTTTCCCCAGGTTTATATTACAATATTTAGCATCTTGTAGAGGCACAGTAAATATCGTTCAATAAGTAAATGAATGATTTTTCATTTGAAGAGGTTAGCTTATGTGCTGCGTATCTGTGGGTAGAATGAGTGTTTCCATGGTAATATCTGAGAAACTAATTATTGAAATAACTGTCATTGCTGAATGAAATGAATCAAAATCATTATTTTTAAATTCTGTGAATATCCATTACATGCCAAGCACTGGTTAAATACATATCCAGAAATATAGGCTATTATCTTTTGGGGGGAGAAGGAGGCTGTGATATTTCTGTAATAAGCTAACTTTATATACTGCCGTATTGGTCAGAGAAAGAAGAGATTAAAAAAGGTAAACTGAAGTATTTTTTTAACCCAGACATAATTAACTTGATTCGAAATAGTGCATCTCAACTACCATAGAAGGTGATGAAGCTTCAGTTATTCTCCCCTAGATTTATTTATAGTAACAGAGGAATCTCCTTCCCAAAGAAAAAAGAGTTGAAGCAGGTTGTTGCCTAACTAATTATCAAACAGTGAATACCGTCTGAGAGCAAACACGAGACCTCGACTCACTCCTAGAAATACGTTTCTAGTTCAACCCCTGTGTCAGTGAACTATCTGGACCAAATTACCTTAAGCCCGTATGTGTGGTAAGCAAAAGGCCAGCATCGAAAATAAAACCCTACAACGGCCATATTAAGGAGAAGAGATGGAGACCAGTATCACAGAAGGCCCGCTGGCCAGCGCTGATCGCTGAAGTTCTCGGTTTCTGTTCCACATTTGGCTTTGAGTGCGGTGTTATCAGGCATAACGAAGGAAGTTCATGGTTTCTCCACATCTGCTACTTGTTTCTCCACCTGTCCACCCAGATCACCATCCTCTTCAGACAGAGTTAGGGTTACTCCCCGCTGACTCCTTTCCAGTACTTGACAGATGTTTCCTGTCTCTGGTGGAACGTGTCCTACATTAAAAGGTCTTTTCATTCAGATAGCTCCATTTCCTTTATCTCCTCGGTCTTCTTTTCTGCCTAGAAAAGTTTGAGGTATTTTCTTGCAATTCCATCATTTCTAATTTTATTGTGTGTTTGACAGAGGGGAAACTGTAGGAGGGAAACATGCTGATATATAGGACATTTTTTCCACTAAATCCCCAGTACCAAGCCAAGGTCTGGCATATAGTTAGTGTTCAGTTCATACTGATTGCCTGCAACCTACATGTGAACAGTCATACATTTTGCTTTCTAATTTTGAAATCCTGAGTCCACACTCTCATACCTGCCTTGGTCATTAGAGATTTCAAGGAAGTAGAGACCATCTTTTTATATTTCCTATTAACTGAGGGCCAAGTAATTTGTAGTCAACTTTACCATACCATCATTGCATTAGGGACTAAAGACAGATGCCATCTCTGATCTTCTGACTTAAGATAAATTATCTATAACTATCGAAACATTTTAAATATAAAAGTAACCAGTAGTCTGAAAATACCATACTGACATTTAGTTAAGTAATGGAGGAAAGATTTAAAAGGATTCTAATCAGAGGGATTCACATTGATTTTGTATAATATGGAATGTGAACTACTTTTCTGTGTCATGGGTGGCTGTTACTCTCCTAAGGGAACAGATTCAAGAAAAAGTCATCTTTCATTTGAGAATCATGAGGGGGCAATAGGGGCTGACATGATTTGCAATTCTACTTTGAAAGTGAACCTTTGCCGATTTTAGCACAGATAACAACATGGACTGGAAAGTTATACTGGAGAAGAGGAAACTGGCCTCCTTTCTTTCTTTCTCTTTCTTTCTGTCCTTTCTTTCTTTTTTGATTCTTTGTTTAGATAAGTTCAAGCCAGTGGAAGAGAGTCAAAGGTAATAGAATTGTCTATGTTTATGATGACACTGGTTTGGTCTTGTGAGATGTTTTAAAGACCTCCTGAAGGCAATCTCCATGTGGAAGTTTTGAGACTGGGTACTCTGAATGGCTGGTCTTGTTTATTACAATGATCTCCAGCTATATTGTCTCCCGGAAACCTAATCCCCTCTGAATTTAGCTTGAATCCATACTTTCCAGGCAAACCAGATTTCAAAGGCCCCTCGCTCCTTCCTCTGAGGCTGTTTTAAAGCAGACGTGATTGTTGAAAAATATTGAGTGCTTATGAATCTAGTGCTGATTCCGTTTTTGACATTTGTTTTTCATGAGTGTGTGATCCTTTGAGAATGAACGTTCTGATTTCAAAATGAGTCAGAAGTCTGTGTGGCATGAGGAGAAATGATCAAAGGTGTTCTCTATGTGGAACTTGCATAAGTAAACACCGGTGTAGGTAACTAAGATGAATGTTTGGAAAACATGAAATATAAAAATGAGATACTCAAGCCATTGAACGTGACCTGGGAGTGATGTAATGAATCAAATATGAGCTCTGATTAGCACCAAGAAATCAGGGAATCCAGGAGATGAACGACTGCGGATGCATATCCCAGTCAGTCACATGTCCAACAAGGATGCTGACCAGCCAAAGATCTCCCCTCTTCATGTAAAATAAACTCCTAAGAAACACACCTGCACAGACTCATTAGAGGCTAGTGCAATGACATGCACACAGCACACACACCTCTTCCCAGGAGTCATTTTGATTTGCAAAACTCATAAACCAAAGAATCAACTTTTCTTTTATTTTGATCTTGCATAGGAAAGGTGATGAAACCACATGATTTTTTCCCTGAGGGTCAGAACTGCTGAGGAATCATTAAAACCTTGGAAACGGTGAAAATCCACCAGCTAGAACTCCAGCTTCCTGGAGTTCTGAAGGCGTGCACATCAATATCACAAGTGAAGCCAATGTCGAATGTCTGAAATACCAATGCCAATGACTCTCTAAACTTGTGTGATGAGTCCCGCATGAACAATGGCGTTTTATTTAAATTCTAATGCACTTGACGGTTCGGTATGATTGAAAGCGGCTGGCCTATGAGTCTGTGATTGGCTACATGACCCCAGCAAGAATCCAGATCCCACAAACGTACGCTTGAAACTGACCCGCATATATTTTGATCAAACTCTCTGCCAACTCAATCTACCAACTTAGCTAAATGTATTTACTGCCATATAAACACACATACCTACCTGGCATACTTACACAGAGTGGGGCAAAAGTAGGCTTACAGTTGAATGGACACAAAACAGTTTATTCTTTTATTATTATGAATTAATTATGATAGTATATTTCAGGCAAACAACTGTAACCCTACTTTTGCCCCACCCTGTATATATATCAACACTCCCTCCTTGAAGGGTCCCAAATGAAAGTCCTCAAAACATATGCTAGACAAGGAAATTAAGAAACATTTCAACTAATGTTAGAATATTATACGAAATGTTATAGTATTAAAAATTCTATCATTGTGAAAGGTTAAGGTTTTGATAATAACATTTATGATGTCCAGATGTTTGCAATTCATCAGTTCTATGGTTACAATTATAGCTTTGCTCTCTGTGTGTGAGTGTGCTATTTTGGTAGGTAGAAATGATGCTAATGCTTCAGATACATGAGAGAAATCTAAGGGGGAATGTTCACTGTCTCACAGGACAGGACCACACTGGTCTTTTGTAATAAATAAAAGCATAAAGCTACCGTGCTGTTCCTTTCTTTTGGCGGAACAAATCTGACTCTTGTCAGGTAAACTGCTCAGCAAACAGTACGCTTAATTCCTAACACCCACATGAGGCCCGAGAATAGTTGGATTAACAACTCCAGTGTCATGCTGTCAGCTGCTGTTTATTTAAATTAAAATGTCACCATCCAGAAATAAATGAGAAAGTTGAAAAAATGATAAATTTCTTAAACATACAGTATTTGGGTACCTTGTGCAAATGAGTCTATTACATTTGTGTTTTTTTCGAACTTTACATAGACTATTTCCATTTTGACATTCAGAGGATAGCAGGTTTCGTCGTTTTGTTCTTGCTCATAACTCTCTTCCTCCAGCCCTCCCTCGCAACTTCCCTTCCTCCCTGCCCCCTTCTTCCTTCCTTTCTCTCTCTCTCCCTCCCCCTTCCCCTCCCTCTCTCTTCCTCCCTCCTATTTATGCTATATGAGACAAGTAAAAAAAAAATCCTGTCAGTATATACATTTATCAGAGACTATAGTTGTGTGTCCAAAACATGTTGTTTATCTGATGTTTAACTACATTCTCTTATGTTTTTAGAGATTTCAAAATTCTCTGCATACCACTTCCCCAAAACTGGTTGTCCTGGGTTCTACTATCAGGAGTTATTCCTATGTTCGATGTGGAACAAGCGTGTGCCCTCCCCCACGAGCTTTCCCTGTGCCTCCTGTCATTTGAAGGTTATATTTCTGGCCCCAACACTCTAATACCTCCCCTGCTCACATCCATATCCAGAGATATTTTAAGATCGTACTTTGGCTCCGGGTTCACAGCACAGCAGGTCGTTCCACTTCCAGAGCCAATTTGGTCATAAGCAGAGAGAATCAACGTCTCAGAAAAATAACTCCCTCTCTGTTTCCATTCGGATGCCTCTCGCCTGTGACTTTGCAGAATGTAAATAATGCAAACGCACACTATCAGGCAGGTCAATCAAATATGAGACAGTTGTATACAAACATAGCAGCATTAACAACATGGAGATATTTACTTGGCCGGGTTTTCCATTTTCACATAAAAATGCCTCATATTCGGATGCGAATTCAGGGGCGTTGTCATTGACATCCAGCACTTTAATAGCAACAGGCACTCGTGATATCTGACTGTGGTTCCCTATGGGAAGGAAAAAATAACATCAGCATCGAGGGCATTTCATTTAAACGTGCAACTCAACTTTCTTTTTGAAAGCAGGTGTGTCTGTTTCAACTTCCCTTAATTAGGGTGTTTTCGACATGGTGGTTATAAAATCTGACCACTCAATGAGAAAAAAAATAATCAAGCGCTTCACTGCTTAAAAAAAAAGAAGTATATATTATTATTTCAAACACCATTTGCTGGAACTTTGCCTGATAAAGACCATCTTTGAATAATTAGAAGTTTTCCCTGATGAAGAAAGCTTCACTTTATTGAGAAAGTCTGTGATACAAAAGAAAAAATGCTGTAGGCAAGAAAGATTTATCTCTTTGTTTATCTTGGGTAGACTATAACCCATTGTGTGCTATCACTTGTTTGACTGCTTAGCTATTAAAGATGAACATCAAAAACCCAGCATAAGAGTAGAGCCAAATCAGTTGCAAAGAGGGTGTCCTTAACAATGGTAAAATAAATCATCTTAAAGATGGAGGATTGTATCTTTTGCAAATTTTATTTTTTATTAAAAATTGACTTTGGGATTTTTTTTTGGATAAGGAGAAGTCATTTTAATATTGTAGTTTTCATAAACATTTTCATCAGTGTAAATAGATAATAATCTAATTTTTCCAGGCCAATTCCAATAGCAGAGAATTTAATATGCATTCCTTAATCCTCGAGACCTTAAAGTTATATATACACATGCACAGAGAAGTCTGGCCCATTAATATATCGCTGACTTGGGCCATGTAATGATTTTCCTTTTGTAGTAAATATAATAGTCTGACTCTGACTGTATAATCTTTTGATCTCTTGTAAATTATACAGAATGCATTAGAGATGGCCAATTGTATATTTGTGTTTCTGTGGCACTGAATATTTATAAGCAAGCCAAGAAGAGAAAAGTGTTTGACTTTTGAATGGGAAGAAAACAGTTTTATTTGATATATCAGACCTTCTTTTGGATCACTGATTCAATTCAGATCTCTAAAACCTTCAAATACTCATGTTTTTGTTGTTAAATATGGAAGTATTTCTAAAGCACACAGCAAATGATCAGAGCCATGTTACAAATTTATATGTGGTTAACCCTACTGGCAATGCTACAAGTTTTAAATTTGGTTAACTACCATGGCTACTCTCCAAGATTCTAATTTGATTAACTAAGGACGGATGAATATTATCCTGTGGAATTCTAACCACCTCCAAAATGGAACATAACCTCACTTCCCCTACATCAAGCCAATGGCCTGAAATGTGTTAACTGGTCCATCCTTTCTCTTTTACTCTCTTGCATCTAAAAAAAATCAGCCCTGGCTGGTGTAGCTCAGTGGACTGGGCGTGGGCCTGTAAACCAAAGGATTGCGGTTCGATTCCCAGCCAGGGCACATGCCTGGTTGCAGGCCAGTCCCCAGCAGGGGACCCACGAGAGGCAACCATACACTGATATTTCTCTCCTTCTCTCCTTGTCTCCTTTCATTGCCCTCTAAAGATAAATAAATTAAAAAATATTTTAAAAAAATCAATTCATTCTTCATTCAAAGAGGAAGCAAGAGCCTCCCAACTTTTGACAGAGGAGAAGATTTTTTAAAAGTATAGCGCATCAACCTAAGATAAGGAACTTATATTCCGTGCTTTATCTACTTGAATAAATCAGATAAATAAGGCATAATGTATTTGATATAAGGTATAATTATATGCTTAGAGATGTCTATTGCTTTTAGCCTGACCACATGCTCAAGAGCAGCTACTGGAGAGTGAGAGGGAATAAATATAGTGTTTGCAGTGAACAATGTATAGAGCTCCATCCCCGTCTCCTACTACCTACAAGATCCTGAACAATTTACTTGATTTCATTTTACTCCTGAGGAAATTGAAACTCAAGAACTTAACGTATTATTTACAGAATCGTGATTAACATTTTATGAGAAAAAATTAAAAGTGCTCCAATAGTTTTGGGCACAAAGTCAAGGGCATGTTAGCCTTTGCTTTTTGTAATCACAAACATCATCAGCACCATGAATACTGAGAGTTGACTGCACACAGCAAGGGATATTTCACAAAATCATACCTCATCCATTCCTTGCTAAAGAGCTATGAAGCAGGTAATGTGAATCCCATATTTTAGATGGAAGCTGGCACTTGTAGGATCACATGCCTTTACCAAGATTACTGAGTTGTAAACTAACTCCAGGATGTAGCTTTGGCCTTCCAAACATGACCATTTTTCACACAGTATACTATTGATAAAGTTCAACTCAGAATGTATTTGTTTTGTTTGCTTGCCAGGTGACTAGTCACAGCCATTTCCTCAAGAATGCTTATATGCTTGTTATAAATATTCATCTCCAGTTTGATCTTTATTTGAACTTTGTATTCAGATATCCAATACGAAGCTGGATACATCTAAAGCATTGTACCATGATCTATATTCTCAGAATTGTGCTAATAACCTGCAAGCTTCTCTGAGAGACTGCCCAACTTAACATATATACTTTTGCTCATGGTACTGTTTCACCCAAGTATAGTCCCTTTAATTAATGAATTTTACTTTGTAATACTCTGTATTCAACTCTTAAGAGCTATTATTTATTTATTTGTTTGTTTATTTATTTATTTATAAAATAGTCATTCTTTCTATTCCCCATCTTAGACCAATTCTTGTGTTGTACATAATGATAAAAGCCTTCTGTTACTTTATATTTTGTCTTTAATCTCTCTAACCATTTGATTAATAAATAGCTCATGATCAGTATAGACTTTATAAAGTCCAGATATGTAATAGATAGTGAACAATAGGTACACAGTCTTAGAAAACTGCAACTACAAGGAAAAGCTATTGAACTCCTTAAACATGATTTTGCTCCTTGAGAAATGAAGAAAAGGCTAATCTTACTGAATCAGATTCCCAGACAACAGTTGATTGGGTGGAGTCTACTAGACATGATATTCTTTGTCTCCCCCCTCTCTCGCCAAACATGACCATGAGCACATGCTCACACGTGCAAACACCCCACAGACAAACATGCATGTACATGCTTTATTTTCTCCATTTTGGCAAAAGAATAATTATGCTGAGGCCAATGCTCTTAGTTTGCTCTCTTCTCTTTTGTTAATCTCACACTTGCAATTAATTGCAATTTTCTCTTAGATCTTAATGATCAGCCAATAGTAAAATTCAAACATAGAAGGTGAAGAAGCTCTGTGAGGTTTTTTATTCGGATAACTTTCAACATTAAAGTGATACACACTTTCTTGTACGTAAAATAGTATCTGGGACAAGGTCATATTTCACTGTTCAGGGGCCCAGATCCCTAGAATAATGGCACCTGTTTTAGTTGTATTCATAGACGTTGAATGTACTGTGGGATTGGGAGCTGTCACTTAATACTTTTAGAAGATCATGAATGACAGAGAATGTTCTTCTGATTTTCATATTTAATCTGTCTCAACAACTCTACAAGTAAATAATCTGTTTAAATATAATGGACAATCAGGTTTTTGTAAATGCTTATATATCTTTCTTCCATATGGCCTATCAAAACCTCAAAACCAAATGTGAAATCCAACTCTCACAGCTATAAAGAACTGTATATATTATATATACCACAAATTGAATGTATGTTTTATATTCTCTCAACTATTCCCCAAATTGACTAAATTAATGTCTGTCTTCCTGTGTACTTTAATTGAATACATTTCTAGGTGTTTTCCTTTAATTTAGTACTTTACATTCTAAGCTCATTAATAAAAAATAATTAAAAGAAATAAAACCTAAACAGTTTATCCTAACACTAAAAAGTGAAACGCTAAGGGAATATGGTGAGACGGTTACAATTTCTGTAGCTTTACAGTTTACATAAAACATACAGGGCAGTTTGCCCGAACTCAATATAATATAATCCCTCCTTTTTCTGACTGTTCAACTCTTTGTTGCCTTTATGATTCAGCCCAAGCCACCAAAAAGCTTTTTATCACATAATTCATTTTTATTGATGAATAAGTGCTCTATTGGCCCCCAGAAAAACTGGTGAAAATTATTAAAAAAAAAATTAAATTCCATGGGAAAGATCCTAAGAGCATACAGAAAAACAAAAACCAAAAACATTCGAAGAAAGTCTGTAGTATTTGAAATAAGACCTGCTCACTTCATTCACTGTCACAGCTCAGCTCAATGGGAAATAGACTCCAGACTAATACAACCAAGAAAGAGGGCTCCCTCCCTCCCCAGCAGTTAGTCTAGGACCATCTACCCTGGAGAGCTGGGATGTTAGCATTTCTTATCCTGCCCAGATACTGCTTGCTGAAGCTTAAGTTCTGGGCAACTACAGGTGGGGGCTGCCTTCTTCCACCTAGTCCCTACTCCTTGAACAATGTGTCACTGAGAATCCTGGGGTTGTCACCCTTGCCATGGCTCAGAGGTGGAGGTTTCTTGCAAGAAGACTGAGGCCACTCCCTCCCGCTGTCACAACACACTCAGCCTCTAAAGCAAAAGTGTCCCTTATCTGCTCCAGAGACTTGGCTCTGATTTTTTCTGGGGATGGATAAGAGAAGCATAAAGCAGAGAGCTCTGAATTTCTAATGAGGGAACTAACTTCCTTTGCAAAGGAATGTGGAGTTCAATGTCATCAATGATCTCAAAACAATGAAGGTTGTGAAAGGCAAATGGGAGAAGATTGGTAGAGTTGGTAGATTCCTTAGAGATATGGGCTAAAACTGTGGTCCAGCTAGTGACCATAGAGAATCAGAAAGACACCCTGAGGGGAAGCCAAGGCATTGCTTGGCTGGATCTGCATGACTCCAGATTCCCCTACATCATCACAAGATCATCCATCTTTTTCTTCCTAGATCACTGACTCTTTTAAGAACACTTGTCATTGGGTTTAGGGCCTACCCAGGTAATACAGAATGATCTCATCTTGAGACACTGAACTTCATTGCATCTGCAAATACTCTTTTCCAACATATTTATACGGGCACCTGGGGTTAGGACCTGGACATACCTTTTTGAGGACCACCATTCAACCTACTACATTCCCTCTTCCCAAAAGTTAAGATGTTTGTGGCTGAATAGAATGATACAATTACAAACCTCCTCTTGGCCTGGGAAACAAAGGTATGTGAAATGAATTTAGTTGCACTTCTTCCTTAAATTAATTTTTTAAAATATTATAAAAGTTCACAGAGGTTAAATAACTCCTGATTCCCTTCTGAGAATTTTGTCATTCATTCATTTACTCTTTCATCATTCTTGTCTTAATTTGTTTAATAAGTATTTACATCTGCATTCCGACAGTTATTAAGACAAAGATCCTGTGATTAATGAATCTACTGTACTAAAAAAAATACCACGTTGTAATGGTCTGTTTGTACCCTCATCTGCCCTACATATGATTCCCTTACGAAATGTTGTGGAAGACTATACAAAGGACAGACAGTTTCCTATAGTCACAGGAAAGATTTTTAAATAATTAGTAGAAATGTCCTAGGTAAAGAAAGGTAGACAAATCTTTCAGAGATAGCCAGCCACATGCAAAAAGGCCCAGGAGTCCAGAGACCCACCTTTATTAAAATCAGTAGCTCCAGCAGTGGCAGTGTCTAGAGAAGTGGCTGGTCCTGACCTCAGGATGGGAAGTTGAGGCCAAATCAGGAAGAGTCTTCTGTTATATGCTAATGAATAGGAACTATATCATGTGATCATTTACAAGCTTATGAAATATTTCTTGAAATTTACAATAGTAAAAGTTAGCAACGAGGCAGTTTGGCAGGAGAAGTTATTGTTCGTTTTATTTGGTTTTCTTAAATATGTGAGCGTCCCAGATACTACTATGGTTTTTTTTTTAAAGTGTTGAAACAAAGATAATCACAATAAAATAAAGCTCAGAGACACCCAAAGAAGTTGGACCCAAGGAGGAACACACCAAGGCACATCATAATTACATTAGCCAAGATTAAAATGAAGGAGAGAATCCTAGAAGCAGCAAGAGATAAGGCGACAGTCATCTACAAAGGAGTTCCCATCAGACTGTCAGCTGATTTCTCAAAAGAGATCTTACAGGCAAGAAGGGGCTGGAAAGAGGTATTCCAAGTCATGAAAGGCAAGTACCTACATCCAAGATTGTTCTATCCAGCAAAGATTTCATTTAGAATGGAAGGGCAGATAAAGTGCTTCTCAAATAAGATCAAATTCAAGGAGTTCATCATCACCAAGCCCTTATTATATGAAATGTTAAAGGGATTTATCTAAGAAAAAGGAGCTAAAAAATATGAATAGTGAAAGGACAGCAAACTCACAGTTATTAACAACCATACCTAAAACAAAAGCAAACTAAGAGGACAGTTAGATCAGGAGCAGAACCATAGAAATGAAGATCACATGGAGGGTTAGCAACAGGGGAGTGGGAGGAGGAGAAGGGGGAAGGTACAGAGAATAAGTAGCATAGATGGTAGGTAGAAAATAGACGGGGGGAGGGCAAGAATAGCATAAGAAATATAGAATCTAAAGAACTTGAGACACGTGGACATAAACTAAAGGGGGGGGAAATGGTGGAGGAGGGGGTGTACAGGGTGGAGGGGAATAAAGGGAGGAAATAGGACAACTGTAATGGCATAATAAATAAAATATATTTTAAAAAAAGATAAACAAGAAACTACTACCCCACATCCCTCAAATATCCCCAAAATATATCACTGCTATCTCTATGAAATGAACATGCATGATTAAAATTAGTGCAACTTATCATAATTTTCAACACATGTCATATTTAACTGCTGAAATTCACTTTTATCTAAATTAATGAAATGATGGCAGTTCAAATTTTAAAGATATTACAGAGCAATAAAACTCATTAATTAAGCTTCTAAGAAAATTATTCATGTCCTTTGTGACTGGCCCCAAAATGTTTGCCTTTCATCTGATACACAAACATTAAATATAAAGATATTATAATTAGAAACTTGATTAGCATTCATTAAAGATTAATTTCCTAAACACCAGAGATGTGACACAGTGAACTGGAAAGAAAAGCCCATTTCAGTCGACCACAAAAGTCAGAGTGTTTTTACATATGATAAAAGAAGAGGCTGAAATGGCACCTAGTGTAAACAGCTCCTTGACTCCTGCCATTTGAATCACAGTGACTTCCCATCACCTCCCTGTCTCAGGGCCTCATGAATTGCCCATTAATTTTGCCCTTTTACAATCAAAGGTAATGGAGCAGGGCCAAGCGTAAGTTACTTGGGAATTTGCTTCTAACTAGTTGCCATGAGCTGCTGTTTTCACAGGCATCGATTGAAATAAACAGCCTCTCCTTTTCAGACTATAAGGGAGAAAAATGATTTGACAAATTTAGATATACTGGTGAGGCTCCATAAATAATTCTCAAGCCTCCTATAAGCAGGAGGGTGAAAGCCACGAGCAGTGAGTTACAGTCAATGGGGGAATGCCAAATAAGAGAATTTATAATTGAATAAGGGGATGGAGGTACAGTGGAAGTTTATCAAGTAGGAAGATGTGGATTGAATGTGTGATAGAGAAGTAAGCAATTTAGGAAATTTACAGTAAAACGGATGGGGATTTGCAAGGTCATGGAAAATAATTTCAGCAGTAGATTTAGGCTCCTTAGTGACTAAAGATGAAATGTTTTGATGTACATTTTGCCCATAAATGGCTTGATAATTTCTAAATCACTAGTGGTTGCTTACCAATTCACAAGTTATTAATTAGCAAACAAGTTATAATACAATAACCAGTAAGCACCAGTAGGGTAGGGGTGCTACCAGGCATAACGTTGACTGGTTGTGCTCTTTACAATATTTTATTAGGCCTTACCTTTCCCTTCTTGTGGCAAAGAAATGAATGCTCTAATTCATACCCAGTCTTATGCCTCCCTCCAATACATACCAAGAAATTTGTGTCTTCTAGTGTGCACAGAGGGAGGCGTCAAGCACCAGAGTTTTAATAATTTTTATTACTACAGGATTGTGAAAATGCCAGCCAGCCAGATGATAGAGCAGAGCCACGCTGTTTTGCTCCCTAAAATCTCAGTCATTGTTGTACAGTGTTGGAGAACAAAATTAGAACAGTAATCAGAGGGGGGCTTTGGTGTCAGAGGGGCAGAGCTGACGTGCTTTAGCTTTTCTATTAACTAAGGAGTAGCTTTCTCTAGAAAGGAAGAACGATGCTTTCCCTCCCTACAAAAATTGTGGACTTACACGTATTTGACAATTCCTTAAACTCGCAGGACAAAAGGACTCTCCGTCCATGGCTGTGGTTGAGTCCTCGCTGACCCCTGTCCTGTTTCCCCACAGAAGGGGAAAAAGCAGGCTACCTGGCCACAGTGGTTTCAAATGCTTTCTAAATGGGGAGGGAAGGGGGCCTCTGATTTATTGCATTCATCTTAAGTGAACCTGGAAGTAGTAGAGTTCGCCATAACCGCTCAGCAAGCCTTCTGCTGCTTTTTCCTACGTGTCTACACTGAATCCTCATCATGCTCACTCCCGCTCACAAGAGTTGAGGGTGTGGAGAGTAAGGTCACCCATTTAGGGCGTAACATTTTGGTCAAATGGAAAGAAGCTTCGGGGGCACTGAGGTGAGAAGTGACTTTATGAACCTCTGAAATACTCTACTTGTATTAAACGTAAAATTCTAAGTTACACTCTAAATAAAGATAACATATAACGACATGCATACATATAAAGACAGCCTATCCATAAAATTGGTACTAATAAGAATGGGAATATGATATTTTCTATTAATGTGGTATATGGTATTGCCTAGTTTTAATTCTTTAACGATGCATACGACTTCTTCTCTGTTCTGTCCATTCTTTTTTGTTTTGTTGTGTTGTGGTGTGTACGTGTACAGGCACGCGTGGGTTTTGTTTGTTTTGTTAAAGGTATGCCTCACCAGTGTGTACATCGCTTCTGCTGCATTTGTAACTCAAAAATCGATTTCCCTCCTTTCACAGCCTTAAGTACATGTTTATAATTTTCTTATAGATCTCATCTTTCTCCATACTGTAAGACGTAAGGGAAATAAAATCCTATAATGAGTTTATTATTCCCTAGGTACCCATTGGTAATCTAAGTCTTCTTTGTAAAATCTCTAATTCTGCCAACAAATTGCATTATGTTTCCATTACAAAATCCTCAGTAATTTTTTCCCTTAATTATTTCAAATAGAATTGACTCAGGATTATAGGAACTAAATTTCTGGAGATTATTTTTGTAATGCCATTCAACTTAAACCCCTTGTATAATAGAATCTTAATTATGGAGACTCATACTTTCAAGAGGATTTGATGTATAGATTCATTTAATATTCAGTATAAATGCTCATTCAATATCAGCTTGCAGTAGCCAGTGGTGCCCCTGGTACTTACATGTACACACAAACACACATGCACTTTTATAGGGAAGGAAATTGATATTGTAAACCACCTAGCAAGTATTGCATGACCTGTTATACGTTATCCTTTAAGTTCATTGGGTTACTATGAAGATTCACTTTCTCAAATGGGAATGTGATTTCAGAGTATGTAAGAACTGAAATCAACTTAGATGAGTTACATATCTTAATAGACAGTAAAAAAAGTACCACTTTGTGAATACCCAATGAGCCTAAAAAATTACCAATTTTACGACCTCAAGTCAGCCTCCTCATATCCACTCAAAGCCAGGAAGTGGCAAAGCCGAAATAGAATTCCAGGTAGTCTGACCAACAAGTGAAAAAACAAACATTAAAGAAAAAAAAAAGCACCTTGCTTATTCCCCACAGGCTTTCTTCAGTTTAGCATTCATTAAACATAATTCTAAAATACCATCATTTAATTATGGATTACTTTCTGAACAATGCAAGACAGTTAATAAGCAATATCAAAGGACAGGTTTAATGATTCTATTAACAATGAATATTCTATTAACACTGAATTTATATTTAGAAATGTAATCATCACACTTGAAAAAATTCTTGGGGTGACTTCCTTCAATTGTTTGCATGAGGTCAGCTTCTGTAGAGGTAAGCCACGCAAACAATAAGCTGCACAAATCTTAAGGTTTTATTCTTGTGTATGTTTATAAAATTACCATCCCCATGCAACCAACACCCAGGTCAAGACACCTGGCATGACCAGCACCTGACAGCTTCCCGTGTACCCCTTCTCAGCCATGATGTCCTTCAGTGTAACTTCTCTGTTTCTCAACACTATACCAGTTTGCCTTGTGCAAGAACCTTACAGAAATTGAATCAATAGAACACACACACTTTTGTATCTGGTCTCTTTAGCTCCATATACTATTTGTAAATTTATTCATGTGTTTGCATATAGCTATAGTTCATTCTTTTCCATTATTTGGAAAATAACTGTACTGGATAGATGTACTACAATTTATGTATCCTCTTACTGGTAGATATGTGGGTTGTTTCAGTCTCATGCTATTCTGAAAAGGGCAACTATAAATATTTAGTGCATTTCTTTTGGTGCACAAATATATGGATCTAGGTATGTTACATACTTAGGAATAGACTTCAAAGAACATAGGCTATGCACACTTTCAGCTTCAGTGCATGCTTCCAAATATCTTTTCCATATGGACGTACCAATTTATACTCTGACCAGCAATGCATAAAGGTTCATGTTGCTGTACATCTTCAACAACATTTGGCAAAGCCAATTATTTATTGTTCATTTTTCATTTTAGCCACTGCAGAGGTGTGTAGTTGCATTTAAGAAAAATATATTTCTTTTAATTTAATTTATTTATTTGTTAGAGAGGGGAAGGGAGAAAGAGAGGGAGAGAAACATCAATGTGTGGTTGCCTCTCACATTCCCCCTACTGGGGACTGGGCCTGTAACCCAGGTGTGTGCCCTAGACAGGGAATTGAACCAGTAACCCTTTGATTCACAGGCTGGCACTCAACCTCTGAGCCATACAAGCCAGGGCTAAGAGAAATCTTAATTTGCAATATCCTGATGATTAAATGTAGAGGATCTATTATCTTTACTAGCTAGTTGGATGTCTTCTTTAGTGAAGTACCTGTTCAGCTTTCTGTCATTTTTTAATTTGGGTTGTCTATATTTTCTTAATTAATAATCATCATACAAAATATATTAAGAATATGAGTTTGCTAGATATGGCTATCATAATACCTTCCCCTCTCTGTGGCTTGATTCAGAATTTGAGAATTCTGTTACCTTTTAGAAGTCATATTATTTTATCTTTGACATTTATAATTCTGATTTACTTGAATATTACTAATATCGATAGACTGAGAGGTAAAGTTTTTATTTTACTTAGTACAGATATCCAAATTCACAATCAACATAATTGAAAGATCATCTGTGGTATCTTTCTCATAAATCAGTTGGGTATTTTTATACAGGCCTGTTTCAGGAATTTTCTGTTCCATTGTTCTATTTTCCTGTCTTCATGCTCATGCAATGCTCTCTCAGTAACTCTCTCTGTATAAGAAATGCTCAAAGTCAATATACTGAAATTATAACTATGATAATATCAACAGTTTTGTTTTTCTTTGTACATATTTTCTTGATTACTTTTCCTTTTCATCTCTATGCACATTTTAGTATTATTTACCCAATTGTGTGTCTGTGTCCACATACACAAAACTGTTGGAATTCTGATTGATATTGCAAAGAATCTACAGCTAAATTTAAACAGAATTGACATGTTTTACATATGAATCTTCAAATAGTGAACTTTATAAATACTTCATTTAGTTATTTGGATCTTAGTTAACTTCAGTAATGTTTTACAGTTTTCCATTAGAGGACTTGACCATCATTCACTAAAAAATTTTTAAAGATTTTTATTTATTTATTTTTAGAGAGAGTAAAAGGGAGGGAGAAAGAGAGGGAGAGAAACATCAGTTGGTTGCCTGTCATATGTCTCCAACTGGGGACCTGGCCCCCAATCTAGGCATATACCCTGACTGGGAATTGAACTGGTGACCTTCTGGTTCACAGGCTAGTGCTCAATCCACTGAGCCACACCAACCAGGGCTCATTAAATTTTGTTACTACTTAATTGGAGTCAGTTTAGTATTGTTAGCAGTATTTTTATTTTATTTTCTGAGAATTAGTAGAAAATAAAAATCTGATTTTTCTATAATTCTAACAATCATACAAATTTACTTATTATTTATAAATTTAACAGTAGTTTTTTTTCCAAGTTTAGGTACTCAATCATGTTCTCTTTGAATAGTGATAACTTTATTTCTCTCTTTCCAATATTTATACTTTTATTTCTTACTTGTATCTGATTGTACTGGCAAAAACCTTCAGTATAATTGAATAAAAGTAGCAATAGCAGACAACTTATCTCATTTCCAATCTCAGTCAGAAAGCTTTCAATATTTTACCATTAGGTTGGATATTTGCTGTGTTTTTTTTACAGCTTCCCTTTATCAGATTAAGTTCTCTTCTATTTCTAGTGTGCAAAAAGCTTTTTTATGAAGAAGAAATGAGTATATAACATTTTGTGCACCTGTTAGTCTTGATCTTATGTTTTTTCTCTTAATATTTTAATTTATACCAATAGATTTTTCAAGTGTTAAATCTGTCCTTATATTCTCTGGGTGCAATATTATATTTTCTATGAATGGTTTTGATTTGCTAATATGCTGCCTAGGATAGCAGGAAGCAGGCTGTTGATTCTCCTTGCTTGTAATATTCTTGTCAGTTTTAGCATTAAGATTACTCTGGCTTCCAGACAAGAGGAGAAAAAAAGGCTCCCTCTTTTACTTCTCTGACAAAGCTTGTGTCGGGTTCATTTACACATGACAATTTCTGTGTTAAGAATGAGCAATCATGGATTTAATTTATCTGATACAGAAAGTGATAGACATACTTTTCTTTTTCTTATTTATGCCAGTTTGGAGAGACTGCATTTTTCAACGTAGCCCTAATCACATATATTTTAGACCTTATTGGCATCGCTATGTTACTAATATCCAGTTATTATTATTTTTAACATCTATAGAACCTGTAGTGATCTTTCCTTCATCATTGTGGACATTGGTAACTTGTACTATTTTTTCTTGCAAGATTTTATCAACTTTATCTTTGCAAATAAAATAACTTTTTGGTTTTGCTAGATTTCACTACTGTATGTGTTTTCATTATATTCAGTCCTATATTTATCTGCATCTCTCTACTACTTTTTTAAATTTTCTGTTTACTTAGAGTCTATTTTAAGTGGATGTTCCTTTGGATTGTTGATTTTTAGCATTTTTTTCTTCTCTTGTATAGACACTTAGGGCCAGTTTCTCTCCAGGCGTTGTATTAGCTGTATTCCACAAGTGGTACTGTGCCATTGTTTTTAAATTGTGTTAATTCCTTTGGTGATTTTACTCTGTATTTCATGGATCATTCAGAAGTCAGGCTATAGCTTAATTTCCAATCCTTGGGGATAATGAATTTTTCTGTTATTTATTTCTAGTTTAATTCCAAGCACACTCTGCACATGTTGAGACTTGCTCTATGTCCCTGTTTTGACCATTTTGGGGAAATGTTTTGAGTGTGTTTGACAAGAATGATTTTTCCTGAATTTTTGAGTGCTGTGTTTCTGACATTTCAGTTGAGTAAGTTTAGTAATGATGATATTTAAACACTCCTGTCCTTACCATTTTTGTCTGGGTAGATGTTTGGTTACTAGCGACTTAGAGGTTAAAATCTTTTTCTACAAACTGATTTGTCTATTTTGCCCTTTGCTTCTGTCAACTGCTCACTTTATATACTTAGCAAGCATAGTCTTAGGGCACATACAGGATTAGGATTTTATATCTTCCTGATGAATTTAATCATTTAACATTATGAAATTTATCTTTTTGGTAATATTTTTGCTCCACCTATAGCTGAACTACCTTCCTTTGGCTTAAATTTGTATAGATCTTTTTCAAGTCTTTCAGTCCTTATGTGCTCTTATAGTTAAGGTTTATCTCCAATAAGAAACGTGATTTGAAAAAAAAGGTGAAGGGATTAAGCAAACAGATGTGCGTGTGTGTGTGTGTGTGTGTGTGTGTGTGTGTGATCACATAGACACAGTGGTGACGGCCCGAAGTAAAGGGGGCTGGTGGTGGGTGGAGGTGGGCAAAGGGGTGGGGGAAGTGGGTATGGAGACTTTGCTTGAGGTAGTGGGTACCCAATGCAGTGTATGGATGATGTTTTATCAAATTGTACACTTGAAATTTATACCCAATACATTTAATAAGAAATGTAGAACAGTACTAGCAACCTCCCCCAAATAAAGATTGAAAATTGTTTCTTTTTCAGTCTGATAATGAATGCCTGTTCATTGACGTATGATGTCGATTCCTTGCATTTAGTGTGAATGTTTATATATCTGGGTTTTAATTTTTATTGTATCTTTAAAATTTCTTCATCGGTTCTTTCTTATTTTCCCTCCTTTCTATCTTTCTAGACTAATCCATTTTAATGATTCTATTTTGTACATTAGAATCTCATGTTAACAGTATTTTGGTGGCAACCTTAAATAGCATATGCATGTATGTGTCCTTGACTTACTAGAATATGCCTTAGGTAATGTCCAAACATTTTATATGCAATGCAAGCAACTGTACGATGCATTGATTATTTATGCCAGTTTGTTACACCCTTCCTGTATCTGGGCCTTCATTTTGGAAAGGAGAATGAAAGATATTACCTTCCTTCATATAGGAATGGATTGTCTCCTCCCAGGAAGCTGTGCGGAAGATGAATCACCTTGCTACCGTCAAGAATAAATTTCAGAATTTGTAAGGGCTGATTTATAATCATTTCTGGTTTCCCTTTACTTCTGGAGCCCATCCTGTCTGTTCAATTGCTAAAATACCTGTTTCATTTTTTAGCACATGCTATCTGGTAAGTTTCAAATCCTCATTCTCCTGCACATTTTAAAAATCGGTAAGTGTATCAGGGGAAAAGCCACCATAATGCTCCGAGAGCTTCTCTTCAGTGACCTCCTCACTATAGACTTGGCCTCTCAATTTCGGGACACCTTGGAAGCCCTGGAGTGCAGCTTTGTCTGCACAGTCCCATGAGAGCATCGTCCACCCTGGGTCACTGATTTCTGCTTGGATTCTATGCCCTGGTGAGTTCAATCGCCCTGAAGGGAATGAACAGTGCTATATTGAGAAGTCACCTCGATTGGTTTTCTTTCTTCAATATAGTGGCTTCTTAAGAACTGGATGCCTTCAAATATTGCCCCCCCCCCCCAGTTTTATAGTTATTCCCAGTGGGAGAGTTAGTGGGATATAAGCTACCATCATAGACATAAGAAAAATATTTAATTATTTCTTCATCACACTGGGGCATTATATGTTCATTATTTCCCCAAGAAAATTAAACTGTAAGTCACCCTCTATTTGTTGAATGATGGACAAAATATACTACTGTAAAATGACCCTAATCCTCCACGAGTCAGTGCCCAGAAAAATTCATGTATGGTAATTAAGATTGGGTTATCTGCAGTTAACGCTCTGACTACGAAGCCAGACAGAGCTCTTGAGACTGCTTTTCCTCAGTCTACGCTCTGGCCACAATAAATTCTGCATTTATTGGGACAGTGGACCAAGCTATTGAGCTAAAAAATAAATACATAATTCAAGACAAATGATTAGCAGAGGGGTTTGGTGGGATGGCAGCCCAACCTGCCACCTCAGTATCAAGGACATGATAAGTATCAAGGACATTCCTCAGTATCAAGGAATGATGTTGACGTATTCTCAGAAGTTACTATTAAATGGCTTTAATACATGAGAATGCAAACATACCGTCATCTATACATCACTCCTTCTGCCAACTGCACTTGTACCCACAAAGCTCATAGGACAACAGCCGGTTTCTCAGGCCCACTTTCCCAGAGCTGGCTGGACCCCATTAAGCGGGACTGACCCTAGTGGTTTTATGAGCCTTAATCCTCAGGGCTAGCAAATTACTGGAAGTGCCCTGAAGGCACAGAGGCTCTGGGAATTTAGGAAACCATACCAGAGCCCATACCAGAGCACAACAACCAGACCTTGGACCCTGCTCCCTGCACCCAAACATGACATTGAAACAAGCTGCAGCCCAACAGAAACATACGTCCCTCCAACCTCCCTGTTACCTGATGAAAGCCCAAAGCCCTGACCCCTCGGGGCTGGTGCATTTCTCCACACCTAGACCTTTCCCTCCTTTGGGAAAGTAAAAATTACCTTTACTCGCTGCCTTTTCTTCTCTTTGTGAATTCTTTCACAGGCCATGTCCCTGACCACACTCACAAAAACCATCTGCTCATCCGTGTATATTAGAGTGGTAAATAGACACAGAATATTATCTGTTCTTTGAATAAAGTGAAAAAGATATAGAAGATACATTTGGCAAAATATGCAAATCTATAAATGATAGGAAGCACTATGTATTTTTTTAAAATAATTGTGTTTGCAGAGAGCGTGTTCATAATGGCATCGTGCAATTCAGGATGTCTAAATTTCTCTCTCTCTCTGGTTCCAGGTAAAAATTAGTTGCTAGCTGCACAAAACTCACTTTTAAAATATCTGCCAGATTAAAGGAAGGTTAATAAGCTCCTTCTGCACTTAGGAAATCCATCAGGCAAATTTGTAATACAGACAATGGAGATGCTGATAAAGGCGCAAAATGTCAAGCAAATGAGGGAACACAGAGACCAATCCCAGAATCCTCAATGTCGTTAGCAAAACAATTGCTAATAATAATGAAAAAAAGAAAAAACTGCTGGAGGTTGTTTTTTCCCCCCCTGAATTTATGGAGATGACAAAAAGCTCTGTATGCTACCAAAAACACCTTAATGTCTAGAAAAAAAGAACAGGTCAAAAACAAAAGTGAAAAGTGATTTTTTTCTCAAGATATTATTAAAAAAGATGAGAAAAACGTACTGCAAGCAGAATGCTAAGCCCTGTGCTTGGCCTCTGCAGTTTAACTTTTGCATATAATCCACTCAGTGGTGCCGGTCTCCTTGCTGACCTGGCTTGGCATGACTGGGGTTCATTTTTGAACAAAGTAAGAAGTAACCTGATTTTTCTCCATCTGTTGGCATAGTCCCCTTAAAACATTAATCATCTTGATGTAGATTTTGTCCATCAAGATTCTGGAATCAATCAGTGGAGAATGAACCTCTTTAAAAGTTGACTATTTCTGTGCTCCACTGAGTGAGACAGAAAATCGTACAATTAGGGCCCAACCTCCGAGGACTCTTTATATGTCTTTCTCATTACAATCCCATGGATAGTGAAATCCTACTGACAAACCCAAACCTCACTCCATTAATAATCTATGCCTGCCACAGCAGGGTGTCATCACTATCATCATCATCTTAAAGATACTGCTGTTTATTCAACACTTTCAATCCTGACTGGTGTGGCTCAATCGGTTGGAGCATCATCCAGGAACTGAAAGGTTGCGGGCTTGATACCCGGTGCAGGCACAGATGATTCCCTCGTCTGGGTGTGTACCATCCCCGGTCTGGGCACTTCCTGCTTCTGGTGCATAGGAAAGGCAGCCAATTGATGCTTCTCTCTTGAATCAATGTTTCTCACCCTCCCTTCCTCTCTCTCTAAAAGCAATAAAAATGTTCTTGGGTGAGAGGGGGAAAAAACGCTTTCAGTCGCCATGCTTTCATATTTATACAATTCTATGGATAAAGTAACATGATTAGCCTCTCCTATAAACATTTAACATATGATCATTTTAATTTTTAAAAGTCACTGTCCCAACTTCCATTTAATCAACAAACACTGACCTTTTCCTTCCTGGGTGCCAGACCCTCTTTTAGGACAAGAGAGACCGAACAGCAAAGCCCATCAAATAAAACACATTCAGTTGCAGGCATACCTCCTTGGGGTTGCGTATGCAGACAGACTCCCAGGTAGAGATGAAACTCATGGTCAAAATACAACCATGAAGATGAAGTGAAAGAGAGAAAGTTTAGAAGGGTGTATGGAGCCCTGGTAGGTAAGCATCATTTCACCCCCCAACTTCTTTTCCCTCCTGCATACAAATGATACATACGGTGCCGCAGAATCAAGTTATAGGTGTGTTGATCGCCTTTCTCTATTTTTCATTTAACTCAACCATCACTTCCCTCCTTTCTCTACTTATAAATCTGAGCATTTCTCCTCAATGTGGAAAAGAAATGAGACCCGCTTTCTTTCTCTTGGTGATTGCCAGAAAACTGTCTTTAATCTCAGAGATGCCTGCTGGCACAGAGGGAGATCAGAGAGATGATTTCCAAAGGTCAAAGGCCAAGCACACATTACATACACTCCTATTAACTGGTGCTTTGACGGGGGCATAGTCTATGTGAGGGAAACATATCATTTTCTTTCTGATTCCCTTTTATGAAGGGAACAAATGGGTTTATGGAATTTCAGCTACTCAAGCTGGAAGCTACAATAGGGGCTGGGGGTAGAATAGTAAATTTGCTTCATTTAAAATAGCTACAGTGAAAGCTTAGGCAGTTTTTCTTGAATTCTTGGGAACAGCAGAATATGTGGTAAAATTTGATTCAATGGGTCTGGGTTTTGAGCCCAGAAATGTTTATTAGGAAGAAAAAAAATAAAAATAAAAACTAAATTCCAGAGCTTTGAGCAGGCTCAATATGATAAAAAATATAGTGAGAAAATCCCTCCTTCATTTAAGAATCTTTCTCTGTCTACATTGGGGATCATATGAGGATTTGGACGACAGCATTAATGCTTGCTGTATTTTTATACATTCTCTTTTATGCTTTGATTCTAGAAAGATAGAACTTGTCCTAGCATCTCCTCTAGAACTAGAAGTTTAGATTTCAACCGGTATGGAGGAGCTATTATCATTTGGCAAAGCCTGGTTGTCATTAACAGAATATAAATTCCACTTGGATAAGAATTTTAGGTCTTGTTTGGTTCACTGTTATATTCAGCACATATAATGGTACCCAGCACATAGTAGGACTCCCTAAAGTTAAAACAATATCTATCTGTTGTGGTTATTCAGAGGACTGAAAGAACTCATATATGAAAACACAAATCAAATTGCAGAATTTAAAGATAATTTATAAGAGTCTGTTTTTGTGTCATGTTGTATCTCGTTCCAGACTTTCACGTTCCATCCTTATTGACTCAACTTCTCTGAGGTCTTGTCACCTGCCTTGTGCCAAATCCGACCAACACCATTTTCTCCTTAGCCATTATGCCAGGGAACTAAGACCATGTCTTAGAAACATTTTTTCCCAAGAAACTCTGTATTTACCAGGCAAAGGGAGAGACCAAGACTCGTTTATCCACCGAGGCACATTCTGACTCACTTTAAGGAAGTATTTTCTAGCACAGATGCTCAAGAGAGAAATGCATCAGTCTTCCAAGGGCATGGGGCCTGACCTGTGAGAATGCCATCATACCTCAAGGCTGCGGAAGGGCAAGTGAAGCACCAGACAGAAGACATGGGCTAGGTTTTAATATATGCTGTAATCAGCTTTGGCTGGTGTACCTCAGTGGATTGAGCGCGGGCCTGGGAACCAAGCAGCCATGGTTCGATTCCCTGTCAGGGCACATGCCTAGGTTGCAGGCCAGTTCCCAGCAGGGGACACACAAGAGGCAACCATACATTGATATTTCTCTCCCTCTCTCCTTCCCTTCTCTTCTAAAGATAAATAAATAAAATCTAAAAAAAATTTATATATATATATATATATATATATATAGTAATCATCAAATTAAAACAAGCACTGTTTTGTATCTTCACATCTGCTTAACTACCACATTTAACTGGGCTAAGCTGTAGTTGGAGTTGACTCAGTGAAACTGTATTAGTGATTGCCATAGTGATTTTCCTCCTCGTCTGGTTCCCACGTTGAAGTTACAGGTCACGCATTCACAGCACCGCACATCACTTGTTTTTCCTGTAATCAGGTTGACTCTGATTTATTATATGTCTCCTCACGATGTCTGCCCAGTAAAGCCTGAGTCTTTGGTGATGATGTGGGTCCCTGGATTCTCTACTGGGAAGTTCTGCCACCCAAAATAACACACCTCTGCTAATGAGTTTCACTGTATAGTTTCTCATCCCAACATCCATATTTATTTCTAATTAAATGCACGAAAGCAATTCAGAATTTTGTAATCTCACATATTGCCTATCAAGGTGATTTTTCACAACTGTGAGAGGATAAAAAGATTATATAACTTTTCATTTCTTGCACATAAATCTTCATTATAATTTCTTCTCAGGGAATTGTTGCAATTTGCTCAACACTACAAAGAATTAATTACCTAATGTATTAAGGCAATTAAACAAATCATTTCATCATATGAATAACAATGAATATAGTTGCAGGTTAACAGGGAAAACGAAGGAAAAGAAGAGAAGGAAAAAGGAAGCTAAAAATGATACAAGCTAGTACTTATTATTCAGCTTGTCTTAGTATCCATTATACAGATGGCAAAACAAATGTATTGAGAAACTATTTCACCTCCCTGGAGTCAAAAAATGAAAAAATACTGATGCAACACAGGTTTGAAATTCACTTGTGACTCACTCCAAACAGCATCCAAACCACTGGCAGATGTAGAATACATGCCCTAAATTTGAACTTGACACAGAAAGCACTGATGTGGAATTACAAACCCATACACACACAGAAAGGGGTTTTCTCCAGAAGCACATCCGGGGTCAGATCATTTGCCACAAATTCCTTTCACCTTCCCTCCATGAGAAAACAAAAACAAAAAAGTAAAACAAATAGACAAAACATGTAGTATGAGAGAAAACCATTGGCATAAAGGAGACATATACTCCTTCCTGTAAGATCAAAGACTGCCCAACCATGTTTTGAACCATCTTGATACACCAAAAGGTCCATATGTGCAGAGTGCGTTACCTTAAAGAGTAAGAAGAGTAAAACGTTGTTTCGAAAGTAGCTGCCTAAAAACAGCATAGACACAAGGACTCTGGGCTAGAACGCAGGGTCAGGCCGAGATTAATAACAAGTTTTTTTTGTTGTTGTTAATTTGCTGTTTGTATGTAACAGGAAATACATGCCTTCTGCCTATGCTTCAAGCTACACTTTCTAAAAACAGAAAGGTCATGATATTACATTGAGTTCTGGTGACTTTTCCAGTTCAAATATTTGAAGATGTCTATGAAAACTAAACGTGATTATACCAGTTAATTATACACTGTGATTAGGCCTTAGCCAATGTTCTTTAAGCTGAATGATACATGGTAATAGTCTAGTCCTGGTTTACGTGTTCTCCCTTCTTTCATTATTTAATAAATCATTCCATCATTCAGTAAATATTTTTTGAATTTAAAAAATATTTATTCGATGCTATTGAATATTTACCACCAAATACTCTCCTAGCTGTTGGGGAGCTATTAATTTACAGCATAAAATATTCTATCCATGGGGAAGAATTCATGAGAAATATACATAACAATAAGTAAATGAAAGGCTAATAGAAACAAAGGCTAATTAGAAACAAAGCAGAGAAAGGAAGATCTAGTTCTGGTCTGGGTAAGGGCAGAGCTTATTTGAACAAAGACCCAAAGATAGAGCTCATCAGGACTATAGCAAGAGGCAATGTATTCCAGGCACAGGAAACAGTTATTGCGAAGACTCTAAAGGGAGAACACAACTAACATTTGGAACAGTCAATCACAGATTTCTGGGTGGTTAGCAAGGAAAATTATTTTCTTAGGGGTAGTAATAGACTTGTGCATAATAGTGACAGACTGCAAAGAGAATTAAGCAACATCTTTTACTTGATTACCGAATTCAGATAATGTAAGACAAAAGTACTCTAGGTTTTAACAAAGAATTAGGCTTGGGTTATTAACTTTAAAGTATAGCACCAACTGCTGTTCCCAGAGGATATTTTATTTCTTTAGGAAATCCCTCCTCTGATATATGCCCACCTCAGAAGTTTTGCAAGAATTCTGTGCCCTTTTTTTTTTCCATGTATCAATGGGCTGGTATATTTTACCCCTTTCAGAATAGTATTGAGCATATTATGAGCAGGCAGTTAAAAATCCTGTAATGTATCCGAAAGGTATCCATTAAGATTATTTACTCATTCAATGAAGTTAATGATATTTATCTATCATTTATAATGAGGTACTCTGTATGCTCTGAGATGCGAAGATTATAGAAAAGTGTAAGATGTACTCTCTGCCCTTGGTGACATTTGCCTGGGAGAGAACAGAAGGCACATAAACAAATAACTATAATTATAAATTAGATCATCAATGCCTTCTCTGAATTCTCTCCTAGCAGCAGCAACGTGTATGGCTTGCAAACAAAGGTAACATTTGACTGAACCTTTCAGGAAAACTAGATTTGGAGATGCCCAGACATGATGGGGTAATCAAGAAGAAAAAGATAATGTTATGAGTAAAGGTCCGGAGGGACATGTGATAAGCACTGAGGGTTTGAATAAAATTGGGTAGATATAAGACATCCATATCTATGTGGTTTGGAGATGATAAAATTTTCATAGTATTTTATTTTAAAATATTTTCCTTCAGTTTAAAATCATAGCCACACATTATTGGTAAGTGATATCTCTAAGAGACGTTAAGTATTCTAAAGGAATAATTTATCATTTAAGTTTTTTGATAAAGAGGCCTTTTGATAAAAAAGGGTTTTGCATAAAGAGGCCTTTACAGTATATGTTCATGCACATTATAAAATGATGAGTAAGAAATTACGAGTGTATATTACATATCATATGAGGTCTGTCTGGAAAAAGTCGAGTCATTGTTAATATAATGAGAATGGTTTGTGCAACATCGATGTAAGCTGGCAGCCAAGGAGCGTGGACTGGAATGCACATGTGTGAACAATGATGACTTCACTGTACTAGTCAGTGGAGGAGGTACATGCCATTGAGTGAGTCTGTATACTGTATGGCTATCACATTCAAAATGACTGAGCAAGTAGAGTAGTGAATCTGCATCAAATTTTGTGTTAAGCTTGAACATTCCTCCACAGAAACTATTTGGGTGATGCAGAAGGCCACAACCATGGGCAACTGGTGATTGGCAGCTTCATCACAACAATGCACCTGCTCATGCATCACGTCTCGTGCAGAGATTTTTTGGTAAAACACCAAATCGCCCAGGTGACTCAACCCTACTACAGCCCAGATTTCGTGCCCTGTGACTTCTGGCTTTTCCCCAAATTAAAATCACCTTTGAAAGGGAAGAGATTTCAGATGTTGATGAGATTCAGGAAAATATGACAGGACAGCAGATGGTGATTTGGAAGAACTGTGTGAGGTCCCAAGGTGCCCACTTTGAAGGGGACTGAGGCATCATTGTCCTATGTACAGTGTTTATTATATCTTGTATCACATTCGATAAATGTCTCTATTTTTCATGTTACATGGCTGTATACCTTCTGGACAGACTTCGTATATCTATTTTGAATCTCTAAATTATGATCAATCAATAAATAATACTCTTTATGACTCAAATTCAGCTAGTGAAGTCAAATGTGAGCAAAAGGATGAGCATGTAAACTGTCAGGATGAGTTTGCAAAGTACTTCTTTATGTGAGTTGTGGTAGGAGATATAATAAGGATACATAATGATGGAAACAATAGCACTAGTCTCATGTCTTGATCATCTACAAGGTGTCATATTAGATATTATTATATACGTCCCCTTACTCTTTTCATGTTTATTTACTGAAAATTAAGTCAGTATGACTATATTCAAGATGAAGAAACTGTAAACACTACTTTTAAGAGATAAAGGCAGTATTCCCAGCATTCTTGGGCCTCAGTGTATGGTCTCAAACTGAGTTCTGTTTGAGCTCTGTTCATAAATAGACAAATCTTCCTCTCGCCTAGGAAAAAATTTCTGGTTTCTCAGAGATGGATTCCTTTCTAATTGCCTTCACATCTCACCCCAACCTTGGCCCTGTGTTTTTAGCTAAAAAGTATTCAATAAATGCTTCTTAAATTACTAGCTGAATGAAAATATAATTAATAGGCAGGTAAATGGTTGAATGGATACACCGGCGAATGGATGGACTGATGAGTCAAAAGAAGTACACTGTCAAAAGCAGTGTACTTTACTTGGTGTAAAATATAACAGCTCAGAAGCATAAGGTAATGTAAGAAACAGAAGGCAAACAACCACTCTTATCAAAAGCCAAGTTTCACAGTGGACTCGGTTAATAAGAATTCGGACATGGGATCCACGTGACTTAGGTCCAGTGGAGAAGACAAAGCCTGGGCAATGCCAGCTGTTGGTCAGTGAATGAGTTCCTGTCTTCAGAAATGTGTAATTACCATGAAAATTACAATGAAGGTATCTAAAATAATCAGAAACCGATTCATTGATCATGTGACTGATTGTTACTATTTTCTGTGTGTTTATATTATATATATGTGTGTATGTTCATAGTAGTGGCATAGTTTTATATCATTTCTTCTAGTTAAGCAATTCAAAATAATGGCAATAATAGCATATATTTAACTATATAAATTTTCACGTTAAAGTAAAATGTACATAAGTTATTGTCTAGTCATATAGGGTAATACCATAGTAATATGTATATAAAGGTTTTGCATAGCAAGGGAATGTGGCCATGTAAGTTGCATATATAGTGAGTAAAAGTTATAGAAAAAATACTGAAAAGAACTATATTAAATGTTTAAGAGGGATTGTCTCTAGGTTGTGAACCAAATTATGTCGGTATTTTTGTTATTTAATTATTTTCTCTTCCACTTATTTTATATTATCTGTATTATCCATGCATTGTATTTTTAACCAAGGAAACATAACTGAATTATATTTTATTTTTATGAAGAGTGTTCTTACCCAAGTTGTTATTTCCAGTCTCTTAGACCACTGTCATTTCCCATACTTTTGTGTCTTTATAATATATTATAGAAAGATCTTCTTGTACATTTTCTATCCCAGTTGCTTCTTTTCTCCCTTCCCAATACCCAGCAAGATTTCTCTGTTGTCAAATATATAAGATACGACTGTCATCCTCTACTTGCCAACTCACTTTTCACATTATTGAAAACACTTTCAGAGAGACTTAAAGAAATCACAAGGTATCATTATGAGAGCAGAATTTCTTTTTTTTCGATTTTAGAAGCAACGTACACATACATACACAGTGCTATAAGGTATCATTATTCAATGCTGAATTATTGCAATGTTATCTTCCATATATAATATCAAGGCCAAAATTCTCATCCTGATAATGTCACATTTAACATAATGTCCTATGCCAGCAATTCTCAACCTTTTTCATGTCACGGCATACATAAACTAACTACTAAACTTCTGCGGCACACCAATAAACACATTTTTTATTGATCTGTCAAGAAAAAGTAGGTATAATTTTAATTCATTCACACCAGATGGCTATTGCTGTGTTTGCTGTTGCATTTTTTTAAATTTGACCATCTAAAGGAAGAGAGGTCGGTGCCCCTGACTAAACAGTCAAGGTAGTGCTTGTTTTAAAAATTCTTGTAGCACATAAGTATGCCTCCAGCGGCACATGAGTTGTAAATCACTGTTCTATGCCATTTGATTAAATGGGGAGCATATTTTGCCTGAACTTCTAGTTTCTCTTCATTTTTCTTCATCCACACAGTTTCTACAAGTGTTTGAGAAAAGCATATACAATTACATCCGACAAAAGTCCCAGTGGATCAGACTCTCGGAATGCTCACTCGCTGATGGTGGGGATGTAAACTGGTGCAGCCACTATGGAAACCCATATCTAGATTTTTTTAAATTGAGAATAGGGTCACCATATAACCCAGCAACTCTCTTTTGAGTACGAACCTGGAAAATTTGAAAACATTTATTTGCAAAAATATATGCCGCCTTTATGCACTGTAGCTTTAGTCGCGGTGGCCAAGAGAAGGGACAGGCTGGAGTGTCCCTTGAGAGATGGCTGGATAAAGAAGATGCAGAGCCTATGCATAATGGGAAGCCACTCGGCCGTGACAAAGAGGAGCACACTGCCATTCGCAACCACACGGATGGATCAGGAGAATGCCATGCTAAGTGAAACACAGCAGAGAGGAAAAGTCAAGAACCATATAATTTTACTCACAGGCAGACTATTAAAATGCAAGTAACAAGTGAAAAACAAGACAGATAAACACACAAGAACTCATAGACACAGTCAATGGTATGGTGGTTACTGGAGGGAAGGGGACGGGGGGGTGGTAGTGGAGGGTGAAGAGGGTCAAATGGGGTGACGGAAAGAGATTTGACTTTGGGTGGCAAATACATGATGCAATATGCAGATGATGTCATAGAACTGTACATTTGAAACTTATTTCGTTTTATTAACCAATGTCACCCCAATGGATTTAATTAAAAAAGAATCTCCAGGCTCGGGAAATGGGATTCTTAGCCTCCTGGAAGTCTGACAAACACAACTCATGCTTGTTGTCTGCATACATTTATCTCACGTTGTAAATATTTTCATCCAAACATATTTCACATAATTGGGCCCTTGCAGACACGAACACTTTGCTACTTCGGTCTCTCTTATTAGAAAACCAGACATCCGAATTAAAATGTCATTGCAGTAAGGAAATACAGACCCTGCATGAATGTCTTCATTGTGTTGTTACTGTTTTCATTTCCAATACTTCATCCCTGCTGACTGTCACAGGTCCCTCTGCACTCAGTAACACAGGTGTCATTGTCTTTGTTTACAGCAAAACAATGAAAGGTTTAGTGTGTAGAAAAAACAACACCAAGATCACATTTCTGGTTAAACTGTAAAGAACAGCTTTAAAACAAGGACTTACTTTATCGAAAGATAAAGCATAAAGAATAGATTTAAAGGAGTTTATGAAGGAACGTGGAAACCCCATGGATACTTTCAGCTTTTGGAATGCTAAAAGTTTAAGGGCTTATAAGAAATTTTAGAAGTATTTTACAATATTTAACATTTAGTAATATTTATTATTAGTAGATCAGTACTTTTAAATATTACTACTTAAGATCCTAAAAGCGGACAGTGACCAGAGGGGAGAGGGGAGGGAATTTCAGGGGAAAAGGGGAAGGGTTTACAGGAACAACTATAAAGGACACATGGACAAGAACTAAGGGGGGTGGAAATGGGAGGGAGGTGGGGAGAACTCGGGGGGTGGGCTGGGATGGGAGTAAAAGAAAACTGTACTTGAACAATAATTAAATAAAAAATTTAAAAAAAGTAGTTTGAGACTGTCTTAACTATATTTTGTGACAATGGTTTTATATGATCCAAATGAATGTGGTAATTTCAAAAAACATGACCTCCAAATTCTTGAACATGCCTGCCCTTCCAAAGTGGGCTGCATGTTCGCTTCCCATGAATGTGCACTTTGATGGATCAACAATATTTGAAAAAAGGGACACTCTGTCAATTTCTAGATGTAAGACTTAATAAGCTAGCAGCTTTCACTTCTTTTCTCCCTTAGAACACTTGCTGTTGGAACACAGACTGCAGGCGATGAAGATGCCCAGGCTGCCAGTTGAAAGGCACTTCTCAGCCAACACCAGTTCACCAGCTGGCCTTGTAAGGAAGCTCCGCTGGAATCCTGTGGTCAGTGATGGTCCAGCTCTCCTCACTGGTGCCACACTTTGCAGAGTCAAGCTGACCCTGACAGACCCTCCCCAACTTTCAGATTTGGGAGCAAAATAAATGTTTGTGGTTGTTTTATACCATTAAGTATGATGCTACTGTCATGAAAACTTAAAATATGTGGCAATGGCTTTGAGACCAGGTGACAGACAGGGGTTCTATAGATTAGAAGACTCTTGGTGAAAGCCTAAGGGACTCCAGGGACAGTGTTGAAACACTAAACTCACAGGGGTGTCCAATCTGCAGCCCGTGGGCCACATGTAGTCCAGAACAGCTGTGAATGTGGCCCAACCCAAGATCGTAAATTTACTTGAAACATTATGAGATTTTTCTGTGATTATGTGTTGTAGTGTATTTAATGTGTGGCTCAAGACAGCTCTGTTTTTCCAGTGTGTGCAGAGATGCCAAATGGTTGGACACACTGCTAAGGAAGCTGTTGGTGAGGTCTTAAAGGAAAAAAAAATATTAAAAATCCGAGGAAAGGAGACCCTAATAGTGGCTAGATTTTTGACCATGTCATTTCTATACCACGTAGAAAAAAATTAAATATATCTAACAGATTTGATTATCTCATTAAATTCCAGGCAGAGGCAAAAACATTTTAAAAATCACATGGCTTCTTCTTGCCTAAATAAAATGTGAATGGAAAGACATAGGTAAAGAAGGAACTTGTTCACTAAGACTAGGTGGGTTTGAAAAATAAATCCTTCATTTCCAGTTTCTCCATAGTAAAACAACATTCAAATTAATAGACGTTTCAGTCCACGTGTCAAACATAGAATGGGACGATATGGTCCTTCGTTATTAACATCTTGGAAAGATCCCAGATTCTTCGCAGGGACTTGAGAGAAATAAAAGTCTGTGAGGATTTCAAGGTCAGAGCATGTCCCACAGAGGCTGTGGGTTAAAAATCTTTAGAGCACAGCAATTCCAATAGGTTCCCAAAGGGCAAACAAGGCTCATCATGAAAAGATTTGTGAGTGTAACTTTGGTCTAATGAAGTGGATTATAGGTTGATCGGTAGGAAACTTATAAAGTCTTTAAAGAAAACATATTGGGCTTAACTAAAAGAGATAGTAAATAATGAAAAGGGGCCATAGACTCTCAACCATTTAAAGGCAGAAAGCAAATTGAGGAGATATTGCAACTACAAACACATTTGTTTATGATAAAGAAGAAGAGTGATTCAGAGTGCCGAACTGAGCTGTCGGGTAAAGCCAAGAATCTAGAAGGGTCCATCTTTGAGAGAAGTACTCAACAGAAGGAACAGTGACCTGCACCCAGATGAATGCAGGACGTGCCATGGACCAGTGACTTCCATGTGATTTCCAGCTTCTCTCTTTTGGAACCATGGTGTCTGTGGGAGTTACCCTTATCAGTTATATTCTGAGCATATGGAGTGCAGGCAGCTTGTCTGGTTTTCCCACAGGCCTTCCCATGGAGAAGAACTACATTCCAGAGGCTGGCCACACAGAAACACACCTGCATCTGAGATGATGGGCTCCTGGACCTCAGGCCGATTTTGAGTGAAAACAGTGGTCCCCAACCTTTTTGGCACCAAGGACTGGTTTTGTGAATGATAATTTTTCCTTGGACTGGGGTAGGGGGGATGGTTTTGAGATAATTCAGGTGCATCACATTCAGGCTCACCTCCTGCTGTATGGTCCAGTTCCTAACAGGAACTGCTTTAACCCCTGAGATAAAACATGGCACTTAAAAAAAAATGATTTTATTTATTTATTTTTAGAGAGAGGGGAAGAGAAGGAGAAAGAGAGAGAGAGAGAAATATCTTAGTGTGGTTGCCTTTTGTGCGCCCCATACCAGGGACTTGGCCTGCAACCCAGGCATGTGCCCTGACTGGGAATTGAACTAGCAACCCTTTGGTTCACAGCCCACGCTCAATCCACTGAGCCACATCAGCCAGGGCAAAACATGAAATGTTTTTAATAGGAATGAAATAATTTAGGATCAGTGGTAGCTTGTGGCGGATTTGAAACATGGCATAAGAGTATTCTATATCCTCACATTCAGGGTCCTTCTTTGAATGTGGGCCCTGTTTCTGCTTAAGAGAATGACAGAAGTAAAGCTCTGTCAGTACCAGGCTCCTCGGGCCGTGAGAAGCGGCTCGCTTCCACCCTCCAACGCTTGTTGCTTTCGGAATGCAGACACCACGGAACCCCGATATGAAGTCAGCCCCTGAAGAAGCCCCCAAGGAGACAAACAAATGTCAGTTCCCCAGCCTTCCGGGTGAGCCACGCACATCTTCCAACCACAGTGCAGCCAGCCCGGGTGACCCTGAGTAGGTCAGAAGTGAGTGGTCCTTCTTTTGCCTTGCCCAAATTACAGATCCGGGAGCAAATTAATCAGCTGCTTTGGTTTTAAGCCACTAAGTTGGGGTATAATTTGTTAAGCAGTGATAGATATTTAGAAGAGGTCCCCTTCTGAATTTAAAACTTTAAAAATATTAAAGTAGTATGCCTGCTTTAGTTTTCATAGGTAGTATCAACTAATTATTTGTCATATTAGTCATGACTAGTGTAAACACAATTACCGAAGGGAGTATAAGAAATATCTAGCAAAGCACCTGACATGTTAACATTAAAAAGTAAAATAAAACCCACTCAAAATTTGGGTTAATGTTAATTATGAGTATGAAGAAATAAAAATGACATTATTTTATTCATCAGGTTTATCTTTCAGGAGAAGAATATTTTAGAGAAGAAACACTCAAAGAACAAAAATTTGAAGTTACTGTTTTTAAGAACAACGTCTCATTTTGCACATCCATAATTTGCCCATAATTCCTTTTGTAAATTGAATTAATATTACATGACACAAAAGACATGTCCTGACATATTTTATACAACATATCATATAAAATACATGCATGCATATATATGTGTATATATGTATATGCATGTCTAAATGGTATCCACAGGGGGGCAGATCTTGGAACGTACCTCCAATGGATAAGGGGGGACTACTATATACAAGTATTTCAAATAAAAATTTCATTGAAAACAACCAACTTCCTACTGATCATCATGTACCTAATATTGGAAAACCAAATGTGTTTTTCAAAACTGTTAACAGAAGTTTTCAGACAGGTCAACAGTTTTCAATTGAAGGTGTACATCCAAGTATGAATATCACTAGGAAATTTGTTAAATATGCAAATTCTTAGGCTCCAATTCATACCCAATACATCAGAACCCCTGAGGGTGGGGTCGAACAGTCTGCTTCAGTGAGCCCTCCAGGTGAGTGTGGGGTATGCTGAGCTGTGAGCAACATTAGCAGGGGGTTGTGTGTGGTTATGATAACTGTGAAATATATCCCAAACAGAGCCTTGCTACTCAAAGTTAATCTACTGACCAGCAATGTCAGTATTGCCTGGAAGCCTGGGAAAAAGCCAGAACAGGATCTCCAGACTTAGGAGAATTCAAATCTGCATTTTTACTAGATCGTCAGGTAATTAGCTAGATCTGAGGCACATTCCAGCTGGAGAAGCACTGCCCTGGAGGATTTGCTGAACAACTATTTTGTGCTCTCCATCCGAAGGCAGCTCTGTTCCTAGTGAGAGTGAGCACAGTAGGGCCCCAGCTCCCTGCCAGGACAGGGATGTTAAACAAGTTGATGTATATCACACACCTCGTAAGTAACCCTTGTAGTTTACAGAGCAGCACGTGCAGACAGGATGAAAAAGAACAGTATGACCATGGCCCCCAGGGCCCATGTTTGTAAACACTCTGCAAAATTGTCCAGGCTTTCTCCATCTCTTTTTTAAATTGCATTTATTGGGCTGACATTCGTTAATAAAATTATATAGGTGTCAGGTGTACAATTCTATAATACATCATCTGTATATTGTACTGTGTACTCATCACCCAAAGTCAAGTCTCCTTCCATCATCATTTATCCCCCTTATTCTCTTCCACCTCTCCTCCCCCCTTATCCCTCTGGTAATCACCATACTGCAGTTTGTATCTATGAGTATTTTTTTCTTTACTTAATCCCTGCACCTTTTTCACCCAGCCCCACAATCCCCCTTCCCTCTGAAAGCTGTCAGTCTGTTCTCTGCATCTATGAGTCTGTCCCTATTTTGGTTGTTAGTTTATTTTGTTCATTAGATTCCTCATGTAAGTGAAATCATATTTGTCTTTCTCTGACTGGCTCATTTCACTTAGCATACTATTCTCCAGGTCCTCCCTGCTGTCACAAAAGGTAAGATTTCTTTCCTTTTTTACGGCCCAGTAGTATCCCATTGTGTAAAAGTACCACATCTCCTGAGCCTAGTTCTGGTTTCCAATCCTTTACAAAAGGGAATGTCAGGAACTGTGTGTGCACGTGTCAGGGTCAGAACAGATATCATCATTCACTCAAGCAGCTCTGATTGTATTACTACCTGGACACTAAGCTCATAACAGGAACATCAGATGTGCCATCCAGGGTTTTCTGGCTTCAGGACTGCAAAGATCCTGTACGCCCCCCTCCTTCTACCAAAGGCCTCGTCAGCCCTTCCCTGTGCCTGCCAGGGCGCAGACTCCAAGCCACCAGGGTGCATGTTAGCTCTCAAATCACACTGTTGGGAGGGAAAGTAGAGTTGAAAGGGAAATCTCTGACTGTCTCTGGCTGAATTTCCTTCTAAACTTCAATTCTGTGGAAGTGCACAGGCAGAATCAAGTGTTATCTGAACGCACAACTGACAGTGTGAAAAATCAGTTACCATTTTTATGCCCGGGGTTTAACTTCGAGAAAATAGCAAAATTCACAACGAGTAGGTGGTTTGGAGATTTTATGGAGGAGGGATAGGTTGGGATTTTTTTTAATCCTTTTGCTGAATTAGTAGGGAAGCATGGCTGGAAAATGCTTCAAAGCTGTGAGAAAAATAGGATTCTGGATAGCTCACAGAATCCTCAGAAGTGAAAGAATAAATACATAAGGTTATACCTCCAATAGTAAAATAAATGGCTAATGGAGCAAGGGAGACCATCATTAATAATACTTAATAATAGCGACTAATATTATTGAGCATCATGTTCTCATTTCTGCTAGCCCCTGGAGATTCAGAGATGAATAGTTTAGAATAAGCAATATGTAAAAATCAAGTGAATGAATATACCTAATATAATTAATCATCCATTTCAATGTGCCAGGCATGGTACTACCCACTAAAATGGTAGCTTATCTATTTGAGATCACACAACGTTGTTATGATACTGGTATTATCATTCACATTTCATGAAGTAAGACACCAAAGCTCAGAAACATGATGTGACTTTCCCATAGGCACATAACAAACATGTAGCCCACACAGAATTCAAACACAAGGCTATCTGCCCAAAACTCTTCTTGGATAACAGAAGTGAGAAACGGCACTGAGAAGAGGTCAACAGGAGGAGTCGGTTGAGAAAGAAATGGGTTTTAGACTCAAACCAAAGAGCGCTACCTAAGCTCAGTGCTTTTCCTGTGTTTCTCCCTCCAATGGTTCCAAATGGTTCGAATTTGTCTTTGGAAAAGTAAGGCCAATTACTACCGTCTACAGGAATTGCTAACTATTCACATCCGATTACTGACACAGCACAATAACCTTCACACATGACCACAGATGTGTCAGATTAATGTCTCAACACCACAGTACACCTGAGATTCTCGGTCCGCATAGTCTGTTGTTTCATGAGCTATTGGGGGTGGAGGGAAGTAGACAAAATTGACACATGTACAGTTAATGTGACAGGTAGCATGAAGGACACAGAGATGAACTAATGTAAATTAATTCTTAGCTCTCCAGTGCTCCTTTTGATATGTAGAAATGACTCCCTTTCCTCCTAACCTCAGAACATAAACACAGGCAATATCTGTGTGTGTGTGTGTGTGTGTGTGTGTGTGTGTATACACACATACAGATACACACACACACAAATACCTCATCATGGTAAAGTATAACAAATATTTTCCACATAAATTAATCAGCTACTCTTCGTAATGTTTTTAAAGCGACACTGCAACCATACAAATGGAGAGGTTTGGTCAAAGCTCTTATGAGGTCTGAGGAAAATGATTTTCTATCGCATTTTATCTTGTTTGCTATATTTGAAAAATGGGTCCAATAATACTTGCCCTTTACAGACTTCAGAGCAGTGGTGCAGGGATTAATGAAATATGTGTACGGAGCTGGAAGCCAGATGAATGAAGAGATCATCACTGTTACTCTGTTGGATTCTTTAAATAAAATTGCCATGTGGAACCATGACCCTCCCAACCTTTGTGAATGAGGCAGATACAAGAATGTTGGAGTAAATGTAATTTTTAAGGAGGCCTTTGTTGTTGAAAATCAAGTGCTTAAGTCAAAAGTCTAAATCTCCAATAGATCCAGAAAATCAAACTTATTTGGGTGGGGGGGAATAGCTAACCTATTTGAGAAGTGAAAAAATCAAAAGAGGGATGAGCTTCAAGTGCCAAGGGTTGACACTTCAGGTTGGCACCTAATCCTCAAAGGACATTACTGTCATTAGCTCCATGATCCCAAAGACTTAGTAAATAGACAACTAGGGCTTTTTTCTTTAATTCTTCAAAATTAGTGGAGATACCAATCTAGCCTTCCCCACATATCTGTGGCATGGCTGTGTGTGGGGAAATATTCATGGGTAAAAATTAATGTAAAAAATTAATTTTTACCCATGGGCATTTTTGGTTTTTGCTTCCAGATGTTTATGCATTGCATAGTTATAGGATATAATCATTTAAAAATGCTCTCAGATCGATGCAAGATAATTCTATTGTTTCCTGCCTTCTGGGCTTCATCTATAATAAGAGAAGTAATTCTATTGTTTTAAAATACGAAAAAGGATCTGAGATTCTCATCTGCCCTGACCCACTACTTCAAGAATGGACCTGTATGCATTTTTTAAATTAGTTGTATTTCTTTGAGAAACTCAAGACTGATTCCATGGGAGGAAAGGAAGAAGTTAGAGTGAGAGAAGAATCAGTCTACATTCAGAATATATTTGGAATGAAGCTGGATATCTCCAAAAAGTCCACGTGACCTTGACTTTGCTATATAGTCTATTGTCATAGAAAGACAGACTCAGTAGACATTTTTCTTCCATAAGTTGCTAGTTCAATGACCTTGAGGTAATCACTGAACCTCTGCACACTTCAATGCTATAAAATGGGAATGGTGCATCCTTTTTTCTTCACAGCCTATTGTCTCAATATAATATGTAAGGAAATTGTGCTAAAGAAGTCAGCATGCCTTTATCTGTGTGAGTTACTTACGCTATTAGGGAGGAGCTTCAGGCCAGAATTATCCCTCAACCTATAAAGGCGGGACCATCCCTTTGAGACCCAAGCATGCACAGTGGCAGAGATGCATGTGTTTACTTTGGACAGGACGATCTGGAGGATGAGAGGAGGAACACTCTGCAAGGAGACAGCAGACAGCTTGCTCCCTTGAAGCGTGTGGAAACACACACATTCTCAATTTTATTTCTTCTGATATTCTGACAATCTTCAAGGTGTTTACCAAGATGATTTCTGCATGATTTGCAAGGGAGTGTGATTACACACTTCCTAAGGAAAATAACCACTCCACGGCACGGATGGCAAGACACAGTGTGACCAGCAAGAGATGCCATTATTCTTACCATTGTCCCTGTGTGTATCACTAGAATCGATCTGGTGTGTATCTGTTCTGTCAAAATGAACATTAGTGAAGCACATTCTAATTATGAATTCGTGAAAAGCCTTAGGCTTGCCAAATCACTCTGCCCTGTTGAGCTGAATGATCCTGAGGAAACAACTTAAGCTTTCTAACATTCGGGCAGCATCACCTAAAACACAGAATAACACTGCCAGCCCTGGCCTATTTTCATAGTTATTTTGACACTTCAGTGTGGTAAAGAAGAAAGAATCGATTTACAAAGTATATTATGTCAAAATAGAAATGTAAGGGATTCTTATTACTAGCAGAAATAAAGTCTAGAGGCTAAAGTTATTCTTATCAGGGAAGGGCCTCTGTGTTGTGACTAAATTTTCTAAAATATCATTCACCTGGCTCTAACCGGTGTGGCTGAGGTGGTTGGAGCATCAGCCCATGAACATCAGGCAGTTAGAACCATAGGCTTGACATTGAGGGCTCGATTACTGGTCAGGGCACATGTCCAGGCCTGGGTCCAGTCCCTGGATGGTAGGGGCCCATGCATATAAGCGGTACCTGATCGATGTTTCTCACATTGATGTTTCTCTCGTTCTCTCTCCCTTGGGTGAGGATAAAAAAGTAAATAAAATAAAATACCATTCAGTGTTCCAGAGTCACTGAGATTTTGGGGTTTTGTCCTTGGCTTTGCAGAAACAGAAACTTTAGTCTGGGAGTGCCTTCCTAAAGTGAATGTTGCTTCAGCCAAGCTCTCAGAACACACTTGATGAACAAGAAAACTGGTACGTTAATTTACAAGGAAACATAAAGTGTCTCGTAAAGGCCCCACAGGGCAGCATATTTGTTAAGGCAGAGTTCCTGCGGTCACACAAATGTCAGTCCAACACCTGGCTCCATCAAGCCCCCATTGTGGCATCCCTGAGACATACAATAGCGATAAAAAATTCCCACTCTCACAGTTTTGATAATCTGTTCCCCAAACACATAGTGAGCCATTGTAAACTACATGGGTTGCTCTACTCAAAGACTGTGTCTAGCACTGAGGAAGAAAGTAAACTCGAGAAATGAGGGAATGTCCTGTCCCTGCCAACCCTGCCACGGCTTCCCCTTCATTCAAGATCCAATGGCTCCACCCTCCCAACTCCCCCGCCCTGTTGAGCTTGACACCTGGCAGAATCTGGGACAGACTGAGTTGTGTGGCTTTAGGATGTGGTCATTTTCCCCTGGCATAACCAACTGGTGCAGAGCCCTCCTTTCACAGGGCCAAATCCAGCCCTGTTTGGGCCTGATGAACTCTGCTCCCCTCACCCTGATGACTCCCTGGGACCCGGCCCCCTACAGAGGTTGGCGGGCACACAGCAGGTGACAGCTAAACTTGGTGAGCCCCGGGACTGTTGCTGAGTGGCCTCAGCCCCAGCACTGACACCAAGCTTAAACCGATACAATTTCATTTACCAATACCATCCCAATAGAGTCAATAAAAATATTTTAAAAAAGAAATGGGGAAATGATATTTGCTGTTGGTTGGGTGTTGTTGGTATCAGTGTATTTTATTGCAGCTATTTCTTTTTCTTTTTCTTTTAAAAAAGTTTTAAATCACAGCTTACATTCAATATTATTTTGTATTAGTTTCAGGCGTACAGTATAGTGGTTAGCAATAATATACTTTACAAAGTGTTCCCTCTGATATTTCCAGTACCCAGTGGGCATCATACATAGTTATTAAAATGTTATTGACTGTATTTCCTACTCCGTACTTTACATTCCCATGACTGTTATGTAACTACCAATCTGTACTTCTCAATCCAATCACTTTTTTCACTCAGTCAGTCCCTCAACCCTCCTCCCCTTAGGCAACCATCAGTCTGTAAAGAACCCGTATAACTCAACAGTAAAAAACCAAATAACCCAATTAAAAAATGGGCAAAGGACCTAAATAGACACTTCTCCAAAGAGGACATACAGATGGTCAATAGACATGTGAAAAGATGCTCAATGTCACTAAGCATCAAAGAAATGAAAATTAAAACCACAATGAGATGCCGCTTCATACCTGTCAGAACAGCGATCATCAATAAACCAACAAGCAATGAAGATTGGAGAGGATGTGGAGAAAAGGAAACCCTTCTGCATGGTTACTGGGAGTGCAAATGGTTGCAGCTGTTGCTAAAATTGAATAAATAATCCTGAAAACTGTGGTTTGAGAAACATGGAGTGAGAGCAGTGGGAGTTAGATGGTAATCAAATCTCCACGGCCTTATGCTCTGGTAGCCTGCCTATTGCTAGAGGCAAGAGAGCTTCTTCTGGCCTGGTCCTTAGAGAAAGGGTGTCTGTCTCATGCAGTAAGTAAATGGTTCCTCTCAACCTCTGTCCCTGGCGTGAGTGTTTCAGAGAAACATATGAGCAGACATAGGGAATTAAGAGTATCACATACTCTTATACTCTTACATTAAGAGTATGTGATACTCTTAATTCCCTATGTCTGCTCATATGTTTCTCTGAAACACTCACGCCAGGGATTTTGTAGGAGGCAAGTCTTGGTCTGGCCTGAAACAATTCTGTCTCTAGAGGGGGCAACTTTATTTGATGAGACCCTGGAAATGTAAATTATAATGTTAAAATATTTCCATTGGGAGTTAACTTTGTTTTTATTCTGCTGTTAACAATCACCAGCATTAATTGAGTGTTTATTATATACACTATACCAAGAATCCTACTAAAGCTGTTAAATGCATTACTTATTTCAATATTCATCATACATTTTATAAGTGATAAATTATTTTAAGGATGTGATAGCCAAGATATAGTTTTTATTGGCTTTTATTAACAATTGTTATCATTACTATATCTCAACTAATTACCCCCATTAACTGAGAAAATAAATGCCTTCCTAAGGCAATAGTTCTTAAAGAACATGGTCTAAGGATCTCTTTATACACTTAAAAATTACTAACCTCCCTCAAAACTTTTATTTCCAAACTGGGTTATCTTTCAATATTTACCTATTAGAAAGTACAGCTAATTTTTTAAACCATAACAATACACAAGGGCACATGCTATTAGCCATTCAGCAATGATATCAACACATCTGTGGCCTCCAGAAAACTCCACTCTCGCTTGTAAGTGCACAAAACAGAAAAAGGAAAACAGCATCTTTGTATTATTATAAATGCATTTTGACCCTGTGGAAACCCTGAAAGAACCTCAAAGACTTTAAGTCTCTCTGGAGCAAACTTTGAATGTGTTGTCTTAAAGGATCAAAACTTTTTACTGCCCTGATGTTCCCTCATGTCGTTCCCTCATTCTATTTTTCTTTTTTAACACTAGGCACTATGTTAGGTCAGTGATTTTCAACCCCTGTGCAACAAGGATTTTTAAAACATGCAATACCTGACGACTTAGACAGGGAGGGGACCTCACCTCTTTTCCTTTAGATTGTCAAATAAAAAACTGGCAACAGCCAACACAATAGCCATCTGGTATGAATGAATTAAAATTATACCTGTTTTCTTTTGTCAGATCGGCAAAAAAAAGTTATATATTTTTTACTGTGCCGCAGAATTTTTTGTAATTAAAGTGCGCCATAAGATGAAAAAGGTTGAAAATAGCTGTTAGGTGCAATAGGGCAACCATATAGAAAGACATTGTCATCCACCCCTTACAAATGAAAAAATCGAGGCTTATAAAAGATAATTACTTTGCCTAAGATCTCATGACTTACAGATGCTGTAATCTGTTCACAATCCTGTATCTTTCTGTCCCCAAACCCGTGCTCTTTGTTATCATGCCTTGAGGCAGCCACTGAAGATCCATCAACCAGCGAATGAGAACTGAGAAACTGTCTCATTTTACCCACTTACAAATATGACAGACCCAGGAATTGAACCTCAATCTCCCAAAAGGATAGCTTTAATCATTCTCAACTCCTTGCCTCTTAAAATTAGATGTTCCTATTATAATGAATAAAATAAAAGTGCTACCTTATTCTACTCTTACTTGTTTTTATGATTTTTACCTCAAGTAGACAGTAAGCAATTTGACCCCATGATTTTTTGTCCCATGATTTTTTGTTTTGCTAGGTACTCACAGAGTCCTTAGTACGAAGTCTGGTGACCACTGGTGCATGGGCAAATCTGTACAAAAATTAATGTTTTTCAAAGCATAGTCACCCTCTTTGCCCATCCGTCACACTTGCTTATAGAAAGCAGCAAAAAGTAAAAAGGGTTGAGGTGTTGGCATTAAACCTGGTGAACAAACCTCACTTTATTAGAACTCTGACCTTATACATACATGTTCTCTGACTTCCCTGAGTCTTGCTTCACACATTTCTGAAAAAATGCTCAAGGATACGTCCATCGCAAAGCTGTCATGAGGATGGAATGAGACAAGTGTTTGCAGACAGTGACTAGCATTCTGCCTGCAATTCAGGTAGGATCTCAAATTCTGGTTTATTTCCTTGATTGTCACACCAGACGTTACTCAGTTTTGCAGACAATAGCGGTCATCAGAAAGTTAGCAAAAAACCCATTGTTCTTTTGCCTTCATGCATCTTTCCTAATTCATGATTCTTATAATATTCAAAGAACAGAAAGCTTCTTTGGCCTTTTTGCAATGAAAATATATGCCTCAGGCATTCTTTTATATTTCCCTGTCAATCTACTACACATTCCTAAAGCACAATGGAAAGGGCTACGTGGAAGTGAGATGTGCATGCAATGGAGGTTACCATAACCAGGAATAGAATGGGCTCAGGTCAAATCCCTTCTTTTCATCACAAAACTCACAAAACATCCTGGCTGGATTCTTGCTACTCCTGTTGTCTGTAACATTCTTGCTTTTCTTCTTCACTTGTCTCAAGACAGCATTGAGCCTAACTGCAAAGGGCACTGGAGAAGCATTTCACAGAAATCTCATTTTCCTTGGATGTGTTGTTTGGATGCTTTCTGTCTCCTTCCATTAGACAACTGGACTCTGGTCCAGCAGGCATCTCCTCCACTACAGAAGTCCCGCCTCCAGTCCAGGAACTAGGTCTTTAATGACCTGTGACCCTAGTGCTTAGTCAAGATGGGCAGAAAGGTTTGACTCTCTAGTATTTTGTATATTCAATCAATAATTACTTGGTACTTCTAGTGGTTACTTCATTAGATTTTAAATTTCTTTCTGATGGATGCCACTACCAGAGACAAAACCAATCATTCAGAAAACAAAGACAAAATAAAAATCTCTAATTCAGTACTTCCCGTTTTCACTAAGGTCTATTTATATACCAGAGGCCATTTGTAGCACCATATCTAACTGCCTTTTTAAATCCATTTATAACCAATCGCTTCTGATAAATATCCATATTATCTTCAGATTTATTTTAGGTACCAGTTTCCCTGAGAAGTCACCAGTTTCTATCTGAGATGCTTTTCATGTATTTTTTTAAAAATAAACAAATGTGGGTTTCTATGGCATTCTGTGGAGTTCAGTCTTTCTTTGTAACGGCTACATAATTATATTGGAAATGTGAAAAACAGTTCAGCAGGAAATCAAATGCTGGCTCAGTATGGGTATTTTTATATCCAGAGACTCAAATATGAACGAGCAAGAAGACTTGGATACTGTGCCTAACAGAGAATCTAATGACAAGCCTTATTTAAGAGCCAGAAAAAACCCACAGGTTTCCTTTACAGTGTATTAGAGTTGTTTATCCATTTTTGCTACACAAGACGGTCAAATAAAGCTGAGATAGTAAAGGTTCTAAACTGTCAGTGTCTCTTAAACAGCAAGCTCATCACAGCCCACCTGAAAGAGCAGGTGATGAGGCTTTTATCGATATGAACACTGCTGAAAATAGATACAGAGGACATATTTATGTTAAGTCATGTGCTATCATAATAAAATAATATATAAATTATAATGTAATAATCCTAACATATTAATATAATCTATCATCATATGTATAAAAAAACATACATTCTCTACAACCGCCAAAAGGAAATTTAAAATTTCCTTTTTACTAATAAATAAATACATTAGATTATCCAGAGAAATTGTTTGTTTTCAAGAAGATAGCTGTAAATGGAACCTAGATTGGAATTTATATTTATTTGACTGCAAAGTCAGAGCCTTTTTCCTCTACACTTGTCATCTGTGGTTTTATTCCAGGTCTTCCTTCTCCAGGCTACTATTTAGCATTCATTGTCAAATTGTACCAGTGGGTGTGTGGAGCAGGCTTCAGCACTATTCCAGGATTATCTCAGTGGGTAGCAGGAACATTCACACTTCAGTATCAGCCCCTCATTTAGACTTTAATTTATTTTCAATTGAGGAACTGTGGGTTCTCAGAAATCCAAATTCTTCTGGAACAGGTAGTTCACAGATGTTAATTTTGAATAAATTACCCCACCTGGACTCCCTCCCCCCCACCCCCTGCCATGATTCACCCCATTCAGTTACTTTAGTGGGGATGAAAGCCTATTGATAGTAACTCATTGTGTTTGACATTCTTATATGAAGAATTAGTTGAAGAAAAGCTGTAGATTCTTCAACTCTGGAAATGGTAGGTCATCTTTTGTGAATTGAGCCACATCTCAACAAGGACTCAGCTATCACTCGGAAGAGAAGGCTAAATGTTCAGAGATGGGGCTGAAGAGCCAGACACGCCTAGGATCTAATCCAAACTCAGCCACCTAAATCTGGTGAGCTTGAACTTGAACTCTAAGTCTGGTGTTTTTGTTTTATTAGATGAAAGAACTGATGGCACCAATTTATGGAATTGCTGTGAGACTTAGACATGAAAAATGCCAGAGAAAGGTCTAGAATGGTGCCTCGCATACAGCAAGCGGTGACACTTTTAATGTGTCATTCCCATCCTCGTTGCCAAGGCTTACACTCTCTAGCAGTCTTTGCTTCTCTTCTTTGCTCATTAGTTTTAACCAGATGCCAATTTCTGTTCGTTCACACTCTATCTCTAGCGCAGCTTTAGTTTTATTCAGAATTAGAACTGTAGGGAGTACAGTAATTGTTCTCAAAGTCTGGTCCCTGGCCCAGCAGCATCCGTGTCACAGTGAGACTCATTAGAAATACAAATTCGATGGCCTAAAAATTTATGTTTTAACCAACCCTCCAGGTGGTTTATGCATCACAAAGTTTAAGAAACACCAGCTCACAGCTCTATTCTTCTCCCTCCCATTTTCCATGTCTTGTCCCTCCCTTCCATCATGATCTCTTCTACTCCCCATTCTGAATGTTAATATTCTGAGCCCTGCATTTCCCTTATTTTGATATTTCTATGTATTTCATGAGCCCCTTCAAGATAGAGAGTAAGATCATTTTCTTGATTCAGCATTTAAAAGCAACCATCATTTGCTTCACTTAGCATTCCAACCAAATCCTCTTCTCTCTCCCGATTTCCCTTATCTTCAGAGAATATTCTGAACTTTCCTCCTCTTGAATAAGACATTTCTTAGTTTGGAAACGCAGCTCTAACAAAAGCCTACAGCTGCTTAATGATCCTGATGTCAATGTATCTTCCACAAAGGATTTTTCCAGAGAAGGGTGTCTCCTGTCCAGGGAAGGATGCTCATTCTACTCCCAATCACAAGCTTTTTTTTTTACTAAATAAAACAGCAGAGTTTCAAACCCAGGTCTTAAAGAAAGGGCCCTGTATTCTATTTCTTCACTTCACTATTAAGGCTCAAAGCTAAGGAGTCATATCTCACTGTGTTCCAAGTGCTCAACTCTTCATACATAGAAGTTGCACGTGAAATACTTCCTGAAATGAGCTGAGCCCTATCTGCTCTGGGGATTTGTTGATTTATGAAGCTTTAGAGAAATAATACTGATGTGAGAGGTGGAAGTATTATGTTGGGGGGAACCTGCTCTGTGAATCCTGGCCATGGAGGCCTGGGGAGCTGGTTTCCCATCTCAGAGGGTTTCCTCATCATCCTTCTGTGTGTTTCTGTGAGGCTGAAGTAAAACAGGGCTTGTCAAGTGCTCAACACCATGCCCAGAGTTGGTGCTAATGAATGTCAATGTCTTCTTTCTAGGTTGATTTGAATTTCTGGGTAAATAGCATTTGCAGTCATACGAGGAGCAGGCACAACCTATTCTGTGACAAATAGCATTACTTTTGACCTTGGGCAATGTAAGGTGGATTCTTGTCCTACAGATGCTCCAGAAACAAGATATATCAGTATAATAAATGAGGGTATAGAGTAACTAATGCCCTGCCACCGCAAATAAAGTGGAAACAAGTTATCACAGTTTAAATTTCTACCCTCTGGCTGAAGGGCCACCTGACCTGGCCCTGAAATGCTAGGTGGGGGTGGGGGGATGGATGCAGATGGAATTGGTACCTATTTTTAGCCCCAGTTTCTAAGCTTTGGATTAGGGATTCCTATAATCAGAAAACATGCTGCATTTTCATTCTTTTGGCTTTGCTGCTTTGTAACCTGCTTCTACTTGTTCAATACAGATTAGATTCAATGATAAACAGGCTTGTTGGGTAATGAAGTACATGCTGGCAGGATTCAGGACTTTCCTCAAGGCTCTCAGAAGCAAAGAGAAATAACAGCTATTAGATCAGAAGCCTGGCTCCTTGGAGAAGGAGCGAGGGGACCTCAGGCTCCTTCCTACCAGCACCTTTCCCATGGTCTCAGACTCCCAAATTGGTTAGCATTCCATGGCAATCTTTCCCTGTAAACACAGTCAGTGCCCCCCCCCTCCCCCCAGTTTTCACACAAGGAGTGGGCAGTTGCTCCTGCCCTTTATGTGTCAGCTTCAGTCACTCAGGAAAGAATGAGTTTAAAAATCCAGGAAGCCATAGTGCCCATGTGCCTGTCTTCTTGAGACTTTGAACAAAGAGCTGAGTGGGATATATTAAGGCAAAAATCCTTTCCACCAATCAATGGACAATGTTTAGAGTCAGAAATCATCAGGGTACTGTCTAGTGATATTACCACATTGTTTCCTTTATCCATTGGCTAATTTAGCAAATATTTATTGGGAACCTCAAGCCCCGTGTTAGGATCCTAGGATCAAACAGCAATCAATAATAAAGCAATAATAAAAATGTTTTATTAGAGCAAGGACTTTACCTATTTCTTTCTTTATAAATGTATTATCAATAGTACAAGCAAACAAATGGTTATTATGAGTCTCAACCAGTCAGTGGAAAGAAAAGATCAAGGATGTGTGAGAACCTATAACAAAGGAATGACCCAACATGGATATCAAGAAATAGTAAGAAGTTTAGTGGTTACACTAACACTTATGTGAGTTGTTGGAACAGTATAAATGCACTTGTAGATTTAATATGAGTAATACAAATTGCTATTTAGTCTGAAATTCTAAAGAACCCATAGTTAACCAGTTGATGGCTATTAGATATATTATGTCTAATACTTTCTTCCAAACATGTAAAGGGTTGATGCTCAGAATTCTGATGCACATGTACTATAATGAAGAGAGGCTTCTAGGAAAAGGACTGAGAGGTACCTAGGTGTAAGCTACAGATTGTTATTCACTTCTCTGGCATGCACACTGATTCAGCATCCTCATCTGAAATAAACTTAAAAAAAAAAAAAAGAATGGCCATAACATTTCCAACTGCTCCAATCAACAGGTGACATCTATTTCTTCACTCTTTGAATTTGGTCTGGTGGATGTCCCTTGTTTTAGCCAATGTGACATTATTCAACATGATACAAATAGAGACTGAGAAAGTGCTTCTCACCAGTCCTTCATTGCTCCTTGGAATCCTAAGAACACCACCATTGTCGAGCTGGCCTATTAGAGCACAAGAGACCATATGGGGCAGAGGAGACCTATGCCAACTCTGGCACCCTGGTCTAACCAGCTTGTTACACACACCTGTGAGGCCAGTATAGATCATGTAGCCCCACATGAGCCACCCGCTGACCAGAAAGGTTAACAAAGCCAGTTCAGACCAAGAACTACCCAGCTGCCTCCCAGGACCAAGAGAAATGCACGTTTATTATTTTTAAGCTGCTAAATTTTGAGATAGTTTATTATGCTAAATGAGGGAACCGATACAAATTGGGGTGTCTATATTACAGTTTCAGTTCCCTTTCTCCTGAAGCCCAAGGGGCTTGGGGATAAAAGACAGAAATGAGTGACAAATAGAAAGATTACCTACAGGACTAGTAAGAGGACAAGGAAGGTGAGAGAGAGGCGACACCAGGTTTAGCCTGGAGGAAGACAGAGAGCAGGTTGAGTAAGTACTATCACTGTTGATTAAATTCTCACTACACCCAAGATTGTAAGGAACAACTGTAATTCCCATCACAGGAATGATAAAACAGCGAGGAAGGAGAAATTAGGTATCAGCCCAAGGTTATACGGCCAGGACATGGCTACCTCCCTCCAACCGTAGGACCTAAGATGTCTCTAAATAATGAGTGGCCCATAAAGATATATTTTCCCTAAGCATCCTGGGTTGGACAAAGCAATTATTCTGACAGCTGGGCCCTATGCCAGGAAGAAACATTCCTTAAGTGCTATCAAACTAGTGTTTTCCCTGGGAGATTTAACCATCATTAGTGAAAAGCTTCGTGTGTAATATTGTGTGCAGCCCACTGCAGTGGGCCAGAGCAACACATTACTGCTAACTGAAAGAGATTAATTTAATGGGCAGTTATATGCCTCCCGCCTTAAAACACTCTCAGGTAACCCAGAGTAGTGTGCTTTCTGCACATGCCGAGGGCTGATCCCCGGGACACGGTGTCGGCGGGCTGCTCCACGTTGCACGCCACATCACCGATTCCTCTGGGAAAACCCCCTAGAATTGGCATTCAGTGCTCCTCGCTGCCGCTGCAGAGACTCTGTCCCACAGTGTGATTTCTCTCCCCTGCCGATGCACTGTTGCTCTTACGTAGGTCTGCTCAGCCTAAAGGGATCCTGTTGTGTCACCTGAGAGACTTGGCTGGAATGTCAGCTCATAGAAATGTCACCTGATCACCAGGGGAATCGCAAAAAAAGTAAAGACAAAAACATGCAGATAAAAAAGAAGGAGAAGTGATGAGGCAAGTAAGAAAATAAAATAAAATAAACACAGGTACACAGACAACAGTATGGTGATTACCAGAGGGAAAGAAAGGTGGGGGAGGTAGGAGAGGATAAAGGGGAGGTAAATGGTGATGAAAGGAGACTTGACTTGGGGCACTGAACACACAGTACAATATACAGATGGTGTATTATAGAATTTTATGCCTGAAACCTATGTGATTTTATTAACTATTGTCATCCCAATACATTCAATGAAAGGAACAGGACACCTCACCCTTGCCTGCCTGCCTTCACAGTGTTGGTACAATGTACATCTGATGGGGCGGGGCAGGAGGTAGAGAGGAGGCGGGAAGAACCTTTGCAACTTGCCTTCCTGAGTCCCTGCCTTGAGACTGGGATGCAGGAAGTCCTGGGGAAGACCCAGAACTCGGTGGGTTTGGTTTTAACAGTTACCCAGGTGATTTGGGTCAGCTGGGTGAGTTAACCTCTCTGTGTTCTTCACTGAAACATGCTCTCCCCTACAGGGAATTCTGTGTTCTCTCCCTTCCCTGTCACTCCATTCCTGATCTCTACAGTGGGAGGGGAATTTGAGCCTGAATGGTTCCAAAGCTCTGCTCTGTCCCTTAGACACTATTCCCGCCATGGATTGCAGGCGTTAGAATAGAAGGGCCAGGTCTAATGCGTGCTTGTTCTTTCCTCCCCTGCACCCTCGTCCCTGCACCTGCCTTCTGTTCTGCACAGAAGAACTAATTCATTCACTTGCTCAGGACAGGATGTGCTGGTGTCAGTGCTCAATGTAAGCAGGAGAGTGAAAGCAAAGAAGAGGTTTCTTCCATGGAAGGCATCTCAGAACTCGGAACCTGCCTTTAAACAGCATGAATGCTGCTCCTGCTCCCCTAACCCAACCCTTGCTCTCTATGAAATCTCAGGCAAGTTACCTAGCTGGTGTCTAGTTCCCTCTTCTGAAAAATGTGTATAGTAATAGAACCTACTTTCACAGGGTGGTGTGAGAATTAAATGCATCGTAGGGCTTCCAGAATGCTTCTTCGGTGTTTAATTAGTCAGCTAAATGTACCTTAAACCTTCACCACCATGGTAAACAGCAGCCCTGCCCTACAGTTGCAGGGGATGGAGTTGCCACTAGCAGAGAAATTTAGCAGAGATACGCTAGATAAGCCCAATCTCTTGTTAGCACCTGGGCATCTAACAGCCAGCGCCTGTAATGAGACACTCTGGTTGATTGTGATGGCAAGCTGGATCTATTAGCAGTGAAATACTTGGGAGATAGATGAACACAGTTGAAGCATCTCAGCCTCAGTTAAGTGAATCTGACACAAGAGGATTAAAGACAACATCTTCATTCTCATTAAGAGCTAACAGATGGACTTCCCTAAAATCCATTTTTTTAGCTTAATTTCATTTGTTTAAATCTTTGCCTGATGAGATGGTGTTCTGAGAGTAATTTTAAATTGTTCTGCCTGGAATAAATATTTCTTTAACTTTATTAGAATCTCTCCCTAAGGGGTTCTGTTGTCCTGGGTGGTTTTAAATATTCATCTCATCCAGACACAATAAATCTCCCCTTAATATTTATTCCCCAAGACCTGGTGTGTGGCTTTGCAAGGTAAATATTATGTGATGAGCTAAATAATCAGATCAAGGCAAAACAAGTTACAGAGCCATTTTCTTAGTACTTGCGATTTTTTGTAGGTTCTCTGTGGTTGTATTCTACCTCTTTTCATGATTTAGAAAAAGATGACTTAATTGCACTTTTAAAGTTTCTAAATTTATGCTCACCTCAGCTTATATTTTGCAGCTAAAAATTAAAGTTGTCTTTTGAACTCTTAATCTTTCTGAATGTAAGAAAGTGACATGAAATTTTTTAATTTAAAAAAATTAAAAAAATTTAATTTTGCTATCAAAGCTTATAGTTTTATGTTTCTTGAGATGTCAACTTCCTGAATTAAGCTTCCTTCTCGGCCAAAATATGTCTATGCATTTTGTTTAGTTTTTAATCTCTGAGTAAAAACAAATACACTAATTAATTAATTGAAAAGGTAAGATAACTCTCATTATTAGAACAGAATAATGTCAGGTTGGGTTATAGATTTTAAATTCTTCATGGTTCACAGACAGGCTCATGGTGTCCATGTGGGCAGAGCTTCTCTGTACTTTTTCTCTTTCTGGAGACAACTGTGAACCTGAGTCTGGGAAATAGTGATTTCTCTCAAGCTATATAGAAAATTTTATTGGGTATACATTTTAATTTTTTTGTAATTTGATTATACTGTATTAATAATAATAATAATAATAATAACCATTATAACTGTGCTACTTTAAAAATAATCTTAGCCATCTTAGCGTACAATTCTGTAGGTTCATTCATGCTGTCACAGATAGTAAGAGCTCATTCTTTTTCAGGGCTGGGTAATATTCCATTGTGTAAATGTACCACAGTCTTTCTTTTTCCCCACTCATTTATCGATGGGCATTTGGGCTGCTTTTATTTCTCAGTGATTATAAATAACACTGCAGGAAACACAGGGTACAGATATTCTTTCACATTTGTGTTTTGAGTTTCTTCAGATACTGCCAGGTGGATACTGGAAATATCAGCCAATACTTTGTACAGTACCTGATTGTTTAACCATGATGCTGCACATGGGAAACCAATACGAAATAACACTGAATGTAAAAATATATAGACTTTGATTAAATGAAAACTAACCTTAATATTTATTTTACCAATAGACATAAAGTCTTATTTTCCATATTTATTATGCTACAGTTTTTAAATATAACCATAGGTCCATTGAGAGAGGTATGCTGTGGCGCTTGTTTTCATGCCATCAATACAGAACTGTTTGTCATTCCTACACTTGTGTTCTTATTTCTCACCTCTGTGTCATTCTTCACGGATCACTCAGCAGATTCCTACTCACTCTTTCAGGTGCAGGGGCTTCCAGGTGCCAGTAGAACGAAAACTCCAAGAGCACCTGTGTTTATGCCTATTTTGCTCACTGCTCTATCCTTATGTAGTTTAGAGTCAATTAATAATCACTGAGTGAATGAACAAATGCCCATCTTCTCTGCCTGGGGTTGGGACTCCTGTTGACCTGGAATTCACAGCTCATTACCCTTCAGCATCAGTTTTTGCGCCTGTCTTCCTACTTGTCTGTGATTTCTTGCAAATAAGTCTTGTGTTTCTGGATTGTTTCTCTTTATTAAAAAAGATTTATTTTATTTATCTTTAGATGGGAAGGGAAGAAGAGAGGGAGGAAAACATCAATGTATGGTTGCCTCTCATGTGTCCCCTGCTGGGAACTGGCCTGCAACCCAGGTATGTGACCTGACTGGGAATCGAACTGTAATCCTCTGGTTTGCAGGCCCATGCTCAACCCACTGAGTTACACCAGCCAGGGCTCTGGATTGTTTCTTAACCACTATTCTGTTTATGCATAGATTTTTTTTTTCTTAAAATGAAGTACGTGGATCCTTCTAACTGGGGCCTCCTTGATAAATATTTAAGCGAAGGCATCCGTCTCATGCAACAGTGTCATGGATGAAAACTAACTCAACTAGGTTGCATTCAATACATAAGAAAGTTATTTTACAAGTAATTACTACCTATATACTGTAAAGAAAACTGATCCTTTCGAGCATTTTGATAAGCCTTTAAGTCAATCTAAACAGATAGAGTTTTTCTCAGAGGCTTGAGGTGATCATGCAGCATCAATGTTATAAATTACAAAAACTTTATGCCTGTACTTCTCAAGATGTGGTTAACACTTTTAATAAGACAAGGTCACCCGGTGGTATGTTTTGTTAGCTTCGTCCCTGAATGGTACAAGGGGAAATGACTACCATGGCAACACACTAAGGAAAAAAACGGTACTTCCGAGCTGGGAAAAGCATCCAGGTGTCCAAAGCTCATCCTCTCCCCAGCTCCCTCTACGCACTAGAGTTGAAACTACACATCAGCTCCACTGCGTGTTTCTGTGCCTACACTTGAAGTTGCTGTAAGACACACACACTCTTCACTCTTGAATCTTCACCTTTTCCCACAGTGTTGCTTCATTTTCATTTTCTAAGGCCCCATGGAGGACATTTTTCCCCACATGTCAGAACAAGAACACCCCACATCCTTTCTGAAGGCCTGGGTTACTTTCATTGGTACAAACAAATCCATTGTGTGTCTCAAAGATAGTTCCCAATTTCACGTTAGTTGTGAATACAAAAAGCAGATTTAGGACAGAGGACAGAGAAGATTTTAGATTCTGCACCCTGTAATTATCATGTACATCTTCTACACTGTATGTGCGTCTATGGGTTTCTCCTCATGTCAATTTCTATTTCCTTATTCAGATTCCCAGCTTCCTCAAGAACTGGACGTCTTTTTTTGGATCTGACAACAGGCAAAATATGTTTTGTTTAGAAGTAAAATGAATATCATGTCCCTTTTGCAAGTTTTCATATAATAATGAACATCTTAAGGCAGAGTGCACGTTTTCAAAGTCAGTATAGGCATTTTGGACCAAAGCATTATCACCACCCAGCCATTGTTTAGAGGCTCAACAGTAGTGTCGTGGAGTGCAATCAAAGAAGCCACCAGCATAAAAATGCACAGAAAGACTAACGTGTTCTTTTAACAACCCTAGAATGTCGTCACAAAAAAAGATTACATTTTTGCATGTGATTTATGAAAAAAATTATATTGGAGATACAATTTTAAAGGGTCTATAATTAGTATGTAAAATACATTAAACTCTAAAAACCAAAATAAAAAGTCATCTATAATTTCACCTTCCCAAAATAATGTGTATTGAAAGTATGAAGGTTCTGTCTATCTATGTGTATGTGTGAGATTCAGATATGTGATAGTTTCCCTATTGTATAAATATATGTTAGTGTCTGCTTATTTAAATTATAGTGTATAGTCCTTGAGTTCTATTTTTTACCCACTCTCTTATACTAAATATTTTCTTATATTTTAACATGTAAAACATTGTTTTTGGTGATTGAATAATAGGTATGAGTTATAAGAATATCTGAATATAAAAAAGTTTCCTTCCCACATATATTGCAACCCTCGGTAATGTAACGCCATGTAAGTTATTTCTCGCTGATGTGATTCATTCAAAGGCCCCTTAGGAATAATAGAATGCATTCCAGTGCCAAAACTATCTAACAAAAACAGGGACCATTTATCATGGGATTACTCGGCACACAGCAAACCCAGTCACGCAAAGGAGAAATTAAACCCAGGCACTTACTAATTTCAGTAGCAATGATGGTTATGTTGTGCCATACACTCAACTCTCTGTCCAGTGGTGTTGCCAACGTTATCTTCCCATCGTCTGCATTAATGTTGAATTGTCTCTCCAGGTCAGTGTGCCGGTCGATGGAAAACCTACAAAACAGATACATCTGTAATCTACCTCCATGTGCATGTAACCCCCACATTCCACAGCAGACCTTCAGTCATCCTCGGAGAGCCATCACTGTGAAGTTGAATGAATTGGGAGACTCAGTGGCATCATAATTTGTAAAACAAAATGACTGAATGAGGCACAAGAAACTTGATAATTACTGTCCAAGGAGTAATTAGCTACACATGCAACATGGAGGTCATAAACTGCCATCAGTTTCAATAGGTATCATCTTCCAAAATGGATGCTGATGAAGAGTTAATTGGATAATCCATCACATTTATTGGACAGCTTATGATAATTAGCAGTTGCCACAAAATATATAAAACAATGAACTCCAGTCCAAAGCAGGATGGTGCTAGGCAGCATGTAATTTATTGCAGTTTGAAGGAAATAGGTGTTTGTATTACACTTATTTTGACTAGACAACATATATGTGCTTTTGTTTTTGCTGCTGTTGTTTTGTTTTGTTTTTATTTTAAGTAAAGTTATGTACTTAGGCTTTTTATTAGTCTTTGTACATAGAAGTCAGATAGTTGTGGATTCTCTAGTATCCAGTATCTAGTAGTAACAATTCTTAAGTTGGAATACACATTTTAAAAGTTTTATAATACTAGATCCTGTGAAATTAAGAATTTTAAATGGACTTCTTAGTAGTTCCTATACTGAGACAAATTTTCAAATAATGCAACATTATGACATTTTATGTCTAGAGCCATCTGCTTTGAAGCTATACTAAGTATTGAGATTATATAGAAATTATTGTTCCACAGCATTTATCCTTTTTTTTTTTAAATAAGAGGATTTCTAAATTTTATTTATTTATTTTTAGAGAGAAGGGAAGGGAGGGAGAGAGGGAGAGACTCATCAATGTGTGGTTGCCTCTCATGTGTCTCCTACTGGGGACTTGGCCCACAAACCAGACATGTGCCCCGACTGGGAATCAAACCAGCGACCCCTTACTTCACAGGCCTGTGCTCAGTCCACTGAGCTACACCAGCCAGGGGCATTTATCCTTTTTATAAGCTAAGAGCTGTGCTTTGGCTCTAGTATATCAAATACAACCAAATATATGGCGTAAGAAACACAACTGAAACAGGACAGAATGAAGGCCCAAAGTAGGGTGCTGTGGACTGAATATTTGTGCCCCCCAGAAATTCATGTTAAAATCTCAACTCCCAATGTGCTAGAACTTCTAAATAAGTCTTTCCTTCGGCTGATAATTATAATTACATTAGGTCATGGGTCTGGGGCCCTAATGATGGCATTAATTCTCTTATTTAAACAAAAAGGATTTGATGCAGAATGCTTCTCTGGTTCCTACCAGTGATACTGCAAAAAGACAACCATCTGCAAACCACGAATCTGGTCCTCACCAAAAAGAGAAGCTGTGAGTACCTTGATCTTGAACTTCCAGGCTCCTGAACAGTGAGAAGTAAATTTTTGCAGTTTAAGCCACCAGTCTATGGCATTCCATATATACAGCAGCCCAAACTAAATTGAAGTTCATGTGCAATCCTGTTTTAGGAGAGGGCCACTGAAGAAAGCCTTTACGGTTGAGGTGGCCTCTTAGGAAGTGCCCATCAAATCATTGTACTCACCAATATTCACTGACCCTAATTTAGAAACATGGTTCATGGCTATTGGCGCTGAGCATATTTTACTTTTTATACATTTTTATGAAATTTATTATATAATCAAGTTTAGACTATAAGAAAATGAGGAAAAATAAAACCCCCACAATTTTATGCCTACAGTTTTGTGGTATTAATATTTTAGTGGATCTCACTGCAAACAGCATATATTTACATATATTATACATCTCTACTTATATATGTGCATCTATTTATTTGTTTCTATATCTACTTGTGACAATAGATGGATTACCAGATAGATACATGGAAGGATGGATAGACAGGTAGTAGATAGACAGATAGACAGACATCAGATAAATAGACAGCTGATAGATTGATCAATAAATACATAGATAGAGAATACTTTTTTTTAGTGATTTCTTTTTCATTAGAATGGTATTCACATTCTTTATTTCAAATGCAAACACCACGGAAAAAAGGCATCCATGTTAAATCCTTCCCATGAAAGACAAGCATTATTGAACAGTTTGGAATAATATTTAAAAAGTACTTAATTTTATTGATGATAGTAAATTCTTTGAGAAAAATTGCATAATGAAATTATAACCTCTGATTTAGTAAAGAGCTACAAAGAAAACTAAGAAGCTGACTTGCATCTCTACAGCAGGCATTCACAGACTGACCCTACACCCCGTGTCCAGGATGATCAGAGAAACTCAGGAAGGATTTAAGAACCCAGAGGCATGCATGGATCAACAGTGCTCTCAACCAAATCCTGAGCATGGGAAAGTGCTCATTACAAAGCATTTCAATCTGTTGTATTACGGAAAGAAGACCAAAAGCCACTTTTCTGGGGAACAATGATTGCTGATGAGACCCGTGAGGTTCCAAGTTTAACTGTAAAAGAACTAAACAGACGTGTCTTTTGCTCCAGCTATCACGTAGCTTCTGACTCTTAAAAGAGCTAAGAAATATCCAGAGGATTAATTATCACTTTCTGCATCATAGTTATAGATAAACTTTGCAGGCACTGCCAGGTTGTAGAGATTTTATTATCGCACTCACTGCTGATGCGTTTCACACATTCATGTATCACCCGATTTCCCAGAGGCCACAGCAAAGGAGAGTCAGTCTAACCACGAAAACTCATGGATCTCAAATCTGAGACAAGCTCCTTGGCTATTTGATTGATGCCCAGAGATGCCCTAGAAATGCTCACCCAGAGGAAGCACTGAGAACAATGACAGAGTTTGGGAAGTTGGTATGTTTTTAAGTGGTTTGTTTAATTCCTTACTTAAATTTGCATTATGCAGACCTCAAATTTTGAGTATATTATATCTTTATCATTGATATATTGCTATTTCTTAGATAATTAATAAATGCATTGAGCCTTGATTTCTTTACTGGTCAAATATGAAGCACCCATTTCCCAGGGGTGGTTGTGAAGATTAAAAATAAAGCCTAAATCAGTCTCTGGTAGTGAGTAAGCAATAAGGACGTGTTCATCATCATCCTCACCACAATCATGTCCCAGTAAACAGAACTTTAATGAACTTCCCTTCTTGGAAGATGGTGGAGAGGGTTCCTTTCTTAACAGTTATAAATAGCATAAAACTGGGGGGAAAGTTTGAGTATTATTTAACTCCTATAACTCTAACACAGACAAGGATATTTTTCTCATCTTTTCAAGTTCCAGTTCATGACAGACTTTATGGGGTGAGTCATAAGAATTTATAAAACCAGCTATAAATACAGCCCTTTAGTAAGATCAGAGGTAAGAATGTCATAATATTATAAGATTACACAATGGGAGGAACTTGATGGGGAAAAATGACTGTTTAAAATTCAGTTTAAAATCTACCTCAACTATTTCAAGAAGCCCCTTGCTGCCTCTGTAGACATTTTGCAGATTTTATTGCCTGGTAGATTTTCTGATGAAGGCTCCCAAGAACTGCTGCACAGCCTCAAATACTGACAAGCAAACATTAGACACCACACACATAGTCAACACGCACATATTAGACACCGAATGTGCACCAAGCACATATTTGTTAGGTGCCTTTTCCCTCTTACGCCCTTCTTTTCTGTTTCTTATAGAATGAACAAAAGGAAAATCACTTAATTAGCTATGATTTAGTTGTGTTATTAGTCTCTCTGTGCCATGGTTACCTAATGTGTAAAATGGGAATTATAATAGGTTTTCTGAGGTTTAAACAAGGGATTACACATAAAGCACCTTTTACAGACTCTGGCACATAGTAAGTGCTCAATAAGTATATATTTAAAATATTTAGTATTATTACTTATCTGCAAACAATAGGCTCCCACTGCTGATTCCCAGTTCCTTCTCAGGCGTAAGCTAATATGCCTTTCACTCCTGGCTTCTCTGTCCCTAAACAAGTTTATCTGGGTTCTTGTATCAGTGGAAACACACATATAGAAGATAGATGTTCATTTAAATGATAAAATAAAGCTGAGGAGTGAGAGCAAGTGAGGAAGCAGATACCTGTACTTCTGCCACCACTTTTCCTGTTTATCTTTTCACCAACTTTTCTGACCCAAATCTTCGTCCCATGAAAGGACCATTGCAGGTTCAAAGGTTTCCCAAACATATGTGATTTGTATTTCTATTGAATAACATATGACCTTTTTTATCATAGTTAAAAATAAATAACATTTTTATAATTTTAAAATGAATAACATAGAGATTATTGGCATTAAAAAAAAAAGAAACTAGATCATACAAAAAGGACTTCCGCCAAGATGGAGGCATAGGTGGATATCCGTGCCTTCTCACACAACCAAGTTTAGAGTCAACTAAATATTAGCAACAGAAAACACAGCCAGAACACAGAAAATTGACCTTTTCAGAAGTCTGTTAACAACAAATTCTTCAGTCTGACCGGTAAGGGGCGAAACCAGCACCTGGTGGAGCGGGATTGCACCAGCCGGACTCAGGCGCGAGGAATCCAGGCGCAGGGTTGGACATAGCGAGCGACCAAGCCAGCGACCTGGGGGAAACAGCGAGGGAGCAGGGCTGCGGGTTGACTGTGGTCACGGTGTGGGATAGACAAGCGAGGGAGTGGGCGATTGGACCGGGACCCAGCTGTTCCCCGAGGCAATCGGCAGGGAGGGCGCCACCATTTCCTTGCTCTGACCCCACCTCCACGTACAGCGTCATAACCCAGGGACTCTGAGTGGCCCTGCCCCCGGTGAACCACCTAAGGCGCTGCTCGTCACCAGCGGTGCAAAACTGCAGAGAGGGCCGCCATTTCCCGCTCTGACCACGCCCCCACATACAGCGTCACAACCCAGCGACCTGGGAGCCCAAGGCTCCGTTGCTCACACTTAAAGGGCATGAACAGACCAAAAATGGCTCAAGAAGAGCTCAAAGCCCCGGAGCCTATAAATCTAAGTGATGAAGAAATAGCAAAACTCTCAGATGCACAGTTTAAAACACTGGTGATCAGGATCCTCACAGAACTGGTTGATTATAGCCACAAATTAGACAAATATATGAAGGCAAAACTAATTGAAATGAATGGAATTGCACAGGAAACCAATAGCGATGAAAAGGAAACTGGGACTCAAATCAATGGAGTAGACCAGAAGAAAGCAAATAATGGCCAAACAGAAAAGAGTGAAGAAGCAAGAATTCAAAGAAATGAGGAGAGTCTTAGGAACCTCCAGGACATCTTTAAACGCTCCAACATCCGAATTATAGGGGTACCAGAAGGGGGAAAGGCACAGCCACCAGTGGAAAACTTATTTGAACAAATAATAAAGGAGAATTTCCCCAACCTGGCAAAGGAAGTAGACTTCCAGAAAATCCAGGAAGCTCAGAGAGTCCCAAAGAAGTTGGACCCAAGAAGGAACACACCAAGGCACAACGTCATTACATTAGCCAAGATTAAAATCAAGGAGAGAATCCTAGAAGCAGCAAAAGATAAGGGGACAGTCACCTACAAAGGAGTTCCCATCAGACTGTCAGCGGATTTCTCAAAAGAGACCTTACAGGCAAGAAGGGGCTGGAAAGAGGTATTCCAAGTCATGAAATCCAAAGACCTACAACCAAGATTGCTCTATCAAGCAAAGTCTTCATTTAGAATGGAAGGGCAGATAAAGTGCTTCTCAGATAAGATCAAATTCAAGGAGTTCATCATCACCAAGCCCTTATTATATGAAATGTTAAAGGGACTTATCTAAGAAAAAGAAGATAAAAAAGATGAACAGTGAAAGGACAGCAAACTCACAGTTACTAAGAACCACACCTAAAAGAAAAGCAAACTAAAAGGACAGCTAGATTAGGAGTGGAAACATAGAAATGAAGATCTCAAGGAGGGTTGGCAACAGGGGAGTGGGAGGAGGAGAAGAGGGAGAAGGTATAGAGAATAAGTAGCATAGACAGTAGGTAGAAAATAGATGGGGGGGCAAGAATAGCATGGGAAATATAGAATCTAAAGAACTCGAGACACACGAACATAAACTAAAGGGGGGGTAATGGTGGGGACGGGGGCGGATAGGGTGCAGGGGAATGAAGGGGGGAATAGAACAACTGTAACAGCATAATCAATTAAAAAAAATAAAAGTATAATACAAAAAAAAAGAAACTAATAGTGTGCCATTTTTAGGGATGTTCTCAGAAGATGCTTGCTCAATTCCAGCCCACACACACACACACACACACACACACACACACACACACACACACTAGCTCAGCCCCCTCCCCACCGTCTGCCTTTCCCTCGGGCCATCTCTGGTTGCAAAGATTCAGCTTGCTTTCCTCTGGTTGTCTAAGCTGCCACCATCCACTGCATTTTCTCAGTTTCTCTGCTGTGCCCCTTACTCATTTCATTCTGGAACAGCGCTGCATCTGCAGCAGTAAAAGGCAATACTTCATGGTAAGACTCTAATACAAGGTTTCTCCTTAAGCCAATTACCAGGAAATAATTTCAAAGAAAAACAGAGTGAGTTAAACATGAGGAACCTGGAGAAACAAATTACGTTTTAGAATCCAGTGTACCGTGTATGTTCCCAGAACGTCATCCTGGATAGATGTGTCGGAAGTAGACTCTGAAGCCACTCTGCTCTATGCGAGTTGCCCATGTCTTTCTCAATGGCGGCAGTACGTAGAGTAGAGGGTACGCAGCCAGGGAATCCTCAGTGGGCTCTCCCCTGTGGGGGCGCACTGGAACTAACTACTCACATCTCATAGTCTTATCCATAAAGAAGAGGGAACACCTACTTCACAGAGAGGTGCTTGGTGGCTCATGAGTTACTCTAAGACTTGCACTAGGCAAAAAAAACAAACAAGTGAATGAACAAATCATTAAAATAAGAAGCCAATTTTTCATTCTGTGAGTGATCTCTTTCAGCCCAGGGGAACTGCAGAAGTGAAAATCCAGAAATGGAAAAACAGAAACAGGGACTACCATTCACATCCTTTAGAAGCTTGAGAAAAGACAGAATTTTGCAAGCGACACCAGAAAAAGATGCCAACACTCTCCGCGTCTATCCCGGTCTTCACCCCCTTCATCCGCTACTATGAGTATCTCCATACAGCCTAGAATCCAAGCTAAAGAGGTGAGAGGTGACACTAAGTTTTGTAGTTCACCTCTCCCCACACCCACGGAGCCTTCTCCCCCTGACCTGAATCTGTTCTCATCTTCTCTTTCTTAAGGGTGTCTTTTCTATTACTCTCATGTTAAGCATTTTGGGGTACCTTTTACTTTACTTATAGAAATCTCTGATTACAAATCGGTGTGTTCATATGACATCGTACTTCTGGAGTATGCATTGTGTTCTATAATTTGTTCCACAAATACCTCAGAAAAATAGCATCCTAAAGCTACAATTGCATATGTAAATTTCTGTAGCCATGGAGCCAAAAATTTTTTCTTTAGAGTGAATCCCAGGTAAAATTGGACTCATGATCAATTTTTCAATATTTATACAATATGTTTGGAGAAATTCTATTTTTTCCCTGTGTCTTCAAAATAGTCATTCATAACAGAATTCTAAATATAATACAATGGAAAAAATAATGCAGTGTTAGATGTTGTGAAGGGATCCAGTTGAAAGTTGTTAATTTTATTCAATTCCAATAATTTTAATGACTGCTTCTTTTGGTTAATTATGATGCTAAATGTTTGAATGGATCCTTTCCCCTTGCACAGATTGGTGTGACTTTCTCATTGCGTACAACAAAAGGTGGCAGGTTCTGTCATGGAATCACACTTACATTGCAATGGGTAAGCGTCTCCAAATGCACTTGGGATAGGGTGAGGGGTGGTCAGAGATGGCACCAAGAAACTATAGCATCTGTCTAGGGGCAGGAAGAAAGAGTGGAATTCCTCCAGGTGGCATACATAAGGAGAATATCCTCGGCAGAAGGAAATTCATGTAGGAAATCTTGAGAGCTTGAGAATGTTTTGGAAACTATCATGTTGAAGCACCCAAGTAAGTGTGGTGATAGCTGAGGTCTGACAGACAAGCATCCTACCATTTCCCTTTCCATCTTAGCTCTACTTCTTTCCTTCATTCACTCTTTATTGAGTATCTCTTACATACAAGACATTGTGTTAGGTGCCAAGACCAACATAGAGTTGCTCTCCTGTAACTGAGTCTACTTGTAGAGAAAGACAACAAAGGTGCATAAGGCTTTTCAAAACTTACAGTGATGTATCAGTGGAGAAAAAAAGGTCTGAGGAGTATAAAATATTACAAAAGTATTCCAATCAAAATACACAGTAAATATAAAAAGTCTGAGATAGGAAAGCATTCAGTGTCTTTGAAGAGACCTTGACAAGAGATAGGTGGTTGAAGTTCAAGGTTCAGTTGGGGAAGGCTGCTGTAGACCCTCTGCCATGGTTCTTGAAATTGTATCTCAACCCCTTGTGGCGAGGGACAACCTTTGGAGTGCCAGCCGCAGGAGACAAAGCTTGTCTCTGGTAGCAAATGCTGCCTCCATTTCCTCTCCCTGCCCCCAAAGCTTGGTCGGAAGTCAATGACAAGTGAGAAAGTTAGAGATCAGTTCCACATCTGTGTGTGGTAATGGGTAGGAGACCAAGGAATGGGGCGCCTGTAACCAAAGGAGTGAAAACAAAACACAGTAGGACACCATGATGATTCGGATGTGGGAGGTAAAGGACGGGGAGGAATATTGGGGAAACACCCTTGTGAAAGGCTCATAACCCCTTCTGTTAACCAATATTGCTTTCAATTGAGACAAACTTCTCCATTTTAACTCCTCATGGCCACTTATGTAGTAACCAAATAAAATATACCAAACTGCTCATAAATATTCACATAAGTATTAGCAAAAAATAATAATTGTTCTCCAGAAATACATGACGTCTGTAACTTGCAGTGGCTAAGTGAAGTGTATTTCTGGTGTATGTTTTTCTACAAATGGGAGGTCAGGATTTGTGAGGATAGAGTTATTTATATTGAAGATCCCATGATGACCTTGATCCTTTTTGTTGGTTCACCCAAGGGTCATAGCAATCCTGACCAATTCCCATGAATATCCATAAGCCCATAATGACCTAAGGATGTTAGCAGAAATTTAGGATCAAGAGAATCCTTTAATCCCTAAAAATCTTTGTGGAGTTGTCAGTCACGCCAGTGACGACAACATTTCTTCCTATGAAAGGATGTTTTAAAATGCTAAATGCTACATGGACAATAGAATATAGATGTGTGAGATAGAGAAGATGCCTCATTATATGGCAGTCTGGACCACCCTACCTCACCCAGAACTGTGATTTAGTTACATATTGAATGTATTTATTGTGGCATTCTTAATTTTCAGCCTCTCTGCTAAGTAAGCCTTGTACAATAATTTCTCATTTAGTCCTCCCTATAAATTACTTGAGTAGCCCATACAGCAGTTCTGATTCTCAGTGTTTGTAGTTGTAAAATTAGAGTAATATGCATTTTTCCCCACTCATAGAGTCAGAGAGATCAGCATACCATCCTGACCATAGTATCTGGTACATTATAAATTCTTACTAAATGTTAGGGAGCTATGAGGATAACGGTATTTGACTATATAAGTTTTCTAATTTTTGGTCTAGGTAATTTATTATTTACAAAAATGTTTATGAAAAGCATGCACACCCAAGAAATAATAACAGTATTATGTTAGGGGCAAAGGGAAATAGTCTTAAGAAAACTAAGTTGTTTGTTCAACCTTAGCTGCTTGCTCAAGCTTGGGTGGGGGGACCGCACCCACCCCCGGGCAAATGGGCAAATGTTGCAGGAAGTTAAGAAAAGAACATGAAGCAATAAGAATTGGTCAAGCAGATGATCAAGCAGATAGCTTCTTGGAACATCCGTTAGGGGGGAAAATTTTTACCCCTAGCATGAGCCCCTAGGCCAATGGCTAACCTGAGCACGAGCTGTTCATGAGTCCTGCCAGCCAATCATCAGCAAGATCACGAGCCCTAGCATAAACCCCTGAGCCAATAGCTAACTGCCACCTTTTGCTTCTGGAAGTTGCTTGCTTGCTCGCTTCTATAAGAACCCTAGCCTGTAAGCGTTAGGCGCGACTCTCATCTGCAGCCATCTTGGCACTGGTGCATCCGGAGGCACCCCAAGAGTTCGCCCCTGCGCAGGTAAAACTTTGGCCAATAAAGTAACATCTTTGAACCTCTGAAGGTCTCCGTCCTTTCTCTCGCGATTTTGGGATGTAACAATTACATAACTATATTGAAGCAGGTTTTTTTGAGATGACATAGTTATCTTTGTTTTGATATTTTAATTGGACCTTTAGGGTCATTTAGTAAATACTAAAGACTCATAGTAAGTACTGGGGATTAATTAATTAAATACCGTTCTGCATGGCATGGGCCCAGCTCCCACTGGGAGATGCACAGGACCCACGCCCATGGGTAAGTTCTCCCTTTGGGGATCAGGCCTGCTATGTACCTAGACTGCTTTGAGTCTTGCTTTTTGCTAAAAACTCCCTCACCTGGATTTGCGGCAAACATTTACTGCAAAGTAACTTCCTAAAATCCATGCTAACCCTTTCAAGGAGCAGTGTAACCAGTTCAACCACTCTTGCCTTTTCATTTGCAAATATCCTTCTGTGATGTGATTACCAGCATCCTCCCCTTTGTTTTCTGTAAAAGGTAACCACCTAAAGCAACCTGTGCATAGTAAATGAGGACCATCATGGAATGTGCCCAGAAACCCAATAAATGCTGGTTGGGCAAGGGCTGTGGCTTTTGCTCCCCTTGAAAGAAAAGCCATGCTGCCCTTTTCCTCCACAGGACTCAGTCGTCCCTGTGAATGTCTTAGTTCGTCCACAATGATGCAAACACAGCAGGCCTATGTCCACATCAATTAATAGGTGAACAAGATGTGGCTTGTTAACTTTTTAAGGCTAGAAATGCATTTGTAGAGAAATAAATAAGTTTGTTTACTTGTCTAATTGACAACAGTAAAACATAAGTATATCATCATGTAACAGGGTGCAGCCAAGAAGGGGGCCCCCCAAAAAGAATTTGGAATGAGGTCCAGAGCTCAGGGTGTCCAGGAAATATTAGGACGTCCTCACCCCACCGCAGGGGAAGGGACAAATGGAGCAGGGCCACTGAGAGCTGTTTTGCATAGCAACAGTTTCCTAGCTAACCTCTGGAATGGTCATTTAACATATCTATAACCTTTAACTGGTTTCATAGATATGTTAAATAGCTGTGGCCATGCTTTGAGCCAGGGAGAAGGGAGTGGCTTCTACCCAGGATGTAACTGGGGGCTGGTCCCCTGAGTTACAGCGCCTGCATGAGAGCTTGGAATTGATTGGCTCCACGCCATGGGGCCATACCAGCCCAGACTAATGATGGCAGCCCAGTAAACTTGTAATAATACAGAAATACTGGCAGGTGTAACTGATTGTGGGAGGAGTTGGAAATGGGGTTGCAAAAAAGAATTGGCTCAGAGATTTAAACCCAGATGCGGCAGCCAAAAAAAAAAAAAAAAAGAGAGAGCCACTTGGCTTCAGCAGAGTAAGGATCTCCTCTTGGCAAGGTGAAGAGGAGAGTCACGCTGTTTTGGAAGACTGCAGACCCCTGCAGCCAGGTGAAGAAGAAAGCCACATGCTTTTGGTCAGAGTGCTGACCCCTGCAGTTTTGGTAGAAGAGGCTCACTCGGCCTTAGGGTGCTCCCTTTGGCCGTGTGGCCTGGGAAGCAGGAGAGACTTTGACTGGAAAAATGGGTACAAAGAACTCCTGCTAGTGAGTCATGAGAAGGTGCCACATGACTTTGGATTAATTACAGATTCTGCCAGGATGACGACACAGTTGACAGTGCCAGTGGCCTGAAACACAGACATGTGCTTCTTTTCCTGAGATACAGTACCCCGAATTAGGGCAGGGAGGAAGGAAGAGCTGTGGGCGTCTGTGGTTATCTTAAAGGACTTTGATACTTTAATGGGGGCATTGGGTCACTACTTTTAAGTCTGTACAGCTTTAAATAAACCTTTCCTTTTCACAAATCTCTGTCATTGAGAGATAGCTTTCCAATTGGTGGCAGACAATTGAGCCCAGTAGATATTAGTATTCTGTCCTTGGGAGGGGCCCCTGTTTTCTGTAGCAATATTTGGCATCCCTTGGTGAGCCAAATATGCCCCCCCTCCTTGGACCTGTTGTTCTGTAACAATTATAGTGTGCAAGCAAATGTAATTCTTCTAGGGAGACAACAGTATGTTAGACCAAAAATACTCATCCCTGCCCTGGCTGGTACGGTTCACTGTATTGAGCCCTGGCCTGAGAACCAGAGGGTCGCTGCTTCAATTCCCAATCAGGGCACATGCCTGAGTTGCTGACCAGGTCCCTAGTCGGAGGTGTGTGAGAGGCAACCACACACTGATGTTTTTCTACCTCCTTTTCTCTTTCTCTTCCTCTCTCTCTAAAATATAAATACACAAATATTTTTAAAATTTGATAATATTTAAAAATACTGATCCCTAAAAAAATGGTGTGCCCACATGGTCTAACCTAATCATGTGCATTGAAGCAAGTTCAAAGCCCAATATGACACACTTGGCATCTAATAAAGGTGATCCAGACATGCTTCCCCTTTTGCCAACAAACAGAACCTCCAGCTTCGCTACACTGTGGGCCTTGCTCCTTCACCAGACTTGTTCTGTCCGATTTCAGACCCTTGTCTTTGGAAGAGTGTTTGGCTCTTTGGCTGTCCTTTGTACCATTAAATATATCTTCCACAATGTTGATCCTTCTCAAAGACACTTATAAATCTTGTTCGTATTTACTGTGAATGTCCACATACTCTAGTAGACACCCTGGACTTGCTTTGTATCCTGTGGTGCATTTGAAAGGCATTTCAACTAGACCTGTTCCAACCCCCCAGCAAACTGATGTAAAGCCAGTAGACATCTAATGGATGAATGGAAATGGCATTTCCTCATTTTTGAACATGCTCTCTTCTTAAAATACGCAATATTATATTTTCCTTTGTAACACTAAGTCAAATCTGACTGTCATTCATCAAAAGCAAGGTTGTATAATATGTTACAGAAATATAGAATGCAGAATGTAGAGATACGTAAGAAAATAAAGGGTCGGCTGAAACGACTCCCATAAATATTTGAACATCAGATAAGGATGTCAATCTCCCTTTGTTGAGATGCAAAATAGGGGATTTATTTTGCTTTCTGAGTATAATAATGCTAGATAACACTGCTTGTGCCATTCATGCAAGCATCTTTGTTTCTCTCAGACTACAAACATTATTAAATTTTATTTTATAGAGGGGACAGAGACTTCACCCATTGATTAAAATAAAATAAAATAAAAACTTTCAAACACCAAGTCAGAACTTTCCAAAAGAATTTACTCTCTCAAGATTCTTATGCTATTTTTACTGCCTTAAATTTCTTATTTTACAATATTCCATTAATCCACGCAGTTGAATAGTTTTTGAGAATTACCACCCACGTGCACTGTGCCACACAAATATCATTTCAGCTAAGTCCTTTTGCCCCTTCAGTGTTTGCGTCTCCAAATACAGGACAAATAGGTATCTGCTCAGGGAAGACGCTACACTGTGGGGTAACAGGAGGGTTTGGGAGCTAGATGGCGAGCTGTGTGAGATTAGTCACCGAACATCACTGGTAGGGAGCTTCGGTGGGCTTATCCATGATCAGCACGAGACAGGCTGTGCACACAGACCTCCCCTCTTCAAGGAAGGATGTCAGAGCCGAGTAGGGAGCAGTAAGGAGACAGCCTCCAGCTACCACTTCTAAGCATCCGCCTCATTTACTGAAAGCCCCCTCTACAGAAGGAACCTGAAAATTAAGCAGGCAGACAAATAAAGGTGTGTCATTTTGGCATGATGCGGAACTGCTCTGATAATCCATAGTCATCGCGGAGAGACCCACGGGGTTGGCCCAAGGTTTTGCAGGGGCTGCACTGCAGTTCGATGTCTCATCCCGCCCATCCCACTTTTGTCCCCTTCCATTCACAGGCACTGATCCCTAATGAGCAGCTTGTCCCTCAAACTCCGTTGACCTCCTGGGAAAACAGCCTATAACACATTTGTTTAATTGGAATAAGAACACTGTGTGTAAATGTGAAGTTAATGTGATAAAGTGTAAATGCAATATACATGAAGGGCATGGTACTAATCTATTAAATAAGCATGAATAAAGACTCACAAAATATTTCTGGCAACTTTCATTACCAATCTGCTCCCCTATGAGAGAATGCCTGTTAGTTTGTCAGGCGTAATACAGCAAGTCTCTTCCGAGTGAGATTCTATTTTATGCTGCCTCATGCTTTTTAGCCAGAGAAGAGCTGCAGGAGTCAGAGAATTTGCAAACACATTGCACTGCAGAGACCAGAATTTGGCTGGGGCAGTGACCAGCCCCAAATCTAAGACTTCACTATTGTCATAATCACTGAGGTCTAGAAAAACAGGGTTTTATCATCATTTCATGCAAGAAACTAATTAATTCCACAGTCCAAGCAGGTAAGCATTACAATATATATTAGGATGTCCTTTTGCAGCCTGTATGTTAGTTATGAGGGTTTCCCCAAAATAAAGCCAGGTTTTTCTGGCCAAGTCAACAATGAGTGACACTGTAATGGGCCCCATGAGGACTAAGGTCACAAGGGCACTATGACAAGCCTGAAAAAGTCAACCCCCACCACACAGAGCAGAATTCTAATGCAAAGAATTGCTTTGACTGCTACAGGTTTAAAATATGTTTTAAAATCTTACATTTACTGAGTTTCAGAGTCAGAATTAGATCCCAGAGTTATGTGAGGACAAGCTACTCGACTCTCTGATACAAATCCAAACCCCTATCAGTCCAGTGTAGAAGTTGCAAACTTTTCTATGTCAGGTAAAAAAAATTGGCTTTGCAGACCATACCGTCTAAATCCTAACTGTTTGTCTCCACAGTTGAAAAGCATAAAAGCATCAGGGAGTGTGTGTTCCCAGAAAACTTTATTTATAAACGTGGCAGGCCAGATCTGGCACACCGACAATAGTTAGCTGGCCCCTGGCCTAGTGTAATAGAGTCAAAGTTTTCAACAAAGTCAGGTCTTCCCTCATGTAAGTTCTGTAGGAAGGAAAAGGGGAGCGGGGGCTCATTTAGTCATAGAAAGATGCATAATCCATGATACCTATCAGAATAAGCATCATAATATTTGCAACATGCTCAATGCATGAGAAAGGGTACCACAGAGCACCACGGATGCCTGGAGTGCATGCACTTCCTGCACTTCTGATGCTCTGCAAAACCACACATTCCATGATGAATCGCACTGCTTACCTTCTCTGCTTTTTAAAGAGCCCCACACCACTTAGCAAATGAACTTACCTGGGCGACACCTGAGTTCCCATTGAAGTGGCCACTCCATCTCTAGTCCCTGCAGAACTCCTCAGGGGGCAGTTAGGGGACACCCCTCTTAGAGGAAAGCAGTGTGTATCTATTTTTCAAATTTAACAGGCATAAATGCACTTTTATGTTATAAAAATGGTTTGCTCAACATTGGTTTGCAGCCTCTATATGGAAAATTTATAGGAAGATACAATTATTGAGCCTACTGCAAGTGAAGATGCTATTTAGAGCCACATGTAATGAAATAAACCCCTTAGTTATGAATCAGTTATTATATTTCACTGAACTCCAACTGTTCCTTTCTCCTGGTTAATTTCATTCTAGCCTTTGTTATTACACCTAAAGAAACCATTTTAACATTTTCTTGTGTGCTCTTTGAGTCTCAAAAATTCCATCTACAAGTTTTCAGCTTTTTGCCTCTAATTGCTCTACTGGTTGCTCTAACTGCTTTAATAAATAATATTATTTGAGTTCTGCTAGTTCTGGAATTTGAAGGTCCCTGAATCACTTATTATGTATTATTCCTCTGAGGAGAAAAAGGAGACTTTTTCTACCCAAAGCATTTCTTTATAGTAAGAAAGAGAGACAGAGAAGGAAGAAAAGAAATGAGAGAAAGTTATAAGCACACAGTCCATCCTCCACATTAATAAGAGGTTCTCAATGGTGTGAGATATTCCCCCTTTAAGATCATTGAACAGCTATCCTTGGCTTCTATTCAAAGTCTTTTTAGGTAACTAGGGAATTCCTTCCTCCATGTGACCCTAGAGCTCTATAATCTAGTTTTAGTCTTCATTTTCAGTATTAAAGGCTGGCTTGATAAAGGGGAAGGACTTGGGTTTTCCATGGCTATTGAGCCAGCCTCCTTACCAGAGAATAAGGTCCAGGAGGGAAGAGGCTCTGTCTTTACAGAAATTCTCTGGGAAAAAACTGGGTTCTATTGATACTACTTATACAACTACATAAATAAGCTAAAAATTACATACAAACATATATATATACATATATATATATATTTATTTATTTATTTATAGTGAATGAATAAAGAGATGGTTATGTGATTAAGTGAATATATTAAGTAACTAAGTAAATAATTATGAATAGTTGAATTCACAGGTTAATGAGTTTTTCAAAACAATGACTTGGAAGAGTTGATACTTTTGAACTGGGAGACATGTTTAATTATTTTTAAAAGACCTAGTCCCTTTACTAGACTCTTATATACCATTGGAGGGAATGCAAAGTAGTGCAGTTGCTCTAGGAAAAAAGTATGTAACTTTCTTAAAAATGTAAACATAGAACTTGTACATGATCTAACAATCCCAGCTTTGGATATTATTGAAAAGAATGAAAGTCAGGATTTCAAAGCTCTATTCACGCTCCCATGTTAATTACAGAATTATTTGCAATAGTTAAGAAGTGGGAATGGCCTAAATGTCCATCAACATGAATAGATAAAGAAAATGTGCTCTCTGTATAAAACAATGTCATTTAGCCTTAAAAAGAAAAAAAGAATTCTTTACTATGTGACAATATAGATGAACCTGGAGGGTATTACACTAAGTAAAATGGGACAGTCACAGAAAGAAAAATACCACATGATTTCACTTACAGGAGGTACAGAAACTAGGCAGTTCCAGAAGAACAGAGTGGCAGTTGCCAGAGGCAGGGCATTTGCTGATTGATAGATCTGGAGCGTCAGTGATAAGAGTATGTTCTGGAGCTCCACTGTGTGACACCGTGTCAACAGTTAGCAATACTGTATTGTGCACTTAACATGGTATCTGCCCTCTTAACTGGTCTGCAAGTGTTCTTATCATAATTTAAACACACACCCAACCAGGTCTTTACCAAAAATGGAAGTTAATGTAAGACGGAGGACAGACTCAATCAATACAGAGTCTCCCTTCCCAATTAATGCCAGGTTTGTACAGTAGAAAATATTTCCCCTTTGGCATCATTGCATACCAGGACTCGAAGGAGTGTTTTCAGGAAGGAGTGTTGATTTCACTGCTCATTAATGGCAAGCCTGGTAATTGAGGTGAATCATAAAACTGGCATAATGGAAGGAAGGGGAGGAAAAAGCAATGCTCTTGTGTTGAGTGGGCACTTAAATTCAAGAGAGGAATTAGGACAACAGAGCTCTGAGGCCACCATGATCCTGTGTCAACCTCCTGCACCTGCTGTGTGGCCGTCATCCCCACTCTTAACTACAGCAACGCATGCAGGCCTACTCAAAGGGAGTGCTCTGAAAGAAATAGGAAGCAACTATCAAGAAAACACGTGCCATCTCAATGCCACGACAGCTCCAAATGCACACTTAAAATAAAGGCATTGAGAGGAAAAAATGAACAGGTTTATATGAAAACACTGACTTACATTCAATATCTACTCTGTGATAGTTTTACCTTCAATATAAACAATTTTCCTGCATGTAACACCATTTCAGAGTGTCTACCACAAAGAACAGACTCGGTAAATAGAGGTTGTCATTATGTTATGCTTCACACAAGCTGCCGGAACTGAGGAAGGCATGCACGAACATGGTGGTCGTTGGAAAGAAGAGATTTGGCTTAAACCCTGGCCCTGCAGCTACCTGCTATAGTCACCATGCACGGGAAACATATCCTTTCAAACTCTCAGCTTCTTCCTTCATTAAACTGGAATCATATCATAATGTCATAAAGAATTCAATGAAATAATATATAACAGAAACATGTCTGATGCATTGAATAACAGTACTATTGTTTGTCTTTTTACTTTCCTACTCACAATATGGCTCATAGCCAATAAGAACAAACCCATGCAAAGGGGCTGGATGGATGAGCCAAGAACACTCCACCCACACTCTGATTCATTTTGGACACCTGGTGTATTTTCCTTCCTTCTAGGAATGCATCCTGGCTTGAGTGAGGCCATTTAGAGGATGAATAATCCATTATTCCAATCACGATAGGTCCTGCTAAGCCATACGAAGCTGCAGAGACCCAGCTGAAGTCACAGAGATCACTGGAAAAAGGAGGGAGTGTAGTGTGGCTACTGAGGACAGGCACTGAGTGGTCAGGAAAGCCCAGGAATGCATCACAGGAACACACTTGTGCCTGGCTATTTGCGTGCACCTGGGGGAGTTTGTTTTTATCCTCAGTTTCTTCATCTGTTAATGAGGGTGTACATATCATCTTGCAGAGCTCTTAGGGAATAGAATAGGTGTATTTACTGTCTCCTGGACACATATTAATAAGCACTCACCAGTGACAATATTTACAGCAGGATTAGGGGCCAAATTCAATGAAATGAGGTTAGACTATTTAGCTTGTAACTATTAAAGAAAAAAAAAACAGGTAATCCTTACCCATTCAGCAATCTTTAATAGAAGAACTAGGTTTTCAATTTGTATTTATGATATATTGATGGTATTTTTATTAACTGGCAATACTGTTACCATATATTTTATTTGCTGACTTGATTTAATTATCTTAATAACCTGTAAAGAAGATGATATTATCCCAATACACAGATGAGGAAACCAAGTCTCAAAGAACTTCCGAGATCAGTTGCCTGACGGGGAGGTACCAGTGATAGGATCTGAACCTCAGCCTAAGTTCAAAATATATCATCTTTCCAATAATTTATACAATTATATTCTCTACTACCATAAGATATATAGTACTCAAGAAAATAGCAAATGCTCAATTCATGTTCCTAGAAGGGAGATGGTAAGAGCATGGATTTTGTCTTTATTTTCTCCTGGAAGCAAGTCTATTAGACCTAGATGCAGGTACAGATATAGATAGAGGCTTAAGTATAAGACTTTTAAAATACGTAATATTTCCTGTTTGACAATGTGCCCTAAAAAGTCATTGAGTTGTCTTATGGTAAGTCAAACAAACAACAAATGACTGTAAGTTTTAACATGACCTATGACACAATAAATGCCTATTTCTTGCTGGATGGTCAACTAAATACTCCACCAAAAGATGGATGCATTCTTGTCATAGATACAAAATACAATAGTCTTAAAGAGAGAACAAGGCTTCACTATTTGTGACTCAGTAACTCCCTGAATATCCATGGCCTCTAGTTCTGATCGAAAAGGTTAATGTCTCTCAATCTGTCCGCCCATCTCATGAGGAACCATGCGCTGCTCTGGCAAGTCAAGAAATCATCTACTCAAATCTGCCTCCACCTGCAGTCACAACTCTGTGGGGCTTGCCTGGTAAATGCTTTCAAACAGCATCCACCCCTTCTTTGGGAGGGACCATAGATGTCAAGGAACTAGCACTTGCTTGACATCTGTCAAAGCACAGATATGTCTGTGTCATCCAATGGAACTTTATCTGCTCAGCTCTTTCTGATAGTACAGTGCCAAGTCCCCTTTAATTTGCCCCAAAACAAAATGTTCTCAAGTTGGGCAATTGTTCCTAAGTGGCTCCATGCTTCCTTTACACATGCCTTTCATACCGGTTCACAGGTATAAGAATAACACCACCATAATAATAACAATCAACTGCAATGATGATCGTCACTTGATTTTCTGTGAATTAGAATTAATATGAGAGAATGTCTATTTTAACACCACTGAATGGATGGATTCAAAACCTGTGGGGAGAGGACGAACCTGATTTTTTACCCAGTACTGCCCCTTTGAGCTGCCTGGCACTGGGGTATGAAAAGTCCCTCACACCTCACTTCTAGCTGATTGAGAACATGCCTCTGAGCAGGAAGTCCATTCCTGCTGGGACTATGGGTTCCATGTTTGGAGTTTACCCATAATTGCCCTGATATCTGAACTCTTCACTTTTCCAAAGGATGCTTGGTTTGGCATACTCCTGAGCCCCCTGTGTTCCTTGCTAACTAGAGTAGAAATCTTGTCAAATTGAGTGCCAAAACAGGCCCCTTGACAGGTCTCCAAGTTGGGCCAATGTTGCTTATCCTCTTCACGGTCTGCACTTGCACTTGGTTATGTGCAGAAAGTGGTCATTTCTCTTCTCTCTTTTTTTTTTAGAGAAAGCAGAGTAACATGAAAATGAAGCAGATCCACTCATTAAAAAAATAGCATTGCCTCTAATTTATAACATGATTTGAAAATAAATCCATTTCATAACTTCACTGTTTTAGTCACAAAATGGATGCCCCTGTCAATTTATTTTTCTGGTTACTTCTTGCCCTTGTATTCAATATTTGACCTTTGAGAGACATAATTCTCTTAGCCAAATGCAAGGAATTCTGTGTGTTTCTAGCTTATTGAATTCCTTCAGAAATGAGAATAGACAAATGACCATTCCTCAAATCTCCAGGTGGTGTTTTACTTTCTTAGAGTTTGGGCTCTTTTGAAAGAAGCTTATTTTTTTGTATTCTTATTGGATACAGTCTTTATTATCCTGAATTTAGAAATGGTTTGAGTTAAAATATCTTTTCTGGATCTGAGAAAAATTACTTTTTGCCCAAATTCAAATTATTTGGGGCACTAGCAGACTATTCTGCTGGGTTTCACTTCCAGCCTCATCAATTCAGCACCTCTAGTGAGGGATGAGAATGTAATACGTAAAAAAGAAGTAAATAAATAAAATCTGCAGATCATTTATTTGTTTAGAGTTTCCCTGAATAAAGTAATTAGAAGGATATTAGTCTCACATTTCTATGACCCCAGGGAATGAGCTGGGTATGAGCTGGCTTCAGACTTTCAGAGTAACTGGACAATTCTCTAAAACTGTTCCTTCATTAGGTTTTCTCTTGCCTTTTTTCAACAAACGTTTTCAAGACAATATTGGAAATCCACACTCACACACATCACTAGCCAACACTTCACCCTTGGAGACCAGCTTACAAGTTATAGATTTGCAGTGCTCTTTTGGGAACAAAAGCTATTTAGCTGGAGTGCTATTCTGTCATTTGGGTGACCAGCAAAAGAGAAAAGTTGTATGCAGTTCGATAGCAAAAACTTTGAGTCTCATTTCTAGAAAAGGCAGAAAAACTTCATAAAGGATCACTTCTCACCTTGGGAAAAATTTCTGAGCAGGTGAAGTATAAACAAAAGGTATCTTTGAAATGGCAGAGAGAAAGATTTTGTCTGAAAGTCGCCAATCCAGATATGCTGATCTACCAGAAATACTCATGCAGTGATAAAAAGATAATTTCAAAGCCCAACACCAAATGTAGACATAAGATAGGGGCTTCTTAATGTCTTCAGACAGTGACATTATGCCTCTAAATTCTTATATATGATTCACTATAACTGTCAAGAGAAAGAAGAAAAAGCAGCAACATTTTCATAATGCTAGAAAAAAATGCAAAAACCAGCAAGAACAAAATAATTTAAAAGATCCACCCAAAGGGATCACAAAACACACGTAGTTTTGCATTCTCATTGAGAGCTCTGAAAGGAGCAATAGCTTTCTTCATCTCGATACCCCTGGCTTCAGGCACTGTATGTAGCTCTGAGTAGATGTGTGTGCACATGTGTGTGCTTCCATGTTCACATACACATATATGCACACACAGCATATCTTGACCACAGCTCTTTGGTCCTGTGAGGTCAGTCCAGAAGGCAGCCACATGGGATGCACACATAATTGCATTCTGTACTGCCTCACCAGTCACCTGATGGAGCCAGTAAGAGATAAATACCTTATAGGACTGGAAGTGATATCGGGGTCACGAGCAGTCACTTGCCCAATCACGGAGTTCAGAGCAGCATTTTCATGAACTTCAAGGAGGTAAGTCGGTGAAGAGAAGACAGGAGGCTCATCCGCATCCTCGACGACAATTTTGACGGTTGCCGTATCTTTAAAGGGCCCCCGGCTACTGAAACGTGGGTCAATGTGGACATTGGCTGCCTCCACCTTCAGTGTATATGATTTTTTGGTCTCAAAGTCCAGAGGCTGTTAAGAAATGACAAAGATGTTTTAAAATAATTCCATCTACGGTTTGCTATTTTTGAAATGACCGTCCTACCAAAAAATGGCTACCAAGATGACTGGATAGTCATATCAAGTTTTCCCAGCACCCTGCTTTTTGTACATATTTATGAATTGTCGTATACCACAGAAGGACTTTGCAGAAAGGTGTGGCCTTCCCCAGATTTCCCACCACTCTGATCTCGAAATCCTCAACTTGTCCATACAAGCTTCAAAATATAGCATTAACTGAGTGATTCAAGGGGCAGTACTTAACTAGTTATATAACACAAGGTAAACCTTGAAACAGTTTCAATGGTTTGTAATCCCTGTATCATCTGAACATTACTACTTTATACACATTAATGAAATCCATCCATTTTTAACTTCTCTCATGTTTTCTCTTTCCCTTTTGAGTTTCCTTTTTGTGGCCCAAGGTCACCAGTTCCTTGGGTATAATTCCATCCTGGCTGCATCGAAGAGCATCTTCATTTGGATTGACTGGTCTATGTTTATTACCTCTTAACCTACTGAAATACCACGATAAAAGCCATGCAGTTTCTGTCCCATTACGTTAATAGCTTTGTCACACTGGGCTCATTTACTCTTGAGGGTTTGCTTCTTTGCTTGTAAGTTACACACCTCACCTCCTAGATTCAAAATTATGTCCAGTTTGTGCTTATGACACTTCTGAGTGATGACTTCATTGTTTCCTCTTTGTCTAATATCACAGATGAATGACACTTGTAAATCTGTCAGGTAGTGCCTGCTTAGCATGCTGTTGAAAGAATCAACAGGCATGTGAGCAATTTCATCTGCAGAAAGAGGGACTGGCACAGCTGTAGCACAGCGTTCATCACAGCTTAAGTGTCTGTCCATGTCATCCGGGTACCTACTCCTTATTTTGTGTCTGCAGGGATGGCCTCATCCCTAACATTGATGTTTCATGAAAAAACTCACATAGTGTAATGTGAAAACATTACAAGCCACACATGAACAAAAAACAACAGTCGAGGAAAAGTCAACAGAAGGCCGTAGATTCTACAACCAAAGAACTGGAAATGCTGAAACCATATGAACAAGATAGTAAGAAACAAGTGGACTTGAAAATGAACTGAACAGTCAACCTAGAAATACTGATGTTGAATGCAAATGAGTTAACATGAGTACTGTCACTCTGTCAGTTGTCTCTACCATAAGCATCATTTCCCCCACAAGTGTAGAAATCACAATTCAAAGTATCAGGTTTCAGGAATGAAGTGCTTTATATGTGTGAACTTTTCTAATAAACTTTTTCTCCATTAAAAAAAAAAAAAGAAATGACAAAGACGAATGCTTCTCACTAATGACCACAGCAGCAAGAACAAATGAGTGTAATGCTGATGGATGGTAGTTCTGTGCATTTAAGCCCATTTGTGAGCCTTAATGGGATCCCTCTCCATTGCTCTGAATTCCACCTGTAAATTTTACAGGCATTTATTGATATCTGTTTTTTACACAAGTTCAGTGACTCGAATCTCCTATTGCTGTGTTTTGTTTTGCTCATTTCACTTGGAATTCACAAAATATTCATAGTCATGGATTGTGCCATCAAAGTTTCACTTTAGATTCATAATCAAATTTTACCAGTGATAACATGACCTGCATGCCAATCAGCCAGTTAATTGAGCCTCTGCTGGTGGGAGATAAGGCAGCATCAGACACAATCTCTATCGGAGAAGAATATTTTATCATTTCTGCAACAGCGTGTGAAATGTGAAGAACTAGAAATAATCATTGTTTAGTCCAAGGAGACATTCTAAAGCATAATTTAGCACTAATCTCAACAAAAAGTGTTTTCTTATTTCAATTCCAAAGCATTGCTGCTCTATTGATTGTGTGGCTAAAATGAGGTCTGTTATTTTGGGGAGTGTTCAGAGAAGGTCTCTATGATGAGTTCTGTGCTAAGAAGCAGGTGGGCATATAAATAAATATGCATGCAGGCACATATGTAGTTGTGTTTATATTTAGAAGGGACGATGAGAGCGGTATATATAGATACCGAGGTCTTACCAACCACTGAAAGCAATTTGAAATTACCTCATTGCACCATTACTGACAATATTTCTGACAGATTAATAACTCATTCCTGAGAAGCCACAGAGACTTTACTTAATGACCTAGGTAAATATAGCTGAGCAAAAGAACATAATCCCCTTAAATGACCAGAAACGCATCTGCCTCAGAACCCCTCCAGTCCAATTCCTGGCAACTCATAATACCTCAGATTTCAAGAAAGTATACCTGTCAAGGTTCAAAGACACAATTTAGGTTTTCACTGCAGTCTCCTCTCAGAGACAGAACTTTAAATCTGCAATGCAGTGTTTTGTTTTTTTTTTAAGCTGGAACACAAACCATCATTGTGAACTCTTTCAGAACTCCCATATGAGCTTTGCACATGTATTCTTGTTTTAAAATATTGCACTGATTTTTATCATTGAATTCAGTTCTAGCGGGACTTAGCTTCATCTGGAATGTCTTCTAGTAAATGAGACAAATACGCACTTCCCTGTCTATTCTGAAATTACTTGGCATGTGTACCAGTGCGTAGGTGATATGACATCAGCATTTTGCCAGTCATCCCTGCGGTAACACTTTGGCAATTTCAAATTCTTCGAAAACACTGGTAAGTACAGATCATGTTCTGCCTAAGTCTTGGCTCTTGACAAAATAATAATGTACCCCCAAACATCCTGGTGCCCTTAGGATTTGATCAGACAAAAAAAGAGGACCCATAAATTATGGAAACATGGCTCCTACCCAGTGTTCTCTAGTGTAAAACCCAAGTGTTTTTGGTGTTAAGATGTATAGTGTATGCTTCTCAGTTGGTGAATAACAGTGAATAAGAATACAGCCAGTGGCTAATTGCTTCAGTTTATAAAAGCACCTTATGGAAACAAAGGACAGCAGTTCATAATAACAATAAAAATGACATTAGGAATCATTAACCAAGGAAAATGTGGCTTTGGGTTATTCAATAATTGACTCAAGTATAAATATACTGCGCTGTATTTCAAACATGAGTTTTTAAATACTTTGTGATGCTTAATTCTAAACTCAAGCCGGGTAGAAAGGTGGTATTGCTCAGTAGAGAGCTGTAAATAAAATGCAGCCATTTTTCCTCAAAATTGATCTTAAAATTTATTTTGTATACAAAAGAAAATCCAGAAAACTCCAGGTTCCATAGCCAATATCTCTTCAACAGGGGGTTTTAAGAGCACGCACATGGAAGGCAGACTTAGTGGAAGGAAAAGAGGACTGCGGAGTAAATTTGGAGTCATGCCAATGTGATACTCATCAGGAAAAAAGGAAAAATTAGGGGATCCCACTAGTGTGGTTCACCATCTCTCTTCTTGTACATGAACAAGCAGTGCTATTTAAAATTAATTTGTACTACTTCACGGCAGAGATATGAAGAACAGTATCAAACAAAATACTCTCGAGGAGAGTAAAAGGGTGTCTTCCCTTGCAAATGCCTGTGTCTGTAAAAATAATAAACTCTCTGTTCTAAACATTTTTATGAATGTAGATATCACAAGGAAAAATAAATATGGGATATGTTGTACAGAATTTTTCACAACTAACAAAGAAATGGTTGCTGGCGAAAGCAGTCATAAATTGAATGCATCTTTTGTACATTATTAGTGGAGATGTTTCTACAGTGGTAGCCCTGCACCCAGCAGCAAGGCAAAGATGAGCTTCAATGAACATGATGCTTGGACGTTTGGTGCATGGTGATGGTACCAGGACTGGCCCTGTTCTCCCAGGGCCCCAAACTAGCCAGAGTTCCTGAGCTGATGCTACTTCTGCCTTTGGGTTTCCCTGAAAGCAGATCCTGCAAACAAGTCTTCAGTGCACTTTGTGGAGACATCCCAGGAAGCATGAGGGCAGACATGGGGAGGGTTAATAGAAGGATTGAAAGCCATTGAACTTGCCACCTCTGTGGGCAACTGAGTCTTCTTTCCTCTGGAATTCTTCTTTAAAACTATAGATAATATGCCTCAAAATAATTTCTTAAAAGAGTAAGAACTGTCCACTGCTTGAAGGTTGCTCTTCAAGTTCTGACTTCTCTACAAATCCCTGCCATTTAGGGACAGGCAGCGTGGCATAGATGGAAGAGAAATAATGGGGGACATGGGAGGCCAGCACCACCATGGTGACTCTGCCAGAGCTTTAACTGTTATGTAAAGTGGGGTCAAGCCCTGGCTGGTGTAGCTCAATGGATTGAGCGTGGGCCTGCAAACCAAACAACCATGGTTCAGTTCCCAGTCAGGGCACATGCCTGGGTTGAAGGCCAGTTCCCAACAGGGGATGCATGAGAGGCAACCATACATTGATATTTCTCTCCCTGTCTCCTTCCCTTCCCCTCCAAAGATAAATAAATAAAATCTAAATAAATAAATAAATAAATAAATAAAGTGGGGTCAAAAGTGGCCCTTGGCCAGGTAGCTCAGCTGGTTAGCGCATCATCCTGATACACCACAGTTGCAGGTTTGAGCTGCAGTCAGGGCACATAACAAGAATCAACTATTAAATGCATAAATGAGTGGAATAGCAAATCCATCTTTTTCTCTTTCTTTCTTTCCCTTCCCCCTGTCTCTCTAAAATCAATAAACACAAATTAAAGTCGCCCAAGGGGTTTGATATATAAAACAAACCCTGTTTCTTTCACAACTAAAGAAGCAGCACCTCTGTCAGCTCTAAGATTATATCAGAAAGTCCACCCACCTTCCCCAAACTTCAGAAAACTCAAGGGCCAGAGAGGCGTTTTGAATGCGAACGAATCTGCCTTAGCTTACCTTCCTCAGTCTGATAATGCCGTCCTGGGCCTGGGCATCAGAGGTGATTTCGAAGAGTGCCGTGCCGTCTCCATCGATGATGTCATAAGACGACTGTGCATTTTCACCGATGTCCTGATCGTTGGCCTTCACCCTGCCGATGGCAGTGCCAAGAAGCACATCTTCAGGTACTGAGAAGTGATACAGACCTTAGGAAAGAGGAGAGAAATGGATCATTGCCTGGATTCCATCTGCCCATCCATTCATTTAGCGAACATTTACTGGGTACCTCTTTTGGTCTGGGCACCCCTGTAAAATGCCACCAATAAAATGTCAAGGGCAAAAAAATCCTTTTGCTACAGGATGTACAATATTCTAAGTGAGTCAAAGACAAAGAGATCACAGAAGAAGTAGCGATCTTTCTTCAAGACTCTTCTGAGATATGGAACTGATTCAACTCCATGTTTACCAAGTATGTAGTTTGAGCAGAGTTATATCAAGATATGAGTGACTCTCTGTGAATGTTCTTTCCAATTTACTGTAAAATCACATCGGCTGCCTGTGGGGACAGTCGTCGTTGCCCAACATAAAATAGTGAGCTAATTTCAGCACAGAAAGATGCAATGTGTAACACACTGAAAGTCGGTTTTGAAGTTACCTTTGTATTTACAGACTTGTAGACCACTTTTGATAAAATCCAATTACTAAACTTCTGCTCTGCCCCGAAGCAAGCTGTTCAGACACATGAAACACTCCTCTTGTTACTAAAGTTCTTCCTCATCGCTCTGAACACCAGAAATCCTACCTTCTAAACTCTCTAGGCAAAATACAACCACAGCACATGCTCCCTCTCCCACGGGGGCAGTCAAACGCGTCAAATCAGCGGCGTTTTTCTTTGAATCATCCTTAGTTAGTTGTCGTTTTCTTAGTGTTACTCCTTGTCATGGGTGCAGGGAAAGCTGTGGGAACCACAACCCCTGGCTAGTGCCACTTCAGTGCAGCTCTGCTCTGCCCCTCACTGCCAGCTCCTGCATGGACTTGCCCGAGGGTTTTCTCTGGCCTTCAGAACTCACTTTAGCACTTGCCTGTCGGCCCAGAACTGTCAGAGAACTAGTGCCCGCCAGAAGCACCCCTCAAAAACTCACACAAGTTAGTATATGATATCCCCGGCTCCTCCTTTCCCTGGCAGAATAATATTTCTACTTTTTTTTTTTTTGCTTGTGTACTTACAGGAATAGCTGAGTATCCGTTCCAGAGTTGCCCCAAGGGGGTACAGCTTCAGCCACCCACAGTGGTAGTGGGCTGCTGATGCACGGGAGAGACTCTCTCTCGGTCTCTCACACCCATCCTCACTGCCCTACCAGCCAGTCTCAGCATCCTCTCCAAGATAAACTACTTATAATCAAATTCTTATCTCAGTGCCTGTTTCTGGGGAATCCAGACCCAGACAGCCGGGAAGTTTTAGTCCCATTGCAACAAAAACAAGGGGAAAATAAACATTCGATGAACTGTAAACCCAGAAGGAAAAATGAAATCTGGAGAACATTACCTAATTGTAGTTTGAACTCAATCACTGGGTCCCCTGGATAAACGAAGGTTCATTTTACCCACTGTAACAAGATTAGTTCAGACGATGGGTAAGATTTTCTTCTAGCACTAAGACACTTTTATTCAATGATGACATAAAAATGTCCCTTAGAATCATGAAATAATGGGACTGGGGAATAAAATGTTCCTTCCAAGTATTTTGCCATGAGGTAGACAATGAAAATCATCACGTTGAGCACAAGTCTCCCAGTTCTCTCATAATTGGTGTAATGATTCTGTTTCTTTCAAACTTTATATTCCAGGTAAGGTGTGAGATGATTCATTCAGGTATGCTTATCAAGTAAATAAGACAGCAAGGGACCTCACTTTGCTGCCAGCTGTGATTCAGAGAGTCTTGGGAAACCAAGGAAATGGGAGATTTCTTTATTCATTTCTATTCTGCTCACTCCCATCATCTCTATCAGTGTGATCACAGTTAATAGTTATTACCGCCAAGAAAGCGAACACTTCTGAAACTCATCTGCCACTGCTGAATTGAAACAATCATTCTTCCGAGAAAGAAGACTTGCATATTAGAGCATTAACTATAATGGCAACTAGAGAAGAAATAACAAATTGGGGAAGGATAGGAGAAATGGCATTCTCCATTCTAATAATTTTGTTAAAGAGGGTTGCATTGTTGTCAGATTCATGAATGGCCAGAGGTGAAATTTCTCAATGAAAATGCATCCTTTCTGTTCTTCCTACTTGGAACCTCTGAAGAGAAATTCTCAAAGGTATCTCAACTCTGTCATTTGCAAGACCCACTTCCTTCCTTCCCTCTCTCCCTTTCTTCCTCTGGGTCCTCTCTTTTCTCTTTTCAAAAACTGGTTCTCCTACAGTAGTTCCTACCCCAGCCCAAAGCACCATCCTGCATTTAATTTCTCATGTCGGAAATGGAACTCACCTCCTCAACTAAAAATGCAGTGTATTCTTAGATTTTTGTTATCATCACCTCTCAAATACCTATCACAACTATCGCCTCTTCCCTATTTCCACTGCAACCACCCTGGAACCCCTTTGACATGAATGATTATAATCACCCCTTACCTGTCTGCCATGTGGTGAAGGCCAGATTTCACTTCCTCTGATTCCCTGGGATCAGATACTATGACTCAAGCCTTTTAATGCTTCCCAGTGGCATCAGCATAAAGGTCACGGTCCTTAAATGGCTAATTCCTGACTCACCTCACTCCCCAGCCCATGTGCTTTGGTGGCAGTGACATTCCATCCACTCTCATCCTGTCCCTGTGTGCGCCCCCCTTCCAGGGGGTGTTCCGACACCCTTTTCCTCGAGGTGCAATGCCCATCCCCCAACCTCACCTTGTCTTAGTGAATTCCTAGTCATCATTCATATAGCGAGGCAAGAGTCTTTATGCCAGAAAGACCTCCCCAAAACATCTCTCTGTGGCAGGTTACTCCAACAACTACTCAAAAGAAAAGGGTTCTGTCCAAGTAAAAGAAAGTTGGCAAATACTGCCCGTGTCCCTTATTCTCTGGTGGTGGCTGCCTAGAATGCTGTTGAGGTTTCTGAGGCAGAGCATGTCTTTAGCAGGGAGAGTACAGTCCACGGTCACTGTTGTCCCCACAGTCGAGGGAAAGTGTGTATTTTGCAGCAAATGTACTACATATCTGCCTTTTCCACCTCATACGCTAAAGATTTAATTTCTTTTATACAAGAAGTGAAACTATGATAGAATAATATCTCAGGTGCATTTTTATTATTCTCTCAAATTTTGTTAATGGAAGGTACCATGAAGAGAGAAACAAGTGCACATCTTGTCGTCACACGCGTTGATTCTAATTCCCAGTTCCACTACTCAACTACATGCTTGATCTTTGGAAAAGTTTTTTCAACTTCTTTCACAGTTGTACAATGAGGATGCATTTAGTACCAAATAACAGGAGAGTTGGTTGGTTCATGTACATACATGAATTTTCATACCTCGCATGTCATAAGTACTCAATGGTTGCAACTGGCTTTGTGGATGCTGCTGAAAATTAGAACATACAGTCAAATGAAAACATCATATTTAGGTTCTCATCCAGTGCCAGAAATTCACTTACTCTGGGCAAATTTTGGAGGGTTGTCATTAACATCAGTAAGGGTCACTGTTAGTGTCGTGGTCCCTGACAGACCACCGGAGTGTCCACCCATATCTTTGGCTTGGATAACGACCACGTACTCCTCCTTGGCTTCTCTGTCCATGTTGGGAAGGGCAGTTTTTATAATTGCTGATGGGAGAAAAAAAATGGGAGAATGACTTTCAGACAGAGAGCTCATTCAGAAATAAATATGTCAGTCGCACACATATATGTCCATACAAGTACGTACTCAGATAATTGTTTGTTTGTTTTGACATTTAATTGGTATACATTTATGGAGCCAATAGTAAGAAAGGTTGTAGTCATAGACAGAAGTAGATAACTTGCAAAAATCCATTTTATAATGTTTTTATGAACTTGCAAAAATAGACCTTTGAAAGTAAGCTTTGTGGCACACTCTTGCTTACCAAATTAAAGAATAAATTATTACACAGCCTCCTCTACCCAGGAAAATCCCAGAAGTGAAAGAATCCTACAATTTATCACAGACTCCAATTCCCCTAGGGGAGGAGTAAATACACAAATAGCTTGAAGGCCCTGAGGTAAAAAATAAATTATTCTGAAGCTCACATTTACATTACAGATGAAAGAAGTAAATGCAATATTAGAATCAATTCAGATGAATAAGACACCAGTCAGAATTAATGCAGTCCAGAGTCTAAATCCTAAGGTACTGTTCAATTGCATTTGTATTTTAATTGCCTACTTACGTCTCCTCTATTGTCAAATAGATAAATGCTTGACAAAAATAGAAAGATACAGAAAAAGGAAAACAGGGCAAAATATGAAATTATATAAAATTACATAAAATCATCAGTGCTAAAATGTCAGTGTTTTTTTCTTTTGATACATTTTCAGGGTTTTATCTATCTGCCTTTTTGTGGGTTGTACTAGTAATTTAGTTTTCTTGTTAAAGATTCAAAATGTGCAGAGATTCTGAACTTATTTTGAAAATCTGCATTTAGTACTTTTCTTGCCCTTATATTTTTTCCATAGATAAATATTGCTGATACATATGTATAATTCTAAGGCTATTACTTATATATGCATACAATTGTGCATATGTGTATAGAAACACGTCACCACAAATATGATCATGGTACAGGCATTGATCTGGGACCTTATTCACCCAATGGATATGTCTGAGATATGTTCTTGGTAGCACACAGAAGCCCAGCTCATTACTTCTTATTGTTTATTTATGAATGTACGGTGAGTAACTTAGTCCCATATTAATAGATATTACAGTTACTTCCATTTTTTCATTTTAAATAATAATCAGATATCTTATAATGGTACTATATCTTTCCGTGTCCTGCATTTTTACTTAACTCTGTCATGAGATGCCCCTCCCCAGATTGCCTAAACCCCGTAAGAAAAATGATCATGACTAGCCTAGTATATTCCTATTGAACGGATGTGTGTTATATCTCTGGCCCAGGCGAAAGAAAACTGTCCTGATTAAACATAATTCCCCTTTACTTCTAACCCTGGCACACCACAGATGTCCAATTCAAACTGAAGATGAGCCACACTCTCGGCCACTTCTGAAGCTGTAATTCTGTTTTGGGGGTAGGGGACTCATATGCTATAATTAAATCGGCTGTCTGTAAAAGGTGTGTGAAGAGTTCAAGTCCCTGAATCACTGGAGTAGCAGGCAAAGCTCAAGAGTGTCCAGGGAAATCTAATCCAGCCAGGCAACGGGCAGGCTCAAGGAAGAGCCATGAGTTCCTATGCACTTTATTAGACCTCGATATAACTTTTATATCAGAGCCTCCCATTCAGGGAGCATTCAATTCGATATTCATGCTTATTTGAAAATGTGGATGGGAACATCATAACATCTTTCATTACAATTGTTTGTTTAAGGATTTGATTATATTATAATGTAACTCCATATATCACACTTACACAGTTATAAACAAAAACAGAAAGAAAATAAGAAATATAGCAATCACTCAGACTTGCATCAATGTGAGACATTTTTGAGGAGAAAATAAACATAGGAGCAAAAAGTAGCAACAAAAACAACAGCAAAACCTAATTATTATGATGATGAGGTACCAATATGGTAACTCTGCTATGGATACATATTTTCTAGCTCAGCATATCTTCTTTATGAACCCAATTCCAGGAGAAAGAATTAGAAATTTGTTTTATTCCCATGACAATTACATGAGTGCTTACAAAGTTTAGGTCATTGTGAACTAAAGCCATCCATGGGGCTTTGGAATTTGACATGGAACTTTTAATAATCAGAGGAAACTGACATAATTTTTCAGTGAAGACAGCAACATTTTTTTCAAAGAAATTGGGTTCAGGTCTATACTCGAGTCCTCTCACGTTAGTTCATTAGGACAATATTTACAATGCTCTTAGTCTGAAATACTGGCATATGTCACTCTCATCGTGTTGATGATATATCATGAGAGTGTAAACTAAAGTACAACAGTGGTGTCTCTCAGACACGCAGAATTAAAACAGTTTTGAGGCTCAGCTGAAAACAGCATACTTGGATTAGTGTTTATGAGTTATATCAGGATGTGAGTGAAGCATCATGATGGAGATACTTGTTTCGACAGGATGTGATGAGCCTGCTCCATGGGTCTGAATCTATTACAGAAATGTTCACACCCTGCACCGTTGAGCTGTGCAACCTCTTACTACCTAAGATGCATCTCTATTGAGAAGTTGGAGTTCCTTTACAAGAGGTTCCTTATGTTGAAGTCAAGCAACTTTGGTTTTTTATATTATTCTCACACTTGCTAGCTTTGTGATCATGGACAAATTACTAAACCCACCAGGATGCAATACTATGTCCTGTGAAATGGAGATAATAACCAGCCTCTTGCTGTGGCATTCTAAGGTTATGTGACAGAATTCATGAAAAGGCCTTGGCACACAATAGTTACCAATCACGCTGTTTCCCTCCCCGTTTTTCCTTCCCGAACAGAATCTATCTAGTGCTTATCTAGATGGTAGTTAGAATGCTGGACGTTTTCCAGTTGCTTCTCCAGACTCTCTCTCCAGCATTCTGTGCCTCCTCTTGGTATAGGAGAGTGCACTTTACAGACTGCCTCAGTTAACTCACTTACTTTCTGACTTTGTGTTAGACTCAACCAACGTGCATTAGCCTAGGACAGCCATGTTCCACTGGTGTGGAGCTAAGAATTTTTAACACATGCACTACCTCACTATTTAGTCTGAGGCACTGGCCTCTTTTCCCTGAGATGGTCAAATAAAAAAGTGACAGCCGTCAACACAGCAGTAGCCTTCTGGTGCCAACGCTCCATCTTGAACCATAAACATATACATCATGTAATAGAGTTGCGTCATTTTGGTCATGTGGCATGGCCAACATGACCAAAAAGTACATTTACATCTGACTGGCTAATTCTCAGTACTAAAAATCTTTACACACAAATATAGACACCTGATTTTTAGGAAGTCACTTTGGAGCAAAAAGGGTAGGCAATTACTTTTATTATTATTATTTTATAATTCAAGATTATACCTATTTTGGTGGGGTCAACAGAATTTTAGGAATTAATTTTCATGTGTCCAGAGATGACAAATGTTGGAAATCACTGCCCTAGAAGATGTGAGGGTGGAGTAGGGTGAGATTATATATTGCCCCCCAGTCTCCCCAAATACCTCAATGTCATGGTTGGTCTTTCTGCAGTTGTTGTCTTGGGATATTGCTAGAGCACAACTCCAGAGTCCAATAACTGTCCCCTTCCCTTGCTCCTTCAAGCCTAGGGATGATGGTGACACTTCCTTTACTAGCTTGGGATGTTTCACTATCCCTTGGCCTTCAGGAACTGTTGACCACGGTATGGCCATCTCTCTTCATCTGGCCATGGTGTGGTCAATAGTTCCTTAAACACTCCTCAATATCTCCATTCCTGCCGGAATCCTATTAGATGTGATTAGGATCCTACTCCCTTACTCAAGTGTCAGACATGGTCCCAGCACACCATTCATCCACAGACATCTGCTGATTAAAAAGTGCTTCAATGAATAGCATCGGACTGTCCGAAGGACCACTCCTTGAGATTAGCAGGGCATACATTTGTTTCCCTAGCTCTAAAAAGGAGAATAATACCTATTCACTTAAGTCAGTTGCTCAAAATGACCCAGCTGGGAAGCAGCACATCTGGGAGCCTTCACATTTCCTCTTTTCTTATACAATGTTGGCAGTAGGTTTCCTGATTTCTAAGGCAAGCAGGGAGTCGCTCAAGGGTTCCTTAGGGCTTGCAGCATGCTTCACTGGCTCCAGTACAAACTGGGTAAACTTCAACAGCTCTGGCTTTGTCTGAGCCCCCTGCCTCTAGCTTCAACCTTACAACTAGCAGTAACTCATTAGAAAATCCAAGACAGAATTTCTGGAACATTTTCCTGCGACTCTGTGGCTGTAAAGGCAAGATAGAAAAAAAACACACAACAAGGGCCTTTAGTCCTATTTTTCTTCCCATTGGGTTGGGGCTAATTTATACATGTTACTTAACTTTATTTTTATTCCTATTCAAAAGACAGACCAATCCACTTGCATAAATATTGCAACATATTGATAAGCTTCTAAACTATAAGTTTAAAAACTGCCTGAAAACTTCCTTTTCCTTCTCCATAAATTATTTCCTTTGGCTCACAAATTCCCCAAGCACTAGGAGCTTCAGGCGGTTTCTTTTGTAGATGAGAGAACTTCTGTAATTAAAAGAAAAATACATTGTTTGGTGTTAAATACCAGCCAACACAGAGCAGAAAATATAGGAATAAGGCTGTTTTTCCTGTTAGACTTGAGAAATCAGAAATTTGACCCATGAAGACAAAAAAAAAAAGTTGCTAAAGTGCTCAATGAAGTGGTATGTTTACCCATTTTATACTTTGATTTTTAAAAGGCTGATGGGAGCTCCCCAATACCCTTTTGCCAGAATAAACAAATATAAAACACCTTGTAATGGTGCTAATTTTAAATAGCTTCCCATTGCCCATGGTATGACTTGGGTCCCCTTTGGTCACGGTCATGGTCAAGCAGCACCAGGGCCCAGGCCTCCCCACATGCTTCCAGTCACACATTCTCAATGCCCAGCGATGTGTTCAGAAGCATCAGCATTGTGTTGAAACACCCATTATATCAACTTGGCAACCAATTCGGGTTTTCAGTTTATGGTACATAGTGTAAGACCATTTTCTCTTCTGGGCCAGTGCGTAAAACTCCCTAATGTAAGTGTTTGCTAAATAACCTTGCAAAAACGAAAATCAACATATTATTTTGAAATGGAAATTTCAAGCTATGGCTTGGAGTGGGTCCGCTAAAAAAATATCACACCTGTTTTCTCTGGCTTTTGCACCTTTCCAAATCAGCAACTGATTTCAGGGTTTAGATTTAGACCCTGTCACTAGTCACCCTTGGGTAAATTGCAGGGCATCCTTGGGGTACACTTTTTTCCTTGAAAATGGGAGGCTTTCATATGCTGAGAAGGAAAAAAAAACCATAATAACACAATTGGTGTTCAGGAGAATAAGCCTGCCTTGCTGGATTCTCAATAACATTAACTGCAGAGTTGAATCGGAAAAAGAAACATAAACAAATACATTTCAGAAGACTTTCCCTGGAACTTCATTTTGAAAATCTAATCAGAAAAAGCAATTAATGAGAACAGTCCATTCTTTGTGAATTTAATTCAACAGAAACTGGCATTGGGGAGCAGGGATGGGAAGGTATGGGAATTGAGGTGAACCCTCATAGGAAGATTAAGACAGGAAAGGGGGGAAGCATCTTGCTCTGAAACTGACATTCATTATCCTACAGAAAATAGACTGTGACTAGAACTACGAATTAGATATATGGGTGATGATTAATGATAGAAATATAGATAGAAGATAGATAGATAGATAGATATAATAGGTGGGTGATAGAATAATAATCTGTATTTTGAGAAACAAGTTTTCTCACGTATTTATGATGCTTCATTTTCCTTTATTTAAAAGATACTGTATTATCTTACATTGACTCAGTCAAGTGGAGATTTCTCTAATGCAGCAGTTTAAGATTTTAAATCCTAGACTGGCCTGAGTTCTTTTAAATGCCAAGCAGCTGCTCCTGGTGCCTCATCATTCAGAGAGTACGTCTGATTAGAACCCAGTTCAGACATCCCCCAAATTTACAACTTGCGTGTGTATTTTTTTTCCCTTCCCATTGTCTTTGGTATCATCACTGGAGAAGCATTTTGTGTCCATCACGGAGACTTCTTTGTATAATTTCCGTGCTATCACCAGATTGAGAGGCTTCATGAGAAAGGCAAGGAGACACTGATTAACGCCTTTGTCATTCTGAAGGCTGATTACTGTAATTCGCTTTCTGTGGGTCCCCTGGATTGTGCTTCTCTAAGATTGCAGTTGATATAAAATGCTGCGCTAGACTCCTCTTCTGAATAAGACTTGTGGAGCACATTATCCTGGTTGTGAAGCCACTGGCTTTGTCATTCTGCAAATTCTTGCCATTTCAATGTGCAATTATTATCTTAATATCTGCAAAAAGGGATCTTTTGTTGATAAGATTACGTGGCACGAATTCACTGGTGATGTCATTTGCAAAGGTCATATACTGCGCCCCCAGTTTCTGCTAACTGTGGGGTCTCTACCAGTTACGTGGGATAAAAGATATATACCCAGAGGTGTTTCAACCCATGCCCACCTAATCACTGAATAATACCTTCAATACAATAACTTCAATTATGCCAAACCTGTGCAAATATATCACAAAGGAGAAAGTGACATGTTAGAAAACTGTTTCGACTCCAAAGGGTACAAAAAGTTCCTGCATGTTCCTTTCTCTGTGGCTAGAAGCAGGAATTAGATGGATGGGTGATGATTGGTGACAGACACACAGACAGACAGACAGACGGACATACATGGGTGATAGAACGGCCTGTACTGGGAGAAACTAAATTTCTCATCTCTCTCTGGCTCTTCTGTAAAATATAACAATGTAATTAGAAAACAAATGGGTTAAATATATCAGTAATCAAAGGCTTATTTGTATACTTGGTATTTTTAAAACTAAGAACTTATTCAAAAGAAAATTTACATTTCCCCTTCTCGCTTTTTTAGATTGTGTTCACATTTTTTTGCGTGACATTTTTAAAAGCAAGTGATCTAAATATGCAACAATAGGCGAACAGTAAATTAGTGGTTACGGTCATAGAGATCCGAGGCATACAATGTTAAGGAGATGCTTAAAATTACGCAAGAAATTTCTGTAACAACACACAATGCTGATCACTTCTAAATTTCATTTTAAAATATTGCCTGTCGGGATTATTTGATATTATAATGTGCTTCTAAAAATTGGCAAAGGGTATACCTAAAGATAATGTGACGTGTTTTGTAAAGGAACTGAAGGTCCACACATCCCACACTCTGACACCCCCCTCCCCAAAACTTCCCAGGACTCCGTGATGGGAAGCACAGGCTCTGCCTGTCAGAAATTGGCTCTGGGGTCGGGTGGATGAGAACTGACTCCGTAGGAGTGTTACCAGCCATGGGTTCTTGGGCCGGTCCCTGAAACTCATTGAGGCTCTCCAATCGCATGTGTGAAATGTTATTAATTGCACAACAAGAGTTTGGTATTATTACATGTGAAGTAAAAAGCCAGATGTATTACTTTGCACATACGTAGATCTTATTATATGTAGCTAGAGGTCTGTACATAGAGATATAGATGTAAATATATGCATATTTTTATATTTATGTTTATACATATAGGTACATAAATGTATGGGCATACAGATATACACTCATCAGATCTATATTTATACATAACTTTGCATTCACTTTTTATAAATATATACCTATTTATACATTTTTATGTAAGTAAAATTTAGGAATCAATTCTGTATAACAATAAACTTATGTAAAGAATTAATAACAAGGTTTATGTTCAGTGATTCTGTAAGATGTGAACATTCTTCACCAGTTTCAAAAAGGTGCGCCTCCAGCCCCGGCCGGTGTGGCACAGTTGGATGGAGTGTCTTCCCGCAGAGCAAAAGTCGTGGGTTTGATTCCATCAAGGCACTTACCCAGGTTGCAGGTTTGATCCCAGATAGGGTACCTATGAGAAGGCAACCAATGGATGTTTCTCTCTCTCACATTTATTTTTCTCTTTCTCTCTCCCTCTTCCCCTCTCTCTAAAAGCAATAAAAACTGTCCTCAGATGAGGCCAGGGGAATGGTATGCCTCTGTAAGGATTTCCAGGTAACAAAATATTTTTTTGCATAATGTGTGCTCAAACTCATTTTTTACTATAACATTGTGTGCAATGTGTGGCTATTTAAAAATTGAGATATGATGGACATATAACATTATCTTAGTTTCAGTTGTACATCACTATAATTGGATATTTATGTGTACACTAAACACTCACCACCACAAGATACTTACCTTTCTTCAGACTTTCCTAGCCCCTTGGTGCCTCCACAACTTTGTGTGGATAACAGCCTAGACCACCTATGGCTCTCATGGGACCTCTTAGAACCCCATACTTGTTTTCAGGTCTAAATCCGATGTTTTGGAGGCCAAGAGGCCCTCTTAGGTAGAACCAATTACTCTCTTTTTTTCCCATCTATTGTACCTTTGCTAGAAACTGCCTCATGCCATTTACTGTTATGTCTTTCTTCCATTTCACTACTTTCTCTATGATTTCAACCTGTCCTGAGAGTACATTACTGTGGACAAGAACCATGTCTCATTTAGCCCTGGATGCCCGGAATCAAACACAATCTCTGGCACGTACCCAGTACTCAACCAATGGAAGAGAGAAGAAAATAACACAATGGAAAAGAAAGAAGGTAGGAGAGAGTGTGGAGGAAAAGAAAGGCAGAAAAGAATGCTAATAGAGTTTTTCTTAACTGTTTTGGGCACTCAGCAATGGAGTCCGTAAACACTTTGATAAAGGTTAATAACTGCCATGTCTAGGGGACCAGAGACATTCAGATACAGTGATAAATAAAAGAGCCAGGAGGTAGGGAGGAGGGTGTCAAGATTTGGACCTAAGTCTCACAGCCTTCAAGGCTCAAGAAATGCCCAAGGGCTAGTCCATACCATCTCAGGAGTTACATCTTAAGGTCATGCCGGTTTGCCAGAGGAAGGGCACATCACCTTGGTGAATGCCAATGAGGTGAGAATGCTGTGCAGATTGAAGAACCCACGGGTTCTCTAGGCATTTCATCCACTTTATAATTGACATGAGTTGTTTACTAAACGCCTCAGTATAAATGTATGGTGTGGTGTTCTAATATTTCTCATAATCTCAGGATTACTCAAATGAAAGGGTAATGCTGATGGGCTAAGTATCCTACTAACATTTCATGAATTTAATTAATTGAGGGTGAATTTGTGATAAATAATTGTTTTCATCTACACGCTTTACCAATGATGCCCTAGTCTGAGTTGTTATTTTTCAAGTTCTCTTATTAGTTATTTCTCTTGGTATATATACAGATATGCTGTCCATATTCTCCTAAAATATTATAGGTAAAATTAGTTGGCTGACAATGTCTTATTAGACAAATATTAGGGGTTTGGGATCTGGTCCAGCAGTGAGAATGGTCTTGGGCGGTGTCACACAGACTGGGCTGGGCAAGGTTCCAAATCTGTGCCTGTAGGACCTTAGATATAAATGTTAGTGAAATAATCTACTTCCTTGAGTAAAGTATTTTTCCAACAATCTCCTCCTATGCTATCACAGCATCTTAATATGAGTCCGTTTGACAGACGTGACTTCTTTCTCGTAGATTTTATATATATTTAACTCTACATGACCCTCCCCATTTGTGCTTGAAAACTATTGCTAGAGAACCATAGTCTTCAGAGCTTCACATTAGACCATGAGGCTCTACCAGGTACCTCAATGTGTACAACTTGCTTCTTTACATGTGAATTTCCTGTCTTGTAATGCTGTGTATTCTTTGACTAAATAGCTACAACTTCTTCCTCACCCACTGTGTGGATCACATGGATGTCTGTATCTATATCCATAGGGAATGACACAGGAAATATTTGTAAGTGAATTAACAAGAATGCCCTGTCTCCAGGGCTTTGTGCACACTGTGTAATGACTTCAGTGTGTACACTGTCTGTTCTGAAGCTCCTGGAGTCCCCTATTAAACAATTCTGTGCAGGCCCCCATTTCCAGCATCAACACATGACTAGCCAATAACTGATGCTACTCAAACTACCAATTTCTCGTTACACTGAAATACTTGCAATTATTGCTATTCAGAACTGATGATCCTCAATCAAGTGGAATTATTTCTGTGAAGCACATGATGGCTCCATTCTCTCCTTAAGCCATAATTCCAATAACTAATTACACTTATAATAAATGTGGGTGGTTTAAAGAAGCAAAGTGAAAGTCATTAAAAATTGGATGCTTTCTCCCAGCAATTCAGAACTTAGGTGAAGGAGAATGGCAGGGGTGTAGAGAAGATAACAAACAGGCTTTGCAGCCGCCCATGAAGAAAGCTGGTATTGAAACCTGAGTCTAAACGAAGTTAAGCAACTCTTTTCAACTCTTGGAATCTCCATCTCCCCATCTGTTTAACAGAGGTTTTAACACCTACCACTCATTACATGAAAAAGCATGTAACATTGTCCACAGATCATGACAGAGACTCAAATTTTAAGTGAAGCTATGTTACCCGGAAATGCTAGAGTGGCCCCGATTCTTCTTTTGCCCTGTTGAAACTTTCTGGCCCTAGATCTTGGTCAGACACATCATGTCCTATTGATCACGGCCTGCCAATATAGACGAGTAGAACGTGGCATTTTAGGAGTCCAGGATTTGCTATCACACAATGTGTTTGAATTCTGGCCCTTCCATTTCCAAATGTTATCATTAACCTAGGCCAATTCTTTAGTGTGTTTGAGACATGGTTTTCATTTCTCTTCTGCTACATACAGGTGTGTTTATCTCAAAATAGTTCTTATTTTTTGTTTTTGAGATGATGATTAAGAAAGATAATAAATATTATTTATGGTACTTACTAACATCTATTAATAACACATATTATGTTACTATTCAGCCAATAATAAAACAGTAATCAGCTGATGACTATTACTAAGGCTATAACTACCACTGATACCATATTATTTCTGGGTAATTGTGAAGATCCATCACAATAAAAACACGAATACTCTTGTAGAACTTTCTTTGTGCCGGGCTCTAGACAGGTACAAAGTCTTCATGTATATAAGATGCTTAGTGTACTAGCTGGTACAAAGTAGACATTCGCCTGCATCAAATTATAATTATTGTCACTCTCACCTCATCTTTACATGTCACGACCATCATAACAATTAAAGTTCCTACTAAATAATACAGAAATAGGGACTTTTGTGATTCCAGTTAGATGATTTATATTGAGAGCTTCACTGTGGTTGAGGTAGTAATAGATCCAATGCTCTTCTTAGCACTTCCCATTTCACCAGCTGGTCTTTCCTACACATTGGAGGTTGTAGATGATCACAAATCACTGACTTCACAGTACTCTGATTGGTAGGTTTGCCTGTTAGCTTCACATGGTAGCCGTTGCTGTTCTTCTTTGAGTAATCTCTAACCCAGAGAGAAAATCCAACTCAGTACATCACCCAAGAAATCCCCACTTGACCCACTAATCCTGATTTCAAATTTCTATGAAATGCAGACACTGAGATCCTGGCAAAAAGACTGCCTTTGCTGATAAGATTTTCTCAATTAACTAAATCCGTAACCTCCAGTTCTTAGAGAAATTTCTGGCTACTAAATCATGTCTTGGCCCATGGGTCATTGCATATTCAGCAACAAATGATCACTGAATAATTTGTAGGTGTGGCTGGGTAAGGTTCCCATTCATAAAATCACAGTCCAAGGCTCAGAGATGAGGGACAACTTTTTCCATCCAAATGCTTTAACACAGGTCAGAGGGCAAGTCCACTTCAGCGAGGGCTTTGGCCAAGAAGGGGTGGGTCTTCCTTTAATTAGCTGCCACAGCAAGTATCAAACATGTGCTGAGAACTGGCCCCAGTTTCCTTCCAAGTCAGGATCAGCAACCAGACTGGGCTTAACCAAATTCTGGTTTCCTCACTGCCACACTTACTTACAGTGCAAGTTGTCCTTATCGGCCAACGATGTTTATCAAACACCGAGATGCACAGAAGTGGAAAACGTCCAAGTATTGAAAGTTACATATGAGAAGCACTTACAATTCTGACAACTTGATTCATCCACAATAATTCAAGGGGCACGGATCTCCCCACTATCCCTAGATAACCTCCTCCTCATTCCTCTTGTGCCTTTGAATCCAATACGCTCCTTGACCTCTTCGTTGTCTTATCCAAGTTCTGCTTTTGAAATCACCATATATTCTACTTTGGGACCGCAGGCTGTCTTTCTTCCCAGCATAGTGAGTTTTCTTCTTTCCTTCACACTATCTCTTAAAATAGAACCTTCTCCCTCCTTTCCTCATGCCGCTTCTCAAACAAAGCTGCTGTGTGTTTGCTTCTTAATCATATCAGGGTCTGTGCAAGAAATACCATCAGCTGCCGTCGCCTGGTATGACAGTTACCCCTCTTTTCCACTCTTGCATATCATCACGGGTTTTAGCTTTTCTCATTTTTTTTTATTAAAAAACTTCCCCACCCTAAGTTACTTGTACCCACGCAATCAATGCTCCCCTTCGTGGACCAACAAGGGCAGGTGGCAGGAAATGCCCTGGGCTCTGTTTTATGCAGAATAAAAAGCACTGTCGCAAGGACTAAATCTGTCACTCCACAAATGTTTGTTGAGGATGTACTACATATCAAATATAGTGTCAGGAGCTAAGGGTATGGTGGGGGGGGTGGAGACAGAAAGGGGGGTTAACATAACAATCCTTACATTCTAAGGATTTAAGATCTACTCAAAGTAGGGCAATGAGGCTCATACCCCATTGGCAAACTTCTTGGTTCCAGGTTTGGTTTTTTTTTTTCATTTGTAAACCTAAAGTGATTCTTACTTTGCAGAAAAAAAAAGGAGCATATAAATAAATATATAAATAAAAGTGACATAAAAATATGTCAGCAGCGAGGGCTGTTCATTATAAATGGTTCTCGTATACACTGGCAAGGTTTAACTATGAATAGCACAGGCCGCGGCCAGTGTTGAAATCCAGATATGCTTATGGTCTATAACAGAGAGGTAGGCACAGGGGACTGGGTCTCTACATCCCTCCGGGAAAAGGATGATTACACTTGTGTAAACAAGAGGCCTGCCGACCTTCCTGGGAGGCAAGCCAGAGGCAAAATCATTGGGAGGGAAGGGAACCTGAGGTAGTTGCTCTAGTTAATAGAGAGTTAACTTACGAGGGTTAAGGAAGAACAGATTTTTATAGATTTATTGTTCCCTTCGTAACAGTTGTCAAAATATATCAGGGCTAGGTTTCTTCAAATACATCAAGTACCTTGTGGTTTTCATTCTCTTTATTAAAATTTAAAACTGTAACAAATAAGGATATCTTTCTTTTCCTGCTCTGGGTTTTTACCAATTATATGACCCCCTCCCTTCTATTTCTTTTTCCTGATTCTTACCAACTTCTTCTCATGCTCTATTCTCTTCTCTTTTTACTCTGTGGTATACTTCTTTTTAACGCCTTTGTTTCAACAGACCTAAGTGAATATACATATTTGGGAATTTCTACTTGGTGTGTGGATTCCAAATCTGAATGAACAGACGTTGAAGTTCTACCTTCTCTATGTGTCTGCTTCCTCCAATTCAATGTAAGGGACACTCATTCATTGCCTCTTATCTGCTAAGCATTATTAGCCTTGGTTGGAGGAACCGCAAAAAATTCTCTGTAGCAGAGATACCCCTGAGAGTTGACAGACTAATTCCTTCCAGCTCTCAGTTGCTCATGGCAATGATAGAACCAGAGGTGTGTGTATCTGTCTGCTTTTGACCTTGTCACAATACAAAGGATGCGAGCCTTTGGATCTGAGAAAGTTGCAGTCACTACTTGCACGTGTCATTGTATGTAGTGAAATACTGAGTAAAATTTCACCCCTAGAAGTAACCTCTGCATGTGCACGTGAGCGCAACATATTTAAGAGAAATGATGTGAATCAGAGGAAACATTCTGGACTAGGACAGAAGAATAAATTGACTTTCAAATCTGACATTTAGGTTTAGGGGAACTTCGAAAAAGTCACCTGTCTGCGCTCATCATGATTTTGCTGCATTAAATGAAGAACATAAACCTTTTGTTCTCAGACAAGCGAAGTGTTCAGTTAGGGAAATGTGTGTGAAATGGCCTTGAGGACACATTTTTCCTCCTCTTTCATAAGTGACTTATTCAGGGTCTCAGTACTAGAACCTCTGTTGGAATTCAGAATTTTTAAACTCCAATTTCAACATGTCTCTCGGTAAGCACGTATGGAAGCGACACTGTGCTTTCTCATCTAACCTTGTGGGAAACATACATTTGCTGAAAACCTGCAGAACAAGTCGAAAATTACACTATGTACCAGCTATGGCATACTGTATTGAAAATTACTGAGATGTTTAATTTTCTTTCCTTTTTCCCCTGGAAATTGTTACTAAGTGAGAGTCCCAAAGGGTCCCAGCTGTAAGGGGATGTTGTTGATTCATTCTGAACCTATCGGCTATTATTCCAATAGCTACTGCCTGATCATTACATATTCTCCAAATATGAAATTGTTGTTGTTCTTGTTGTTTTATATAGGTAGAGGGAAATAAAATTTCATAACCCTCCCTATTTTCATGTCTGCAAATGACCTGTTTTTTTTTTCCTTTTAGTACTTAGACTTTGCAATTGACCTGTTTTTATGAAGGAATTCCAGGGGACCATTTCTGCTGTAAGTAAACTTAATATTCAAAGAATCCTTATGTGAGAAAAATCAGGAAACAGTAAATAAAATCCACTTTTTTCCATTGTGGTCTTTCCTATGTATGCTAATTTTATCAAAACATTTTAAATTCAATTCTAATTTCTTATCACAGGAGGAAAGGAGAAAAAGAAACCATGCCTCCATCCCCAACTATTTTTAATTTCTCATTTTTGCAACATGTGAATAACGCCATTGAAATCAATGACCACTGAGAGAGGACCGCTAGTGACAAAGGCACTGTAATAATGGTTGGAGATATAAACCAGATGAGGGACAGTTCTATGGTGTGAGACGGTTCACAATCCAAAGATGAGGCAGGTGTGAGCAACTGCCCACCAACATGAAAATCTATCACCCCCTCTTTGGATGCTGCTATCTAGTGTGTGTCACTCCATCGTAACACTCCCCCCACCGGATTTGTGTCCTGCATGTGCTTTTGTTCTTACATCAGCATCTAACTGGCCTGCCCCTCTCTGTCAACATCATTCTCTAAGGCTTTAAGCATCTTCATTTCTATAAAAACGGTCCTGCTCCAGTCTTTTTTCACTCCTCAACTATATGACTTACCCCTCGTCTAGTCTCTGGAACACTTTGGTACAATAAATACTGTGAGACTAGATACAAGTGGTTCCCATGATTCCATGTTGTAACAGGACAGCCTCATACTTAGAATCGCAACACCTACTGGATGCCAGGAGCACCACAGACAGTGGGACCACACTATGATATCTTTACTCAAAGGTCAAATTAGTAGTGAGGCTTCGCTGACCAGCCCTTACAAAGGCAATAGCCACCCTCACTGGCCCCCTCTTTTTTCTTACCCAGCTGTCAAATTCTCGGCCCTTACAGATCCTTGGCAGCAGCTCACAGACAATAAACCATTGATTTTGCTTGTTCACTAATGTTTACCCCGCCCCTAGAACAGCTCCCAAGGCACCTACTGTTTTCAGTCCATTTTAATATTTTTCAGTGACTCAGTGCATGAATGGGTATCATTTCTTTCTCATGGGAGCTAGTGATGGATCTGATATAAAAATAAACACATACAAGGAAAGGACTACCTGCACCGCTCTTCTGAAGGTGGGTGGAGGTGTGAGCACAGCCGACTTGCCCCCCTTCTCCATCGGTACAGGGAACACTCTGGCTGTGGAACACTCAAGAACCAGAGCATCTCTGTCTGCCTACCAGGGAACGCATGGTGTAATTACTTCCCACCTGTGAAACACGCTAAATACCTCAGGATCAGAGTACTGTTGTGCCTCTTCTCACTCTTACGTAAATATTTGCACATGTAAAATTTCAGCACCTTGACACCCATTGAAATGGTCCCATGGAAAAATGAGACAGATTGACTCAGCCACAGGTGTTGGCAGTCAGCAGGGAGACAGTTCTTTGTCAATGAGACAGCCAGGATTTGGTACAGCACAAATGCAGAAGCCAGAATCTAATGGGGGTGGGGTAGGAGCTGGCCCTAAAAATGCCATTTCCCACTCACCCTCTCGGAGGTCTGAGCATCCAGCTGGGCCTTCTGGCCTGCAGTCAGCAGCTGCTCCACCAAGATAATGAGGGAGGGTTTTTCTGTGTGTGTGCATTAAACGTGAACCAACCTCAATTTTCCACCCAAATTCATTCTGAAGCCAATGATCTATGTTACCAACAATTTCAGTTGGTATGACTCAGTAATGAGAAACGCAAGATTCAAGGGGGTGGCATTTGAGTTCATACCTTTCAATGAAAACCCTGACTTTGTTAAGTTAGAAACTCAAGTCCTCGAGTGGAAATTATGGACCAAGTGCACTAAATATGTTTTCAAAATCTGAACTTTAAAGAGTGCTGACAGTAGCTATGATCATCCGTCCTTAGAATAAGAATAGGGCCTGGGGAATATGAAACATGTTAGTGATGGGCATACTGTAGAAGGGGTGTCCAACCTGTGGACCGTGGGCCACTGCATGCGGCCCAGGATGGCTATGAATGCAGCCCAACACAAAACCATAAATTTATTTAAAACACTATGAGATTTTTTGTTTTAATTAGTGTTTGTGTATTTAATGCATGGCCCCAGACAACTCTTCTTCCAGTGTGGCCCAGAGACGCCAAAAGTTTGGACACCCCCTGCAGAGAATTTTGCATGAGAGAACAGTTGAACCTGAACTCCATGGTCACCTTCAGGCCTTCAGGGGCCATGCCATGCTATCTCCTCTGAAGCTGTAACCCACACTGTCACCCCACTGGAACCTCCCCTCAGAAACATGGTGACCATGCACAGGCTTAGCTTTGTTATAAATAAATGTTTATATGCGACACGGCGCTTCTGTTTGTCTTTTTGCGTGTTTTCAGCACAGTTTTCAGTTACCTTCAATGACAGTCTTCAATAACTGCCTGCCAGTGTGTAGGAGGTACATTGCTTTAGAGTTCGTATGAAACGTAAGTACAACAAATGCTGTTTTTAAACCTCTTTTTCCGCATGTCTGTTTTCAAATGTGATAGAAAGTGATGCCATTTTAGAAGATTCCATTATGACAATTCTAATATATTATTACTGCAATTTCATATACCTGATGAATAGGGACTGGAACATGGTGGGGAAAGTATTTCCTCTTAACTATTGTAGACTAGCTACTGATATGTACACAGAGAGTGAGATAAAAACCTCAGCAGGCACCAGCCTTACAAACATCCTCTCACTGCCTGGTGATTAATGGTCTCGTTCAGTTACCACGTTAAGAGAAAGGTTTTGAAAATGCAGCAGCCTTCTTTAGCCACGGTTTCCCTTTCTGCATTTCCAGTTATCTACAGTCAGCACTGGTGCAAAATATGAAATAAAAATTTTTGGAAACAAACACTCAAAGTTTTCAACTGTGCACCCGAGTGGCATGAGAAACTCTCACGCCGTCCTGCTCCACTCCATGCGGGGCGTGAATTAGCCCTTTGTGCAACGTACCATTGCTGGAAATGCTCCCTGCCCGTTAGTCGCCATTTGCTTATTGGATCAGCTGCCCTGGTATCTCAGTGATTGCATTCAAGAAACCCTTGTTTTCCTTTTTAAGGGCCTCAAAGCCATTTACATAATTTTTATTAAGGTATATTGTTATGCTATTCCATTTCATAATTAGTTATTGATGTTCATATCTTACTGTGCCTAATTTATAAGTTAAACTTTTCCATAGGTACGTATGGGCAGGAAAAAGACATTGTATGTATGTATGTATGTATGTATGTGTGTGTGTGTGTGTGCATGGGGTGGGACTTTCTGCAGTTTCGGGCATCTACTGGGGATTTTGCAACCTATTTCCCTGCAGATAAGTGGGGACTATTGTGTGACTTTGTGAAGTTCATAGAACATGATTGATAAGAGTGCTACCTTGATGTCAAGTCATCTAAACTCAAGTGACTTGACTGAAGCCACACACAGAGCAAAGCTATTCCTATGAGAACTAGATGGGACTACAGGTTTACTTGACCCGGATTCGAAAAGGGGGAAGTGATGACCCATGAGGTTTGTTCTCAGCTCTTCCAAATTACTAAATGGTTTCACTTTATCGTCCCAGGCCTGGTAAATAGTACTGTTTGCTGTGATTACTACTCTTGTCTGGTGTTGCTACTTGATCCTCTGCTGAGAATGAGAGCCCAGGTTTCCAATTTGCATTTTGTTTCATCATGTAAATACAGTCATTACTATTTTTATTTATAGCTTGTGAACATATTTGTTAGGAAATAGCACAATTAGGCGATCTCAATTCCTGGCTTACAGGGATCCACAGAGGTTCCTTTACAGGGTGCAAAGGTAGCTTTTAAGATCGATAATAAATACCACAGCCACTTTACTAAAGTTAATAGGATGGAAAGGAAAGTTTCAATAGAAGTCTATCACACATAATAAAATTTTACCACTCATGGAAACTACTTTTAAAGAAACTCTCCAGATATATCTACATAAAAAAATCTATGTAATAAAGGTGACGCTTACATTTACCAGCAAGTTCAATCCTGTTAACCTTCCGCACACTAATATCATTAATTTACTGAATTCTACATTTCTGCTCCTTGTGGCCATATAGAAAAGCCTAGCTTGTAATAAAATAATCATATTTAAGATTTTGAATGGGAAATTATACATTATGGGAAATCATCATAAATTGTAAAGTGATTCTTAAATCATTTTTCAATGTGTTATTTATATAGCCACATGCTCCTAAGTCTCTGCCTATGAGAACTACAACCTTATGTCTATTTGACATGTTTCAAGCATAGTATCAGGCATGTAAGAGTCTGAAAAATCCACTTACTCTATAAATATTTATTAAACCTGTATGGGGAGAAATGTCCATTTATTTCCATATTATAACCACAAATTTTCTAACTGTAAGGGAATACTGATCAGTTCTTATACTCAAATTTCTTAAGAATTGGGGTTTTTACCCCAAGTGGGAAGTCTTTGAGGTTTTTAAAAAGTGAAGGACTGATGTTTTAGAGACACATTATTCTCTTTAAGTAGCTGTATTTTGGACCCCTTACCCAATATTCCTGACTCACCCATATTTGCATTCATCTAAACTAATTATTATTCAAGAACATTCTGTTATGTTAGCTCTTTCCTTTAAAATAATTGACACAATCCTTCAAACAACAACAACAACAACAACAAGAAGTCAATTATTTCATTCCCTTACGTATTTTCTTCAAGGCACTTTGAAAAGAGTAAACAAGATGCATTTATAATAAGATTATTTATGCTGACACTGCTCTGCTTGTTCTGGAAGCTCCATGAAGTCAGGGCGTGCCTACCCCATGCATCATTCCGTTCCTGAGCATGGAAGTGATCAGTGAATACCTATTTACTAAACTGAAAATAAACATGAATTTAAAGGAGGACACTGACATGTTTCGAGGCTCCCTCTTCTTTTACTTCTTTTTCTGGACTCGTGGACTTGTCACTGTTTCTATTTTCTTTTCCTAAGCCTTTCTATCAGAAGATAGAAAGCTTGATGCATGAGAGCTTGAAATCAGACAAATCTGGTCAAGATACCTCTCTGACTTTTACTACCTGAGTAGCTTTAATTTAATTTTATTAATTTGTGCAGAGCTTTAATCTCTTTTATGCAAAATGATGATCATAGCACCCACTTACATGGTCACAAAAAATGATAAGAAATGGCACAGAGTAGATGATCAGTGAGTAGTCACCTTTCTTCCCTTGATTTTTTGAACAGAATATACTCATAATATCTACAGTTATATGCCAATGTGGTAAGTGAGAAGTCACTGATTCTGGAAGAAGAAACCAATCTAAAGAAGAGGCATTTGTGCTGTGGGATGTTGTTCTGTAGCAGCCTGTGTCCCTGGTCTGTTTTCAGTAATGCCATAGCTACCATTCCCAAATAATTAGATGATCAAGTGCTGATACATGTTGAATATGAGAAGAGAACTCAAAGCTATATTCTAGGCATCTTAAAAGCATCCATTCTTCAAATCCAAAATTCTTGGAATCTGAAGTTGACAGCATCAAATTACTTTTAAAGAAGCTCATACTTTCACCATGTTCATCTCTGAGTTAATTGTGTTTATTTGTTCATTTATAATGTGGCTCTGGAATATCAGAAGACAGCACAGTGCTAGGCATTGGGGTGTGTGGTAAGAACTAGATAAGATCCCTGTACTTAGAGTTGAAACTCCTTTTTAAAAAATAGCATTTTTAAAGAAGAGACATGGTAATATTTTAGGCTTTAGCTAGAAGAAATTGTTTCACAGAGATGTCTGTGGAATCTGAATTTCAAGGAAACAGATGGGGTGTTTGTATATTCCTCCTACCGGCCTCTCAGTGGGTTGGGAATCTGCACACAGGACCTACCTCTGCTTAAAGGACAGCGGTGTCCTGTATTAAGTAACACCCTCCTCTGAGCTTCCATAATTATATGTATGTAATCATGGACAACATGATGATATTAACTCTCTGGTTTCCAATCCTTCTTTTTGGAAAATACATCTAAAGTCACAGTTACCACAACATCTAAAAACAATTACTGAGTACCAGTGTTATGTTCTATACAGCATTAGGTAAATCTCAAATGCTGGGAAGGTAGAGTGAGGCCATGAGGATGGGAGAGGGGGTGGGACTATAAAAATAAAACCTGCTGTCCTTAAATGAAAACACCAAAAGTATGTGTGTGTGTGTGTGTGTGTGTGTGTGTGAGTGTATATATATATATGATTTTTGAGTATATAAAGGGTTGTCAAAAATTTACTCCTCTTATTTATTGGTAAGTCTTTGATATTCTTAGATAAACCACCCTTCTCTGCAAAATCAATGAAAACACATCTTTATCCTCCTTCAGCCAGTCATTTTGAAGGAGTACAAATGAAATTCAAAGTTATCTATCAAAGGAGAGAAGAAGTATCGGCATAGAAATAGAAATTGCAAGTAAACCCTGCCTGGACGTGATGCACAGTAACTGGAAAAGTTCCTGACCAAGCTGGTCCACTTGGGTTGGACAGGTGTCATTGGGGAGTAAGTATTTGCTTCTTTTCCTTCCACATAAACCCATCCCAAGGCACCCCAGTGTGACAGTGGGTGTTACATGTTCAGGAGTCCATGTGGTTCATAGTCTTCTAATTCACCATGCACTTCCAAAGTCCTCGGTTTCACTAAGAACGCATCCCTTTGGCCTCAGTCAGCACTGCAGGCTCCCTCTGAGCATAAAAATGATTTGTTCAAAGGTGTAAGTAAAATGACAGTCGCACTACATTCAGCTTAATGATTTTATGTGCGTGGGTTGAGATTATTTTTGGTAATCACAAAACAATTAATGTGAACACAACGCTTACTCACCCTGCCTTACCTCCCACAAGAGACTCCAAGCAGGGAAGTGACTGTTAAGGCAGGGTGTGCAAGCAGCCAGCTGTCATGCTCAGTGGGATATGAGGATCCGATCATTAGCAAAACTGGGGAGGAATAGCACTTGTGTGGGATCCTATGTATACATACTGAACCAACTAGACTATTGATCTATGAGATATTTAAAGTTAAGTTTTGCAATCGTCATCATCAACATCATCTAATTTGGATGCAGTGGCACAGTGAGGTTTAAATACAGTACCACGTGAATTACACACTTTAGATTCTTGTTAGTCACTCATTAATTCATTCACCCCTTCATTTGTTCAACATATATTGATTGTGAGCTCTATGTACTGAACTTTGTCAACTGTCTGACTTTTGCCATATCATTAAACATCAATATCCTTATGCTCCTCATCTTTAATAAGATATTTCAAAACAGCTACTTTGCATAGCATGGGATTAAATAAGAACACCAAGACACAGGCATGTAATTGTTATTGCCTATGATTTTTTTACTAAGGATCCACTGGTGTTTCTTCTACCTGAGGTGGAAGGAACATGAGACAGGCAGCTGTCTTTCTCTATATTCTCTTTTGATTAAAAAAAAACAACATAGACTTACACACTGATATTTCCTTTGCCCCTTGGTTGTTCTGAATGCGTGTGTATGTGCGAGTGTTGTCTCTCTGCCTACATTCTTCCCTCCCAAATTATAGAAATCTATACCCTACACTGTGTAAAGAAGACAGATACTGGATGAAGAGAGCATCAGGAGGGCATCCCGTAGTGAGAAAAGCACTGTCTGGCTCCCTCCCAAACCCTCCTGTCTAGTCACTTCCTGCCTGACTTCTCTAGGGAGAACTCCTGTTCTTCTCCCAGAAGTCATGGAAGAGACTCCAGGTATTATAGAAAAAGCCACTTTTCCTCCTTCCCCACCCTTGGCCACCACTTTATGGGAGGGCCTATTCTGGGGTGTTCTGTGAGTTTTTAAGTGAGTCAGTCATATGATGGGTAAAGATACCTCAGCTTTGACCAGCTCTTAGAAAGAGTCCTTATCTCCTACAATATAACTGTTCTAGACAACTGGTCAACCAGCTCCCTTCCTCCCCATGTCACTCCTGCCTTTCAGTCAAACTTTCAACTACAAATTCAAGGCTCTTAATAAAAACTGGCATCTTGGAATTAATATCACTAAAGTACTTTTTGATTTACTATTAAAAAACAGCTTGGGGTTTTTCTAAGTAGAAATGTCCTACCATGGATATCACACTTTGTTTCATTAAATACAATAAAAATAGAAAAAATATTAGAGTTATTCTTAATTTGTGAAGACCAAATTCAAAGTATGGAGTGCTTTTTTTCAGTATCATGAATGCTTGGAAACAGTTTTATTATCAGTGGTTTTATTGTTTGTTTTATTTTTGTACATGATTTTATTTATTTATTTTTAGAGAGAGGGGGTGGGAGGGAGAAAGGGAGAGAGCCATTAATGTAAGAGACGAACATTGATCAGCTGCCTCTCATACATGCCTTCACTGGGGACCGAACCTGCAACCCAGGCATGTGCCCTGACAGGGAATGGAACTGGTGACCTTTCAGTTTGCAGGGCGATGCCCAACCGAGCCACGCGTGGGTCAGTGCTATTATCAGCGTTGTTAAAAATTGCAGACTTAATTCCAGGAGGTGAAACCACTCATCTGAAGTCACACAGAAAATTAATAAGAGAATTTCGATTTTTAAATTCTAGCCTACATTCATTTCACACCAAAAAACACTTTAGAGTAAAAAATTCTGATATCATTCAGGAAGTGAAAACTATTTTTCCCCCAATATTTAATTTTTTTCTGACCACATATCCCTTCATTTGTTCTGGCTAAAATGCCTTAACTTTATCCTATTCTGCACCCGTCACTTGTCAAAAGTGCCACAAGTATTCCAGGACACAGCCTTCAGCGTGACCTTTTTTCCTCCCTCACCCAAGGACATTTTTTCATTGTTTTTAGAGAGAGAGGAGGGGGAAGAAAGAAGGATAGAAAGAAACATCGATGTGAGAGAGAAATATTGATCAGCCACTTTCTCACACACGTCCTGACCTGGGACTGAACCTGGAACTCGGGCATGTGCCCTGACTGGGAATTGAACCTGCAACCCTTCAGTCTATCAGACAACAGTTCAACCCACTGAGCCATGCCAGCCCCGGCTCAGCATGAGGACCTTTAAAAAGGCTTCCTTGCTGTCTTCTTTTCATACAAGTTTGCTCAGCTGGCACTCCTCTCCACCCCTATGCTATGCATTCTGAGTGTTCTATGTTGTCACACAAGTTTGATTGTCCACATGGGTTTCTTTTTAGGATTTATCACAAACATTGCACCCTCAACACTGAGAACACGACTTACAGAGTGTAAATGCTGACCAAATGCAGATTGATGTAGGTTACAAAGACATTCTCACTTATCAATGCCTCTCTTAGCATTGTTGGTCTGCCTGAGTTATCTGAATATTTCTTCTCAAAGGTCTGCACTGAAAAAATTCTTTAGCCAGTCAGTTTCCTTGGCCATGGAAATGATAATCTATGCAATTCTGATTTTAAAAAGACCCTGTGTGTTTGTAATTTATCACTTTGACTCAGGACGCATAAAATTGACTCAATTCCTTGAAGGCATTCCATGAAGTCTCCATGTATTATCTTCATTTTTCTAAAAGGAAAGCATTCATTGCATGGATTTTCTTTACCAAGGAGTATTTTTTCTGAAGCTTATTTTCACAGGTTCCACTGAGACACATGTTACTTGTATTCAATGAAGAAAGATGGTCTGAGCTTCAAAATAAAGGTCAATGAATTAAGTTAGTTTATTTTTAAGCAAGTCATTTTTCATACTCTTGCTTGCCTGGAGCAAAGTTTAGACTGTCCTGCAAGTTTACGGTGCTTTTTCCAGATAATTAAGCATTTATTATTCACATGCCTTGCATTTCATTTACACGTTCCATCTTCAATCACTTACACTGGACTGCAACTGTTTTCTCATGACTGTCCTCAAATTAGTGCCTTTAAAATAAATGCCACATCTCTCCCTGTCTGTGCCTAAGATGTTACAAGGAAACATATGGTGTTGGGGCTGGTAAAAAGGAAAAAAAAAACATTTATACAATACAAATAAGCTATTTCGAGCCTTTCGAAGCTATTCACCAAAAAATGACAATTTATTTTACAATTACTACTGTCTTACATCTTTCCTGTCACCAAAATGCCTCCAGGGTCTACGTATAGCAGAGACCTGGGCCTGATTCCAAGTACTACAGGTCCCTGGATAAAGCAAAGGCAGCCCCAAGCAGGAGCTACACTGCTTGGCAGTCAGGTTGGGGTACAGAAGACTATTGAAAAATGAGAGTTGGAAATCAGACAGACGCACTTTAAATCAAACATCTTATGCAAGAAATTTGTCAATTCTGACCCTCTGTACTATTATGTAAAAAACTGAGATGACAATACTATCTATGTCAAAATATTGTGATGAATAAATTTAAAAATTTTTAAGATTTTATTTATTTTTTATAGAGAGGGGAAGGGAGGGAGAGAGAGGGAGAGAAACATCAATGTGTGAGAAGAACATTGATTTTTGTTTCTCACACACCCCCGGTGAGGACCTGGCCATAACCCAGGCCTATGTTCTGACCAGGAATCAAACCAGCGACCTTTTGGTTTGCAGGATGTCACCCAACCCACTGAGCCACATCAATCAGAGCTAAATTAAATTAAACTGATAATTCATGCAAACCCATTAGCACAATGCCAAGAACATAATGAGTCCAATAAGTGAGGGGTTTTTTTGTTTATATTTTTGTTGTTTTTATTCTTCCTGTTGTTGTTATAATTTGCCAGGGAATTTGATTTAAAGATGGAAGACATTTTGCTTTACTCTCTACAAAGCACAGTTTTTTCATTTGCAACATGGAGAGAGTAATTCTTTCCTCCAGTGTGGTTTAGTGTTCTATCAAATCTAGAGGAGTGTAGAAACACAAATACATGTTCCATTTGTTTATTGTAGTTATTGTTACTATCACAGGGACCTCTGAAATAAGAAGGCACATTAATAACCATTCCTTCCTTGTGTAATGGCCCTTGAGACTTTCTATCCCAACTTGTGATCTAGAACTAAATCTGGGCAGGAGCTTATCACAGTCTCAAGGCTCCTTTTTGCAAGTACAAGAATAGCACTGCAGTGGCTAGATATGTAAGACATAGTACGAAACTTGAAAATGCAAACATTTTAGTCCTAAGTAAATCTCAACAACAAAAACAGGAATTACATCTGAGGCTGAAATGATGCTCTTTCCACCAGAGGAAGAGACAGTAGAAATATGAACTAGAGACAAGTTGTATTCCCTACAGGGTTCATTACACATCTTCTCTACAAGTTGGTGCAAGCTTTTCCCTTTCTTTATATTCACTCACTCTTCCCTTCCTTCCATCTTCTATTCTTCCTTTGCTTCTTTTCTTTTGTCATTCTACTTTCTTATTTAAAACACATAACAAAGGACTTCTAGTTGCCAAACACAATGCTAGGCATAGAGAAATAAAGTGACCAAATCAGACAAACCCCCATTCTTTCATAGATGAAGCACTGTAGCATAAAAAGTGACCTAAAAATATAAATAAGTCAATATATAAGATAACCACCAATTATGCATTCAAAGAAGAAAATTAATTGAACAAATAGCAGATTTCATACAGTCTTAAGCTTGTACTTAAAACAAGAGAAGAAGCTCTCCATGAGGTAGAGAGATTAATGTGTTATGGCAACAGAAATGAATTCTGTAGGTTTGGAATATAACAAGCTAGAGGACAGGAGAACTTATCTGTCCCAAAGTCCAGAATTCTGTTGTTAGTATTCCTGTGAGGATATCACAAGACACATAAAAGACTTCTTATCTCTTTTCCTCTGGTTTCTTGTCCTTATTGAAAGTATTTTGATATCAAGGACATAACGACAGTGTTGGTGGATAGTCTCCTTCTTTATGACTGTCATGGACATGCTCATGTCTCACAGTCTGTAAGGGAATGATCACTGTTGTAATATGGGTAATTTTAGCTAATGCCTGGCCCTCACTAGTAAGGCCAGAGTCCTGTTATAAAAAGGAAATGGGGTCAGACCCAGATGGGTTTACTGGTGAATTCTACCAAACATTTCATGAAGAAGTTATACCAATTCTGTACTGTCTCTTTTAGAAGGAATACCTCCTAACTCATTCTATGAGGTTAGCGTTACCCTAAGCAAAACCAGACAATGACATTAAAAAAAAAAAACTACAGACTAATTTATCTCATGAACATAGATGTAAAAAATCCTCAACAAAATATTAGAAAATCAAATCCAGAAAAGTATAAGAGTTAGACATCATACATTCAAAAATTAATTGAGGTACTACATCATATCAACAGATTTTTTAAAAAATCACATGATTATATCAATACATGAAGAAAAAGTGTTTGACAAAGTCCAACACCCATTCAGGATGTAAAACTCTTAGTTGAAGAAAACTTTCTCAACTTGATAGAGACTATCTACAAAAGACCATCAGCTAACATACTTAAAAGTGAGAAACTTGAAGATTTTCCCTAACATTAGCGACAACACAGGATGTCCCCTCTCACAACCCATTTTCAGCATTGTACTACAGATCCTTACTATTGCAATAAAACAGGAAAAGAAAAGGTATACAGTTTGGGAATGAAGATATAAAAGTGGGTTTTTTTAAGATGACATAATTGTCCATGTAGAAATTTCCAAAGAACTGACAAACATACACACACACATTCTTCTGGAGCTAACAGGAATTACAGCAAGATCGCAGAATACAAGTTCAATTGTTTTTCTACATAATGACAATCAATTTAAAATGATAAAACAATAACTTTTACGTTAGCACACAAAGTGAAATACTTAGGTATACATGTAACAAAACATGAACGAAAGCTATATGAGGAAAACTATAAGCCTTTGATCAATGAAATCAAAGAATAAGTAAATAAATAGAGATATGCCAGGTTCATGGGTAGGACGATTCAATGCCATGAAGATGTCAGTTCTTCTCAAGTTGATCTTTAGATGGAATGCAATCAGAATCAAAATCTCAGCAAATTATTTCAGGGACTATGACAAGCTAATTTCAAATTCCATATGAAAAGATAAAGGATCCAGAATAGCCCACATAATATTAAAGGAGAGGAAGACATTTGGCATGATGGCACCTCCTGACTTTAAATCTTTCTGGAGAACTACAGCAATCAATACAGGGTGGACTGGTGAAAGAACAGACAAATAGATCAGTAGAACAGAATTGAGAGCCCAGAAATAAATCCCCATAAATACAGTCAACAGAGCTGTGTCAAAGAAGCAAAAACAGTGCCATTGAGTAAAGACAGGGTCTTCAACAAATAATGCTGGACATCCACATACAAAGAATAGATCTAAATACAGGCCTTAAATCTTTACAAATATGAACAGATGTGCTGTGTTGTACGGCATCAGGGAAATGCAAATGAAAACAATGCTATGCCACCACACACCTGTCAGAATGGACAAAATCTGAAACACGAACTACGCCAAATGCAGGTGAGAATGTGGAGCAACAGAAACTCCTATTTGCTGCTGGTTGGAATGCAAAAGAGAACTAAATATATCCTTACAATACAATTCAGGAATCATGGTCCTTGGCATTTACCCAATGGAGCTGAAAACTTACGGTCACATAAAACCCTGCACACAGATGCTTATTGTAGCTTTATCATAATTTCCCAAAGTTGGGACCAACAAAGATGTCCTACTATAAGTGAATGGATAAACTGTGATATATCCAGACAATGGAATATTATTTAGCTCTTAAAAGAAATGAGATATCAAGCCATGAGAAAACAAGGAGGAACCTTAAACGCATATTGCCAAGTGAATGAAGGCAATCTGCAAAAGCTACATAGTTTACGATTCCAGCCACACGGCACTCTGGAAAATCAAAAGTTTAGAGACAAAATATTAGTGGTTGCCAGGGGTTGGGGGGACTTGAGTTTAGGGGAATGAATAAGCGGAGAACAGAAGACTTTAGGACAGTGAAAATACTATGGATGTTATAACAATGAACATACGTCATTATTCATGTGTCCAAACCAATATAGTATATAACATGAAGACTGAACCATACGCCCTGGCTGGGTGGCTCAGTTACTTGGAGCATGGTCCTGTGCACCAGGTTTCCAGCCAAACGCCCAGTCAGGGCACACATCTAGACTGCAGGTTCATCCCCCAGTTGGAGCATGTGTGAAAGGCAAATGATCCATGTTTCTCTCTTGCATTTACATTTCTCTCTCTCTCTCTCTCTCTAAAAATAAAATAAACATATCTTTGGGTGCAGATTAAAAAAAGAATGAGCCCTAAGACAAATAATGGATTTGGAGTGATTATTATATGTCAGTGTGAGTTGATTCTTGGTAAAAAGTGTACCATTCTGATGAGTGACATTGATAATGAAGGGAATTGTGTACGTTTGGGGGCAACAGATACATGGGAAATCTCTGTACCTTCCTCTCAATTTCACTGTAAACCAAATACTAAAAATATTAAGTCAAACACATTTTTTAACTTAAAGAGAAATCATCTTTCAAAATTATTACCCAAATATAAATGTCATTGTCCTGGGTCTTCAAATAAAAAAGAAGGAAAGAAACTGAGGATGATGTCACATCGGAACAGTGTGCATTGGGATTCAGCCAGTGCTTTTGGACTGAGTTGCGACATGCTTCTTCTTGACGTCATGGGCAGACCAACCACCTGGAGGACCGACTCGCCGGGCACTCTGTCAGGGTCACAGATGTCTCATGCAACGAGTCTATGCCCATCCCTGAAACTCATTATTTGTTTAGAATTTAAATTTCTAGGTCAAAATTAGTGGACATTCTTAATGTTTTTGATCCATAGCCTTCAAGTGTGTTCATTAAATGCACCTATTAACACTGCTACTCTCAGGTTTTGACTAATTCACCAAACATGTGCTAAGCCTGCCCATTATTCTTTTTAACACCTTCCTGGATCTGATAGGGTGAAAGTTACCTTCTCTTTTGTTTTTCCACATGCTCTGGCAGCCACTGAGGCCCCTGCTTGGTTTCTCTTCAAGGAAGAACTTGCCTAAGAGTGTGGTTAGTTGGCACCTCACACCGGAAGCATCTTCAGAGTTGGTTTCAGGATTCAAGCCAAGGTTGTCCTCTTCCCAGACACAGCTGAGCCAGTGACTAAGCATAGTGGGCTGGACTAAAGACTGGCTATTATTGTGTGACATGGGACTCCTTAAAAAATATATTCGCTCCAGGGACCCCACAGGTTTGACAGGGATACTGTTAAAGCAGCCCTGCACGATCCTGCTTCCTCTTCCCTTAACTTGCATGGGTACCAGACCTGCCCGCTGTTTTACAGGTTTCCCTGCCTAATCCTGTTTCACGCTTGCTGTGAACTGAATGCTTGGGTGGGTCCAAAATCCATACATTGAAATGCAAATCTCAGTGTGATGGTATTTGGAGATGGGGGCTTTGAGAGGTGATTAGATTATGAGGGTGAAGCCCTTATGAAGAGTATTAGTGCCCAATATAACAAGAAGCCAGAGAGTGAGCTCACTCTTTCCATGAGGACACAGGTCAGCAAAGTCAGATGAGAGCCCTCCCTCACCTGAACTTGAATGTACTGGCACCCTGATCTCATACTACAGCCATCAAAACTGTGAGAAACCAATTTCTGTTCTTTTTTAAGCCAAGTAGTTTATGATATTCTGTTACAGCAGCCAGAATGGACTAATACAGTGCTTTTATCATTCAGACATTAAGCCCCAGTGAACCACTTTTCCTCCTAACTCTGTATCAGAGTCCATGCCCCAGAGAACACACCTGACACACACCTTTAGTCACTTTCCATTTGCTTACAAAATGAAAAAGCCAAATGCTCAATGGCCTTTGTACATTTTTCTGTTTTTCTAACACAAACCTTTATAAAAGTGTTCTTAATCTGTTTCTGCGTGGCACTTATGAGGGAGAACCCCCCCCGAAAACCAGAATTATCTTCTTTAGGGTGGGACCCTTGTAGTATAGGATTCCTCTGCTAAGTGAGTGTTCTAGAAAACTATCTATATCAGTGTGCCAGCTGGCATTGTTGTGAGAGGCTGTGTTTGGCTTCAGTGATTTTTTTTTTTGAAGACTTTCGAAGCCTTTGCTGATTTCACAATGGGTAATTTGCAAGTGCACCTGCCCACACTGCCCTGAGTGTTCACCTGTTTTGGACCAAAAACAGCACGACCCCTTTGCCCCACCCTTCCATTCACCTGATATTTCCCCGAGAGACATTTGTTGTTTGCCAGGATGAAGAAACTCCTCCATTAGGAAACATTTTGCTGAGGTGGAAGACACGAAACGGAAAAAAATGGCAGAAGCACTAAAAGGCTCTAAAATCGACAAGCTCAAAAACTGCTTTGAGCAGTGGGAAAAACGTCTCTGTAGATGTATTGCATCAAATGGAGAGTACTTTGAAGGTGATTGAAGTTTAAACATGTAAGAATACATACACAATTTTTATAAATAAATCCTATTTTTGGCATGCCCCCTTTGTATAGTCTCCTACACACACAGTTGCACCAATCTCATTTTTTTTTTAAAGACTGAAAAGGCCTCCCAGAGAGGGTCCCTCTGAGACTCTCTGGGAACAACCGGCACCCTGCCTTGCCCGGAGCACACCCAAGGGTAACTGCACCAGCACCAGCCGCGCTTCTATTTCACTGCTGTGCCTTTCTGTTTCAGTGGAAGGACTCGGGATGACTCTTTATTGGTTCCCAGATTGAGCCTCTCTTTCTTTCTGCACTGTATCTGCTTTCGTTGAAAAACTCAACACCATTCAACCAATATTTATTGAGCACCTACTGTGTATGTTGGTCAAGTATCATTTCTCTCCACTAGTGTTCACAGCAGTACCAGAATTTACTTCCTAAAATATAAATCAAATAATGTTGTATCTGTCGCACTGGGAATGATAAAACTGAAATGAAGGAATGTAGAGACAGACTCTCATATGCTGGGTAAAGTGTAAATGTTAATAAATTAATGCCGACAATGCTTCATCAAACAAATGACCACAATAAGTCAATGAGACTTAGAAGTAGCAAGTCCTCTGACTTAGTGGTGGTGGGGGGATGTCTTGTATTATCTCTCTCTCCTGGTAATTTATTTTCAAGATATGAATTATTTATATGATATCACCATGCTTCTTTTTATTTATGTTGAGAATAAAAATCTGTCTTCCAAAATGGATTGTGAGATACTTGCATGATAAGATTAACCTTTGTGACTTTTCCTCCTTGTATTCAATTCAGTGTCTGGCACAGAGTGAGTGCAGAATGGATATGGGGTGGATTAATATCTGTATTATACTGGAAATGGTGTAAGAAAGATCCCACTGAACAAATAGTCAAGGAGTAAAGGAGAAATAATTCAACTCCACTTAAAAAAATAGTCAACATGTTTCTGTTTTACAGAAGCCCCTGTTTCATAATTATTGACCATGAAAAGTGAAGTTGGAGAGCATTATGCTGAGTGAAATAAGCCAAGCGGTGAAAGACAAATACCATATGATCTCCTACAAGTGGAATCTAATCAACAAAACAAACAAATAAGCAAAATAAAACCAGAGACATGGAAATAAACAACAAACTGATGGTGGCCAGAGGGGTGAGAGAGGGGATAACAGGGGAAAGAAGGGAAAGGGTTAAGTCAAGGAACATGTTTAAAGAACCCAAAGACAAGGACAACAGTGAGGGGGAGGGGGGGCAAGAGGAGGGGCGGAATGAATGTGGGAGGGGGACGGGCAGGGCAGGGTAGAGTCATGGGGAAAATATGGGGACAACTGCAATTGAACAACATTTTTTTTAAAAAAGTGACATTCAGATACATCTCACAGTGGCTTTGAAAGCAAAGACCTGGCTGTGAATTTCAATTCTGATCTCAACTCTGTACTCTGACTTTGGCCAAGTAATGAAACACATTCCGACTTTTTTTCCTGTGAAACCCAGAGCTCCACCACTTCCCCAGGGTCATCGAGGAGCCCAGAGGAGATGGAATTTACGGCAGACTCCTCCTTCACTGAGGAAGAACATGTAATTATGCCCCTAATTAATACACTTTAGGAGAGTTCTTTCTTGTTTCCAAATCTCAATTCAATTTTAAGCCATGACCTATTTATGTACAAAAGCATTTTTTCTCACTTTTAAATGGATGCAAATTTTACTCTTTGAGTTAAAGAAAAGAGGGGCCTTTAAATTTTTAATTTAATAATTTAAATAATAATTGACTTCATGGTACAACATGAAAATTTATCTCAGTAATGCTGAAAACTCATGAATCAAAGAGATGATATTACATGTGTATGTGGCTTTATATTAATTTTTTTTACTTGGAAATTTGCAGACTAAACCACCAAATAGAGAAGAATAATAAACACAAAAGATATTGTTATTTATGGTAGTTTTCAAGTGTGCCACTAAAATAGCCCGTGGATTATAAAAAGTCTAACAAAATGGCTTTAATCTCTAAGTATTTTTTTAAATATTTTATTTATTTTTAGAGAGAGTGGAAGAGAAAGAGAAAGAGTGAGAGAGAAACATCAATGTGTGGTTGCCTCTCATGTGTCCCCTCTCCTGGGGACCTGGCCTGCAACCCAGGCATGTGCCCTGACTGGCAATCAAACCAACGACCCTTTGCTTCACAGGCTCGTGCTCAATCCACTGAGCTACACCAGCCAGGGCTCTAAGTATTTTATTAAAATTAAATAATAAAAAGATTTATCTTCATTCATAAAATCTATTATTTTATAAAATTATGGTTCCTAAAATCTATACCACCAGACTCAGAATATTGACTAGATTTAATATTGGTAATAATAATAATAAAACATTATCTATAATATAACAATATATTATATTAGAATACATAATAATATCTTTATTAAACACTCTAGTGGGTAGATGTCTCTGTTTTACAAAAGGCGAATCTAATAGCAAATAAAGTATCTAGCCATTGAGTTGTTACCACGTGTCATAACCATCTGGCTGATTTTATTGCTTTATCTGATTCTGACCCTAACACTATGAGGTGGGTTCCATGCCCACCTTACAGATGTGCAGGTTGAAACTTAGGAAGATGCATAAGCCCAGAATCCTACAGCCAATGCAGAGTAACTAAATTTATTCTTAAATGCGGTATTTAAGCCTGCCTGATGTACAGGCCCCTTGTCCCCCCAGGATAAAATACGGTGGCAGGCCATCTGTTAAATAGGTGATATTGTGCAAAGGGGCTGCAATTTGTTTTAATCAGTATCAAGATGATTGTCGGGCTTGCCAAGTACCTCACACTGCACAGAAATAACACATTCAAATATTATTGATACAGGCAGTAAAGTACTTAACCGTAACATTTCATAATCCAAATCCCAAGAAAAATGTTTCCCTGAAGCAATAACATGGTGAATAGAATTCAAAATTTAGCTCACAAACCTGTTTCGGGCTCAATGGAAAAATAAGGCTGCCCTTCCAAGATACTGTAAACCAACTTGGCACTGTTGCCGTAAACTGGGTCATCAGCATCAGTGGCTGTTACATTTGTGACAGACGTACCTAAAAAAAAAAAAAAGGAGAGAGAAAGTGAGAAAGATAGTAATTAACACATGATTCTTTGCCAAGAGCTAAAATTTGCTAAGCATATCATACAGAAACCCATGTGTGGGAATAAGGAAGAAAAGAAATCTTTTTAAAGATATGGAGAGAACTACTCCATCATAACTTATTCAAGTCTTTTAAAAGAAAGAGTACTGCTGGACTGGTGTATTACATAAAGATAGCCCTTTTAGAATCTCTATTGTTTAAGATTTCTTTGTAGTTTTCATTTCAAAGCTACTATCAGACTCATGTAGGCTTGGAGAAGATTGAAAAGGAAATATACCAAAGAAATATGAAATGTAAGTTTAATAATACAATAACATAACATGTAGCACTGAAGTTTTGCAAGAGCACAACTGAATATACAAAAAAATGGCTGCTGGTAAAAGCTGTCCAGAAATATCAGAGGGATAGTTTATCCATCTTATTTCATTGCTCAGAATATAAAATAAGATTGGAACCACCAATTCATCCATATGTTTAGGTAATGGGGACTTACAAATAATAGAAGCAAAATCTTTTCTTTTTTTCAGATTAATTATCTATTTTTTATTCCCTCCTTCAGCAGTTAGGCACATATGATTTGCTGGACATGAAGTATATATACTAAGACAAAATCTAGAGGCAAGAAGTTGACAGTTTGGTGGTGAGAAGGAACGGGGGTGGGACAGGCAGCTATGTAGAGAAATCCAGCTGAAGGCAATGGCACTAGCTTTGGACCCCACTTTGTCCTGCAGCAAAGGTGGTCAGGGGCAGACTTCTGAGAGACGTAGCATCTGAGTGAGATCACTCAAGGCAGGTGGAGTTCAACCAGAAGAAGGGCAGGTAAGAAATGATAAGCAATAGGTCACGTATAAGTGAAGGCAAAATACTCCCAGAGACTGTGGGTAATTCTGGGAACTACCGAAATGGGGGAGAAATCAGATTCTGGTGTAATAGCAAGCATCGTGTTCTACAAGGGCAGCATCAGTGTCTTCCTGATCCGGTAACTGTCAGACATGTGACAGTGATCAAATATATATTTGCTAATGCATGAGTAGATGGATGAATAAATTGTCTAACAATGTCATGAGGGAAGCATCCCAGTTGAGTTTCCTGGAAAGCAGACTCTGAGCTAGAGATTCTGTGCAGAATTCGTATGCGGGTGGTCCTCTTCCAACAATGTCTAGAGAAGTGAAGATAATATTGGCACTTGGGCTGTGATGCCGTCACAACAAAGGCTTCAGTGGCCTCCACTGGGGACTCTAGAGCTGGGACGCCATTGTGGAAATGAGGTCAGGTTTCTAGGACTCCCCCACCCTCGGAAAGGAGCCTTGACCTTGGGCCAGGCAGCTCTCTTCAGCTGAAGGACAAGCAACCCTGGGCCACCTACGGAACACCCCTAGCAATGAAGGCAAGAATGTTTCTCTGTGGCAGGAAGTCAGGGGTGGATCTGAGCCACAAACTTCTCTCTTTACTGAAATAAGAAAGAGCTTTTTCAAGATCCTGCCAGTCAAAATCTTTGATGAATTTTCAATTATGGATGCTACACTGAAATATATAACAATAATATTTTCGGAGCAGTTGATAGATCTGTACCTCTAAAATTTCTACTCAGAGGAATGATGCACAGGTTCTATAAAATCGACAGTTAGAAGGAAAACACACCAAATGCCACTCCACCAGACACTGGGAACCACATTATAAAAACAAACTCCAGACTCACGTTCACAAGTAGCTCATCAACTAGCTGGGGGAAGTAACATGTGAAAGTATAGTTGTGTAGTTATTTGAATGCCCTGTGGGATGGCAAAGAACGCGAGCAAAAAACTTTCCCGGTGAGAGGAGTATAGTAAGATAAAAGTTCCAAAATGATTTCTTAAGGGAGAGGGGACTGGAAAAGTCAGCCATCAAAGCTAAGGTTGGAGATGCAGCTGCGAATGAGATAAAGGGGGCATGTGAAGGCCAAGATGGGGAGGGCATTTCATTTGGAGCTCAGACCTGCATGGTGGGTCTCTCTCTGTTCCTGCTCCCAGACTCAACTGGAGGCAGAGATGTAGATGATTAGTAAGCAGACTAGTTAGGAGGTCATGGCTGCAGTCCAGATGAGAGGTGATAAAACCTTGCCACCAGGGAATGATGACGAAGATGGATTTCAGTGCGAATACTCTTGTTCTGGCCTTTGCACTAAGTGTACGTAACATGTTCAATGGCGAGTAGACTGAGTGAGGGGTGCACAGGAACTATTCTTGCAACTTTTCTCTGAGTCTAAAACTAGTTGCAAAAAGGTTCAAGAATGAATTCAAGAGCCACTGAAAGTGCTGACAGAGGTCAGAGCCAGATGAGAAGGGGGAGCCCTTCCATGCAGAAGGACGTGCCTCAGTGTTTTTTGTATTGCTGCATTTGGTTGTGTGTAATTTTCTCTGATTTTCTTTTTGAGGAGAAATGTTTCCCCCTCACCATGAAGCAACACATTATCAGAAAAATAAAGTCAAGTTTTATTCTCAGTATGACGTGAAATTAATGAGTGTGAGCATTAAGTTCCAATCACTGCCTGGGCACTGGGAAAAGAGAATGGAAGAGATAGTTAAAAACCTCTGTCATCGCCAAAATGACCTTCCAGTGGGAGAAGGTCAAACTCAGTAATATGTGTAGGGGCCTAGCAATTACCACACGCTAAACCTGGGTGTCGAAACTCTAACTACTAATCAGAATCTAGCTTTGAATGATACTTAGATCCCTGTGGTCCCTCTCAGATCTATGAGATGGCAAGACAAAGATGATGGTGGAGGATTTTCAAAAATCTTCTTAAGCAATTCTGATACAAAGCTATAGTTCCACATGATTATACTGGGCACCAGACTGTTTAAAAATTAACTTCAGCCCTGGTCAGGTGGCTCAGTTGGTTCGCATGTTGTCCACACACCAAAGGGTTGTGGGTTGGATCCCCAGTCAGGGCACATAGGGGAGACAACCAATCAATGTTTCTCTCACATCGATGTCTCTCTCTCTCTCTCTCTTCTCCCCAACCCTCTCTCAAATCAAAAAACATATCTTCAGGTAAGGATTAAAAAAATGAATGCTACTCTTTGCCATAGGAACATTAACTTCTATTGTGATTCCTTTAAAAACTCTAATTCGGATGTGGTTGTGAAGTCTTTTTAGACTATTCCTACTGGGTAAAGGACCATGGAGACTATTTCCCGCAAAATGGGAGTCGGCGACATTTCCTCAGAAGTCTACTGCCACAAGACTGATCATCATCATATCTATTTTTGCTGATGACTGCAACTGGATGCTGTCTCATAATGAGAGGCAGCCCGTGGTCGCGTTACTGAACACGAAGACGGGAGTAAGGAGGCAAATTTCCATCGTCCGCATGCTCTGTGGTTCGGTTTTCTTCACACACAGAGATGGTAATTTTCACTCTGCAGATCTCAAAGATCTGCATGAGGATCCAATGAGAAAATATTAAGTGTAGAAGACTGACTGAGAAGGTAAATTGAGAGTCAAACTGTCTGAGCCAGATCATTCGGTTTATATTACATTCCCAACTTTGACTAATTCCGTGTCCTGAGCCAAGTAACAAAGCATTACTAAGCTTCAGTTCCTTAATCTGCAAAAAAAAAAAAAAAAGGAAGATGATAATAATTGGTACATCCTGGGCTTGTTGAGATAATTAAATGCAATAATTTATGTAAAGGGTACAGAAGAGTTATTAACACAATATTTCTGAAAGCTTACCGTCACAGTTCTAGGTATATTATGTGTATGTACGTGAGACTGAATAATAAACCAATTTTAAGTGGTAGAGATGTTGCAACTCATAAGTGTAGTTCTGCCTAATCGTTTTCATAGTAGGATATTTCCTTACTTTGGGGGACGGAGGCAAAAAGACACTCCTCAATGTAACAGTACGTCCATGTCCTTATACAAAGGAAAACACCCACGCACAAACACAATGTCCCATTCTCCTGTCCATCCAGCTCATGTCCATTTCCTCTGTGATATAAAATTGCTCTGGGCTCAAAAATCAAATGTGTTTTGACGTCATAAACACAAAGACAGGCACTGGGTCCATTATTGTCCATGTCACTTTCTTGATGTCATTTGAATGGATGTCATTCCAATCTCCTGGCCCCGGGCAAATCCCACACTCTTGCCAAGGTGAACTACTGGGTTGGGGACCGCAGTGCAGCTCAGGCCAGCTCTGACCCACATCCTCATCCAGGATATTTCCGCCTGATGTGCGGCTTCTCAGGAAACCTGCCTCTTTCCGCCTGAGACATCTGGAAATGAAAAGGTAGCATGACTTTCCGTCAAGGATGATATTTCTCCTAATGGTGATTCAAGACTGTTGATGCACCTGTACGTGGGAATAGATGTGCGTGGAGCTTCTGTGGATGCATTTGTCAAGTGATTACCCGGAGGGGGGGAAATGGATGCTTTGAGGTTAATCTTGCAGGCAAAACGCTTTCCCGTCAAGCTGCGGTATAGGCTTCTCCCTGGAAATGCATGCAGTCGGCAGACCACAGAGGCCAATTGAAAAGTGTAAACCTTGCAAGATAATGTTTCTTCAAAGCAGCGAGTGTTGCTGTGCGATAAATGGGACCCTGAGTAATACCCACAAAATCTAACAGGATTCTCTGTTTGTGTTTTCATTTGGAACAGTTTTTGTCCCTTTGTCGAGGATACAAGAGACTCATTTAGCGAGTGACTATAAATTTGACACCGTGCCATTTCTCCAAGAAAGCCCCTATTATAATCCAACTCGATGCTGATCCTATTATAATAATATAGCTGTTGTATTTCCAGCTGTTGTCAACAAAAATGATCCCTGTCACCGCAATTCATCCTGCCAGTAACAAGTATGAACACGTCCATTCCAAGGTGAATTCTGCTTTGAATAGACCCATTTTTCTGCATTCCGGTTTTTTTTTTTTTTTTTGCTTGAGACTGGCCAGGGTGCCATTTGGACTTTAACAAACAGAGGGCTCACAGTAGCATCTGCTTCTTACGACACCTTCAAGTTTCCTCCGATTAACAGCAGGATGCATACATGCTCCCCCCAATAATGAAAGCAAACATTACAAGCAAAATTAACCATCAAAAACTCTATACCAACAGGTTAGAGGTTCCAGTCTGCTGCCAAATGAAGATGAAAGGTCTTCAAGAAATTAAGAGGTTTGGGGTCCGGAGCAGGGCGGCTCTGTTAGCTAGGCTATCCTTTTTTATGAGCAAGTCAGCACACAGGCTCTGCACATTATTCAGAAGGAAAAATGCTGGCACCAACACCCTGAGCAGGAAAACAAAGGTTTGGTGCAGCGTGAAAATGTGCAGGCTGGGGCAGCGAAACTCTCATGATGAGAACACCACCAACCCCGTTTGCACAGACAGCCCTGCAGTACCTGTTCAGAGAATACGCACTCCAATGGCAGGTCGGGAAACGGAGCAGCAGTGCCTTCGCCAATAGCGGTAGATTACTACCGCCTTAAAACTTTTTATGGCATGAATAACATACGTATGTATGTATGCATGCATGTCAAAGGAGAAGGAAGGAGGAGAGAGACACTGATATGTGAGAGAAACATTAACCAGTTGCCTCTCTCATGTGCCTTGATGAAGGACTGAACCCACAGCTCAGGCATGTGCCCTGACCGGAAATCGAACCAGTGACCTTGTGCTCTGTAGGAAGATGCTCAGCCAGCTAAGCCACACCAGTCTGGGCCATCTTCAGACTTTTTATTTGACCTTCTAGCTGCCCTGATCCAAGTTCAGTATGTACAATCCACAGACAGAGTGCCTGGCATTATCCTCTGACGATGTCTTACTTAAACATCCCCATACACCGAAGACCAGAGGCCTTGCAGGTCTAGCAACAACACAACTGCCTTGATCATTTTAATAAAACTCAACCCTTCCCCCCACTTCCCTCATCCTCCTTACTTATTTTCCCAAGTATTAGGTGGTCCAGGGGGTGCAGGCATCGCCATGGAAACCCTCTGTGGTGATTGTTGAATACCAGAGCAATAATTTCCCAGGACCTCTACAACTTGTTGATATTTAAATTACCGCTTACTAGAAGCTGAAGCCTCTGGCGCTGAGTTTTTTTTTAAATGTCATGACATATCCACTATTTTTTTTAGTTTTATGGGACAATGCTCCGAGTTACCCGAATGCCTGATTGGCAGGTACTTCTAGAGGTTTATTTGTCTGTTTGTCTGTTTGTTGTGGTTCCTCCCAACATCCCCACCCCCAATTACAACAGAACCTAGATTCAGTAGACAGAAATATATGCAAGCAGCCAGGGCATTCTTCCCATCTCTGACACCACGGTCTTCAACATCCATGTGTCCGGAAGGGCTCTAAGCACATCCCCCAGTGGGAAAGATGGCCTTAGTCACAGCAATATTCTTCTCAGTTTTGTTATTTAATGAAAGAGGACAAATGCCTCATATCCAAACCTCCTGGGGACACTTTAGGGGGTCTCTGAAAGATGAAGAGGATTTAAACATGAATCAGTACAAATAGCAGCTGGTTTCTTTAACCCTGTGTTTGGAGAATTCTTCCCCAGCCAAGTTCCAGGGGAAGCAACAGTGGACTGTACCTCTCACCCATAAGCAGCAAGCCAAGGACCCCCTTCTTTCTAGGGGCTTCTGCTCTGAATGGCCATTGGCTAGCGAGGAAAGTCATGTTGGGGTGACAGCAGGAGACCAAATCCTTCCCTTTTGCTGGGGACCAGCCTTGTGACTGAGAAAAGCCAGCTGAATAAGGGGCAGAGGCAGTGAGTGTTTGCCGTTGCACTTCAGAAGCCTCTCTTTAAAGACACACCCTGCAGCACCGTGAAATCCTAAAGCTTCACATGAACTTCTGCTTTTGCAAAGGCCTCCCCGCTGCTTGCTGGGTGTCCTCTTCCCGTGCCAGCACTCAGCATGTAGTGAAATGCTGCGGCCAAATGCTGCCCGCTTCACGTGGGGTGTATCCCAGGAACAGGGACAGATGCTTAGGCATCGGGCGAACGGACAGCCCGGAAGTGGATTCTGTCGTTTCCCTGGCGCTCCGATTTGGGACCTAGGCTAGGGAAATAAAACTCGGTTTGCATATTCTGTTCTGAAACAGTTAGAGGGATAAACAGTTTTGTCACTTAATGAAACATCCATACACACTTAACATGTTGTTTTTCAAATGAGCCTGAAAGTTTCTGGAACAATTAAACCTTCGGAAAATGCATTTGAGCACACAGATGTCTTCTATTCATCCGTGCATCGTTGCAGCGAACATCTGTAATGTGCATCGGGTGAGGGAGATGGAAAATATTGTACGAAGAGGTGTAACTGTAAAGTCTCAGCCATGTTTACTATGCACAGGAGAAAAGTACCTTCTGCAACCCTCACCAAAAACACCGGGATGCAGGCCTACCCACTGCTTTTGCAGATAATGAGGACGATTGGAGGCCTGCTTGTGAAAACTAATAAGCTGTCTGTTTTTACAGTTCCGTGTGTATAAATAAAGCCTTTCAGAATCGGAAGGACTCTTTTAGAACACAAAAGGAAAAGGGCATATTTTCTTTTTTCTTGTGGAGCCTCTTCGCAGCAATCAAGCCTTTGCTCGTCGGTTACCTATGGAATGAAATCCTCTAAATGCTCCAGAGGTAAACCGGCATCATTGGTGCTACAGATGGGCAGCTGTTGCCATCCTGAACTTACAAAATGATGCTACCAGGTGCACCGCGGGCGCCTTCTACAAGGTGTCAAGATCGCAGTAGGTGCATGCTTCATTCATTCTGTTTCATTATAGAAACTCCTTCCTTCAGCCACACAAGGCTACTTGCCTCGTGCGTACTGCGTGTGGAGTGCCAAGGTAAGATGTAAGTACAAGGACATGCGGCAGAGTCAGAGTTTGCGTCCTGAAGGTCATTTTAGTGACGTTTCCACGCCGTTTTGCACTGTTACTAGAAACTGAAAATCTTTCACTGTTCATGTTTCTTTAACTTCTTTTTCTTAGATAAGTCCTTTTAACATTTCATATAATAAGGGCTTGGTGATGATGAACTCCTTGAATTTGATCTTATCTGAGAAGCACCTTATCTGTCCTTCCATTCTAAATGAAAGTTTTGCTGGATAGAGCAATCTTGGAAATAAATAAACATTAAAAAAAAAAAAACTGAACTCGTGTCCAGAAAAAAAACAAACAAACAAAAAAAAAGAAACTGAAAATCTTTGTTAAATCAATCTCTAGAAGACCTTGACATGATGTAGTGGAAAACACATACATACAATTATAATGTCAGAAGTTTTTGTTCACGTTCTAAGACTGAGATCATATTTTACATCAATGACTTGTCACTCTCAGGAAACAAGAATTTTTTTTTTTTACATTAAGACTCAGTTTATTGCCTTGGCTGGTGTGGCTCAGTGGATTGAATGGCAGCCTGGGAACCAAAGGGTAGCCTGTTCGATTCTCTGTCAGGGCACATGCCTGGGTTGTGGGCCAGGTCCCCTGGAGGGACACTCAAGAGGTAACTTGAGTGCCTCCCCTCCTTCTCCTTTGTCTAAAAATTAAAAAGAGAAAAGACTCAGTTTACCAATCCAAAAAGTGAGAATGATTCCACCTACTTCCTACTCTTATTCTGAGGCTTGGTGAAGATAACACACACACAGGGACCCCTGGGGAAAGGGACCGTGGGTGTGGCCACAGCCCAGGCTATCTAGGGCATACCACTTAATGTTTGATAAGTCAATTTGAGGCCAAGATGTAGAAGGAAAAATACATATACCCACTGCAGTAGCTATTCACTTTTTTTATTCTTACGAGTAAGCTTCATGAATCTAGTGAAAAGCCAGACTTTTAAAAATGGCCATAGCGTGGGTGTGGCTCGACTCTCTTGCCCCAACCCAGGGCACTTTTAAGGAAGGTATAACTGATGCAAAACAAATTGTGATACATTTAACTTGGTGTGTCACGTGATGATTTGCTCTAGGTATATATTGTGAAATAATTACCACAAGCCAGTAAATTAACACATCCATCACCTCACACAATTGTGGGTTGTTATTGGGTTTTTTTCCTCTTAAATGTGAAAGACAAAATGAGTAACGGTCCTACCCAATTGCAAACCTGACTGAGTCAAAGCCACTGCACCTTTGGGCTATTAGGAAAGTCCTGGAAACAACAGGTTTTACTGGGCAATCGTTACGGAGCTACAGTGTCAAGGAGACTTTAAAAAAAGAGGTATTCACTAACTCTCCCGAAACATGCCATCTTGCCCCTGGCGCCATCCATAATGCGGCTAAATGGGAGGTGGGTTGGGTTTATCTCCTGCTGGGGCCCTTCATGGAGCTCCCGCTGTGTGTCGAGCCTTCTTTGAGGCACCTAAGAAACTTCCCCATTAGAGGATTCTTGCTTTCTTGAAGGGCAGACTAGTGGGAAGGCAGAAAGTTAAACACTTCACTAACAAGTGATGTGATAAAGTGTGGAGGTGAAAGGAAGACCCTGGATAATGCAGGAGGGACAGCGACACGGCTAAAGCAAGGTGCAGCGGGAGGAGATTGGATTTTGCTTAGATGAAGATACTGAGATAAGATTGAAGAAAAAGGATGCTCTGGAGTCCGGGTTCACAGGTGGGGTTACAAATCAGGAAGAATCCCCACAAAAGAGGTTAATTGGTTTGGAGATTATCAAAAGCAAATGGAAAGTTAGAAAAGGACTTTGTACAGCTCTTTTACTCCCGTCACAGGAATTTTCTAACCTTCCCAGCTACTTCTTTTACCCGCACACTTGCTCAAGCAAGGGCATTCTTCCGCTTCTCCAACCCCTGCCCTAGTTTGCTCAGATACAGATTAAGATGTAGTCCTTCCTAAACTCAATCGTTTCCTCTTCTGAGCTCTAAAAATACTTTATTTGACTGTCTCCGGGGGCACCTTTTACTTTTACATATAAACTGCAGTGCAGACAGGTTTTTCCCCTTCAGAGAAGAATAATTTTCTTTCTTCTTCTCTTGACTTCCCCGTCTAATCCTCCTCTCCAGAATTAACCCATTCCTCCTCTTTTTTCTGTTTTATTTATTGATTTTAGAGACAGAAAGGAAGGGGGAGGGGCATCAATTTGTAGTTCCTCTTGCTTATGCATTCATTTGTTGATTCTTGCTTGTGCCCTGACCAGGGGTCCTACCCGCAAACCTGTGTATCAGAGGATGACAACCCATTCCTCCTTACTGTAGTCTCATCCCTTATTTTCACATCATAAGCATAGCCCTACATTGTCCTAGGTGTACAAATGCTAAGAACAATGTCTGCTATAAAATATTTATTCGTTTAATCTTTGCAACAAGCCTTTGAGCATCTGTTACCATTATCTCCAGTCAAAGAGAAGGGAAGAACGTCTTCTCAAAACCAGTCAGAGAGGTCCCCAAACTGGTCTTTGTAACCACTGTATAAACACTATATCGGCTCTGAATTTTACACCTTAAAGTGCATGAGACATGGCCCGATGTTTTTACATTGCTCTCTTGCATGTAAACATTTGTTAACTAATTAAGTGAATAAATAAATGAATGAATGGCTATTTTCTTTAGGGAGGCACATTCAGAAATTAATAAGACAAGTTGGTACAATGGTATTTTAAATTGTGTGTTGATTCTATTGTTTTGCCTCGTTTTCATGAATTAAATAATTAGACAAGAAACCAGAGGGATTTTTCCTCCTCTTAGGATGGTAGTCATGACCTTGTCTTCTTATCAATGGGTGTACTTTTGCAGCTGTAAGGTAAACAAAAGCTAGTATGACATCAAACTCTTATAGGAGCTCATAAAAATTTCCTATCGCCTGGTGACTTTATTTGGTTGCAGTGGGAGGGGAGTTTAGAAGGTGGAAAGTATCATTAACAGGTATAAAATCCCTCCCAGGACTAGGAAGAAGGGCAAAGATGGTAAGTGCCAACCGTGACAGACCAACTTGTTTAGGGTTTACAATCCTGCACCAAGGATGGGTGAGGTCACACCCAAGAAGGCTCATTAGTAAAACTGAAGTCTGAAAATTGAGCATGAAAGATAAGTTTATCATAGAGTGAATGAGTAGCCTCTGGGCAAGCACAGGCCCAGCAGAGAACTTGAGCAGGAGATGCCATTAGAGCATGCGTCAGCAGAATCATTGGATGATGAAGGGCAGTGCAATGGTCAATGGCAGAGGCAGAGGGGAATGGTGGAGGGCTAGACTCTCCTTCCCTGATGATAGAGCTTGAAATCTGGTAGATCATTTCTTGTTATGAGTAAATCCCTGTAGATTTTGTTATGATCAATAAGAATAAGGATTTTCTGCTTAACTTGCTAGTATATGCTTGAGGAAATTCAACTTAAACTGGCAAAAGTAAATGTAGATAGCATTTATTGTATTCAAACTACTTCTTGCTAGATGTTCTACTAATATTACATAGGGAAGCTCCTTAATTCCTATGGGGGGAAAGTCATAAACTGGAGACTATGAAGTGCATTTTTGTGCCCATCCCCCACTCACATGTTGAAATTCTGAGCCCCATTAGGATAGCGTTAGGAGAAGCAACCTTTGGGAAGTAATTAGGTCATGAGGGTAGAGCTCTCATATTAGGATTAGTGCCCTCACAAGTAGAGAAAAAAGAGCTTGCTTCTCTCTGTTCTCCACTGAGTGAGAACACAGCGAGAAGACAGCCATTTGTAAGGTGAGAAGCAGGGTCTCACCAAAGACCCCTAGATCTTGGACTTGCCAGCCTCCAGTAGAGTGAAAAATAAATGTTTATTATTTAAGCTACCCAGTTTATGGTAATTTTTTGTAACAGCCAAAACTAAGGCATAGAGTATTGCCATCCCCAATTACCAGGGTTCAGATTATAAATTAAGATGCTAGCATTAAAGTCAAACTCCATTTGACTCAAAGTCAACACTTCTACTTTATTTATTTGTTTGTTTGTTTGTTTATTAGGAAGAGGAGGCATACAGTATTTGTATTCTGGTATTAGTATATTTTAAATTAAATTTTACTTCTTATGAAAGCAATGCTTTCATTCTAGAATGAGTTAGTGAGATATCACCGGTCGTAATTCCATATTCTGGTTGAGATGAGGACAGTGTCACCATTAACTATTTCCAATTATATGCTATGAAATATGCAGGGTTACGTCACTTCCCTTGCGTACTTTCACATTCCCAATGTACCTATTAAGTGGATGCTATCTTCATTTTTAGATGGGGAAACACACTCAAAGAAGCGGAATAAATACATTAAAACATATAGTTATTACTATTCTCACTCAGTCTCGTTTTCCCCTCTAACCTAGAGTGTTGGACTCTGAAGTTCTGGTACCTTCCTATAAATGGTCAATGTTACCCATTTCTCTGAACCCTATCCATGCAACTTAAGAAATCCATGCATATATAATCCTTGCAAACAACCAACGGTGTGATGAAGGCTACTGTTAGAAAATTTGCCTTGGCAAAGAATCCTCACCTCAAAGAAAACTAGTAATTTGATTTGAAATTAAGTTGATTCACATTGATTCTTAACCCCATCCTTTGTACCTCTGGTGTGACCAGCTTGTTCCTGGTTGTAGGAATTCCTGGATGCCAGTTAAGAGTCTATGTTTTTTCCCCCAGATCATCCTAAAAGATGCATGAAAGAAAAGGGACTTCTCCAGTTGTACTTGAAGAAGTTCAATGTGGTCATATTAAACAAGCAGAGCATAGCAGACAAGCAAAAATACTGGAAGAATAGGTGAGGCCTGGATACCTGTTTGCCTGGAGACCATTAGGGAAAAAAATGTATCGGAGACTCTACCTGCCTAACTAAAATATTGGCAAAAACAAAAGAATATGTGAAAGGCTAAGCAAGTTTACAAAAAGTGATTAAGGATTTGCCATCACCTTAAGGGTTTTGTTTGTTTGTTTTTGAGATTGGGAGGATGAAAAAGGAAAGAAAAGAAACAGTGAAATAGAGACAAATGGGCTGATTGGTTTTACTTTAGCCCTGAAGCAGCACTGATCAATGTGATGTGGACAGTGCCTTTAAGTAGTTTAACCAAATATTAGCAGGAAGATTGATATTTTATTTCTTCATCTTGCCCTTTCATTCCTTGTTTATATCTTTCTGTCTGTTTACTTTCCCTTCCTCGGTGTCTTCTGCTCAATCTATAGATGGTTATTGATTGCTGTACACTTTCCACCTGTGCTTGGCCCTGGGATATCAAAAATAAAGACGTATCCTTCCTGGCCTTTGGTGAGTTCACAGACTACCAGGGGGAGAGGCTTGGAAAGAAATGTCACTGCATAGCCTGTAGCTAAAATACGTCCAAGAAGCAGTGTGTGTACAGAGGATATTGGCCTCTAGTCCTGCTGGGGGAAAGTGAAGGGCAGGTTAAAGGTTGGTAAATAAACCCTTCCCTGATGGTGTGACATGACAAGTAGATTAAGTTCAAGGATATCCTATAATTTCAGAATGTTGGCTTTGCCATAAGAAATGAATAGTATACATGCCTGTGTGTAGGTATGTGAAGGTTTTTGTAATCCCATCCCCAAATGGTGATTGCATTAAACTAAGTCTTTTTCCAAAATTGGGTTTCACTTAGAAAACAACTCAAGATACATCAGTTTACTTGTCCAACACATTTTGTGATATTGATTTGATTTAGATTTACTTAAATTTTAATCATAATGCCATAGTGGGAAAGGGTGACTTTGCTGGACACTAACAAAAGGTAAAAGCAAAAATTAGCAGATTTGAAAGAAACACAGTGAATTTTAGGAAACACTGATTAGACTACCAACTTCTTTTTAAAAAATAACTGAAATGATACAATAAAGTACCTCACTCAAGTCAGTTATATCTCCATTTCCAATTCTTCCTAGTTACCATATTTAAGAATCTCAGGTGAAATGGGGGAAAAGACTCCATACACTTTCCAGTGAAATTTTATAATATCTGTGCCTCTCCAGCTCTATTTTATAACATCTGTGAGGGTTTTCCCCCCCCTTTTAACACTTCTACCTTTGTGTTTACCCTTTGGGCTAATTTGTAGTTGACCCGAGTAATAGAGCCCTTTTAACCAACATTTTGTAACGGACAACCATTGATTTAGCATTCTTGCAGAACGCCTCAAAAATCAATGCCTCCAGAAGGAGGAACTGGTAGGACTTCATAATATCACATCTCGTTTTTATCGCAAATTTCCAATTTACCAAGTTCCTGTCTCATTATTTATACCAGACAGGGCCTGCTGATGAGATACATAACCCGCTCAGTCCCTTTTGGCAATCCATTTATAACTGAAGCACAATTAATATCTTTACAGCTGTTCTCCAGGCAGCAAGAAAAATGTGGCAGCAAGTATTTTGTACATGTTTGAGTATAAGTGTGCGGAATGAGGAGTACCGGGATATATCCAGAAACCAGCGGAACCTGGCCCTTTCTTATTTTTGAATCCCCCCAAGAGATGTTTCCAGAACTACTTCATACAGGAGGTGAAGCTGCCTTTGCTAGCCCTCCAGACTTCCCAAGAAAATAATTAGGAATCAGGGCAGTCATTAAATACAAATTTCACACATGATGCTCCTGAAAAGGAGAAGTATAAAGGAAAACATCCACAAATTTCTATAGTTCCATATCATTCTAACTTCCAAGTTTTTAATCCGTTGTTAATCTCCCGTTTTACATTCAAATATCAATTTTTCCTTTTAATTAGACACTGATCATTCCTATGAAATATAGAGGAGCCGCTATGTTTCTGGCTCAAGTATTTACCTGACACAACTCTTCAGACCTCATGCAAACCCTAAACATTAGTTCTAGATCACTTTCAGATTCCTAAAAATTGATAGCAGTAAATGGGTATGCATAAATGTTTTTTTATTTATTTTTACTTTTCACTGAATGTATTGGGCTGACATGGGTTAAGAAAACCATATAGGTTTGAAGTACCCACCTCAGCAAAGCATCCGCACACTGCATTGTGTACTTGTGCCCAAAGTCAAGTCTCTTCCCATCCCCACTGACCCCCTCTGCCCACTGCCCAGCTTCCACCTGCTTCCCTTTCCCTCTGGCTATCACCATAATGTAGTACACATCTGTGAGCTATATATAAGTATATAAGTATATATATATGTATATATACACACATATATATGCGTGTGTGTATAAGTATATATACACACATATACATATATGTATATACTCACATATATACAAACATAATTATAACTGAAGTTATATTTCAGTTATAATATGTTTGCTTAATCCTTTCATCAACTCAGTAACAGATGTGTTTTCCCTGTGTATATTTATAGCATAATTATATAACGAGCACACTGATGGTATAGCCAAACAAAACAGATGAATAGATAAATGATAGATAAATAAATAGATCAATAGATATTCAAAATATTTGACTTAGTCATTTCATTGTTTGGAAGTTACCCTAAAGAAATTATCTAAAACATGAGCGAGCCTTTTACTTTTCTTCTGCTGTATTCTGATAGGACAAATAAATATTTAAGAGCAGTTGGAATATCACTAGTAATAGTTAATGGTAAATATTTAAATGGAGAAAAGGCTCGATATAAAGTAGGACACACAAAATGGAAAAAGAAAAAGAAAAGTAAGAGAAAATATACTGACCACAAAAACAACAAGGCAAATGAAATGTTTGGGTCACTAGCTTGGGCTTCCAAAACCAACAGATGTGTGACCCACAGTCAGAAGCTGGTTCTAATGGGAGGAGTACGAGGCAAGCTGCTGCGTACTGCGTGCTACGTAACACACACTACACAACATGCACAACGCAATACTGATCCCGTGCGACTGAAACACACGGGAATCAGCAGCAATTTGAGAATCAGAATCTGAAGGCTGTCATGGGACATATTTTGAAATTATCAAAGTACGAGATGTCAGAAAATGGAGACGTGTCCAGTCGCTCCGGATGAATGATTCCCCCACCAGCACCAGACTCCCCTGGGCAGGCTGTATTGAAAATGCAGATTCCCAGGCCCTGTCGCATGGAAACCAAATCAGAAGTCAGAGGAGGGGGCTAAGAAATCTACTTCACATCACACTGGCCCTTGGAGCATTTGTGTTTGTGAGCTAGAAAGAGAAAGGGGTGCTTCCGCCCTTCAAAAGATTTTATGTTATTTCAAGTTTTAATTACAAAAGCAATACATACTGGGAAACACAACTCTTTTTAGTAGATGACTCAAAGACACACCTTAGAAGGCACAGAAGTGAGAAGGCTCGCCTTTTAGGGCTGTGCAAAGAGGTGCTAAGGAGTTAATTAGCACCTGAATTCCAGAGGGTACAGTGCAGGGCAGATTGGGCATCCACCACAGAAAAGCTGCCAGGAGAGCCTGGAAAACTACTGAAGAGAACAACTGAAACTTCACTTTTGTAAGTATGAAACCGATGTAATTTTTCTGCAGTACCAAGGCAGGAGGACACTTCTAATTCTCTCAATACAGAGTAGCTTGTATGCATATGCGTGTTTTTTCATGGAAATAAATGATGTCTACAGTTGCTCATAGTAGATAAATAATAAAAAGATGAGCTATTTCGGCAAGCACCAGGGTGTCTAGTAGACTCTTAATTTACCTAAACAAGCCTGAGGTAGGCTGTATTTCCCTCTGCACCATATTTGCTGGCATACCCCTCCCCCACAGGCTGCCGCAGTCCCTCTATAGAAGGAAGGAAGTCTTCTGAATGGTGAACCACACAGGCCACGTAATGAAGACTCCTACTGAGAGCTGGTCCCGCACGAAATCTCCAGATGGCCTGCACTAAGGACTTCAGGTAGAATGACATCTGCATCGACTCGTCTCTTCACTGTATCAACCTGGTTGTGCTACACAGAGAACGCCCTCCCCACAGTTACGACACTGGGCACTTTCAAGTAATATGGTCTCCAATCAAGACCAGAAGTCCCCACTTGGAAAATGATCTTACCGACCATTTTTTAAAAAATATTTTCTTTATTTATTTTTCGAGAGAGGGGAAGGGAAGGAGAAAGAGTGGGAGAGAAACATCAATGTGTGGTTGCCTCTCATGTGTCCCCTGCTGGGAACTGGCCTGCAACCCAGGCATGTGCCCTGACTGGGAATCGAACTGCAATACTCTGGTTCGCAGGCCCGCGCTCAATCCACTGAGCTACGCCAGCCAGGGCCTCAACCATTTTTAAAAATATTTTTTTTATTTATTTTTAGAGAGAAGGGAAGAGAGGGAGAAAGAGCAGGAGAGAAACATTAATGTGTGGTGGCCTCTTGCATGCTCTCAAATGGGGACCTGGCCCACAACCCAGGCATGTGCCCTGACTGGGAATTGAACTGGAGACCCTTTGGCTTGCAGCCAGCACTCAATCCACTGAGCTACACCAGCCAAGGCTATGATGTGGTTCTATCATTGGCTCCATTTTCCTTATGTGGCAACTAAACACAGAGAGGTCAAATGAAATGGTTGAGCCTCTGTTCTTGCCAGGCCTAAAGCTAGAACGAGGGATTCAAGGATAGGAAAACAAACTTGGCACTTGACCTCCTGGAGTCCTTCACTTTAGAATGTTTGGGTGGACATGTTTAAAAATGCTCTAGTAAGTTCAACAGCATGTCAGGTGACACATCTCATAGGGAGAAGCAGACGATTTTAAACTTGGAACAACTCTTAAGTCTTGTCCTTTTTTTCCAGAATATATCATGCAGTTTTTTGCACTTTATTCCTTAATATAGAGCAGCATTATTTTTTAAAATATGAAACAGCTTTACAGATATTCTGACAGATGTGTCATGCCTGTCTAATTCTGTATGCAGAGTCCCTTGGTACACTACCAGGGGCTTGGAGTAAAGAACCAGAGTGTTCTAGTCACTCACAAAACCAAGCAAAGTGGGGTTTCCGGACCATCAGCATTAGCCTCCTACAGGGGAAATGTTTTAATCTGTACATTCTCACCTCTGCCCTAGACCTTCCGAATCATGAACTCTGAGGGTGACGCTGAGAAACTGTATTTTAACCAGTTCTCCATGACCTTGGGATGTATACTCTCACCTAGGAACCAGTGCATTAAGTGAAAAGTAACCATAACAGTTCCAGGACTATTACACCTGATTGACATAGGTATCTATGTCGACACCTATGTCCACCTAAAAAAGAAGCCACTCACTGAATGTGCTAGATAATGCTTCAGCTTCTTTTGGTAACCACACAACTTTCTGAGTAAAGTAAGACAATTATGAAGTTGCTCATTTTATAGACAAGTAGACTGAAAATTTCCCCTAACTTCTTTATATTCAAAGGTTGAATAGAAAATACTGATGCTACTAATGCTGGGAATATGTCTACTTGATGCTTTGTAACCTCTTAGTATGTGTTACATTTTCGGTTTGGTGTCAGGAAAGATATAGCTAATAAATCTCCTTGTTTTCATCCAATGCTTTCCAGTAATTATAGTATCTTACCACCAAATGGTAGGATGTCGTGAACAGAATAGCTAGGGCTTTTTTTAATGGTAAATTAAGAAATACAAGAGGGAATATCATTTTCATGCTATTTATACTTTTTTCCAAAATTAATATATTACAACATATTTAAGCAGAGTCATTAAAATTACATTGTGATATTTTGTATGAGAATTTAAATAGCATAAATTTCCAGGCACAGAATTTCACAAACCCTTTAACAGCTGACAACTGCTATTTCCTCAGATCCTATAGCAGATTGGAATACCTCTCGTTTTTTTTTTTTTGGTCAAGTTCCTGCTCCCCCAATCATTCTACAAAGCACCCACACATGTTAGGGCTTGGGAACAACTAAATACCCAAACCCTAGACATTTTGCTTGCATGACACTTTTCAAATAACCTTCAAGATGAAGTCTAAGCATGCTTGAATCCATTATTAGGGAAGTGGCCTCTGCTTGCTTGGGCTCAGCTCTTTTCTTTCTAAATGCTTGTTCAGGGGACAGAGGAAGAAGCAAGACCATGAGGGGTGATCACAGAATTCCCTTAAACATACATTCTCACAATAAAGATGTTCTCCTTTCTCATCACTAAGCAAGTATCTACTCATCAACCACAACCCGAAAGTTAAGCTCCACTTTCCCTTTGTGTCTGTCTGTCCCCTTCTCCTTGCTTCTCACGGGAGTGTCATTTTCCTAGATTTGGTGGAAAAGACATGGGGTGCACATTTGGCATAACGGTCGGTGTAGGTGGAGCTCAAAGATAACGGCTAGAACAGACAGACTTAGAGCCAGTCACTCACCCTCTGAGTCTAATTTACTTACTTCACCCGCGTGAGTGCAATATCATGAAGAACCAATGAGATAACAGATACAACCCTGTTTTACAACATGAAAACCTCATACAAACATTAAGAAATCCACACAGATCATTGTAATACCTGTATTTACACATTGGGCGTCAGGTCCCTTATATCTAAACCTCTGTCTCCACTGCCACCATAATGTCCCTTTTTAGACACCCTTTTTTACTACATTTCTAAAACCCATTGAAATCAAACATGATTACCTTAAGCACCGACATAAAGCAGTGATTTCATCACCTTGGAACAAAACTGCCTAATGTTGTATATTATCATTGGCACTGACAAACTCATAAAGGAAAAGAAGTCAGTGGGGTAATGTGGAATATTAAGACAGAGGCATCCTGGGCATCTGCTGAAATCCAACCCTTTGGAACCTGATTGCCTTGAACAAGAGCTAGCAATATAAATAATTTCTCACCAGCATTTTTGCAAAGATACTACGATATTAATGATCGCTCATGTTTCTATGAAGACTTTAGAATTTGCACATTTCCCCCTATGTGTGTATGTGCGGAGAGAAGACTACATTAGACAGAAGAGAGAATTCCCTTCAGGACACAATTTATATTTCAGAGTAGACGGAGTGTGAGTCAAGCGAGATATTTTTGTTAGACTCCACACATTTTTCTCTTGGATTTGGAAAGAAAGCATCATTTTCTCTCCAAGTTAGGCAATATATATCACACAAATTCACGCACAAACACACATACACTATAACATATAGAAATAAGAGAGAATCTAGGGACAAGGTACATGTGCATGTGTGTGTGTGTGTGTGTGTGTGTGTGTAAGAGAGAGAGAGCGGGGTGTGTGTGCAAAAGAAAATATTACAGCATTTTGCTTCCTTGAAGGATTAAGAGAAATACTTTTGGAAACTGCATTAACCTGCAATTCGTAAACAACACATTAAGAACTACAAAGAAAGGGGACTCTAATTAGGCTCTTACAAGTTTTTCTTTGTCGCAGCTCAAAAATGACGTACAAACATGTACTGCGCTTGCTGTGTGCAAGGCACTCATGCAAACACCACACCAAAGACATATGAACCATGGCCCTGCCTTCACAGACCTGACCATCTAGTCAGATACCAGGTGAACTTGAGCTTCTCTTTGAATATTTAATTTATGTTCATTAGTGAATGGCAGGAGACTGAGTAATGAATTCCATTTCCTATTCCTAGAGAAGGTACCCTGAAAAACATGGTTCAAGAAGCACCCTGAATCAGTTATGCCCAAACCGAGGAAGGACTTTGGACTTCTTCACCTGGTTTTAGAAATTTCAACATAACTACAGAGACTTCAGTCTGAGGATAATGAGAAGTGAGAGGTGCCATATCTACTTTAAAGGCAGTGGTGATGCTAATAACAGTAACAACGTGCCCATATTAAATATACAATAATGTGCTCTTTCTGGTGGATGTAGAGAATCATGCTGTAGCCAGATTAATGGGCTTGTGGTAAGACCAGGGAGTTGAATCTTAGCTTCACTGCATGTTTTCCTGTAAGACTCTGAGCTTGCTGCTGTATTGCATTTTTGTAATACATGAAAGAGGAAGGAAGGAAGGAAAGAAAGGGAGGGAGGGAGGGAGGAAATTTTAAAAAAGGAAAAAGAAAAAAACAACAAAAAATAACCCAAAACCATGCCTGGCACAGTTGCTGTGGACACAAGAGCAAATGACACGGCCCAGTGCAGTGCTGGTTCACAGCAGCAGGAATGACAATGAGGAAATGATGATGTTAATGATGTAGATTCACCAAGCACATACTGTGTGCGACACACTAACCTAGGTATTATACATGATATTATTTCTTACTTATCAGTCACTGAATGTCTCCTAAGTCACTCATGCATGTTCACTAGTTCCCAAAATAACAATAAAAAGCACCATTTAAAAAATAAATTGGATGCACAGAGAAGAGAAACAATGAATCCAAATTTACATGTTTAACAAGTGGCCTCCATGGTCCATGATTCACTGCCTGGAGTTCACACAGTTTCTGCTGCCTCAGGTGAGTATCCATTAAGCATTACATGTTAGGCATTAAATCCTAGTTTATACTGTGCTGTCTGAACTACTGCCTGAAGATTTTGATCCCTTGTATCTGAATAAGAATAATGTATTCACCCCCATGTACTGCCTAAGTTTCTAAAGCCACGGAAAAATAAAAGATCATAAAGCGAGTCTCATATTTCATTGTGCAAGTTCTACGCAAATGAGTTTCCTCAGGCATGGACCGCTACATGGTTATAGCCCGGCTTTCCACAGTGGTCTTACCTCCAATGACCAGAAATTAAAAGAAAATAATAATCAACTTCATTCCTATTGATTCATCCAGGGAAACAATGTTCTGGTAGAAGATGAATTTCTCTTAAGTAGGAGGGAGAACCTTGAGAGTCGAAAGAAAAGCAAACAAGGCAGCCATGACCATGTTCTCAGCTCGGCCGAGAGCGCCTTCCTCATTTCTAATCAATCTGATTGGTGCAGGAAGACTGAAGACCAGTATCATCTAAAAGAAGTTCCCTCTTTGTCACATCCTGGGATCAGCTGCCTTGTCACTCGGAGAGGCAATATAGATCTGCATAAAATTTCAACACCTAAGGCCTCGTGTTTCTAACAGATATTGAAGTTTACTTCCCTGCTGGGTTTCCTGGACGCTGTCTGTGCATTGGCTACTTATTAGCATCCTCACAAATTGTCCTGTGCCCTGGTCATTGCTGAACCTCTCTCCGTCTCTTCCTCAGCACCTTTGAGGACCACACATCATGAGAAAGCAACGCTGTGCACACCTAAGCTCTCTGCAGAAAGGTTATTTGTCTGTTTTCGTTACCGCAACTGAAGTCTTTAGAGAGAACCTAGCTCTTTACCTTAGGCCTACCTTCCTTATTTTGTCTGTTTGTTTCAGACACATTTTCGGAGATACCTGCTATGGGTTTGGCTCTGTGACAGGCGCTCAAAGACAACAAGGAACGAAACAAGCACAGGCTCTGCCAGCAGGGAGCTTACAGCCAAGCGCAGACAACTACGTGAGTAATTAATTAATTTTCATTTGTGTGAAGGAAAAGACAGAATGAGACAAAACCTGTAATAGGCTTGGAGAAAGCGATGATTAGCTGAGACGGGAAGGATGAACGGGAGGTAGAACCACCACCTTGGCCACATGGATGGAAGGTGTGGAGATTCTGAGGCCTTCACAGGTGAAGAACAAAGAGCAGGGCTGCGAGGCAGAGGACGCACAGCCTGAGAACATGGGAGGATGGTAAATTGTGCAGAGAATTCTCAGCCAGCCGGGGTACAAATTGTGAACTATATTTAAAGAGCAGTGGAGAGACACTGAGGCTCTGTTTGCAGGGCATGCGTGGGAACAGGGAATGCAGTCAGAGAAAGTTTTAGAATGTGAAGGGTAGTGAATGGTAGTGAATGAGGATGACCAGGATGAAGGCTAGGCAGGGGTCCGAGTGAAATATAATAGTTTTCTTGGACTAAGGTGGTGAGAGAAGACAGAGAGAAAAAAAGGTGACCCTAATTAATTATAAAATGATTCAAGTCCACTTACATTTACTTCTAAGAGCTATGGAAACACATGCGCAAGTGTGTAGCTGGGGCAAGCCATGATCAAAACCAGGTTTTGGAAATAGTCATTGGTGCTAGAGCCAAGAGAGGAGGTGATCAATAATACAGATGACCTGGGACTTGCTTCTAAGGAATAAAATACAGCAAAGGTGACTGGTCGCCTGTGGTCATGATGATGTGATTATGATCTATGAAATGGTGATGTGTGTCATGCCGGACACACCCTCTCTTGCTGGCCGTGTTCTGAGCTGCCGGATGGATGGGCCATGCAGCAAGGCAGGAGAGCAGCCACCCAGCACAGCAAAGGAACTGGGACCCTCGAGGACCTGAATACTGCGAGCAGGATGGAAACCACGGAACTGGATCCATAACTCACTGAGACTCAGATGAGACCTCAGTCTCGTCCTGGCTGATGCTTTGGTCCCAGCCTTGTGAGACTCTAAAGCAGAGGACCCACAGACCCCTTGCATGGAACAACCCACAGGAACCATGAGACAGCACATGTGTGCTGGTAAAAACCATGAAGCTTGTGGCGATATTGTTACACAGCAACAATACACACATTCAGTGTTAAGCGTGCTGATTATTAAAAAGGTCCCTCAGTCTCACGTCCCATAGGCCTGGGGCTCAGAGAAAAGTTCAGAAACAAGACGTTAGTTTGGGAGGGCGAATATAAAAAATAACAAAAGAGAAGGTGGGGGGCCCGGAAACAAAGGGTAAGGCTATCACCTGCAATGCCAACACCATGCCTCTCAGAGGCAGGTATGGTTAAGCTAGAACGGGGACTCTATGAGGCTTTGCTTGGCATAAACCAAACCAGGAACATGCATTTTGCGTAACGTGTTGCTCTGCAAAATAAGACACTCATTCCCACAGGGCACCCCAGGTGCACGAGGATCAGCACAGATGAATTCAATCCACTGGGACAGAGGTGCATCCATTCAATCCTCCTGCCAACCATTCTGACTCCACTAACGGCGGGTTCTCAGTTTTGAGCTAGTGTGTGTTTAACGCGGTTCTGATGTTTGCCGATAGCACTTTGTGTAGCAAAAACCAAGCAGGCCCGGGGACAAGAACCTCCAGCAGGCAGCGGGGTCTATACCAAAGTTAATTTACTTCCATATTTACCTATAGCTTATACTATATTCGTCTAGTGAGATGAATATATTTTATTACATTGATCCAATGTTATATTTATCTGGCATTGATCTTCTATTTTTAGTACAAGTACTAAGATAAAGTTTCCTTTTTAAAGGGAAACTTTATAAACAGTTTATATATATATAAATATAATTATCAAGATTTCTCTAACACAAAAGGTTCTGTGTCGGTTAATGACATATTGGACAGCGGACACAAGTCTGGATGTGAACCTCAGGAGACTGAGGTTCTATGTGCTTTAAGAAAATTAGTCAGGATTTGCCACAGGGCCACTGACTCCAGAAAATACTCCTAACCATGCAGTCTTCCCATCCGAAATCACGGCTTTCATCTCTGTGACTTCACTGCAGACGCTCACTAACTGAATGTTAAATGTACTCTGTGATCCCACTGGAGAACGTGGAGAAATGGGGGTTGAAACAAAAATAAAGAAACTGGGGGAGGCAAAAGGATACTTTTATATTATTTTTTGTTGAAATGAATGTAGTTTTAATACGTAAATTCCTACCGGGGAAAAAGGTGAGATTTATTTGAGGCTGATCACAGACCTTTTCAACGCAGACTCACCACAGGTATAGACTGACCACAGGCAGAACTAAGAGATGATGCCGGTGATCGGCTTGAGGCACAGTCTTGGCTTTGGCACGGGAGTCCCCACTTAGCTGCCTTGAGCTAGGTACCTAGTAAAAGGCTACGCAAACTACTCTATGGAATATTATTAAAGTCACCTTCTAGAACCAGGATTAAAAAAAAAGAGAAGATGGGGAGATATGAGAGGAACAGGATAAATGAATATAATAACCAATATACTCATTGATTCACTCATACATCTAATACATTCGGCAGACCTGGTTTTGAGCTTGTTTGGGGTACTGAGAGAAAGAGACCAGACACAAGAGCAAAAGCAGTGGATGTGCCCACTTGTCTAGAACACAACGCTGGCCCCAGCTCTCGGTGCTTTTAGAAACGGGGAGGAGAGGTTGGCTGATCCACGGGAACAGTGACAGGAAGGAGTCTTCGGGAGGAGGTTTGCAGGGTCTGTATGGTTCTGACTTTCTAGTTAGGTGCCAATTACATGAGTCTGTTTACCATGGGCACTGGTGCTGTCATGAGCATTTCACTGTTTGGCAGTTACTCTTCAATGCAGAATCTAGAAAGACGGATGGGGGCAGGGACAAGAAAAGGTGAACAGGTAGAAGAACCTGAACAAGAAGAGGAAATGCTGGCTGTGCCTACAAAATACCCACCTTGCCAAAGTGTTCAGGGCAAAATCAAGTAGTGGAGGAAACACCAGGGTCATGTCATATGATCTTATACTTTCCTGATGGGTCGTGCCCCGAACAGGCCCTCCCCACGCACTTCTGTGGCACCGATCGGATCTGAGAGACACCAGGAGAGCCCCTCTAAAGACGGACAGATGTCCAGCACTCTCCTTTCCTTTAACTGTAACGTTGTAACTTGTTACACATACATACATAAATGTGGGGGAATTGTTGGGTATTCTTTCATTGTCACCTGATGGTATCGGCAGCCCTAATAACTACTTAGAAATAGCAATGCCAAATATATATATATATATATATATATGTATATATATATATGTGATTATCATTATTCAGATGATTCTGTTAAGGTAAGGAAAAGGACAATAGAGACGTGCTCAGGAATCAATGTTGCCCTTCGTTTTTGGTCTTGACCCACTGGTTTTTCTGTCTGGGTAATTTTAAACAGCACAAAGCACCGAAGACCATAGGTTATCTCGTATCCATTACTAGGACCTGTGAATACAAATGGACGGAGGAGTGGTGTTGCACTCAGCATGAAGAGGTTTTTTTCAGAACGAACTGAGAATATCTCTTTTCTCATTTTCTTTTTCACTCCCAGTTCAAAGAGAAGCAAGATCCTTTCATAAACCCCTCAGAGGGGTATTCCAGCCCCCGCTCTGGTTCTAATTTTCCCAGGAATGCAACATTTCAGCTCACTGTTTTTACGCAGGCAGGCGTCAATGGCAGCTAGAGGGGAAAATAACTTTCTCTTTTAATCTTGCTGTATTATGAAGATACACACCACATATTACTAATATCCATACCATGCCTTGCCGTGGGGAGCCATGATCACTCACAAAGGAGACACAAGAAGAATAATCTGTCCTCTGGATCCATATAAGGGGAAACCATGCAGAATTTGAGTGGGAATAGTTATCATCTTTATATGTTGCTTACATAGCCAGGGAGAAAGATAATTTTTATATGCCCTTTCTAATAGATGAAAATTCCTTTGAATGGCTCCTTTCGACTGGTACCTGCAACATACAATAGAATCTAATGTTTGCTTTTAAGAAGTATAGCATGTCCTTCCCCTTTCTGACTCGTCGTGTGCAGGTAGGTGGAAGTAGCATGGGGGCCAAAGATGGGAATCGTCTGAGGCTCCCAGTGTGTTTCTAGAACCAGAGACCAAGAAATCTTAGTCTCTCATTTTTCTTCTCTTTATTACCTGCTTCATTTCTTCCCTTTTCTGAGAAGTGTAGCTTTTCTTTGATTCTCTAATATATATATATATATATGTGTGTGTGTGTGTGTGTCACCATATATATATATACTTTACATATATATAAAGTATATATATACTTTATATTTAATTTTATTTATATATATATAAATAAAATGAAATGGTCATGTCTTTGACATCTTACCCAATGGGAACCTCAATTCTCATATTTTTATGTTGAGCTACTTGGAAAGATATATTTTCAACAGCCTTGGTCTTCATGGCAAACACCTGGGGTTAAGCCTACTTGAACAAAATTTGGTCAAATGTCCCTCAGTAGCCCAGAACAGAAAGCAACTTTATATACGTGGTGGCTGGCTGGCCATATTATCCATGGGGCGGTAGACAGTCAGTGGAGAATACACAGGCCATGAGTTGGATGCTCCGAGGGTATTCACTGTGGCCTCAAAAGAGGGAGATTCTCCAGAGAGGGCTGTAGGCTGCAAATGACTCACTCGTGTGTGTGTGTGTAACCTTTACTCACAAATGTTCCTGAAGCCAGGCTGGGAGAGCGACCATGGAATCGGCAGCCTGTGCTCACGAGCATTGTCAAAGTATGGAAGCCCAAGGGACAATTTTAACTGAAAGAAAGGTAAAATAAAAGCCCCCGTGGGTAACATTTCCCCAAAGCACAGAGATCTGACATTTTAAGATAGTTCCCTGCTTAGAAGGTAGTCACCAGCACCCACACAAGTCCTTCTGTTCATCTCTCTATTGAGGGACTGCTTTCTATTCTGGGTTTCCTACCATTTTTCTATTTCTTTTTTTAAAAATTTTTTGCCTGCTAACCAATACCAGATATCTTTACAGTATTTTACATATCAGTGATAGGGCTATGTGGTCAGTATTTTTGGTTAAAACAATTATAATTTCCAAAAAAACTAAACAAAATCTTTCCATAGGATCTAGCAGTCATATCCCCAGCTCTCTTCCCCACTTAGTTGAAAACTTACTTCTAAGCAAACACCTGTACGTGGATATTTACAATGTGCTTTTGTAGTCACACAAAACCAAAAGTAATCAAAACATCTTTTAAGTAGGTGAATGGATTAAGTTAAAATAAAAACTGTGAGAACCTGTACAATGACATACTATTTAGTGGTTAAAAGGTGTGAACTACGGAGCCAGGTGAAAACAAATCTTAAGTGCATATTGCTAAGTTAAAGGTCTATACACTGTGTCATTCCATTGACATAACCTTTTAGAAAATACAAAATTACAGAGTCGGTAAACAGATCAGTGGTTGCTGGAGGCTCAGGGAGAAAGGCAGGTTCATGGGGAAAGTCCAAGAGACTGTTTCCAGGGTAGTGCAGTTACCATCCCATGTTGATGGGTATATGGTACAACATATTTATCAAAATCATTAGAATTTCACGGAGCCATGAGTGAACCTTAATATATGTATTTTTTTAATTAGGATGTTGGGATTTCCCAGGATGTAGTGCAAATTGTGACAAAATAATGTACCATATTGTAAATATACTTTTGAAATGTACTGAAGGGCTTAGAGATAAAAGAAGACAAACACACATATACACATTAATGTGCATATATACATATAGATATATACACACATATACACATTTATGTGTATATATACATACACACACATACACATTTATGTGTGTATATGTGTGTGTGTGTATACATGCATACATATTAGTATCTCCACATATATTTTTCCCTCTGTCAGTTGAGGGGCTTAAAAGCAAAATCCACCCAGTAGCAGCAAGCACGCTTAACACTTAGGTTTTGGTTTCTAACACCCCAATAAAAGAAAACAGGGCACTTTGGAGAGATAACTGATTCTATAATTGAGGTGATAAATATATAAGAAAAGCATGGAGCATCACGCAGTGCAAAAAACTAATAAAGTAAGTCCTAAAAAACAAACTCCCTGTAAAAAAGAAAATATACGGACTTCCGCCAAGATGGAGGTATAGGTGGATGTGCCGTGCCTTCTCACACAACCAAGTTTAGAGACAACTAAATATTAGCATCAGAAAACACAACCAGAACACGGAAAATTGAACTTTTCGGAAGTCCGTTAACAACAAATTCTTCAGCCCTACCGGTAAGGGGCAAAACCGGCGTCTGGTGAGGGGTTGCACAGAAGGGCTCGGTCAAATGGACCCAGGCACGGAATCCAGACGCGCAATCCAGACGCGCGAATCCAGACGCACGGGTTCCAAACGCAGGATTGGACCTAGTGAGCGACCGAGCAACCCACCAGGTGAGCGACTGCAGAGGAGACAGTGGGGAGGCGGTGCTGCATGTTGACTGCAGTCGCCTATTTGCGCGAGAGCGGACAGGCGAGGGAGTGGGCGGTTGGACCAGCCGCGGCGTAGAGGGCGCCGCCATTTCCCCGCTCTGACCACGCCTCCACATAGAGCGTCACAACCCAGCGACCTGGGAGTCCAAGGCGCTGCTTCTCTCACTTAAAGGGCCAGAACAGACCAAAAATGTCGCAAGAAGACCTCAAAGCCCCAGAGATAAATCTAAGCGATGAAGAAATAGCAAAACTCTCAGACGCACAGTTTAAAACACTGGTCATCAGGATCCTCACAGATCTGGTTGATTATAGCCACAAATTAGAGAAACATATGAAGGCTAAACTAATGGAAATGAATGGAATTCCACAGAAAACCAATAGCGATGAAAAGGAAACTGGGACTCAAATCAATAGAGTGGACCAGAAGAAAGCAAATAATGGCCAAACAGAAAAGAGTCAAGGAGCAAGAATTCAAAGAAATGAGGAGAGTCTTAGGAACCTCCAGGACATCTTTAAACGCTCCAATATCCGAATTATAGGGGTACCAGAAGGGGGGAAAGGCACAGCCACCAGTGGAAAACTTATTTGAACAAATAATAAAAGAAAATTTCCCCCAATCTGGCAAAGGAAATAGACTTCCAAGAAATCCAAGAAGCTCAGAAAATACCAAAAAAGTTGGACTCAAGAAGAAACACACCAAGGCACATCATAATTACATTAGCCAAAATTAAAATGAAGGAGAGAATCCTAGAAGCAGCAAGAGCTAAGGGGACAATCACCTACAAAGGAGTCCCCATCAGACTGTCAGCAGATTTCTCAAAAGACACCTTACAGGCAAGAAGGGGCTGGAAAGAAATATTCCAAGTCATGAAATCTAAAGACCTACAACCAAGATTGCTCTATCCAGCAAAACTTTCATTTAGAATGGAAGGACAGATAAGGTGCTTCTCAGATAAGATCAAATTCAAGGAGTTCATCATCACCAAGCCCTTATTATATGAAATGTTAAAGGGACTTATCTAAGAAAAAGAAGTTAAAGAAACATGAACAGTGAAAGGACAACAAACTCACAGTTCAGTTATTAACAACCACACCTAAAACAGAAGCAAACTAAAAGGACAGCTAGATCAGGAGTGGAAACATAGAAATGAAGATCTCAAGGAGGGTTAGCAACAGGAGAGTGGGAGGAGGAGATGGGGGAGAAGGTACAGAAAATAAGGTAGCATAGACAGTAGATAGAAAATAGATGGGGGGGCAAAGAATAGCATGGGAAATATAGAACCTAAAAGGACTTGAGACACATGGACATAAACTAAAGGGGGGTAATGGTGGGGATGGGGGGCAGGGGGAGGGGAATGAAGGGGGGAATAGAACAACTGTAACAGCATAATCAATTTAAAATATTAATTAAAAAAAAAGAAAAAGAAAAAAAAATATACACAATGTCAGACCATGAAAGGATTTCCCAATGGTCAAAGATGAAAAAAAAAGTAAGCAAGGAAATAAAGCTGTATTAGATTTTAATCCCAAATATAAAACATCAAACAACTTTGAGTTCATATAGGAAGAAAGAAAGAAAGAAAGAAAGAAAGAAAGAAAGAAAGAAAGAAAGAAAGAAAGAAAGAGAGAGAGAAAGAAATAGAGAGAGAGTGAGGGAGGAAGGAAGAAAGAGATAAAGAAAGAAAAAGAAAAGAGAGAGAAGGAAGGAAGGAGGAAGGAAGAAAGGAAGGAAGGAAGGAAGGAAGGAAGGAAGGAAGGAAGGAAGGAAGGAAGGAAGGAAGGAAGGAGAAAGAAAGAGAGAGAGAAAGAAAGAAAGAAAGAAAGAAAGAAAGAAAGAAAGAAAGAAAGAAAGAAAGAAAGAAAGAAAGAAAGAAAGAAAGAAAGGAAGAGAGAAAGGAAGAGAGAAAGAAAAAGGAAAGGAGGGCAGGAGGGAAGAAGGGAGAGAGAGGAGATAATGAGGAATGTGGTTAATCAGGTGGGGAGTGAGGAGTGTAACTTCCACGATTTATGTATGTGTCACACTTAGTGAGCTCCTCCAAAGGTACAGCATGGAAAGGAGAGAAACAGAGTAAATTTACAGTAGAGAAACCTGACAAACAATACCTTGGCCAGGTAGACAAAATGAACCTTGACAGGCATAAACCTATTACTCATATGTTCTTGAGATAATGTAATAACATGGCACTTTGGCCTGTGTGGTCTTCTTCCCCAAACACATTACCCCAATCTCATTATGAACAAAGCATTAACCAAAGCCAAAATGAGAGAAATTCTACAAAAATATTTAACACGCACTCATCACAACTGCTAAAATGCTGTGTTAATATGGACTCTTTCACTTTGACAAGTGTGTCCTACACTGATGTAAAATGTTAGTAATAGTGGCAAAGTATGTGGGAGCCCTCTGTGGGGTTTTCCAACTTCTTCATACATGTTAAACTACACTGAAATAAAAGGTTTATTTCAAAACAAGAGGTTCCAAGTGCTTGAACATACAGCTTCCCTTTAAACCATTCCATAGCGGAGAACAGATGTTTGTACTCAATACGTCTGTAGAGTTATGACTCTACCTCAAGGCGGGCTCAGGGACTCTGCAGTTAGAGAACAGACAACATTGGTACCTGATTGAATAAATCTCTGCTTTTCAATTTTGTCTCTAGGACTTCCTAATTAAGTTAATTTGGTCAAACTGCATTAGTTTGCTCTGGTTGCCATAACAATACCACAGACTGGGTGATTTATAAAAGAGAACTGTGTTTTCTCAAAGTCCTGGAGGCTGGAAGTCCAAGAGCAAAGTGCTGGCTGAGTTGATTTCTCCTGAGGTCTCTCTCCTTGCCTTGCAGATGGTTGTTCTCTGGCTGCCTCTTCACATAGCTGTGCCTCTGTTTCTGTGTGCCCCTGGCATCTTTTTGTGCCTTCAAACGCCCTCTTCATGTAAGAACACCAGTCGGACTGAGTTAGGGCCGGCCCGTAAGTCCTCTTTTAACCTCAGTTACCTTCTTCAAAGCACTACCTTCAGAGTCTCATTCTGAGGTCCTGGTTCATGAGAGCTTCAATATGTGAATGTTGGGGACCACATTTGAATTCATAACACAAGTCCCTTCTAGTTACATTTGTACAGTTACATGTGACAGTGACACTTGACCTATATGCTATATAATCCTCATGTAATATATAATGTACAATAATTATGCTTTACATTATATACTTGATATATATAATATACCCTTTTAAAAATCTGTATGGTGCTTTGACACAGTAGCTAGCCTACAGTGAAAGCTAAATAAATAGTACCTGTCATGGCTTCTGTCCCTAGTTAGATAACCTAAGATGGTATTTCCAGAATTCCCTTCCTTAAACACTCAGCCTTGGGTTGTGCATCTGAGGATCTGCTGTTTGTTGAATCCATAGATGCAGAACCCAGGATGACAGAGGACCAGCCAAGGGACCTGAGCATCTATGGCTTTGGGCATCCTTGGTTTGGGGGGCAGGGTGTGGACCCTGGAATCAGTCCCACATGGACACCAAGGGATGACTGTATTGTGCTGGTTAGGTTTGGCCTGAGATTTTAAAGGCAGAAGTGGAGAAGGCAGATAGAAATTCAGGACAGGGTATTAGGTACCAGGACAGCTCATGCTAAATTCAGGAGATGTTCAAGTTCCCCATGTTGGCTGAGAGCAGAATCCAAGTTCACAGCTTCTTCAATGACTATAGGATCCGTTCCTTCCATTCCCCAAATCCTGGGCCACATATGTGTGTAGTCCTATGAGAAAGGCACCCCATCCTCTTGTGGTTACCCACGCCATGGAAAATTGAGGGGGAGAGGCAGACACAATCTTCAGGTTGTCCTCTTAGATTCCACTGCATTCCTGGCCTCTCCCACTGCACCTTCAGCTTTCCTTCCCATACCCGAGGCAATAAGAGCAGCTTTCCCTAGATTTCTATAGCAGCTCAGTAACTGCAAATGGTCTGATCCCTGTAATAACTCCCTTCTTACTCTGTACACTGTTAGTGATCCTCCTTGTCTGATGTGAAGCTCTCAGTTTTACCAATAATATCAGCTGGCATAAACTATGTTATGGCTGTATGTCTGCCTCTGTTTTCTCTTTTTAAAAATGACAGTAACAAAATTCACTTCATAAGGTTGTTAGGACTAAATGAATGCACATGAACAGTGTTTGGCATAAACACGTTAAATATTAATTACTATGTAGGAATAAAGTAATTATTCATTATGCTGGCCTCAAGTCAATAACATTGCTTTGGATTTCAGAAGGAATATGCACCAATGCTTCAACACCTATTTCAAAGACATTTATTTTATGAATTCCACCCTCCCCTCCCCCATCACATTTCCTGAGCACAAACCACTCTTATGGTTTGCAAAGATTCATCACTGGTAGATAATGATGAGATCTGAAAAGTCTCACATGGTTATAAAGAGAAAGATTCCTGGGTCTCATGCTCCCTGATAAAAAGAAAATGAATAAAATCATCTCTAACATGGCTACAAATATGATTTTACTGACTTTAAACTCCTTGAGTACAGATACAAGGAATGAAATCTCATCCCCTTAGAATAAAAGATGTATCTGAGACCATCCATACACTCTCATTTCCAGCCTCACAATGTAACTGTTTTTGCCCTTTTTTAAGGATATCTAATATTATGCCAAATACACACACAATCTATATATTTTTCTCTGTAAGTCTGTATTTGTATCTTTATCCTTGTTTTAATTGTTTGCAAATCTTCTCTACCATTTTCTATGTGCTGATCTCTGTTTATTTATGCATGTGGCTGTCCTGCTACACAGATGTCATCCTGTTTTTCTCTCTGTGAAGGTATTGGTAAAAAGAATAATGGGAAAAGGCACATATCTGATAAAACTGTGATTGCTAACCAACCAAAAAATACAAGCATTTTGGTCTACAAAGAACTTTTCAAATTAAATTAGTCAGGTGATCCCAGTGAATAGGATCACACAGGTTTCAAGTGCACATCCCTCTGATACATGATCAGTATATTGCCTTGTGTTCCCACCACCCACAGGGATCTAAAGATCTAATGGCAATTTTCCAAGTTCAGTGAATCCAGGGAGTACAATGGTTAAGCCCAGGACTATTAAAGTTAAAGAATAATATTAATACACACAGAGAGACTTACGAAGCACTATCAGTTCTGAGAGGCAGGGTTCTGAGAAGAGCATACCATATGGCAGTGATTTTCAGCCGATGTGCTGCAAGAATTTTTAAAACATGCAATACCTGACTACTTAGTCAGGTGCACTGACTTCTTTTTCCTTACATTGTCAAATAAAAAAATGACCACAGCCAATATTAACAAAAGCTGCCTGGTGTGAATGAATCGAAATTATACCTATTTTTTTTTGGTCAGATCAGCATAAGACATATGTTTGGGTATGCCACAGAATTTTAGTAATTAATTTATGTGTGCCATGATATGAAAAATGTTGAAAATTGCCGCCATACACACATAAAAATATACTGACAAAGGTGTCCCACATTCATTTTCGGCCAAGACTTCAGAATTTCACAAATGCATGTTTGGGATCTGCCCTGACATGCAGCAGATTCATTTCTCTAAAGGGCAGGTGTGGGCAAAAGCTAAACTTGATGGGTTTTTTACTCCTCAGTCCCTATAATTCATGATTTCCTGAAATGGCTACGTAACAAAAAATTCATAGCACTGCGAGTGTTGATGCTAATCCACAGAGCTGTACACACAGACATGGCTTGAATAATTTAACAACAATTTGCCCTTTGCCACTAGAATCAATAAATGTGCTGTATCCTAAAATAGCAAACCTCACACGAGAACAAAGAGACAAGAGAGAGAATGGGATCGTGGGGCCATCTGGGTGGAATCCCACCTTGGTTTCTCAACCCTCCATTTACAACAAAAAGTTTGTCTTGAGTGTTTTGCTTTTTTCTCATGATACGTGCAGATTTACTGATGCAAGAATCCTTTTCAGTATTTGAAGTACCAGAAGATTATTTGAGTAGAAAGCAGATCTTATTTTCCTCAGAAGGGCTCTAGGTAGGCCTGGATGAAGGGTTGGTCATAGGACATTTCTCTGAGTAGAGAGGAGTGAGGTGTAATTTTCAGAAAGTTTAACCAATAAATCCAGAAATAGGAAGAAGCCAAAAGATACATTTCTGGAAAACTTGAAGAGACAACACCTACATAACCAATCTGAGAATCGAATCGTTATTCAATTAAATCGGATTTAAGTCTAACGAGCAGGTGCAGGAACACAATGAAGGAAAAGTTAAAAGGGAAAGAAACAGAACTTTAGCATTAGCTCTTGCTATGACTGGGCCAGTAAACCACAGTTTAATTGGAATATTGATCGGCTGACCTGGTTTAAAGGCAGAGGTTGACATAGAAAATCAATGTTGCCTCTTCACTTAGACATTGCTCACGCAGAGTCAATGCTTTAATTTTAATCCTCTGAAACATCAGTTTAAATTATGAGATACCCATGAATGGGACAGACAGGTCCCATTCTAAATTAGACTAAGGGAACAGACTCCATTCCACAGGGAGTAAAGCCTCACCTGTGGCTGTGGGTTAGGGGCAGGGATTGCTAAATTTATTTTCAGTAGGTTCAAGTTTCAGGCAGGTATACAGTTTATCAAGATACAATTTTACACAGTATTTTATCAAATTTATAGGAAGTGATGTCGAGACTTCCGCCAAGATGGAGGCGTAGGTGGACCCACCTTGCTTCCGTGCATAACCAAATCTAAGAATAACTATTTTTAACAACGATAAACACAACCAGACCACACAGAAAATGGACAATACGGAGTCCAAAAAAAGGACGAAATGCTCGGCTAAATGGGTAAGCCAGCAGCGAAGCTGGTTGACCACAAAGATCCCTGACCTGGTGGTGCGCAAGCAGCTGAAGGCGCGGATGTGGGCTGGATATGGGAGGACACAGGGAAGAGGCGCGGCTGGCTGTCTGCCTTAGGTCCCGCATTTGCGTGCAGATAAACCAGTGAAGAGGCGAGCATTGAGACCGCATGGCGCGGGGCAGCAGGCTCCCACAACTCTGCTTGGATAAACAGGCCGAGGCGAGTGGTGGGACTGGACGAACTGGGCTAGCGGAGAGGACCGCCATTGCTCCCTCTCTGACCACGCCCCCACACGCAGCGTCACAAACCAGCGACCTGGGTGGCCCCGCCCAGGTAAACAACTGAGGCGTCTCTCTGCTTACTTCACCGCGCGAACAGACCAAAAATGGCTCAAGAACAACTCAGAGCCCCAGAGCCGGTCAATCTAAGCGATGAGGAAATAGCAAAACTCTCAGATGGACAGTTCAAAACACTGGTTATCAGGATCCTCACAGAACTGGTTGATTTTAGTCACAAATTAGAGAAACATATGAAGGCGAAACTAATTGAAATGAATGGTAATGCAAAGGATACCAATAGTAATGGAAAGGAGTCTGGGACTCAAATCAATGGAGTGGACCAGAAGAAAGCAAATAATGGCCAAACAGAAAAGAATGAAGAAACAAGAATTCAAAAAAATGAGGAGAGGCTTAGGAACCTCCAGGACATCTTTAAATGTTCCAACATTCGAATTATAGGGGTACCAGAAGGGGAAGAGTCACGAGTGGAAACCTTATTTGAACAAATAAAAAAAGATAACTTCCCCATTCTGGCAGAGGAAATAGACTTCCAGGAAATCCAGGAAACTCAGAGAGTCCCAAAGAAGTTGGACCCAAGAAAAAACACACAGAGGCACATCATCATTACATTAGCCAAGATTAAAATGAAGGAGAGAATCCTAGAAGCAGCAAGAGCTAAGGGGACAGTCACCTACAAAGGAGTTCCCATCAGACTGTCAGCAGATTTCTCAAAAGAGACCTTACAGGCAAGAAGAGGCTGGAAAGAGGTATTCCAAGTCATGAAATCCAAAGACTTACAACCAAGATTGCTCTATCCAGCAAAACTTTCATTTAGAATGGAAGGACAGATAAAGTGCTTCTCAGATAAGATCAAATTCCAGGAGTTCATCATCACCAAGCCTTTATTATATGAAATGTTAAAGGGACTTACCTAAGAAAAAGAGGATAAAAAAGTTGAACAGTGAAAGGACAGCAAACTCACAGTTATCAACAACCACACCTAAAACAAAAGCAAATTAAGAGGACAGCTGGATCAGGAGTGAATCATAGAAATGAAGATCACGTGGAGGATTAGCAACAGGGGAGTGAGAGAAGAAGGGGGGAGAAGGTACTGAAAATAAGTAGCATAGACAGTAGATAGAAAATAGGTAGGGGGAGGGTAAGAATAGTAGAGGAAATACAGAATCTAAAGAATTCGAGAGCCCTGGCTGGCGTAGCTCAGTGGATTAAGCACAGGTCTGCAAACCAGAGAATCGCAGTTCGATTCCCAGTCAGGGCACATGCCTGGGTTGCAAGCTGGTTCCCTACAGACCAGTTCCCAGCAGGGGATGCATGAAAGGCAACCATACATTGATGTTTCTGTCCTTCTCTCCTTCCCCTCTAAAGATAAATAAATAAAATCTTTAAAAAAAAAGAATTTGAGACATGTGTTCATGAACTAAAGGGGGAAATGGTGGGGGAGGGGCATGCAGGGTGGAGGGGGGAATAGAACAAATGTAATGGCATAATCAATAAAAAAGTTAAAAAAAAGAAAGTGATGTCAATATTGCAAAATGTATGTGTGTAAAACCAAATGAGGTATTTTATTATATTTTCTGGTGATTTATACCATTCTGAAGAATTTTTATTGGCTAGTGATTAGGCATTGATCTTCTAAAAATAATGTAAAGATTTCAACTTCTTACTTGAAATTCCTAAATTCATAGACCAAATATACAAGAGGAGACCACTCTTGATAGAAAATTTCCATCTTTTCTCTCTTAGTAATGGAACCTGAGGCTTCTGAGCCAATCCTGTAAAAATAGTTCTAGAATTTTAACTCTTTTCAACTTACTAAAAGCTGGATTTCTATAAAATTTGATCTGAAGAGAAACAGAAGCATGTATAAAATTTATAATAAAATTCCCTAAGCCATTCTACCTGTGTTAGCATATTTTTATGGGTTGATATTTGGATTAGAGGACTTAACTTTAAAGAGATCAGATATGAATTAACAATTATAAGGCCCTAAAAATAGTTTCATTAGGGGTAATAAAATTGATTAATTAAATTACTGTGCTATCAATGATTAATGAAATTGCATTTTATAATTTGGCAAGAACAGAGGAGTAATCATTAAAGAAAAAAATGATGGAAGGTGCTTCCTCATATTCAGAAGGCATTCAAATAAATCTTGTTTATATTCCCATATTATACACCAGCTTGTTCCTGGTCAAAATGTGGCAGTAACATAATGCCTCTTAGAAGACTAATACATTTTAGGTACCTCTCACTGTTAACTGCCAGTAACTTTGTCATTTGAATACTCTAGTAATTTGTTTGTTTGTTTGTTTATAGAAGTTTTCTTCATAATTGCCAAAACTTAAAAGCAACCAAGATGTCCCTCAGCAGGTGAACGAACTCTGGTAAATCCAGACAGTAGATTGTAACTCATTACCAAAAAAGAAATCAGCTATCAAGACAACTGTCTCCATGTCCCTGTAGAGGTTTAGCTTTTTTATACAGAATAGAAACTGCGCGATCCTCACCCCATTTCAGAGTTTGGGGACCACGGCTGTTGTATGAATTCATATCAGGTAGGCCAGCTGGATGTCTTTTGAGGGTGTTTATTTCAGGCTTCATGATTTCCCTCCCAGGTTTTCCCAAAGAATTTCAACTTTGTTCATCACTCTGAATCGAAGACAAGACAAAAATATAACCAAAATCACCAATATACATTTTTGACTTTGCCTCTCCCCCCTTTAAAAATAGAGAAACCTGCCGGATTCTCTTCATATCTAGCTGAGAGAGAGAAAGCAAGCCACACCCTCTAAATTATAAGAAAAAAGTATGTGGCATTTAAGATAGTTTGTCAGTATGAACATTTTTTAATCTTTTAAGCTTATGTGACATAATTTTTAATAATAAAAATGAATCTCTTTAATTATTACTTTGGGAATCTTCTTTACATCAGACTAACATATATACCGGCATCGTGACAAGAATAACAAGCTAATAATCCATGTAAGCTAAAGCTATTATAACTTTCATTTTGGTCCATAGAAATTGCAAATTTCACTATTTAATTGCATGCTAAATTAACGTGTGGCAGTGCATAGAGACGGTTGTGAGGGAGAGGAGAGGGGCTGGCAATTGAATCCACAGTCAGTGGCCCATGATGAAATCACTCCCAACCATGGAATGAAGCCTTCACAGAAGCTGAAAGGACAGCATCAGAGAGCACTTGCAGAGGTGAACAACTGGAGATTTGGGAGAGTGGTACACGTGGGGAGGGCACAGAACTGCCACGCCCCTTCCTGTGTGCCTTGTCTGATGTGTCCCTTCCATCTAGCTCTTCCTGAATTCTAGCCTTTTATAATAAACGGATAACCTAGTGAATTCTGTGAGCCGTTCTAGCAAATGACTGGGAGTTCTGTGAGTCATTGTTGCAAGTTAATTGAACCCAAGGAGATGGGTCAGGGGGGCCTCTGATTTACAGCTTGTTGATTATAAGCACAGGTGATGACCTGGACTTGTCATTGGCCTATGAAGTAGACGCAGGGTGGGTACACAGCCTGATAGGACTACCTCAACCTGTGGGATCTGATGCTGTCTCTGGAATCTCAATTCTGACCAAGTGTCAGAATTGAGCTGAATTGCAAGACACCACGAAGTTGTCCAAGAATTGCTTGGTGTTGTGTGGGAAGGCCCCCTCTCATATAAACACACCCACAGATCACAACTGGGTGCAGGAACCTAACCTATTATTAAATAGTGATATACTTATACTTTAGAGACTGAAGATAGGGAACATTTTGTTTTCTTTAATTCAGTGTTTGCCAATCAAACTTGACTTTTCAGTAAAACTATTTTAAATATCGATTGAAAGACATTGCCACGGGTTCATTATATATTAAGAAGTGATTTAGGTGTAGAGGACAACAAAAGCAGAGGGCAGTGTAGGTTCCTGCCTGTACTCTGGACTGTCTGTCTGCCACCTGAACTGTCCACTGCACAAATCCTTAGGTGTGGCTGGGCAAAGTAGGAATCCATGTGCGGGCAGGGAGGGGAGGGAACGGTGGGACACCAGGTAAACACTTGTGTGCAGGAGTCAGAAGATGAGCTAAAAGCCCAAAGGGTATTCAAATGATAAATATGTGGAACATAAAAAACCCTCAAATTTCTCACTGTTGGGAAAAAGAGAGAAAATTGGAATGAACCATGTGGTGTTGCTCTAGAATTGGAGAGAGAGAGGTGAACTTAGGGTACAGCATGGATTTGACCCTTTTACTGTAAAAGGACATTGTTGGAACAATTGGAGATATCTTACTGATGGTGGTGCATTCCATAGCAATGGTGCAGCAAAATGAACTTCCTTATGTTGATGCTTGTATTGTGCTGGGTAGAGAAACTTCTGCATGGGAAGGACTTACTCCAGCTTCCCATGGCGACAAGCATCCTATCAACCACTTACTCTCCAGTAATTTGGGAAAAACAGATTTGGACAACTGCATTTGCAACTTTTCTCTAAGATAAAACATGTTCCAGATGAAAGGTAATTTAAAAAAAAGCGGTAGCATGTATTTTGTATGGGCCTTTCGCCAAATGAGAATTTGAGGATGTTTAGCATAGAAAGACATGGTCACAAAGAAAAGGCATAAAATTAAAGATAAGAGAAGACAGAAGAATGAGAATAGCACATAGAAGGGAAGAGCCTGAAATTATGTTCAAATTTGAACATTTTTCTTTGGCTGAGTTACTTTTCAAGAAGAGTAAATTCACTTGTATATTGTGTACTAACTTTCATAACCCCTTCAGGTATAAGCCTCTTAAACATATTTTTTTACTAAGTCATCTCTTGAACTGTTGCAGTTTGATCATTATTTTTTGGTGGAGAGTGCATTCCCCTTTTGCATTATCTAGGCTCCATCCCAGTTTCCTCTATTTAGTCTTTTCCTTTACCATATGAATGGCACTTCGGCCCCAGTTATTCACCATGTTATTCTTAATTTCATTGTTTTAAATTTCTATGTGGTGTATTGTTCTTACATTTTTTAAGTGCTTATATTCCTACCTTGACAGTTACATAAAACTTCCCCTAAACTTCTCCTTGTCCAAATCCCATTCCAGTTCTTCAATTTAGTTTGCAAAGTGTGCTGGTCTCTAGAGCACCTCCACCTCGGAAAAAACGTTAACGATGATTAATATGCAGCAGAATCTTGGTGTTCACATAAACCCGGTTCCCTAGAGATATTATGAAAGATTAGCCGAGCCTCCTGGTTAAACCCGGAGGAGGTAAAGTCGGATGTCTAGCTTTAAATCCCTGTTCCTCCACTTAATATCTGGATTTGGATTAGCTATAATTTCCCCCGGTTTTCTGATTGAAAAATAATGAGAAGTAGGGAAGTTAAGAGCACGACCAATGTTGTGGGATTGTTGTGGATGTTAGAAGCATTTAACATAGCTTCTGGCATACAGCAACTTTTCATTACATATCAATCGTTATTAGAGGCGCCCTGAATCTAAAAGTAAACTCAGAAAATCCCCAGTGTCATGCTTTATATAACCGTGTACTCAACAAGGCAATAATATCTGCAGCTTAAGCGCTGCAGAAGTTGGTCGCTCTTTATGTGCAGTTTTGCTTTTTGTGGCTTCTGTTACCTGTAGTCAACTGCAGTCTGAAAATATCAAATGGAAAATTCCAGACATTTTGAGAGAGACCACGTTCACATCAATTTTACTAAAGTATATTGTTATAATTACTCAATTTTATTGTAGCTATGGGTGTTAATTTTTTACTGTGCCAAATTTAGGAAGTAAACTTTCTCCAAGATATGTATGTATAGGAAAAAACAGGATGTACGAGGATTCGTTCCATTCTCCGGTGCAGGCATTTAATAGGGGTCTTGAAATGTATCCCCCACAGATAAAGGGACAATACTGCACTTGGCGTTCCCACCTCTTTACTTCTACCTTCACTCATATGCCCTTTTGAACAAAATAGAGTTTATTTCAATATGCATATTTGTGAAACATAAACTTAAGGCTCTTGAGCATTTGTATTATATAGGCAATGTATATCATATAGGCATTTTTTTTTTGATTCACACCAGTAAGATTCACAAATGGACAGTTAGAAAGAAACTAGTATCTCTTTTAAAATAATCATTGAATTTTCCCAAACATAGGTTTTTAGGTAGGTATTATTGTACACATTATACAGGTAGAGAAAGTGAGATTACATGGTTTATGCAAGTAGAAGGCGAATTTTAGGCCATATAATCTGAGGTTCCATTCTAAAATCAAGTAAAAAGCTTATTTTACCCAAACCCAGGTGTAGATATATAAAAAAAGAGGTTAAAACCCCTCACTCCAACATGCAATAGCATTGAAAATACCTACTTAAATTATCTGAAAATTGATGAGTACAGGTAAATTTTCATTGAATAACCAACTTCAACAGAGCTAGCTTGGTATCCACAGTAAAAATCAGACAAGCTCACATGTCGCTCTTCATGTTGCATTGCCATAAAAGTGAATTCTCATCAAATTCTGCAATTCACAGTTGAATATAAAAGAGCTGTATCTCCAGCTCCCAAATAAGATATTTCTAAAATAATTTAGCTGCCATTTGGGTAAATATATACGTGTGTTTTGTCTTGACGGCCTGTCAACTGGCAGCTTGTTCTTGAACATCACACTCATTTCAATTTAATGCTGGTAAATTTCTCAATGAGAATTTTATTTTTCATGTTCAGCACAGTGAACTCCCCCAGTCCTGGCTGGCATTCCTCAGGACGCACAGGTGCAGAGACTGGCATTTTTGCAGTAGCAAAGGAAGAAAAATGAAACGAGGAAGGAGGGGAGGGAAGAGACAGGCTGGGTGAGCACCGTGAGGAGAGAAAGGAGATAGAAGTGACCTTCATCCTGATAGTCACCTTCGTGAGAAATGAAGGGAATAATTCACACTTGACAATAAAATAGTGCAGCTGCCTCTGCTTCCTTTAACCAGAGAGTCTGGAGTCAAACAGCAACCTTATACCCAATGCATAAAATCGATACATAAGGAAACGTGGGGAAGAGAGTAATAAAAAATAATTTTGCGAAAACCACCAACACAACCAATTATTGAATACTTGTTTACTTTCTGACACACTTTGACCTTGTATGTTACCACACAATTCTCACACAATAAAAGCAAGGTGGAAGTTATTATCTTCCCATTGTAGCTAAGGAAAACGAGCAATAACTTAACCTCCCTGAACTTCAAAGTCAGCCAAATAATAAGGGATAAAACCAGGATTCAAAACTCTATCTTTTTAACTTCCCAACCTATAGTTTGAACTGTAGCACAGCCCATGGAGTTTTTGAAAGAGATATCATAGATAAGGCAGTTCTTTAAGGAAAAATAGCTGTGTGTGTTAGTGTAGGTTATTTCTTTTAGTTTCTACTTTCCAATCAAGAAAAATCTTTTAGCTAGGAAAATATTATATGCTGTGTATTTATAGGTGCACATTCATGTTGCATAATGGAGCTAATAATATCTTTACAATTCCTTTCCTTAGCTGAAGTTGACCTTGGAGTGTGCCGAAGTTGGAGCGGGGGAACTTCTTTCTCCAAATGTTTATCAGGCACGTGACTCACATACACAGAAATGGAAGTCTCTGACACATTTACAATAAATAGATATGGACTTGGCCATGAAGAGGTACAAATCACAATAAGGAGGAAAAAGTAACAACGTCCCCCTTCACTGTTTGTTTGCAGTTAAAATAAAGGGTTCTTTGTGTATTGTAGGTGCCCGTAGCGATTTAAAACCATGTTGCTCTAATCCAGATGAAAGGATGAAGGAAGCAAGTTCTGTGCCCTAAAGGACTGATCATACAAGCTCAACAAGAAAAAAATCTAGTGTTTGTCAGTTTCTGTTTACATATCAGAATTTGAAAGAAGTAGACACATGGAGATGTTTTTGCTTGTTGGTGGGTTTCTATTTGTGGTAATAGTAACAAGAGAGAGATAACTTTCTGCTAAAAAGCCATACAAGTAGAAATAGTGTCATTTCGATCATTCATAGAGAAGCTTTGTGATCTGATAAGAAAGAAATTAATAAAAGTAGAATTCCTTGCACAAAAGATAGGCAAAGTAGACTCTTGGCAGAAGTACTTGGGTAAGATGTGAAAGCTCACAATCAATTCTGATTTGCTGCTGCAGTGACTATATCTACCAAAGCTATATTGTGAGTAAAAAGGGGGCCAGAGGGGAGAGGGGAGGGAATTTCAGGGGAAAAGGGGAAGGATTCACAGGAACAAGTATAAAGGACACATGGATAAAAACTAAGGGGGGTGGAAATTGGAGGGAGGTGGGGAGCACTGAGAGGGGGGCTGGGATGGGAGTAAAAGGCAGAAGATTGTACTTGAACAATAATTAAATTTTTTAAAAAATGAAAAAAAAAGAACTACCTAAACTGCAAAAACTATATAAAAAGATATTTAAATGGGTGAGCCCAAGTATGTATAATAAATAAAAGAACAACAATAAACTGTCCTTCAGAAGTCCAAAAAAAAAGCTATCAAATAAACCCAAGCTACTTAACTAATTCTGACCTTCAATTTATGTCTCTACATGTGGTTTTTATTTGTCTCATCATGTTGTCCTGCTTCATTCAAATTTATGTCATTTTGTTGCATTTTAATTTTGATGTATGTATCCTTGTTGGTGGCCCCAACTGTAATTTAAAACTAAGTAGGGTCTATATTCCATATATTAAAATGACTACAGCGGTTGTGCACTCTGCATTTTGGAGCCTGCCTGCTAATTTGGTCAGATAAGGAAGAGCTCTCTAGTATAAAGTCTGGGTGACATCAGGGGGTTTTCCAGGGTCAAGGCCAGGGTTTGGGGTGAGAGCAGCAGATCCAAAACAACAACAAAAAAGAAGGACTAGAAAATCATGTTCTGAAATATATACTGCTCTGTACAATGTAATAGACACTTTAACGGCTCAGAAAAATTGGGAGTGGGCCCTTGGTGATGGTAGCACTCCTGAAAAAGAGTTCAGTTAAGGTAAGCCAGCCACAGCACAGAAGTCTCTGGTAACCGATTTCCTAATCCACTCTCGACTCGACCCACCAACTCAATTCAATATCTGGCTGACTACAGACCCAGACGCTTCTGTTTCTCTCTGCACTGCATCTGCCTGTGAATACACACAAACAAATAATTAAACATCAAGCAAATATCAATAGGATTAGTCTGGCATATTGGAACAAATCTTGATAAATCCGCCTCAGTAACAATACTTCAACTGCAAGTCTATGTGAGGCATACAAATTCAGCCTATTGAAGCACTGTCGGGCAAAAAGAGATATTTTAATAAAACTGCTTCGCCAGTTCCTATTACTAAGAGATGGGAGCTATTGAGCTGTGGCACTGAGCCCAAAAAAGGGGATTTGGAAATGCAAATTAGAGATAAGACAGTAATAAATGTCTTTTATTCAGCGATACACTATCCCTGATGCCAGGGGCTATTTTAAAGATGACTCCTAATAGTTCTGTGAAATTGGAAGCATACATACCCAAAATGGACATCTCCGGCACAGTGGCATGATAGGGCCCATTAAGAAACTCTGGTGCGTTGTCATTGATGTCTTGAACTTTAATGATAAATTCAGAAGGAGGCTCAAGGGGCTTGTTGGTTTCCCAGTCCACTGCCTGAGCTGTGAGGGTATACTCGGCCTTTTCTTCTCGATCAAGTCTTTTGATAGCATGGATATCTCCTGTTATATCATTTATCTGAAAGATTGTCCCGGCTCCATCGCCAGATAGGATATACTTGATTTTTTTGCTCCCAGGATCCAGATCTGTGTGTAGCTAAAATAAAAAGTGACATCAGTTAGTGATGGGACAATTTGCAACATTATTTTTTTAAAGATTTTATTTATTTATTTTTAGAGAGAAGGGAAGGGAGGAGGAGAGAGACATCAATGTGTGGTTGCCTCTCACGTAGTCCCTACTGGGGACCTGGCCTGCAACCCAGGCATGTGCCCTGACAGGGAATCAAACTGGCGATCCTTTGGTTTGCAGGCCAGTGCTCAACCCACTGAGCTACACCAGCCAGGGCTGTGACCTTATTTTTTTTAAACCACCTCCTGCTTGAATGTCTGCTTGGTTCTTTTTACATTCATTGTAACTTCATCCATTTCTGCTAACAGTAGCTGTACAAAGAGTCTGTGCAACTGTATGTATATAAATCAAGATAAAACATAATAAAATTAAGTTTGAACACTTAAAAAAATACTCTGACCTGTGTAGTATAAACTGATATGCATTTAGAATGATAAAAAGATGAAGGAAAAATGCAAAAATATATGGCTTCTTTTCAATTTATGAATACATTTATTTAAAGGTGTTATTAATAGCTGCCTTTTATGGATCACTAATTTGTATGCCAAGAACTCTGTGCATTACTTCTTATACAGTTCCCTTGATTTTTACCAGAAAGTAAATGAATTAAAATATTTCATATGAAAGTGGAAAAAAAGGAAGTTTGATATGACAACCTCCCCAAGGCTCATAGTTTGGAATCAAGCCTGGTGGATCCTAAATTCAACTCAGATCTGCCCGTTACATTTACAAAAGCAAAAATAATTCTAATAGTCTGGTGTCTGTTAAAATCTTATGTTTGCTGTCCTTTCCCTATTCATATTTTTTATCTTCTTTTTCTTAGGTAAGTCCCTTTAACATTTCATATAATAAGGGCTTGGTGATGATGAACTCCTGGAATTTGGTCTTATCTGAGAAGAATTTTATCTGTCCTTCCATTCTAAATGAAAACTTTGCTGTTTAGAGCAATCCTGGTTGTAGGTCTTTGGATTTCATGACTTGGAATACCTCTTTCCAGCCCCTTCTTGCCTGTAAGGTCTCTTCTGAGAAATCTGCTGACAGTCTGATGGGAACTCCTTTGTAGGTGACTGTCCCCTTATCTCTTGCTGCTTCTAGGATTCTCTCCTTCATTTTAATCTTGGCTAATGTAATGATGATGTGCCTCAGTGTGTTTCTTCTTGGGTCCAACTTCTTTGGGAAGGGGCATGAAGGAGGGGAAGAGAATAACTGTAATGGCATAATCAATAAAATTAAAAAATTTTTTTTTTAAATCTTATGTTTGCCTAGGAGGATTTTTACTTTGTTTCACACAACTCTTCAGGTCCAGGAAAATCACTCCCTTTTTATAAAGTAGAACATTGAGGCCACAGTAGGCGAGCATGCTTCCCAAAACTAACAGTGCTTAGAAAAGTAGAAGCTTTGCACCAGCGCCCCAGATCTACCTCGGGTCATGGCGACAGGTAGTCACTGATGCCGCCCCACCTGAACCTTTTTGGCAGCTGTAGAACCACACTAGCTTTTAAACTGTTCAGTTTAGCCCTATTCAGATGGCTCAGTTGGTGGGAGTGTCATCTCATTCACCGAAAGGGTTGTGGGTTCGATTCCTGGTCAAGGCACTTGCATACCTAGGTTATGGGTTTGATCCCAGGTTGAGAAGCATATGGGAGACAACTGATTGATGTTTCTCTCTCACATCAGTGTTTCTCTCTCTCTGCCCCTTTCTCTCTCTAAAATCAACAAAGACATACCCTCAAGTGACAATTAAAAAAATTAAAATAACATGTTCAGTTTACTCTCAAGAGGGAGACAGGACTGTTCTGATGAACGGTGCTTCTTTGTATTTTATGTTGACTCCTGTTTTTAAAAAATGTAAAATAAAACAAAAATGTTTATCTTTAGTTTGCTTTTTTAAAAAAAGTCATTGAATTATAGTTGGAACATACAAAGTGCTCATGTTTTCAGTTTAACTCAGTTATTTAAATACCAATATAGTTCTGCTTATTGCATCATGAAATTTCAAATATTTATCCCTTTAAAAAAATAAACTGTCTTGTGGAAAGAAACTCTTAGAAACTCAGAAGTTATTGTACCCTCTTGGGACTGTGTGCATTCAGAACAGGCTCTATTGCTTTCTTTGCCAGTTAAATTGTATTTAGCGCTTCAGTAAATGAAAAGAAAAGATTATTAAAAAGACATAAAACAGTAACAAAGAATTCAAATGCATCTAGATCTCCTACTTTACTTTTGAATATTTTAAAAAGTTAGAGCCTAAGATTACATCAATTATTTATTGAATCTCAAAATGTATCCCCTTCATTTATTGTATCAAATTTATTAACAAGAGCAAATATTGAAATGCCACTTTATCTTAATGAATGTGGGATTATAATTCATTAATGTGATATTAATCCTAATTTATGATCATTTTAATTTATGTGCATTTTAACATGTCTATTAGCATTTTTATTAAAAAAGAATATTTGAATAATATATCATTATTGGAGGCTCTCATTAATATACAAAGCATTCTTGAGACACAGAAGTTATTGGTGTGTGCTATACTTATCAATAACATTTTTGCTATTAAAAATTAGGTCCTCAAAACAGTGTTATCATCCTGTTAGAATTTATTTGTGCCACATTTTAATAATATTTATCAATTATTAAATTATAATTATATCTTAACTAAAGTTTTGAGGTCCCTTGTGTTTAGAAATAACAGACAGAAGAAAAGAAAAGCAGTGTTTTGAAAAAGAAAAAGGCAAAGTTAAGATTAGGTCTAACTACGTAAACTGGAGAAATGAAACTTTTTTCTTTGAGCTTCAGTTATTCTGCCTATCATATGAAGATGAAACATCTACCCCGAAGAATTGATTTTAGAACTCTATTTAAAAAGAATCTATAATCTATTTGAAAATGAGAAAAGCAGAGGCAGACATATTAAGTGCGCAATAATGAAAATCATGTCACTTCATGTCGTGCTGGACGATACACAGGTGTCAGAAGACACAGTGAAGATAAGCCCCGCTGCAACCTAAGTGAAGGCAGGCTCCCCAGCCTTCATCCTGAAACAGCAGGGGAAAAAAGAACAAAGAAAATACTACACCCCCTCTTTTTTATGAAAATTCATCTGTAGCAAAATCTCAGTAAAATCCATATCCCCGGGCTAATGGTAACCTTGAAATATAGACTATTGTATTTCTCTATTCATTCATTTCATTGTAGTATTTGTGTATCTCTCTCTCTCTCTCACACACACACACACACTTGCACATGTTTGTTCAGGTAACCAGCGTGCCATCACAAATACAGGTGTCTGGGTGTGCAAAGAGAGCAATAGACAGGCATCAAATGTTTGTAAGACTCCAGGTCTGGACCTCAGAAAGATTCATGGTGCATAGTCTGCCAGAACCTGCTCCCTGTAATGGATCAACCCTGCCTCTACTAATGTCCCCCCCCCCAGGACCCTTTCTGTGAGATGACGGGGCCAAAGATACTCTCAAATGTACCAAACGTCCACACACTGTACCTCATTGAGAAGAGTGAGGAGCATCTCTCCCGAAGGCTGCTTCTGCTCATTAGAGCAGGACAAAGGTCACATGCAAATGGGCCTGGGGTGGAAGTCTCCTTCGTCTGGCTATGACACAGAAAGGCCATTCATGTACTAAACATGCTCAGAGCCTGTGCATAGAAAGCACAGACACACTCTACCCTCAAAGACCCCCCACATACAGCATCACAACCCAGCGACCTAGGAGTCCAAGGCTCCACTCCTCATACATAACGGGCGCAAACAGACCAAAAATGGCTCAAGAAGATCTCAAAGCCCCAGAGCCTATAAATCTAAGCAATGAAGAAATAGCAAAACTCTCAGATGCACAGTTTAAAACACTGGTGATCAGGATCCTCACAGAACTGGTTGATTATAGCCACAAATTAGACAAACATATGAAGGCGAAACTAATTGAAATGAATGGAATTGCACAGGAAACCAATAGCGATGAAAAGGAAACTGGGACTCAAATCAATGGAGTGAACCAGAAGAAAGCAAATAATGGCCAAACAGAAAAGAGTGAAGAAACAAGAATTCAAAAAAATGAGGAGAGGCTTAGGAACCTCCAGGACATCTTTAAATGCTCCAACATCCAAATTATAGAGGTACCAGAAGGGGTAAAGGAACAGCCACCAGTGGAAAACTTATTTGAACAAATAATAAAGGAGAATTTCCCCAATCTGGCAAAGGAAATAGACTTCCAGGAGACCCAGGAAGCTCAGAGAGTCCCAAAGAAGTTGGACCCAAGAAGAAACACACCGAGGCACATCATAATTACATTAGCCAAGATTAAAATGAAGGAGAGAATCCTAGAAGCAGCAAGAGATAAGGGGACAGTCACCTACAAAGGAGTTCCCATCAGACTGTCAGCTGATTTCTCAAAAGAGACCTTACAAGCAAGAAGAGGCTGGAAAGAAGTATTCCAAGTCATGAAATCCAAAGACTTACAACCAAGATTGCTCTATCCAGCAAAACTTTCATTTAGAATGGAAGGGCAGATAAAGTGCTTCTCAGATAAGATCAAATTCCAGGAGTTCATCATCACCAAGCCCTTATTATATGAAATGTTAAAGGGACTTATCTAAGAAAAAGAAGTTAAAAAAACATGAACAGTGGAAGGACAGCAAACTCACAGTTATTAACAACCACACCTAAAACAAAAGCAAACTAAGAGGACAGCTAGATCAGGAGCGGAAACATAGAAATGAAGATCTCACAGAGGGTTAGCAATAGGGGAGTGGGAGAAGGAGAAGAGGGGAGAAGGTACAGAAAATAAGTAGCATAGACAGTAGATAGAAAATTGATGGGAGGGGGCAAGAATAGTATGGGAAATATAGAATCTAAAGAACTTGAGACACATGGTCATAAACTAAAGGGGGGGTAATGGTAGGGACAGGGGGTAGGGTGGAGGGGAATGAAGCGGGGTATAGAACAACTGTAATGGCATAATCAATTAAAAAATAAATTAAAAAAAGAAGTATAATAATAGTAGTTATTATTATCATTACATATGTTGACTACTTATCACTCAATAAACACATTTTAAGGATAAATAGAATGGTATTCTCGCACATTTCTCCATTCACCAATAAAATGAGTGAGATTCGGAGACTTTTAGGGAACTTTTCCACTGAATGCACTATCAGGAAGTGACCACCTTAACAGCCCTGAGCTGGACCAAATTTCCTGGATTCATATGCAGGCTCCAGAGGCAATGATGAGGAAAGAACAGGGGGCTGCGAGAGTGCATAGCAAGTTCCCTTTGCCCAGGAAAGGAGAGAAGGAGTTTCCTTTGCCCATAATTTCCTTTGAGGATGGAGAGAAATAGCCTCCCCAGAGCAGTAAGGATTAAAACTGCAGATCTCAGGGAGGGAGGAAATGCACGCCAGGCCCAGGTGACAGCGGGGTGACGATCCAGAGATAAGACAGGGCATGCTGAGTCAGAGAAATGACGGATGTCTAAAGTGCCCAGAGCCTGAGTGAGGGAGAAGAGAGGTGGCAAGAAGTAAGAATAGGAAACAAGGCAGGGCCGCGTTATGTGGAATTTTGAAACCAAGAGGCCGAGGTTGGCTTTGATTATAAATAAGCAACAGGGGAATCTATAAACACGAGGTTTCGGTCAGGAGCCTGACATAGTAATAATTTTGTTTTCATGACGTCACAGTGGTGGCAGTGTGCCTATAAGCCAAGGTCTTGGGATCAGAGAGGAAGAGGAGGTCAGAGAGAAAACTTAGACACCGATTCACAAAGCTGCTTTGATTTCGATTCTCACCTTCCGCCTGCACCCAACATGTCACATCTACAAGCAGGTTAATCTCCGATCCCTCTGGTCATTCACAGTGGCCTGGCTGGAGAATCATAGTGCTGGGTGTGCAATAAAGAATCCCAGAATTTTATATGAAGGCTTCAATTTCAGGGATCAACACAGGACTCCTACATAACTGAGCTGAACCGCGAGTATCAGTTTAATTATATCTTCACCATCTCCCACATATTTGCATACCACCCCCCAATTAAAATATAAGTTCACACTCTGGAAGTCATGGTAGGAGGCATTTGCATTTCCCTCCTCCTTTGTATTCACCTTGCCTAGTCAAGGGTCTGTCAAATTCTCTGAAGCACAATAAATATGGAGTAAGTTGAATGTAAAGGAAGGAAAGAAAAGAACATTTTCTCATTTGATTTTCAAAACAATGATTTTAGAAAGGGAGCAAAGACTTGAGGAAAGTTAGGCCCCATGAGCTCAAATCTGAGCCATTCCAAGTGCAAAGCCCTTGCGTCCCTTCAAATACGTATTCAACTTTAGTGCCCTGCACAAGAGCTGAGTCGGTAGAAGGGACGCCATTGGATGAAAGAGTGGATAGATGGATAAATGGATGGATAATGGATGGAGGATAGATGACAATGACCTCATCCTCAGATATCGCTGTTCTCAGAATAAGAGCGCCACCTCACCCCAGTCTTTGCTGGCACCATGTCTCTGTCCTGAAAATAAAAAGGTACAAACTGCACTCCCCCCTTCTTGTCCAGGATCCCTAAAGTACTCCTAGGACAGCAGAGCCCAGAGAGGATGAAGTCTCCTCTGAGTGCCTATGTTAGTACCAAGGAATGATTTAGTCCCCGCCCAGGCACCTTTTCCTCTCCAGTGAGTGATGGAGAACGGTATTCTGAGAACGAGAGAGAAAATCACTTCCTCCTCTGACAATCTGGCAGTGCTGACATCAGAACCTATTTTGAAGTTCCATTCTGCCCAGAGGACATCACAGGAGAGTTTCTCAAGTTGCCTCTCTTCCTCTAGAGAAGGATATAGGTTATCAGAAGAGAATCATCATCATCTTTTTGAACCCAAAGAGATGACCAGGGGTCACCACAGCATGAATCTCTGTTACTCACTAATGTCTGACTTTCATGAATCTGCTCATCCTTGGAGAACACAGGTAGCTTTCTTGAATGAATTTATATCTTAGCACTACATTCTTGATATCTAGTGCCTGTCAGTGAGAAACTATGCTATGAGCTATGAGTCTATCAGTGAACGGACTGATAATGGAATCTTTACATCACAACCATTCACTATCAAAGATGGTGCCAGGCACTTTGACACATTATAAGTGTTTGACCTAAGTCTCTGAGGTGATAAGAATACAGGATTTCAATCCACATCAGGTACCTATTTAGTCAGCTAGGAGAGGAAAAAGGCAGATAAAGAGAAACAACAAGAGGATATCAGTTTTTTCCCTGTATGTGAAGTTCCATCTTCTCTAAGGATCAGGAGTTCGACTTGAACTTTAGTCCTCCTCCTGAAGAAAGCTGACCAGACCTGAAACGGCCCATTCATGAACAAGTTTGGTCCCATCACTGCGTTCCACCAATTGGAGAAAACCACTTGTTCAGGTGGACTTGGAGCTCTATAAAGCATCATATGATGATGGCAGATGAGTGGGAAGGGAGAGGATGCCATGACAGGCTACGTAACGTGTCAGGTGCCTTTACATGCTGCAACATGATGCTACCACAGAAAACCCGAGTAATTCCAGCACAGTTAGCTCTCACCCAGCCACCCTGCTCTTAATCAGTTCCAGAAACAAATTATATCATAACAGCAAAGCTAGGTAACAGGCATAATAACACCCCACCATGCTAGTAAGAGCGAGTTGGGAATAGGCAGTTATTTTTATCATCACACATTATAGGAAATACCTGTGCAGAATAATAGCAGTTATCAAAGTAATTCACATAAAAACCCCGCTACCCTCAAATGTGTCTGAAGAGGTGAGAGGCAAATGAAGAAAAGACCCCTGGTTAAAAGGATGAAACGGAACATCCCACACTGAAAAGGGCGACTGCTTCACAAAATAATATATTTCCTAACATTTCACAGCAGGACAATGTGTAGCATCTTGCTGTCTCAGACACGGGTTCTCTGCATTGTGTCAGCAGCCGGTGTGAGTACTGAACAGATTGACCTGGCCATGGGGACAAGTGCCCGGAGAAACAGAAAATCAGAAGCAAGTCCAAGTGCAATGCTGCTTTTGGCTGCAAAGACCTGAAAATACAGTGAGAAAAAAGGGATGTATGGCTCATGCTTCTTCTTTAAATGGTAAGTTCCACAAGGGCAGGGCTTCGATGTACATTATTCAACACGATCTCCAACAAGCATCACACTTGGCACAGAGTAAACGCTCATTGAAATTCATATGTATATCTGCACAGGACCTAGCTTCACCGCTCTACACCTTGCCAGGCATTTCCAATGGATGACGGGCTCAGGTTCAGTAAATACTGTATTCACTTTCTCAAGCTCATACAATTAACAAATGACAGGACCGGATACCTCCTGCTAAATCAGCTTCCAGAGCCAATGCATTTTAGCATAATTCTATGGAGACCATCCAAAAAGCTTAACTAGTTAGTCTGGGGGCCTCTTGCTGCCCTAAATAAGGACCGCAGAATGGAGAATCCCCTAGTTTGTACCTAATGGCAATGGAGGTTTAATATATTCATGTAGAAACCATGTGTATATAATCATATAGTACAGACACGTTTTGTGAACCCGATACATCCTGTGGAAGTTTGAACTAGAACAGACATGGAAATAAAAAGGCAATATGGTCAGCTAACAGGGATGCTAAGACAGAATGTTGACAAAGGAGAAGATGGCAGGATGTCTCCCAAGAGACTTCCCCAGCTGACATCCAAGATGTTGGCAAATTTGCTACTATCTTCCATGCCAACCACGGCTTTACAGGTTGGCAGCGTGACGCATCCACCCCACAGCAAATCCATCTTGCTGAGCCAGACTGCAATAAAGAAGTCACTTAGTCTAATTTTTGTAAAGTGAAGTATTGATAGTAAATAGCATTTCAAAGCCAAGTCATCCTTGTTGATAAGATTCAGAGAAAGGAGAATTAAATGGATTAATTCTATAATGATGCCATAGAAAAATCTTTTGTTTGCCTATCTAATAAAATGGTTTTAAAAAGTCTCCAAGAATGCTCAGATTACATAGTCTCAAATTTTCTTTTTCCCTTGAAGTACTGAGGTAGAGACATCCTCATTTAAACAAGCACTTCTACAAGAGAGAAAAGAAAAAGGCAGTGAACCTTCTTCTGTTGGGTACCTTTTCTTATGTATGTTGATAACAGCCTAGTTAATATATAACATGCTGCGGGCTTGGATGTCAATACATTTCCATAAGTCAAGCAAAAATGTGCAAAGTAGTAGCTGAGATCATGGGACCTGGAATGAACACGTGATAACAAACAGAGAGATTGGAACAAACTCTGAGATACCAAGGAATATACTTAACCTCCCCCAAACTCAGTCTTGTTATTTGTAAAAGGTTTCAATAACCCTAACTACAGGGTTTTTGTAATAGTTAAAATGTGATAATAGATAATAGATAAAGGTCTGATAGCTCCAGGAACTAAGACATTCAAATAAAAATGCATGAGTTCTGGTGAAGTCTGAATTTGAGAATGGTAGGTCCTGCCAAACCTGGAAGTTCTTTCCAAGAAAAATATACCTAATGATGTATCCTGGGTCTGGATTCAACATACAACATCGGCTTGTAGTAAAAATAAGAATGTCACTTATTCAGGTCCTTTGCCCATTTTTTAACTGTATTGTCAATTTTTCTGGTGTTGAATGTTACAAGTTCTTTATCAAGCTTGGAACCAACCCCTTATCAGATGTATCAGCAAAAAGGTTCTTCCATTCAGTTGATTCATTTGGTTGATGGCTTCCTTTGCTGAAGAAAAACTTGTTAGCACATTGATATAGTACCATTTGTTTATTTTTTTCCTTGCCCAGGATATATTAGAAAAAAATATTATTACAAGAAATGCCTGAGATATTACTGCCTATGTTTTTTTCAAGGGTTTTTATGGTTTTAAGCCTAACATTTAAGTCTTTAATCCATTTTGAGTTTATTCTTGTGTGTGGTATAAGATGGTGGTCTAGTTTCATTTTTTTTTTTGGCATTCATTTGTCCAACTTTCCAACATCATTTATTGAATAGACTATTTTTATTTACCCCACTGGATGTGTTTGCCTCCTTTGTCAAACTGTTGTGGGGAGAGGGGAAAGAACAGAGATAAAGGAGGGTATCAGGGATAAATGGTGATAGACAAGAGACTTGACTTGGGGTGGTGAACACCCAATACAGTGTACAGGTGATGTGTTGTAGAATTGTGAACCTGAAATCTGTATAATTTTGTTAACCATGTCACCCCAATAAATTCAATTAAAGAAGAGAATGCCAATTTTTGAGTTAAATGATCCTGGGACAATATGGGCTGGAACTCTTACACTGGACATACCACATAATCACATATCTATCTGGTACTTATTCACTTATTCAGTGAATATGGTAGTAGAAGTTTTTATTTCTTTATATTCAGCTTTATTAAGTAAAACTGTAAAGCATTTGATGTTAGATTGTTTTTGTTTCTTGTTACTTAGTAACTGTAAGTCTAGAAGTAGGAGGTCATTGAATAAATGCTTGTGTGGGCAAAAGTGTAGGTAAATAGTAATAGTATTAAGAAATACTAATAGAGACTTAGGTGAATGGATTGAGGAGTGCATGGATAGACAGGTGAATAAATTTGTTGATAAGAGGAAGATGGTTAGATGGTTTTATTGGAGAATGCAAGGATAAAGAAATTAACACATGAAGTGATGGCTGACTAAACAAGTTTTTAGCTGTCCTTCCAACGAATCTTAAATACTATGAATCAATGGATGAATAAACAGATGGACATGTGGTGAGTGGGTAGGCTAGAAAAATGATAGAGTTTCTCACTAAAAGATTGGTTTTGAAAAAAACATAAATGATTCTATCTCAGAGTACTATTCTCTGCCTTACACTAAAGTAAACACAGTCTTTGGAAGTTCAACAATAAATTATAAGAAATTCTTATATGAAGATCACTGGTGTATATTTAATTTTCAACAAAATAATTTCTCCTAAAGTTTCCTGGAAAAAAATAAACTCTTTATCTCTCTTAAGATAGATAGATAGATAGATAGATAGATAGACAGACAGACAGACACATGGGTGGGGAATATTTTGTGCCAAAGAAATACACAATGTAGTAATACACTATGTAAACAAGGTGAGTAGGACTAAAGAAAGACACCCAGAATTACTGTCCAAACAAAAGAAGTAGATTTTAAACAGAGGCAGATATTTAAAACAGATATTCATGATATTTTCCAAAGGTCGGTTTACAGTGGAAAATTTAGTTGTACTGTGGAAAAAGGGGGAAGAGTTAAGAGAATGTCTTGCTGATGTTCTTTATGCTTCTAACGAACTTTCACCAGAGCACTAATAGGTGGTAAAAATATGAAGTAGATTTCTGATGTGGTAATCACAATTACTTGCCAAATAGGGTGCATCTTATTACCCAAATAACTGACAAGAGCACCGTGGGGAAGAGCACAGTGGGTAACCAAATGACAGTCATGTACTCTCTCTGAAATCCTTTATTTATGAAGAGACCATGGGATAATCTAAATGCTATGAACTTGGAAGAATGTTGCAATTGAAGTTAAAGACGTACACCTGGAGTTTAAGTCGGGCTCTGGAATGGATGTGACACTGGCAAATCATCTTTCTTATGTGACCAAAAAGGCTAATAATAATAATGTCGCTGTGTCACCCACACCCAGCCCTTGAGCACTGTAAGCTGTCTTGTTCAAAGTCTAGAAAGAAAGCAGAGGGTCATGGACAAAGCTCAGACTTAACAAAAATAATCTCACTTTCCAGTGTCACACTTGAGTACATGAGTGGATGGATGAGTGGATAAATGGATGGATGGATGGATGGATGGATGGGTGGATGTGTTGATAAGATAATTAGGAAGAGGAGAATGGGAGAATATGTATAGGTGTATGAAAGAGTGGATGGGAAGATGGCTGACTGACTAGATTCACAAACATCCTTCTTTTTAGGTAAATGAGAACATGAAGATTTATTCTGCATTACAACTATTAGATATGATTGTGAACAAGTTACAAAATTTTCCCTGTTTTAGTTTCCACTTGTTAAATGATACTAACAAGGCCATTGACACCGTTATCAAAAATATTATCTCAGATTGTTTGAAGAATAGCATGTATGTGGAAGTTTTTTTAACTCCTACTCTTCCAAGTATTACTGTCCCTAAAGTGAATGCCATAGATCATGAGAATTAGGTACTAATAATGTAGCCCGCAATGCTGTGACTGTGTGTGTGTTTGAGTGTGTGTGTGTTCATGTATATTTATCTACATCAGTTCCATTCTGAGAACACAACCTGGAAGTGTGCTGAGAAAAATATGGAAGAGCAGCTGGAATGACAGTCATGACCACAACTGGACTTCAAAGGAGATTTGGAAGCTGGAAGTGCCCTGAGATCTCACTGTGAACAGACCTATGGATTTGCTGGAAATCTGTAAATTGACTGCTTTATTGATACTATTAATACTTTGTGAAAATAAATAGGACATTGACCGTGGCAGTAAATAGGGGCAATAAATAGGTCATTGATGAACAGAAACAAAGATAATCCTTTCAGGTCCTCTATTATGAGCTGAACTGTTTCCATTTAAAATGCATAAATTGAAGCCCTAACCCCCCTACCTCTGAATGTAACTGTGTTTGGAGACTGAGCCATTAAAGAGATGATTATGTTAAAATGAAGTGAAGATGGGCTGTCATCCACTCTGACTGGTGTCCCTACAAGAAGAGGAATTTGGACAGAGAGGCACCAGGGACACCCGGGCACAGAGGAAAGACAAGGACACAGAGAGAAGGCAGCCATTAGCAAGACTAGGGGAGAGGCACCAGGAGCAGCTAAACCTGCTGACACCTTGACCATGGACTTCCAGCCTCCAGCACTGTCAGAAAGTATGGTTTTTAAGGACATTTAGGGTTTCCTTACACTAGATACATTCATTTTCTATTTCACTGAATTATCACAACAACCCTATGAGGTACATACTAGACTCTCCATTTTACAGATTAAGAAACTGAGGATTAAAAGATAAGCAATTGCTCAACATCACAGGCAGCAAACAATGGAGAAAGAATCCAAATCCAAGTCTACCTGCTTCTCAAGCTCGTGTTGGATTGTTTTACTGTTATGTGCCAGAACAAAACGTAAGAGCAGAAAATAAAAAAGCCACCTGAAACCAAAGACCTCAATGTGCACGAAACAATAACCTGTTTAGTGATTATTTTTAAAACATACATTTCACTTAGTATAATATCCTCTAGGTGCACCCATGTTAGACAGAAATAAAAATGCCATATGGTTTCTCTAATATGTGGGATCTAAAACACAAAACAAAAAATCAAAATCAGACACACAAAAAATAGAGATCAAACTGATTGCTATGGGGGTGGGGGTGGGGCGGGGGCATGGGGTGGAAAAGGTGAGGGGGACTACAGTCAATATTGTGATCGCTTTGCAGTGACAGGTGATGACTAGACCTAGTGGGGTAGCTGCATTGTGAGGTTGGAAAATGTGGAATCATTATGCCGTACGCCTGAAACCAATATGCTATTGTATACCAGCTATGCTTAAATTAGAGAAATGTTGGCAATAAGTAAGTACACAAATTACAAAAGCATGTATTTTACATATTACCTGTTGGTTTAACAGGAATCTTATGAGAATTCAAGTCAAGGTAAGAGCAGTCATTGCTCTGGCACAGAACAGGAATGAGAGTCCCGCATCTAAAGACCTCTGGGAATCGGCAACACCCAATTAACACCTCAGAGTGACAGATCCCCGAGCTCCCCTGTGGGAGGAGCTTCATAATAGGAACCTCCCCAGAGAAGAAGGGGGCGGGGAGAAAACTACAAGTGGCAGTAGATGTTGGGAAGTGAAGTGGGGGATTTACAAAAAACGATGTCAAGCTAAAGAATTCTTTAGATACACTTGCAAATCAGAATCTATCCATGGGAAATATCCATTCAAATGATCATCTGTCCATACCTTTCCTAAAAAAATTAAACTGATACACAGTCCTCCACACCTAACAACATTAATAAAATGACCACATTGATTAGCTACATAATGGATGCTCAATATATAATTTTGAATATAGCACAAAGCTCTACTCCACATCACTTCTTCCTCCTGGTGTTCTATGCAATTGTGATAAGAAAGGATCTCACTACTTCACTCACTCTAATCATAAGACAACTTTGGTCAGGCCTGGCAGACTCTCACGCCACTAAAAATAGATTGAATGGTCCCTTTAATCTTCTTCCTGTTAATCAGATTTGCTAGTTTTATCTGCAATGAGAAATTCAAGAGCTATTACACACAAAAATAATAGACATGGGAAGGAGAGGCCATGGAAAGACCAGCATTTACAGTGGGGTTTAGGGGAGATTTTTTTTTAGTGTACTATTTGTTTACTTTCAGCTGTGGCATGTTTGAGGAGAGAAAAGAAATTTGGTGAAATTTATCACTAATGGGAAAGATTTTCAGAGATATAAGAAAGGAGCCAGGTTTCTAAAAGGTTTCATTTCCGTGAACAGTAAAAAATATCAATTTCACTTTGTCATATTATGGGGTGATTACATTAAAGGAAGTAAATTGCTTTTCGGCTATCTTTGGCTGTGAGATTGAGGGTCTTTTGAAAATGACCATACATTGAGATAAGAGTTAGATGCGGCTCAGCCTTATAAATCATTTACCTGTGTGCCTGGGTGTGTGTGACCTGGAAGTTGGGGAGCAGGGGAGCGAGTATTGGGGAGCTAGATGAGAGGCTGGTGTGGTCGTGGTGGTTAACGTTAAATCACCTACAGTTACATTTTAGACCAGTCTTTGTTGTCAGGTACGAGAAAAATTCTGGCAAGAAGCAAAGCTTCTTGGCAACAAGCAGAGCTGTAGATCCGCCCTGTATCTGTGGGAACCAGCTCCATTAGGACGGTAGAGGGCAGCCCTGGGAGAAACTGAGCGGCTGGGAGCAGCAGGTCTGAAAGCCCAGGGCCACAGACCTTGGGGAATCTGAGCCCCTTCCAGATTACCCAGGAGGTCAAAGTCGTCTTCCTTTCCTACTGTGTTCGCAGTGTGTTGACTGTATTTCTTGCGCTGTAGACTGTATCCCGTGACTGGTTTATTTTATGACTAGAAATTTGCACCTCTTAATGAGTTGTAAGAGTATAAAGGTATCCTGTGACCAAAATTTTGAGATCCACTTATCTAAATTGAATACAATTATACCTTAATGAAGTATATTTTTAAAACCGATCTAATTTAATATTGTAAACATTAGTTACTTCTCTGAAAAAAAGTATAGGGTGCTTCATAAAAACTAGGTTGGGAAGTTTCTATGTATAACCCTGGTGAAAACAAACTCGCCTGGTTTCAATATGAGGCATTTTTTTTACAAATGGGAAAATGAACTCCCTTTTCTCTGAAACTTTGTAAATATTAAATGAAATGCTATATGTCAAATTCAAGCACAAAACTAGCGTATTCAAGTTCTCGGCCCAAAATGTCCTTCTTTGAAGCAAACTTAATAATTTGCACATGAAAGCAATTCTTCTGAGATGCTGGGTACTCACCTCAAATCACAGATAAATATTATCTCAGGTTATTATGAGGCCTTGACAATCTGTCTAGATGGCTAGAGGAAGTAGGTAAGGACAGACATTCATAGGAGTGCCTGGAGCAGTGGATACTTAATGAGTATCAGAAACATGAGCAAAGGCACAGATTTCTGGATGCTAGTTATCAATTTGGGGGTGGGGTCCAAACTACCAAATTTCTAGAAAGTTCGCAGCTGCTGCTCAAATTTGGGGTGCAAACACGTTGAGAAACACTTACCTAGAGATCAAAAAAGTTTTATTTCTATGATTTTTTAAAAATTCTAAATTAGCCCTGGCTGGTGTAGCTCACTGGATTGAGCACGGGCCTGTGAACCAAAGAGTAACCGGTTTGATTCCCAGTCAGGGCACATGCCTGGGTTGTGGGCCAGGTCCCCCGGGGGCACAAGAGGCAACCACACAGTGATGTTTCTCTCCCTGTCTTTTTCCTTCCCTTCCTCTCTCTCTAAAAATAAGTAAACACAGTCTTTTAAAAATATAAAATTCTAAATTATGCTCCATGGAATTGTTTATTTGATAATGACAAGTGCTATTTTTAATACATGGTTCAGATTGTTTCTGTTTGGAAATAATCAGTTTTAGGCTCTGAACACTTTAAAGGGCTTTTGAGCATTCGCTGCCACAATACTAGAGCACTTCGCTTATGTAGAAATATAGTCGCTCATATTTATCTACATAGTCTGTTTTGCAACACAGTCAGCAAACATTTATAGGGCTTCGACTCTGTGCCCAGCACGAAGGTTCTCATCCGATGCTCTTGTTAGAGGACAGCTGATTCGTACCCCAAAGGAAGATCGTTCTTACAGGGTTAAACACCAAGTCAAAGACGCCCGCTCGCCCAGATGCAAGGCACCTGGGATATTTGATAACAAGTCCCTTCCCCACCCCCAACTTTCGCCGTCACTACTGAAAGTGGCTGGAAATAATAATTAGTCCCGGCATCAGCACTGCGTTTGCATGTGAACGTCAAAGAGAATCCAAGTGAAACACTGTGCTCCTCACTCAATAGGATCTTGGTGACTGGTGGAGCAATGTCATCAGGATACACGAATATTAGCCTCCGCATTTTTCTTTAAAAAGAGCTATAAGCACTTTTGAAAAGTGATCAACACTTAAACATATTCCTACCCAGGCATGTAGTCATTTCAGTTGCTACAGCTCTAACTGAAATTCAACCTTCTAACCTCTTTGCCTGTTTAGGCCAATTTCTAACCTCTTTGCCTATTTAGGCCAAGGCACAATGGAAGATAAAGAGCTGTTCGTTGTCTTGCTGAGGATGATTTATAAGACATTCTTGTAAGACCACGCCTGTGGGGTTGCTGATTATTCCTTCCCTGGAAATTCCTTCTTTCGAGAATGAAACTGAGCCCTGCTGGGTGATGGAAATATCAGCCAGGCAGAGGATGCTGCTCTGAGTTACCAGCCGCATGATTATTCAGTCCTAATGAACACACTTCTGAAACAAAGTGTTGACAGCACTCTTATTGAAATACATAGCATATGTTTATAGTCTCGCACATTGAGGTACACATGTAATTACAATGTATGTGGGAGAGAGATGGCAGAGGCAGACCAAGGAGCCATGTTTACTCTCGTGGAAGAGTGTTAGTGTCCGATTAAGGCAGGTGAGACCAGGGAGCAGCAACGTTGTCAAATGCCAATCAGATGTGACCAGGCTGATTAAATAACAAGGCAAAAAAAAACTGGTTTTGTTGCTGTTTTAAGGGAACTTCAAGTAGCTCGTGGAAATCGGGGTATTCACTGGTTCTCCCTATCCTGGTCAATGTGTTACTGATATATTATTGTGGACAATATTGAATGGCTCCAAAGCACAAGGCCACTTTTGACCAAAACCAATGACCATGTGGAGGAGAATAATTATTTCTACTTGTTCGAGATTGTGCTTTAGGATGGCTCTAGAGAAAGAGAATAATGTGACGTTACATTACTTTGGTTCAGTTTTACTTTTCTCCATTTGCACATGTTGGGAAATAACTCGTGCATCATGTGTAAATACACAGGAATCACTTCACATTTATTTCAAAGCACAGTGGAACATGAACTTCAGGGGGAGTTGAAACTAGGGTCATTCGTCTGCTGAAGCACAACCTACTGTTTCTTAGAGGAAATGTATGTTATGAAACATTAAAATCAAGACTCACAGAGATAAGTGTTTACCCTATAAATGATTTGACCTCTGAAATATGTATTTTAGTTAAGGAGGGGAGGAAACAAAGTAAAAAAAAAACATCTCTACTGTTACTATTTCACTGATGATTCTTACCAGGATAGGCCAGGGTTAGCAGAATAAGTCGAAAGAAAAAGAAGACACGGAGGACAAGGAAAGCTGGAGACAAACAGAACAACCCTGTGCTGTGTGCCGCTCAGATTAATTAAATGCATTCCTTCCCCCTCACACTCCAAGGCCATCTTTATTATTCTCATTTTGCATTTAAGAAATCTGGGACACAGTAGTTAAATAACCTGTTCTAAGACACACACGTTAATAAAAAGCAGAAGCATGCACTTTGGGTCTTGGACTCCAAAGCTGTGTGCGCCTCCGTGTGGGTGTGTGTGGGTGTGTGGGCGTGTGCACTTCTTCACAATCATTCGATCATTCTTTTTCTCCATTTCAAATGAATAATCACTCTACATTTTTCATCTGACTTTGTTGGTGACTCTTAAATTGGAAAAAAATTTATGCTGTAAGTATGAGAAAAAGGAATCAGAATGAACACTGGTTGAGAATTGATCCTTTGGCAGATTCAGTAGATTGCAAGATACCAACCAGGAGAACAGATATTTGAACCCAAGTGTGCCTGGTAACAGGCTGCTCATTTCCACTGACTCCCATTCTTTTCCAAAGTCTCTGATTTATTTATAGACCGCTTTGCTCCCTGTCTTTGTAACACCTTCCAAACTAACACCCTGATCTCTGTCCTTGTTACTTATCTCTTCGAAAGGGTCACCTCTCGAATTCACCAAACAGATGAAAACCATTAGGTGGTAGAAGGACTGTTTTATGTCCTTAGGTTTCAGTGACACCTGACAGATGGAGCACCTGCCCACGAGTGACCCAGCCTTTAAACAATTGTTGGCTATGCAACAGGAATCACCAGGAGGCAATGTTGCTCAGTCACAAGGAAGAACTATTCAAGGATTCATAACTTTGATTCAGCAGGTTCCATTATTTCCTTTGTGAGCCTGTGGAAGCCTCATTAACAGTAATGGCAATGCTGGAGATTGGCATCTAGGGTGTGCCGAGTTAATGGTGTCATTTGGGAGGAAAAGATGGGTACAAAAGGTCTCATTTAAGACATTATGCACTTTTTATTTCAAATGGCTAACTACTGCCATTGAACTCTGCCATAAATACCTTCCATGACAATTTCAAGGACAAAGAGGGAAAAACAACAGACACATTAGGAGGCATTGCATGAGCTACCTACCCCCTGTGGTCTGAGAGCCCCGCTGTTAAGACTCCTCAAGTCGTTCATGATATAGCAGCAAGAATGTGGATTTCAAAGTCACTTAGCTCTCAATCCCAACATCGGCTTTGTGATTCAGATACTGTGAGACTTTAGGCAAGTAACTTTACTCCTCTAAGCTTCAGTTTCTACTTCCCATAGAAATAAGAGTGTCTCATGGAGTCAGTGTGAGATGCACCTTGAGCAGAAGCATGTCTGTGAATGGACAATAGCAGGTGTGTAGGTGCCGGTAGGTGAGAGCCTAGGTAGGGTAGGTGCAGGTCTGGATTTAACAACATCATTTTATTTCTACTTGTACTTAGTTGGTGTTAAACACACCTGCACATGTGAAGTCGTCGGCATGATCTACACATAAATACGTGGCCCAGCTCTGTCTACGCCAGGGGCAGGTTTTGTGACAATGCCTTGGGAAATGCCTCCAGAGATGGAGCACACGGGGCCCCATGGACCTACACGGCCTGCGGCACAATGCTGAAGCTTCAAATTTATCAGCTTTAATTGTTTTTACGTAAGGCACTGTTTGACAAGAGGGGTAGGCTATTTAAAATATTTGACAATCACTGCTCTGCATACCAGGACTAAAGTATAATCCCTGAGCTCCACGGACAATGTCATTTGTACCTCGAGTCCTTGCCTTCCGAAGAGTTGGTAGAGTTAGTTCCACTGAATTGCACTTTACATGCAGTAGTTCTACTTTTGTGACCTACATTAAGGAATGACAGGAACTAAAAGCCCTATGAAACACTTCCCCGTGATATTCTACAGCCAAGTCCAGGAGGCTGCTCACGAGGCTGCCCGGTGTACTGCAGGCAGAAGATGCTTCCGTGGCAATAACTGGTCCTCACACTGTGGCAGTGACCAAGTTTCTCAAGATAAGTGAGTTTATCTTAAGGATACTCTGATGTCTACTGCTAATCAGCTTTTAGACTTCACAGTCGGCACTGGCAAGCTGAGGGGCAAGCTGATGGTATTCAAATTTATGGAAACTCTATTTAGCAAATAGAATAACAACAGATGTATAGCAATTCTACTGTGTAATTTGGTGTATTAGCTAAATTAATGATGCTGTTTGTCTATTTGTTTCCTTTTTAAAATTTTTATTGAATGTATTGGGGTGGTATTCATCAATTAAATTATATAGGTGCACATTCCTATAATACCTTATCTGTATATTGTATTGGGTGCTCACCACCCAAAGTCAAATCTCCTTCCCCTGTCTACCCTCTCCTGCCTCTCCCAACCCCTTTTCCTCTGCTAGACACGTACCATTCTGGCTCCTGCTTGTCTTCCATTTTCATAACTTTGACCCACACTATTACTTGTTTATGTAGTCCTATCATTGTTTTCATTTTATTTTTTTAAAATATGTATTTTTATCTGTGGCAAGCTTTAACATGCTGCTGTCAATATGGGAACCTTGCTTTTGAGATATTCAAATGCTTACCCACCATATGTATATGCTAATTGCACATTCCAGATGTTCTATTTAAAATTCTACTTCTTCATCAAGGAACCTGGTCAGCTCTAAAAGTGATAAGACAGCCTGTGCTTCTGAAGACCCTTCCTTGGCTGGCCTGGGTAATTGCATCTATTGTGTGTCTGCATTCGACCTCCCCTCTGTTGCTTCCTGCTAGCTCTCCTGCAACTGTCCCAGAGACAAGCGCTGCACACCCAGCCACTGAGTGTGGCCTCACTCCCCAGTTCCAACAGCGGCCTATATATTAATGAACCTAATAACTGCCAATAGGAGAGGTTAGCATCCTTTTAAATGAGCAAGTAGAAGTAGCACTATATTTTAAACATCCTATGAAAGTGAGTGATGTGAGGACATTTTTGAAGGTGTTCAAGGTACAGGTGCTATTGTATAAGCCATGTTGTCAAAGTATCCTCCTCTCTCTCTAAATTCTCTGAGGCCAACATATTTGGTTCTAAGATGGCCCCTAACAGATTTAAAAAGGGGGCATCTATGAAGAAGCAGAACAATTTGTTGAACTAAAAATACTAGATAGTTCTTTAGTACAGTTTACAGTTTACTTTTAAAAAAGCTCTACCCATTGTTAGGTACTTTGCTATATACTTTCTACGCATGAACTTGTACAAGACCCAGAGCTTGGTTCCCTAATGGGTACAGTGGGGCTGTGGCGATCCATCCAGTTGCCTTGACGCCAACCCAGCCATCCTGACGCTAGAACTGCTGCCCTTAACCATGCTCTACAACAATAATTTTCTGAGCTAGGTGCTCTCATTCTCAACTTTCTTACCCAAACATCACCATTCATCTGTATGAGTCCCAGATTCTTGTGCTAAACTTGCCAGGAGGGATCTCTGGTAAGCACACTAATGTAAATATCTAGACAAAGGAATGCCTTATATCTTAATGAGAAGGGAATCAGTTTTTAAATTAATAGATTAATACATACAAAATCTATGTTAATGACATGATGAAGCTCCAAGCCAAAATGCAGTAAGTATAATCACAGGTAGGTTTAATATCTGAAAAACCCTTCTGTGAATCTGTTCCACAGTAAATACACAGCATCACCCTCTTTTCTGGAAGGGGCTATGTTCTAAGACCCCTCCATGGAGGCCTGAGACCATGAATAGTACCAAATCCTATATGTGCTGTTTTTGCTTATACATACATACCTATGATAAAGTTTAACTTATAAATTTGGCATTTTCACAGAATGAATTGATGATTCATTCTTACCAGAGATATACTTTTTCTTTCCTTATTAAGTCAAGAACTTTAATCTTTCATGTAGAAGAAGCACTTTACAGCTTCTCTTTGGCATACCCAAATCACTAGCATCGTGACCCTCGCACACAGGGGCCTTTATTAAAAAGACTCACTCGAATGAAACAAAAGCACTATGATTCCGAAACAACCCTACTGATCACCAGGGTGACTACCAGTGCCTGGTAGCGTATCCAGACAGCGTGGATAGTTGGAAAAAAGGGGAGATTCGCATCCTGGAAGAAATGGAGCTGAATGAACAGCACAAGACTTCATCACACTACACAGAACTGTGTATTTCCAGAATTTTCCATTTAATATTCTCGGACCACACTTGACCACAGGTAATGGAAACCATGGAAAAGAAAGCCATGGATAAAGGGAGACCACTGAATGCAAGGGGTGCTATTCCAACTGAAGGGTGATAATGAATCATTTCGTAATCACAGTGGTAATTACAAATGACTGCTCAAAAGCTAGTGCTTAGTTAAATTTGCATTATGCAGAGCCAAGAGCAAAGAGAAATGCTTAAAATTAAAAAAGAAGAAGAAGCCCTGGCTGGTGTAGCTCAGTGGATTGAGCACGGGCCTGCAAACCAAAAGATGCGGTTCGATTCCCAGTCAGGGCACATGCTTGGGTTGCAGGCCAGTTCCCAGCAGGGGTCACATGAGAAGCAACCATACATTGATATTTCTCTCTGTCTCTCCTTCCCTTCCCTTCTAAAGATAAATAAATAAAATTATTTAAAAAAAAGAAGAAGAAGTGTGAATAGTAAAAGTAAGAATTGTATTATTGTGGAATAACTGTCCAGGAAATGTTTAAATTAGCTAAAATTAGAGGAAAAAATATGCATGCTCGCACACACACAAATATATATACACACACATGTATATATGTCTGTGTATATATATTTTTGTATTTTTAAATGAGAGATACAATTGGATTACATTCGAATGCATATTATCTTTCGATGAAAGTTAACCAACTGTTGCTAAATACACAGTCAATTTGATAACTGGACTAAAACTCCTTGTAATAGGCACATCAGGTCACTGGCCTTCACTTAGACAACAATTAGATGGCCTACTTGCCATTGCACGCTTGAAAAGTGTCTGAAACGAGCTCATTTCTTCATGGCAAAAGGAATGTAAGTTCGCAACCTTGCCTTGACCTTTGGAAATCTGGATTCATCACTGACAGAACATAGAAGACACTGGCTTGGGCTTAGAATGTGTATTGAGAACTGAGTGAACCTTTTATTCTATAAAAAATAAACCATAAACCCTTTCTTGATCCTGGAAAAATAGCAACTAAAGCAAGAGTTTGTACTTTATCATTCCTTTCTTCACAGACCATTAGGAGTTTTCTACCTACGATTTTCTTCTAGTTAAGAAAAGTGGTCTCTAGGTATTTAAAGGCAGGAACACAAAACAAAAAGCCATAACTGTCACCCTCAGTGAAATTCCTCATGTTATTCCTCATAACATGGCTTGAGTAGTAACAGCACATAAAGATGTTATTTATTGGAGCATGTTTTTTTTTCCTGTGCATTTGATTATGCCAATTCAAAACGGTGAGGTATAAATAAAAGATCAATATGTCTCATTTAAAAAGAAAAAAAGTTGAAATTAGAACTCCTTTTTCTTTTAATTTTTATGTATTGATTTTAGAGACAAAAAGGAAGAGAGATCGAGAAACATCAAATTGTTGTACTTAACCACTTATTTATATACTCATTGGTTGATCCTTTTATGTGCTCTGATTGATCATATCTGCAACCTTGCTACATTGGGACGATGCTCTGTGGAGCTTCTCGGTCAGGGTTAAGGAGGAACCACCTGGCTTCACAGAACACTGTGTCAGTGATGTGTAGCTGTACTGGACTCTGGTCTCACAGCTGTGTTACTTTTTCTGGATACTAGAAACACCCACGTCCACTGTCAGGAACTGTGAACCACAAAGTCATTTAGGTCCACCAGAAAGTTTGTGAGGGATTTTGCTGACTGCAACAGTGGTAAATGTTAAACAAAAAATAGCATAAAAATATAACCTACATTTATAAGATTCTTTTAAAAATCAATTGTATTAAATGTGTGGTCCTGGGTTTTTGTGCTGAACATATACACATACACATCTAATCAATAACAGGATTAGAAATGAGATGTTATAAAATATAATGAGAAAGTATGAAAATCTTCATGACATATCATATTATTAACTTAGAAGAGCACTCTCTGGGACCTATTAGAGACAACATTAAACACACACAAAAAATAATAAATCATTATTCAAACAAAAATGCAATTCAAAGCTTTTGGATTTACATCCTCTAAAATATATGTGGGGTAAGTTCATGTTTCCCCAAATAGTCTCCATGCAGAAGTATATATTTGCTCTGTGGACAGTTAATCTGGAATTATTTGAGTTTTGACATATACAGAATCTTGAATATTATACCAGTATGTAACAACCCAGAGCTAGGATTAGGATATAAGCGTGGCTTCAGTGTGGTGGCAATTGTGTCCTGACTTATATCTGGGCCCTGTTACTTTTTCTTTTAGACTGTCATTCAGTGTAATGTTCTAAACCCTGGGATGCCATAATGAGTAAGTCATAGATGTCCCCTGCCCCCAGGGACACACATTCTACCTGACCTGATGGCTCGATTTAATCTCCACAACAGAAAACACAGTAATTTAAAAAATACAACCAACTCCAGGAAAAATTTAATAAAAAAGATCCCAGTGTGTACCCAGATTACCTGGGGAGCCTCATTAAAATGGAATTTTGATTTAGCAGGTATATGATGGGACCTGAGAGTCTATAAAGCTCTCAGGTGGCATGGTTTTGAGAGCCACAGAGCCCAGGGGACATACTTTGATTGGCAAGGCAGGAATCCATTCTTCGGATGTAAAAATGAGGGGCAATGGCAAGAAAGTTGTATTTACTGAGGAGGTAGTTTTCCTCTTTCTTATTCACAGTCACCAGAGAAAGAGCCCTTCTCGTGTCCATGGGAAATGTCCAGCCACCTAGACAAAGAGAAATTGCACAGCCCAATTGGAATCCCGGACTAAACCTCTTTCTCTCTGCAACCAACCCCTCTGTGCACCGAGCTAAAGGGACCGATATCAGATGAAGAATTTTAAGAAATCAGAAACAGTCCACAGTATTTGAGGAACAGAGGATAATGAGGAGAGTGTCAGAGGAGAGGCTGCATTTGTAGGTGGTGGTATTTGCAGGCTTCTGGGCATCTTACAGATAATATGCAGGACGCTAGACTTTTCCCCAGAGGCGTTTGAAGAAATTAACGAAGGATTTAGAGCAGAAGAATAACATGTCCAGATACGCGTTTTTAAAATATCACTCCAACTACAGTGTGGAAAACTGATTGAAAGGGTGTGATTTTGAGCTCAGGAAAGACGTTTTGAACAATTAAATAAACACATTTTAAAAAGTACATGGCAGCGTCAACCAGGCAAACAAGGAAAGAAATGTGGCTTTTCTGGCGGCAATTGCAAAATAAAGTGGCATGGGAAAACTTAAGAAATATTTACTGGTACAAAATATTACTGGGCATATTACTTAACTTTACCTGCCTGGATCTGTGTTTTGTTGTTTTACACTGGCGAAAGAGACGACCTTCCAGGAAATCTTGTGCTGCTCTAAGTTCTCGGATGGCTGTGTCTATTTCCCATTAGTACTGCATTTCCCAAAGGGAGAGACACAAATTAATTTTAAGTGGCACAGAGAGAACCCTTTAAAAACGTACAGGTTAATTTTTCTCTGAATGGAGAGGGCAGCTAAGGCCCCTGCACCTGTGATGTAGAGACACTGTCGCTTCCGACGCGGCGGGAACCCTCTACCGTCCGCAGGCTGGGTCAGTGGCAGAGCCTCGGTGTTTGGACGGTGGCGGCATAAGGCAGGAACTAAGGAGGTGGAGACAGAATGAATAAGCTGCCCCCGCCAACACCTCCCAGCACCCATATCATGCCTAAGCCAAACTGCCTGTCCCAAAACTCTATCTCACGAAGGTCCTGACTGCTGAATAAATACCCACCCCCACCTCTGCTGGTGTGGGCAGTGGAGGTGGGGAGCAACGCGTTTCAGAAAGGAGGTGGAGATGGGAAATATGAGAAGCAGGTGGAAATCTAAACCGACTCCCATCCATCCTTCAAGTCTTTGCTCGCTGCTTACTGCTGGGTTCTCTGGTCCCTTGAGGACATCGCGACTTTATACTATTAATACTTAGCATAAATTGAGGGATAGCGATAAAGGAAAGCGTAAGGTTAGAACTGAGGAAGGACACTACGCTCTTTTACATCCATTCATTTAAGAATATGGCTTATAGATCACCGATGTGTGATTTGGTGCATATGTTATTCACTTAACCTTAAACAATTGACTTTTTCTATATACTTTTCACATAGGAAAATACAGGGTTGGGCACAAATAAAGCCCCTACTTTGTCGCGCAAGCACGCAATTCTGTAACATGACAATATCACACTCAAAACACCACCATACCACATTTTAGGTGAAATATTCAAATTAAAACTGTAAATCAGTACACCTGTATTATCATCCTCGCAACCACCCTCACACGGGTGTTACTTCAGCCGGACCCTGTAGAAAGTCACATAATAGAACTCGGAGAGGTAAATGTCTGGTATGTAGCACCTGGTGAATGGGTGCTGCGCTTATAACTATTTCATTCCGAGTACCGTGCTCCCTTTCCTCCCCTAAATGAATCTCAAATGCTGGCCACATCCCACCCACCTTTGTATCCCTGGAATGGAACACAAGACTGAGCATCTTATCGCTATTCAAGACATGCCCGCAGAATTACCAGATGATCGCAAGCTCTAAAATCTGAGAATTTAAGTCTGATTGTCACCTGAAGCTTCACAAGGATAAAACTGTGAGCTTCAGCTCCCAGTGCAATAATTGCAACGTCAGGACATGGCCCCAAAGCGAGATCCCGTGCCAAGCCCAAAGTCAGCAGCCCAGAGAGCAAACTGTGCTGACAGCATAGCCTGCTGGAAATATTTTGAATTTGTTAACATGGATATGAGCTGTCCTGCCATCTTTTGCATAAAACCTGTGGCCACAGGGAAGACCACCTCCACAGGGAAGGAGACGATTATGTATGGATGGGGCATTAGATGACGTTATTGATGAGAATGCTCTAACATTTTGCAGGCTAACTGTGGAAGAGTCAAAAGCAGAGCAGTTGCAGGCTGTATGTCTCAGGCAAGCTGATGAACGCAGAAGGAGGATGTCGTTATCCTATTTGGAATGCATGGGCGAGCTTTAAGATGTTTATGTATGGTGCTGAACTAGAAAAATACAGCCATCACAGTATTTCCATAGTATTTCTTATGAAATGAATTAACCTACATGTTTTCACTAAATTTCCATTAGACCCAAATACAGATTTACGTGGACGAGTTCTGAGTGGAAAACTTTAGTGGTGATGTATGACAGTGGCATGTCATTGAAAAACATACAGGGTGGGACAAAATTAGATTTGCGGCTGTTCCTATGAAAATACCTGATGCATAACAATGCAAGAATAAATTCTGTGATTTGTGCACTCAGAACCGTAAACGTACTTTTGCCCCACCCTGTATTTCTAAAGCTGTTCCTAGACTTTAGCAAAGTAGCATTGAGAATGGAAATAGACCTTTAAATTTCCTTCATCCTCACCCTCACTGAGAACTCATACCTGGATACCTTTGATGGGACAGGAAAAGAAAATACAACTCGTATGTCTTAGACATTGATAGAATGTCCTTCCTGTAGCTAGTTCCTATGACTGCAACTACTCCCTTTTTTCTTTGGTTCTGTTGTTAACATCCATCGAGCACCTAGTGTATGTCAGACTCTTCACTGTGGGCCGGAGATACAGAAGTACATAAGACACGCCTGTACTTCTCTGGTGGCCTATGCGCTCTTTGAGAGGTGAATGCATGAAGTACAAGGAGGGACCCAAGGGGAAAAAGACACAGAATTTATTTATAAAAAACTGTGTATTTATTCTTACCTGTTTAAACTCCAGTCACCTTAAAAGTGCTCTCCATTTGATGTAATTTTAGGCATTTTTTTTCCCACTGCTCAAAACAGTTTTTGAACACATAAACTTTGATGACTTTTAGTGCTTCTACAGGTGTTAGTTTTACTTCTTCCATTCTAGCTAAACATTTTCCTTTGAGGACTTTTTTTATCGGGGAAACAAACAAACAAAAAGGTTGCTTCGGGCAATATGGGGTGAGTAGGGAGAGTGGGGCACAGGGGTCATGCTGTTTTTGATCAAAAACTGCTAAACACTCCATGCAGGTGGGCAGTTGAGCTTGTAAATCACCGATCATGAAGTGGGCAAATGCAATGAAAGAGTCTTCAAAAAAATTCACTGAAGCTGAACGCAGCCTCTCACAACACCACCAGCTGGTACACAGGTCCAGATGGGTTCCTACAACCCACCTGGTGGGGGACGTCTGTACTATAAGGGGCCTGCCCTCCAGAATACAATTCTGGGTTTCTTGGGGGGCCCCTGTCATATAGCACCATAAATACATATTATCTCTGTATAGAAGACACTGAAGAAGATAGCTCTTCTTTTGAGGAGGAATGTGTCCATGATTCACACCGTAACAAGACTTGAAAGTTAGACCTCAGGAGGGTGACATGATCAGTTTTGTGACAGTTCTCAGCACGAGCTCTGGAATCACACTTTCTGAGTTCAAATCCTAGACTCGCCACATAGCAGCTGCACCCTACAAAAGGTACATGTCCTCTGAGTGACTTGGTGCCTTTATCTCTAAAATGAGGGCAATATTAAAACTTACATTCTAGGTATAAGATTTAAAGAAGCTAACTATGCCCTGGCTGGTGTGGCTTAGTTGGTTGGAGCATCATCCCATAAACAAAAATGTCATGGGTTTGATTCCCAGTCAGGGCACATGCCTAGGTTATAGGTTGGATCCAATGATGAGGCATGTATGGGAGGCAACTGATCTGTTTTTCTCTCTCACATCGATACTTCTCTCTCTCTCTGAAATTCATGGATATATCCTCAGATGACTACTAAAATAAATGATAATTATTAAGAAGCTAAATATACACAAAGGATTTAAGGCCACGCCCATTACACTGTAAGCACATGAAATAGGTCAGCTCTTACTTTGTATGTTTCCCTGGTAAGAGAAGCAAATGGCACTTCAGAAATTATAAGTAAGGAGAGAATCATGGCGTTATAAGGCATTCAGTTAAAAAGTTATTTCGGGGACTTCCACCAAGATGGAGGCACTCTACCTTCTCACACAACCAAGTTTAAAAACAACAAACTTTTAGTAACAAAAATGCAGCCAAACCACAGAAAATCGAACTATACGGAAGTCTGACAACAACAAACCCTTCAGCCAAACTGGTAAGGGGGCAAAGCCAGCAGCAGAGTGGGGTCAGGCAGGAAAGATCCACTGGACCAACCGGGGTGATTGACCCAGCTGCACCAGCAGCCCTGGGCGGATCTCAGGTGTGGAGTAGCAGGCGGACCCACTAAGGGCACAAGGCAGCGGACTCACTGGTCACACATTTGTGAGCAGATAAACCAGTGAAGGAGCGAGCAGTGAGATGGACCACGCAGGCCCCAGCGACGGGAAGTGGCAGAAGGGACCACCATTGTCTTTCTCTGACCCCGCCCCCACATACAGCATCACAAACCAGCAACCTGGGTGGCCCCGCCCTAGTGAACACCTAAGGCTCTGCTCCTCATACGTAACAGGCACGAACAGATCAAAACATGGCTCAAGAACAACTCAGAGCCCCAGAGCCGATGAATCTAAGCAACGAAGAAATAGCCAAACTTTCAGATGCACAGTTCAAAACACTAGTGATCAGGATGCTCACAGAACTGGTTGATTTTAGTCACAAATTAGAGGAACATATGAAGGCTAGACTGATTGAAATGAAGGGAAATGCACAGGAAACCAAGAGTAATGGAAAGGAAACTGGGGCTCAAATCAAAGAAGTGTACCAGAAGGAAGAAAAAAATGACCAAACAGAAAAGGATGAAGAAACAAGAATTCAAAAAAATGAGGAGAGGCTTAGGAACCTTCAGAACATATTTAAACATTCCGACATTTGAATTATAGGGGTACCAGGAGAGGAAGAGGAACAGCCACCAGTGGAAAACTTATTTGAACAAATAATAAAGGAGAATTTCCCCAATCTGGCAAAGGAAATAGACTTCCAGGAAATCCAGGAAGCTCAGAGAGTCCCAAAGAAGTTGGACCCAAGAAGGAACATACCAAGGCACATCATAATTACATTAGCCAAGATTAAAATGAAGGAGAGAATCCTAGAAGCAGCAAGAGATAAGGGGACAGTCACCTACAAAGGAATTCCCATCAGACTGTCAGCAGATTTCTCAAAAGAGACCTTACAGGCAACAAGGGGCTGGAAAGAAGTATTCCAAGTCATGAAATCCAAAGACTTACAACCAAGATTGCTCTATCCAGCAAAACTTTCATTTAGAATGGAAGGACAGATAAAGTGCTTCTCAGATAAGACCAAATTCCAGGAGTTCATCATCACCAAGCCCTTATTATATGAAATGTTAAAGGGACTTATCTAAGAAGAAGAAGAAGATAAAAAACATGAACAGTGAAAGGACAGCAAACTCACAGTTATTAAGAACCACACCTAAAGCAAAAGCAAACTAAGAGGACAGCTAGATCAGGAGTGAACCACAGAAATGAAGATCACATGGAGGGTTAGCAACAGGGGAGTAGGAAAAAGAGAAGTGGGGAGAAGGTACAGAAAATAAGTAGCATAGATGGTAGGTAGAAAATAGATAGGGGGAGGGCAAGAATAGTAGGGGAAATATAGAATCTAAAGAACTTGACACACGTGGTCATAAACTAAAGTGGGGGAATGGTGGGGGAGGGGGTGTGCAGGGTGGAGGGGAATGAAGGGGGGAAATAGAACAGTTGTAATGACATAACCAGTAAAATATATTTTTAAAAAAGGAAAATAAATAAAGTTATTTCGCACCGAAAATGAAAATAATAACTGCCAACACGTACTGAACATTTCACACTGGCAAACACTGCACCATATATACCATTGTCTTATTTCCTTCTCACACCCAGGGCTGGTATGTTCGTTTTGCCAAAACATCACTGACTTTTTAACAGGATGGAAAACACTAGATTTCTCACAAGTCTATCAGGGAGAGGATTGTGTGGCAGGCGAGAATAATTTGAGAACCCATTTAGAGTGGGAAGGGTGTCTGCTTGCCAAACAGGCAAGTTCAAGTATGAATGGATTGTTGCTCTGGCTGGTATTTAAGAGAGATAGGCCGTGTGAATTTGAAGGCTGTTGGTCTTGCTAAGCAGTGGGGGCTGGAGGGGCCAGCTTTCCTGCTCAGAGACAAACCTGCTGCCTGCCACCAGGGGTCCTACTTTGCTGATCATTTCCAAAGTCCTGTTCTGTCTCTAAATACATATTAAATTTTAAATTAAAAAACAATACATTTTAAATTAAAAAAAGTCATTTAGGAACACATTAAGAACTTCAGGGGAGTTTAATCCCCTAGCCCTTGCTCTTAACTGCTAATATTATTTTTTATTAGAATGTTGCATTATTTTAAAGTGGCTTTAAAATTTGGGTGCAAACTGAGACCATCCTCCCCAGGGAAATGTGTGCCATACCAATGCTCTGGACCACTTCTCCATATTCAGAATGCGTGGATTGGGGTGGCAACCAGGAATTAGTATTTTTAAAGCCTGCTGGGTGATTGTACTGTTTACTGGAAATAAAACCACTGTTATACCGCTTTTCTATAAAACAGTGATTTTCCAAGTACAATTACTGCCTCCATGAAATGTGAATTTTTAGCTGGCATGTTTGCATACATGAACTTGAAAACATGGTCCTGGATGTACAGTCCTCAAAGACTTAGGGAACAAGAAGTGATCGACTGTGGCCTGTGTCACGCTATGGAAAAAGAGCTTGTATTTGTTCCTGAAGACGAAAGGAGACCATGGAAGGACAGTAGGACGTGCTCAGGTTCAAGGTTTAGAAAGAATCAGACTGACCAATTTGAGATCCAGTCCAACTGAGAGATGATGAGTCTTAAAGTGAGACATCACCACCAAAACAGCAATCTTCCTGCATCTGGTCCTACCCCACCCCCATCTCTCACTATACACACCTTTCCTCAGACCTTAGAAAAGCCATAGAAGTCAGAGAAGACAGCCAAGAGCAGACAACTTATAGTCGAGATTTTCAAGAATAAAAAAATCACAGCAGTTCAGTGTGGAGAGGAGCCTACACTGTCATTAACTATCAAACCTCCATAATGGTAGCACTTCATCCAGAATACCTGTGCAGGGACTCGATATCTTCTCCCACCTGATTGAGCTTAGGGATAAGCTACAATTTCTGTAATGTGAGCTGCTTCCATCCCTAGAGAAAAAAACCTCCTACCAGACACTCACTGACTCAGGAGTCCTGAGTCAGAGGCTGACCACCTAACTGTGTTTCCTTTGATCAAGGGTAGGCTTCTCCCTAATGGCTTTATTTCTATTTCTATTTGTAGAATGGAGAAATACAGGGAGAACTAAAGACAGCAGTTAACATTTCCATTTGAAAGGAGAGGATACCCTGTAAGTACTAAATATCATTAAACGTAATACAATTAAAGTGGTAGAAAATGGTACAATTCCGTATTTCGCAGGTGCCTGGACAGCTGCAACACCTCACATTGCATCATCGAGTTAAAGTAATGGTGCTTTTTGTAAGTTCCCCCAAACACATGTGAAAGGATGTCACTGACTGTGTATCTCACAGATGCCTAAGGAAGCTCAGATCTATGTAATGCATCAGTAGCTGTGGACAAGTTGATGAGGAATGAATTAATTGCTCAGTTACCCCAAATGGCACTCATTTTACCATACACGTGAGTTTCATGTTCATACCCATCCTTTCAGAATGGAAGTAGTTAGTTCATTCATGGAGAAGAATACCATAGCATTGACTCCTTGCAGTGAGATATTAATGATGTGCCCTCCTCCCCCACCTCCCACCACACTTCTATTGGCATCTGTGGGAGATAGAGGCAGATCCCTGCTGTTTTGCTTTGCTTCATAGAACCAGAGGCCCTGTGCCTTGGCCACGTCTCTAAGAATTGCAAAGAAACTTCCTCAATGTCAGTGTTAGTAAACTATATATAGGAGTAGTAATACCAAAATATAAAGTAATGACCAATCCATCATTAAAACGGGAATAAAACCATGAAACACATTTGCCTGGTAATCTCTTTTTGACCATCACAGGTGAGCAAAATCACTCGTGTCCAGAGAGCATCATCTCCAAGGGCTTTTCATCCCCAAGGTGTTTTCACGCTGAGGACAGTGCTACTGAATTGAGGAGAAGCACGCAGTAGGAAGCATGTTTGTGTTTTGGTCTTAATATCTATGTACCACGGTGGGACCTGAAGCCATTTGCTCACCTGGCAACAGGCTACTGCTAGATCAGACCTCCTGGGGTTGTTTGTTAAGACTGAATGAGATGATCTATGCAAAATATTTAGTATTGTGCCAGTTATTTGGTAAGCATTTAGTTAAATGATAGTCATTATACTATTATATCTCACCGCATCATATAAACATTTCCTCTGTCATTTAGAAAAAAGAAAGCCAGGGAAGATGAGAAAATCAACACAGATCTCCCGCAGGGTGAGGACTAATCTGTTGTTCAGAATCTGAGTTTCTTTTCCTAGAGGTGATTCCCTCTGCCAAGTGCTCTTGGGATTGTTGCTTCAAGATGTTATATTGATATTGAATCCAGAAAGATGAAGGGTTAAAGAAAGGTTACCATTTATCATAACAATTTGACTTGTTTCTAATAACAGTGAAGTCAGAAATGTCAATTCAGAGACTGTCTGCCAATGAAATATGGCTTCCCCAACTCAAGGAGAAAAAAAAAGGGAGGATTTAGAGAAAAAAAAATGAGTATTAGCTAATCTGAAAAAAAAAAAAAGATTTCTGGGCCTTGCAGATTTATTAAGGTAGACATTATTCTAAGTTCAAATAAACTGTTTGGAGATGGGGAAGCATTATGTTTCCTCCTTTGCAGATATTATTCTGACAGCTACATTTAATTTATGCCATCATTGGATAAATTTTCATCAGATGACTTTTACTCTGATGTTTGAAGTATCCAGCTACTTATTTCATAATGTGACATTATAATTTATTAGCATTCCAATTAAAAACATAATTTATCTATAACCTTCAAGTTTACTATTTATATTGCATTTCTCTAGTAGCTAATAAATCATTTGTAATTGACTTTAATATTGAAAAGCTAAATACCAAGCCCTACCCTAATCTGAAAATGATGGGCTATGCAAATGGACTTGCCTCTCTCCTGCTACATATAAAGTTACAGAAAAAGGCTAAAGGTTCAGCAATTTGAAGAAAAACATAAAACAATGTCATAAATACCTGTCATGAACAAAATATCTGCCATTTTCAGGGACATAACCATGAGTTGTCACATTGCATAGGTAAGAAGCTGAGACCCAGAAGAATTTGAGGAACTTGTGCCAGAGCACAGAGGCCAAGTGATGAGACCAGGATTCAAGCCAGAGCTTCCCAGCTCACAAATCTTTTCTTCCAAAAGGAAATGCAAGAGATTTATTATCAGGTATGGCATAGTTTCTTACTAATTCACTATTTTTAACACATCACAAATTCTAACACCAGAAAGAAAACCCAAGTTCTATTTCCTGGATAATTCATCGGAGTTTTTTTTTTTTTTTTACATAATGAAGAATATATTAAAAATAAGACACCTGACACTCATCTCCTGTTACATCTTTCTCCTGTCCAATGGTGCACAGCCACTTAAATGAATCACCGCGGGATCAGTCACACTGTGCTCCTGACACCATCTAATATTTATTTGCACAGTAAAGATCTCATTACTGACTTGAATTGGCTTCTGAGTATGTGTGCTCCTCAACAGGGCTAGAGTTTTCATCCTTGCTGCGAGAGCTGTGCTAATGGGTGTTTTATCTGATAAAAGAGACCCAGTACAGAGGCTGGAATCCCTACTGTTTCTGTGGGTCTGATAGCCATGGCTGGTTCAACATCAAATTCTTGGCAGAAGGATGCCACATGGAACACACCCAGAGATGCCCTCTACCCCATCTTTGTCTACCTTTTCAGAATTACAAATTCAAGCTTTAAGGAGTCTCAGATCTTAAGGACAAGAGACTGTAAAAATAATAATAGCAGTAACACTAATAATGAGAAAATGTTGGAAAATAATGGGAATCACAAGTAAGTATATTCATCTTGTATCATTTTAAAGGCACAAAGAATTCAATCATGTTGACCTTGACAAAGAAAAATATACAGTAATTTTACAGTAATGTGACACTGTTTACAAATATTTATGTCACAATCTACAAGAAAAATAAGCAGTTGAGGCAGACTGCATTCATCTTTCGTCCTTATTTTATTCATGGGCAGACATAAAAAACAGTTTGAGTTGTACGGTAAAATTTCCAGAGAGGTGACTTAAAAATATGGCTAATACCTTTTATTATTTTTTTTGGAAAGATGAGATTTCTTCCAAGAGTGCCTCCAAATAGCTCCTGCTCTGACCCAAAGCAATTTGAATTGAAATAATGATAAGAGCAATTAAGACAAAGAGTCCTATTCTCCTTGAAATGCTTTCTCTTTTTTGGTGCCCAGACTTTCAATTTCCCAGCTCCTACACATCTCCTCTGCTGACAGGCCCTCCTTTTCAAAAGCATAGAGTTTCTGCCAGTGTTCTCCATCTTCTCAGGTATGGACACACCCTTCTTGGGTGATCTCATCTAATCTTCAAAGTCAATGACCCAGAGAGCACCTGTTTAATGAATGATCTTTCTCCGGACCCAATACTCACATATCCAACATTGTGCTTGACATTCCCATGTGGATATTTCTAAGGAGCCTCACTGTTTATATGACCTAACCACTCAATGCCTTGAACTCTCTTACCTACAACCTGCTCTTCATTTACTAGGTGGCAACACCATTTACCCAATTGTCTGAAGCAAAAACCTGAAAGTCCTCCCTGAGCCCCTCTTCTCAGAAGTCCTACATCCCAAGAGAAAGAAGTGTTTGTTTGTCTTCTAAATGACATCTCTGAACTGGTCTGTTTTTTATCTCCATTACTACCCACACCCTCAAGTCAATGAAATGCCATCCCTTGAGTGGATCATTTAAGAGCCACCTACACGGTCTCCCCTCTTCCATTCTTATTTCCTTAAGGTCCATTCTACACAGCGCAGCCTGTGTGCTCATTTTGAAACAAACACCAACAAAATACATGGTGATGCCTCTTCCATACTCACTCATCTCATTTAGAAAACAAGCTAAACTTATCTCCAGCCTGGAGGGCCTCTTACCTGACCTTGGTCTTACTCCAAGTTCATCTCATACCACTCTCCTCCTAACTCACCATTCCCTTAGTCAGTCTACACATCTTTCTGTGCCTCTAACAAGTTCCCCTCGTTCCCTGCTGAAAGTTTGACATTAATTCCCTTCATTGCACCATGGCTGATTCATGTCTTAGCATAAAAATCTCCTATTCAAAAAAGATTTTCCAGACAATCCAAACTAAAGTAATCGTCCAGTCACTCTGTATGGCATCCCTGAGCCTCACCTTGTTTATTTTCTTACTCCCCAACAGAAAATACTAGAACACAAGCTTCATGGGAGGAGGACTTAACTGTCTCGTTCAGTTTGCACTTCAACAGCTACAAGAGTACGTCACCGATACGAGGCGCTGTGTAATGGAGACAACTATGGCGGAAGAAAATGAATTTCTGTCATCTAGATTCTATGCACTTCAGGAAGATAACATTCAGAGGATATGTTCTTAGATTAGTTTGGGATTCAGGATAGGTGTTTGCAGATCAATTTCATGTCAAAATGGTTCAGAGCTTTTGATAGAGTAGCCTTCCACTCTGAGTGAACACTAGTTGCTCACACGAATACCAGATGATCTACCACTATATCTGGGTGAGAAATGGACTGATTCAAACGTGCAAGGCACTCAAGAGATGTGCACTGAATAACTGTTTATTCTATTTTCCATGTTCCATATTGGGTTTGTAAAAATAACAATGTAATTGAGACATAGCCCCTTTTCTCCAATCTCCTAGTCTAATGGAGATGGTAGGACAATAAATAAGACCATGTAAGTAAAATTATATTATTGGGAGCATTACAGAGCCCATGGGCTAAATATACAAGAGGGTTTACTTTATAGAAGTGAATGCCTGATCTGATTCTCACAGCAACTTAAGAGTGAGGTGAGAAGCGAGAAAAATAGAATCAAGGATGGTATTAACTAAAGAAGAGCAGTAAGTTACCAAAGCCTGTGGAGGGAGACCCTAAGTAGATAGATGGAAATAGACTCATGATGTAAATCGCTTAGTATAACAGTAAAGAGTGGATGCTCTGACATCAGGCAGAACTGGGTTTGCCTTCTAGCTTCACCGGGTATAAACTGTGCATCTTTGGGAAGCTTCCTTATTGTCTCCCTCTACAGAGGAGGGAAATGAAGACTTTAAGTGCATTGCTCATCAACTCAGCAAAGCACCATGAGGTTGAACTGAGACGCTAATAGGCATGAAGCATGAAATGCCACATTCTCCAGCACCAGCGTGCCCAGGAAATGTTTGCAGCACTCGGCGAAAAGGCAGAGAGTGACAAGAAGTGAGTTAAAGTGGCAGAATGTGGATTATCAAAGAATCTGTAGTTCTCACTGGCTTTGCATTAAGACACTAAATTCTTTCTCAAACACTGTTGGAGGGGGGGCTGTTTTCAGGGGGTGTGCAGGACAGCAGCCTGCATGTGACCTTATTAGCTGTGCCACCTTTTCCAAATTATTTAAGTCTTCACTCCTCCTTTTCAAACAAGAATAATGCCAGTGGCTAATTCATTAGGTGTTGTGAGGAGTGAGTGAATGCAATGCATGCAAAGAACTTATTAAAAGATATTGATATCTGCAAAAGGCACCATAAATAGGGCCAACGAGCCAGAAGTGGCTCTGAGTCCCTCACTTCCTAAACAAGTTTTCTCAAATTGAAGGAGTCTGTCGATAATACCAAAACAGACATTAAAGTGTAAAGGTGAAAGATATATGAACATTATAATTATACAATTAACATAGAAATATATATGCAAATATATGTGTAAAATTAAAGTCCTATTGACAATAAAGGAAGACAAAAGAAAATATGGTCCAAGGGCTAAGAAAATAGGTTCAAAGGACAGCGAGTGTATCAGATTTAATCAGATTTATTACAATAGAGGAGTGGACATTGTTGTTCGATCGGGAGAAAATTTTGCTCTTGAGTTTCACAATATGGATTTAAATTGAGGTTTTACTCCTATAAACCACATGATAGTAGCAATTGTATCAGCTTTCGGAGCTTCTTTCCCATTGTTTTTAAAGAATACATGTGAACCCTGGCTGGAGTAGCTCAGTGGATTGAGCATGGGCCTGTGAAGCAAAGGGTCGCTGGTTCGATTCCCAGTCAGGGCACATGCCTTGGTTGTGGGCCAGGTCCCCAGTAAGGGACACATGAGAGGCAACCACACATTGATGTTTCTTTCCCTCTCTTTCTCCTTCCCTTGCCCTCTCTCTAAAAAAATAAATAAGTAAAATATTTAAAAAAATAAAATAAAGAACACATGTGAGCATCCACCTGGCAGGACCCTTGTGAAAATTAAATGCTAGTACAAGAGAAATATACTCTGTTTATGGTTGATAAAATTTGCATCTAAATGGTCACAAAGTCAGTTTCTCCATTAAAACTTGTTGTCACTGCTCAGAGAAAGGTAGCAGGGCACTCAGGCTTCCAACAGCCCTGCCAAAAAGTCAATTTCATTGTGTGCCTCGCATGATCAAAGCTAGGGATTCAAGGTTTAGCCACACTGACAGGCCATCAGTCTCACCCCCAAAGGTCACCCAAACTCACAGGCAATGTGGGTCTCCAGGGGCTCTCGCACTCAAAGGTTAGCCGTGAAGTCTAAGTTTGGTTAAGAGTTAAACAAGAGGCACAGGCAAGCACAGAACATGGAGGAGACCCAACACCTCCTTGAGGAGTCCCAAACTCAGGGAGTCATCTGCCACGGCTGAGACATCAGCTCTAAGGAAAAGAGCTATTCCAAGACACTGAGGAGAAATTAGCAACAAGCAGCTGGTGCAAATGTGTGTTGCTAAAAGGTGGAGGACAAGCTGTTTACAGAGAACTAGCTTTGCAACAGCTTTGTCAGGCACGGTGAAATTTTGTTTTGCTTTGTTTCATTATTTGCTCTATTTTTCCAAGTCCTTTAGAAGGCGGTGGAATGAATGGCTGTAAAATGTGGGAAGAAACGTGTCTGAATCAAAAGATGCTTTGTGATTTCACTTCATTTTCATAAGTCGCAGACGGAATGAATTCCAACATCTTCAAAATTACTGTCAAAAGCATCCAAAAATTTGAGGCTTCCTTACTTTAAAGCATCATACCACCCACAGTGCAGCCCTACCATCTCTCACACACACACACACACACACGCACACGCACACACACACACGGGAGCCAAATCATCCCAAGTCACGAAAGACTGCCCCACTGTTCAGAGGATGATTACAAGGTGTTCCCTCTGCAACTACAGAAACTTCATTAATATGACCTTTTCTTCTTTCTTTCCTTTTGATTCAAAGCAGCCTTCTCCAGCACCCTCATTCACCTGCCCCTCTCTCCTTCACAGGTCTACACCCTTCATTCATCCTTAAGGCCTTAAAACAGCGAGGTTCTGGTGAGCGTCAGATAACCTTACGAACAAAGCCTCAGTCTCTTGACCACACATACCAGAGTTTCAGCCAAACTAGAGATTACATTCAGGCCTCAGCTCTGTTTTGGCTCCAGAGCAACCCCACCTACCAAATCCTCATGACACTAGGCAAAGCCACGCCAAGGCTGTTTCAGGACCAGAAGCAACAATCAGCTACCCGTACCCTAGCACTGACTGATCAGTAGAGGCCATGACCCTGACTATGACCCCAAATCCCTTAGTCATCATGATTGATGATTTTCCACCTGTTTAACCCAGTCCCTGCATCATGGAAACCATCCAGAGCCAGGTCCTTGAGCATTAGTTCACCTGCGTCTCCTGGTGTGGGCCACCTTCTCAACTAATAAACCCTTACTTTCTTTGCTTCAAGCTCCTGTTCATACCTTTCTTTTTTTTGATTTATGTTTCTCTTATTTATTCATGTGTCTCACACGTCTACAGCTGTGCTTGGTATAGAATAGACATTAACATTATTGGATGAATGAACATATTTCAGTGTGTGATGCCAGTGCTTAGTTGTATTAGCAGATGTAATGAGGTAGACAGATGCTTTTACATCTATGAATAGTGGTTCTCAGCCTGGGATACACATTAGAAATACCTGGAAGGCTTTTGTGGCTTTGACACACTCAAACAGACTCCTTTAGCCCGGTAACATGTCTAATGATGCTTTTGTCTCTTTTGGTATAAGACCTATCCAAAAATTAAACCACAGAAGACCCAACAAAAAGTTTGAGCAAAACTGGGAACTCTAGTTTTTAATCTCTGTTCAGTGAAAATGATATCCACAAGAAAGTGTGGAAACCACTAGAATGGGAAATTGTATGCTTCATGGTGCCTAGTAGAATCTTAAAGAAAGGAATGCTTTCAATCTTTTTATTTACAGTATTTCTGGAGAGGCAATTTAGAGAGAGAGAAAAAAAGAAATTTCAGAATCAGACATGTCAGTACTTCAGTGGAAGCTCTAATAGCTAATGCTTGTTCAAGCTTCTATTCTCTCCCCTGAGGTAGATGGGTATCAACATACTTATTCATAGATTAGAAAGCTGAGATTTGAAAGGTACACTCTTTGGTATACAATTAACCTATAAATGCATGTTGGTTTCCTTCCACTATTTCCCCTCAGACACCTTAGCCCTCTTGATTCTGAAGACAAGATTGCAATTTAGGGGGAGCAAGAATTCTTCTTCCCTTCAGTGCCACGAAGTGACTTGTCCAAGGAGGCAGACACTTGTAGAGTGATCTGCAGATTCTGCAACTCCACAATTTGGCCTCTTGATAAACACTGGCTGAACTGAATGACAATATTTCTTTTCTTTTCTTGGCTGGTACAGAACAATTTTATGTGAAGCATTTAGAGAGAAGAAAAGTGATCAATAATTTAGCTGGAATCTGTAATTAGACTGTAGGGTAACTAAGCTTGGCCAAATCTGATTACCCGTCTCCAGGTAAGTGCTCAACTCTCCTATTTTCTGGGTGAAAGATTCCCCCATGATTGGAGCAGCGTGTTTCCGCTAGTTTATCAAGTAGTTTCTTGCTGAGGGATTTGAAACAGTTCTCTGTTTCTTAGAGTCAAGAATTTCAAGACTGCTCACAAACAGTATCACAGCAATACCAAAACAACTCCAACCTATTCTTTATTCCCCATACATGAATATTATTGTACATACTATTTCCAAATTGAAGTACATATGGCTTGAATATGATTATTATTACACGGTGATCACAAGAAAGTAAGGCAAATACGATTTTTCTGAACAAAAATTATATTAAGTGTGTCAAGAAAAATGCTGATCATTCCCCAAGTACATATTTTTTGTAACTATACCATTTAGAGCTAGATTCAGCTGTTTTAGAGTCACACAGATTAAGCAAACAAATATTGAGTGACTATTATTTTCCAGAGGAGTTACACAGAGAGATGACAACTAGAAAATGGCCCCTGTCTTTAAGGAGTTCATATTCTAGTTGCAATTCTTTCATCCTGGAATATGTAAGTCCATGGAAAATCAAAATAGAAGTCAGGTTTTGCGTTGTGTAAATCTGAAAGAACATATACACACGCTCCCTCTAAATAAAATAGCGCACTCCTTCGCAGATCAAATATATGGATGCAAGTTTTTCCCTCATTCTGCATATTTGCTTGAATTCATTCTTTACAAAAAGCTTTATTCATTACTCTATAATATTTATTGTAAGTTATGTTGGTGATTAAAATTAATGTCACACAGTATAAAAAAGGCTTTAACATTTCAACACCAAATTGCTATTGGTCAATTTAAAAGGCTGTTATGTCTCTGTTTGTTACAAAAACATGAAAATAATCCAAGGGCAAGTTCATCTGATGGAATTTATGTTACAGTGAGACAGTCGAACTCCGTGGTTGAGAGCACATGGACTCCTGATCACAGGTAGTTAACAGTCCTCATGAACTCTTTCCTGTCCACACTTCCAGCCTGGTTACCTAGTCATTAAGAACCCCAGTCCGATAATGGCGACGTGGTGAAAAATCACATGCCCTTCAATCAGTCGGAAATTATCGGCTGAACTAGATTTGATGGCAGCAAGTTGGAGGGAAACCTCAGCAGACGTTTAGGGGAGCTGATACTATACAGACTAACACAATAAAACAGGAAGACAATAATCTATGTGTAAAAAGGTTAGCTGAAGCCTGCATGTGAAGAATTAGCTTCAGAGGATTTCTGAGCTCTTGCTTGTCTGATTCTTCCGATCAAATCATTTTGGGTTTAAAAAATGCATGGTATTGGAAGAAACATCCAAAAAGGGCTTAGAACACAGTCCCAACTTAATATCTGGTATAATGTCTTTCCACTGCTAGACACCCTATTCATTCATTGTGTGCTGAATATTACCAGAATGCAACCAGAACACAACTGGGGCTCCCAGTGACAGAGGACCTGTGCAGCGCTTCATTCTGCTCAAGGAAATGCTAAATACAAGAGCATGTTCGAACTGTTCAGTGCTGTATTTTATATTTAAGTTTGCTTTCATCTCTCAATATTTTTGACAAAAAGTAGGGCAGAAGAGTATGTGCCTCCCTTGGGGGAAGTTGCAGAAGAAGTGAATGTTTTTAAAAAATAATCTTCTATACAAATGATGAAATGCATGTTGGAAAAATCATCTGCTATGTTGACCCTAGACCTTATCTCTCATTTGGAGACACAAACAAAAGATCTGCATGTTAAAAGTTCTGATTCCTTCCAGCAAAGAAAAATATAATTAACTCATGGCTTTTGAGGTCAACACTGGGAAACTGTGTTTCTTGTGACATCCGCCAGTACCTCCAAGGATGCACTGGGGTAAATGTCAGAGTTAAGACATCTATGGTCCATGAACTACAGCACCACACTTGAACTTCCTGTGCCTTACTTTCTTGAAGCACGTCTAGCCTGAAATCAAGACAACCAGGGACCTGTAAATGAGGTTGTACAGTCAAATTATCGATAACACACTTTTTGTCTATAAAAGATGAGCTCCCACGTATTCCCAGTAAGTGATCTAGGTTGTAACACAGAAGGCAAGAACTTCTAATCCCAAATGGATTTGTTTTCCCCTCTCTGACTTTTGTGTTGAGAGAAGTTTCTAGAGAGAAGACAGATAGTAGAAACGTTTTTTAGCTAAGAAGTAACTCTTCCTAAGAAAGATACCTTTAGAGAAATACTACAGGTGGGTACCAGATTTTACTGTATTTAGTAAAAGTGCAGAGAAATTCAAATAGTTGTTTGTTGAGTGAATCAACATTGAAAAGATTACATGACATGAGCACAAAGCACCATGGAGATTATGACTGGGTGTCTATCCCCCCCACCCCCGTTGCTTTTGATTTTAATGGTTTAGTGCCAAGAAAATGACAACATAAAGATACATATATCAATATGCAAGACTACTTTTTATCTTATTTTCCTCTCTAATGCAATTCAACTATCATTTATTGTTCTTTATATCTTTAAGTCACCAACACTCCACACTCTAGCCTTTTGCTAATAATAAGTATTCAAAAGAGTTCTTCCTTTATAACAACACATTTTGCTAAGCAATACATATACACTTTATTTAATCTTATCATTTCACCTATGAGACTTCCCATATTATCTTTTCATGTTTGAAGAAGATAGAACTCGAAGTAAATTGTGCTAGATCGTTCAACTGGTGTGGAAACACTGAGTCTCACATTTTATTATGCTAATTGCTAAAAGCCTGGAAGAGCTTCTAAACCACCACAATGCTTTAACCGTAGCTGCTTTAGAGGATGTCAACAAGACCTATCAGGCCTCTTGCCCCTCCTTTTCTCTTTACTCATTTAAAGTGAGATGATTTTCCCATGAACCCCTGTGCTAAGCAAGAGAATACTGCAGGCACTCGTGCCAAAAAGAAATGCAATTCCAATTTAATAATGGAAGTCCATGAGAAAATGGGATTGGCTTCACTGAAATTTGCCAACTTTGCTGGAATTCATCCACTGAATTCACTGGTAGAAAACTTTGATGTGCAGAAAAATACAATAAATCCAAATCAATTCCTGGATATTATTGGACATCCTGAAGGGTTTGGCCATGTACTCTTGCTCATCTGCGTAGCTTCTGAAGCAGAGTTCTTTAGAGCTGATGTTTAACAACTGTCTGATTAATTCAAACATTGTTTTGAGGTTTGTAAAAACTGTTCTCATCATTAATGAGTTAAACCATAAGCACATAAACTATAGTTTCTTGAATAAATTTTTCATATAGAGATAACATTCTTGGACCCCAGACAAAGAGTACCACAGGATAATCCCATTAATTAATTAAAAAATAAATAGATTTTAGCGCTCTTCATGCAGTAAGAGGTGAGGTCATAATGGTGAACACCAAGAAAATAATAGTATACAATTTGATTTGAGAGACAGACTTAGGGTTTCACTTGTGTTTACTTTTGGTATTTGTGTTGCTAAGTGTTACAAAAGATAGGTATTGGGTAGCACATGAAAATTAATAAAAATTTTTGGCTTCATGCAGGGGTGCCAGGGAAGACTTCTCAATTAAATAGGTATTTGAATGATATTTCCACAAAGGCTGGGAGTTCACAGGCTGGTGTTGGAAAGGCATAGGAGCCAATTCCGAGGTAGAAGGAGAAGCCTATGCAAAAATCCAGAGGAAACTACCCATGCAAACATCAAGCAATGAACGGAAGTCAGAATCGGGGGAGCACAGATACTTTGGATGAAGAGGCGTGGTCATAGAAGGTTGAGTAAAAAGGCAGGCAAACTCATGCAGTGTCTATTACAGATTCTCGGGATTTCATCTCCTCTAAACAATGAAAAATTAGTCACTTCTCATAATCTGTACGATCTTCCCAAAATGGAAACTAACTCATATGAGCTCTATGATAAAATGCTGAGATACAGATTGGGAAAAGGAGCAAACAATGCAAGGAAATCCTCTGGGATACCTTTCCAACAATTCATGGAAGTAGGTGGTTGTTTGGGCCCCAAGGGTAGAAGAGGGCAGTTGGTAAGCAGAGGGACTCAAGACGTATTTAGAATAGAAAGTCTCCCCAGAGCAGGGTAGCTGCCATACTTCAGCTTTGGCCCTCCTTCTACTTGATCTTTTTCTGTACCAGAATACCATTACTTTGCTGTTCTTCAAGTAAAATAAATATTTATTTAAAATACAATTTAAAATAATATATCCAATTGTTGTTGGGAGACTAGCATCGTGTTATAAAAAGCACATTAAAAATAAATGCAGTGAAAGAGTAAAAATACAAGATGGGGCAAAAGTAGGCTTATAGTTTTTCATATAGAAAATACAATAATCAATAAATAATAACACAAAAATAAAGTTTGTGTTTTACATACTCACAACTGCAAACTTACTTTTGTCCCACTCTACACATAAACACTAGCTCTGATCCCCCCAAAACCTCTGAGCAGGAGACAGATTCCCTATTTTCAAAATAGATATTGGTTAAGTGTTACGTGTTCAGCACACACTGTTACTCTATAGAGGAATTCTCCTTCAAATGTCAAAGCATTGACAATTGAATGAAGAGTAACTGCTACCAATTTCCCTTAATGTTATCATGGTCAGCTTCATGACTCCATCTCAATGTGTGCATCACATTTGAAAATACGCTTCTCCTATGGAGAGGCTGATGAGTGGAGTCTTCCACAAAGTTGAAATCTTTTTAGGGCAGGGCTTCCCACATCTCAGGAGAACACGTTTCTAAGCTAATTGTCTACCTCTCATTTATCCATTTTAGAGAAAGGAGGCATAAAACACTAGACACAGTGTTTGCCGCTGGTGGTTTCACGGTCTCTCACCTACTCAGGATTTCGCACTGAAACAATTTCTATAGTCCCAGTGCCAACAGTGATTTCAATATTGTGCTCTCCACAAGGACGAGGACAGCGCTTGAAACATCTTATACCCTTAGCACTGGGACTAAACTTGGCCCATGTTAAATACTCCAAACAATTTTCCAGAACAAAAATACTTGTGACAATGAGTTCAAGCTCACACAATTATATTTGACTGTGGAAAATTGAGTCCCAGACTTTGACTGTGTGAGAAGGGAAACATCTAAACAATCATGTGAACATCTGTAAATATAAACTCTGCTTGGCAGTAACAATCCTAAAAATTAACACATAATAAATGACCACTGTTGTATTTCAACAATAACCTTCTAAAGTAAGTATTGGCTCCATTTTATAGAAAAGGAAGTGAAAGAGTGTAAGGGAAATAACCTAACCAATACCGTTGACCTACTAAGTGCATAAGAAGTAGAATTCCACTTAATAAAGACCATACTATCCTGTACTGCAGAATATCTGGCATTCATAGAACTAAAGGATCCTTGCTTTTCACTCAGATGCCCTCATAGACCTAGCCTTATAGCTCTCACCTATTTTCTCATTTTGTCTTTTTTTTTTATTGACAACTTACAAGGAAGATTTTAGTATAACATGATTGAAAAGTGGTTGCAAAGAAACATGGATAAGTTTGAACAGGGAAATCCTAACAGGAAGAATTTTTTTTTGCTTGTTTGTTTGTTTTGTTTTTTGCTATCCTATTGGAAATCAAGCCATCTCTGCCACAATGCCTAGTATCTTGTAATGATGTGTCTTGCAGGGCCCTTGGGAAAATCCGAACAGTTTGGGTCTCTCCATGGCAAATGCTTAAGTACTACTGGAAGAATCACGTGACCAGCAAATGCCCCCCACTCGAGACAGCCCTGGTAGCAAGGTTGCCATGTGAAACAGTGAATCTGAGGGTCCTCACGTGTTTGCTTGAATGCAGTGTTAACGTTAGTTTTAGAAATCATCTCTCTTTCCCGCCCTCTCCACTCCTCCTGACACTGGACACCTAGCCTTTCCCCCAGACAATCTGCAACCCCCAAGGGTTACAGAGGGCACCTGTGCCGACCTCTGGCAACCCAAGGCTCATAGCTTGACGTAAGTTGCGTATCAGTTCCCGAGCCCTAAAGTGGAAGCACACGCTGGCTACTTTCCCATGGGACCATACAGAGGGACTCCAGAGCAGACCTCAGAAGTATCCTCAAGACCTAAAGAAAGTATTCATTACTTTTACCTCTCCTCTGACCAATCAGCTCCCAGCATGACTTCAAACCCCCTACCCCAGGGTGCCTCATGACTTTACCCTGCATAATTTGTAACCTACACACCCTCTGAGAGTGGGACTTTTATCAGGAGCTTCCTGCCTCTGGATTGGCCAATTCAATATTAAACCTTTTTTTTCTCCATACTGAGAACTCCTGCTCACGCTTTCTTTGGACTGGTGCACACAGGCAGACAAACCAAAACAAGGATGGGGGGGGGCATCCCTGGTAACAACAGGAAAAAACTATTTCACACTGAAACTGAGTGATACAGAGTGCCATGTTAAAATAAGTTAAATCCCTTTATTGATACAAACACCATTAAGGTTAAGAATAATTATATCCGATCACTTAAATGTAATCTGTCAATGTTCAAATAAACACTAATACCTTCAAAGAAATGATTTAAATGTGTTTACATTTCTCTAATATAAATTTTTACATTTATTTTAATAATTTGATTGACAATAGCAGTATCAACCCTGTAAATTAGTTGCCAAAAAGGTATACATGCATACATACACACATCCACCCTTTATCTATAAATATCTACACACTGAAAGTTAAAAACAATAGATTTAATTTAATCCCATGTCTCGAAAGTTTTCATTGCAGAACAGAAGTGTTGTGTGTTTGTTTTTAAATCGGGCAAGACAGTCTTTGAAAAAGCAGAAACCTCCCCCAGCAAAATCCTAAGGTAAACATAGAAAAAAATGCCTGGAATTGATTCACCTAATCACTAGACTTTAAGAAAATCCATCTTGGAAAAAGGAAAGAGAGGAGTAAATTTACATCGTGTTTTATTATGTCCTTTAATGTTACCTAATTTCCAAACAGCAGACCCAAGGTAATGCAAATTCTACATTATAAGGGCAAATTAAGCCTCGTTTGCATAAGCACAAAGCAGTATCTATTTTTACAGCAAAAATACCAACTCCCTGAACAGTATTTTTATGGTGCCTCTTAACAAGTTTGTACTTGCTTGGCAAGAAGAAGTTATTTTACTTCTTTAGGATAAAACAGAAAGAAAAAGAATAAAAAGATAAGCGAAATGCTCAGTTCTGTGCCACCCGTTCCAGTTTCAATACTGCGTTTATTGCTATTGATTTTCCTCATCTTGTGCCAACAGAGAGGAACCATTAAGTACTAAGGCAGGAGGTCCGGACTGCCAGGGGTTTGGAGGGTCTGGAAAGCACATCGCTGCAGGATTATCTACATTGTCTCTTTAATCCCCTTTCATCCTCCTTGTGGTCAACAGAATCCCTGTTCCTAGGTCATCCCTCATGCTAAATAAGTGTGAAGTAGGCAAGGCTTGTGTTTAATACAATGTAGACGCTCCGTTGAAAACATCAGGTGTACCTGGGTAACTTAGTATGTCAAACTGATTTGCAGAGCAGATTAGATGTTAATATAATATTGCTTGGCAAATCATTTCAGCAGAAGCCAAGTGAGTACTCAAAATTAGGTATTGGTCAATTGATTCTTAATTACACAATCAGAGACTCGAGAGATCAAAGTTAACAGTCTTTTCTCCTCCCCTTCGACATATAAGCACACACACACTCACACACCCCTTGAAACGCTCTAGCTGCTCTCCGGAATCAAAGCGTGGCCCAGCAGTATTTGTCTAAGAATAAAGCTTCACATGTCTAAGCAAGACCACCTACAGTCTATCTGATTGTTCCCTTCAAGGAAGCCAGAAAGAATGTCGATTTAAGAGCCTGAAGCAGCAGCAAAGTGTAGCTTAAAAGGCACACATCAAAAACCCTCCCTATCTGTCAGCTTCGCTATTTCTGTGAAAAAGAACACCAGTGAATGTGACTTCAGGAGACTCCAGGCTATTTAAGTAGCCATCCAGCTCAGGTACAAAAGATGAGGGTGCCTTTAAGCATGGAAGTGACACCGTGGACAAATATGTGCGAACTTTATATAGGTATACAAGCACAAGCACATACGCGTGTGTGTGCACACACCTAAATGTTTATTTGCTCTGTTCCAGACACACAAACTTTCTGAACAGGACAACTTTTCTTGTAACTCAGATCCTTTGCAACTGGTATTTCCTCAATACATGCAATACTCTGCCATGAACTTTAGGTAGCTGGTTTCTCTCCTCTCAGGTTACATATGCCAGCCCACCTCCACTAGATTGAAAGTCATTTCCTCTCCCGTCTCCCATCCTTCCTTATCCTATTTTTTCCTTTATCTCTATAATCGCCAAACCTAGCACGGCATCTGCCGTATAGTAGGCACTCCATACGTCTGTCTGTTGACATCAGGCGCTCCACTCCATGGGGAATTCGACTTGGGTAACTGACGGTAACACGTGCTAAAATATAACTGTGCATCAACTATACCACAGGTTGTTCCAGGGCCTGAGTATGGTGCACAGAAATAAAACAGTTTCTGTCCTCCAAAACCTCGTGTCTAGTGGGAAAGGGAGAGAAGTAAACTGAGAAATCTCTGTGGTTATAGATAGAAATGCACGGAGGATTGAGGAAACTTGGGAAAGAGAAGCAAATCTGGGGCACAGGAGGCGGGGGGAATTCTGGATGCTGGCGGTAGTTCCCGCGGGCCCTTAGACACTGAGCCGGATAGAAGAGTGCTTGGAAGTCTCTGGCACCCAAAGTGAAGCACCTTGCGCAGGTCTGAAGTGATGAGAGCCCTCTGACCTCTGTGGAAGTCGAATCGTCTGTATGAGTGTGGCGGCAGGTAGGACAGCAGCTACCCAGAGCTGAGCTAACAGCATCATCACATTCATCCAAAACAGCAACACTAAAAATTCTGCATCTTTGTAAGTTAGGCCGAGCTTTGTCCATTTATCAAAGACCATTGCTATTTACTGACCATTCCATAGAGATACAAAAAAAAAATGGAAGATGAAACAAAAAACAACAACAAAAAAAACATGGAGAGTAAGAGCACGTACTCTGGGCTCAAAATACTTGACATGAATCTCAGTCTCCCACATAATCTCTCCAAGGTCACCTCCGTGGGGAGTAACAGAGTCAACCTCAGTTTCTCTGCCATGATACGGAATATTAGAAATCTCCAAAACAACTTAAGAAGTAATGCAATGAATAGATATGCAAAAAAGGGTCATGTAATACCCAACACTAATTTCTATTCTGCTGAAAACATTCCGTACTGCCTGAGCATCAGGAGGTTATCTCCCAAGAGTGGTATTTCACAGACAGTTTGCTTCCCTATTCAGTGGTGTGGCACCGAAGGCCCTCTGTGATCCAGGCCTGACCATTTCTCTCCGTCTCCAGTCACCAGAACCTCCCAGGCCATTCCCGGGACGACAGCCTTAATGACAACTTTCCATCCCCAGGCACGACACCCTCACGACTTTCCACATTCACACATCAGACGGTTGCTCTTTCTGTCTGAAGCCCTCTCTCACATTTGTCCCACGCTTGACCTTCTTTCAAAAATCAACCCGGGTCTCACTTGTTCCTGAAATCCTCCCTTGAGCCCCTGCACCTCCCCATGCTGTCCAACTCCATTGCTTCTCTCTGTGCCTGTCCATGAGCGCCTCCCACGCGGGAAATGCCAGGGTCTACTGTGATGACTGGTTCGTATTTCCACGCGCCTGGCTGCCAGGTCAAATACAGAACTGGGGATGCTCAGCACACGATGCAATGTGGAGAAAAAGCAGGAGAAATATTTAGGTATCGAATATAAAGTATTTCCTGTCTTCCACCCAGCGCTTCTGTTTATGTGTATGTTCCCGTGTTTCATCGGACCTCAGTGACAAAAACTCACAATTTCAAGGCAGTGACAGCAGAGTGTTAGTCCAGGCATGGGGTCCTTCTGAGCAACAAACACCTGGGTGAGTCTACAGGTTGCACGTGCAAGAAGCCAGCCCAGACTCCCCAGGACCTGAGTCCTCACCTGTTTTTGTTTTCTGTCATTGGCGTAGAGCCTATCACATTGTAACACCCGATAAAGGCTTATTGAAGATCTTTCTGGGTGGTGCATCATGGCCTAGTGAACCCATAACCTAATGCTCAACAACAGTAGTGGAAGAAAGGCAGCGTAAATAATGGAAAGAATGGGTGAATTGCTGCAAGTCAGAGCCGGTGCCCATTTTTTATTCAAGCTGCTTACCTGTTCCTCTCCTTCCTTCCTTCCTTCCTTCCTCCCTCCCTCCCTTCTTTTCTTTCTCATTCCTTCCTTTATCATTCATCACCAACCACAACCTTGACTGGCTGGGTCCCTGTGTTTAAGCTGAGCAGTATACTTCGTACTTTAAAAAGATACATATTTGCCAGAGGTCTCTCTGCTAGCTTTAACACCACAGCTTCACTTCCCTCCCTTTCCCTGCACCGTGTTCTCTGAGGATCTGCATTCCCTAAATTCCTAAGATGAAAGTTCTAAGGAAATCAGAGCACCATCCCAAATGGGGTCCTGCCTCACTGCAGTTCATTCCCCTAAATGCATTGGATCCTGCATTGGATCATGTGACTCCTTCGCAGCCCCGGTCTCCAAGGGCAGTGACTCAGGATCCCGCATCTCCTAATCAAAGCCCTTCCCGGGTTCTGAGGCTCCAGCCCTCCGGCTCCCCTTCCCTCTCCTCCCACACCATTGCCTGCTGTCATTGTCTCCTCCTGTTCCTCAGACCTGCCCAACTGCACCCCATCTCAGGGGAAGACTTTTCCCTGGGCTCACATTACCTCTTTGCTGCAGAAACCTCTAACTGTGTTACTTCTGTCTCCTACCCCGCCATATGCATGACACTTACCTATGCAAGTACAGTCCTCTTCCCTCCCCAAGTAATCATCTGCTTCATGCTTAGTGTTAGACAACACTGTCTGGTGCACTTTTAAATTCCTATACCTAGAATGGCACCTCACAAAAGGCAGACACTCACTCAATGTGTGTTCAAGTTGTTAAAAGTGGAGAAAATGCAAATACTCAGAAGGCATGTCTCTATGTGAGTGGGTGTGGCCTTGAGTTTTCACTGGGATAGAGCCACGACCATGACCTTGCCCCACTAAGCATTCCCTGTTCCCACCACGTGAGCCCCACGGAACTGCTTTCTGAAGAGTGCTGAGCAGTCTGCTACAAGCCGCTCAGTCTTGGGCTGCAGCCTACAGCATTGTCTCTGATACTGCTGGGCTTTGTGGACTTGGACTTAACATTGGTACTTCACTCCTTTCCTACTAAAATTGAACATGTGCTGTTTCTCCTATTTTTGTGAGTCAAGTATGGCATAAGAGAGCAAAATGGAACACTGGTACAAAATTGTGCAGAATAAAAGTAAGCTTTTCTGCACATCTGCCTCCCAACCCTGCCTGGGGTAGTAATTGATAACTTCCCCATGTGCATTTTCCGAGCCATTTTCTATATACATCTATGTTAATGTGAATACGCCATTTCTTCTCTTTATAGAAATGGGAGGAATAAAGCCCAGTTATGCAGTATCTCGCTGCACAGGAAAAGTTTCCTCCCCAAGAGTAACAAGAAAAGTAGAGAAAGGGCAGGGAACAGGGGGTGGGGACTGCAGCCACCAGCTGCTGGGCCCTGGCACGCAACTCCCCCCCCCCCATGTCACTGCTAAGCCACCATGACCCTCCCCGAGTGATTGGCACAAGGATCTAAAATGCTGCATTATGCCGGTTATATGCCCATACCATGTATTATATTCTTTATACTTTTGTCTTTAAATTGACTTTTACTGAAATTTATTTCAAAGGAAAACTTTATATCACTCCTATGATGGAAAACCTATATCATAGGCCATAAATAAATGTAATCACAAAAATAAATTCAATGAAAATAAAGCAGCGATATTAAATTCCATCTAGATGCCGCTGCCTGCAAAAGGTGGACCTCGGGCCCAGGGAGGCGTTAATCTCTGTTCCCAGCTCTCACTAAAGACTATCGATAAACGGAGGCTTTCTTCTCCATTGTGATAAGGGCTGAAAGACAAAGGAAGGAGGAATGGCTTGGGGAATAACACACTACCCGATTTCTAACATTTCCCCCAAGCTCCCACAGTCTCTGAAATTCAGTGGACCAAATATTCCAGTAATGTTAATCGATTTTTGGGGTTGTTTCTTTGAGACTCTTCTAACACATCTGATGTAAATGAACACTTAGAAACCCACGTTCAAGGCTGCTTAACATCTTTCCATCTGGCTTATCTGGACCAAACAAGAGGCAGCCAGGGTCAGCACAATTAAACGCTGGGACCTTTCCCTCTAGGAAGTCTTTCAAACCTCAACTATCTGCAGTGGGCATGGCCTTCAGGGAACACGATACTTGGCTGTAGTCCCAGCTCCAGTCTTGACTGTGGCCTTGGTCAAATCACTGCCCTCTCTGGGGCTTATTCTGCCCCCAAATACCCAGTGAGGCCATCTTTCCCCCTCTCCCCTCCATGAACGTCATCCACACCCTCTCCCGGGGTTAGTCTTACCCTTCCAGATGGTCCACTGGCTAGTTTCCTCTTCCCCTCACCTCACTGCTCGGTAGAAGATGGACTGATTTCTTTTTCATGTAAATTACTTAATGTCCCTTGTCACTTAAAATCCTCCAAGGGCTTTCTTGTGCACAAACAATAAAATCCACATCTGCCTGGCCGGCGTCCTCTGGCCTCTCCTGCAGAAGCCTTTCAGTTCCTCGTACATATTTCCTGCCTTCCCACCTCTGTCTTCCTCAAAGCCTTTGCTGTGTGCTGTTCTTCTTGTATGAAACAGCTCCCCCCGTACCAGCCAAACTCCACATCTGCTGCTCTTACGACTTTGGGGGTTGAAGCTGAGGGCAAAGTGCTCAAAACATGGAAGAAAGAAACGGCACCTTCAAATTCCCTCCAATGGGCGGCAATGCAGTCTAATTAAAGGTCTAATATGGTCCAGGGTTGGCCGCGTCATCTGCAGGAAGCTCTCCCTTCCTCACCACGCCTACCCTTTTGCTACTTCCGATCAGCACCCTGTTTGTTTCAACCTCAGATGACTTTTCATCCTGACGCTTAATTTATTAGTGTGGTTATATCCTCCTCAGAAAAGCAGGGTTGGCAGCAAGGCACCTTAACCTGCAGGTTACAATCACTTAAGTGTGGGGGTTGTGGGGACCCCAGGGCCAGCGCAAGGCCTAGGACGGCCTATGTCACACAGGTGTATTCAGTGTCTCCAGCAAAAGACACGGTGCTGACTCCCAGAGTTCTTGTCACAGCAAGGCATTCTCAGTTCAGTGTCTGTGACCCAATTTTTGATAAGGAGGCCACAAGGGCTCCAAAAACTTAAACGAGAAGGTGAACTCTCCAGTGAATCCGCATAACGGGGATGGATGCCTCATAAAGGAACTCCTGTCTCCTGGTGCCAAATAAACTCAATTCTGAGCACCACACTTTGCTGTGTGTAATGAGTGCCCACATTTTTGGCCCAAACTTTCAGGGTGAAAAAAAAATCTCCCATTTTAATTTTTTAATTCAATTAATTATTTATTTATTCATTTGTATTTAAATCCTTTCTTGTATTATAAAGAAATTTCAGCATTTATTTTTTAACATATTATGGTACTAGGAATTTTAGGTAATAAATAATTACAAAAACGCAAGAATAGATACTAAGTATTTCAGGCACTGCCCATGTATAATGTACATCCTGAATTTTCCCTAAAAAATTTGACCAAAAAGTGCACATTACACATGGTAAAATATGGTAGAAGAAAAGTGAAAGGACAAAAGTAAGACCTAAAACACATATATACACAAGATTATCTTGCAGCTGCTGGCCTTCCTGGTAAAACGCCCTTGCTGACAAGGACGGGGGAGGTTAGTGCCCTTTGGGGAGCACTGTGCCTGCACATTTCCACCCAGCACGCTCATTTGCAAGCAGGCGCTTTCATGAAAATGGGCCACGAGGCAGGCTAGCCCCCCTCATCTGCAGTGGCACTTTAGCAGAACATGGATGGAGGATGCAGAGTTGTGAATGACCCTCCTGTTTATACCTGAATCCGAACAGCTAATTGTCCTGAGAACACCTCATGCCTTGTTTGCAAATGTTGACACCCTTAAAGGGTTAGCAAAATCGGCTTCTTGGGATGAAAAGCCATGTTTTCAGGATTCAAAAGAAATGATCAATTAAAACTCCTGTTAGTGAACAGTTTTATTGCATAGGGGCCTTGTTAGGCTGAACTGCTTTATTAAAAATGTTGCTTTTAAAAGAATGTAAAACAGTGCTCTAGTTGACATATTTCTTAAGCTTCTTATGTACAGACATGGGGTGTTATTAATTAGAGAGCAAACCGACTTGTATACTGATATAAAACAGCAATGAAAAAAAGGTGTGGTCATTTGGGGACATACATACAGGCACCTAAATATTCAACTTGATAATTAACTTATCGTTATCAAATTTGTGTCCAAACAAGAATACAAAAAGCTACATTGAGTCAAACCATAAAGTTACATTAATCAAATTGATTATGTTCCCAAGTACAGATATAAATAGTGAGCAATCATTGATTTAGGATATAGGTAGAGGAAAGGCTGGCATTTTAAAAGCACCACCTGTGAAACTCTAGAACCTTCCCCATCATGATTTCATCTGTTCATCAAAGCAAGCAGGTTTCCATGAGGATTTTTTTACTTTAGAGAGGACAAAACTGAGTCTTAGGGTCAAATACTAACCCGAATCAAATACCAGTGAAAGACAGTCATGCTAGGAAAAGACTCCACATACAGCTGACTTCAAACAGTGTGTAGGGTTTATTTTTGTCTTTCTACCACATCCCCTCCCAACATGTCAATACTGATCGTTAATAACCTAGTAAGAGATCTCATGCCAAGGTTAAAACATTTATATTACTTATAATATAGCCAGATTGAAACAGAAAGCACAACTTTAAAACCAGTGGTTCTTTAGACTAAGGGTTCTTTTGAGGATAGTTTATGCAGATTCCCGTGATCAGTTCTAGGAATTATAGCACATGGCCTAGAAATCGCTTTGTGAGAAACACTTATCTACATTATGTATGTCTCTGTAGGTTTTCTCTTGTCCTTTTATTCACTCTGGCCTATTGCGCTATCAGTCCAGTTCTCTCTTCCTACTCTTATTCATCAGTCTTACAGTTTATGTCATCATGCCTACTTTAAAGACGATATGAGCTATGTCAAAAGCTGAGAGACCCAGAGCAGATAAAAGTCCTAATTGCATTTCAAGTCCAGTTTTACTAGGCTGCAGTCACAGCATGCTCCATCCCCAAATCTGTACTCTCTTCTTCTTTTTAAGCAAGAATGTAAAATAAAATAAAATAAAATAAAATAAAATAAAATAAAATAAAATAAAATAAAATAAAATAAAATAAAATAAAATAACAACATCCAGTTATCAGATACACCGACAGAAGTCTAGCTTTTACAGCAAAAACTATCATTTAACATTATCTGAATAGAATTTCTGCAGCTTAATTCAATCAATGAGGCATCGTTTTTAGACTTCAAGCATAATAAACTCTCATTTGCATTGACTGGATTCATAAATTCATGCTGTTAAAAACCTGTTTCTGTCAGGCTCGGCCCAGGCCCCCACAGCTCTCGCTCACATTCCAACTCGGCACGGCGGGAGGGAGCTTGCCTCTCACAAACATCAGCTATCATTAGTTCATTTTCTTTAGTGCTGCTTGAGAAGACGGCGTGAAGCCTGCCCGGGTGCTGTCTGCTCATCTAGAACAAGTCCCCCAGTCCACAAAAGGATGGGGCATCTCCCCACACCCCTGTACCACAAACGGACTGCTTTTCCTGGCAAAAGATCACAGGAGAATATTCAGAGTCCAAGATTCTTGAGAACCACTGATCTAGAGCTTGCATTTACACATACACAAGGCAGAACCAATCTTCCCAGGCAGAGTTATATTATTTAAGGAGAAAGAAAAATGAATGTGGTTGCGCTGCTCTGTGTTGAGTTAAATGTCCTTATGCTGAAATGTGCAATAATGATACAGATGACTCAAAATAAAGACTTCCTATTGGCAGAGTGGAAGATAGGGCATGGAGACTGACATCTGACACGAGAGTCCTTAGAACTTAGGAATGTAAACAGACACACACATGGTAAATCACTAGGAAACGTGAACTCCGGTGGCAGATCCAGCATTGACTGGGTTTTGGGGTAGATGAATCTTTCCTTGAGGCCTTGAGGTGTTGAAAAGAATTTCTTTCTGTGTGATATGGTAGGATAAAATACAAAGTTGCGAATGAGGAGAATAGATTTCATAGTAGAGTATTCTCTTTCAAAATCATAGAAGCATAGACTTGATTCTGGAGTCTGTGTACTTTTGTTCAAGTTACTGCTTGGAGACACTGCTAAATGAGACAAGTAATCACATACTGTTTGGGACAATGGAGCTATTGCATGTTTTAGCATGTAGAAGGTCCCTTGAATATTGTCTAAATTTTGTTTTGAAATCCATCGAAGAATACCCAGCATGCAGAGAGGTCCTACATGGGTGTCTGTAGAACGTACTAAATAGCCTTTCTGAAATCTCTCCCAGCTCTTAATAGACTTAATTTTGGGAGTGCCATACAATAATCCAATTGTGATTTTTCATATTTGTTATTGTTTGCAATTCATTCATTCATTAGTAAAAACTTACCGAGCAGCTAACAGACTCATTCTGTACTGGACCACTGGAGGGCTGGAATGTATATAATATCATTCCTGTTCCCATGACCATATGTTGTGACCTCTAAGTGCAATGGCATGGATATAAAAGCAGTACGTGAAAGTTCAATCCTAGGTTCTGATGTGATAATATGAGTCAAGCATGGTCCTACCTTCAGATAATGTTTTGACCCAGACATAGTTATGTGATTCAAGGCCTCCAACTAAGATGCTTCCCTAGGATTGATGTGTGGATGCTATAAGAGCAAGAAAGTCATTCTCTTAATTTGCAGTCCTAATAACAATGGTAACTTTCTTCAATGCCATGTGCTCAGGATTTCACACACGGTATCTCTCATCTTGCAACCACTTCTCAAAAGCCTGTGTTATTCTCTCCATGTTAAACATGCTATGCAATATACATTATTTTCTACAAAATCACCTCATGACTAAATTTAGCATACTGCAGATGCATAAAGGATCATAATCCACGTACTTTAGTTGCACTAAGATATGTCTATCATTATCCACGTGGTTTAGAAAATTTGAAAAGAGAGCCCTGGTTTAGGGATGCATATGTGTTTACCATGATCTAAAGAGAACCCAAGCTCAAGGGAAAGATGAAAATGGATATTCAAACGGAAGCGTCCAACCAACCAGCAGCCTGTGGGCTGCACACAGCCTGGGATGGCTATGAGTGCAACCCAACACAAATCATAAATTTACTTAAAACACTATGAGATTCTATTGTTTTCTCTAGTTTTTGTCTATTTACTATGAGGCCCAAGAAAGCTCTTCTTTTTCTAGTGCGGCCCAGGGACACCAACAGTTTGGACACTGCTAATATTGGAGAGTGGTTCTTTTTATGAGTGGATATTGAAGACAGATTTTCAAAGGCATAAAAAAATGAGAAAAAAGCAGAGATAACTGAAAAAAAAAAAACCCAAAAATGAACAAACAAAAAAAACACACACCCACACAGAATCTCCAAAGCCAAGGAAGGAACAGGAATGAAGTGCATCAAAGTAAGAGGAAAATAGAAAAAAACACTGTCCCCTCCCTGGGGAGCATCATACAGGGGATTCTGTTTTTGCAGCAGATTTGGTTTTGGGTGGAATAGTATTGGCATCATGTATTATTCTGGAAGGCAGTAGGAGAGCTGGTGAGGAGGAGAAGAGAGGGTCAACCATGTAGTGAGAGTATATGTGCTTCCTCTACTCTATTAGCAAGACACATGGGGTCTCCTGAGAACACATTGTGTATGATGTGTATAGGTGTTTCACTCATTTATTAAAACTGGGTCTGGTTCTTAGAATGATCCAAATATCACTGTCCATAATAATATGATTGAACTGTGAGCAAACATATCACGCCATCAAGACTAATCAGAATCTTTCCAGGGATAACATAGACTGCTCAGTGATAATAGACATCACTTTTCTTATTGTCCTTTGAGTCTGAAGAAAAAGTTAACCCACAGGTGTCAGCAACCCCTTACCAGGGTGCCTAGCAAAAGCACTCTACCTTACATCTTCCACTCAGAGAGGAAAGCAGAAATGACACATTGAAAAATATACGGAGCTTTGCCGAGGTCACATGAGCCTTTGCACACAGAGGTGGAAACAGATTGAGGAAATGCTCTCACTAGGTGAAGCCAACTAGGTGGCTAAATATGTATTCAGAATCCTGAATAATATGTATTTGACTTTCTGGAGCTCTGCCCACCTCTCGTTTACATCACAGAGCTCATGGCCCAGTAAAGCCACATGCACAGAACTATGGAGGAATCATCCACAGGTTGCTAAGAAACCTGGAGCGTGGTCCACTAAAATGAGGTCATGAAACGAGATAAACCCAGAGACATAATTTCCTGCATGATGATCTGAAGAAAAGACACACAACTTCTTAGTCTTCAGTTATAGACTAAATTGCCCTCAGATTTATAATTTGTAAATTGGTATCCAACCATTCTACACTTAACAAGTTTTCAAGTTGTTCATACATTAAGAACCTCGTATGACCTAATGCCTGTACCTGAAAGATTTTGAATGAACCTTAGATCCCATTTCCTCTCTTTGTCTTATCCATCAGGTTTGCCTTATTTTCAGACTCATCATTTGTGAGTCACTGATCCAGTGTCAAAAATATAGCAAGCACTTGGCAAGTACTAGCCATCACAAGTGTTTTATGGTATAGATTAAAATTAGTCCCATTTTGGATGAAAGAATCTGAGGTTTAGAGAAAGTAAATAACTTAACCAATGCTACTCATAATGTGCCTAGCTGATACTTCTATATAATAATTCAAGAGGCTATGAACAGCAGGACCATAGAAAGAAATGCATTCATGAAATGAGAATATACATTTGGTTTTCAATAAAAGAGAGTTTTGAAGAAGAATGAGGGCTCATACTGTGTTTGTAATAGCCAGCCATTGGATAGTGGAATATTTTATTAAATAGAGACAGATATCCCTCCCTGCACTAGGCCTGTGTTACCCTGAGAATAAGGGTGGGTACCAGCCTGTATCAAGGATCAGGGTCTGAGTATAGAAGAGCATCTGCTTCTGGTAGACCTGGCAACTCAGGGTAGAGATGGTCACAAAAATCAAGAAGTAATGTGGGAGAAGTTGCAATAGATACCATGAAATGCAATAAATACCATGAAATGCAAGATACCCAGTTCTGTAAGTTTCCAGCCACTCAGAACATGATATTGCCATGCCATTGTTAGTATCCCAGCTTTTGGGAAGTCTGAACACATACTCAAAAGAAAGAAATTTGTATGACAGTCTCAGTGTGTGTGTTTTTTAAACTCCCAAGGCATGTGGAATAAATTAAATAGTATAGAAAATATAGACACCGCTTCTCAGCAAAGTGCTTCCTGCACATGTTTGCAGTGCCTTAAATGGTACCTTTTTCATGGGCGATAACTCTAGCACTGATGACATCCAAGATGATAATATCCAGCGGATCTGAGACCAGAGTGCGTGCACGCAATCCCAGTTCCATCTGCTCGGGCAGATGGCAAAGTGCACCAAATTTCTCCGAGTCTCCCTGTCCTCCATGCCCCACGAGCACATTGATTTCTGGGTAAGAACATATGGAAGGCTTTTTGTGGGGGGAAAAAGTTCTGTATTTTTACTCTGAGTGTGTTGACAAAAAGTCTATGATTCTTTCTGGCATGACCTTAAGAGTAATGAATGAATGCTTACAGGATGACTCTCTTTATAAGAAGAAAGATGTGTATGACCTGAAAATAATAAAGGATGTCAAGTATATTGAAGTGTGGTACAAAGAGTTTCATTTTATTCTCAGTGAAGCAGGAGACTATCTCAAGAAGCTGTAAATCTTTTTTGTCTTCCTTAAGATCATCGAGGTTCTGTGATTGTCTACGAAGCTGGACAGAAAGTGCCATAGATATTCCTTTCAAAAAGGGAAAAAAGAAAAGAAGAAGAGGCTGCTCAGCATTTGACCCTGGAAATTCAAAGGGGAAAATACATACCGGTGTGTTGTTTATTGAAAGATGTGGAATGCTGGGGTAGGAAAAAAAGTAGCCATGAACATAGTGAGTGGGCTCAAATTCAAGGGCAACCTGATATCCAGCTAAGTGTGCTCACTGTCCCTCAGTGTTCCTATTGAATGATGGGGATGACTGTCTCCGTTAGGGATTCAGGGTATGCTGTAGGGGAAGTGTAGGGACTGGTATATAGCAGGCAGCTGTTAAGGAGCACTAATGGTGAAAATAATAGATGGGATATACTTAAGAAAAACGATCAAATAGCACGAATACAATAGCATGGAAAAATACCTACTATGAAAGTTTGAAAAGCCATTTTCAATGTATTATAGAGCTGTGTTACCGATGACTGAATTAACATTCATTCATTCCCTCATTCATTCACACAGTGCTCAAAATTGGCAGAAAAATTAGATCTGGCCCTGAACTTAGGAAGCTTTCCTTTTCAGGATATTATTCCTGCATACAGGGGAAGTGATGGCTCAGGAAGACTGATTTCCTGAAGGTCACAAACATGGTCAGTGTAAGAAAGAGAACGTCTGGCCAACGTCATCTAACTCCCACATGTCTACCCAACTCTGCTGGGTGCATGGTGGTAAAACAAGGGGCTCCAGCAGATATCTGGGGTATAAATACCCAAAGGAGAATAGAAACATGGGGTCAAGGAGCTGTAAGTTTCTTCTAATGAATGAAGATAAGAAGTAGAGTGAACATCACTGGTGGAAGTGCATCAGCCCTCTCCAGTGCCTGAGAGAACTCCCTGGTCCCAGTTGCCTCCTGGGGCTGTACTGCTTGCCCTATGCTTAAGACTCAAAAAAGCACTGCAGAGAGAATGTTATACTGAAGCATTCTCCTTCAAAACCGAGTTCAGCCTTTTATTAGCCGTGCAACCTGGGGAGGTTGCTTAAATTCCAATTCTTAGTTGGCAAAACAGGGATGAAAATCATTCTGCAAATATTTCTGTAGCAGTATATATGTGATAATCTCTCTGGGTTTCATAGCTATATTTCAGTGATATATAGCTTGTTTCAATAGTCCAGAGTGATTTGGAGGAGTAACAGATTTCCTTCTCTCTCTCTCTCTCTCTCTCTCTCTCTCTCTCTCTCTCTCTCTCTCAGGCTACACAGCTTCTGAACATTCTCCTGATATCTTGGAAATCCACCACTATGTGTGAACCTGGGGAGAGATTTGAGACTTCCAGGACTGAGCTTTGGGACCAGGGCTACTATCAAGAAATCACCATTTCAGGATCTGAATGTGCTTTCTAAGATTCAAATGGATTTCTCATCGATTCTGTGAACCTCTTTACAGTCTGCCATTGCTTCTGCTAAGCCAAAAAATTCCTGGATAGAAACAGTATTCAGAATGATAGCTTATAATCTGGTGATAGCTGCACCAAGAATGCAACAGCATCTATCTATGTCACTTTGGGCAGTGATGGAGACCTTAACTGCAAATCAAACTTAGCAGAACAGGAGCATCTAAAGAGTTCTTAAGTGTGATCCCTTGTTATCCATGGTAACTCATGCTTATCCTTAGGGGGCCCACACAAACAAGCAATTGACATACCTCTAAAAAATACGCACGAATCCATTTGACAAAACATTCCAGAATGTAGGCCTCCAGTATAAATATTCCCTTCCAGAACACCTACAGCATGTCTATGGGTTCTTGAACTGCAGAATGTGAGAAGCCAGCATCATAGCAAAGAGCACACAGCCACGCGATGCCAGCGACATCTGTCTAAGAAGGGGTGAACTCTCGCAGCTGTGGGCTTACAATAAGTCACTTAAATTCCTTTAAGGGGTGCCTCTCTCTTCTCCCACTCTGGCAGCAGTTAAACTCCTGAGAGCTACTGGGCTGGCAACCCCTTCAGGGCTGAGAGACACTCGATTTGCCTTTGATGCTTCAGCCCCAAGCAGTACCTACAGCATAATAAATGCTCGCCTGTGTGTCTGGGTAACAAAAGACAGCATGAGGCAGACAGTTGGGGAGGACAGGTCTTGAAAATCATTAGTGGAAGATTCCATAATAAGAAGGTATGTTTCTAAATACATTTTCCTAAGACCATTAACCTCGACGACTTCTCCCAACAATTCAAAGAGAAGCCTCTTCCTTCGGATGTGTCCTAAAGAAACACGATGTCAAAAACTGTCAAGGAGCACTCCTCCTTGTGAAAAAGGCAAATTTGCAGTTAAGGGAAATTGCAATCAGTTCAAATAGAATACATATAATGAAATATTTCAAAGTCTGAAACTGAAAAATTCAACTTGGGAGAAAAAAATACCCCAGAAATCCCCACTAAAAAGTGTTAGGAGATGCAGTGGAAAGATCTGGGTAAGTTTCCTCACATGTTAGATAAGCGTGTAGGAGTGAAGGATAGTCTTTACGACCACAGGTGTCCATAACAACGCCATCAGGCCTCCGAACTCGGCTTCCGATACTGGATTTGCCACGCATAAAACTGTGTGTTCATGGACAGACTGTATTTATTAACAGATCCTTTCTCTCTGTAATCACAGCACAGAGATTCTAATCAGTTTATTAAAGAGCTTGCCACATGCCTGGCTATAGTAAGCATTCAGGACATGTTACCTTCAGCACTTCTTGGTCATTTTTCATATTATATTTATTCTTGTGGACATTGTTACTCCAGCACAAAATCATGTCAACTATGCCTAGTACATTATGAAGGTTTTCCCACCTATATCCATGCTCCACTGAGGTTCAGAGCTGATAGATTTATAATGTCTTTTTTGGTAAGGAAGCTGTACTATCTTTGTATACACCAATAGTTTCTTTTAATTGTCTATTAAAATCTGAATGCAACTTCAAAAGATAAGCCAGGGTTTTAGTGAGCCTTTCAGCCTGGCAGTTTTGAAACACAATGTTCTCATTATACCTGTGTGTGAATTTCTCTCTGCACAAATCACACTTTCCTTGACCCATTTAGAAAAGAAGATAAGACCTGTCTCCCTGACTGTTCATGCACAGGAAAGTCACCATTGATGGTTTTATTGCTCCTGCTGTGGCTATGTTGCTGTTGGTGGTGACTGTGGTGATAGTCTTATGTTTCTACCTGGAAAATATATTAGATAAATACAATGCTTAAGGATGTTGCTTCAAATGAGTGTTCCAAAACTGAATAATTCTGACTGGCTTGTAATTAGCCCTTTTCAATTCTCCTTTACGGCAACATTAAGAGACCCAGGGTTAACTGCTGACTATCGACTGCATAGCAGGCTCTCGGTGGGAGACTTTGCACGCTTTGGTCCCATTTCACAGATAGGCAGACTGACCTTCTGAGACCTTAAGCTACCTGCACAAGCTCCCACTTCTTGTAAGTGATCCATCAGATATTTTTGGCTCAAAACCTGTGCTTTTTCCACTAGACTGATCTTCTTCACTGACAGTTACAAAGGGCTACCTATAGCTGGTTTTACTTTTAACAAAGAAGAAATTGCATTCTCTGTGTGTGGAGCTGTGACACACATGCTGCTTTTTTGCCTAAAAGCCTCCTCACCTCCCTCCTGCCAATCTTTACCTTTTAATCCCTGTTTGAGTCTGCGAGGTGGAGAGCCGCAGGCAAATATTTGTTCATGAAATGAGCCATTTTTCCCATTTCTAACCCATCCAAAACTATTCTAGTTTCTCCTCAAACTTTTGAAAAGCAATTTGCTTTCAGACCTAAAAAAAAAAGGAAGTGGAAAGAAATAAAGAATCCCAGCCCAGAGCCAGAGCCAGCAAAGATAGGTCCCAAGTAGAAGTGCAGTCAGTAAGGTAGGCGCTGCCATAAATCTTAGCTTCTCACAACATGCATTTCAGATATCAAAGATGAGACACTGTGCAGCACTTTCAGAATTGAGGTAGAAGGCTTCCCGTGCCCCCTGTGGATAAAGGAACATAAGCAAAGAGTGAAACTGAGAAACGTTAGACAAGCCCAGTCCCAGATAAAGCCTGTCATCAAATTAGAGGTTTCCCCACTGACTAGGAAAGTGAGAATCTTTATTTACAGAGCAGCATCCATTCTAGACAAAGATCAGAAAATACTTTGCATGGTGCCTCTGCCTTCCTGTGCACATGGCAGACATCATTAATCGATTGAGGCACTCATTTCCACTGGGCTGGGATTAGTTTAAACATCCTTATAACTACAACCTTCCAAATCAGCTTCTGTCAATCAACTGGAATAGGCACAAAGAAGGGGAAAAAAAGCTAAGTGCCACTACAAACATGAAAGATAGAGAATATACTCAATGTTTTTGTTCATTTTTCTTTCTACCCCCAGGTTTTTCTACAACAGTCACTGGTTTCTCTCTCTCTTTCTCTCTTTTAGGGGATAAAAGATCTATGAAAATGCATACCAGTCAAGTTACTTTAATTCTACGCACCTCAGTTTCCTGATATGTTAAAATTTTTATCATCATAATAGTAATATCTCTTCTTAATTTAATTTATATTGTTTGCTTGGTTGCTTATTTATTTATGTATTGATTTATTTTTAAGAATAATGGGAGTATTCATAAACCCCCTGAAACCATAATCTACAATCTACCACCCCAGTTGACTATGGTCATGGACTGCTTTTGTAAATAAGATGAGTTGGAACACAGCTGCCCCATTCATGGGCATGTGTCTGTGGTGGCTTTCACTGTCCATGGGCAGAGCTGAATAGTTGTAACAGATCCTGCCTGGCCTGCAGGACTTAGGGTATTTACTTATATAGCCTTATCTGGAAATACTTCCCAACTCCTGGATTAGAGCACTGCCTAGATTACATGCATTTTTGTTAAAACATAATATCAGAAAATTACACAGTGTAGATATTCTCTCCTCTCATGCATAAAACATATAAAAGAACAAAAAGAAGCTAGATTCAGGAAGACCTAAGTTTGATAACAAGTTCTGCAATTTACCAGAGAGGTGACCTTGAACAGGTTGCTTTTTCTGTGGCTCAACACCTCACCTGCACAGCAAGTAGGAATAATATTACCTATGCCAAAGATTAAATGAGAGAAAACATCCAAAATATTCAGTAGAGTACCTGACACATGGGAAGCACTAAAGAAAAATGAGCTATTATGATTCATGCCTCTTGGCAACAGAACCAAACTGATCTACAGTATTTTAACAGCAAAATAAGGAAATTTCTACCATAGGAAAATTGTCTAATGAAGAATGCAAATCATAACCAAAAGTACCACGTCCACTGTGACTATATTAACATGCAATAACAGTCAAGGGCACTGACTTTATTTATCAGGCTGTGGCATCATTTTCTTATAACTGTAACACACTTAGTCAGTACTGTTTTTCTCAACCTACAGTTCTCAAGAACATTTCTATTTCTCAGTTCCATGGCTTCTGTGTGGTTGGTCTGTAGGAATCTAAACTTGAACATGGGATGTCAAAACACATCATCAAATAAGGGGTACAGAGAAAGAGCCTCTAGAATACTGTGTGGAGTCCGTTGCCTATCTCTAAATGCAACAGGAACATGGAATGATCTATCTGTTCTTCTCAGAGAGCAAGAGTGGAGGGGGCAGCAAGTTTTCAAAGAATACATAAAATTTGAGCAGAACCTTAAAAAGATGTATATTATTATTGTGGTATACGTGTGGGGGGGGGTTGGGGGGGGAGGATGGAGATGAGAAAAGAATTCCAGGCAGAAGTGACAGCATTAAGAGTGCCTGGGGACATTAGCCAAGATTAAAATGAAGGAGAGGATCCTAGAAGCAGCAAGAGAAAAGGGGACAGTCACCTACGAAGGAGTCCTCATCAGACTGTCAGCGGATTTCTCAAAAGAGACCTTACAGGCAACAAGGGGCTGGAAAGAGCTATTCCAAGTCATGAAATCCAAAGACCTACAACCAAGATTGCTCTATCCAGCAAAGTCTTCATTTAGAATGGAAGGACAGATAAAGTGTTTCTCAGATAAGACCAAATTCAAGGAGTTCATCAACACCAAGCCCTTATTATATGAAATGTTAAAGGGACTTACCTAAGAAAAAGAAGATTAAAAAGATGAACAGTGAAAGGACAGCAAACTCACAGTTATCAACAACCACACCTAAAACAAAAGCAAATTAAGAGGACAGCTAGATCAGGAGTGAACCATAGAAATGAAGATCACGTGGAGGGTTAGCAACAGGGGAGTGGGGGATGGAGAAGTGGGGAGAAGGTACAGAAAATAAGTAGCATAGACAGTAGATAGAAAATAGATAGGGGGAGGGTAAGAACAGTATGGGAAATATAGAATCTAAAGAACTTGAGACACGTGTTCATGAACTAAAGGGGGAAATGGAGGGGGAAGGGTGTGCAGGGTGGAGGGGAACAGAGGGGGGGGGAATAGAACAAATGTAATGGCATAATCAATAAAATAAAAAATATATTAAAAAAAGAAAAAAAAAAGAGTACCTGGGGGCCCTGGCTGTGTAGCTCAGTTGGTTAGAGCTTCGTTCTGATACACCAAGGTTGCAGGTTCGACCTTTTGTATGTGCCTGGTCAAGGCACATACAAAAATCAACCAATGAATGCATAAATAAGTAGAATAATACAATTTTTTCTTTCCACTCCCTCCCACTTCCTGTCTTTCTAAAAAATAAAAATTTTTAAAAACTAAAAATAAAAAAGAATGTCTAAGAAGCAATATAATAAAGAATCTCAGGTTTTGGAATAATTTCAAATCAGAAAGTGAAAGACATTGTCTGTCCCACTGAACCTGTTTAATTACCTTCTGTTGGTAATGAGAACATAAAATTTCTTCATAACCCCTTTCTTTTTTTCTTTCCTCTCTCTCCTTTCTCCCCGCCCTCCTTCCATCTGAGCATGCTTTCAGATGAGAGGCGTTATCATTTTTTTCTTTTTCTTGTCACCATGCCCTCATTTTCTAGGATAATCACTGGTACATGGTAAGTGCTTAATAATATGTGTTGAGTAACGAAATTTGCAAATTCACTTCATATATAAAAATTACCAGGTGTTATTTATAGGAGATTATTACAATGTAGCAGCTGAAGCTCTTCCTCTGAAGTCATACGGCCTGAGTAACAGTCCTCTCTTCTCACTAGCTGTGGGAGATCAGGTGATATTTAAACTCTGGGTTTTACCTTCCTTACCAGCAGAGAGGAGATGGATAATAATAATAATAATAATAGTAATAATAATAGTAATACCCTCTTCTTTGAGTTGTTGTAAGGACTTGATAAATTCATGTGTGCTCAGCTTTGGAAAATACCCAATCCACAGTGATCACTCAACAGACACAAGCCATTCTTATTTCCAGGTAAAATGCGAGCTACTTTAGCCATCTGTAAATGATGCTTAGAGGTTGCTAACATATAGGAGTTAGTAAATTTTCTAAAACAGATGGAATCTTAGAAACTGTGAATCTGAGCCTGAAAAAAAAATAAAAGAACATCTAAACTAGCTTATGAGTGAGGCTAGACTGTTTGTTAATAAAGTACATTTCTATAAAGCAATTTATACCCTGCCATAAAAGCATTGCTTCTGTTTTTAATATTCACTTTTATTGTTAATAAATTCTCTACCTGAAAATATACATGTAACCAATAAAAGCAAGGTTAAAGGATGATACTAAAAGGAACACTCATGAGTTAATCAATCAGATAAAAACAGAGCAATCCTAATGTCTTCAAAGCCTCAGATATGACCATACTCTAGGGCATTCCCTTCTCTCACTAATAACAATAACCAGCACCTGGTTTCTGTATTGAATACACCCTTCTGTCCATTGGAGCTCAAGCCTATAAATACTTCTCTGACTGCCTTTTTGCTTAACTATGTTCTTGAGATTCATGCTGTTGCTTAAGTTGCAGTTCATTCATTTTCACCAAATTAGAGTAAGACAGTGCCAAACCTATCCATTCAACAGTAAATGAAAACCTGGGTTACTCCCACTTTATGTTAGCATTACCAACAATGCCTATGTGTGCTTTTCATTTGAACTCTGGTGCCCGTGACTAAGAGAGTGATGAAAGTGCATTTACCTCATAGTAAAATCACTAATAGATATAGCTTCTGCTTCAATTTTCCTGTTTTCCCAGAGAGTACTGAATTGTTTTATGAAATCATTTTATGAGTTCACACACTACCTGTAAATTATAAGAAGTTACTTTGCTCAACATCTTCATCACCTGGTATTGTTCAACTTTTAATTTTTGCAATTTATTGGGTGAGCACACAATCATAGTCACTTAACTGCAATTTTCAATGTGCTGGTAATTAGTGAACTCTGTACCTTCTAATATGTTTAAGGGTAAAACATGCTTCTTTTTCTGCCTCTTTTGCTCACTTTTACCTGTCTCTTACTCATTCATTTTACTTGTCATCAATTCCACTAAAAATCCTTTGACAGTTCCATGTAGCAGGTACTTCCCCCCGTTACTTTTTTATAACTTTATAATGGCTGAACCAAAGCTCCTAATTTTATGCAGTAAAAGTGATTAATTTTTCCCTTTAAGGTTTATGTTATTTGTTGGTTGTTTAATAGATGCTTCCTTGTGAAAACGGCGCAAACACAGTTTTTCATATGCCTTCCGAAACTCACACCTAGAACAGCATTTTTATATAGATAATCAATCACCCCTGAGCTATCTATCCACTGGCCTCTCTTTCCTCACTGACCTGCAATGCTACTTCTGTTGTGTGTCGAGTTTCAGCAGGTGAACAGCATATCTCTGGACCCTTTTATTCGGTTCCACTGCCTACTTGGCTGTCACTAAGTCAGGACCACGATGTGCGTTGCTTTTCCAATGAGTCTTGAAATATATTAGTGCAACCACCCACACCTTTATTTCTATAACATTTCTTTCAACTGTTGCGATTCTTAATGATGCCTATTGTCTCCCCTGTGAATAAGAAGCTTGAAATCTTATTGCAGGGGAGGTATGCAAGTTAACCGTTTAGGAGTTTAAGGTCTTCTGACAAAGCCAGAAGACATTCTAGATCTGAGCTCACAAAAACTGTAGTCACTACACACATATAGCCAATTACATTTATATTAGTCAAAGTTCAATACATTAAATATTGAGTTAGTCACACTATTTACATTTCACAAGTTCAAGATCCACAAGTAGGTGGTACTACCATGTTGGAAAACATAAATATTGAACATAAAACCATTCCTTACCAGGGAGGGTTTTATTAGAGAGAGATGCCTTAGACCATCAGTACAGAACCATCAAAGATGGTTAGTTCATTCATTTTTGAAGTAAACACAAAGGAATAAACCCAATAAAGTCTGATTTTCAGTGTTCTTTTCCCCTTCATCTTCTACATTACCTAATAGTTGCATTTCTTGACAATCTCTGCATGGAATGTCTTTGTTGCTGAATATAACTATCCTCAGTCCAATAGATGAAGAGCTAAAAAATAAAGGTATATTAAGCAGAAATACCACAATTGCCCCAAAAATAAGTTGGACTCCATGGCTCCCCTATTTGAATTTCCCTCTCCTTTTCACTCTTTTCATATTTGAATCTCCTGGGTAATTTTTAGGGTGAGATTTTTCTACTAGTTTGTGCCTGGTAATAACAAACTTTTCTTAGGGTCTTTGTTTGCCTTGAAATAGCTAAAGAAGGCAGTGAGGCTTACAACATATGTATAGGTAATAATAAAAGAAAGAGTATATACTATTTGGGGTGTTGATGTAGCCTCAGTAGGCCCAGAATGGAGTCACCCGCACTAAGGCCAAGTCAACAAATGCAAACTTCCCTACATTCCTATGTTCGACTCTCTCAGAAAAGGAAATGAGAAAGTCCTAGTCCAACGAAGCAGCACTTGCCTGATCAGCACAAGTTATCTGACTGGCTCCAAGACTTCCTTGTCCCCCAAATAAGGAGAGTAACCCTGTTTCAACCAATCAGCAAATGCCCGGTACAACCTCCTTATCACTGCTCGCTTGGTTCTATGTATAAAACCCTCTTGCATTGTACATCTCCTCGGGGCTCCTTTCTATCTGCTAAAGTTGGATGCCATCTGGTTGACAAATCACTGAGTAAAGCCAATAAATCTTTGAAATTTATTCAGTTGGATTTTGTTCTTTAACAAGGGCTTAAAAACTTTGTGTGTGTGTGACACATCCCTGGAATTACGAGAACTAAATCTGAGTGAGAACTACTGAGGACATGTGTTCAAAATTGAGCCACCGGAGTTACAGGGTCAGGATGTGATCCTGTAGAGCAGAAGGGAAGCATCCATGGAGGCAGGAGGCAGGGAGCCCAGGACTGTGTGAAAGTAGATGAGAAAGTCAGCAGAGCCAATGGATTCTAGGGGCCACTGACCGTGAAACTGTTCTGGCCGCTGGGCGAGAAACACCTTGAATGCTTTTGCCTGGGAAGGCCATTTACCATGGAAAGGATCAAGAAGAGGCGTTCATATATAAAATCCTGGGAAATTGTCTACGCATCTTATTTTGTATAATTTCATTTTCTAATCATAGTTTATATTCAATATCATTTTATATTAGTTCCATGTACATAATATAGTAATTAGATAATCATATACTTCACAAAGTGTTCCCCCTGGTATTTCAAGTACCCACCTGGCACCGTACACAATTATTACAGTATCATTGACTATATTCCCTATGCTGTACTTTACATCCCTGGGACTATTTTGTGAGCACAGATTTGTAGTTCTCAATCCCTGTACCGTTTTCACCCAGTCCCACAACTTCCCTCCCCTGTGGCATTTTAATGTAGTTTTCTAACTCCTACTTTGTGACTGCTTTTCAGAGACAAAGCTCAGGTAGACTGGCCTACCCATCCTTCTCAACAACAGTGGAAAAGTAGATTTCCAATCTACTTCTACTAGGCAATCAAGGCAGATCGCCTAAGATTGGACTCTTAAACAAGTGTCTTCTGCTCTCGGCTCACAGGGAGTTAAACAAAATACGTTACCTAGGCGAAAGAAGGTGTTCCCATTGTACTAACCTACACACTGTGACTAATTCATAGTGAGGAGTTTAAAATAAAGTGTATAAAGGATTGAAAATGTACTGGGTCTTCCCTATGGGTTGATACAGTTTGAAGACATTACCACTAACTCCTAAGAAGTACCCTTGGAGATGAGGACTATTACCGCATTTTGGTAGGGTAGAAAACTGAAGCTTAGCTAGTAGGTATTGGAAGGGAAGTTTAAGTACATGTCAGGCTGACTTTGTAGTCTCCTGCTCCTCTCATTACAATCTGATGTCAAAAACATGACTCTCCCTATGTATGTGATTACAATCAGCCCAGTATTTTAGACTGGAAAACACACTGAGTCTCTAAAAATTGTTCACCCTTGCCTAGTTTTATATTAATAATAGTAGTAATAGTGAACATCTGCTAAGTGTTAACTTTGTGCTGGGCACGTTTTGTAAATTGCCTTATTTCATTTTCTCAATAATCTTGTGAGGGATGTGATACCTTCCCAACTTTTCAAGTGGAGGAAGTCCAGTTTAGTGAATTTCCTACGTTTACATTTCTAGTCAATGACCCAAGTCTCTCTAACCGCATAGCAGGAGGAGCCCGGACTTTGATCAATTTATTTTATATTTATTCTTCTAGAATAAGGTTGTTCAATGAACAAAAATGTCCTATCAACACAACATGCAGAAGATGCAGGACTTTGCTTTTATTGGTTCCTCATTTCTCTGAGAAATAGTTCTTAAAGGCAAAGGCGGCGAACTTTTAACATTAGAAGTTACAGTCAAAAGCAAAACAAAACAGCTGACTGAGTGCCCCACCAACCCTCAGCAGGGAAACAGCTGTCCCAAAATTTCACTAGTGGTTCCAAAAAGAATTCTCTTCCAAAGACACAAAACTGCACAAAAACAGGGCCATAGCGAGACAGTCAGGGATAGGATCGGTAGGCAAGGCAACCAATTACCTAGTGGCATGTACAAAATGTGACTTTCTATCCTTAATTGGAGAGGTGCTCTCTAAACCAACCCTGCAATTTCATTGTAAATATTTTAAATGACAGTATAAAACCATTTCTGATAACAGGCTGTGGTTACTGACCACCCAGCGGCCTCCCTGGACCTGTTTCCTTGAGCTACAAATCCGAGCAGACACCACTCACGATCAGATGCTTCCATTGTGAAAGAAATACCAAGACTGAATTACGAGTAAAATTCAGGTTATTGCATTGGTTGTAACAAGTAGGTGAGGAATTTTCAATGTGGATTAGGTATCTTGAAAATATTTTGTGTTAAACCCAAATAAGTAATAAAGGCTGCCAAGCTACTGTTTGCTGACAACTTTTAGTGCTGTGGCTCAAACCCCTTTAAGATTGTGAAATGTTATCCAGAAAATCCCAATTTTAGGCTGAGGAGCAACAAAGAAAGCTGCTGAGGCCAGTAATATTCACACATGAGATCACTGCATTGATCTAATTTAATTCTAAAAGGAATTGGCTTTTTTTTTTTTTGGCAGGAGAAAGAATAAAGGGTCAGGGTAGAGATAAGACTTGGATAGAGCTCCTGAAAACACCGGCACTTTTGTTTTGCTCTGTGGGCTCACTGACCAAGTTCCTTCCGTTACGGGAGACCTGCAAGGAACTGCGCACTTCTGCAAACCCTGGGAAGTGAATGGGCCCAGAAACAGATCCTAACAGCTGAAGTCAAGTGGCATGATAAAACCAGATGGAAGAAAAACAGAAGGGAGGCTGCAGCTCTAATTCCACATGTCTATACTCTTCTGGCAAGAGTCACTATGTGCCATGGATACATTGTTATTTTAAGACAAAGAGTGATTCAAAATATTCCCAATAACTCAATACCATGAGTGATGGAAATTGGTTTCCCTACAGAGGGAGGCTGGTGACTGGCCAAGTACTGATGCTCAAGTTTGGACAGACAGCTTTGAAGGAAGAGTGAACTCCCATGATGTGGCGAAATGCTGAGATTCACAGCAACTTTAACACCGTGCCTTAAAGAAGGCAGAGGAGAGCGACATACAACATCTAGAGATCAAAGCAGTGCCCCGGGCCCCATCACAAATCTCCTGGAACATCCTTTCCAGAGATGGGTTTGTGTAGCCAAAGCATCAGGTCCTACAGCTATGTCTCAGCCGAGGGTTCAGACTGCCATCCTTTGCTCCTGTGAGTGATTCTGGAGGTGGTGAAATAAATTAACTATACTCAATTACATTAGAGCCCAGTGAATGAAAAGCATGGGCTGATTGCTATTCCTTCTTTTGCATTCCTGTTTAGACAAATAAGCACTCTGTGCAGATGAATTAAGTCCTTCCCATAATCCATTGATTTCTTTGCTGTCTGCATGAACCTTAGGATCCTAATGGTATTAAGTGATTTGTCCAAGGGGATGCATTTTGTCTTTGAGACACACCAGAGTGCAGGCTCCTGTATTCTTCTCATGCCCCTAGGAAAGTGAATGTTACATGCTATGTAAAAGCCATCTCTCCAGAGGCGAGCAAGAATAGGTCCAACCTCTGTATCTCAAAATGCTGGATCTTTGGCTATCAGCAGGATATGCAATCTTTTTATTAGAAGACTAACCAATAGGTAATATTATTTTCCCATTTGAAAGACAAGGAAACGCAAATTCAATGGTTAGCACAGTGTTTTTCACAGCATAGTAGTTGTCATTAAGTTCTTACTGCATGGGGGTTAGTATTAGCTATTCTTATAATGATTAGGAAAAGGACCACTGCCCAGGCCCATGTGGCTCAACTAATTGGAGCATCATCCTGAAAACCAAAAGGTTGCAGGTTCGATGCCAGGTCAGGGCACGTGCCTGGGTTGTGAGTTTGGTCCCTGGTTGGGGCACATACGGGAGGCAACCAATCAATGTTTCTCACATCAATGTCTTTCTTTCTCTCTCCCTCCCTCCCTCCCTCTCTCTCCCTGGAAATCAATGGAAATATCCTCAAGTAAGGATCAAAAAAAGAGGCCACTGAATCAAAAATGCCATGCATTTTGTTTATCGATTTACCTGTCATTTGCTAATCCTTTCACAAGTAAGTCACCTTTTAGCTCAACTCCTTAACACCCCAATAAAGGGGAAGGTATTCCCATTTTACAGATAGGGGAAGCTGAGTTAGATATGAAGGTGCACATTAGCTGAGTCACCTTAAATAGAGTCTGGCTTTGACCCCTGGCCTCTGTGACATCATGAGCAGTATGTTTTCACTAACAGTACTCAGAGAAAAATCATATATGCATAGCCTAAACCAACTCAGCAAGTTCAGGGATCCAATTTCTACAATGGCCACCATTAACATCTCTGAGTTGTTTGGGGTGAGCAGGGGCGGAAGGGAAGGAAATGCACATTGGTTAAGGCACCGCCATCTGCCCGGCCAGAGCATGAGGACGTTTGTGCGCTCTGGCTGTACCACAGATTTTCCTTTTCTGCAAATTTCTGCTTTCACGTCCCCACAGAAACCCACTGAAGCAGGAATGCTTATGATCATAAGCTTCTAGGTGCTTGGAACACCTCGTGCAAATGTGGAAAGACTCAGTTTAGGTGGGGGATGGCATGGTATTAATTTCCCATAGCAGTGGGGATGCTTCCAAGATGCTTCACATAGGTCACTTAACCTGGTGCTTAAAATGGCATTCGCAGGCAGAAGGAGAATATATGGTCATCCACTCTGCAGGTGAGCACGGTAGAGTTTCTGAGAGAGTAAGAGTTGTGCCCAAAGCAACACATGTGAGAGATACAGGTGGTGGTCAAGTCCTTTCGACCTTCTGCCTAAATCAGAAAACTGGGGAGTTATTCAAAATCTATCAATCTTCCTCCCTTCCTTCCTTCCTTCCTTCCTTCCTTCCTTCCTTCCTTCCTTCCTTCCTTCCTTCCTTCCTTCCTCCTTTCTTTCTTTCTTTCTTTCTTTCTTTCTTTCTTTCTTTCTTTCTTTCTTTCTTTCTTTCTTTCTTTCTTTCTTTCTTTCTTTCTTTCTTTCTTTCTTTCTCTTCCTTTCCCTCCCTCCCTTCCTCCCTTCCTTCCTTCTTTCTCTCTCTCTCTCTGTCTCTCTCAATATGATTTCAAAAACTGGTAATTCCAAAACCTACTATTTGGGAGAAGCAAGCTGTTCTTAAGTGACAACAGACTGTCTGATGGTTTGCTTTTATAACATGTTGGCCAGTCAATATATTAAATGTATCGCTGCAACCACCTGCTTCTAACCAAATGTGTGCTAAGTCTTTTGTGTGAGTCAACCCTGCAGGAAATACAATGGAAATATTACCATCTGGGGCTCTGGAATAGAAAGAAATATATTCAGTCTGAGGCTCTATACCAAAGTGAGGGAGGAATATCTTTAATATGTGATTCAGAAAATTAAAATTCATCAAAGGAGAAAATTGATGCCCTGGGGTTTGTTCATCTAACAATATTTTCTAAGCACCTACCTAGAAAGTCCTGGGCATACAGAAGAAATCATAAAAATAAATCCCTTGTCCTCAGTTGAACTTCTGGTGAGGAAGACAGATCTTTAATGTACAAATGCAAAATTTAAAGATAAATTTGATAAGTATACAGCGATTCCAGAACATGCCTGGGTTTTATAGCTCTCTCAGATCGAAATCCTGTTTTCCACTTTCTTTCTAACTTTAAGCAACATGTAAACTGAAAGAGTAGACAACTGCCCTGCTTTTGGCCTTGCTTCCCAGGATTTTTTTGTTAAATATTGATAACAGTAATATTTTTACTCTAAAATGATTTGTCAATACTAGGAGTAAACACATGTGATAATATCAAAAATGAAATGTGTCCATGTTAAAAAATGTCAAATAGTACCAAAAAGCACGCAAAGTATAGTCTCCTTCCCAACATACACTCCTGCCTTCCAATTCCCCTTGCCAGAGGCAACTACTATGGTCAAGTTCAATTTTTCACATTGGCACATGTGTACCTGTTGTATTTAAAGCAAAGAAATATTCAAAGTGCAAGAACCCACAAATGCAGAAGTGGATTCTTCATTCTTTCTTCTTTCTCCTTCCAGTCTCCTTTGTACACAAATGGGACCATTTTATAAACAGTATTTTTCTATCCCGTTTTAGAGACCAGACCATAACATATGTAGTACTGTCTCATCCTTTTTTACAGCTGCATACTATTCTACAGAAGGAATGTGTCAGAACTTATTTAAGAATTCATAATGGAAGTCTAACCTCATTACTCCTTTGTGTAAAATCTTCAATGTCCTATACCACCCTCCACCCACAGAATAAAGTGCAAACCCCAAAGAAAAGCAAGCAATCCACGTGGCTGGGAAGTGAACAGTGAATAAGTCATTCGGGAGAAAGTTCTATTTCTACCAAACTGTTCATTGTTTCACACTACACTTTCATTTCACTCATTCAGGCCTTCGACCCTCTCCTTCTGCCTCGTAATACTGTGCTTCAATCTAGTAAGTCGTACATGGTGTTTAAACTCATTTTAGATGTCTGTTCCCAGGAAGCACACCCTGTCTGAACGCCTCAGGTACAGAGTGAGTCGTGCGTGGCTCCCATAGCCGCACAGTGACCAGTACTAACTTCTATTAGATTGGTTATTACACTATATGGAGATTGTGGAGATCCTGGAGTATCTCCTCTGCTTAACCATCAATTGCAAACACCGTGCCTTATCAATCTCTTTATCAATAGGCATAGCACATCACTTACTCATTATTGTTCAAGAAAAATTCATTGCATGCCTCACCAAAAGTACAAAGTGATTTATGACTCCAAGCCATTGTTCTCCCCACTACGGCCAAAAGCTACCCAGATGAATCTATGCTAGAGACATATTCAAGCCCTGAGATGCAAAGTGGGGTCCCCAGACCAGCACTGTCAACAACACAAGGGCACTTGTCAGAAATGCAAATTCTCACACCACAAGTCAGAGGTACAGGCATCAGAGGCTGCAGCCAGGGCCCACCACCTGCTTCACCAACTTCTCTGTGTGACTCCAGCGACCACTCGACATCCAGAACCACTGTGTGAGCATATGTCCCTCAATTCTTTCGCATCCTCTCTCCTCCTGTGATCAGTGCTGCTCTGCACATTGAAACCACCCGCTGGGCAAAGCGGCGGAGTATCACCTGTCCTGTTGCTATTTCCTTCCGCCGTCTTGCGGTGGTAGTTCTAATTGTGCCCTACCCAACTTACTTTCCGCAGTTGGATCTGTCTGAAGGCCAACTGTAGGTTCAAGGGAGATTAAGAAAGACGAACCAAGTTTCAAAAGAGGTGATTACTTGCATGAAATCATGCTAGGCTCCCTGTACCTAGTCAAAGTGCTCATAGGGAATGTTTCATTAAAGAGAGAGGCCTCATACACATACAAACATCCCTCTCTGCAAGACACAGCACTTCTTGTGGGAAAAGATCAAGAATGACAGAAAGCCCCTGCATTTGAATCTACCTACAGTTCTAACAAAGAAGGAAGGAAAAACTATATAAAAACTACAGAAACAAGGAAACTATGTAAAACAAATTTTCAAAGAGGTGACAGAAAGCAACTCCTGTTTCCCCCCAAAATATCATTCAGTTCTAAGAACCAAGATGGGCCGATGCTGGGAGCAGAAGTGTTTGATGTTCCTTTTACCTCTCCTACGCCTCAGCCTGCGTTCAGAGAAACTGAAACAGAACAGCATCTTCTAGGCAGACTGGGTGCTAAAATACTTAATACTGTGTTTTCTCATTCTTGAGCAATTCGAATTAACGGGTATATTAAAAAGAAAGATGGAGGAAAAAACGTGTTCAGCCTCACAAGCTTTCCTCTCATGTGCCTGACTTGGTCGATACCATCCATCCACGCCTGGTCCTCTCAACCACTGGCCCTCCAAAACGAATTCATAACATCCTCAGACGGCTCCGACTGATCCTAATCCTGTGTGAAAGTTTCCTGTGTTCTTTAATCATGCTGAAAAGACAGTCCAGCCAGGCAGCTTTAAAGGCATATGTCTCCTTCGCCTGGAGACAAAGAAAAATAAACCTAATCCATCCTTGCAGATAAATTCATCAAAACTCAAGGCCTGTGGAAATGTTTACCAGGGTGTTCTCTGTTTCTTAGTAGAAGGGACCTGACAGATCATCCAACCCAATCCCCGGAAGCAGAGATAAAAATAACAGCGTCAAGGCTGCCACTGGACCCAGGGTGGGAGAATCGGGTCTCCAAATTGAACCGCACAATTCTTCTCTGCCGCTGCAGGGAGGGCCAAGCACTGCACGTGGGGGCCATCTGCGCCTCCATCGGAGACTGTCTGCACTTCAGGATGCTCAGCAGCCCACGCCAGGTGAAGCCAAGGCACGCTCTAGCCCTTTCCCTTCTCGAAAGACCATTAGCACATTCCTGGGAGACATAACAGCACATTTAAGAATGCTTATCTACAATAGGCTTTGCTGGGGAAAATATGAAGTCATATAATATTAATATTTTTCCTGAAGCGGTAGCGGCTTTCATTCTAGAATCCGAAATGATCCTGGAAACATGAACCTAGATAAGATGATCACCAAGAAGTAGGAGCACTTTTACCTTAAACCTGTGGTATGGTGGGAATTTAAATTATAAAATAATTCTCAAAAGACAAAGTGGATTATGGAAGGGCATAGAGGGTAGTTTATGGGATCCCCGGTGAGGTCTACAATGTAAACAATTGTGAGCGTTGGCTATTTCAATCCCCGCTTCCTTTTCTTTCATATGTGAGGTTAATACTCGTCAAGTGTTTTATGATTATAGACTTGTAATTATTTTTAAATAGTCTCTTTCTGATTTTCTAGTCTCTTTGTTCTCAAGATCTAGATTTCCTAAAAACAGTTCATAATTCTAATGTGAAATCAAACTCCCACCCCTCCACCAATCCAGAGTCTCCTAGTGCCTACTCTACTGATTATCAGGGATCCCCCCCCCGCCAGCATTGTTCCACAATCCTGACTTATGGTCTATTGTCTGCAGTAAAAATTAAGATATCCTATTGAATTGAGAACACAATACATGTTTCTTTGAGGCCCTACCTGTATCACACAGCACAGGCCATCAAGTAACTCATCAGGTACCCACATACAGTTATCTATCAAAGTACTTAAGGTCAATGCACCGACTGTCACGCCCCAATATTTTCTCTTGTTCCTATTGTGCTTTTTCTTCTAACAGAGAACAGCTGCCAAGTGACTGCGGACCTCCTCAGAGTAGAACCCCAATGACTAATTATGGAAGGAATAATATAGATACAAAATCACCAACTGATGTTAAAATTATTGGGTGAAAGTCTGATGAGGCATAAAATTTTCACACAGTATCTCCCCACAAATTACTTATTGATTGGTAAGGGGGAAATAGTAGCTTTACAGTGGAAAGACTTAACAGAAACCATCTTAACCAAGTGAGCAAAGTTTGTATCAACATTGAGACAAATCGATATTACGCGTTTCATGATATGACGCACAGAAAAGAACACAAAATCACTTCTACAGGTTTGACACCCAGAAATGCATGCCACGCACTCATAGGGAGCATCGTCAGATGCACAAAGTGAAGATCATTCTGCGGAATAACTGGCCTATAATCTTCAAAAATATAAAATTCAAAAAAGACTGAAAAAATTGCTCTAGATCAAAGGAAACTAAAAAGACACAACAGCCAAACACAGGATGCCCACTTGACCTAGACCAAGAAATTCATACATCTATAAAGATCATTGTGGGGACAACTGACAACATTTTATATGGTTACAGATAGGATAATCATATTGTGTGGATGTTACATCTCTTGATTATGTTAATTACATAATCAAGAGATGGTGGTCAGAAAATACACTGAAGTATTTCAAGGTAATAGACAAAATGTCCCCATCTTGCTCCCAAATGATTCAGAAAAATATATATAATATGTAGAGATAAACAACCAGTGACACAACCAATGGATCAAAATGTAAACTGGTGAATATAAAAAAGATCCTTGTATTGGTCTTCCAACTTTTATGTAAAGTTGAAATTATGTCACAATAAAATGTAGCCTTCTATGGCAATAATAATTAAAGCTTTTCATTAAGTCTCTACATGGTATCATTTTCCTCATCGGGCAGATGAGTAAATCAAGAGTTCAGAGAGACCAAGTTCTCTGCAATAAGAACACCTGGCTAATTGGTGGCTACGATGGCTAATTTTATGTGTCCACTTGACTGGGCTAACAAATGCCTGGATAGATGGTAAAATGTGTCTGTGACAACCCTTCTGGGAGAGATTAGCACTTGAATTAGTAGCCTGAATGAAACAGGTGGCCCTCACCACCCAGACAGGTGGGCGTCCTCCAACCCAGGGAGGGCTGGGGCAGAATGGAAAGAGGAAGAGTGAATTTGCTTTTTTGTGTGTCAGGACACCCACTCTCTGCCATTGGACACAGGAACTCCTGGTTCTCAGGCCTTAGGACTCAAACTAATCCTTATTCCCCATTGACTCCCTTGGTTCCTGAACCTTCAGGCTGGGAGTGAGATTGTATCACTGGCTTTCCTGGGCCTCCGGCTTGTAGACGGCCGACCACAGGACTTCTCAGCCTCCATAATCACATGCACCAATCTCTCGTAAGAAATCTCCTCCCATGTGTCTCTGGAGATCTTAACAGTTGTGTTTCTCCGGATAACCCTGACTAGTTCAATGGCAGAATCAGAATTTCAATCCAAAACTATAATATAAATCTAAGACTTCCCAACCTCCCATGTTGTTTTCAGCTAGGCCCCCATGTACCCAGAGAGAGAGAGGGCTGGTATGGACTTCCATGGAACCCTTTCTTGCTTCTGCTTCCCAGCTGTGCCTGAGCTCTGGTCTAATAAATAAATAAATCATGCCCATCATCTGGTTGGCATAGCTGAGAATGCTGAGCTATCCAACCTTAGCTCATGTCAAAAACCACTGGGGATGGGTAATAGCGTTGCCATACACAAAGAAGCTACCTGTCATCTGGAAAAGACAGTCAAGTCACCGCCTTCCCTATTCACCTATTTGATGTTAGGAACAAAACTGATTTCTGTTTCCAAAGACTGTTTTCTCTGAGAGCAGAGCTATTATTCTAATGACTCATTGTGCCAAAAATGTAGTGAGACCAGTAAAGAACAAGGAAAAAGATTGGGTTCTAAGAAATCAGGAGGATAAATATTATATGCAAGCTAGAACTAAGATGCTGGGCCATGACAAAGCAGATAAATTCAGTTTAGTACAAGAGTTTCATTAGCCAACAGAACCAAAGCACAGCCTTAGAAGAAAGAAAATGTTAACGATTCATGGTGCCTCTACATGATCAGACTATCAACAATGATCAGGAGAGTTAAGAAAAATAAAAAGGTAGCTACCATGTACCAAGTGCCTGATGCATAAAACATCCTGTGTGAGGTAGTTTTCTTATGTTCTCTCATTTCATGCACAATGTTAAATGACCACATATTTGACAGATGAAAAAAAGTGAGCCCAGAGAAGTCACACTAACTTTTCAGGGACACAAGCATCTGGGGCTGAAACAGAACTTCGTCACAGTGTTGCTACGTCATCACATCTGCAGGCTGGAGTTACTCAAACAGAGGTTGGAGACCTGGGGGGTAGAAACTCTCTGTAGAAGGAGCAAGAAAAGCATAGAAGTGACAGGCTGTTTATAAACAGGCAGCTTGATGAACAAAACAGAGCTTTGGAGGTAGAGAGAGAAACGTCGGCAATCAGGAGATCCAGACCCCTCTTCACTGAGTTGGAACGTTTACCTAACCTGGTGGAGTATTATCAGTTTCTCATCAGGCAGCGGAGACCATCGCTCCTACATTTTAGGTTTATGATGAGAACTAAGTGAGAGGATGTGTGTAAAGCATTGGGTAGTAATTACGACAGGCAAGGACCCTGGAGACGGTAATGTGTGTACATATATCATTGCATATGTTTCTGATGTTCATACTGTGCTCACAGAAATACCGTAAGGATGCGAGTCCGGTGTTCCTTCAGAAAAAAACTAGTCATAATGAATTTCTTATCTTAGAAATGCATGGCTGAAAACAGCTCATGCGCCACCTCTTCAGGTTTGCAAAATGTGAGACATCCAGAAGAAAAGAGAACATGCATTTATTTAGCACCCACTAGTGCTGTTAAGTGGTTTTATAAGTTCTAAAAAATGATACACAGATATCTCAACTAAGATACATTTATCACATACCCACAATCTGCCAAAAACTGAACAGAAAGAGGCGGCAGCAGATTATCCTGGCACAGAGGAGAAATCAAGCCGTGGGCTGACATCTGAGTTTCAGCCCCTTTCTTGTCTCTCTGGGCTCAATGTCTCACGTGGTTGCTGAGAAAAGTTAGCAATATCTGTAGACACCAACTCCATACTGTTTTCAGGAGCAGTAGTAATAATTCCAGTAGTAACTGCAGTGCCAGTTATTTGCTGGTGAATGACAATTATTATTTTTATTATCATTATTATAGTCAACAACTACAGGCCACTACTATGTAGTACTATTTTTTATAAGCACTATCTTTTTTCTATCAGCTCATTGAATGTAATGTTCTCAATGAGTCTGATGATTACATGACACCCCCGAGGTCACAGCCTGGTAGCTGCTGTTCACGGAGGGTCAGGAAAGATTCTGGAGTCGTCAACATAAGCAGTGAAGAAACACAAGCATTCCATATTGTGTTGACATGTAGGAAAATGATTTGGATCCAACAGAGAATGTTAGGTTAGAACAGCAGATGTGACCACCTACAAGGAGAAGATTAACTCGGGTAATTGCCTGGCCCCCAACCCTATGCTTAATTAAAGTATACTTGGAGCTTATCAAATAACAACGCATTCCGGATGGAATTTTCACTTCATCTTGTTGACCTGGGATTCCTGGGTCAGGATGGAGAGATGGATGTCCACATCTCTGAGGGTCATTTAAACCTTGGAATGCCGTTCGATCCATGACGACGTGAACAAAACACTGTATGTGTGTGTGCACGGATGTGTGTGTGTGGATATGTATGACTATCAACCTGCTGCACGTATTTCTTTTCAAAAAGTTACCACATGGAGACAAATAGCCTCAGGTTAATACACAAACTATATATTCTGCTTTTGACTGCAGGCTTAACTTGTCAGTGCTAATGATTTACATAGTGATCCTCTCTCTGCCTGCCCGGAAAGCTATGCTAGCTTCAAGCTATGTGTTCCGTTAAGAGTCAGGAGCAGAGAAATCCTCCCCGTTTCGAGCTGGTTTTATTGTCATTTCCTTTCCAGGGGTGATATGAAATCTGGGTAATGCAGGTGAGCTGGAAGCAATGTTGCTGCTGAGAAGATGGGTGGGTATTATTTTTAAAAAATAGGTAAATTTATTTCAAGGAGTGAATACCACCTCACTGTTGCAGATTCCTGCCTTGTTCCTTCACAGAGAATGTCGATGTCACCCAGAGTCCTGGATCATCTCAGTGAAGGCCACGGTGCATAGTATGCCCCCCAAAATACTGCTGAATAAGTACATTCATCTACTTTTGTCCAATTATCTGTTGGCACTTCAGAATAACAAGTTAATCAATTGCATTGATTTTGAAAGTAAAAAGTGAATAAATCCATAAAGTGTCATCTTGGTTTCTGAATTCTCTTGTGTGTGTTTATTTCAAATGATATACATATGAATATTTTACCCATGAACTTCAACTGTTTTTATGGGAGATGATATGTTAGCAAAGTTTGGGGGCAACATTTAATAGCAAATATAGTGATGTTTGAGATCTGAGTCAGCAACTCTTAGCTGGCTGACCTTGGGCAAATGACACAATTCCATTAAAGTTGTTTATGTCTATAGAAATTGAAATATATTACAAGAGTACTTCATAAGGATTTTGGAGGCATTCAACAAGGTATGCCATGGTATTCATCCAAGTGTTAGCATAAAAGTGTTCAAAACGTTGACCATTAAGTTTTCTATTAACAGCAACCGGATTTCCTGATTTTCTTCAGAGGGGTCTACAGGCTGGAAATACCTATGAAACAGTCTAGACTTCTTGTAAAATACCTCATTTTCATAAACACAAAAGTCAATGCAAATTTTAGGTAAGTGTATAATATAATTTATCTTAGAGAATAAATTTAACCCTCCCTGTATCTAAAAATACTTCATCCGAAACACTGAGTGTAATAATTATCCATTAGTAGGAAAGTTAATTATCTGAGTGGAAATGGGGTTTGGGTGGTATGTATGTGTGGAATGGCTGTAAAAATGCTTAAATAATTATGCATCCAAAGTTTCATTCCATTCAATATTTATAAAAAGTGCCAATGTTAGCTTCTACCTCAATGAACACTTCAAATTATAGACTTTTTTTTACCTGCTCAAGAATTGAAAGATCATCCCTTTCGAAATTTTGCAGAAAACAGCAAGTGCATGGCACTAAGTTACTGCAGTATAATAGCTTTTATCAAGTATGTGTTAATAACATTCCTTTTATGCAAGCTCCTTACATGGTGTTACAGATTTAATATTTCATTGCAATGCATATTATGATGATGGCGAGCCAGTATTTGCAGGCCAAGAACACTTTGTCATACCCAACTGTATTTTTCTTTCAGGAAATCATTTTGACTTTTACCCAGCTCAAAAGATAGTAGTCCTTCTGTGTGGTATTCCTCTCTGGTGGACTGGCCCAGGGCAGAACTCAACACCAAAGGGGAAATCTATATTTGGTATGTTGATGCTTTGTTTTTTTGGGGGGAGGGAGAATGGACATGCAACCCCTTACTCAATGAGTTAGAAAAGTTTCTCTTATGCTGACACTTTTATAAAACTTAAAAGAAAACAGCAGAACCTTGTGGAACTTGCTGATGAGCAGGGCCAGATGATTATGCATTTGCAGAGACTTTTCAAAGTCTCTAGTCCCAAAGTAGAAAGCCGTTCTTCATCTACTGCAAAAGTTCTCTCAGGGGAGACGCGCCTCACATACAGACTTTTCCTTCCCCATCACATCACAGGGAGCAGCTCCCGGGCTGCAGATTTCCTTTGGAAATCCAACCAAGCTTCTCTGCCAGGTCATAGGATGAAAGCATCTCTCGGGGCTTGCCCTCCCAAGTGACGCAGCAATGCTCCACCTTCTGCCACCCAGACCCAAGCCTGGTGAATGTTCCTAAGGAAAGACTTAGCTACAAAAGGCAGCCCCCCACCTTCACAAAACAGTTCTCCAGCATGCTTACATCTGGGGTTTCCTGACCTGGATGATGCATCACCCAGGCATGCTAGGCTGTATCAAGGGGCACAGTCTGGGGAACCTGACGCTAGGAGCTCACAAGGCAGGGCGTGCCTTTGAAAGCCTCATTCAGTGACACCCTCTGGGAGGATGTCTGTTATTAACCCGATCCTCAGTCTGCATCTTCCATTGCAAGAAGGAAAACAATGCAGTCTCTGGATTTAGGAGATCACATACACCAAATGAGTGCACGGTATACTTGAAGGCTGATCTCACCAGGCCACGCCTAGCCGGTGGCAGTGGTACATTGTGAGCTTTCGGAGTCCATGTGTCAAGGAGCCTGCTCTGCAGTGCAACCTGGAAACGTGGTCATCTCAGCAGACTTCCTCATGAAGGTGAGTCACCACAGACGGAAACGCTACCTTCTGTGATACTGAGTGACTCGAAGAAGACTTTGGGCAGGCAGTGAGGTTGTTTGAGGAAACACTGAAGGTCTCCAAGAGCCTGGTTTCCAGCGTGGGTCCAGGAGCATCTTGGTTACCCCACTTAGCCCTCTGGGTGGTTGGGATGATGCAGAGAAATATTTGGAAGAGCCAATTGTGTTGTATAAGAGTGAGATGTTTCCCTATTCCGTAAGAACACATCCATGTGCAAACAACATAAGAAAGAACCAAATAAAGTAAGAAAGGAGATGGGAAGAAGCACAGGTTTGGGAATGAGCTCCTTCTGCCTTCCTGTCCCTGTTCCCCACTGAAATGGCCACTCTGGGACAGTGACTGAGTCTTTCTGAACCCCAGTTTCCTTATCTGTTAAGGGGACATGGGGCGATGTTCACATCCTCATCTCACAGTCCAAGTAAAGGCTAAATAAGATTATTTTACATCCTGAAAGGCACCGGCTATTTAAGAAGTGTTAGTTCCCTTGGTCCCACCTGTACATATTCTCCAACTTCTACCTTGCCAACTCTTTTTCAAGCCATTAAAACATATAGGTCTTTACCCTGGCTGGTGTAGTTCAGTGGACTGAGCACAGGCCTGCGAACCAAAGGATCGTGGTTCGATTCCCAGTCAGGGCACATGCCTGGGTTGCAGGCCAGTTCCCAGCAGGGTACACACGAAAGGCAACCACACATTGATATTTCTCTCCCTCTCTCCTTCCCTTCCCCTCTAAAGGTAAATAAATAAAAATCTTTAAAAAACAAAACATATACATCTTCAAATATATCTGTAAAGTACAAAAATAGAAACCCTCAGCCTTCTCTATGGTCATTTTAGATTATTTAAAATTCTTTGCATAAATTAAATTTTTATACTAGAAATGTAAATTCTACTATAATAACATTTTTTTCTTCTAATGTTTGAAAAGCCTATTCCATAATTTTAGAGAGTTTGAGAAGACAAAAACAGACCAAGGGCTTACCCATAATCCTTTCTCACTTCCCTACCTCTTTAATAAACTCACATAGTTACTAAGTAAATTTAGCGCCATGGTACAGAAGTATGAACTGTGTGATGATTTCACTGAAAGACCCATTATCAAATTATTATAATCCATATCTGATTTCAAGTAAAATGATCAAGATCTAGTTTCCGGCACCAACTGCAAGAGAAGTAAATAAACTTAAAAGCCAAACTGTGTCTCTGGGAAAAAAAAATTAGAAGGAGGGAAGATCATCCTGTTGGTTGCTTCGCTCAAACTGTCCTGACGCCCTGCCTGGCCTTGCTGGTCACACTTGTTCAGCAAAGGCCGCAGTGCCTGAATCAGAGGCCTCCTTCTCGGGAAAAGCAGACCTGCGTAATCGGAAATGCTGCCCTTGTGTGCAGAAACCCATCCGTCCGGGGCTACGGCAACGCCTTGGTTGGTACCCAGTGGACCCAAATCCACTCCATCTGGCTTCTCTCTGTTTGCTTTTTCTCTCTCCATTGTCTATCTCATTCCCTTTCTCTTGTTGCTTTCCAATCCTCTGAGTGGCTTTAAAATTCCGTGCTCCTATGAAACTTCCTCACTTTCTATGTTTTCTGCCTCAGGGCTCCTTTCTTGTGTTCTATCATTGGTAATGGGATTCTGTCTCTGTAATTCGGGATTTCTGTCTCACTGTCTTTGCTGCTCAGCCACGGCATTCTTGTCTCATCACTCCTGTCTCCCTAGCTCGTTCTGTTTGTGTGTATTTGTATGTCCAGGTGGGGTGCAAGGTTGGGCACGTCTCCATGTTCATTATTTTATCTCTTGGCTCCTTTATGCTTGTTTTCTCTAACTCGTGCTATGGAAGAAAAGCTTGGAACATTGAAATGCATTCCCCAAGGACTAGCTGGGATGCGGACTATGGCTTCAGCTATAAAAAAACCCCTAAGACCTTTACAGTGAGAGTCTAATGACAGGAAAAGCAGAGGAGACGAGAGAAACAGTGGCCGTGATCAATAGGACCAGCCATTGCAAATGTATAATGATTTCTGAAAGCACCTCGTGAGGCTGATTATAAATGTTCCTGCAAAGGCAGGGACACAATCAGAGGATGAGTCCTGTGAAAACAACACTGCTCTCAGAGAGAAATAATAGGACACACACACACACACACACACACACACACGGGCACACAGGAGTAAGACAAAAGGCAAACTGCAATGAGAAATTCATTTCTCCTTTCGGGTTCCCAGAAGCACACTAAATAAATAAATAAAAGCAAAGAAAACTCCACTATAAATAACCCTGCCACATTCCAAATAAAGCCTTTGAGGGGCTAGAGAGTCTGGCTTGCTTAGAGGAGTTACAGGATTTAGTCATTCGGAATAGCCAGGTTTGCTCCTTCACCAGATTACACGTCCTCAAAGAATCTGCTAGGGGAATGGTGGGGTGATTCTCTGTGGCCAAAGTGCATCAGTAGCAGAGGACATGAGCAACAGCATCCTGAGGAAGGCCACCCTGAGGAGAGATCGGAAGGAAGAGATGGAACAGAGAGGCACGCACACACACGTGCGTTTGGAAAAGCCTCTTGCAGGTGATCGAGGCACCGGGGAAGTCCCTGCAAAGAGCTGAGTAAGCTGCAGACCCCACTCGGGAGCCTCTGTGATGTTGTTCGCCAGCCCAGTTCCCAAGCACCCTAGGCATGGGTGCTAAATAACTCAGCAACAACACGGTTTGCTCAATGAATGGAAAGGAGCGAGCTTTCTGTCTTCTTTTAACCTCCTGCCTGTGTGGACAGGGTTTCCATTTCCACTCAACTGTCCCACTCTTCTTCCTGTTGTTCTGGTGATTCTCGGTTTGAGAGGAACTCGCAATGCTGTCCAGGCATGCCTGAAGCTTCCAGAACTCTCTGACGTAATGCTGCTGCTCAGAGTAGTTAAGAATTCCACTCAACTCAGACAGGAGCTAGCATCATTTTGCTCTAGGCACCTAACCAGTGAGAATGTACTTCAGTCCAAAGAGTCAGTTTTCTCGTCTGTCCAATGGGGAGAAGAACTCTCTCTGTAAACCTGCTGAAAGCATGTAGCCAGGTGCCTGAAATGTTCAATAAAAATAGTCTCCTTCTGCCCTGGCCAGGTGGCTCAGTGTCATCCTGTACACCAAAAGGTTGTGGGTTTGGTCCCTGGTTAGGGCACATACCAAAGTTGTCGGTTCATTTCCCAGTCAGAGCCTGAAGTGGCTGATCGATGCTTCTCTCTCACATCGATGTCTCTTTCTTTTTCTCTCTTCCTTTCTGCCTCTCTCTCTAAAATCAATAAACATCTCCTCCGGTGAGGATTACAAAAAATATTCTCCTCCTTTTGCTGTCCCTTCTTCTGCATCATTTTTCTCTTACTGCATCATCAGAATCATTTAAAATATATACTTAAAAATGGGAAAGCAAAGAAGACAGTTAAATGCTACACTAGCCCCTGTATCCCAAGAACAATCCACAGTCACTTTGCCCCTGGTCCTGACCTTGCTCAGGCGCAGACTGTGAAAGCTTCATCTCCCCAGAAACAAAATAAGGGTCACCACATGCCTAAGTCTCAAGGACACTTTTCTTCTCTCAGAGGATTTATATCCGCCCCTGACTGTGTTGAGCAAAGCATTTAAAGAGGCAAGCAAAGAAATCACTATAGTGGCTCTGCAGTTAGATAGGCAGCTGTGCCTGTTCCAACCTCACTAAACTGTTTATGTTGTAGTCGTGAGACCACACCTTGGTTTAATTCAATGAGTCCTACTTCTCTTACCTGCAAGTTGGTGTGGCAGCCCAGCTCACTGAGAACTGCCCACATGGGGTTCACATGAGCTGATGTGTTGCCATGGCTACTGGAACAAGCTCTAGGATCGCCATACCCAGGTTTGACTCCTGGCTTCACCATTTATTCACTATTTGTCTAACCTATAACTTCTAATGCAAATAATGCTTCCCTTCAGTGACTCTCTTCCGATCTGGCAATGAACAGAGGGTGGCTATGAGAACTGGACAAGCAAACTTTATCATAAACACTCAATAATACTATCTGCTTATTTTGGTTAATTAAGACCTCCTCTCTCTCCTCCCCCACCACTTTAATGTCCCTGGACAACATTATGACTTTCCTGGTCTTTACTTTATATTCATGGCAATAAAGATCTCTACAAGGCAGGTGGGCTTTTCAGGATTTAGAGAAACAGAAAGATGCACCCAGACTTTTATTCCCTGCTGTTCCCCCAATATTCCTCAGCTCTCTGATCAAGCTCATTTGGATTCGCTATTGATTCCTGCGGAAGCCCAGTGATATTTGATATTCTGCAAATTTCAGAGCACATCCGCCTGTTGCGATAAATACATGCAGGGGGTGGAGAAGACAAGGAAGGAAGTGGAGGAGAAGCAGAAGGAAAAAGGATAAGTAGAAGCAGGAGAAAAAGAAGAGGAAGAACAGGTCATGGACCTGAGCTGGGAAGAGTTTCCGTTAACTCATCGAGGTTGGGGGCATCCACAGGCTCTTGCCTCCACCATCACCTGTGGCAGAAAGGTGTCCCATCTGCAAATTGATGTCACAGCTTACGGTGTCCTGCACCTACCACATGGGGTTCAAATGAGATAAGCAGCAGCTTCTACCAAAATCCTTGCCCGGGGCTTTTCCAAACCTCAGGCCCCAGGACCCTTTTCTCTGAGTGGTATTCAAACTTTACTCCACCTGCTACGCAGAGCAAAAAACATGATTCGAGCTTGGCGATAGATTGGTTTCTTTCAAAAAGATGTATTTTTATTTGAATGCTTTCACATGCACCAGCCTTCCCTAGAGATATGGGTAAAGATGCAGCTTCTGGTTCCATAAGTCAGGGACCCAAGTAGTGAATGAAATTCTGCATTTCCAACTAGCTGCCAGGTACTGCTGCTGCTGCTGGTCTGCAGAGCCTCACTTTGAATGGAAATACAGTGTGTTCATTTCTCCCCCCAGACACAGCATCTAAATGCTCGGATGTGTGAGGTGAGAAAGCAAGCGCTGATGAGAAAACACATCCCATCCTCGCTGAATATCCAGATCCTGGAGTGTTGGCAAGACTGTCTTCCCCTTATTTCAAAACACATGGAGACTTAGCCAGAAACGAGAGGATGCACGAGCAAATAACGCCAAAGTGCGTGGGTGTGGGGGGGTGCGGGTGTGGACAGGAGTAAATTAACTCGAGTGGGAATAATATGTTTAGATAAAAATATGCTGAAGGAACTACTGTCTTAAAAAAGTCGCAGAGCCAAGCCAATCCTGTAACGCGTTTCTCTTTCTTAATAACATAATTCCATAAATAACTTTTCATGTATTGAAAGGTTACAAACCACATGCAGGCCAACTAGTTTCCAAAGACAGTTTCCATTTCACACCAGAAATAAAATCATTCCCGGTTACTCCGTGGGCTGTCCTGGGATAATGAGAATCATTTGACTTGCCTTTAGCTGCATAGCTAGGCTGTTGCTGTTCCTCTCTTCATACCTCTGCAAAAATAGTTACATTTTCTAGCACTTTATGAATTGATGAGACTGGCCTTCCAAGTGTATATTACAGGTGTACTTTAAAAAAATAAAGATTCTATTTACTAAATGCGTTTCACATTAAATAATGGTCCCCATGAATTTTCTATGAATAGATTGCACTGATTTGAAGCAAATGGAACAATATAACATTGTCATTTATTTTCCTCTATTTTATTTTGTTTCATAATGCAATAATAGCATATCCTAGGAAATAAAATGCAAGAAAAAAATATGAAGCAAAAATACCTGATAATCTAATCACATGTATTGGGAAAAGTTTTAATATATTAATGTACTTTCTTACAGGATACACCTCATTGATTTGTGGTATAGTTATTAATATGAATCAATATCATAAATTAACTTACTTTATTTTATGTGTGTTAACTAAATATAAGTTATTCATTAGATATAATCATGCATTTGGGTTTTTGTAATAATCTTTAGTTATTTTCAATTGGGGATATTTTTGCACATCAAAAACAGTAGGTAGTGGTTATAGATATAATAAAAATTCTGTTTACATTAATTTTTAAAATCAAGGGTATGGGTGGGTAATTTAAAAAATAGAATACTGAAGAGTGTTGGATATGGATGATCGTGGTGATGGTACATAGGGGTTATTTTTGTAAATGTTTGCATATATACATATTTTATGCATATGTACGTATATAAATACATAGGTGCCAGGTACTCTGTTCATATCACCCTTGTATTTTTAAATTATATTCTATGTACATTTTACATCTTGCCTCTGTTGCAATCATGTTTCCAGGTTATAAATCATACTAATTTTGAATGGTTCATACTATTGTACTGTGTGACTATACAATAAAATTCTTTCAAGATGTTCACCATTTATTTGCCCAATTCTTCCCTGTGACTTTTGGCTTCAAATTTGTGCCGGGAATCAATTCCCTATTTTCTTTTACTTTCATACTGACTGCCTATTATTATCACTTATTCATAACATAAGCTTACATAATCACCCATACACATATGGCTACATTCGTTTTCCTTCAAGTTGGAAAACAATCTGCCTCAATGAGATGACCCCGAGAGAACCTGCAAAAAATACAGGAGTCCTTTCTTGAGAAGTCTGAGTGAGTTAGTTTTCAGTGCATCTACAGAGATGAGCAAAGATGACATATACTGCCATCTGGTCCCATGCTAGGGAATGAGATGAACAGGCTGAGGGGCTGGGCTGCAGGAAGACCTCACTACGAGATGAGTGGGGATGGACTCACATAGAAACTCAGCTAATAAACTGTATGTATGCATTTGTGTGCATGTGTGTATGTGTGGTTAGGGTTTCTGCTGACTTACAAGACTAATATTATTCCATTTATTTATACCAGCATCGAAAGATTTCCAACAGCTCTGGGGTGCCTGCTGTTTGTAACTTAGGACACTGGGCAAGCAGCAGGCAAACCTCATTGTTGGGCCAGATTGAGACGCGCAATGCTGACTTGCATCCCTGCCAAATTATTGGTGCACAAGGCTCTGTCTGAGTAGGCAGAAGCTTCACAAAACTGACAGTGAATTGTTCTCGCAAGGCCGAAGAGACAATTTGGCTGTGACTGCGTAGCCCAGTGCTCTGAACATGCAAACAGCCAGCAAAAATAATGGCATGTCAAATGCAATTTCTCCTCCCGGCCGCTGACACCGTAAACTGTAACACAGTATAATTATTTGGCATCCTGTGTCCTTCATACTAAGCACCACCCAAACGATTTCCATGTTACAGGGAAGAGGGGAGGTTAGAAGGTCACATTTAAAGAGAGAAAATGAGTCAGTGCCTTGGAGGGAGAGAATTATAAATAGATGTGGCAGCACCATCCAGAGAATTATATCCAAATAAGGAACTGTTCACAAGCCCAGGTAGGAGGGAAGACAGGGAGAAAGAGAGCAGAGGAATTTATGTAAGAGAGAGGATTTATGACAGATCTCTGACCACCTCGACAGCAAACCCATTCTTCCTCAAAATAAAGCAATCGGAAGAACTGAGGATCACACAACCACATAACGGGAGCTAAAGGAACTTGGACCAAAAATTGATAGATGTTATGCACATTTTTTTTTAACAATGCTTTCCCCCCACCCCTCACTCCATAGGAATGTATGTTTTAAATACCATTCTGCAGTTCGCTATATAATTATTCAATACAGGGGAAGACCTGTGGCCAAGAGAAGCCCTGTGACTTTATCTTTTGGCTACTTTATAGCAGAGAAATAAGAAAGAAGCCAGGTCTCCAGGAGAGCCTTGCCTACCTTCTCCACTGTGACCCTGAAGGTTCCAACCCTTCAGAGTTCTCCATCTTCCAGTTACCCTGACCCACGCTCAGCTGCTCACATAGCCTCTCGCACACGTGATTTCCTGTTGGGAATGCTCTCTCTTTTTACTCCTATATCCTGGTCCACTTGGTTATGGCTGCTCAGCTCACAAGTTATTAGCTTAGGGAAGATGCCATCACTCCGTAGAATAGGACAGCTTCCTCTGTATGAGCGTCTACAGAACCATGTTCCTTCATTTCAGAGTGCTTATCTCTGTGCTAATGTGATATTTGTTCTCGCAATTATACTCACAATTATTTTTTAATGCCTGTCTTCCCCTAGTAGCACATTAGCTCCATGAGAGGGGTATGCACTTGTCCACTCAGACCTGAGAATCCATAGGTAAAAATGCTTATCCCATAGTAGGTGCTCAACAAACATTTGTTGAATGCCTTGAGGGGCTCTCTTGGTAGCTCCCAGTGAAGGGCCCTCAGGACGCTGTCAAGCTGTTGCTATGAAAGAGCCCATGTACACTTTATCATAATGATACTCTTTTTGGTCTCGGTTGCAAGATTTATAAAAACCACCATGGTCTTTCTCTCTCTCGCACCTGAAAGCAGAACAAATAAGCATATGGGGTAAAGGGCTCAGGGCACCAGCTTATCTCTGGCCGTGTTGGCAGAGAAAGGCAACACTGGAGGTCCTGGGCCATGTGGGATACTAGGCATGGATGTGTTTATGAACAGGCTCTGAACCGCCCTGTTCTACAGAGATCTGGAGCCTATTTGGCTGGTATTTGCTTCGCAGAATTTCAGAAAGAAGACTCTGGCGTACTTGGGGCTACAAACACGAGGGGTAAATTTGCAGAAGGATTGGAAGATAATGAAATCCGCCACACCCCCCCACTAGTCTGCCACTAGTAAGGGGTCAGTCCCCAGAGTAGGAAGCCTGCAACCTCCAAATGGAGAGTTGTTTTAGTAAGTCAACTTGTTGACTGTCACTTCCTCAATGGAAGACTTTTAAATTCAACAGATTGAAACAATGTTTACACTACCCAGCTGGTCTGTAAAACACTATCAAGAAAGAGAGAGCATGAAAGCAATGCATTGGAGTTCTTTTTATTGAAAAGGGCTGTTTGCATGAAATCTGATGGAATTTATATTTCTTGTGCAAATTCCTCCATTGCTTAGGTACATTGTGAATTCGTTAATTCATGCACAGTATTTACTGAGCACTTCCTGTGTGCAGGCCATGTTCTAGATCCTGGGGATATATAGTGAAGAAGAAAGGAGACAAATAAACCTTTCTTTGTAGCATTCACATTCTAGTAAAATCATAAACAAGATAAAGAATAGAGAATGTGAGATAATGGTCACCAAGAAGAACTGAAAATAAAGCATAGTCAAAGGATATCAAATACCAAAAATGGGACAGTTATATTTCAGACAGAATGGGACAGGGAAGGCTTCTTTACAAATACGGTTTTCAGCTTCAACTTCATTCTAATTCAACAGGAAATGCACAGGCTTTTCTATTGCTTCTGACCCAGGGACCCCTCAGCAGTCCTGCCCCACCCCTGTGACACTGCCTAGACCTTTCTGTCCAGCTGGGGCACCTGACCTCCAACCCCACCCCACCCCTCCAGGATAAGTGAGAGTCATCCTTCAGGACACCCCTAAAAATCCCCTTCACCCTTAAGGACTAATTGAAAGGGCTTTGCTCACTTCGTGATGTAATTTTCAGTTTGTCCACCACTCCAACTACATGTACATACACACATATACAATTAATATAATCACGGCTATAATTATGTGCAGGCACCATACATACATTATTTTATTTACTCTTATTAGGTATCCTACTTGCATAACCCTGAAAGCGTTAGTACCTTTTCCAAGCCTAACACCCAGAAAACGGCAAAGCCAATACTGAAACCTCGGCAGAGTGCGTCTCTAAGGCTAAGCTCTTTCTCTACATGCAGCTGCCACCGAATACAGGAAAAGTACAGGATGGAGGACTTCAGGGTATGTGTGAAGAGCCAATCACTCAAAAACAGCTCTGCCCTTGAGCTTGAACTCGGTCTGCTGGGCCAAAGGCCCTTACCCTTGAGATTCCCAGGAGGGCCTTTGAAAGAGCAGGTGTGTTCAAAAGCAACCAGTGCTTCTCAGCCAGTTCCTGGGGAGAAGCCCCGTGATGAAGTGGTTCAGAGCCGGGTGTGGAAGAGCGTGCCCAGAGATAAAGTGCTGCGAAGCACCCGCGGGCACCCTGATACGATCACCCGCACACTCAGCCTGCCTTGTAATCAGAAGCAGCCGCCCGAGATGTATTTCTGGCTTCACTACAACCCGAGATCCTTAAAGGCTAAACTGTAAAAATTCAGGAGCACTTTTCTTTAAGAGTAAATATGGGTGATCGGAAATATTTGTGAAAGAGGTTATTGAGAAAATAAGTTTTACTCTGATTTAGCAATTGTTCTGGAATTAGCTACGGAAGGGAGCAGGAAAAGAGCTAATTCATTGGCCTTGCCTGTTGGCTCAGTTGGTTGGTGTGTCCTTCCGTACACTGAAAGTCTGTGGGTTCAATTCCCGGTCAGGGCACATACCTGGGTGGCAGGTTCAGTCCCCAGTCAGGGGCATATGAGAGGCAACCAATCAAGGTTTTTTTCTCACATCAGTATTTCTTTTTGTCTCTCCCCTTCCCCTCCTCTTTCTCTAAAACCAACAATCATGTCCTTGGGTGATTAAAATATGAAAGAAAGAGAGAGAGAGAGAGAGAGAGAGAGAGAGAGAGAAGGAAGGAATGAAGGAAGGGAGGGAGGGAGGGAGGGAGGGAGGGAGGGAGGGGAAGAAAGAAAGAAAGAGAAAAGAAAGGAAAGGAAAGGAAAGGAAAGGAAAGGAAAGGAAAGGAAAGGAAAGGAAAGGAAAGGAAAGGAGAGGAGAGGAGAGGAGAGGAGAGGAGAGGAGAGGAGAGGAGAGGAGAGGAGAGGAGAGAGAGGAGAGGAGAGGAGAGGAGAGGAGAGGAGAGGAAAGGAAAGGAAAGGAAAGGAGAGGAGAGGAGAAGAGAAGAGAAGAGAAGAGAAGAGAAGAGAAGAGAAGAGAAGAGAAGAGAAGAGAAGAGAAGAGAAGAGAAGAGAAAAGAAAAAAGAAAACTCATAAAATCGGTCATGAAGATGCAGGAACATTTTGGCTATTTCAAAGTCCTGGGGGTTCACTAACAACATTTCTGCCATTCAAAGAAGCATGAATTTCTTGAGTGTTACTAAGTCACAAAAGATGCTGAATGCCTTTATTACTTCATTCAAAGAATGGAAGTGAATTTAGTCATCAGAGTCTATGAGTCTAAAATAAAACCCAATTTAATTACTTCTTCTATTCAGATAAAAGGAAAAAGTTCTCCTGGGAATGTCATACTTGTTCATTTATATTATACAGATACCATTGGTGTGATGACGTACCCTCCATAAAGAGTTAACTAATAAAAACAGGGGGAAGATGTCTATTGCATAGGCATGTTGAAATTACCCAGAATTTCACATGGTATGAAATAATTTGCCTTTCAGCTGGCTAAAGGAGTCCTCAATATCCAGGAACTAAGAATGTAAGGACTCTACATTCAATGCTCAGTAACTCTTAAGTGCAAATTATAGTTTAAACAGGTGGAAGCTAGTGACTAAGGTATAACAGAATACATACGGTGGGTAAAATTATGGCTTTGGGAATCTCCAGCTCAATTCAAACTCAGATCCTTTACTAGTTCTATGATCTTGGTTTGCTTTATTAATCCATCTAAGTCTTAGTTCCTGCATTTATTTAAAAAAAAAAAAAGGATGCTGGTCAAGAAGTCTGTATTCATCAGCAAAAGAAAAAAAGCGAACAAAATATAACCAGAGGCACTGAAATTAAGAACAATCTAATACTACCCAGAGGGGAGGGGGAGGGGACTGTGGGGGGATGTGTTTTCAGGAACTACTGTAAAGGACTCATGGACAAAACCAAGGGAAAGTGTGGAAGCAAGGGAGGGGCGTGGGTTTGGCTGGGGTCAGGATGGAATGGTGAGAAGAAAATGCAGATAACTATAACGGAACAACAATAAAGTAATTAAAAATTAATGAATTATTTATTTATTTAAAAAAAAGAAGTCTGTATTCAAAGCCCACTGGGCCAAATGTGTTTTGGAATTCAGAATCTTTCATATTTAGAAACATGTCCAACTATGAAAACTATACCATAAGTAACACCCTCAGTAGGGGCTGGGGCTGCACCCTGTAATCAAACACATAAACATTTCCGCGGGCAGATACAGGAACAGTCACACTCCTGGAATGCATGATGACTATAAATAGCTCCAAGTCCTTCTGCTGCCTGATTTTGTGGCCGGCATACAAAAATTTTCCTTCAGAGATCTTTGTCTTCTGGACTTATGAAATAAAGGTATACATGTGCACAGAGAGAGGAGGAAGAAACTATTGTTGGAATAGAATTATACACACCAAGTGCTTTTATAACAGTACTCAACACTATTATAGAAAACACCCAGTACCGACCAGAATGTGAGTTCGTTGAAGGCAGGAACCATTGCTGTGGGCCTGAAAGGGTGGCGGGTGCATAGAAAGGGTTCAATAAATGTTCTTTGAATGATTTGTACCTCCTTACTCAGGTCTCCTCTGCCCAAGGAGAACTATACGAAATGAGAAAATAACCCCTGGAACGGGCTCAATTTACTTTGCAAGGCAGGAGCAGAAAAGCAAGCAGAAGCTCCCAGCAAAACATGAAGAGTTAACTGAAGTCTTAAAGATCAACATTGAATTCCCTTCCTATTTTTCTTTTAAACTGCTGCATTTGGCAAATAAAAACCATTGGCATGATTCACTTCTGAATGTGACTTATCAAGAAAATCAGCCATTGGCAGGCTCGTCATTGGAATTCTACCTACAAAATTGGTGTGTGTCAAAATGAACAGAAGCTCATGAGCAGTTTTGCAGAATCAACATGCATGGTCTTCAGTAACCCACAGTGTGACTCTGGGAAGCAGGCGGCACTGATCTGCACCAGAAACACTTGTCTAACCTGCCAACACCAACGAAACGAATGTAAATCCAGTCTAACACATGCACTCACATACACCCCTACAGAACAATTTGGATTCTATATACTGGATTCCATCTGACAGTGAACGAACGAGGTCCCTACTGCCAAGTTTATCGAGTTACAGTACAAAGTGCTGTCGGGCCTCCAGGCAAGAAATTTCCCTTCCTGAATCCCAGGTTAACGAGTAGCACAGCAAAACACTAACATGCAAAAGGAAGCAACTCTACCTGAAGTCAGAGAAGCATGGCCTCAAAACAAAATGAAAGAAAATAACAGTTTAAGGATCAAGGTGGTATAAATTCAAACCGGAAACAACGTATACCTCTCCGAGCACTGTAAGTGAGAGGTGTCTTGTATGAAATGAGACAGAACATCTTACTTCTGTGTGTATTACACAAGTGTTATTGTGGCTATGATGGAGTGGAAGGCATGGGGGGGATGAGCTTTCTCCCCAGAACAGCCTGTCTCCACTTAGAACTGTTGCCATGAGATTACTCATATTCCTAAGGAAGCCAATAGGTAAAGGAACAAACCATCTGGCCAAAAGGACTCAAAGCTAAGTGTGTCAGCAACTTCAACAGGCCCGATGTTAAGATGGAAAGACAAGGGACAGATCCTGAAATGGGGATCTCAAAGACAAAACTTACCCGGCCGACGAGAATCGGTTCAGGTCCAGAAAACTCTTCCAGGACAAACATTTGATTCCAAACCCAGCCTCTTTTGGAGCGGTTCAAAATCCGCTGTTCTTCGCTCAGCCTGTTTAGTTCCGAACGGGATCCACTCATCACAACTTGAGACTGATTCAGCGGAGCCGTGTAAATGCAAGGGGGGAGAGTAATCCATAATATCATTAGAGGGGTCCAGAGATCCAAGAGCATTTGCACGAGCCGTTCTGGCATGGTCCCGCCGGTTAAGCAAATCACCACGGAAATGAGACAATTACTTGTTTGGCCTCCGGTCCGCAGCCATCCAGTTCATCACGCGGGGCCGAGCGTTTACTTACAGGTCTGCCTCGTGCTCACAGGACGACACAGACATGGTCTACGCAGAGTGTCTGAGGCCAAGATCCATCGGCTTTCCTTTTCATTGAAATGTCCTGCAAAATTTTTTTTTAAAAAGGAGGAAGAAAGAGGAAAAAGTCCACTGAAATAGGTTCTGAAACAAAATCACTGCTTTTCATAATCAGCTACATGAGCAACACCAGACATTTCCTGAAACTTGAGTTAAGGAAGTTGATCTGAGAACTCAGAGCAAGTAAGCTAATAACAGGCCCTTTTATTGTGCAAGCTTCACTTAGATTTTAGTGTTAATATTTTATCTATGTTACGTACCAAAAATTGCTTAGACTATAGTAATAGAAATTGGCTTTTCCCTCCCTCCCTTCTTCCCTCCCTTTTCTTCCTTCCTTCCTTCCTTCCTTCCTTCCTTCCTTCCTTCCTTCCTTCCTTCCTTCCTTCCCTCCATCCCTTCCCTTCACTTTTCTCACATTCTTTTTTCTTTCTAATGCAAGCCTGGTTGTGTGCTAATGAAGCTCTCTTGTATTCTTGTAAAGCATGTGTGCATCTGCTGTTTTCTTCTTCCTTCTCCTCTGCCTTTGCCTCTCTTTTTCTTTCTTTCTTTACCACTGTAAAGATCTGTTCTAGTTCACTTTATGCTGAACCATGTGAAGAAACCAGCCTTTAATGTGTGTGTGTGTGTGTGTGTGTGTGTGTGTGTTTAAATTTAGGCCTGAGAATGAGGAGGGAAATTTCCCCAATTTTTTACAGTCTTCGCTGCCACAACCCATCAGAAGGGATCATCCAGTTCCGGGTGCAGAGTGCAACTCTCCGCCAGGATGCTAATACTGAGTGAATAAAATTGGAATGCCCCCAGAGAGAAACCCTGAAGTGTCCAGTCTGTATGCCATAATCAGGACAGTGTCAGGGCTCCCATTCCACAGTGGAACAGGAGATTTAAATTATGAAAAGCTCCTTGGGGAACAGAATATAGTAAAAATACAATTTTCAATTGAAGAGATTCAGAAAGGGATGGGCCAAAAATATATCCCCATTACCTCAGGTGTCAAATACATTTTTTGCTTACCTTTGGCATGGCAAAATGTGTTTTTTCCCTCTCAAAAAATTATTTAAAAAATAATGTTCACTGCAGATCCCAGACAGAAGCCTTGCTGAATTAAATTAAATGGGAAAATAATTCCTCAGGGCACCACTAGCAATGGTGTAGCTCGAGGAATTCATAATGAAGTGGGGAACCTTTCACCTGTGGGTTCGTGGTGCTATTCTGTCTCTGGGTGGGAAGGCAAGAAAGTCATTGGCATTGGCGGGGGTGCAGGGTGTGGGGGGGGAAGAGGCTAGTCCGTAGGCTGAGTGAAGCTGGCTGTCAAGGGCAGACCCAGACCCTGCTGTCAATGCAAGCGGTACCTGATCTGCTTGCCACATTTTGCCTGGGCTCAGATCAATCCCTAGGACTCTGTACCCCGAAAGTGGCTCCACCCTGGGGCTGAATACAGGAGCCCATGCCTGCATCAGCCATTTCGGAAACTGGGGAGAAGCTTTCCACAGGGAACCAGCTCAGAACGACGCCTGCCTTCCAGCCCATTTCCGCCAGGACCTCTCCTCATCCCAGCGTGGGGACAGGCCTAGGCAGGCTTCAAAAGCAAAACTCAAAAGGTCTGGATAAGTGACCCCCAAATGTTAAAACATTTCTGAATTGCCAGTGCACGTATTTACTTAGGGTTGATAGCGCACACGTCACAGGCCATGGCTACGTCTCCTGTTTGTGAGGGCGGGACAGTGCCGAGGAAGGAGTGTGGAAACGCTACAGAGTGTCTGTTGTGGGACAGAAAAGCCTGGGTCGGAATCCTGGCTCTCCCGTTGTCCCCTGCCATGATGGAAGTCGTACTAGAGTTCTCTGAGCATCTGTTTCATCTTCTGCCAAGTGACAAGGATCATTCTAACTCTCTGGGCAGAGGGTGATTCAGAAACAAGACCCACGTAAAGCGGCCAGAACACGGGGAGCACTCACTAAACTATGAGGGTGGTGCTGACGTGGTCCCCGCCCTGAAGGGGCTTTGGTCAGAAGGTCAGATGAACGAGGCAAGAAGTAAGCTGTGTGACCGCTGCAGAGGGGGTTAGCAAGGTGCTGGAGCACCAGAGGGGCAGTCACACAAGGCTTCCTACGGTGGTATGTGGGAGGGTGTGGGTGATGGGGGTGAGGAAGGAGCTGGACCATTTTATACCAAAGCGGGGGCTCGTTCTAGTCGTGGGGCCTCAGCCTCAACACTGCTCAGGGAAAGGAGACGTTCTGCTTGCCACAAAGACATTTTGTTGCCGGTAGGCTAGACCTGAATGTTCAAGACCCCTGACCTGAGTGCAAAGAGGCAGAGTCCTAAGATGTGTGTGGTCGTCTCTTCTGGGCATCACCAGCCTGCTGGGAATTTGAATTCCAGTTAAAAAAACTACACTTGCCAGTTGTGTAACGGGGGGGCCAGCTAGGACAATAACAGTAACTATAATAATAATACCTACCCGGAGAATTAGAAGATTACAATCCTGGTAAAGCTATTAGGAAAAGCTGGAAGGTACCATTGTCTTTAAATTGTGCCAAATCCTCTGCAAGAGTACTCTGGCACCTGCTGTGTTGTTAATGATTTGGGGATAGGGACCCTTAATCCCAATTTAAACTCATAACAGACACTTGTGTGATGGAAGCCATCAAGTAGCACCCAGGATGAAATGTGACATGATCGGTGTCCTTCCTGAACTCACCAGATTGAGATAAAAAGTAATAATAGACCATGAGACAATTTCATACAATGCCATAACTTCAGGAGTCAGAGAGAAAGGATTAATAAGTAAAGGCAGAGCCAGAGATCTCATCCATTAACACAATAGCTTACAATTAGAGAAATCTGAGTAAGCCTTGCGCTGTTTTGTTCCAAACTGAGGCACAGAATAATTAAATGACTCGCCCAAAGAATACCTCCAATAAGCAGATCATTATTTCAAGCTAGGTAGTCCAACTCCAAACTTCTCCTTCTTACCACAGCCCCTCCCCTCATTATATAAATATCTGATGAGCTTCATGCTGTGTGTCCAATACTGGGAATAGAAAGGAGAACAGGTCAGAGAGCTTATCTCCAGGAAGCAAGGCGTCTAAAGGGTAAAGACTAAGAAATATTTACCCCCAATATTCAGTGAAACACCATCTGGGAAAACTGAGGGGCACACAGAGTGATGGACATGACACTCATCTGGGCAGCGTCACAGTAGGCTTCCTGGAGGACGTGTCATCTACCCCTTGAGAAGTGATTACCCAGCTGGGGAGGGGTAGGTGTGAACGGACATTTAAGTCGAGCACTGGACAGGAACAAGCCCACTGACTAGTCCAGGATCTCTGAATGAATCAGCACTTAGGGTAGCTTTCACATCATTAACTTGCTAGCTCAGCCAATCCATGAGCACAGCATCTCCTCCCTAAGTACCACATTCACCCTGGCCATGGTGGCTACAGAGTACTTATCAACTAGGGTGCCTTCCTCACTGCCAGTTCTTTGTGAAAAGGGCACATTTGATTTCTCCAAGGCTTTGTGAAGAAAATGCATGCCCTCCCACCCAGATCGTATGGGAGGCAGATGAGTGCTATTCCAACGGACCCCTCATTTTTCAGAGAAAAGGGGGAAATGACTTGGCCAGGGTCCTCTAGTTGGTGGCAGGGCCCTGGCAGACCTCCAGGAAGAAATTAGCCCAACTCTGCGGGGACCCTTCTGCCTCCCTATTGGTCATCCCCACCATGCCCCGCTGTGCAAAGCTACTGGCACCTGAAGCACTCCGATTACCCCTCCTCAAATGTTGCCATGTTCTTGAATCACTTCTACTATCACTTCACATTTTATTAAAACAGTTTCTTATAAAAAAATATTTCCTTAATAGCCCTGGCTGTTGTAGCTCAGTGGATTGAGCCCGAGCCTGTGAACCAAAGGATCATGGTTCGATTCCCAGTCAGGGCACATGCCTGGGTTGCAGGCCAGTTCCCAGCATGGGACGCACGAGAGGCAACCATACATTGATATTTCTCTCCCTCTCTCCTTCCCTTACCCTCTAAAGATAAATAAATAAAATCTTAAAAAATATATTTCCTTAATAATGGAAAGGCAATATTATTTTTTGTAAAACATAAAAGTGAACACTGAACACTTAGACAATGTTTGGGTAATGATCCATCAACCAAACGGACACACACACACTGTATGTCTGGATATGGTAAGTCATCAACAAAGACTATAGACCAATGTGTACCTGCACATATTAGGTGTTACAGACATGTGTGTATTTATATCTCCTCTTCAAAATAGCCCTGTAATATAAGTGTTACTATGACTTTAACAGCATTATTCCCATTTTAAGGAAAAGCAAATGGAAGCACAGAGAAATTGGTATGATAAGCAATGTTTTATTTTCTCCTAACCAGACACTGTCAAAGCATTACACCTCCCTCTTTGCTAAAAGGGCAGACCAGTGACAATGAGAGGCAAGAATATGCTGTTAAGTATTTAATAAGTAGCTCTCAAAAGGAACATTTGAAAAATGCTTGACTTCTGATTTCCACGATAGAAATATTTCTACCATGACTAACTTCAAGCTTAGCATGACCATGAACCAACTCTGGAGAAGTTCCTGAATATCAGGCCGTCAGCTCTGATGTGTCCTTTGAGAGGTACCTTCAGCACAGCCCAGGTGGGCGCTTCTCAAACTTTAGTTCACTTTCAGATAAAACTCAGATTCTGAACCAGTGACTCTAGGGGTGGGGACATGCGATTTTGCATTTCTAATCATCTCTCCTGTGATGAGAGGGGCTACTGATTGAGGACCACAGTTTGAGAAGCCAGGGGTTCCAGGGAGTAAGACCAGCTGCCCCATTCAGACCATCTCCTTTTGATGACCTGAAGGATTCGATGGTGGGAAAATCACTTCCGGCTTGTCTCATTTAAAGCCACGCCCATCAACTACTTACTACTCCTGAGACCACACACAGACATCAGACTTTTGAAAACCCGGCACTGAGGTGTATGAATATATAGGATTTTGTATGATGTCATAATATTCCTCCCACACTTCGTATCAACTGCGGGAGTGACAAAAGAACAATTGTCCCACTGACTGGTATGTCCCTATATGAATGCATTTTATCAGGAGGTGGCGAGACTTACCCTTCACTTCAGCAACATCGGCCACTTGGAGAGAAATGGAACTCTACTCTGACAATTAGAATCACATTATTTACAGTCTTGCATCTCTGTCACGGGCAGAGCTAATACTGTCTCTCTGATGATCCAATAATAGTTTTAAAGAATTCTCGAGACGCAGCCGTGTGTTATTGTCACTGTTACCAGAATCAATAAATATTTTAAATGGCAGCGGCATACCCAAACTTCTTTGCTGTATACAAGGAAGAAGAAATTGCGCAAGGGTGTAAAGCTTGGGTTAAAAAATCAATTTATTTTTAGGTTTTCCAACCACAATATGTATGCCTGGCCAACCAGGCCACTTTATTATAATGCTGCTCCATTGATTTATACCCAGATAGTGAGATGAAGAGATTTTACACCCTCTCTGGAATTCCTCCGAGTAAAAAAGTCTTTAGAGTTCCCCCATAAGAAGCTATCTTTTCTTGGGTAAGATACTTGCAATCCGACTTTTCTTTCACGCTCACATTTCAGTTCTAATTACAACCCGGATCTGACTCTCCTGACCCAACATTGGATCAAGGTGAACTCAGTCAATTCTCAAATACGGTAAGTCATTATGCAAAAACATACCACACCATTGGATTTGCAAACAATGTCAAGTTCCAAATGATAAGCCACACACAGACAGGTGATGTCTAAAATAAAAATGGGCTTGTACAGTCACTTTAGGATTCCATCCAGAAGATTATTGTGGTTGACAGGAAATTATGCTTTTATTATCCACTGCGCCTAGTGGCCACGATATTTCATGGAGGCAAAAAAATGACACACAGGACCAGAGAGTTTCTATTTAAAATGTTTCTGACCTTGAATTTAGAGCCATTAGCAGGCTGTTTCAAAAACAGGTAATGCACACGGCATTCAAAGTGGTGTTTCGGGAGCACAGGGGATGTGTTTCGGGGCATGGCCCCGTGCGATTCAGGCAGAGCACTGGGAGACCAGAGCAGAACAGGTAGAAATGGGTTTTAGATCTTGGAAAGGTATGGCACTTACAGGTGTCCAAGCATAAATAATACGAGAGAATCACCCTTCCTAAAGCCTTCAGGATTCCCTGACCAGATTCCCTGAGTAGAACAGGATTCAAATGCTTTATGTACACACACATATACACGTATTTGTTTATTTCTCTCTCCCAGCAGCCAGTCCTTCTGATTGTTTTTTCCTAAGCATCAGATGGTCTCCTTATCCAGCTGTGTCTGTCTACCCAAAAGCAGATCATTTGCCAAAATAACACCTGTCAGATCGATTTTGCTCAGTTACTGACATGCTCCTCTTTTTCTGCCAGGAGTATTAGTTTCTTTAAGTTCTATAATTATTGGTTATTTTGGCAATAATAAATAAATAAATCCCTTCTGTTTTTCCCCAAGATGGAGTCAGGACCTTCTTTTGTCATAGAAGCTTTTCTAAAACTCACAGGCCTTTCAGAAGGGGGAAACATGGTCTGTGACAAAGTCCAAAAGGTCAAAATAAGGTCCCTTTCCTAGAGTTATAGAGCTGGGCCTTTATTTATAAAAACTTTCTTCAAGTGATAACATTAGTTAAGTTATTGAAGATAAATCTATTGTGTTGAACTTGCTTAAAGCAGAACTGTGTTGAGATCATCTCAGAAAGATGAGTGTGAGTCAAAGCTCATCAAAGACAGGGCAATGCCTGGAAGGCATTGGTCAAGTCTACTTTAAGTCCCTCTTTCTTTATTTAAAAGCCACATCCTTCGCTGACTTCAAATCGCCTGCTCGAAGTGGAATAGTCAGAGACGAAAGGAGAGAAAGCAATTTATACTGCCGATTTGTTGGAGGAGACCATGGAGAGAATGGGACCACCAATGACCCTCCAGCTGGACCTGGGCAATCAGAGGAGGCTCTTTACCCTTTCCTGGTCCTTGGAACGTAGGTTATGCTCACTGTTCTTACATTAGGAGCCACTTCAAGAATGTAGCCTGCAGAGCAAGCATTGTTGAAACCATCTATCTAGACTGAACATGGTGCTGGACCCCATCGAGGCCTCTGTGTAAACTTTTAAGATTCTCCTGGGAGGGTGCAGAGGGCTACTTTTCTGTGGCTGCCCACGTTAAACTCCCCATGTGAGTTCCCTTGCTGATTAAAACCGCCACCTCCCAATGTGGAACGGTTGGTCTCTTTCTCACCTCTCCTTGCCCCCTGTGTATGGGGCCACTTTCAAATCTCATCTGGAGAAGTCCAGAGGTTTCCAGGTTGCAAGTCAGCAACACCCTTCAAATCACAGCAGCCAATAGGAGCCAATCTTATTCTCACCAAGTTTATAATACAGATGAACGGTGGGGAGGTCGCAGGCACAGTGGTTAAGAACTTTGACTTTGGACTCAGACGGAAGTAGTCCAGAATCTCAGTTCTATCGTCTGCAACATAAGTGGTCTGGGTGACTTTATTCCAATTGCAGCAGAGAAAGAAACTGATTCTCTATATTTAATACTACCTAACTAAAGGGTTGCAGAAAAAAAATTAAACAAGATACGGTATGTAAAACTCTTTGTCAGAAATAATACTATTTATTGGATGTTACATGTGCTTTACAAAGAATCTTAACTAATTTTATAAAATGATTTTATTTCAATTTCTTGCTGTGTTCTGTGTAGACGGGTAATAAATAAAATGATCTATTTCCCAACCCTTGATTTTAAAATGAATAGCATAAACCAAGTTAGGTATAAATAAAATGGCATTTTACAAATAGCTTTCCCTGCCTATTGCTAACATATGACTAATGACTTCTAATAGTTTTCCTAGGCCTCTAAAGGGTAGTATTTTTACCCTCCCCATATCAACCCAGTGTCTCTTTTTGATCCAAGATGTGGCATTGCCCATCACTATCTTCTCCTGAGAAGGCCAAGGGCAAGAAATGCACATCCACACCAGAGCTGTTCACTTTCAACCAAGTTATAACAACTCATGAAAAACACGACCTAGTACTTTTCTTCTACAAGAAAAATCCCATTGTGTTTCATCACCATGCATATTTCTGTGAAACGGGGCTAGTAGGGTGTCCCTATTAAGACAAAGAAGAGTCCAAGGTGATTTCTAAACACTTCTCAGAAAGGGAGCTCAGCAAAGATAATGCCAGTTAGAGATTTGATTCAAGTAGTGTCTTCTTCCACAAGTATTCAACAAACTTTTCTCATGTGTTTCAAGGAGTTTTGGCAGAACTGACAATCGTTAGAAACTAGAAGCTCTCCCTTCTTGCTGAAGAAAGGTGGAAATAGTTATAATCAGGTCTCTTACAGAACCAGGGCTGCAGAGTCTGTGAGGGTGGGACTGCAGTGCAGAAAAGTAACCCAGGATAGTAACTCAAGACTCTGCCCATTAGATCAGACTGTGTAGTAGCCACCGTGCAAGTATGCCTTCCTGTTCTTCTCTCGCGTCTCAGACTTTACAGCTTAAACACCACCCACTGACAGTTACCACGAACTACAGACACGGATGATGGGGTAGACAGTCAAAGAGCAAGCAATCGTTTGACAAAAATATCACTGAGATTTCACAAAGAGCACTGATTTTATAAAAATGAACTAAACTGCTTATACAGATTGAAAAAAGTAGACTTTCTTCAGCTACGATATGTTAGAGAAACTCAAGAGCAAGTATGTTTCACTACAATAAAAATAGATATATATATTTTTCTATTTCTGACCATCCCCATTTTGAAGATGGACCTATTTGGAGAGAGAAAAGTTAAATTCTGTTTGTCAAGCTGGAACGGTAATAGACTAATAGAGAGTCCGGCGTACCCTTGTGGTTGTTATATCAACTTTGGAGATAAGGTGCATGTACCAGGAAGCAAAGCGGCCGCTATGGTATTTGCATGATTCCTCATCTACATATTTTATGTTTTTTGTGTCACATCAGGAATCAGATAATCATATTTTATGCATTACTCTCTCTCCAGGAGAGAACAATGCCCGGAAAATATTATTCTTACTGCTAATAGCACATGAACATACTTTGATAATATTTTCACTTAATTATATACATAGAAAGGATTAAAATGACTCCACTTACTGTTTTTTTTGCAAGATATTCAATTTGCTTAAAATATCAGTAGACACATCCACAAAAGCACCTTACCATGAAATGAATGATATATAAATATATACATTTTTCCTCTGTGTATATATGAGAGGGCCAGGTACTTTGCTTATTAAAAGCAGTATATAGGAGAGTAGAATTATCTTCTAAGCCACCCAGACTTGCAGTTCACAAGAGGGTAATATGAACTGATTCATTAAACAGAAAGCATATTAAAGAAAGAAAGAAAAGAGGAAGTGAACAAAGAAAGGAGATAAAAAGTAAATTTCTCTTGGTAATTTTTGTAGACAGCCCCAGCAAGGAAATGGAGTGGACCCTTTCACACAGGCAACGCTTCCATAATTAGAGCAGTTTTCCCCAGTGAAACATAACCTTGCATCCCATACAGTCGAATAGCATGCCTGATGCAACTCTAGTTTTAGAGGCAGTCTCACTGTTACAAAGCCGACTCATGTCACTTTTATATCCCCATATCATTTAAAAGTGATTGAAAAGGAAGAAAAATATTCCTTGTGAGACATGAATAAAATCGATTTTTTTAAAGAGAGAGAGACACTCTGTCTAAAAATAAATGCAGGGGAATTTACAAAACTTCTGTAGAGAAGACTGAAGTAGATCATTACAGTATGAGACTTTGGATAGGATCGTATCCTGCCCCCCACTCCCTTGTACTGAGAATGCATTATCTTTGCTAAATGCAAATGCATCAAATAAACATTTACTGAGCCCTAACTCTGAGCTTAGCCCTCAACTGGCCATCATGCTAACGTTTGCAGTTCTCTTTGGCAGCAAAGGTAGCCAAGGAAAGAATTTGAAGGTTCTAAATACAAGTGTGACTCTCTGATGATGATTTTCCAAAAAGATACCCTCAAATCAGATCTATATATTCTGCCTACTAATCAGACTGAAAGAAAAAGACTTCTAAAACCAAGAAGGTGGGAGATATTTACAAGAGGGAATAGCATATGATGTAAAATTTGGGAAACAAAAGCTTGGGATACAATCAGAACAAGGAACTGTACGGGCCTTACTGCTTTGCCGGGAAGTGGTGAGGGAAATTCAGTTTGTGGCAACACAGGGGAGTAAAAGCTACAGGGCATCCCTTGAACTTACTTTTTTTCTGACCTTTTGAAGTTGCCAGGTTCAACTAATTTGCTCCTCATGGTTACATCTGAAGTGGGTCCCAGAGGCGGGAAACAAGAGTTCAGCAGAAATCTATTGGTTATCACAACTTCCATGGGAATGAAATGAGAGAGGACCGATATTATAGCTCTTGGGTTGATCAGACCTCACTAAATCAGATGACAGCCTCAGTACATCAAAATATTATTCTGTTTCACAAGTATATACACAGATCAGATGCCCACACCACAAACAGATACACTGAATTTAAAGAGACTGGTTGGTATACAAATCCAAGAGCCAGAAGGGCAAATCAAACAATCTAAGGCAGATGGAATGGCAAAGGAACATGAAAAAAAAAACCACCTCATACCTGAACCGATAAATGAGTTGGTCATCTGGGCATGTTTGCAGACGTTCTGGAAGTTGTGTTTGTGTGTGCATGTATGCACTAGAATTAGCGTGGTTTCATCCCACGCTGCGGAGGAGGTGTCCAACACGCCCAAGTCAAGAGCCTCTTCCTAAACTGAAAAGCAGTTAGTCCATTTCGGCGGTGACAGTGCCGACAGTGCTGAAATCTACATTTTTCTGCTTCTCCGAATGTTGTAAGAAATACAAAATGACTGAAACCAGCAGCACCATTGGACATGGTGTTTTCACAAGAAAGTCTTGGGACCTTATATTGCCTCAATCATTAAAAGGCTGCTCTGATTCTATTTGGCCCTGAATTTGTCAAACACAAAACTTTGCTGATGTACATATGGAAGGTCATTTTACCCATGAAAAGCTTCTGTCTTGGCATGGAAAATTTGCTCAAACTGGAATGTTGATAAAGCATAAAGTGTGCCACCTTGAGTAGAAAAATAAGGATTATTATTTATCTTTGGAGCATGAGTGAGCTTCTCTGAACGGCTGATGGAATGTGGAGTCTAACTTTCCTCTATGTGCTTGTTCTTTTTCCTCACCAACAAACAGTGAAAGGAACCTAGAAAGCAAATCCCAGAGGTACAACTTCTCAAATAGAATCATAACTCCCTCATTCTTTGGGGTTTCCTGGTGTTGCTCACTGATGCTCCCCGGGAACCAGGAGTATCTTAACTAGTTGACAAAGAAATGTTGTGTCACAAGCACAGTCATATAACAGTCTTTGAAAATGCTTTCTCAAGTGGCGTATAGCAATTCTGATGGACTTATCTGATGGTTTGTTTTTTGCTTTTTGACCCAGCATACCACCATTGGTTCTTTAAAGAGTGCTGTTTTAGGGGATGCTTTGGAGGACCACTGCCTTAACCAGAGTTCTGCATATTACCCCAGTAAAGTTATTTTTCAGGTTAAAGACTTCCCTTTAGAGTTGATACCTGCAGAGCAGGGTCCTTCTAGTGAGGGCTACAGCTTAATTCATAATGCCATCGAGAACCAGACACCAAAAATGTAGCCCAGCCAGGCTAGTGTCTTGGGTGGAGAGATGCACCCGTCTGGAGTCTCCAGAGTTTTAGGAGACTGCAGGATCTTAAAATAAAGAATTGATCTTTGATAGTAATAATTGGAAATAAAAGATCCAGGCTGCAAGGGAGGAAGATTCAGAAGTTTGGACCACCGCATCTCTGCACAAATTTCAGAAAACATGAGCTTGGGTCTCCAAAACACCTGGCCTGACTGTGATGGTCACGGGACGCCCTCACCCTGGTGCAGGTGGTGTGGGGGCGCAGAGCAGCCACTGACCAGCCCGGACTGCGGAGACCAACCCTCGGAGCCACCAGGGAGGCTCTTACCTCTGTTTTCTCCAGAGATCCTCTCAACTCTAAGCCCCCTTCCGAGCCCAGAAAATAATACATCAAAGGTGATTTAAAATCCCGCACCTGCTCCAGCAAGGATGGCTAATGTGACCACGCACTTCTAATGGGCTCAAGCAGCATGGCAGAATATTACTATCAGTATTCTTATTGAATACGGGGGTAGCTCTACAATTCCTTTCAACCACAGAGCTCCAGAAAGTGGAGAAACATGTCTGGACATGATGATTATGGAGAACTCCCTTCGAGTGGGGAAAAAACAATGTAACCCTCAGAGAGCATTCTTCAATGGCATCAGGTCTCCCATTACAAAAATCTCTCTCTCTCTCTCTCACACACGCACTCCAGATAAAACCCCTGCAAAAGTGGGCAGGCAGAGGAAGGCAGTAGCCAGGCGGCAATCTCAGTGGCGTTTAGCGTGAGCGACAGGGCTCACTGTGCCTGCAGCGAGGTACAGCGGTGAGGTTGAATGGATGGAAAATCCCACTCGCCGGTCTTACATAAATATCTCTTTCCCACGTATAGTTTCCCAGTTGAAAGGCGCCTATCATGGAGCCGGAGGGGAGAGCCCGAGGAAGGCTGTTAACCTTTGAGACGGCTGTCAGGAGCTTTGTAAAGAGGACAGGTGCTTCCCAAGGGCCCCAACCGAACCCAGTCCCTCCTCCGGGCTCTGCGACCCTACGGAAGTCAGAGAGGGCAGTGCTGTCGCCTACCTTCTCCCGCGTCCCCTCCTTCCCATTGTCAGCTCGCAAGTGCTGAGAAGCCGGGCGGAGAAAGCAGCCGGCTGATGTGTTTAGCAGCTCGGGCGCGCTAAGGGACTGCCAGCTCGTGCCTCTTAAAGAGGAAACTCTTGTGGAATCTTCAGGAAAGGGTGGTAAAGTTGAAAGGTCCTTGTCTCCCTCCCGCTCGTCCGATTACGAGCCCCAGCCTCTAATCGGAGCTAAAGTGAGCAGCTGCCAGCCCGACTTTCCATTGCAGACTAATGTTGTGCGTTGGCTACAATAAACAATTAATGTTGTTTGATTTCTTACATTTAGCAACCCAAGCAAACAGCTGCCATCTCCGCTCGCGGAAGCAAAGGGCTAGTCCTTGACTTGCCGCCGGCTCTGTGCTTGTGGGGAAAGGTCGACCACAAGGAAACTTTGAGGTCGCGGCCAGACTGGGGAGGAGAAGGCTTCGGTCTTGGGGAGGGAAAGGGCGGGGGGAAATGTGGATACCTGTTGGCATCGCTGTTGGAGGCGGCAGATTTTCACTGTCTCCCGACCTCGGCTGGAGCGTAGGAGAACGGGAGTAGGTCCCTTAGGAACCTGTTACGCGCTGGCAGAACCCAGGCGAGAGCCCTCTCTTCCTCCGGCCCTGCGAGGGGCGCGGCCACCCCACCCCCCCACCCCGCCAAGGGTTGGCGGATGGGAGCAGGGAGATGACAGAAAGCGCAGCTCAAGCTCTGCAGCCGCCGGGAGGAGGGTGGGGGAACCGAGGAGTCCCCCGCTTTGGGGGCCTCCGTAAGCTCAGGCTCGCCGCCTGAGAAAGGACCTTGCCTGACGGTCCTGCCTGGATGCGGGGAAGCGTCTGGGAGCTTGCAGAGCCGCGGGGCGGCGCGCGGGATCCCGCAAGTTTGCAGCCGGAACCGCGCCTCCCAGGCTGGAGCAGCCACTTGTGGGAAAGCCTGGCGCTGGGTTTCTGGCCGCTGAGTCGTGATCCGCAGCCCCACGGCGGGGGTGTATCCCTCCCTCTCTTCGGGGGTGGAGAGACGCAGCAGACCAGAGAGAGGGCACCCCATTCCCCTTCCCTCCTTTCCTCGCCGTCTCTCACCGGCCTCCCCACCAGCGGCAGGTGCTTCCCATTCACCGCGCAGCCCCCTGCAGTGAAGGCGCGCGGCTGCAGCTGCGCCTGCCTGGGTCGAGGGGCGGTGGAATCGCCGGGCGACCAAAAGGAGGGAGACCGGCAGGAACACTGGAGGGGCACAGCCTGCTTTGCTAATCCCCAGGATCGACTGTCACAGAGGTTTGCAAAAATCGTCAGGCAAGACTTGAGGCGGCAGGTCTGTCGTGCATGTCAGCAAAGAAGATCCAGCACAGCCCGCCACCCGGACAGGGAACCCGCATCCACCATCTGAGCGGAAGGAGGCGCGCAAGGTGTCCGAAGGGGCATGGGGATTCCTAAAAGGAACGGCTCCTTCTGGGTCCTCGGGGCATGGTGAAAAATGGGAGAAAGGGGGCTCACTTACTCTTGTGGGGCTGCCTCCGCGCTGGCGAATTTCAAGCCTCTTGGTTCACAAATGGCTGGAGGGACTCGGGGTTGGTTCCCGAGGGCGGCGAGCACCAAATGGTCCCCGCGCGCTGGGCAGGTGCCTCCGGATTCCGTTCATGCCTCTAGAAGCTGCGGGGCTGGGTGCGGAGACGCAGACCGGGCGCGCTGGGCTCCGGGTGTCCGCAACCCCAAGTGGAGCGGCGGGGTGGACTCTACCGTCTGGGCGCAAACCGGCGACTGAGGACGAGCTTTGAGGAGGCAGGGAGATTCCAAATAAATCCTCTAAATCTGGGCTGAGCGCTCCGGCGTGCGAGCCCGCCTGCCTGCCAAATGTAACTGTGAAGTGATGTGGAAAAGTGAACCGGGTGCCTCCCCTGACGGATCTCATTGGGCAGAGCGCAGAGGCAGGTCTACCACTTGGAAATTCGTGTAAGCAGTCCCCCTCCCCGCCCCCTCCCAGCCTTCCCTCTTCGCTCGTGGCTCCTCGGCTCTCCCCCTTAGCAAGTGGGCGCACAACTTTTAGCTGCTCGCGACCAAGCACGCCCCGCGCGTCTCCGCCGCCAGAGGCGGCGGCGGGTGGAGATGCGCCCTTCCGTGCAGTGCGCGCAGCCTGCGGAGGGCCAAGCTCCCAGCTAAGAGAGCTGGCAGATGCTAAAAGGATGCGGAGGAAGTACCCGAGGGCGCTCTCTCTCCAGGCTTACCTGAGCTTTGGGGCTGGCGTTAGCTTAAAAAGCGTCTCAGCGACCCCAACTGTTCTCCGTGGGGAGGGGGGCGGGTAGAGGGAGCACAGGGCAGTGGCGTCTCGTGGGTAGCTTATCTCCTTGTCATTCCAAGAGCGTCTTGCGAACAGTGAGATGTTTGTAAGACCGCTGTCTTCTTTTCAGATGATATTCAGAGGCCGAGTGTCGCGGTCTTGAGGGTGGAGCGCATTCCAGATATCCCCAGGCTTCTACTCCTTTGGGGAGACAAAATGAGGGAGAGCAGAGGGGTGCGCAATAAGGTGGGGAAAGAGGAGCAGAAGTTGCCTGGGAATAAAGGGAGGCGTCGCTAAAGGTCTCAGCGTGTCCTGCCTCCAGATTTCTGCATAGGCACCATGCCTGCAGCTCCGCCAAGAGATGCCCTGTCTGAGGCTCCTTCAAGTCCTCTGATGGACTCCACTTTGATCTTGAGAAATGGCCATCTTCTGGGAGAGCCGGTGTAAGACGAAGGGATCATAAATTAGGAGGTCCATTTTCTTCCTATCACTGAGGCTAATATGTGGAAATGTGATCATCCACTATGATCATCATTTAGTAAAATTAGTTTTAAAAAAAGATAAAGTCATCCTTACTTTTTTTTGTTTAACTCCCTCTATAGAAATGCCCCAATTGAGTCCATTCCCTATGCAGGAGAAGTGCTTTCTGAGGAAAGGTTTTACCATCTGGGGGCAGAGCCCAAACAGATGGAGGAAAGGGTGCGGAGGACCAGACACAAGGTCTGCAGAGCTTGCACGGTCGGACTCAAATTAATGAGATAGAGCGGGCAGAATGAGAAAATAGACACAACGTGCTTACAATGTATATGCAGGTTTGACATTGTGTGTGTGTGTGTGTGTGTGTGTGTGTGCGTGTGCTGCATCTAACACCCATTGTGAAATGTTGAAAAGAATATTGACTCAGTCTCATATCTGTCTTTCACATTCTAGATGTCATGGGCAAGAAACTTGTGAGTAATTTCAGAGAGGGAGAGCTGAAGAGAACCGGGAGGTACCCTTTTCCTCCCCAGACAGCCACTAAATAACTGTTTGTTCTTTCCCCAGACTCTGTGTGCTTGCACAGTAATTCAGTAACTAGCTAATTCAGTCTTGAAAAAAAGAACAGCCATCAAACCTCAATCACAATATAACTGCTAGACCAGGCAGTCCCACGTGGACAAAGAAATAAATCCCATCTTGGGTTGGGCTTCATTTCCAGGCATTCACTGGCACTGGTTTTTCTTTATTTCTATTGTTGATACTATTGCAGATGTTCCCATTCCCTTCCTCCCCCAGTCCAGTTAGTGCCCCCCCCCCCAAGTCTCTCATTTGCACTTTAAACAAATGGTCTGGATCTCTCCTTGGGGCACCTTCTTCCATCAGTAGAACTAAAGAAAAGCTTGTGTTTGCTGAAGGCTGGGTATTGTCACGAACAACAAACTCATCCCCAAAGGAAGCCAGAATGGTAGAGATAGACAATATCCCCAAATCTCATTTTCTTAAGTGGGGTGCAGGGGGGAACAGTTTTGACAAAGTGAAGAGAGTCATCAGAATCCAATGGCTTTTGGTACCTGGGGTTAGGATGAGTATGTTTTGACTCACCTTGTCCTCAGGTACTCTGAGAGCAGTTATGGCCATGGTCATTGAGTTTTGGCCAACTGGAATTCACGGTAGTCCCCTCTATCCTTGTGGATCTCTGCTCCAAGCACTGCAGTAGGAACTTCCTACTCATTGCCTCCTGATTCTTAGGAGAGGTCTGGATGATTAAGCAGTGTGAAAGAGGATGAAGATAATGTTATAAAGCCCTATAAGGATATGTCTAAAATAATCAGGGATGCTGAAAGACAAGGCATTTGCCTCTTTAACAATTCCACCCACGCCTAATAAGATGCAGTGTAATGTCACAGTGGTGAGAGCCTAACTCCTTAAGAAAGTCTTTTCTCTTCAACATCCTTTCCAGGGTTAGAGACTTCCAGCAGGAAGAGGCTTGTGTTACACAGGCTTTTTGGAATGGACACTGAAATTGCATGTGTTGTGGAGCATTTGGGGGGAGGAAAGGGGGTTATCTGAAGGGTTAGGAGGATAATCTGATACAGGGGATGGGGTAGAGAGGACTGCACCCAGAATACCCTTCGCCGACTGATGCCCAGAGTGGGATGAGGCAAAGGTTCCCCAGCCTGTGTTTCATGACAGGCAGGCAATTTTGCAGAGGAGTCTACAGCAATTGAATGAGATGCAGAGGCACTCCAGTAGTAAAAAACACTGCTTTTCCACTATGGGCGGGACTTTGGCTACCATTTTGACTGCAGGAGACAGCCAATGAAGTGCTAGTTAGTTGGAGAGTAGGGAATCAGGAGGTTTATAGGAAGCAAAGGCTTGGAAGGTGGAGAAGAGCTGGGGAGACTCCAACGTCTATAGGTGGAGCAGGGAATGGTAGAATAAAACACAAAGATTACTTGCTGCATTGGACTTCATTTTTTTTCTCCTTTTCATTCTTTAGTGCATGCTTAGAAACTAAAATAATCTTTAAAAAAATACCAAACACAAATAAAATGTGTTTACCATAGTATGATTACTGAGAACTTTCAGGTTTATTAGTTGCTTTCAAATTTAGAGTAACTCACTCACTCATTCATTCATTCATTCATTCCTGAAATTGCTCCTACACATAAAAAGCTGGGGTGTCTGGATTCCGTGAACAAAGGGATTTCATAATGTGAAACACCTGCCAAGGGTATTTGAAAATAAGAGTTTTAAAAACTTTAAGCCCTGGCTGGCATAGCTCAGTGGATTGAGCCCGGGCCTGTGAACCAAGGGACTGCGGTTCTACTCCCAGTTAGGGCACATGCCTGGGTTGCAGGCCAGTTCCCAGACACACAAGAGGCCACCACACATTGATATTTCTCTGCCTCCCTCCTTCCCTTCCCCTCTAAAGGTAAATAAGTAAAATCTTAAAAAAATAAAAACTTTAATAGTGTAAAATAGGAAGATGGCCAAAACATAAATGTACACCAATTAATATGTAATATTTTAAGGAAATTCAGTCCTTTTTTTATTTTACATTTTATGTTAAGGAATCCTAATAAAGAAATCTAAAAGCAACCATGTCCTTTTTCTTTTTTTGTGGGTGGGGGGAGACTCAGTAATATATTGCAACTGTGGCATTAGACAAAAGAAAGTTTAACATTTTATTTTCAACTCCAATTGTGTAAGGATGAAAAAAAATTTAGAAAGCAGCCTAAAGAAGTTTGTTGATGTTTGAGTAAATTTAGAAACTTTTTTTTTAAGTTTTAGAGTTTGTTTTAAACCAGTTTTTTTCCTCCTTAAAATCATACACTGATATACTGCTTCTCCAGTTACGTGAGTGTGAGCAACCACAGTGTGTCTCAAGCTTGAACCAGGTCCTGCCTCCCCATTCTTGAGAAATTTGCCAGAAATTCAATTCTTGTGCCTTGCATCTGGGTGCAGCTGAAAAACTTAGGTTTGAAATAATCGCTCCAGAGGACTCTCTGGCTTGCTAAACTTTAAGAAACTACTGCCTTATGTATTGTCTTGTTTTTTCCTGGTGATCTCCACCTCTGTAATTATGCGAAGATAAAGAAGATTCTGAAACAAAATACTAGCTTTAAAAAAATAAAATGAAAGCATATATACACACTAAATGTATCATGTGATTACTTCATCAAGGTTAGTATAACATATGAAAGACTAAACTGATGTCTTTGGAAGTGGTTGTGGCTTCTTAAACTGAAAACACCAGTGAGCTTGCCATTCAGCTTGTGATGCTCTACATTTCGTGGCCGGCCACTGGCTGGTTTTAGCTGTCCCTGAAATTAGGCCTGGATCTCTTAATATTGACTGGAATTACTCATCTGGAGCTGGCCATTATATTTTCAGTAAATGGAGGTATAAACACTTTCGTGAAAACCACATCCATGCTGAGAGCCTTTTGGAGAAGGTTTTAAAAATGGCATTATCTCCCATCTCCCCAGGTGTTTGGAAAGAGATAAGCCCCGATTCTGCTTCTAAACAGAAACTGGGGGAGGGAGGGGGGCAGTAGAGTCACTGAAGGGACTGGTACGAAGCTATCAGATCAGCCAGCCCAGGTTTTGTGGACTCACTCAGCATTTTTACTTTTCTTCAGCGAGAGAAGAGCAGTTTGATGAAGATTTCAGACCCCTCTTGTTTTAAAATGGGAGCCATAAAGACGAAAAAATAAATATAAAAAGAGTTCACGTTGTGCTTTTAAAAAAATAGATTAGAAAGAGAATGAGGAAGGAAGGGGAGTCTCCCTCCTCCCCAGAAATACTACAAGTTTCACGTATCTGATTGCATTCAAAATTAAAACCTAATCATTCAATCTCATTGATCTCCAGTCTGATTGAGGAGGTCGCCAGCGTTTGGAATTTGCACACGTACACTCATGCTAAATTACCCCGCATGTACAGAGGCATACAGATGCCTGGGTGGAAAAGCCCCGCCCAGTATCTCTTATTATGCCTAAAATAGAGTTTACAGGGCTGATCAGTTGTTATCAAGTTGGCGATTCCGGGGAAGACTGGTATTCGACAAATGCTCCGAGAAGTTGAAGGGACATTGCATTGCCGAGAATGTGAACAGTATTTCTTTATTAATCCAAGTGGCCTAATGCTGCCTAAGGAGTTTTTTTGTTTGCTCAATTATGAAAGCTATGCCACCGTGCAAAACCCCGCACGGTTTTTCGGATGCATCCGCAGCCTGCCTCGGCCAGCGGTCCCGTGGCAGTGGCTGTGCAGGCGTTTTTTTCTCCGCTTCCTCAAGTGCCCTCTAGCGTGCAGTATCTGTGCAGGTTGCTCCGTGCAAAGGAGGTGGAGAGAAAAAGGAACTCCCTGCCAATCGCCGTCTTCATTCCTGAACCGCTCAGCGTTCCCTTCTCTCCTTCCTCAAAGGGGTCATTTCCACAGAAGTGTTTGGCAAAACAAAAAAAAGTGCTGTTGCTTTTGCATGAAAAACAAATCTCTCGTTGGCTAAACCGGTAAAGGAACGCGCTAATCCTTTCTCAGGGGTTTCTTTTGCGCATTCATCATCATTTTCCAGAAGTTGCATACACTCCAGTAATCAGACAAATCAAAAGAAGGTAAGTCGCTGCCTAGGAAGAAATTCCGTTTTGTTCTCCTCACTCACCACAGCCCAGCTAGAAGCCATGCGATGCAAATTGATTAGCCCCTCCCTGGGTTTTCAGCCTGTGTCTCCAAAAACCTGCCTAATACTTCTTTCTTGCCTCAGGGGGGTGGTATTCGGCCTAATGGAGGTTTCTAAAAAAAAAAAAAAAAAAATTGGTTCTTCAGGTACAACGTGATAAACAGCTGAACTTGCCTTTCATCTTGTATCTACTAGGAGGGTTTCAAACATTCTTTGGTAGTTGATAGGGGAACTATGGCCAGGATCTCTATTTTCATAAACCAGTCATTAAAACAACTGTATTGTAAATAGGGGATTTGCTGGGGAGACACAGAATGGCCGGAAATGAGAAGGACCATTTGGAGAAGGAAAATGTCTGTGCGTAAATAAACATAGCAAAAGTCAAGGCAAAATTCCTACAAGACATGCATTTGGGCATATCTCGGTGAATTTTAAAACAAGCTAACAATAACAGAAGGCACTTTTACTCATCCAAATGCCACCCACTAAACACTTAGTCTCTGAGAGAGAAGGGGATACCTGTAAACAAACTTGTGCATTGAAATCTTTTCAGGTGGGAGGATATCTAAACACCTGTTATGCAACTAAAGAGATTTATTTACTAATAATATGATTACTACGCAGCATTGTTTTGCCAATACCCTTATTGCTATGAAGTTTTAATGGGTAAGTAAAGAAAGAGGCAAGTTAACATAATACACTCCATTAGTTTCTTCTCATATAGTGTCTCTTTAATTAGGTGCTAAAGTCTACGGCCATACCACCCTGAATGTGCCCCATCCCGTCTAATTATTGAGGCACTATCAATGGATAGGCTACTGTTGGTATTCTTTCAAGTACGAGAAAACTGAGGCTCAGAGAAGTTAAGTGATTTACTCAAGGATACCCAGTTACTAAGTTAAAGAGTGCAATTTAAACTCAGCATTTCCAACGTTACATATAATCTAGTACTCCCTCTCGAAATTAAAATTCTACTAACTATCATAACCTACTTTTAAAATAACATTATCTCATTATCAGAGAGACTCATGCATTGCAATTCAAAATGAACTGAACATTATGTGTTCTCAAACTGGATCAAAATTCCTTCCTTGCATGTGGTTTTATAAATATGAACCTGATTCCATGGCTAACCAACTAAATCAGAGTCTCCAAGGACAATGTGTATTTTTTTAAAAAACAAACAAGGTGATTCTGATTCAGCATAACAAATACCATTCTGGAGACCATGTAAGAACAGGAAGCCAAAGGGACTCCAAGGTCTTGTCTAACTCCTCAGCACTGGAGTCCAAGGTGAAGGCAGACTTCTGCTATTACTGTTTAGATCTGTATAGCCCTTCATATATTTCCAAGTACATCTGCCCTCTTATTTGATCCTTGCAATAATCGTGTGAGGAGAGAAGAGGTATTATTTCCGTGGTGTTATAGAGTTACAAGCTTTTAAAGCCAAAAGGGTCCTTAGAGATTGTCTGCTTCAACCTCTTCATTTTATAGAAAAAGAATTGGATAAGGCTTTTGACTTCTGAGCCTAAGGTAACATGACTAACTCTTGGAAAAAAAACAAAAAAGAAAGCAGGACCGGATCCTAGGTCATTGGAAGTCAGGTTGTCACTTGTCCCAGCAAATACAGCCCAGTAAAAGCCCATTAAGCTAACACCCTGAGTAGTCTTCAAAATATGAAGTCAGGAGAACAGGAGGTAAGAGAGGGGTGGGTTGGGGAGCAAAGGAAAAAGATCATTCAGGTACTCAGATCCAGATTAACGCAGTCTAGAAAAGGCCTTCTTTCATTGGCTGGTGAGAGTACCTGTACCCCTTCCCTTAGTATTGGCTCAGTCTAGCATGTCTTGTCTCGGGTGAACTACTTCCATACTCCGGAGCCTCGCTCACTAATGCGGCTCCAAACACTCTATCCAAGCCATCTTGTGTGCTGCGTATTTTGGAGTGAGGGTTATTGGGAAATTGGAGGAAGACAACCACATTAGAAATAAATAATTGTGCCCTCATATGTTCTGATGTCTCCCACACGTATTCTGTCACCTTCCCATAGGAAACCCAAATAGAAGCCACTCCTTTCATGTGGAGATAAAACAGACTCCCACATTCTCCAAAAGCAGCAGAAAACAGATGCGCCGGGCTTGCCAACATGATGTTGAGCTGTGCCCTTCTTTCTCGCCTAATGTTATCCTGGCTTTCTTCCCTCAAATGATCTCATTGAGCCCGAGCAGGGAACACCCTAATTATTCACCAGGTCGTATTCTTTCCTGAAGTTCCCTAAAACATATGATCACTTTCCTGGAGGAAAACATGATGATAAATGGCTCTAGCAGTTGTAGGTATTCTTATTATGGGATGTTTAACATCCTTCTAAGCTCTGCAGGGATTGACTGGCATATGTTATCTCATTTATTCTCCACAACACCTTCCTAATTTTTCAGATGAAGAAGCGACGAAGGGAAATGTAGTTTACTTCTCTGAATCCCAATTAGGCCTCTTTTCATCTCTCTGCTATCGTTTCATAGCATAATCTATTTGCCCTGTAGGCATTAGCCAAACGAGACCTTTCTTGGTCTTTCGAAAATGTTCACTTCCTTATTTGGGGGTAGGAGGCATGATGCCTGCAAGAAAAAGCAAAGCATTTGGAGATATATATATATATATATACATGTGTGGTTTCCAGTCCTGGCTGAACACATGCCTTGTTCTGTAAATCAGACCAGCTAGCTGGTTCACTGGTTTGATAACTGCTCCGAGTCTCCTCCATTCTCTGTGGATAAGGAATTGTAGGCTTTGTTGGACTGTTGAAATCATAGGGTTTTTCTTAATTAAAAGGTGTAATGAAAGAAACAATGTCTAGTGTTCAGTATACGTTACTTTCTTCTCAGATGAGTCCATCAATAGCCACCTAAAAAGAGCAGATGGCCAGAACATGGGCCTTTGGAGAAATCCCTACAGGGAAGTTGCTCCTCTTAATTGTACATTTCTGTCCTGTGGCCACACAGGACACTGAGTCAGACCTCGGTCAGCCCTTGGAATGGTTTCACCCACTGTTCTCCACTGCACCCCAAGCTCCAGGCAAGCCAGCCTCTTGCCTTCAGAGCATCACTTCTCAACAGCTTATACCTTGCACACACAATTGCAATTCTTCCTGAGATTAAAAGAGTGGTTTGTCTTATTTCGTTCACTCCCCCTCACCCCTTCATTAATAAGAGGCTTAAAGCAGCTAATATTAAAAGGAAGCTGGCATCAGTCTCATGATCTGATAACAATATATTAGTTATTATTTTACATTTAATGATGTATAGGAGAAATCATAAGATCCTAAGGCCTAAATGAGAGAAAAAAGGGTGAGGGCCAAAATTCTTCTGGGAAGAGAGCTCTTCTGCTCCTCTGGTGGAGCAGGCCGTGGTATCAGTTTTAAGTCAGGAAGGTACTAGAAGTCAGACAGGGATAAGCACAAGCCATTAGGCTTCATACTTGTGTTCAAACATTTGGTAGGTGAGCCCTTGGTCAGCTGAGGGCTTCAAAGAAGGAGCTACCTCTCACACTCTCTTTCCTATCAGTGAACTCTGCTGGAAAATTCTCATTTATCCAATTATCTAGAGGTCATGGACCTTGGAGACTAGAACATGAGCCGCCTGCACAAGGAAAGGTCTTGGGGAAAGAAGTCGGGACCAAGAAATGCCTGGGTAGAGGCTATAAGGAGATATGGCTCCTCTGGAAACATTCCTAGAACCTGAATTTCCATAGAAAGAAAACAATTTATATATGTGTATACATAGTATGTGTGTGTGTGTGTGTGTGTGTGTGTGTGTGTGTGTGTATTGTGCTACTGTAATTTTGGAGGAGCCCCAGACCCCTGAGATGCTCCTTGGAAGTGCCACTGGTTTTAACTCCTACTCTGAGGATGCCGTTGGGATCAGCTGGTTGAACAGACCCCGAGCATAGAGAAATGGCCTTCTTCCTCTCTCTGGATACTTCTCAATGGATAGTGGCCATTGTATCTTTCCAGATGGATCTCAGATATGACTTCCACTCTTTATTTGTCACCCTAACTAGATCGATCCTGAGCGCCTTGAAAGCCGAGACAGGATTGTCCCTATCTGTGTTATCCCAAACTTAGCCCAAAGCCTGATATATTCTTGATGCCAAAGAACTGCATTATCTCAGGCCATGAACAAATACATATGACCACACAGGTAACTAGAGTACTGTTGTCAATAGTTAGCCAGCAATAGATCTAGGTTTGGAGTCAGAAAAATTAGATGGCCTAGCAGATTGCTGAGGGGAACTCAACAAGCAGAACAGATTTTTCTGGAAAGGAGAGAGGGATAGAAGAGGATGGCATAGCAAAGGAAAGGACACACAACCAGGAAACTCAGTCTCCGAGGACAGAAGTAGACCGGTAAAGATAACGCATTAAGAGGCTGAACAATTGAAAAGAAATTAAAGATGCCTCCAACTGACACAATTAAGAGCGAACATCAAGAAATAACTCAGATCCCAAATGGCGATTTGCATAATAGAGTAGTAATACTTGTGGAAACAATCCTTATAATGACACCAAGTATTAATGAGAATTCATCTGCTCTTTAGTGCCTCATAAGTCTGCACCTCAGTGTTTACAAAGCAATTTCACATGCAGGAAGTAAGTGGCCCTCCAGGCAGAGTGCACAGTCTCTGTAGCTTTGGACTCTCTCACACGGGCCCCTGCCCCAACGAACAGGCTTGGAGACAGATTCCCGCATCCTCACTCTGAGGGAAAGAGTGACTTTCTTTCTCCAGAGTGAGGAGTTTCCTTGAAGATCTGGGAGAAGTGTTTTATTCATTTATTTTTTAATCCCCTGTAGCACAGAAGTGATGCTCCGTGAATTTTTGTTGATTTACCGTCTCATATCTACCCCACGGCAAGCTGCAAGATAAATAGATGGTGTCCAGTGCCCCCGTATTTCAGATGAGGAAACCAGAAACAGCCAGTCAGAGTCAAAGCCAAGAGACCAGTCTGAGATCTTTGAACACACTGGCTTTTTTTTTAAAGCTTTTACTTATTTATTTTTAGAGAGAGGGAAAGGGAAAGAGAAAGAGAGGGAGAGAAGCATCGAGGTGAGAAGCATCAGTTGGTTGCCTCTTGTACCTGCCCCAACTGGAATCCAAACCCGCAGCCCAGGTAACCTTTCACTTTGTGGGATCATGCCCATTCAACTGAGCCACACTGGTCAGGGCACAGGTTAGCTTTCTTTACTTTGCCTCTACCGTCTGGAAAGATTACCAAGGTCACATTGCTTATTCATTACTTCTTTTCTGGTAGGAAATCTAAGAATGCACATTCCTTTAGCATTCCTTGAGAGAGCCAGAGAAATCTCTTGTCAAAGTCACAGCTTCTCATGTTTTATAAAAATCAAGGGTAAGGCTTGGCACTGAGTCAGTCTCGAGTACCTAAAGTACTCCTTCAAATGTTGAAGTGATGGAAAACAAGGAAGGTGTTTTGCATCTGGATGTAAAAATCCATGTGTATTCTCAGGGAAATGGAAACCATGCATTTCTGATTAATTTGCACTTAAATCAATGAAGTGTTCAGGAAAAGATATCTGATATTCAAGAAACCTTTTAAAAAGAGCCTAATGAGACTTTAAAGCTGTTTTTGCCTTAAGAAAGAAACTTCCTTTTCCCCCAAGATCTTACACCCAAGTGATGTGATTTCAAAGTCTCATTTATGAACAGCATCTTATGGCTCTCGAAATCTTTCCGCTTTTCCTTACCCAGAGGTAGTAAACCTGTATTTTATTATATTATTAATATTTTTTTATTTATCTGTCTGTGGTAGGCAGTTAGAAAGATATGAGCTGAGCAAGGAGGATGGGCCAGAGGGAGGTGGGTCACCAGAGGGGAATTCCCTGGCTGCCTAGCAACGGGCAGAAGTGGGAAAATAAGGACCTCCCTTGTTTCAGGTCCAGAAAAGCAGTGAAACCAGACAAGCAATGCCAGAGCTAACATCAGGCACATTGACCAACAACCCTCTGCCCTGGTGCCAACCAATCAGTGGAGACCAAGACCCTGAAAGGACACACCTGGAAAGCTGATGAATATTCTATTGCGATCCTCCTCTGGGACCTCCTCTAAACTCTCCACCCTTAAAAGCCCTTAAGATGGAGGATCCAGCGCACTCTCCCTCCCAGGAGCACGCCTGCTCCTTTCTGCTGCTCCCCAGCTTCTTCCCCACCCCAGGTGCATTAAGTCCCTTCCTCCTAAGCCGCAAGGGTCCTTCTTTTGCCTCTAACTCATTTCCTGAACCCATTTCTTCTAAGGCTTGCTTCTTCTACCTCTGTGACTTTCTGAATAAACTTTCTGTTATAGCTGGAGTCTTGGCTCTGAATTCTTTCCTAGCCAGAGCTGAAGTACGGAGGTTGCTGAACCAAGGTCTGGTCTGACTCCACCAGCCTAACACCTGGTGTTGTTCTCATTGCACCCAACATGTCTAGCTGTTTATTCTGCTGGTGTAGCTTTTAATAGCACAGACAGATATACTTGAGGAAGTTGTCACAATATTGGATGTGATTTCCTTGGGACTACAAACGCCTCAGAGTGTCCTAGAAAAATGAGGGGTGGCTTACACAAGTTAAAAAAGACTTTTGAGTGAAGAAAGGATATATGGGCTTGAAATGAATGGAGCCTGAATGCTCATAGAATAGACAGAATTAAAGCACAAACCATATTGAGGGTTCAGGGAAACCAGAATTAATTGAGCGATGAGTGTATGCCGTCATTTTTACAGAACACTACTCCACGTAACCCTCTCAATGGTTTGGAAATGCAGGTAAAATCACCTCCACTTCTCAGTCAAAGACAAACTGAAACCAATTCCAGCGCTGGCTTTCCAAACCTGTTAGGGGGCCCCAGTGTTTGTCACGCTGCAGGTGTGCACCCCGCGGTGATTTCTGGTGGAACACAGATGCGGAAAATAAATACCATTGGAGCTCATGGTGGGGGAGGTACTTGCTTTTCTATTCTCTTTCAACCCTCTGGTCGTCTCAAGAGAGATTTCAGTAGCCTCCCAGTGCTGATCTCTCTGAACAGAATGCTCGCCTCAGGCTCAGAGCCTTAAGCACAGCCCAAGTGCCTTGTTAGAAGGTTAAGAACATTATTTGGTATTCATTCATTTTATTTCCAAGTTTATCTTGTATTTATGGCAAGTAAAAATGATTTTCTTATTTTTAGGTGTAGATATAAGTTCCCTTTTAAAACAAATGTTTATATTCTTAAAGACGTGAATTGATTAAAAAATTACATCGTACAGATGGCATACGGACTTTTAAAAAGGAACACCCACCCAAACTATTCAAATGATTACAGGTAGGGGAGGAAAAAACTGTTAAATCAGCATCCTTTCAAAGTGCATTTGTCAAGTCAAGTGTCCCCTTGAACCTGAAGATATACACATGTGAAGAATTCCTCCTGAGTTAAAAAGTTGTTCTCTGATACCAAATGTTTCAGATTTCTCAACTTTGATTTCCTCTAAAATCAACTCTTAAAGATATAAATGTCAGGCCTGGGAGTTATGAAAAATGTAAGCAGTACCATCTCTTCCTCTGGACACTGCAGAACTGCTTTTAGAGTTCACGTGCAAACAGTATGGCGCTACTGTATCTCTGCCTGCCTCCCCCACGGATATTGCAGAACATGGCCATCACCTTCTGTCAATATCCTCGACATAGGTGGATGGAAATCTTACTGTCGTTTCTTCTTTTTCTTAGAAAAGCCTTTCCAGCATACAGATTTGTAGCAGAGTCTATGGGAAGCAAATGAACAGAAAACTAGAACCTACTCCCATTTTTTTATTCCTATTTTATTTGGTTTATTACCCAGTTTCATATGGGGAGACATTGTAGTCCTCGTCAACAAGAGTTTATTTTTATTTTTTTCTTTGCCACTGTACAGGGAAGTCAACATATTGCTCATAAAATGTTAAAGTCTTTATGAACTGCTGATAGATATCAAGGAAAGGCTCTAAGGATTAAAAGGTGAAATTGTGGGAAAATATCTACTTCCTCTAAATATTATCTTCAGTAGCTTTACAGCAAATATTGCTGAAGAAAGAGAATATAAATCACTGTATTTCCCCCGGGACTTAGTACTGAGGCACCATTTATGTTTTCCTTTTGTTTGAATTACTGACTAGCACTCTACCGAGTGAGAAAAAGGAAAAAAAAGGAAGAAGCACTTTACAAAGAAAAGGAGATGAGAAAAATAGAAAGGCAAAGAACTGAACTCTATCTGATCTTCTTTTGATCCCTGGGTCTGCCTGGTGCGGCCAGGTCCCTGGGACTTCGGGAATATCTGCGGATATTCCCAATTTTAAAACACACGCAGACACATCTCCTTTCAAGGCCACAACTCCGGAAAGCATTTTGGAAATGCATGAGTTTGGAGTCAGAGAATCTGGGACATGTTCTGGTCCCTATTGCTTACTAGGGTACAAGACCTTCAGAAAGTGAAATAGGCCCTGGCTGGTGTAGCTCAGTGGATTGAGCGCAGGCCTGTGAACGAAGGGATCGAAGTTCGATTCCCAATCAGGGCACATGCCTGCGTTACAGGCCAGTTCCCAGTGGGAGACGCATGAGAGGCAACCATACACTGATATTTCTCTCCCTCTCTCCTTCCCTTCCCCTATAAAGATAAATGAATAAAATCTCAAAAAATAGAATTTATATTAAAAAAAGTGAAATAACTCGTGCTCCTATGTCTTTTTGTTCTGTTTGTCTTTGAAAAATGAGGTTCTGGTAGGTATTGCTTGATACATTGTAACAGGACCCTCCCTGTCCTCTCCTCCACCTGCCCTGTGAATTTGTTCCTGCTGATTGAGTCCGTCTAGATGGGAATGCTAATTTATGAAAGTGGTCTTTTATCAACGTCACTTGGATATCTACACAGATTTCATGCTTTTCTTCTTCCGCAATCACACTGCGCTCTACCCGCTGTATGACCCCTCTTTAAAACTCCCAGAACTTCAGGCTCCTTGTTCGTAACCGGGCAGAGATAACCTTTGTCTCACCTCTGTCATTAGACCTTAGTAAAAAGCTACTAATGTGAAATATACGTGACAGAACTATGTCCACTGTACACACGGGCACAGTTACGATTTTTTTATGTTGGTATAGAAGATCAAAACACAAAACAAAGCAGTAGAACTCTTCCTAATTTTCTGAAATTCTGAGTGACATATTATCCATCATTTTCCATAATGATATTGCAAATAGAGAGGCCAGAGTCCACGGTCTGTGTGTGAGGGCTGGTGTTTCCCTGGTCAGCAGGCACCCTTGTCTGGCTCGTCACTCCCTTTAAAAATTTCACTATGGGCCATTTCCCATTAAGAGCTAAGGCATCGTGTGAGTGCTTAGCAGTAGCAATATTTCATCTGTTTGATTAACCCACTAGAAGTCAGGGTCTCACTGATGTAGCAATAAGGGCACATATGAATACGTCTACATGACCACTTGCTTTCATCAAGCAGGCGTTTTTCCCAGGTTGCTACCCCGCTTGGTACCAGGCGCAGGTAACTCAGAGATGAATGAGACAGAATGTCCTTCAAAGCTCAGTCAAGTGGCAGAGACTATGCAAACGCAATGTGAACGATCTGGGCGCAATGACAGCTCTCAGGAGCAGCCGCAGAATGGATTGAGAGAAATGGGGATGGCTTGCAAGTTAGAGAGAATTCTTGGAGATGTCACTTAACCTCCCAGAATATCCTCGTAGCCCTCTAACCTTGGGAATCACTTAACTTTTCTCACAGGTGCTCAGGCGTGGCTGGAGTGTAGCTACGTGGGAGAATATAAGATGGGTTGCGGGTTGGGAAAGTTAAATTGACCAGCTCAAGGGGCCTTAACTCTTAGGCTGAGAAAATTGGACATTAATCTATCAAGCCTCCGCTGAAAAGCATCCAGGAAATGTAGACATATCCATCACCTCTATGGTAATCATGTAAAAATATAGTTCTGGAGACGGGAGGCAGGAATACCACTTTTAAAATAGCTGCAATGATAACAAAACAACAGTATATGTAAAATAGCACTGTTCTAAGTGCACTTAATTCATTGACTGCCCAGAAGTGTGAGGTACAGAGAGGTTAGGGAATTTGCCATTGATCACACAGCTAGTGTGACTCAGAGATCCTATGTTTAGCCATCATATTACACCGCAGTAGTCCAGGCAGGAGAATTGGAGGGCCTGAACCAAGCTGAAGCATTGTGAAATGTGCTTTTTATTTGACTGTGCATTTTGGACTTGCTATCTTTCTGCCTATCATATTGTTAGTATGTTTTCTTGGAGCCCTAGGCTCCAGTACAGGCCCTCTGAGTTCTGTGAATTATTGTTAGTTTTATTGTGTTCTAATGGAGCCTGCCCCAGTGCCCAGCAAACAGCAGGTGCTTACAACAGTTTACCAAACGCACCACGGGATGTGGTCAGAGGGGTCAGTGGGTTCTGTGTATACTATTCGACTGTAACACAGGACTCTGGATTGCCAGGCAGGCAGGCAGCAGCCCCTATTGTCCATTCTTTCTCCAAATTATTGCTCATTTCTTTAGCCTAGAAGTTCTCCCTCCCAGTCCCTGGTAGCTTGCACACCCAGAAATGCACCCGACCTCTGAGATCCAGCTAGAAACCCTGGCAGGCAGCTCTTGTAACAAGCCCTCACTGTCTCTGCCCCTCCACAGTCTTTCCATCATGACTTAGAGCACATTTCAGTATCTTCTAGATACCTGATGTCAGTTCTCTCATGCCTACTAAACAACTGGGGATCAAGAACGTGTCACTAACCCACAGAGGGACCCTGTAGGCAAGGAGTATGTAGTAGGGACAATAAAATGTCTGAAAGGATTGTTCACATTTGGGGAATGATAAAGGGTGGACCACATCTGTGTGTACGGATGGAATAGCTGTGAGCTGAAGTCAAACAAAGTTTGTCCCCTTGGACTTTTATGTAGAATGTAGTGAATACCAAATCTATGACTGTATTGTTTTCTCACTGTGTATCATTTCCTCAGCCTGACGTCCACAGGCCTTTCCACCCGCCCCAGATTCCCTTAACTGACCACCTCTTATACCCCAGTGTGAGACTTCCCTTCGCCCGCCCCAGACACAATGCTGGGTCCTCCAGACACTGGTGATGGCAGTTCACACAGGTACCTCTTCTGTCCTGTGACCACGGCAGACGCATCTAACTGATCACAGCTGAGTATGGACTCACTCTTATGATTTATGTTGGGGTTGCACTTAAGACAGCCACAGAAAATCATTCCGAATTGGACAATTAATTTTTTTTTTGCCAAATATGGTTGCATGCCCCCCTCAGCTTGCAGTAGCCTGATTCATCAGGTTCACTCTTAGGAAGCCTGCCAGCTCACTTCCTCCACGAAGCTTCCTTGATGTCCGCCACTCAAGGGCAGCCACTCCTCCTGTCCTACGGTAGCACAGGCCAACAGCACTCAGAAAATCCTTGCTGTTCTCCGTCTGGCTTCCTTGTTCCAGTCTGTGGTGCTTACAGCTACCTTTGTGCCTAGCATTACTTATTGTCCTGGTCGGCTAGAGATGCTACGAGAAAATACCATACACTGGGTGGCTTAAATAATAGACATATATTTCTCATAGTTCTAAGGGCTAGGAGGTCCAAGATCAAGGTGCTTGAAGGTTTGTTTTGTGGTAAGGGCTCTTTCCTTGGCTTGTGGATGGTCCCCATCTCCCTGTGTGCTCACACAGCCGTTCCTGGAGACTGGAAGCAGAAGGAAGAGGGAGGAAAGGGGGGAGACAGGCTCTCATATCTCTTTCTCTACGTATGAAGACAATAATCCCATTATAAGGACACCACTCCCATCTAAATGTAATTGCCTCCCAAAGGCCCCGCCCCCAAATACTATCACATTAGGAGTTAGGGCTTCAACATGAACTTGGGCAAGATACACTCAGTCCATAACATCTGTATACTACTGTTGGGTGGTGGAATCACTCCTTATATTTCCTATGGCACTAATCTATGCCTGGCACTTAGTAGGAGTTGGAACAGCTCCTGGTGCACGAAAAAAGCAAACCCAGTGAATGTCACATGTAGTTCTTTATAAACCAACAACATAGATTTTGAGGAGAGGGTGGACTGGCAGGGCCATTGTGTAAGTTCATTTGCTCTAAGATGTCACTGTTGTTCTTAGCTTTCTTTGCTTCAGATCTGCGTGAACGCCTTGGCTTACAGACAGACAGACAGACAGCTTTGGGGCGAATTAAATAATCAGTCGAGTCAGAAGAGCATCTCCCAGTACGTTCCACAACAACACTTCTATTTCGAGAATGATTATGAAAAGCCACAAGGAAGGCAGTGATAACACAGTTGAAACATTGACTTGCTGATCAAAAGAGACATTAATACCCACTCCTTAAGGGAAACCATTAGATTTTAACATGCATACAGACACATCCCCTAGCTCCTTCTTTTTGCTTCTGCATTGCCACTCAAAATTCCCATCTCTGGGACTTCCTTTCGGCTCTCAGCTTTTTAGCAATAATTTTCCATGTCTTCCATTCTATATCCTTTCTCTCCATCTTCCTTCCTTCCTTTTTTCTTTTCACCTACTGTGGCAAAGATAATTTTTGTCTGGGTTCTCCTTTTTTTTCACCACTCGTTTGTTTTCCTTTTCTCCCTTAATTCAGTTCTTTTCTGTTTTGTTCAGAGAGGTTTTTCTGCTCCACCAGATGGCACGGTCACCAGAACAGCAAGCACTATACGAGTCCCCGAAGTGGACATTTCATCAGGCAAAAAGAGACAGTGGGACATAGGTTTTGCTCTCCATTCTCAAGGTATAATACCTTTACTTCCGTGAACTTGAATGTCCACATGTGTGAAATAACACGTGTGCAGTGTCACTGGTGCCTGGGGAGGCTCTTCAACAGTGACAGTGACCACTTCTCTGAGTATTGAATGTGGCAACCGAGCCCCTGGCATTGGGATGTTTATATTGGCTCAATACACAATGGGGTATTTTAAGGGAATTCTCTGGGCTTTTCCCTTATTCTATGGGTATCTGTTAATTTTCTAAGATACACTTGGTTCTTTTCACCTAGGACAACTGTCTCCTGTGACACATCCCCACTCATTTCTGAGAGGCAGGTAGAGAGGGCAGCCGGGTGGTATAAGGGCTCCGAATTAAAATGCACATTGACTCTGCAAATGTAAAAGGGACAGTGAGCCACGCATGAATTTCCTGACACTGGCTGACTGCCACTGACTGGGCATACATTTGTTTTCCTCGAGGACAGAAAAAAATTGTTTTAAAAAGGTGCAGGACTACCAGAAGCTCTCCCAAGTTAACTCTAACAGAACACCCAGCTGACTTAGGACTCAAGTGCCAACTGCAAGTACAGGGGCTGCCTCCCCTCACACTTCCCTCCAGCGGCCCAACATTCTGCACCATGTTAAAACACAGCCAGGAAAAATCAAGGGAGGTTCCTTTTGAAGTATTTTTAAAGTTAGGCATTAGGATGCATTTCATAGCTTGGAGAGCACTTAAAGGTAACTTAGGCCCTGGTTTATTTTAGAGATATGCGAGCTGAGGTCTGTGTCCTTCACTTAACTTGCTGGGGGTCACACAGGGAGCTTGGAAACGCCGGTATAGCTGGGCCTTGGCACACAGGTTTAGTGCCACGTACTTTCTACTCAATCAAGTGGGCGGTTGCTCCGAACCACAACCGCTCAGGGCCAGAATGGACACCCAGGTCTCCTGACCCCCAGGTCAGGGCGCTTTCATGTCATGTATGTTTCAGAATTGATCTACTCTTTCATTCATCTGCTGAAGAGACAAGTGGCTTGGCACCACTTAGGTGGTATTTTTAGTCCACATGGGTGGGCATCAACGCTGTTTGAGCTCTGCCCATACACTGGGCACGTGACGTATATTATCTATTTTGTCATCTATTTCAAAAACTGCACGATGGGTTATAGGAGTGCAGGTTTTGAAATGAGGCGGACTAAAGAGGTTAAATAACTTTCCCAGGGAAACAGAAAAAATCCTGGAATTTGGCTTGGCCTATGTTTCGTTGAAAGCCTGTATAATTGTTACCACACAAGAGGTCCGAGGGAGGGGCAATACAATATTTGGCCCACCTAGGGATGCCAAAAACTGCTACAGAACAGGGGCCCCTTCCAAGGACAGAATACTAATATCTACTGGGCTCTTCTGTCCGCCACCAATTGGAAAGACATCTCTCAGTGCCAGAGATTTGTGAAAAGGAAATGAAATGTTTATTTAATGCTATTCAAGGCCTAACACCACCACTAAAATAGCAAAGTCCTTTAGGACTATACACCTACACCCACACAGCTCCCTTCTCCCACTGTCCCAACTCCGGGTACCGTAAATCAGCAAAAGAGCACACGTCCCTTTTTCAGGCCGCTGGCACCATCAGCTGTATCACCATGAAGGCAGGATCTCTCGAGTTAATCCAGTCATGTGGCACCTTCTCACGGTCCACTGGCAAGAGTTCTTTCTACCAAGTTCTAGTCAAAGTCTCTCCTGCTTTTCAGGCCCCGCGGCCAAAGGGGGCACCCCAAAGCCTCGTGGGACTCTTCTACCAAAGCTGCAGGAGTCCGCACTCCACCAAAAGCATGCGGCTTTCTTCTTCACCTGGCTGCAGGGATCTCCATTCTGCCCCAAACGGCGTGGCCCTGTCCTCACCTGGGCAGTTATCCCCTCATGTCCCAGAGCCAGTCTTTTCCAAGCTCTCACGCAGGCCCTCTCACTCAGGAGTGCAGCCCCTAGTTTCATCTTGAGTCCCCAGCTACTCCCTTCTCCCTGGCTCCAAACTTGGCCACAGCTATTTAACATATCTATGAAACCAGTTAAAGGTTATAGATATGTTAAATAATCATTCCAGAGGTTAGCTGCAAAACTATTGCTATGCAAAACAGCTTTCAATGGCCCTGGCTGTATTGGTCCCTTCCCCCTGGGGGCGGGGTGAGGACATCTTATAAAGTCTCTCCAATATTCCTATACACTGAATTCTTGACACCATTCCAAAACTTCTTTTGGGGGCCCCTCCTGGCTGCACCCTGTATCATAATGTCCACAAATCCATTCTGCTACTTAAATCTTTCAGGTACTTTCATGACAGTGCCCCGAGTAAAAGTAGTCATCCTATGCCAGTTTTCCCGTTGAGAAGTATCCCCTAATGTTCATGGCCTGAATGAAAAAGGTTGAACATATCAATATATATACTTATATGCATATGAGATACATTAAATGTGAGTGTACAGAATGGGGCAAAAGTAGGTTTACAGTTGTATGTGACACTTTATTTTTGTATTATTATTTATTCATTATTGCATTATTTTCCATATGAACAACTATAAATCTACAGTTACCCCACTCCATGTAATATACACTCAGTTAATCAATTATACACATTTTATCATATGCTTCTTCTGAGGCTAATCAATGGAGTAGTACACCAGAGCAAATGGGAGAGGCTTACAGAACACTGCCTGCCTGCCCAGAAATTAGGTATTATTTGCAGAAGCAACTACGTGTTGTTCAGAATACCACCGCAAACCTGGTTTTCTTTGGCCCAGATACCTGAAGAAGTCTTAATTTCCAATAGCATGGTCATGAATTACCTCTGTCTGCGGAGCACTGACTAGGCCAGCTGGTCAGTATTTCTCATCTCTTTATGTATATTCGTCATCATCATCAGCATACTTAACATTTATGCCAGAATCACACTGAATACTTCATTGCAATTTTTTCATTTAACCCTCCCAAGACCACTACAAAGTAGATACAATTATTATTCTCCTTTATAGACTAGAAAACTTAAGTTCAGAGACTTCAGCACTTTACCCTAAGCCAAGTATGCCAAACTCATTTTCACCGGGGGGCCACATCAGCCTCACCATTGCCTTTAAAAGGCCAAATGTAATTTTGGGGCTGTATAAATGTAACTACTCCTTAACTAGGGACAAGGAGCTTGGCACTGCCACTGGGTAGAAACAAGGTGCCGTACTGGATAAAACAAGGTGGAGGGCCAGAATCGGCCTGCAGGCCTTGTGTTTGCCACCTGTGCCAGAAGCCACGGGGCCTGGGCATAAACAATGAGGACTGGAATCCCAAAAGTCTGAATCCATCCCAAGCCTGGACCAAGGCTTTCCTCGGTCCTAAACTCTGCCAATACCATAGGTAGGGAAGGCCTTGTCAACAGAGCATCTAGGTTTAATTCTTTCACCCCTTCGAGAGAAATCCTAAAGTTATATGATACAAGAGCACGCCCTTTTCCTGATGAATACTGTTTAGTTTTTCATTTCCCAGGCTCTTCAAGATTAGTGTACAACCAAGAAGACAAGTCATATCAAGTTCTGGGTGTCAGTCAATTACAGGGTCATCCAATACCCATGACCTATGCTGGTTTCTACTCCTAATCATGCACAAATGTTTAATTTTTTTAAAAGTGAAATGTATATGCATACATCATACGTACATACAAATGAATAAACAATCAAAAATTTCTTGATATAAATCTTAACCTTAAGCAAAAGACAACTGTTATTATTTATAATAAAAAGAACAGGAGGAAATGTAAAAAAATTCACAGTTTACAAAATAGAATATAATGATTTTGAGTAAGTTCAATGATAGGATATTGGACTTGGCATTGATTCACGTCCATAACATCAGTGAATCTGCCACATAACCCCATCAGGAAGCAAAACTCCATTCAGAAAAGCGTCTCATGCAAATGCCAGTGTTTGAGTGTAAAATCTTGGATGCACCAGGGTGCCTTGGGCCTGCAGTGAATGGTACAAGAAGTTGTAAAGGACCCTGAACTCACTGAGGCGCATGATCCATGAGTCTGCGGCCTTTGCACGTGTATTGTGCTTCCCAAGTCTCGGTTTTCTCATTTCTAAAGTGGGGGATGATTGCAGATGGGGTCACCATCACTGGCACAGCACCTGCTCTTCTGTCTCAGGAATGAATCAAGTTCTAGAGAGTGAAAAACTGATTTCTCAGAGGAATTAGAGCTCTTGTGCTTGCCAGACCCTCGGTTTCAGGACAGGCAGGGAATCAGTTGTTGAGATCTGGAAGGGGTGGAGGTTTCTCTTTTATGTCCATTGTAGGGATGCCATGCATGCAGCTCACCAGATTTTACTGTTCTGGTTTCATGATGCTTCTCCTCTTTTTTAATGCCTGTAGGTGGGTGTATGAAAATGTTTGGATATAAATACATGCATATTACTCAGAAGCCTTTAAAATGTATCTGTCACGTGTCTCTCGGCAGGTGGGTCGTCCTAAACCATGCTGCTCCTCACAGTGAGCAAAGCTGCAGGACAACTAGCCAGAAGTCTGGCCCATACGTTGAAGTCCCTCTAGCCACCTATCTCACTCTCAGTATGTTCAGTTGACTTATATAATTCCTCAGATATAGCCATCTGCATCCCCTGCCACTGCTCTGTTCCAAGTGAACAGAGCTGCCGAACCGGGATACATGAACCCACTGTGCTATTCTACCTATAGAGTCAGCTTTCAGGAATGCAAATCTGTTCCCACTAACCACACATCTGTTCCTTTCTGCCCTACCCACCTCTTTGCTGCCCATTCAAAAGGCTCTCTCCATCCGTGCTGTTGTTGTCTTTTTCTTTCAGTACACAGATTAGCATCCTTGTCATATACCACAAGACCCTGAATGTCCGGGCCCTACCTACCCGTCCTCCTCCTGCACCAGCCCTGCTTCTTCTCCAGGGTGGGGGACCCTGGCCTTTCCTCGGTGTCGCCCATGCAAGCCAGGGTCTCTTTGCTCTCACTGCTCCACCATGATGAGTTCACGTCACTCACTCTTCAGGTCTCACTGCACATCCTCTCTTCTCTGGGAAGCCTTCTTTGATTCCATCTCTGCCTCCAGCAAATGTGACGCGTTCTGTTAAATGCTCTTATAATGCTGTCTCCTCATTTATGTAGACATTAGCACTCAGGTCTGGCTCTGCTGCATTCAACTCTGTCACCTTGCAGAAGTCTCCCAGCCACTCCGTGCTCAGCTTCCTTACTGGCAACGTGAGAACAATGATATCCACATTGAGAATGTGCATGGGAATAAGTGGAGGTCACAGAGGTAGTGGTGGGCATGTTTGCTTGGTTGTTACCTTCAGTGGATCTGCATCTTTGGTGTATAGACAAGCGCCTTTACACACATGCTTACGCACACCTACACACACTACTCTCTTAGTCTTCAAAAGGGTGTGCCTAGGGAGTGTTGGACGGCTTGTTTCAAACCTAACCTTAATCAACTGAGTTTGGAGGGAAGAAGAAAGACACTAAAAATCTTCACTCTGTTGATTTCTCTGTCATGTGTTTCTTTCTTTAGAATTGTGCTTAGAAGCATAAACATCAACATTATTGCCTGGGTTGAAGTTCAGCCTGTGCTGCCTACTTGACACGTGACCTTAAATAGCTTATTTGTTGTGATTCATATTTAAAATGGGAATAAGAACATCAGGACATAGGCTTATATTTAAGGTTAAATTAATGGGTTAGAATGGCGTCCAGATGTAGTAAGCTCTACATGGATTCTAACTAGCATTACAGGTCAGCTTTTACCTGTCTTGGAAATATGATTAATGTGGTCCTTTATTCATAATAAGGTAACATTCTTAGAATTCAGAAAAGGTACTGGGAAATGAGTGAAAAAGAAAGCAAGCCAGGCCAGAAGTCACCTTTGTACATTATTTATGTGTCATGTACATGAAAGTTAGGCAGGAGTGAAGAAATTCATTTATTTTCTTGTCTGTTATAAGACAGCGCTTAAGGCTATGAGTAGAATAAAACTAACATATTACTCTAAGCAACATCTTTCTTTCCTATCCAATATCTCTTTTCTAACAAAGGTTCTTCTGTATGTTTTCTCAGGATGTTTACTGACACATAAAAGAGGTCTTCAGACCACATGCACTGAGAATGAACACTTGGGAGGGGTGTGAAGGAAAGAAGAAACTAGATTTATTAAGTGCTGATGAGTCGCCAGGCATGGGGACAAGAATTTATCTCATCTATTTCTTCTGAAAACCCTGAGTTATAGAAACCCACCTGGCCCTTGTGGCAGAGAGAGGAACCATATCTAATTTCCCCTCTTCCAACAGCATGGCAACATCCTCATCCCATTCAGGTTTTCCTGCGATATCCCTTAAAACTACTATTTCCTTGGAGACATTTCCCAGTCTTGACCCTTAGCCAACCTGCTGAATCAAAACCAACATTTCTTTATAGAGAAATGGAACTTTGGCCCTGCTTTCTGGACCAAAGAGGCATGGGTTTGCCTCTTTCTGGAATGAATTTCCCTTTCTCCCTGTTTGGCCAACTGACCAGCTCTTATTCTTCGGTGCTTAATTCAGATGTAATCTCTTCCAGGATGCTCCCGAGGCAGTTCCATATAATTTGCTGTGCTCTAGTCAGCAGGAAGGCTCCCATTGACTTCCTGTCACTGCCGTCACCGTTGCTTGCAGAATGAGGGTAGAGTGGCAGTGGAGATACATTTCTCCTGAGTGGGGTCAGGTAGTTGGCTCTTCCAGGGGACTCTGCGGAGAAGGCCTGGCGTTTTATAAAAGAAGACTTTCGAAACCCCATTCTTTCCCTGGCTGAGTTATTCAGCCCCTGTCTTGAGCTCCCATTTGCAATACCCCACCTCTGAGGGCTATTAACCTCCTGGTCTCTAATAATCTGGGTGTGACTCTTCCCATGCAAGCCTGTAAAGTCTTTGTGGGCAGCAATTTTCACTTACTCACCTATGAATCTGTGGTTCTTAGCAAAGAGCCTGTTAGCAAACATAATAGGTGTTTGATATAGGTTCTTCCTGCAGAGCTCAATATGGAGAGACCAAGCATGTAGGGAAGCTGGGGCTGCAGAGAAAATGGGGGTGGTAGACCCAGTCATTGGAGCCCCCATCCCTGCAAGTCTCATCTCCAAAATGTCCTGAGACCTTGGCTTCTCCAGAGCTCTTTGAGGAATGCAGGAAGGGGGCACTTGCACTTGGATTTGTGTATTGCTTTTACCACTGGCCAATGTGACTGCACCTGCTAGATAGTGTACCTGTGTCCTCAGAAGAATCCTCCCCTTTCATCGACCAGTGGTACTGCTCCCTCACAGATACGCACATTTCAATGCAAGTTGTAACTGGAAAGGTCAGTGCAGAGCAACACCCAGCCGTGACCAACGTGGGAAATGAAAGATGTAGCAAGACGTTTTCTTTCTCAGTGGAAACCCGGGTGTGCAAGTGAGGACCAGCTTGTCCTGTTCAGTGATGCTCTGTGGCGCTCTCCATCGCTAGAGCACGTGGTCATCACGATGGGGCTCTGAGCCTGTTTGTTGACACCCTGTGGGCTCTGAAGGCTGCTCTGTATGCAGCACAGCCTCTGAACGCTACCAGCTCTGAATAACATAGCAGGACATGCCCACCTTAGTCCCGAATCAATGCAACCAAAGAAGCAGATCTTTGATACTGAAATTATTTCAATTTCTCTATTTTGCTTCTGAGTAAAGACAAAGAGTGTTTTATTATGCCATTGATTTAGATTGCATATTAAAAAAAACCCAGAAACTCTGCAAGGGTACTTTTAATACTTTAAGATAAATGTGTAGTAGGAAGCATTTTATTCAAAAGGGTAGTTATAAATAATCGTGCGTAGTTCCCAAGTTAGACTCTTTGCAAAACTATGGTAATTATGGCTATTAATAATATAATTATTCATTGTACAATAATAAATGTGAAACTCAGTTGTATATAAAGATGCGTTTATTTCCCCCAATACTTGTTTTCCTAATAACTCAAAGAAACACCCCAATGATTGAAATGATTTTTTTCATTATTATGTACCATAAATAACAAAGAATATTTTTTAATGTTTAAAGCCTCCAGAAGAGCATATGTCTGAAGAAATCTATGAAATATTACTTATTAGTTTAGGGATTCGGGAGTAGGGATGTCCCAAGTGTTTGATTTTGTGGTCCCGAAGTTCTCTCCCGCTTCCAGATGCTCTGTACTCTCAGGAGCAGCCGGGTTGTTACATTCGAGCAAGGGAGCTGATGATCATAACTCTGATCACGCTAACTTAACTGCAGCAGAAGAAAATGTTTTGCTGCAAAACATGCGTCTGTTCTTTGTTGTGATCTTACACTCCAGTAGCTCATTTCAGAAAGTGTTAGTCGTCATACAACGAGTCTCCAAGAAATACTCCTTCTTGAATATTTTAATAGAAGATATTCTACGAATTTTTTCTCAAACTGTCTGAAGAATTTTCTGAACACCCTAAACATCTTCTTGGTGTCTAGTCACTGAGTGTAAGCCAGGAAGCATGGAAAATGGATGCATCTATTAATAGATTACAAGTCACCTGTGACTTGTAATAGATTACAACTTCAGCAGTTATATTTGTCTACAACTTTTAAGAAAGCTTTTATTAGAATTCCAGGGACCTGCCAAACAGAAAATTCTACTAAAAGTATGGGGTTTGATGTTTAAAGAAAAAGACTAGTATTAATAATGACCTATTGCATGCCATGTTCTTTATGTTCACTACCTCACATAATTTTCAGTGTGGTATACTGAGAGCGTTGGAATTATTTCTGTTCCACAATTACAAATTTTAGACATGGAGAAGTTAGGAAGTCTAAGTCATATAGCTAGCAAGTGACCGATTGGGCCTTCAAACTCTTATCCATCTTCCTCCAAAGTGCATACATTTTCTGCTAAAATCTACTGCCACCCACAGACAAATATTTACTTAAAATAGTGGCTTGCCTTGAAGATTTCTTCTTTCCATTGTTGACAAAAAGATAGTCTGTAAAGATAACTCCTCACTGCACTTGTGTCTTAAGAGACACACTGTGTTTTTTTTAAGATTTTATTTATTTATTTTTAGAGAAAGGAGAAGGGAGGAAGAAAGAGAGGGAGAGAAACATCAATGTGTGGTTGCCTCTCGTGCGTCCCCTACCAGGGACATGGTCCACAACCCAGGCATGTGCCCCGACTGGGAATCAAACCCACAACCCTTTGGTTCACAAGGCCTATGCTCAATTCACTGAGCTACACCAGCCAGAGCAACACAGTATGTTTTTTGACCTTTAATATTCACAAGTGTGTGGTTAATCAAGACCATTCTCAGCCTCTATGTGCAATCACTGTACCATTTTTTCTGTGACTTGTTTAGGGCGGAGATTAATAAATCCATTCCGCACATGCTTTTTCTGACTCTCAGTTTACCGAAATAGCTTACCCAGGGTTGCGCTGGATTAATGGGACAGTTATGCTGCTGGTGAGGAGGCTTAGTGAAAGCGAGAACCCCAGAATATGGGATCTACCAGAGTCAGACGAAAAACAAGAATGAATATTATAGCTCCTCATTTTGACACAGAACAAGCACCAGGAGTCAAAGTTTAATTTCTAATAAGATCAGCTTTGTACCGTATTTAATTTCTATTACAGCTACCCATTTGACCCACGAGAAACAAATAAGGCCACTCCTAGGAGCCATGAGAATTTGTGAGCTCTGGGGATAGTTTCCTTTGTCTTCTATCAGCAGGTCTTAGGGATTTTCCATCTGCTATGCAAGTAAGGTAAGAATATTTCATTGCTTTAGGTAATAACAAAGGAGGTCAAGGTGATGAGAGCATCTCAAATGCTAATTTCACCTTCATTTGAGCTTTCCATTCTAGGATAGAGTGGCTTGTTTTCCTAGTTTATACTAATATCATTAAACACTGTAATTGCAAACCAAGTGACTTCTGGCAGTCACTAATTTCTTACATCATTTACACATAAAGAGAACAGATGGAAACCGTTACCACACTCGCAGTCCCCCGTATTTTTCTCTGTTCACAGGCAAAAGCACCCGTGGAATTTATGATTCTTGATTCCACTACCTCCTGGATCCAATCCAAAGACCTATCTGTCTTGCTACACCAGGATCCGAGGCAACTTTCATTGGCACAGGGCTTTCTGGAGGCAGAGGGCGGTTGGAGCCTCAGGGGAAGGCAGCTTGGGGGCCCGGTGCTGGTCAGGGCAGTGCTGACCTCCCGGCTTTCTCTCCATCTGACCTGTCTCTCCTGAAGCCTTTTTACAGCTAGCCCAGGTAGTTCCTCCTAATGCCCTGCACCTTTGGAGTAGTTGTGCTTAGAAACAACCCCGCTGGTATGTTCATCGGAGGGATGCTCAGAGGACAGGGTGTTTGGTGGAGACAGCTTGACTTCTTTTGTAAAAGCGTTGACCAGAGTGGAAACGTCAACACTGGCTTATCGGGGTGTTTACTTATGAAGGGCCAGTTGGGCTATAAATTACAGGAGCAAAAAAAGACTCTCAGGAGCAAAAAAAAAAAAAAAAGAGTAAAAATGAAAGTGTGGTGGTGAAATCGATGGGCTTTTCTCTGCCCAGAAGTCTTAGCTGGGAAGGGGTGTGGGGGACTGGCTATCATATCATATCATATCATATCATATCATATATATCATATCATATTATATCATACATCATATATAATATTGTCATGAGGAAAAAAACTTTTAATCTCTGTACTTGTTATGGTCCTTCTCTCTCTAAAAACACAGGCAGTCAAATTTCAACTGAAGTGGACTGTAGAGATTTGCTAAGTTTTTTGTTCGTTTTGACTTGGTTCATTTTATTTTCTAAATTCATAAATCTCTAAAGACATAGCAAACTTTTTCATGGCTTGAACCCATTGAAATGTTCCTGCTTCCCATTCCAGAATATGAATTTTTGTATATCTCATCCCAGTGATGACATTTTTTGGGAAAACCTTCCAGTGGCCTGGGAGGCTCAGTCAAGTTTGAATAGCACCCACTCTCATCGAAGGGCATGGCTTCTTTCATCACGCTTGCACCAACCTTTCGTTTTTTGTTCACTGTGTGAACACCTACTCAATGCCTGGCCCCTCACTTGACTCTGAACACCACAAAATCTAAAAACTCATCTGCCTGCCTATCTTGACAAGATATGCTTTGTGCTACTAGACAAAAATAATGTTTTTCCATAATGTTTTTAAATAAATGTGTGAATGAAGAATGCCTTTTAACATTTCTGAGCCTTGCTTTACTCATTTCTAAAAGGCTCCATTGCTGTATACCTGCTAAGATTTTAAATAAACAAAGCGAAGCAACGCATTTCTAAGGGAAGGGTGGTTATTCACTGAACTCCCATTATGCTGCTTCTACGAAAATTGTCTCTTTTAGGAACTGTTCTCTCTTGCAGAGTTACTGTGCAGACGAAGCGCCAACATGTGTCACTGGAGAACTTCCGGCAGTTACTTAGGTTGCTGCTCAATAGCATTGCATTGTTATATGTGATTCAAAAAGTGTGCCTTCCTTAACTTTGTTCTCGGCTAACAATAAAAGCAATGCTGGATATTTCTAAACATTTATTATTGTTATCTAAGAACAGGAAGTAAATAAATTTGTAGGTTGTTTTTTTTCTGACACAGAGTAACTCTCTCTCCATATAAGTATACATACACACACACACACATTTCATACTTCTAAATGTCAGGGGCCTTCCATAAGAATTGTCCTCTTTGCTCACGCCTAAGTCTACAGCATTTTACAAGAACAATTAAAGGATTTTATAACTTTGATTGTGCAATGCATTTTCAATTGTATGTTAACCCATGGGCATTTTCTTTACAAATGTGACTATTCACTTGACTTTTAAATCAAATAAATATACAATTTGAACGTTTATGTCTGGCCTTGAGAAACTAGCCTCTGCCTTCCTCAGCCTGTCTTCGAAAAATACCATCGAAATTGTTATTCTGATAAACATTGGTATCTGGCTACTTCTACAAGGCTCAGAGTCATTTTTTTAAAAACATGCCCTAGAGAATGGCACTGGGAGGCAGTTGTGAAACTCCCTTATTTTCTTCAAGTAAAGTTTCAGCGAATAACTTTAACACTGACAATAGCTAATAGGTAAAAATCAAGAATGCCACAGTAAAAGGGTACTTTTGGCAATAGTCAAGTACTGTGTTTTATATTATAGTTTTGCTATATCAAGGTTAAAATACTGTGCTTACACAGTCTTGCATTGAAAATAAAAAAAAGAAAGAAAAGATAGAACTATCCAAGTACCACCAAAGTTCAGTATCACTGATCCAGTGCTTATGTGTTATAATTAATATCCGAAACAAAGCTTTGCTAATCTATGATCTGCAACATTAAGTCTAGGGGAAGTAGATGCAGGCAGCATAATGTTTACCATCCTACGATCAGCACCAGAATCCATTGCTTCTTGTGTTTTTCATAGAAAAACTCAATATTATGTGGAGCCCACTACCTTGGATATCCATCCTCAGTTTACTCAGGACAAAGCCTCTTTTGTCAATCTGTGCAAATTAGAAAAGGCTAATTCGCTTTACTCCTGAGAGGCAATGAGATCTCATTTACTCAACAAATACTTTAGACCACAAGACTAGGTTCAATTGGGACTTGAGGGAACAGAGAAAAAGGACCCGTAAAACAATGAAGAAAGTCACGAAAACGGGTTCATTTTGTGAACTTCAGTTTGCTTGGGATAGGTTCTCAGTAGCGTCCCCGTGAACGATGGCATTCTTTCTCTACACGGGACTTCACATTACAGGTGAAAATGAGAGCACGTGAGTGTAGTGCTTCC